>NC_053046.1:6260000-7510000 GCF_003473485.1 Medicago truncatula
GGAAAAATGAAAAACTTAAAGGACCTTTAGATGCATTTGACCTTAAAAAAACTATCTAAGTTTTTTATCAAGGTATATATTTAACCACTTTATAGTTACAACTTGCTAAAATACTCCTTTGAAAAAACGAGTGGGTCTACGTTAGTAAATCCCTTCAAATAATTAACAAAAATCATCTATAACAATATAAAAATGGAATACCTTTCAAAAATATATATAAAGTGAATAAGGGATTTTTGGCTGAATTTTTCATTTTTCTAATTACACCTTTAAACAAATTTGCATATAATTAGAATGTTATATTGATGCTGTTATAAAAAAATATAAGAATTTATATTATATTTTCTTTATTTTGGAAATAATAAATTCATAGCTTGTTACAATTAGAAAGTTACAAACATGTATAACTTTAATTTTAATCAAATTAAAATATTATAAAAAAATTGCTCATAATTTACACTCATTACTCACGGACATATAAAACTTGAGATGGGGTGTCCGTTTGAACGCTAATTATTGTGAAAAAAATATCATTTAAACTATCAACAATCTTTTTTTAAGGATCATTTAAACTATTAACAATCCTTTTTAAATAGCGATGCTAAAAAAAAGGATACATGATGTATCGTATCGTTTTCTACGGTTTTCCTTTTTCTACAATGTTCTTATTCTCTGTTTTTATTAAGTTTTTCTTTAAGAAATCAAAATAAAATATATTAATCAAATAAGTCCTTCCAAAATGAGATATATTAATTTTTTATTTAAAGTAATTCATTGTATAGTTTACATATTACCAATAGAAATTTATACAAGAAAAGAATGCAGATGGACAAGAAGTTGTGTCACTCCTTTCAAAAAAAAAAAAAAAAACAAGAAGAAGTTGTGTCACTAACCCCTTTTAAATGATCAAATAAGTCATTTTAAACTGAACATACATGTTACTTTCTGAATGCACAGAACTATATGTTGGGCAATGTTTGCAAAATACCCACTTTTTCATGTTACATGCGGAATACAACCGCGAGGGTATTCCGCGGGAGTTTCTTTAACTCACCTCATATTTGCCACAACATATTATACATTTTATATCAATATATTATGTATTTATAAACAAACACACATGAGTTACATAGCAGATTCAGGGAGAAGCATGATGCGTTTCAGACGGTATATATATATATATGTTCGATAATAAAAGAGTCAGATTGTATATGGACAAATACAATCGTTGGGGTGTACGTATTGCATGGTTTATCATTGACTATATATTACTACCGACATGTTATGTTTAATGTTCAGAAGTCAATATTTCCAATAAAGAATTTATTAAGTTGACAAATTCATGGAAGCTGGAAGGAAAGAAGAAGAAGAAAAGAAGGCAAACTTGAATTTACTCAGCAATTTGGAATGATACAGCGAACATATCACTGCTCAAGTCAGTGCAAGGTCCACTCCCAGTTAAGATGCTATTCTACACGAATGTATTTGCATGAGATAAATGTTTGAGGT
This sequence comes from Medicago truncatula, assembly GCF_003473485.1. Lineage (NCBI taxonomy): Eukaryota > Viridiplantae > Streptophyta > Magnoliopsida > Fabales > Fabaceae > Medicago > Medicago truncatula. Next base: position 6,261,510 of record NC_053046.1, read on the forward strand.
GATGTAATGTTAGAGGGTGAATGTTTATGTAAATTTTACTTAATTGATAAGGATATTGTATTATATATGTAGGTTATAGTTTAAATCTTCGAAACCCAACTTATTTATCATAAAAGATGAATTATTTCTAGTCACTAAGTTACCTTAACCAAAAAAATTGTTAGAAGGTAAATAAAAAGACTGTAAATTTTATTTTTTTAGGATAAATTTAAAGAATTTTAAGTATCACAGAAATATTGAGATTTTTTTTTAAAAAAAAAATCTTACCATATACAATATTAATATCAAGCAGTTGTTATAATCCTTTTTTTTAAAAAGAGTTCTTATTATAATCCTTTTTCTTAAAAAGTTCTTATAATCCTTTTAAAATATGCAAATTGATTTCTATATATTGTAAGATTTACATGAACATTATTCTTTATTTATTTTTCAAATTTTGCAATTGGTTTCTATATTTTTCAATTTTTGCATAATAGTCACTATAAATTTTCATAAAACTGCTAATTGGGCCCTATTTTTTATATTGGTCCTTCAATTATTTTAAATTTTAAATTTTACCTAAATCTTTTAAAATTCTCAATTTAAATTATTTTTCTTTATATATTTATATATAATTTAATCTCAAAACATTTAAATGTTATAAAATAAAATACAAAACAAAATATAAGAATGGATTTTTGTCTTTTTAATCACGGTTGAAATTCCGAGACATTTTGTCTTCTTAAAAAAGATTGAAATTTTGTCTTCTTAAAAACACGATTTAAAATGAAAAAATTAAGTTGAAGCATTTGAATTGTCTAGAATTTTAAATTCCGAGACATTTTCAAATTCAATTGCCCATCTAAACACAATCCTGGTGCATTCGAAATTATCTTAAAAAATGTCTTAACTTTTTTAATGAACCAATTTCTTTATTTTTGGGGAGAATGAACCAATTTAATCTTATCTTAAAAGATAATTTAAGATTTTTGATGAATAAACAATACTTTAAGCAATTAATAAAAAATTTAAAATTAAACTAAATGGTTAATTATCATTCATATGTATAATTTTATAAACATTTCTTTAAAAATCATTGATAATCGAAAGTTTGGAGGAGAACCGGAAGCAACAACATACTAATGATTAATACACCACATCTCAATTCAAAATCATATCGGTGACCACTCTTATCTACGGAAAGACTTTGTCATCATGAATTCTATTACTACTACACTTAGTTCTCATTATCAAATGAGACCTTAATGTTGATTAACGATCTCAAAGAAATTTTTTGTTTGTAGGAAAAGGTCAAGATCATGGAAGAAACAAAGATAAAACAAATTATAGAAAAAAGAGTTCTAAATCCAAGAACTGAAAAACAACAAAATGCTTTAGTTGCAAAAAGACCGGGTAATTGAAGACGGATTGTCCAAACAAACAACATGGTTCATCTAGTTTTGTATTGGATACAAAAAATGGGAGAATGACTATTGTGCTTATGCTAGAAGTTGTAATGACGTTGTTTTTTTTTTTTGGTTAATGTGTCTCGGAGATAGGTTGATTGTCGTTAATCATTTCAAGACGTATATGAACCAAAAATTGTGTCGAAAAAATTGTTTGGCAAGAATATCTTAGGTGTAAGGAGTTTTTTGGGATGGACACTTGCAAGAGATAAGAGTGGCAGACAAATGTTTCATTTAACAAAGTTATATTGAAAATGTGTTGATTAGACAAATTTAACATGAACAATACTAAAGATGTAAGTACTCTACCTATCGACGAATTATTTTAATAAGCTCTCATAGATCAATGTTCAATGACAAATACAATAATTGAATATAGTTCAAAGCTAAAGCTAAGTATATATATGGACTTAAACACTATACATATGGTCTTGTAATCTGTGTCATAAATTTCATAATTAATCATTTTGTCTTGTCCTAATACCGGTACTTGGAAGGTTGTGGATCATCAATTTCATAATTAATCACTTCGTCTTGTGCCAAGACTCGTGTTTCGAGGTTGTGGACCGCCAATATACAATCAAGGGCACAACACCCTCCAGAAGGGACAAAACGGCCTTAGATGCGCCCTCTTAAGAACGCCACTTCAAAGGACTTCTAGAAACATTTAGAACGCTCAAATCTGACTTATGGCCCAAATTGCTTGAGGCATAAATCACAAAAATACAAGACATAACTTCAACTGACTAAACCTTAATTTTTAATATTGTACTCGGTGCAACTACATAACCATAGAAGACTAATTCCTCATCTCAAACAATCATTTGGGAGAGAATAGTTTCCAATCCACCTCGAAATGTGTTCCAAATGTAGTGATACGATAGGAATAGGATCTAATCTTATTCACGTAGAAACTAAACTACCCTCTCATTTTGGACTATTATACATAAAGTTGGGACCACTTGACAATGGACACTCTTATCTCTATTCATATCTGCCTGATTGCTGCACCTTTCGCCGGTGACGGAAATAACCAATAGTTTGCAATGAATTTATCTGCCAGTCACCTTCTGACAACTGTCATGTGAATGTGGACCTAACTACTTTTGTCTTTATTATTCATTATCATCTTATAATAAAGTGGTAAAATAACATTCACGTCAAAAAATAAAAAACATTCATGGCAAAAGCAAACAAAGTTTGAGTAAAAAGGATTGATAGATAGATTGCATAAAACATGCATTCGGTTCATGCACCAGCATTCAACCGTTATCGATCTTTACAATCCAAATCCTTACCTCTATCTCATGTGGTCCCTTCTTGTTCTCAACCGTTGATCTTAAATGCTTTCACCTTTGACCTTGCTAATCAACGGTTTCACAAGAAACCCTTGCTATTAGGAATAACCCCACACATCATGGGCGGTCTCCAAATGCTGATAATAATAAAAACACATCTCCATCGTAATTATACTTCATTGTATAGATATTTTTACATTTTCATACATTACATTACATATATTTTGTGCAAAAGACTAATTCCTTAAGTTAGTGCCCCAAATAGCAAATTATTTCCACTTGAGTTGCAACATTGATGTATTTTTTATAGTTAAATTCAAATTCGAGACTACTTATAATACTTAAAAGTAAAATAGACATATATATCAAATATCGGTGGCAACTATGAGTTATAAAAATGTGAATGTTGAACAATATTATATAAATGAGATAACTCATACCATATGTCTAAATGTCTTAAGGTATTAGGTGAATATGTCTGATTTCTTTTAGTCTAATATAAATGATTTCTCCCTCCATCAAAAAAAAATATCTAGCAGTGGTATTAGAGTATGGCTACTAAAGGGACTGACTTCTTGTCTGTCGAAGGTCTAATTGACGGCGTATGATGTTCGGTTGAATTCCTTTTTTATTTTTATTTTTTGAAATAATGTTCCGTTGATATGATAAGTGTTTATAGCGGTGCAAGTGTATGTGGATGAAAAAGCTTCTGTTTGAGGGGAAAGATACTTAAAAGAATAGATAAATTCACACTTGAGTGAGAGATATTTGGCGACAAATGTGAGTTAAAAGTCTCACATTTGATGAAAAAGTGAATGTTGAGCAGCATATAATTTAGATGACTCGTATGTGTGCCAAAAAGGTTTTTGTTGAAGATGTAATTTCAAATTCTCTTTACATATAATTCCTGTTAGGCCTATGTGATGCTATGTCAGACTATCCCAGGGGCGGTTCTAAGGCCCGGCGACCCCGGGCACTCGCCCGGGCTCCGGGCCAAATTTTTTGCAATTTCTTGTGTAAATCCCTATGAATTTCTTATACAAACCCCTATAAATTGGGCAATTTCTTTACATTTTTTATTATTTGCTTGCAATTTCTTATATACGCCCTATAAATGTGTTGCAAAATTTTTTTTGCCCGGACTTTACAATATTCCTGGCTCCGACGCTGGACTTTCCTGATGACCAAACAATATCATACTAGCTATTCACCGTTCATGAATTATATACTCTATTTGTTTTACATAAAAATTCTAAAACGAGTATCACTTTCAATTTTCAATGTGATACTCCCATTTTTCCATAATAATTATCATTTTTACAAAAAAAGAATGCCCCAAAATAATTGTTATTTTTCAATTTTCATTGTAACATTAATTATTTCTTTTTTTAATATAGGGTTAAATATGTTTTTGGTCTCTATAAATATACCAACTTTTCGTTTTAGTCCCCCTAAAATGTTTCTTCAACTTTTAGTCCCTGAAAAATTTCTCATCTTCCCTTTTGGTATCTATTTTAAAGTAAACTCATGTAGAATACATATTTTTGAATAAAATTTTGCAGAAAAATTCATAATATTATAATAATCTCTCCAAAAAAAAAAATAAGAATTTTTTAACAAATCATGAATTTAATATGAATTTTTATATGTTTGACGGTTAAAAATTCATAATTAATTTATGTTTTGTTAAAAAAAATCTAATTATTTGGGGGAATATTTTTTACAATATTCTACACATTTATGCACAATTTCATTAAAAAATACAAAAATTAACTTAAAAATAGGGACCAAAAGTAGTGATTGAAAATTTTATAAGGACTGAAAGTTGAAGGAAAATTTTAGAGGCACTAAAAAGAAAAGTTGGTATATTTATAGGGACCAAAAATATATTTAACCCTTAAATATATCATCTACTAATATCATGTGCATCAATCTCAAGCTATTATTTTTCAACTATTCTCATTGTTAATAATAAGAATCAACTAACAGTAATAAAGTTAATTTGGTATATTGTTATTCTCTTTTCTTAATTTATAATTTCTTAGTTTGTGTTTACTAAAAAAAATATTAGTTTGTTTTTTTTTTAAAAAAAAACTCAATATTTGATCCGAGAACGGACTAATTTGAGGGGACTCATCTCACCGTCCACTTGCAGGGGACCATTTAAAGAGCAAAGCTTTGGATAGACTTGTCCACTAAAATTGGCTTGAAGGAATCGATTCTGAGACTTTGAGAGAAACATACTCCAAGATCATAAGTCAACCCTAAATGGTTTCTTAGTTTGTGTTAAATGGCGACGATTTTTTTTTTGAGAGAGACATATTAACAATTTTCTTTTTGTTGAGCCCTTTAATTAACAATGTGTATATCGCTTTCAACTTTCAAGTCAATATTGTTCACAGTACATTGAAGTAAAAGTGAATACACCGAATAATTGATCTGGTGAATCACTCCAAAGTTGCTATAAAAAGGGCTTCCATTACCCTGCTAGAAATGCTGCAGTAGGTGTTGGTACATTACAGGGATAATATAAACCTGAAGTACTTTCTGCACTCTGCAATATCTCAACACTATTTTATTCTACTGCAAATTCTACTTTCACACCTCCCACCTCTTCCCATACTCTGCCACTTTCACTTTTACACCTCCCCATTACTCCTGCAGCCTCTATTTTTCTGCACTTTCTTTCTTCCTTCCATTACTCCTTGTCTTCTCTCTCAAAACATTCATGGATGAAGACATACTGAAAAATTTGGGAAATGTTGAAAGCAACATGGACATGATGACAATGATGATGCAAATGGAAAAATTCTCTGATTCATATGAACCTTTTTATAGCAACACTCTCAATCTCAATCTCACCAACAATGATTTCCCTTATGGAAACTCAAATGTAACTTCATCACTCACACCTTCATTGATCAATCCACCATTGTCTTATCCTCTTCAACAACCAATGACACCACCGTTGCTTCAACCCAACAGAGTTCAAACTCAAATCCCATCAGGGAGAAACAACAATTCTTCACTCTCCTATCCGGAGAAGAAGAATTCAATGTCAGCAATGAGAGAAATGATATTCCGTATGGCGGTTATGCAACCGATTAACATAGACCCAGAAACCATAAAACCACCAAAGAGAAAGAATGTGAAGATTTCAAAGGATCCACAAAGTGTAGCAGCAAGACATAGAAGAGAAAGAATTAGTGAAAGAATAAGGATATTACAAAGATTAGTACCTGGTGGAACAAAAATGGACACTGCTTCTATGTTAGATGAAGCAATACATTATGTGAAGTTTTTGAAGAAACAAGTTCAAACGTTGGAACAAGTTGGGGCAAATAGACCTTTGAATGTTGTTGGGTTTCCAGGAGTGGTTTCTAATGCTAATTTTAGTTATTCTTCTTTGATTAGAGGTTGTTCCCAACCTTGTCAAATGGTGGGTCCCACTTCCAAACAAATGCTTAGTTGACACTTGACAAGAGATTGAGAGAAATTTAAAGGAAAATGTTACATAGATATCCTTTATTCCTATACACACTTGTACATCCCATACATTAGTGAGAGAGAAGAGGAGATGAAAGAGAAAGTGTGCTTCTGTGAGGTCCATGTGACCATGTGTTAGATTTTTGCGTGGGTGTTAAAGGGTGTATTGTCACCTATGGTTGTGTATGTATCATTACTCAAATTTAAATTTGGTTCTTGATATTTTGAATTATTAAAATCTTATTCATCAAAAATATCAACGAAATAAAATTATTCTTTTTTTAAATTTTTATCATTCAGAATTGAGAACGTTTGATTATTGTTTACGATAATAACTTAAAAAAAATACAATAATTTTTATAAATAATGAAATGATTTTTTTTTTCTTATAAAATGATGTTCTATAAAATATAAATATTGACAAATAGCTATTTATTACATAAAAAAAGATAGTTTATTTATAAAATTATGAAGGAAGAGTACCGGTACACCTCATTTTATGAGTGTACCGTAGAAGTTCCCTATATTGTTATTGTTTGGATTTTTTTTCATTTTCCAAAAGATTGATTGAATAAGATAATGGATGAATTTGTGTTCTTGTTCTCCCATGTTTCTAGTTATATACCTTTATTTTAGCTTAGGACATATATCTAATTAATGTCATATAAGTGTTTGAATAATTAATAATAATTTTTTTTAATGATATATTATAAACTCGTACAGGTTCAATGATATACTCCCTCCATTTCTTTATTTAAGCATCATTTTATTAGATGCAAATGGTACGGAGGGGGTATAAAACTTTGGCCGATCTAGTAGACTTGTAGTACCTATGTTGTTTTTTGTCTCCTAAATGTCCATCAGCCTTTGGTCAACATGTGCACCCAAAAGAAAAGTCAATATTATTTTGAGTAAATTTTCTTCATTAATTATTTGAAGTGGTAGACCTTAATTTCCATGTTTTATAAATTTGTTGGCTAATTACATAAATAACCATACGTATTTTGATCGACTTGTGCATATATATATATATATATATGGTTTGCTAGGATGCACCGCTAGTTTTTATTAAAGTGTATTTTAGCAAAAATATAACTAAAAAGTGGTTAAATACACCTTAAGGTGAATGTTGTTAAAACACACCTTTTAAAAAATAAGTGGGTGTATGTTAGCAACTCCTATAGACATTTGCTAGGATATACCCACTTATTTTTTAGAAGGTGTGTTTTAGCAAGTTATAATTAAAAAATAGTTAAATACACTTTACGGTATGGCTTGCTAAAACACTCTCACATAAAAAATAGTAGGTGTGTTCTAGCAAATCTATATATATATATATATATATATATATATATATGTTAATTCGCACTTTTATCGTGATTTTTTTATAAAATAACATAAATTAAAATGGTATATAAAGGATGATATTAAGATCGTTTATACATGTGTCAAATTATATTATAGTATAACTAGAAGACAAGCCAAGGGATCACTAATTCTAAAAAATACCAAAACCTCTCTACCCTCAATGCAACCAAACAAAGACAAGTCAATCTTTGTCCAAATTTAGGAAACGGATATCCTTCCAAATGGAAGTTTTTGGCACTGAAATCTCATCCACTCGTTAGTTTATATCTTATGCGGTCACAATCGTTTAAAAAGAATTGTTATGTAAATTAAGTAAATTTGGGTTTTGGACAATTCAGATTTTAGTTGGTTGATGAATGGATATTTAATATGTTACGGATTTGAACCTGTTACTTTTCATATTTCAGTTCTTAGTGTATGAGTTTTGTTTTTAGGCTCTTTTGAATCAAAAATATCATTGAAATTGAATGGTGAGGATTTTTATTAGAATGTTCAGGTGCAATTCTCTTGAGAGAATCTCATCTTTAAATTTATGATTTTTGTATTGTGATTTGCCCTATGTAATGACATTTATATGTGGAAAAAAAAAATTGAACAAATATACGTGGAAAACTTACATTGAAGGCGACGATTTTCATTGGAATATCCCGGTGAAATTCTCTCGAGAATCTCATCCCCAAATTTATGATTTTTGTATTGTGATCTACTCTATGTAACGACATTTATAAGTGGAAAACTTACATTGGATGGCGAGGATTTTCATTGAAATGTCTCGGTTAAATTCTCTTGAGAGAATCTCATCCCCAAATTTATGATTTTTGTATTGTGATTTACTCTATGTAATGAGTGGAAAACTTACATTGAATTGTGAGGATTTTCATTGGAATATCGCGGCGAAATTCTCTCAAGAGAATCTCATCTCAAATTTATGATTTTTGTATTGTGATTTACTCCAAGTAATGACATGTATATGTGGAAAACTTACATTCATAACACAATTTTGAATTTTATTATAATAAAAGGAAGGCAAACACATTTCTGTTTATTTTGTTATCTACTTTTCATCATCACTATAAAATAAAATACAGTGCAAAAATATGTAAATTTTAATACGTAAATATTTTTATTTATTTAATGCATCTTAAAAACAAATATTCAAAATGAATCGCGTATATAAAACATTGCATTTATGTAACCAAAACAAAAAACATTGCATTTGCACGAGTGGTACTGAACTGGTCACACTTTGAATACATCCCCTTTTAATCATAACAATTTTGTGCCACAAAGTAACATGACCATATATAGCAGCGAATGTTGTCTATATATCTTTTGACGCATAGTGAATTGAGGATAAGTCATATTTGGATAGAAAATTGTGATTTTAAAGTGAGTTTACCAGAGAAAATTAAGATGAGTGATCATGTGCATTTTATACGTAATTGCTATAGCAAAAACAGTGTATATTTTCTCCACATTTATAATTACAGGAAGAAAAAAGTACGGGTATATGAACCATTCTAAATACTTGGTACGTACTAGTGTATAATGTTCTTTCATTAACTAAACAATTGAGTTTAAGTGGTTAAGGAACTCTTCCTAACGAAAAATTGTTCAGAAGAAATTGATCTCAATCTCTAATGAAATAATTCATCATCTAGTTAACTTACATCTCGACGGAACTCTAGATTATCATAACTTTTTGACTTACATCCAGATGGAACTCTAGATTACCAAAATAACTAGAGGGTTGCAAAAAACTATATATAATGCTCCTCCACTCAAAATTTGAGCATGAGGTTACGAAAACGAGTGGACAAATCTTGGGGAGAGCTTTTCATATGATCGATGATTGACAACATGCAAATTTCAAATTTGTTGGCCATGTTGTGCCAGTAGCACAGTGTGAGGCACAAATTTAGACGGAAGGTTGAGGTATAATAGTGCAAGTCAGACATATACCAATTGGATTATAAGAAACCGGCAACTAGTAGATTACGATGCATCATTTCCCTCTCAATGGAATCCTGTAGGCATTAGAATGTGAATTCGAGATGACGAAGGTCGATTTTTTTGTTAGAAGCATTGTGGATCACACCATTGTGTTCAGTGGAAGTTGGGGAAGTTTTAGGTCTTTTACATACTATTAATTGGATTCAAGATTTTTAATTTGATAATGTGGACTTCGAGTTTGATTTAAAGGAGGTTGTTGATTGCTTTAACATAGGAAGCAATGATGTAACGGAATTTGGTGTGGTTGTATATGAATGTAAACATTGTGACTATTTATTTTTTGAAGACTCTTATGTTGAGTTTAATTAGAAACAAACAAATGAGGCCGTTCATTTTTAGCAAAGGTAATCACATCTTTAACTAGCTCCAATATTTTCATTCATGTGCCATCATGTATTATTTGAAAATGAGTAAAATGCTATAAGTATATTTTCCTAAAAAAAAATTAATTTTTGACATATTTAAATGTATTTTTATGTAAATGGTCACGTAAAGTCAAGATTTTTAAAGAAGGATTTTAAAAGATGAGTTTTTAAATAGAACTTAGTTCATATACTTATTACCTCGTAAGGCTATTCAAAGATATATTTGATTAAGGAATGTTAGTAACACTCTCTTTTGAGCACTCTCTCTATCACTCACTCCTTTATTGGGTAAAATCAATATATGTCCCACCACTTTATGGGTTCCAGTTCCAAAGTGTTGATCTTACATTGATTTCACCCACTAAAAGAGTGAGTGCTAGATAGAGTGCTTAAAAGAGAGTGTTGCTAGCACTCCTCATATTTGATTACTTATTTAAAAACTTTAACATGGAATAAAGTTTTAAGCATGTAACAAATCATATTAATGTTTCAGATAGCTGTTCCGGACCCATCTGGTGGATACACAGTTCGAGGTGCATATAGTTTGTTAATCTCGCAGGTACCTCAGGTCGTAGACTATGCTCTGGATTTGGTGTGGCACAAACAGGTTTCCTTGAAGGTTTCCGTTTTCGCATGGAGGCTCATTCGTGATTGTTTACCGACAAGGACAAATTTGATTTCTAGACGGGTGTTGTCGCCTGACATGTCCTCGTATGTTGCTGGTTGTGGTCATCCCGAATCGGCACAACATCTTTTTTTATTGTGTGATACTTTTGATTCTCTATGGCATTTGGTGCGAGATTGTATTGGTTGCTATGGGGTGGACGCCGATAATATTTTCGATCATTTTTTACAGTTCACTCATTTGACAGGTGGTGGTGCTGCTAAACGTTCTTTTATGCAACTAATATGGCTTCTATGTGTCTGGGTTGTTTGGAATGAACGAAATAACCGTCTGTTTAATCATGTTGTTACCCCCATCCCTTGTTTACTTTATAAGGTTAAGTTGTTGTCTTTAGGTTGGTTGAAAGCTAAAAAAGCTACTTTTGTTTTTGGAACTCAGCAGTGGTGGTCAAACCCTCTTGTTTGTTTGGGTATTGGCTAATGTTTTTCAGTTGTGTCTTGTTTGTGTAATCGTTGTAACTCTTGGTTTCTGAGGTAGTCTCTAAGGCACACCTTGTACGTTTGGGACTGCCCTATTTCGTATATAATTCCATTTTGGCTTGTTCAAAAAAAAAAACAAATCATATTAAACTTTTGAAATATCAAACGTATATCTAATAATAAGTTTATGACATATATTAAGTTAGACTTTAACTGAAATTTCTTTACGAAATCGGACTTAGTTCTTGCAAAGTTTAAGTTTTTCCGATCTATTTCTACTTAGATATTAGTGTTGATGTTCAAAATATATGCTATAATGTTAATTCATAAAAAAACTATATGTTACAAACTATTAATGTTTCACATCTATCTTGCAGTCACCCACTCCCATACTTTTCAAGCTGGTCTTTTGGAAGAAAATAAATGCGTCGGTGGCTGAGGGTAGAAAAAGTAGGTTGCCTCCCGTGGCAAGGTCGAATAATTTTGTTGTTCATGTCTCAAGGATCATACCTTAGAAATGTTCCATTTTTTTCTTACACTATGTGATCAATATATCTAAGACTATTTTTTTCATACTTTAATGCTAGTATATTATTTGCTTCAAAACAAAATCTAGTATATTAATATTAAAAGAAAAGGCAAGGTGAGATGAATATGGAGGAAGAGGGTTCTAGCGAATTTGGCCCATGTGAAAAAGGGTCCCAATATACCCAATAAGATTAGATTTTTAATTATTATATTTTTGGGAGGAAAAAAAAGTAAACAACCAAGAGGACTCTGCACTTTGCATATGCGTTAATACGCTATCTCTTCACTTTGCAATCTTTTTTTCTATATTTGGTACATTGCATTGTATCCTCCTCTCTGACACATTGATCCTCCTATATCATATTCTTATTTTTCCACTTCATTGCCATTTATATTTGACAAGGTTGATCTCTTTGAACTCAGTTGCAAGTTTGACATTATTATAGCGAGTATGTTAGAAATATAATCATATACCGTAAATTTACTGAAATTACAAAGTGTCACTTTAATATTTAACACGGTTGATTATCGTAATTCTGATATATACATCCTAATACTTAACATAGACTTAGTATAAATATATAAACTTAAAATTAATTTTTTATTAACGAATTGTGCAGCAAAAATAGAAGTATAACTCATTTTGTTGGAATCAAAAGTTTAAACTTAAAAGAAAAAAAAACATAAAAATAAATAAATCTTAGACGTGTTATATGTAGCGAGGAATGGATTCGTGAATATTATCATGAACGCATAAATGTCAATATTCATCCAGAACTCTCTCCTTCCACACTATATAGTTTTCACATCTCAGAATTTCACCCTTAAAATAATAATAATAAAATCATACTCCCATCCGGTCACATTTATAAACAAAATACTACTTTTTAAGTTCATTGGTTATTTAATGTATTTGGTCTATAATGTATATACCAAATACATTAAGTATTCAATAAACCTAAAAATTGTTTTTTTTGCTTATAAATGTGACCGGAGGGAGTATGTTGTATAGCTGGAAAAATTTGACACACATGCTTATAATTAAAAATTGAGACTACTAGATTAATAGAATGTTCAAATGTAAATCATTTTTAGACTCTGGTGACGTAAAGTAACTTAATGACAAAATTATCAAATTATGCTCTTTTTACTAATTTCAATGGCTAAATTTGAAAACATAAAGTGAACTACCTAACATAAGGTGTGTCAAAGAGTTTAGTAACAATTAAAAGTACAACAACAGAACTTAAATTCTGAAAAATAGGGCTACGTGGTGTTACCCATACACAACAACGAAATTCTAGGAAAAACAGTGAAGCAAACTTATGGAATGAAGCATATACCTCCAAATGTTGCTCTTGCTGGAAGATGTTAAAGCTCTTCTAAATCTTCCACAATGTAAGTTTTTGAAAGAGACTTTAGGTTTAGGAAATCAATTAAACAAATGAATTGCACTTTTTTTTTGTTTATAACCGAAATGACAGTAGTTATTAAAAATTTACGAAATGAGTTGCAAGTCTATATGTAGCTTAATTATGTCCATAACATAATTATTTGGACATGTAGACACCATCTACTCCTCAACTCACTTATTATAAGCTCTGATTAAATTGGAGAGAAAAAATAAAATATAAAATGCTATTCTCTGATTAATGGATAAATAAATATCATAATATGCATTTAGCGGGTAATTAACACTTTTTATTCATAAATAAAAAATAAAAACGTGGGAAAAATATAACATTTTACTTCTGAAATATACTTCCAAATTATTGTTAGGGGTGATAAAAGAAGGTTTCGTCCTCTTCCTATATATACAATTGAATATAGCCTTTAAAAATAAAAACAAGACATTTTCACCCTCTAAATTTTTGTTGTTTCATTTTTAGTCTTTAATGGTTATAATTTTAACATATAATATGAACATACATGGGTTTGATATACTAGATGAACATAATTTAGACACATCTTAATCATAAAAGAATCATAACTTTGACATATATATGAACTTAAACTAGTCATAAGGGACCAAGAAGAACAAAAAAAAAAAAAAAATTGAAAACATCGCTTTTTTACCGTTAGAGACTAAAATCAAAATTCACAATATTTATAAAATTTATTTAATCCTATATAGTTTACTTGCATACAAGCCTACAATTTGGCCAAATGACAATTTCATAAAAATTGTTGTATACACATCTAATAGGACTGAAAAATTTATGTAAAATACGAAAATGCCCTTCGATAGTTAACTGCAGCCGGTTCCATCGGCAGTTAACTGTCGAGGAAAGAAATTATGCAGACAGTGAGTTTTGCATAATTAAGCCAAGCCATTTTTTACCTATAATTCAGCCAGAGCATTTCCAAAGGCAATACTAGTCGTACAACATTTATCCTCAGTCATAAACAAGAAAAATACATTATCTTTTACCGTTATCCATAATTAAATCAATCCGACATTTCATTAAAATTGCAAGAATGTTTGAAATTCATCATAACATTAAAGAGTGTCCATAATTAAACAACACATTACATATCATTAAATTAAATCTCTACTGACATTCTACGCAGTTGCAGATGGAACAAAAATACATATATAATATATTATCTTCCATCATATTCCGAACATAAATTCGACGTCGCCATCGTCGTGAAGAAATAGTGAGTAGGGGGAGCATGTGGTTGTTTCATCTAAAGAAACAGCGCCTCGACACTTAATTGCCGAGGAATTCAAAAAATCGGCTGCAGTTAACTGCCGAAGTTTCCATCGGCAGTTTATTGCCGAAAAATACTGAAAACGGCCGCAGCGAACTATCCAAGGGTATTTTCGTCTTTTATAGGTATTTTTCAGCCTTATAACATGTGTATACAGCAATTTTCCAATTTCATTGTAAAAGGCCCACTATCTTCGTAGGGAAGTACAATTCAAAATGGGGAAAATTGCTATTCTAACTTCAAAAATTACTATTTGACATCTTGAAAATATCAAAATACACCCAATGACAGTTGTTGCTCGATTTTTTTTTTTTTTGGTACAAAGTTGTCGCTCGATTTTAATAAGGTTTAATTGTCGCTCACTAAATGAACCAAAGACAGTTAATTACCGCTCTTTTAATGGCTAACGACACTTAAGACTTAAGTGCCGTTGATACTTGCCAATTTTTTTCAGTTTGTTCTGATCTTCTTTCACTTGAAAGCAAGAATAGCATGCACTCACACTCTCACTTGCTCACATTGCGTCACGTCTTAATTTACTCACACTTCTTTAAGTAGGAAAAACATGAACAAATATTTATACGTTGAAAAAGGAGAAAGAACTACTTTCCATTAGGGAAAGGTAGATAAAAGCTCTTCAAGTTCAAGGCAAACTACCACAGATTCACTTATCCATGGTACTTGCTTTGCGATTTCAGTATACCTCTTGAATTTTCAGATTTTAAAGGCCTAACTGGTTTAATTCGTTCATCATACAATTAATTTACTCACCAATTGAAAAAAAAAACTAATTAATGGTTAAAGGCCTTCCATCACTTTAAGAACTCCAACATGATACTAAATTCCAACAAAAAAAAACCACCATGAACATAAACATTGAGCAAAACTTCTAATCATAGAATCCAACCCTGTCCTGTTAATAATAAGAATAGACAATAAACAAAGATAGACATGGCTTGATCACTTGACCCAACATAACGAGAAAAGGATCTATGCTTTGCTACCTACAAATAATAAATCCAAAACTAAAAATTTGGCAGGTAACAACGGCACTTAAGTGTTGTTGACTAAATAAAAAATTTCTAACAAAAGTTAGCGAGCAACAATTAATTACCGTTGGAAACAAAGGGCGATTAATTACTGCTGCAGGTATTTTGCTATTTTCGGAGTGTTAAATATAACAATTTTTGAAGTTAAAAGAGCAAAATCCCAAAACGGGTTTACATGTCTTGAACTTTGAATTCTGCTCATTATCCAAACAGTATCGCTCATTTTCAATGTAAATGTCCAAAATGTCCCTGCGCATGTGATAAGTGCTCAAAAGTAACATATTTCATGTGTTAACCTAGGCAATTTAGTGACTTGTTTTGCAAGTTATCTAAGGAAAATCTACCATTTGAGTGTATTTTTTACCATTTATGCTTTACATGTCTGATTCTACCCAATTTATACAGAAAATGACAAGCAAGGACCAAAAGAAGGAAGCTCTTGAACCAAGGTCACTTCGCTTAAGCGAACAAGTTCCAGAGAGCACCAGAATGCTTCACTTACTAGCACGCTTCCAGTTCCCTCATGAAGAAAGGCTAGTTCGACCTCAGGTTCGCTTAAGCGAACAAGTTCGAGAGAGCTCCAGTAAAGTTCGCTCACAAGTTCGCTTACAGTTCGCTTGAGCGAGGTTCATTAAACTTCAGAAGATAAGGACCACGTGGCAACTCCTCAATGGACAATGGAAGATTCCCTGGATGTTTGCTTAAGCGAACGATTGCTTCGCTTAAGCGAACGAGCACGAATATGACCCATATAAATAGTTTTCTCTTCTCTTTCCATTATTATTCTTTTATTGTCTTTTACATTTTTCTAGTTTTTAGAGAGAGACTAGGGCTTTTCTAGAGAGAGAAACACAAAGAAATGTAGTTATGAGTAGATTCAAGCCAAGATTTGTTGTGACAACATGGATCTTGTCAAGGAATCTTCATATTTTCTTCATCCTTTGCAAAGCTATCATAGACATATGTAGCTATATCTACTCTTGTGGTTTTGAGGTATTCAAACAAGCTATTATGTAATATTTTGATCATTTAATATATATTTCTAGCTATTTATTCAATATTGTTGTTATTCTTGTCTTTATTGTTTTATTGAGACTCAAAATGATATGGACATGTACTTTTGAATCTAGAAATAGAATAACAATCTATCTTAAGTTATCACTCTAGACATGGATGTTAATATTTGATAATCACTTTTAATCTAGAACTTAATGCTTTTTGGTAATTTAATCGGTTGGGGAAATCGTCGATTAAACTATCCAATCGACTTTGTGATCGTTTAAATGTTTGGGAAATCGATGTTTAAATGATCTCTTAGAAATAACGATATCATTTGGACACGAATGATATTGTCGAGTGATTGTGATAATATCGTTTAAAAAGCTAGAATCCGTTAATCAATCAAGAGATTGCAGCTGTTACGCATGGTTGATGTCTCTGACAGCAAGCGAAATGACCCTATCTCTTCTCGTTTTACTTTTATGTCGAATAGGAAAATAGTTTTACATAAACAAACAATTTATACCCAAACACTTAATGTGACAAATATTGTGAAAATGCTTATGCAATACGCAACTCCCTACGAAAATGATCCTATTATACTCACGTGTAAATAGTTTTATGACATGTAAAAATCTTACATCAGCATGTTAACATGCGCTAGTGTATTTTTTTTACCTAAGTTAAGTCACGTAGGGTGACTTAACTTGCACTAGTGTATTCTGAGCGTGAGTTAACTTGCGCTAGTGTATTCTGAGCGTGAGTTAACTCACGCCAGTTGGCCGGTGCAGAACTGAAAAACAAACGTTTTTTTATCTGTGGTCAGTTTTTCAACATTTAATCCACACATTTTAACACTATTTTACACGTTTTTTTATCACATTAATGATGTTTACAACCTATACTGTCATTCCCACCTATAAATACCCCTCCATACTTCCCTAATTCCTCACACCATATCACTTTCTCCCCCTCCTCACTCTCTCCTTCTATTTCTCTTCTTTCTTTCTTTTTCAATATACTCTTTGGGGAAAAAAGTGATCAATCTTCGTCGGGGTAAAATAGTGAGAAGCCGACATGGAGAAGTGATCGACCCTTGGGATAAGTTTAAATTTGCTTTTTTTTACTCCATAAATTTTTTACCGTGGATAAAAAGATTCTTCTCGGGGTATAAAAAAAATCAAATTTAAATTTAGCCCAAGGGTTGATGATGTATTTTCCCCATGAAGGCTGCTCACTATTTTACTCCATGAAGATTGATCACTTTTTACCCCAAAGGGAGAATATAAGTATAATATATTAGTGAATTCGAATAAATTATTGTATCAATAATTGTATTGTATGAATTCTATTAATAAAATGAGATATTGTTATATGAATCAATTTTGTTCATTCCTTTTTATTTTATATTTGCTTTTATTTTCTAATTTCGTATTTAATGAATAAATATTAATTTAGTTCATTTACTTTTATTTATATTTGTATTTATTTAATGAATAATATCGAATCAATATTTATTTTAAGTGCATAAATAATTTAGGATAAAGTAAATAAACTAATTTAGAATAAGGTAAATAAACTAATTTAGAAAAAAGTTAATAAATAAAATTAGAATAAAGATAATAAAATAATTTAGAATAAAGTTAATAAAATAATTTAGAATAAAGGACTAAATGTACCAAAAAATAAGAATAAAGGCCTAATTGAAAATTATTTAGTGCATAGGTTTCATATGCACTATAT
This sequence comes from Medicago truncatula, assembly GCF_003473485.1. Classification (NCBI taxonomy): domain Eukaryota; kingdom Viridiplantae; phylum Streptophyta; class Magnoliopsida; order Fabales; family Fabaceae; genus Medicago; species Medicago truncatula. Next base: position 6,279,623 of record NC_053046.1, read on the forward strand.
TCAGTCAAAAAATAGTAAAAAAACAATATCAAAAGATACAATCGAAAGACATAGTTTTTTTTTTTTTTTTTCCTTCTTATAAGCAGCATTATATTTTAGCTCTAAATTTGTATCTTATGTGTTCAATTATACTCCCTCCGGTCTCAAATGTAAAAAACTTTTCATTTTGTAGGTTCATTCAATAAATGATGTATGTAGTTTATAATATGGATTAAATGAATCTAAAATGTGAAAAGTTGTTTACATATGAGACCAGAGGAAGTATCGATTAATTCTTTAAGCCGAATAGAGTTGCAATTGGTAAAAAATCTCTTTATATTTAACATTATTGCTTTCTCAAAGTTCCTTTTTTTTAACAAGCATTCTCAAAGTTTGATTAACTCAGTTTTATTTCATAGACAAATATTAGCACTATGATGTTAGTGTTCGGGAATCAACAAAACCTCCTCTTTCAAACTCCTTTAGTGTCCCTTAGTTCACTAATCAAACTACCAACGAGGGATCAAACTCGGTGTTATTTGAACATCAGAAAATAAATAGACAATATTCAATGCAAATTTTGAGAGAGGGAAAATAAATAAATAAAAAGTTGATACATTTATAAGAATAAAAAACATCTTTAATCTTTTAATCAATTTTTATTTATATTAGTTTTGTTGGTTTCCAATAGTTTGAATTTTTTTACTTAGATTTTAACTTGTTTTCTAGAATGCACAGTGAGTCGTGAGTTTATTTTGAGTTTTGAAATACCGGATATTTTTATTTTTGGAAAAGCCACATTACTTACTCTTAATTTTTTTTTTTTTTTAAAATCTCCGTGAATTTAACTCAATTGTTAGGGACAATGTATAATATATGTAAGGTTCAGAATTCAAACCTCAGACACCCAAAAAAAAAAGAGTGATGGTAAAGACTTTTAAAATTAGGAGATTTTTTTATATAACTTTTAAATGAAAGTTGTAAAATGAGTATTTTGATAAATTTTAAGGTGGGCATGATTAAACTAACATTTTCATTGTAAAAAAAAAATTATACTATTATTTTTTCAATCATATGTGTTCTCGCACGCCTATTTTTTTCAAAGATACTATTTACATAATTTGAACTCATATATAAGGATTTTCGAATTATACAATCTATAACATATTGAAACCCATAAATGATGGTGAACTATTTGTGTGACATTGTGGTGGGAATATCATATATGACATTGTCCAACAATGATGTGACATGTGGTTTTCTCATTTTAAAATAAAATTAAAAAACCTTGTAAAAGAGAGAGAAGAAATTATGTGTCACATTGTGGTTGGATAATGTCATACTCATGTGACATTCCCATCATAGTTTTAAAACTCGGCTCGGTCATCGACTCGGCAGGGGCACTGGGTTATTGGGTTAATGGTCGAACCACTGAGTCAATGGTCGAACCGTATGACTGAACCGGATCAAACCGAATAACTCGGTTAGATGACTCGGCCTTAAGATTAAATTTTTATATGTATTGAACCAGATTAAATCGGATTGAATGAATGACTCAGACACTTAAAAACTAAATAAATGACATCTAATATGTATATTAATATATGTTAAAGCTATATTTTTTTTAAAAGTATATATTTTGTTAGCAGAAAATATATTTTATTTTGCATATCCATTAATATTAATATAATTTGTAGATTTTCTAAAAAAAATTATATGTATATTATTTTATTTTTTCTAGTGGAGAGATGATAATATAAATATTATTATTATTATTGTGTAAATTTTATATTTAAAAAATGATGTGCTCGTTTTGAAAGTAAAAAAAAAAAACTATGTGTTCTTTGCTTAGAAAAAATGAAGAAGCAATATGTTTACATATATAATCAATTTCATTAAATATCACAAAAAAGTAGTTGCAAGTTCGATTCCCATAACTTCTATAGTTTTTTTCAAATATTCTGATTTTTTTCTTCAAATATTAAAAGTCAAAGCACGCATTTACTATAGCTAATTGGCGTTAATTGGTATTAATTAGCATTAAACGTGCTTAAATGAATTAATTATGAGGTTTAACGTAAAAGCCTAAAAAAAAAAATAAGAGGAACCGGTCCGACCAACTACTCGGCCGAGTCACCGGTTTTGACCGGTTCTCGCCGAGCTAATTACATGGCCGATCCAAAGGCCAGCTCGAACCGGCCTACCCACCGGTTCACGGTTCGACCGGTCCAACCGGCCGGTTCGAGCCGAGTTTCAAAACTATGATTCCCACCACAAAAAATGCAAAACAAGTTTGATGACACTATTGGTATCATAACCCAAAACTAAAAGAAATAAAATTTTCAAAGTAATGAAATATGAAGAATAAATGAAAATGTTGAAGATGCAAAACTATTAAAATTAGATTAGATATTTTAAGTTGTGCATTCCAATGATTTCTTGTAATTATGGGTACTTAAGTCTTTTGATGACACTTTTAGGGTCCCTTTTGCCTTTAAATTGACTTGTAATCTTTACATTTAAAACCACCACTTGTTGATTGTAAACACCTGGCATAATCTTGTTCTTTTCACTTTAATAAAGTTTTATTTCTTGTTCGCCTTTGATTGTTCTCCTATCTCTTGATTATGTTGATGGGGGACCTTTGATGAAGACCATTGGAGAAGCATAAAGTGTGGCCACCAATCATCATTAACGAGGCATTAAAAGAAATAGCAACTCAACAAAGGTTTCATCGGGTAGATTTATTTTTCATGGTGTCATGAATTCGAATCTCAGATCTTACATATATCATGTATTGTCCTTACTCAAGGTCGGCCTAAAGCAAGAGCATCCAGGCCCATAACTCAGGGCCTCCAAATTTTGGAGGCCCAAATATTTTTTCTTTATGCATATATGGCCTTAAAATGTTACATATATTTATTTAGCGCATAAAATTTTCAGAATCGTTAAGATGGTCTGGTGGTTGAAAGATGTGTGCGTGGGCTTCTGATTCTCGGTTTGACTCCTAGAAATTACTTTTTTATTATTATGTTTTAATTTTTTTTTCAACATAAAAAAACCAAGTGTTAAACCAGCAATAAAACTGTTACCAAAAAAACCAGCAATAAAACTTAACTGCATAAGTGTGCCTGCCGCCTCTGTACCTTCACGTTCCAAAAAGCAAATTCTTGATCAAAAATTCACGGAAGCATAATTTTAATTTTTTGATGTTATTGATTAAAACATAACTCTGTTATTTACATGGAATAGTCTTTTTGATATTATATTTTTGGTACAATAGTCTTTTTGATATTATTTATATTATTTACAACTTTATAATGTTATTTGCAATTAAAATAAATGATAATGTTTTTGAATTTTTGGTGCGTTTTTTTTATTGAAGGGGCCAATTTTTAAGATTGCATCGAGGCCTCCGGATTGTTTAAGACGGCCCTGTCCTTACTAACCAAGTTAAGTTTACAGGAACTTTCATCGAGTAGATGATATGACACCCTAAAATTCAAACACGGTAAAATAATATTTATACTAGTTATGAATAAAATATGCAGCGATTTCAAATAGAATATTTCTAAATAACTTTCTCATTGGCTTATAATGCCACATTCAACACATTACAACTCTAACTCACTTGAAAATATATTGGACTTAGAAACAAACAAATCAATTTCAGACTTAGAAACAAATTGCTTTTATTCTCAAAGTTAAAACTACAAAAGTAGTTTTCAAAACTCATGAAAATACATTGAATAACTTTCCATCCGGGGTATCACTTATCAGTGTATGAGTCTGCGAATGTTAGGCTTTCAAAAGCGTCAAACACAAACAAGGAATAATGAGTAATCAAATCATGTTAAAGTAAAGTATATATAAAACAAACATACCACGTATTCACATAGACATGACATGATGCATCATAAAAATACATTTAAAAGATATGTTCGTCAATAAAAAGAGTCACATATTCACATATAAACCATTCACATTGCACATACAATATCTCATACTCACAATTTCACATAATTACAACATATGATTTGCATTACACATATTATAACACATGATCACAATTTAACATATATTCATAAAATTATCTTACTTAAAATATCATGAAAACTTAAAATAAACCACAATTTACTTCGACACACATTCAATTAAGTCATAGTTACTACACATTTAATTTTGACTAAAATGACGCCACCCGTGATTTTTCTCCTCATGTATAGAACTAAACCAAGATGGAAACACTTCTAAAACAACAAGAAGCTTTTTTATATTTTGTATAAAAAGAAGAAGAAGAGAGGCTTGTTTTTTTTAGGGGAAAAAGAGGCTTGTTTATATTTATATTTAACGTGTGATAATGTTTGAAAACTCGTTGCAAGAGGAAATATTAAAATATATTTCCCGCGTGGAACACGAGGGGCAAAGAGTAACACGTACACTGTAACTCAACTATTCTTGATTTTTTTTTCAACTGTTATTGATTTTATTTCTATAAAATAATTCAAAATAATTTTTTTTGTCAAATTCAAAGTAATATTCTTTTCTGGTTGGTACAAATTCAAAGTAATATTTTGTTTTTTGTCGAGTAGTCTAGTGACTATAACTCACACGTTTTAAATATAAAAAAAATGAGGTATATGAGGTTCGAACCTTAACCCTTACATATATTATACAATGTCACTCACGGAGACCAATTCAAAGTAATATTCTAACCATGTTAAACAGTGGCGTGGGGAGAGGGGGTCCTTTGGAGGCCATGTTCCCCTCTATATTTTTATATTTTTTTTACGTACTACAATTAAATTAAATTAGAATGTTTCATAATATATTAGGTTATGGTTCCCCCAATTAATCTAATTAAAATGTTCACCATGTCATTAGATTAATTGACAACTAATATCATTAGTTATGTATGTTATATCCTTTTAAATTATTTCATATGGCCATTTTCACAAAATATTTTAAATGGAATGAAACACAATGATATAGCTTTGCAAAATAAAAGACTATTTTAAAGGAAAAAATGAGCAAATTAAAGCCTAAAATAAAAATAGGGGATTAAAATATAATTTAGTCTTTAGTGAATTTTATTCTCCTGTGACAAAAATTTCATGTCTTTCACATTCGTACAAAAGTTCTTCTATTAAGTCAATTGCCGTTCTCATTTTGTATTAACTCTTCGATTCTCAAGATAAAGTGGTTATGGTGATTCATAGTTGGGCAGAGAGGTAACTAAAGTTTGAAAAAAAAACTGTTCTACTCAAAAATCAAACTCAGGTTATCCTGAATAATTTGTCATTTACGAAACACACATTTAACTAAATATTATTTTTTCTATTTTTATACAAAGGTGTTTTTGTTTTCTCTTCCTACTTAATGTTATTTTTTTCTACTATTAAGTCAATACTTGTATGATAACTATACTTAACCATTAATGTCTCTCAAACTGAATATAGTTATAAATTTCTTTAAAAAACAAGAAAATATTAGTTTAGGTCTTTAGGGTTTCTTATATATCTTTTGCATTTAAAAAATATTTTTTAATCAAATTATGTTCCTTGTTCGCTAAAAAAAATTGTTCCCGGCTCTGTCCCTGGCGTTAAATAACCACATCATTCTTTTATAGGGATGGCAATTTGACTCAGATCCGATGGGCACCCGCAAAAAATACCCACAATGGGTAGGGTAAAACCCCGCTTTCATGGGTATGGGCACGGGTAGGGTTATTACCCGTAAATTTTAATGGGTATGGACACGGGTAAGGGTACTATACTACTCAGCCCCGCAACCCGCATGTACATATTTATATAATATAATAAATACTTTATTTATTTTTGGTGTACAATTATTTAATTTATTTAGCTATTTAAGTCTAAACCTAAACCTAAAATCTAAGCAATTTAAGTTTAAACCTAAATACTACAATTATTTGAATGTTTTTATTTTAATTTTTTAGGGATATTTTGAATGTTTTTTTATTTGGCTAAATATTACGATTCGTACTATTTTATTAGATGATTTAAATAATTTTGGATCATAGTTTTATTTCAATTGTAATGTTTTATATTGTCTTTTCATAGAGAAAGTGCGGGTAATGGGTGCGGGGGTATGGGCACTTAAGTGCCCATAGGGTATGGGGAAGAGCACTAAAGTTGTTGCCCACTCGGGTACGGACTCGGGTGCGAACATTTTTTACAAATGAGGGTATGGGGATGGGTACTATAGTACCCTATCCATTGGGTATCCATTGCCATCCTTATAATCTTTTACTTGATTTATTTATATAATTTTTTCGGGAGTATTAATTAATTATTTCATCTCTACTAATTAATTGCTTAGTTTTGATATATAATTTTACTTGGAGAAAATGGAACATCCATAATCAATGTAAATCAATTGGATGAGATGATAAAAAATAAAAATAAAAACACTTTCAACTTAATCAGAGTATCCAAATTCAAATACACTTCTTAGAATACAATAATGTTACTTGACTATAAGGATTAATCATTGCAGTTGCATACAAAAGATATCAAATTCACACAAAAAAAATGCTTCTTTTATTTAGGTTCGGTCCCAGTTGTTGTAATCTCTTTTTCTATTAATAAAATTTATGACTTTTATCAACAAAAAAAATATATATAAATGTATAATATAACATATTTTTAAGATATTTTTCATCTCAGACAATTAAAACGAGAGTCACATACCATCCCTTACTCAAAAGACTTGTTTAGCTTGTTGTTGTTCATACTTGAAACGATTTTGTGTTGACAACCAGTCCATTCATCGCACCGTAGATATTTAATTTGTAATATTTTTTAGGTTTGAAGTTGGATCCAGTTATGTTGTTTTAAATTTTTGTATTACACATTTGGTTTGTCTTACACTTATATATGGATTTACTAGGCTAGGTTTTACCACCTCCTCCCCCAACCCACCCACACACATGAGCAATGGACAAAGAATTAGAGTCTGGACCAACCTAGTTGAGACATTTTATATTTTCTTTAATTTCATTATGCTCGTAATTTAGTGAGAAAGAAAATCGATGTGATCATTTAGTTAACTAACTTAATTTTTAGATTTTCAGATCAAGTTGCTCATTTGATTCATAAATCAAATTCAACAAGTTAATTTTTTAGTCGAGTTCTGAACTATGTTCGAGTTAACTCGGTTGATCCTGGGGCCTAATTTTGACAATCATGTTTTCAGTATTTTTTTTATATGCATTGCAAAAAAACACCAATATAATTATTGATAATTTCGCACGTTTTAGACAAATTTATCACTATCAACAACTTTTTTTAATACCATAAATTGTTTTATAGGTTCCTATAATAAAATACGGGTCCAGTATATTTTTGGATGCAAGATTGAGTATGTATTAGTTTATTGGCTAGATTCACACACATTATAAATAGAGAAGTAAATGATATATGAGATTTGAACCTCAACCTCTACCTATAATGTTTTTGATAGCTACCAACCCAGCTACAGTTAAAAGACGAGTATGTATTTTTTCATGGTGCATAAAGAATTTTTCGGTAATGAAGGGGACGTTTTTAATTCAAATGGTAAGGGCAATTTTAATCAGCCAATAATTGGAAGATTTAATGTGGCAGCTGGCAAAATACTCCATCCGGTTTCAAATGTAAGCAATTTTTCAATTTTTAGGTTCATTCACTAAATGATGTATGTGGTCTATAATATGGACCACATACATAATTTATTGAATGAATATAAAAAGTAAAAGTTGTTTACATTTGAGACCGGAGGGAATACATAACTAATGATATTTTAATTAGATTAATTGGGGGAACCCTAATTCAAGGACATCTTTGTTGGGCCATGATGAGTGACGACTCACGATGGCTCTGTTCGATAAAAATAGCGGATAGCTTATAAGCTAACTGATAGCTTATAGCTGATAGTTGATGACTGATAGCTTATAGTTGATAAGCTAGTTGAAGTGTTTGATAAAATTAGCGGTTCAACTTACTTATAAATGTAGAATGACATAAAAGGACATTCTTATTTCATATTAAAATTTATATTCATTAATATTTAAGTATTTATAATTTATTAATTTAATATATTTTTTATGAATTATCTTTAGAAAAATATAAAGAGTATCTACTGAGAAAACAAAATATTAAGAGTAAAAGATTTGGACGTAAAAAAAAAAAGTATGGAAATAAAATATAACGAGTTTAGTGAATTTAAGTGTAGTAAAAGTATTAAAAAAATGTGATTATTGTAACTAGTGTTTTAAATTATTTAGACAAAAAAAATATAGACGTGAAATGATATATGAAAAACAATTTAAGGCCAACACCTTTAATAAAAATAATGTAAGCCTAACCAAAAGAATTTAAACGTCACTAATTTTTTGTTGCCCTTTTTATGAAAAATTATAACGCAATTCATGAATTTTTTTATTTAAACGGAAGGCAATGATCATTTTTGTTTATGAAATATATATATATATATTATGATGTAGGTATTTTGCAGTTGCATAAAAACATAATTATATCTATTATTACAACAAAGGAAGGTAATGGATATTTATAAGGTAATTATATCAATTAGTTAAATTATAATAAATTATAAAGGATAAAAATGGATTTTAGATAAAATATTAAGGTTAAAAATAGAAGAAATTTTGAGAAGTTATAAGCTATAAGCTTAAATGCTACTTGAAATAACTTATGAAAAATAGTTTATAAACCCGTGAAATAAACTATAAGCTCATGATGAAAAAGCGTCATCAAACAGAGTTTTTTTGTCGAACGAATTTATAAACTATAAGCTATAAATTTATTGAGGTGTCTTACCAAAGAGACCCATAAGTACTACAACGTTGATTTTTTTTTCTTCCCAATTTGGAAAAGCACAATTTAATGATGGACCCACATGTGTCACGAGCTTTGATCCCTTTTGTTCACACTTCACAGTTGACACCATGGTGAATGAGAAGCAAGTGGGCAATAGTAACAAGCAGAGTTCTTACATCATGCATGGGGATAGTAAATTAAAAAGGTTCATTAATTCAGTTTATCTTGATTCTCGTTCATATTTTAGAGAATTAAGGAGAAAAGATCTTCTCCATTTATTTGAAACAAATGGATAATGTTGTTTGGTGAGAGATAAACATATAAAAATATATAATGGGTATGTAATTTTTGTGTGATACAATTTATATGTTTTCAAACTCTAACCGTCACTCTTTTCTTCTTCTTCTTCTTTTTAGAGGGGTGATTTATGGTCAATTTTGACCCAAAAATCACCCCTCTGAATTATTTTTCCTTCTATTCTAATTGAATAAGTGATTTTACATATTTTCTATTTTCTTTCGTTTGTTTTTGTGATTTCGTCGTCTCTAGACGACTCTGTTTGTTTTGATTTACCGTTTTTGTGCGGTGTGTTTTTGATTTCCCGTCTTAGTGCGATGTTTATTTGATTCAGGTTGAAAGATTAGCTTTGAGCAAGTGCAGATCCGATCAATGACAATGACTTTGGCGTCATCATTGTTGCAGATCCGGAGAAATGAGTATTCCGAAGACATGAATATAATCATATTAGTCATATTTGTAGGCATATGTATTTTGCTGTTTTATGCTATTAACATGGATGATGTGAGTTTGTTCACAGATTCATCCTTTTTGTTTTTAGCGAATTTGAATTTGTATTGTATCGATATACTCTATCAATTTGAATGAATGAATATCGTTTACTTTTATCAAAAAATAAATAAATAATATACAATGGGTCTTACCATTTAGTGTATCATGATGTTGTTAATTATTTATATATTTTTTCAAACTTTATTATGTTTTTATCTCTTCAAATGAAAGAAATAAAAAGGACATCAAACGGAGATGATCCTAACTAAGAATCAAGTGGACAATAGTGACAAGGCGAGCTCTTACATCATTCACAAGGCCTCGATAAATTCATTAGTAAAATATAAAGTCTTTATATAGGTCCACTAACATGTAATTTAATACTATGTGCATTTAGAAAATAAATACAAAGAAATTGAAAAAAAGCAAGAATCAAATGAATTTGATATGTCTGAGACCAACTTTTTTCTAATTTTTTTCTATTTTAATCGTGAGACACGTTAGTTGCTGAAAAGAATCCTTATATAATTGACGATAGCTAATAGATATTCATTTTTTCTTTGTTCAATGGAAGTCGTTTATAGATTGATGTCGTTGTTAAATAAATAACTCTTCATTGAAAATGCTCTTAGAAGCTTGGTTAGGTATCGATACTTCGTAGGAAAAATCCACTAAAAATTTTATTTAATTTTTAAATAATTAATTTAAAAATATGACATGACATTGCATAATTAAATGACGAGAACATACTCAACTAAACTTTAACGATATGAGTGTTTCATTGTGGTTGGACAATGTCAAACATTCACACCATAATGTCACACAAGTGGGATTTGAGTGTGTATTCACCTGCTAATAAAAGAAGAAATGGAGCTCAACCAAACTATTTTAGAGGTGAGTCTCGGTTCGAGGTCTCCAGGACCCATAGCGTTACAATCTGCATGTAATTTTTGTTCTTAACTACCTAAAATAGATTCATCATCAATCAGATGTTTTTTTCTTCGCTTTTTCTTCTTTACATATAATATATGTAAGATTCGGGGTTCAAAATCCCGAAAAAAAATAGTGAAAAACTATGTGAATGAAGAAGAGTTATTCCTAATCAACCAATTTTGGCACAACGCCATGATGACTTATCAACCAATTTTGGCAGCAATATACTTGGTTGGTGGTGACGTTTCTTCAAAACCAAATCTTATAGTCACCCTCTCATACTCTGACTGCATCAAGAAAAGAACATAAATCAAGAGGACCAATTTGAAAATGTACTTGATATTTATCATTGCGGTAGTATTTCACTATGTGCATTTAGAAAATAAATACAAAAAATTGAAAAAAGCAAGAATCAAATGAATTTGATATGTTGAGACCAACTTTTTTCTAATTTTTTTCTATTTTAATCGTGAGACATGTTAGTTGATGAAAAGAATCCTTATATAATTGACGATAGCTAATAGATATTCATTTTTCTTTGTTCAATGGAAGTCGTTTATAGATTGATATTGTTGTTAAATAAATAACTCTTCATTAAAGATGCTCTTGTACTGAATGATATGATACAATCATGCAGCAATGGTAGTTTCTAGCACATGGTAGTTAGAATAAGTACAACCCTAAAAATAGAAGAAGGTGTGGCTGAAATTTCTTACAACTGAGGACCGCAACGTGCAATAATAAAATATACTAAAATTGTAACGTGCTTTGGCCTTCATGAAAAGCGACATGCAATCAATTATTATAGAAAAGAAATTATGCAAATTAGAGAAATGATATTATACAACTTTTGGATAACTCTTTTATTCTTGTTGTGTTTATATTTTCTTTCTGTGTCGATTTGAATTTTGTGTTAATATCTTCTTTTCTTTTTTTTTATCTTTTTTTGTGTGCATTTTTTTATTTCTTTAATTATTTTATAATTTGTTCCAAAAAAAATAGTTGAAATAATATACCTCCACATACTACTAGCATACTCAACTTTAAAATATCTTACCAACGTCTGGTAGGCTGCTACTGTTTTCTTATTGCATATATCAAATTATCAATCATCAAAGATTGATCTTGTCTAATCTCTCCAATAATTTGAATTAAATAAACAAAATGATAGTTCAACATCGACCACAACTCATAAAGAATCATAACTATAATTGATTGATGAAATATAATATGGGAAATGCTAACCGGTGCCTCCGGGGCACTAGTTAAAGATATGAAAAAGAAAATTATATAATAATTAATGCATTGAAATTGTGTAATTAATTTATAATAAAGTCAAAAACAATTTTCTTTTATGGTAATAATTCATTTTTATGGTATGCTTAACCAGTGCCCTAGGGGCACCGGTTAGCATGAACCATATAATATTTATACAACTATTTTATCATAACTTTGTTTCTCATACTCACATTATATTTTAACGTTTCTTTTTATATTGTTTTGATTTTCGTTTTAATATATATTTTCCTTTGTAAATCTATACCGTTGTCTCGTCATATAAATAATTGTTTAAATAACAGAACACTTTATTAAGACTACATGCGATTCACGCTGTACCAATCACATGTGGAAAAAGTTGTATTTTCTTCTTTTTCTATTCTCTAAAAAGGATTAAAAAAACCTTTCTTTAAGGAAGGACAAAACCCTTCTTGATACCCACAAATCTCTAATATTTTGTGGGGGTTTCCTGTATTAAGTATTAGAAACTAGCATCGATGGATTCCTAATTAATTTAAAATAGAAGATTGCGTATCCATTGTCAAGTAAACAACTGTGACAAATTAAAATAACATATAGAGTGCGTTTGATTTGTTAAAAAATGAAGGACGGGAGAATAACTTTAGTTGTCCAGTGTTTGATTTGTAAAACTGCTTCAGGTACAGGACAAACTGGAGGCATGGGACAGGACAAAAACTTATTTTTTTGTCCCTCACCAAACCACAACACAACTTTTTGTCCCACGTACAAGTTGTCCAAAATACCAAAAATAGCATTTTGTCCCTCAAAAATCGTATAAAACAAAAAATTACTCAATGCCATAAAAAATTTGTCTTGTGCTGTACTGCCTTGTGTTGTACTGTTCTATCTTATATTGTTCTGTCCAGTACTTGCTGTTTTGTAAATCAAACACACCCATAAAGATTGAGCCTATAGGAAGAAAATAAACTTTCACAATATCTTGCATCAAATTTCTAAGTCTTGAAAGATTTATTCACATTAAATATTCTACCAAAGGAATGAGTAATTTATTTGGTTGAACTGAGGAATTAAAAATGTTAAAAGCTTAGGTTCAAAGTCTAACAAAGAAGAAAAATACTAATATAAACAAATCTAACATTTGTTTTTGAAAAAAAAATCTATCATGTCTTGAATTAAATAAACTTAGGGAAATATTAATCGGTGTCCTGGAGTGCCTAACCCCGACATTGGGACACTGGTTAAGGATACTAAAAAGGAAATTATATAGTAATTAATGTATTGAAATTGTATAATTAATTTATAAAATATAAAAACAGTTTTTTTTTATTTTTTTTTTTATGATAATAAATTTATTTTTTGGTATTCTTAACCGGTGTATGACCCATAGAGTTAAAGGAATTACTTTATGAGAAAATGAAAAAAATGTGACAAAATATACTCGTATTAATTAACTAGTTACAACAAAAATAAACGTGTCTCTACAGCTATATATATACTTAACTATAATCAAGAGTCAAGACACTCTCAACCATAGGCTAAAAGCAGTATATCATTCTTTCTCTCCTCTTCATTAATTATTGTGCTATTAGCTACCTTTAGCCATGGCATCTACTTGCGATAAGGGTTTTGCTGATAGTTATATGATTTTGAATCCAGAAGATGCTCATTTCTTTGATATTATTCGTATTTTATTTTCCCGGAACATAGGGCATAGAAAATTTGTGGATAGTAATGCTGAAGGAGATGTCGAGGGAAGCTTTAGAGGTAGATGGCTTATATTTATCTCTATTGTTCTCCAGAAAGTCTTGTTGTTCATTGCTAAACCACTTGCCATGATTGGTTATTGGGTTGAGATGTTGATTAACCTCATTGCTCTTAATGGAGGCATCACCATGATTATAATTAACTTTCTCTCAGGTTCGATCTCTTAATTTAGTTAATTTATATATATATATATATATATATATATATATATATATATATATATATATATATATATATATATATATATATAATGGTAAATCTGACTAGCTAGATGAATATTTGATTGCTTTTATAAGCTAAGACATATTTCAACCGTAGTAAATTAGATCTCAATGTTGTTGTGAGCTGAGTTCAGTTGGTATATGCATGATATGAGATTCAAACCCCGATCACCACACAAAAAATCAGATCTCAATCCCAAGCAGGCAATTTGAGTCTTTTTGGTGTCTGGTTTGGCCTGTTTCCATGCTTGTATTGGTCTTTTTTCCTTAGTTCTTGAGTGGTTCTTCTTACCTCCTTGTACTGGTCAGATCTTTTGGTGTTTCCTATTGGTCTCCCTATTCCCTATCTTTTTACTAATGATATTTCAATAACCATTTAATAATAATTTTTGAGCCGATATTCTTTTTCCTTTTGAAGTTAAAATGGTATAGATAGAAAGAAAGTTACTTTAATTGTTTCTCCTTCATTTTTTTTTTTTGTTGTTAAATCAATTTTTTATGTCTTCCATTTAGAGCTGTCAAAACGGCCCGACCCGTGGGATACGGGCCGGCCCGTTTAGTCCGAATAAATATAAGGCTTGGGCCTAAAATATTGAGCCCGGCTCTTAAAAGCCCGGTACCCGTAAGGGCTAGCCCGAATGGGCCGCGGGTAGTCCGTTAGCCCGCATAACAAAAAAAATTCTATAAATTATATATATTTTTCAAATAATTATTTACTTAGTTGATTATCAAAGTAAAAAACAAAAGTGAAAATTCAATGAATTAACACAAATATAAATGTAATATAAAATTATATTTATTCCTTTCGTTATTTCTAGTTTTAAAGATCGAATATATAAATATCTATAACCATAACATATCTAATTTATTTAAAATCATTTTCCTCGTCGTTTTAGTTTACGACGTTTGTACGAAAATGTTTACAATTTACTTTTGTGCTAGACATTATTTAAACATATTAAAAATATTATTTATAAAAAAATTATAGCAGTGTTTTATAGTACTTTTTTAAAATAAAAAAATATATAATTTTTAATACGGGCCGGCCCGTTTAGCCCGCTGCCCGTGTAGGGCCGGGCTCGGGTAGTATATTTCAAGCCCGTTTTGTCAACCGGGCTTTTTGGCCCGGCCCGCTAAAGCTCGAAATCCGTTAGGGCCGGCCCGTTTAAGACCGGGTCGTCCGTTTTGACAGCTCTACTTCCATTGTTGTTAATTTAATACTATTATTAAACTTAATATCTTAAAAATAAAAAATCCTTTTCCCGGTAAAATGAGTGATATGCTATTTAAATATCAAAAAAATTGACCCCATATTTTGAATCTGTATAAAAATATATAACTTATTATTTTTATTTATTTATTTTGGATCATTACTATAATTAATAATGTCAGTATAAAAGAAAAAGACAAAAACTAATAGAAAATGAAATTGTGTATACACTCTATGTCCATACGATGCGACAACAAAAATATCTACATTTCTTCATGGAAATTGCTGGAAGTAGCTTAAGGGGAGCTATATTGCCTGGTCCACCACAGTACCACACATCTAAGTTTATGTCTGATTCAAATTATTTATTTATTAGGTCAATCATGTAATGTATAAAAGAGATGGATATTGTATTATGCATAAGTTAGTTTTCATCATTAAATCAATAAATTTTGCCGTTAAATTAAATGATATATGATATGATTTATTGATTTCATGCTGAAAAAAGTATTTGTGCATGGTGTATGATTATTTTACTTATACATTTTAGATAAAATTATTTATTAAATGAAAACTGGACCAATCCATTTCAAAAGTTTGCATTGCTAAGGTGAGACTTAAAATCATTTAAAGTTCTTTTTTAGCCTAATCCAATAATAGAGCTATTTATTTAAACGAATATAAAAACGTATTCGTTTGTCTTTATTGTGATAATATTCTAGTCACACCAATGTTTGTATATTGAAATTATAAAGATATTTTACCTTTAAAAAATTAAGAAAAATTCTTAAGCATCCTAGAATTTGTTGGTATTGATAATTTATAAGCAAAATTAATTAAAAATTAAAATTCATATAAAAAAAATTAAATATAAAAACGACATGACATTCAATAGTTACATGTTTGAATTTGGATACATACGAACAAATATCTAAGATATCTAACCAAAATTTAATTATGTTGACTTATCGTATAAAAGACTTTGGTCTATGTATAAGTTGATTTTTGGGGATAAATTTATTTTTATTTAAATGTATGATTATAAAACAATTTTTAAGAAGATTGTAAATGTTGATATCAACTAGTAATAAAAAAAGCCAATGTTTTTTTTCTTCTCTTATCAATATTCTCTCTTAATTTTATTTGGTAATTTTTTATTTTGAAAGATGTTATTATTTCAATCCAAAAACAAAAGTTGCTCAATATGTGATCTGATTATCCGTCTAAAATGATTTCTTCTTCTAATCTCATTGTTGTTATAAACAAAAACAGGTCATTTGGAAGTACCAAATCCAAAATCTTCAAAATACTTGTCTTGTATTGGAAATTTGGATTCACGAGTAAACATGGACATTCTCAAGCGTGAAGACAACAAATACTATGTTTCTCTAGCTATGATGGCTTCAAAAGCAGTCTATGAGAATGAAGCTTTCCTTAAATATACTATCAAATATGACTGGAAGGTACAAAATTAACTTATTTGTTGAGTTTTATTGGATCATTTTTATCTTCTATGTTCATTTAGTTAGTTTCTTTTGACTCACTCCTATTTTATATTAATTTCTTACAGATGGAGTATGTGGGATTTTTTGACTGCTGGAATGGTAAGAACTGATTAAAATGCAAACAAACTCTATTTATTTATTATTCAGGTCTTGAATATTGGATGAAGGAAAAGAAAACTCAATTAATGGTGTATAATATACATATATAAGAAAATATTAACAAATTAATCTCACATCATTAATGATTATTTTTTTTCTCACTAAATTAATGATATAACTATTAAAATATATTTTAATTAACAAAATTTAATTTTTCAATAACTCTTTGGTTTTTATGAAAATATTTCTTAAGTGAATGAAAATTTAAAAATTTAATTTAACTTTTTGTTATATTATACAAATTAATTATAAATGAGAGGATCACTTGTTACATATTTTAAAAAAATATATGATTTTGATATTCAATGATTTAGAGATTGATCTGTAGAGATTTTAGAAAAAGAAACATAAGTTAATTTTTATTTGTTGACTATAATGGAAAAGATTTTAAAAAGTAGCTATTAAAGTAATTTTCATTAACTTAACTTTTTAGAAAATTTGTTGACTATAATTTATCTTTCTGAAGTAATTTTAAAAAGTTCTTTTGTTGACTATAAATGAATATCAAACATAACTTTTTATAAAAGCTACTCAAAAGTAATTTTCATTAAAGTAGCTTTTTAGATAGTGACGGCCCTACTTATTTTTGCTTGCATATGAGATTGAATTGAGTACATTTGTATTCATGATTTCAAGCTTATTAAATTATATTAAAGAACACTTAACTGTATGGTTGATTAAATTTTCTTTTTAATATCCTAACACATGCAGAATATCAAGAAAGGGCCACAACCCAAGTCTTGATATTGTTGGACAAATTTAAGGACCGTGACACTTATGTGGTGGCTTTTAGAGGAACAGAACCCTTTGATGCAGATGCATGGTGCACCGATCTTGATATCTCTTGGTATGGGATTCCTGGTGTTGGAAGAGCACACGGTGGATTCATGAAAGCCCTAGGACTACAAAAGAATTTGGGTTGGCCTAAAGAGATTGAAAGAGATGAAAAACTTGCCCCACTAGCCTATTATGTTATTAGGGACATACTAAGAAAAGGTTTGAGTGAAAACCCTAATGCAAAGTTTATAATTACGGGTCATAGTTTGGGTGGTGCATTAGCAATACTTTTTCCAACAATTATGTTCTTACATGATGAGAAATTGTTGATTGAGAGGTTGGAAGGGATTTACACATTTGGACAACCAAGAGTTGGAGATGAGAGATATACACAATATATGACACAAAAAATGAAGGAAAATCGTATAACCTATTGCAGGTTTGTTTATTGCAATGACATTGTTCCAAGGTTGCCCTATGATGATAAGGATATGCTCTTCAAACACTTTGGGATCTGCCTTTTCTTTAATAGGCGCTACGAACTCAAGGTACGTATGAAATTTGATGTGCATTTTTTTTTTCCTTCTTCATATGTTCATTTCATTTGACTTAATCTTATTCGAGGTGTGTCAGAAACTACCTCTAAGTTGAAATTTAAACTTTAATTTATCACATTATGAGATTCTAACCCCTTCAGCTAGACAACGTCTGTTGGTTCATGTGTATGCTTTCGATCATACAAAAAGCAATATGATAGATATATCGAGTTTATTAAGTTATCATTTTTTTTAAGCAAGGTAAATTCTCATTATTTAATTTCAATGCAGATTCTTGAAGAAGAACCCAACAAGAACTATTTTTCACCTTGGTGTGTGATACCCATGATATTTAATGCCATATTGGAACTCATAAGGAGCTTTACCATTGCCTATAGAAATGGACCTCACTATAGAGAAGGATGGTTTCTCTTCTTCTTTAGGATGGTTGGTTTACTAATTCCAGGATTACCTGCTCATGGTCCCCAAGATTATATCAATTCAACTCTTCTCGGATCCATTGAAAGACATTTCAAAGAAGACTGATGTATCAATATGTGTCAATCGATAATAAGCTTATAATAAAGCATGTTAATTTCATGCTTCAATTTGCCAATGCAAAGTTGTTATTTTATAATTGTGTAAACACCAAAAATGCTAGAGTGTGAGTTTGTTCTCTTCTCAAAGAGTTAGGCATGTAATAGATATTTATTTTACTTATAGTTGTATCCTCTAGAACTATAGCATCGTTTCTGCCTCTCAAAAACTATAAATCGTTTCCAAGTGAAATTAAGGTTTCAAATTTGAACAACATTATAGGTCAAGTATCATTTTATTTTGAAGACTACAACTTTAAGGACCTAAATTTCAAATTTGGATTCCACAAAAGTGAATCGAGGTTTTAAAACATGAGAAGTATGAACTTGAGCGGTTTTTTTTTTTTTTTTTTTTTTTTTGTCAATTACCCTAGTGACTAGAGCTCATACAATTTAATTGCAGAGAAGTGGAGTGTACAGGGTTCAAGCTCACAGGAATTGACCGAACTTTTATATACATCAAATTACTCGTGTAAATAAATATATCACGATTATGCACGCGGTGTTTCGCTTTAATAATTGGAGACAAATACCGCGGGAGAGTGCTTAATAAATAAACTTGTGTGTCATTGTCACATTAAATTGTCTTCATAAATAATTGAAATTAAAAACCTAGATAAATCACATTAAACTTGAAAATAGCATAGTTTAGTTGGCATGGACATACATTGTTATATGTATGGTTGAGGTTCGAACCCCAGACACCCCATTTATTCACATTGAAAAAGGTGAATTCTAACCACTAGAAGATAAGTCATCACAAGTTTTTAGTTATTCCTCCCCATATAAATTGACTTTTCCCCATAAATTATCTAAGTTTTATGGTTCTTCATTTAACATAGAAGTCTTGAAAGGTTCCGCTTGAAGACCTTCAATACATGTACTTATGTACTTATCCACATAACTCGCATTGCAAAATTTTCACATATCACACGTTGATCACATTGAATTGATTTCGCAAATAAAACCTTTAGGAGTCGCATTAATTTCACACTATAAACATCACTTAAGTCATCACGCATCACATAAATTACAACTTAAGTTATCGAAAATTCTAACAACGGTTGATGATTCTATTTATAAATAAAAACTTATGAGATTTCATACATTTACGTGTGTATATAAAAGAGTGACTTGCGCTCATACTTTTGTTAGAGATGTCATATTCTCAGCTGATTCCCATGATTTTTTATGATGTACCTCTATGTATTTTGACTTTGATTAATAATGAAAAACTATAAGCTATTTTCCTTAAAAAATAAATAAAAGAGTGACTTGATTGATGTCGGTTCAATAAAATCTACGTATTCTTTTTATGTTGTTTTAATCAAAATGATATCAATTAAATCATTATTTCAATAGTGAAAAATGAAGAGGACCATACTACAACATAACATTTTTCTTCGCTACAGTTTAAACTTTTTTATGTCTATAAAACATACAACACTTTTTTTTTTGGTCTAGTAGCTCAGTAGTGGCTAGAGCTCACACAATTTAATTGTGAAGAAGTAGAGTGTCCGGGGTTCGAACACCGACCCTTGCATTTATATGCAATATGCCTACCAACTGAGCTAAGTTCACGGGATAGCAAACAACACCTTAATAATAGTTCTTATTTCACATATTATGTCCCACTTGTCAATTAATAAAATAAAAAATAAAAAATAAAAAATAAAATACTTCTTCCCTCCTTCCCCTCTAAAAATCCCAAATGAAACGGACTATTATACTCCCATTAATTTTATTTTTTCGGTTAAAGATAGAGAAATGATATTTGAACATTCATCTTGTGATAATATTTGCTACAACTTTCTCTCTTATACTCACATTATTTTTTACTTTATCTCTCTATTATTTTGATTTTCGTACAAATACCTATTATTTCTTTGCAAATTATGGTTGTCCTTTAAATTGTCAATTAAAGGTTGTTTAAATAACACTCCTCTTAAAGATACATGTATTAAGCTCCATACTTTTGGTAATGAGACTTTTTCATCCGGATATTTTTAAATATGGACACTTTTTTGAGCAAAGGCAAGCTTAGGCCATTTCATTAGATATCAAAGAGTACAAGTGAGAAGATACATCATAGAAAACATGGGGGCTAGGGTTAGATAAGGATGCTCTTGCTATGGAATGAGCAACCTCATTTGCTTGCCTCCTAACAAAGTTCACAATAAAGCTAGCATGAATGGATAATAAGTCCTTACAAGTAGGTAGAATGTCTCCCAGCTCGTTTTGTGGCAAATGAGAGGAGTTTACAATGTCAACAATGGCCTTGCAGTCAGACTCAAAGATCACATGGGACATGTCGTTAGCACAACTTATCAATCTTATATATAAAAACAACTTATCAATCTTTGGTGGATGATAATTCTATATGCATATTGCCTTGCAAATATATGTCACAATCACAAGCTTGGTTTAATAGAGTTTCCAACTCCTCATCCTTCTTTAGTTTTGTTGTTGTTCCTTAAATTTAGTTTTTTAATTATCCTATTTAAAAAATAAATAAATAGCTCAGTTGAACCCAAAGATCGATTTTTCTTAAATCAGATGATTAACCAAAAATTTTATCAACCCATTAAGAACCAATTTTTTTTTTTTTTTTTTCTTTTTCTTTCTGAGTAGTAGATTTTTATCGACCCCACCAATAACTAATTTTTGGGTCAAAACGAGTTTCGATCCGGTTTAATAAAAAACCGGTTCTCTGGTCCAACCAAACCAAACCCAAGTCATAAATGTGTATAGTTAATGTTAAAAGATGGTTGGTAAAATGTAAAAAGACAGAAACAAACAAACAAACAAACAGGAGGAACCTGAGACGGTGCGGAGCGATAGAGGGAGGAGGAAGAGGGAGATAGATTGAGCGAGATCTTCAATTTAGGGTTTTGAATTTCGTTTTCATCAAGGTCAGTGAGAGTATAAATTCACCAAATTCTTTCAATTTTTTCGCAATTCGTTTATTCTATTTCATAGATATCCAACCCCCCAAAAGCACAATTTTGATTTGGTATATCAATGATGATGATGACGACAATTTTTGTGTGTGAGAAAAAAGTGTGCTTGTTATGTGCAGGGAGAAAGTGTGAGAATTTTATAGAGAGTGGTGTGAGAACGAGGTGGAATTGGATAGAATTTTTGTTTTTCTTGTTAATTTCCCCTTCACAGGGATTTTTATTGTGCTTTCTTCAAGTTTCAAATGGAGCAGAGAAAGCTTGTGGTTAGTTATGAATATTCAATTTGTTTATTTTTTATTCATTTGGGTTATTTTTAGTTTTTATTTGCAATGATTAAAATGTTGATATGTTTTGATTTGTGTTTATGAAATTGGATATTAGGTTTTGGGGATTCCGTGGGATGTTGATACCGAGGGTTTGAAAGAATATATGAGCAAATATGGTGAATTAGAAGATTGCATTGTCATGAAGGTGAAGTCTTACTTCTCAATTTTGTGTTTTTTTATTTATTTATATGTTCAATTTGTGTATGATTATCTACCTTATTAATAATAACAAATGTGTGTATGTATAAACAAGCGCGTGTGTCCTTCATTATTCAAGGGTGTGTTCTTGAAATATTGATGCATGAGTAATGTGAGAATCTGTTTGGAGATGGTAATAATCCATTTTGGTCTTCCAAAGCTATGCTATTAATCACGCTGCTATTGTGTGCAATTGGTAGAGTCATGGTGCGGGGTGGAGTCCTGCAGCGACACAATTATTTGGCGTGTTCTGTTTACTATGTGGGGTGGAGTCCTACAGTGACGCAATTATTTGGTGCTTGCATTTTGTAGGGGCAGCTGACGTTGCCCCAAATCGCGCTGGTATCATTCACAGCCTTGTGAGCTACAGGTCGCGCACTTGGGAAGGGAAATCCGAAAGAAAAGAAGGAAAACCTTTGGTTGCCTTCCTTCCGACAAGGACCAATCTACCTGTGTTTTCTGACCAGCTGTTTGTTTCCTGGCCACTCCAGGACTCCAACTTGTTTATGATAAAAGGGCAACATGGTGGATGCACTTTGGTTTAGGTTAAGGAACTGCTGAGTGATAGTTGTTTTGGGTTATGGAGCCACTAAGTGATAGTTGTTGACTATCTAACTCTACCCTCTTCCATCACTTGGCTTGGCATGGGCTATGTAAAAATAGTAAAAAAGAACTACATAGATACTAGATAGAACTATTATGTCAAGGAAATTCGCTGCACAATCTTTATAGTCCATTTCCCATGCATATTTATTTGAAATTTGAAAAGAAAAAGTGACATGCTTAGACTAGGTGCGAAAAAAAGAGAACATATCAAATTTGTTTCATCACTTTCGGACTGAATGTGAAATATAAATGTCATATACAAGGATAAGTTAGATTTCACTATACTATGCATTCTAATCTACTTATTTTGATTCAGGAGCGTTCAACTGGACGATCTCGTGGTTTTGGTTATGTTACATTTGCTTCAGTGGATGACGCCAAGGTAACTTTCACCTACATACACGCATTTTGCTGGTCATACTCACATCTACATTTATATCACAAGTTGGATGTCTCTCTGGCTGCAGGAAGTATTGTCAGGTGAACATGTTCTTGGTGATAGGATGCTGGAAGTCAAAGTGGCTACCCCAAAGGTTACAAAAATATTTGTTTGAAACTTGAAATCTAGTCTGGTTCATTGATGTTTTACTTGTAGAAAATATAAAGCCATGTGCTATAATTGTAATACTAATTCTTGTGATGTTACATTTTAAAGGAGGAGATGAGGGCACCAGCCAAAAAAGTTACCAGAATTTTTGTGGCCAGGATTCCACCATCAGTAACAGAAGAAACTTTTAGAAGGTATATAAGTGTTGGTATCTTCATTTAAAATAAATCAGACTCGTGAGTGTTTTATCTTTGGTGATGTACTCTTTTATACTTTGTTGAAATTTGTTTTAATAGTTTTCTGTCCTTTTTTTTTTTCCTTTTCTTTTTATTGCAGTCATTTTGAGAAATATGGTGATATAACAGATTTGTACATGCCAAAGGTACTTTGCTCCCTTTGACTGTGCATTGCAGACTTAATGCATAATTTACTCTTTTATTTATTTGAATTTTTAATCATGTACTATAATTTTTCATTTATTTCTAACAGGATCAAGGCTCAAAGATGCATCGTGGAATTGGTTTTATCACTTTCGGAAATGCAGGTTAGGCCATTTACTGTAGCTTATGTATGCACTTTACTTGTAAGTTATAGTTGTCTACATATTTTAAATATATGGTAGTTTCATAGGATCTTGATTATCACTTTTTGACAGTACTTGCTATCTGCACTATTTTTACTATCCGTGCCATTCTAGTTTTGCTTTAATTTTTGGTTCACTTTTGAAGTAAAGTGGAAAGAATAAATATCAATTGCTCTAAGGAAAATGTTTTCTGTTGCAGAGTCTGTGGAGAATTTGATGTCAGAAACCCATGAACTCGGAGGTTCTGCTGTAGTGGTTGATCGAGCTACACCTAAGGCAAGAGTTTGTATAGCTTCTAATTTTATGGAAGAATAATTTGCGAAATTCCAGAATGGTGCTCCATGTGTAATGAAGACATTTTCAAAAATAAAATGAAGTTATAACAGCGGGGTTTCAATTCCATATGCTTTCATTGTTTAGAGTTTAGACCTAACTATTGAAGGATATTTGTTTTTTATATTTTTCTGTATTATAATTTGGCTGTACCATTTTTATAGGAAGATGACGTTAAGCCAACTGGCAGAATGTCACAGGGGGGAGGATATGGTGCATACAATGCATATATTTCTACAGCAACTAGATATGCAGCACTCGGAGCTCCTACTTTGTATGACCATCCCGGCCCAATTTATGGAAGTAAGCATGGAAGCAATTGACCTCTGTTCAATTAAAATGACTAATGTTGCTTCATACTGACGATCTCACTTTGTAAATTAGGGGGAGAGCCTCGTCGGAGAATTAGTAAAAAGATTTTTGTTGGTCGCCTCCCCCCAGAAGCAAATTCTGAGGATCTCCGTCAATATTTTGGAAGATTTGGCCGCATAGAAGATGTTTACATTCCCAGAGTAAGATATGAATAAAAAAACTTATACCAGTGTTTACAGCTGATTAGCTCACCCGTCTTTTTATGTGTAGGATCCTAAGAGAACAGGTCACAGGGGTTTTGGATTTGTTACATTTGCTGATGAAGGCGTAGCAGATCGTGTCTCTCTAAGGCCTCATGAGATTTGTGGACACGAGGTGTTTTATTTTGCTTCTGTATTGCACTACTATTGCTTAAAAAATTCAAATATGTAGGTGTTTAAATGGAATGGAAGGAGATCTATAGGGCAGTGTAGGTGTAGATTTACTCCCATTCTTCAAAATGTCCATTCCTGATTTAAACGTGTTATTATTGGAAAAGTCTCAGATTTTAGGAACCAGTTGGCACCTTCTACTAGAAGGGAATGTGCCATTAAAAGTTTATTACATTAGACATATTTTATTCATGGGGGTTGGGTAGCTCAATTGGTTTGAGCTAAGGGATAAGGAGTTGGAGGTTCTGGGTTCAAACCCAGACAAAGGAGAAAAACTAATCTAACAACTAATTACTAACATTTGCCATTAAAAAAAAAGATTTTATAAACGAAAGTGAGTTGCGTATGACATTGACTTGTATGTGTGCATTATTGTTTAATAAACTTGTGCAACCTTGGGTACATCATGTAAATTCCTGTTGCAATAAGCTTTGAACTTGTATGTGTGTGTTATTGTTTTAGTATGGTTTGATTGACTGGCAGCTTGTACTTGCAGGTGGCAATAGATTCAGCCACACCTGTTGACGATGCTAGGCCCAGCGGAAATTTTATGATGAACAATAGTATGGAATCTTTTGGGGGATATGGCGGTCCGGTGCGAAGTTATGGGAGGATGTATGGTGGTTTAGACTATGATGATGTAAGTATATGCAAGGGATAATTTGTCAAAAATTTGGCCACCTCAATATCTTTGGAATTTAGGTCATTTAATGGTTTCTTGGTTCTTGCCATAGTACAAGTGCAGTATATGCTGTATGAAATGTTTAGTTTTCTATCAGTCATAAAAACATTGATAATCTGCGTTGCAATAGTACTCGTGGCACGTGGACACATTTTTAGCCCTTTTGTTTACTCACTATTTTCTTTTGCAGTGGGGTTATGGAGTTCCCAGTGTGAGGCCATCAAGAGCAGAGTATCAAGAGCAGCTTGGGAGGCCATCAAGAGCAGATTATCAGGAGCAGATTGGGAGGCCATCAAGAGCCGATTATCAGGAGCATATTGGGAGGCCATCAAGAGCAGATTGGAGGTACAGGCCATACTAGTATGACACAGCTACTATTGGTGGTATTGCTTCTGCAATGTTAGCATGGATGTCTGCACACTGTGGTGCAGGTCTTTTAGTATTAATTAATTATGAAGTTGTAAGCACTAAATATTGGATTCTATTGTAACACAGAAATACTCATTTTCTTTTTGCTTGAACTATTTATCATCTGTATCCAATTAAAGTGAAGATTATGGCCGTCTGCTAGATCTCTTTATAGGCATGATAATAGGTTGTGATTTATTCTAGAACTAGAATAACCGTGTTAAGTTTGAGTTATGGAAATGTGCATTATGTATTGTCATACTTGAAGTGTTTGATTGATGACCCAGAATAAACTATAGTAGTCTTGTTTGCCCAATATGCTATGTAATTGTGTAGATAATTGGCTTTGCTTTTCAGCCATCTTTCTGCAGTGCATGCCCCTACATAGTGCAAGAGGTAAAAACATGTTCCAACTGGATATGTTTTATTATGCCTTGAACTGTGATCTGAATCACTCGCATTAT
This sequence comes from Medicago truncatula, assembly GCF_003473485.1. Classification (NCBI taxonomy): domain Eukaryota; kingdom Viridiplantae; phylum Streptophyta; class Magnoliopsida; order Fabales; family Fabaceae; genus Medicago; species Medicago truncatula. Next base: position 6,306,042 of record NC_053046.1, read on the forward strand.
GGATTATTAGTGTATATCTATTGTGTTCATAAAAGAAATTTAGAAAGTTGGAGATAAAAGAAAGACAATTTTGAACTGTGATCAGAATCACTCGCATTATGGATTATTAGTGTATATCTATTGTGTTCATAAATGAAATTTTAGAAAGTTGGAGATGAAAGAAAAACAAGTTTGTATTCAGAAATAATCCTGATTTTCGATACAAGCAACATGTATGAAAGGATTATCTCTTAGCCTAATGTACGATGCAAAATACATCAACTGACAACAAGATAATGCAATGTTCACTATCTAGGTATATATGTAAAGTGCAGAAGGCTACTCCAAGTAGAGCCTATGAATTGAAATATGACAATCCTATTGTGTTTACCTGAAAAAACCTAAAAAAAAAACTAGAATGAACATGGGATGTGTATATGGGATTGGTCACGGAGCATGGCTTGCAAAGCAGCTGCTTGGAGACCATATTTTGCCATATTTGGTGAATGAAAATACTTTCCAAGTCTTGGAAACATGCTGCTCTTGTTGAACTGGTGTTAAGCTTCTCATCTTTTCAGCTTTCATTTGTGCCCTTCTCAGCTTGTTTAGAATCTTATCCATTGATGACGATTTCTTCTTTTCCAATTTCATCTGTGTCAAACACTTCCATAATTAGGAAAGAAAACTAAAGATGCCTCTGCTTTTGTCGCTGTCTAATGCATTGCAGATTGTATATGAAACCACTTTTGCGTTCCTTATGAAATTGAGTTGGATTAGGAACAACGCTAACCATATGAAAATGTTCAGTTCAGAACACAAACCTCAAGTTTTCTTATTGCAGCTTCAGCCTTTGCTTTCTGCAAACTCTCCCATGCAATGATTTTAGCTTCATCATCTCTCTCAAACCTGCGTCAAAATGAAAGTTCATCGATAAATACATAAACACAACAATGGATTTTCCCTCTTTTGACTCAATGAAAAAGATAAGAACATCAACTATCTAACATACTTGGAACTGGAAGTGTCCGATGTTGTCTCTGCAATATCCAAACCTGAAGCTTCTGTACCACTTTTCTTTAACTCTTTACCATTGAAAGAGCTTAGCTTGGATGCATAACTCTTAGACCACTTAATAACATTAGCCTGACAGTCTACCTGCACATCTTTGATCTCTAACTTTTCTGAATGGCAACTTTTTGGATTCATGGCCAAAATTGGGGATGAAGATTTTGGAGATGAATGGTCTTCATTTTCAGTCTCTGGAGAGCTCATTTGGGTACCTTTATCAATTTTTGACATAGGAGACATCACAGTGTCCTCATTCTTTGTTCCATCAAATTTTTCATCTGTAAACAAAAATACTAAAAGTTTATGGGACTTGGCTTCTGAGAATTCATCGAAACCAAAGCAGACTTCAAAGTTCAAAGAACGTTCATAGTGCTACTTATAATTTATTATAGCTTGTGATTTGTCAATATAAGTTAATTCATTGACACAGACACACACACACACACACCATCTTAAATTGAGATGCAATAATGTAATTTTAGTTAGACCAACTGAGAAGACTAGAACTTCATACCATGAGAATTTGGCGAAGACGGATCAGAGAGAAGTTCTGACCACGAAGGCGCGTTCGACGCAGATGTATGAGCAACACCGTTCTCATTAACCACTGAACTATCATCATCAATGTCATAACGTGCACCATACAAATTGTCATGTGGATAATAATGTTGAAGAGAAACAATATCCGGTGCTAACACACCAGTTGTAAAAGGAGAACTCATCATTAAGTTTTTCACCACCAAACCATTTCGCAGTGGAATTGTAGGCGAAAAATTGGAGTAGTAAGTTGTTCCTTGTGGCACAATTGGACCACTTTTTGATTTGGGATTTCTCTGATGTTGAACATAGCCTGAAGATGAAACTGGACTACAAATCCATCTCTCTGCATCATCCCATTTAGAAGGTATTGTTCTTCCACTGTTGAAGGGTGAAACGCCAGCTACATAGGCTTGTCTTCTGATATTGCTGCTTGTTGTTGGATGCAACAATACTCTTTCTGAGTTCCACCCTTTTTGGTTTTCAATGTTTTTTTCTCTGTAATTTGGTTCCTTTGGACTTAGGAATGAACCTAGTTTCTGAGAGGGACCAGAATTCTTTTTCATATTAACACTAACTCAGTTTTGCAGCTTGCAAAACCCTCTTGAGAAGCACTATGTGACTACCAATATGATAAATACTGTTTTTGCTATGGTTAGTATATGATACTAAGTTTAGATACTATACCAAGACTGATTTTGTTGCTTAAACATGTGTGATATATGGTTTAATCATCAATCTTTGTCAAGTGACAATTATAGATATCATCGATATATAAAAGAACAAAAGTTATGTGTGGACAAGTATATGTTGAGACATTTCATATAAGTCCAATAGTATACCAATGAGTGAAGCTATTTTCATCAAAGATAAGAACAATTGCATTGAGGTGGAACAATGAGCGCGGTGAATGTGGGAAATACTAGTAGAATAAGGACAAGAACATGAGCTGTGTGATTTGTGAGACATTATGCTGAAATGCATAAAACATGTCCTTGCATTTGTCTTGTTGTATCATTGACCACTTAACTTCTAATAACCAAACAATTGTGTGGGCCTCAAGTTCTCTTTTCTTTGTTAAATAAATATTTTTGCTATGATAGTTTAGTTGATGATAATTGACCAAACACAATTTTTCAACATCACCATCACATTTGTCTTCTAAAATAGTGTTTTTTCTAGAGAAATTACACATGCACTATTTAGATTGAAATGAAAACAATTAGTATAAAAGAATAATCTCATGTATTGTTGTCTAATGGCAATTTTCAATCATGAAGTCATTTCATTAAACAAGTGAATATGATTAAAAGAAGTGTCATATCCTATTAGAAGTAGTGAAGAACTATTTTTTTTTTCCTATAGAAAATATCTTGGTGTAGATAATATATATCACAAGATTAGCATAATATTTTTTCTTCCATGATTTTAATATTCCAAATGACTAAAAAACTATGGTTAGGATAACACCACACGTGCATAATGAAAGGAAAGTCTTGCCAATTTATAATGGTTTTATAATTTATTTATGCCATATTATAGCCTTTGGTCATTATTCAAAGTAGACACAGTGTGTATAATAAACTATGAAGCATAGACACTTCTTGGATTAGGGATGTCTCATGTCTCAAATTATTATCCATGTCAGCATATCGGTGTGTGTGTTGCATTCGGTGTCCGTGTTTGTGTCCATGCTTCATAGATAATAAGTTTAATCCACAAGTTATTTGTAGAGAAAATGTAATTATGCAAAGGCTTAAATATGTATTTCATTTGCAATTATGGTCGTTTAAAAATTGGTCCTTGTATTCGCTAATCCTTGCAAACTAGTCTTGCAATCATTAATTATTTAAAATTTCGTCCTTTGACCAATTTAATCACTGCCACGTCACTAATTTGATGACGTGACAATCACTGCCACACATGAAATTCCAATTTTACCCCTGGGTTTCCAATTCTTTCTTCAATATTTTGTCCTCTTCTTAAGGCCAAAATTGGAATTTCATGTGTGGCAGTGATTGCCACGTCATCAAATTAGTGACGTGGCAGTGATTAAATTGGTCAAAGGACGAAATTTTAAATGATTAATGATTGCAAGACTAGTTTGCAAGGATTAACGAATACAAGGACCAATTTTTAAACGACCCCTAATTGCAAATGAAATACATATTTAAGCCTTATGCAAATTATTGTGTTGGGGCTGGGGTGAACACAAATAACTGTTTGTGGATATTGCTTCACCAACACCAGTAACTGTTTCACAGCTGACAGTTCAATAAGGAATGCAGGTTGTAGGGTTATGACACATTCATAACGAAACATGTTCTGTACTTGGTTACCACTGTTCAATTCATTTTTTGCAGAAACTTAAACATCTTTTACTTCACTGGGATACTCTCTGTGAGTGAATGCAAATTATAACTGTTCAACTGTTACTTTCTTTTTTTCTTTCTCATCAGTTTACTCCACCGACAGAAGGTGGTAATAATTTTTCGAGGCGTGTCAAATACTAAATGTGGATACTTCTTCAAGTCAGAATTGGAACATAGGTTCACCACATTGTTGTGTCTAATACCCAACTCATGTCGGTGTCTATCACTACTTTTTATAACAGTAAAAAAACTGTTACTAATACTTCTTTCAAATTTTCAATAACATTGATTTTTTTGTACCAAATATCTGCAATTATTTTACATCTTTTTTGTACTGGCCAATAAAAGGTTAAATTAGAAAAATAATATCAATTATTAACAAATTCAAACAAAAGTTTTCAATTCTTTGATTTAGTAAATAAGGTCATATATTTAAAGATGGAAGTGGTATTATCATTGTAAGGCAATAAAAGAAAAGTTAAATTACATAAAAAGTGGAATGAAATAAAGAAACTTTTAGATAAAGATAAGTTCAAGAAGGTTAAATGCTTTCATTCAATGTATACTATTGGTTTCTAATACAATTATGCATGCAGCAAACTTAAGACCAAAAAACATATATAAAAAACAGAACAATAGTTCAATACTAGCTAACAATCATCACATTGTTCTTGTTTGTTTAATTGGAAGAAAACTTGACTCATTATTGTGTTGACATTGTCAAATAATCTAAGTGTACCTTATTGTAAGACCCACATACCTTATTGTCCTTCAAATTATTGATACCATGAAAGAGATAAACCAAACTTAAGTTTTCCAATTGGAAATTAGGTAGGGACATTTTTGTAAGGTATTATTAATGCATGTGATATTTTGAAAAGAGTATTAATATTAAGAGACAATGAAACCTCAAAAGTGAATCATACAATACAATAAGAGGGTGGGTGGGGAGAGGGTAATCATCTTGTTAGTTTGTGTTGAAGTCTCTCTTTGTAGTACAGAAACTAAGGTACACATTTATTTATGGACCTGTTTCCTTGAATTTAAATCAAAGGATAAATATGGCCACACATTGAACAGGTTAACCTTATAATTTTGGAAGAGCAGGCCAAAACTACAATGATTCACCACTATTAACTACAAAAATTCACGTGGAAGATTTTTCTATTTTCCCGTACTCTTGTCCCCCAAAAGCCCTCATTTCCCTCAAAACTCCCAAACAAAACTTGAAGAATGGAAGATGTATGAAAAATTAATAACTTGTGTAAGTTACTACTATTATTTTGATTGAATGCCAATCAAACAAGTGCATGATTTGTGTTTTTCTATTCTTATTTGACTATCATTATTTTCCCTTTAATATTTTCTTTTATAATTCTTTAACAAATGCTCCCAAAAACACTTGTTAGCATTTCTTTATATATATATATATATATATATATATATATATATATATATATATATATATATATATATATATATAGTGTTAGATCCAACGACTGTATCACATTTGTCTTGTGAAAAAGTGTTTTACTTGATATATTACACATGCACTGTTTAGATTAAAATAAGTAAAAGAACAATCTCATGTATCTTTGTCTGCAAGTATTTATGGTTAAATGAAGTGTTATATCCTATTAGAATTTAGAACTTAGAAGTACCTTATTTTAAACTTTTCCTTAGAAAATATTAGGAGAAGATAGGAAAACATTAGGACATCATCACCCGTGCATAATGAAAGGAGTTACACACCAACTTATAATGGTTTTATTTGTACCATATTATAGCCTTTGGTTATTAGCTCAAGAGAAGTTCATAAAAGTAAAATGCTTTCATTCAACTATTGCCAACTAGTTTCAAATACAGATAAAATAATATTTCTTTGCTTAATTTTACTGTATTAACCCTATTTAATTAATCCTGTTTAATTTAATCAAAATATTAACGTTAATTGTTAGGAAAATCAAAATAAATAAATCGCTCCTAATTTTTCTCTTTAATTTTATTAAACATATTATATTAACCCTAGATTTAATTTATGCAAAATGACATATCTTATTTCTAAATGTTAACCTGTGACGCAATATTAACCCTAGATTTAACCTAATTTTTTCGTGTGACTTTACTATATTAACCCTTGATTTAATTTATGCAAAATGTCATCTCTTATTTCTAAATTTTAACCCGTGACGCAATATTAACCCTAGATTTAACCTAATTTTTTCGTGTGACTTTACTATATTAACCCTAGATTTAATTTATGCAAAATGTCATCTCTTATTTCTAACTATTAACCCGTGATGCAATATGAACCCTAGATTTAACCTATTTTTTCGCGTGACTTTATTATATTAACCCTAGATTTAATTTATGCAAAAAGTCATCTCTAATTTTAACCTAATTTTTCCATCCACACTTTTGCATTTAATGTTTATCTAAAGTAAAATAAAAGTATGTTCCCAATTATATGCTGTTTTTTTGGAAAGGAATAACCGATAACCCGCCTCGCTATGCTTAACTTAATCTCTTACTTATAAATGTTAACTCGTCTTGCTATACTTAGCCTATTTTATTTCTTAAAGTTAATCCGAACGCAAAATTTTGCCCTAGATTTAACCTAACTTCTTTGCTTAATTTTACTGTATTAACCATATTTAATTAACATTGTTTAATTTAATCAAAATGTTAACGTTAATTGTTAGGGAAATCAAAATAAACAAATCGCTCCTAATTTTTCTCTTTAATTTTACTAAACAAATTATATTAACCCTAGATTTAATTTATGCAAAATGACATCTCTTATTTCTAAATGTTAACCTATGACGCAATATTAACCCTAGATTTAACCTAATTTTTTCGTGTGACTTTACTATACTAACCCTAGATTGAATTTAAGCAAAATGTCATCTCTTATTTCTAAATGTTAACCCGTGACGCAATATTAACCTTAGATTTAACCTATTTTTTCGCGTGACTTTACTATAGTAACTCTAGATTTAATTTATGCAAAATGTCAGCTCTAATTTTAACCTAATTTTTTCCTCCACACTTTTACATTTAATGTTTATCTAAGGTAAAATAATAACCTTAGATAATCAGTGCCCTTACCAAAAAAAAGATAATCACTGCATAAAAAAAAATTGAGAAAAAATTGAAAAATAGTTAAAAATATAAAAATTGAAAAATAATTAAAAGTTATTAAAAATATAAAAATTAGAAAATAATTAAAAAAATTGGTTAGGGGCAAAAATGGAAATTCATAGGCCATGGTTCAAAAAAAAACTTAACCAATAAGTAGATTACCAAATTGCCCCTTATAGGGGCAAAATGGTAAATTCATGGGACATTAACTTTCCTATATAGTATAGTAGGTAGATTGCCAACTAGTTTCAAATACAGATAAAACAATAGATTTATTGGAGCATTCCTGTTAGTTTGGGTTGAAGCATCTCTTTGCTGCATAAACCGACATACAAAATTATTTCTGAATCTGTTTCCTTGCATTTCAATCAAAGGCTCAATGTGGCCACACATGAAATGAAACAGTTGAACCCTTTTATTGTTGGAAGAGTATGCCAAACAGACAAGGCATTGTGACCATTTGAATCTTTTGTTGTTCCTTGTCATTTGACATGATTCATTTTGGAGCTACAATGATTCTGTTAGACGGCTGCTATTTAAACCCAAAAAAAAAAAAAAAGCAACACAATATCGACACTCTCCAGTCTCCATGCAGGCAGACCAGGCTGGTACACGAACCAATGTTGAGAGAGAAGTATTAAAAAAATCAGAAAGTATGCGCAAACTGTATACACTACGGTGTCTGATGTTGGTTTTGTGTTCTAAAAATTGTTTATGATTCTATTAACTGTTACATTTTCAAATTGAACATAAGTGAATTAAAATTTGGAAAGCAATGAATTGGTTCATGAAACATAAGGAATCAATTCATGTTGAAATCAAGGAAATCATAGAAGTCCATGAATCGATTCACATATGTTGCAACATGCCAAAAATCGTTTTTAATGCAAATGATATGATACTTCTTATGTATGGTTGGAATTAAGTTTCACAAACATTCCCTGATTCTTACACCTCGTGAATATTGAGATTATTACATTTATCATCATAGCTATATAAAGACTTACTCTAAGCCTAAGTTTGACATACATTGAAATAAATATAAACCTTTAATAAATCTATGCTTAGGGTGAAATGGAATCACAAGATACCTCTACTAGAACATCCTTAGCAATGCAAAAGAGAGAGACAATGATCACCTAGACAAACACCTCTTTTTAAGAAAAATAGTCCACATACTAACCACTAATGTCGACTGATTTTGCTACTGGTTTTGAATTTCTTCTCTCCCAATTTTCCACTCCATTTGTTTTTGCCTTTGAAGATTTATGTTGCACTTTCAGGCTGCTCCATAACAATTCCTCAGTTTGGAGGGTAAACAATGACGTTATTGTTGGATAATACTATCATAACCTATATGCTGATGTCTAATTTGGTGCAGAAATGATAGAAGGCATACAAATATTTTGCGATCAGTTCATAACAAGTCTCTAGTATCATGTATCATTGGTCTGATAACTCTTTACTATCTAACAACATCAATAATGCAGTAACCAATAAATATTCCAAATTTCCAATTAACTTCAGAGCAAATAGAAATATTCCAATTAACGTGGCCTTCATTATTTGTTAACGTGTAAAATCATGTCACGTTGCCATGTTGAAAAGCTCATTTGAACTTCATTGGTGGAAGGTACCAAGGATTCTTAGGACTCAAACAATACTCTGTATCTTCCGATGATGGTGTTGGAAAGATGCAATGGTATGCATTTCAAGAATCACCGAAGAACCCGCTAGAGGTTTCGACACCCCCCAGCGGCAAACACTCCTAAACTAAAAATCTTTTAAATGAAGTTTAATAAACATTCTTAGTTCTTAATCCAATATAAAATCAAGACATACGCAATTTTATTAATCAACACGATAGAACATGACAAAACAGAACAAATGAATTCTGTTTTACAACTAAATAAAAAGCTGAAATTTAAACATAAAAGACAAAGGAATTGAATCAAAAGTTCCATAAACTATTTGCTGCAATCACAAGTTGATTAACATTTTAAGCAGCAGCGAAGAAAGATAATTGTCATGCAATTCTACCGATAGTTGCTACATGTAACATCCCGATATTATATATATATATATATATATATCGTATATGTCCTTTGAGTTTAATATTTATTCAACAACTTATTTTAGGTGTAAATAATTTAAGAAAATTATGGCATCCTTCTTTTAATTAAATTATATAATTAAGTTTATCTATTTTATTTATTAAATGTAATTTATGTGCTTTAATTTATCTCATTTAATTTAGTTTAGACGTGATGATTTTTAGGGGTTTTCCTTGTTACTATTATTTTATAAGTTATTATTATTATTTTAAATTTTGATTGACTTGGAAGTCTTGGAAGAAAATTGTTGGAAAACTATTTAATCAATAATATTTGTTGCTTTTCTCTATTTTGTGTTTGACTTTGTCTAATTCCACTAAACCAATTTTATAGTGGATAGCTTGCTTGAATAGGATGCTTCGGGGATTAAGATCAGTTCCTATTACTTCTCCATATACTTTTATTTATTTATTTTTATCTGGCCATCACTTAGTAACTTCCTTGAACCATTCCACTAATACCTATTTAGTAGGAACCACGTACGATTATATATAGAGAAATAATAAGGTACACTTGAACATGGAGAGATAAGAAAACGGGAGTATTATATTCAAGTTTCATTTCATTCCTTTCCCACTTTTATCATATAATTTCTTGGGTAACCTCTTCTCTGAAAACCTCAACAATTTTGTGATCAAATATAACCCGTTGTATTCTTATTAGTTGAGTAACTACCTGCCCCACATTTACCCTTTGATTTCCATTAGAGGCCAGGCTGACTTTATTATCAATAAATCACAAAAAACCATTACCGGTTATGCATACCTCACTCTTATTTCCTTTCACTCTAATACACCTCCTCTTTTAATATGATTTAAGTCCCTTAAATTCAATTGATTGCCTTGATTCCATACTATGACTTGAATAGAAAAATCAACCTTCTCATTTTGGGTACAAGCACGTCCTCTCTTTCCTTCAACCATTATGATCATCATACTCATACCACCATCTTTGTCATAAATCCTTATGTGAAAGGCAAGAGCGTACCTTATTCTTCTTTGTGTCATTTCAATGAAGGCCCTAATTGAAAGCTAATTTTCATATAGTTACTTCATTCCTTCCGAGACTCAAAACCAACCTCTTCATTTAGTTTCATTTTCGTGGAACACCTAGAGCTCTGAGTCCAAATCCCTTTGCGAATTTTCTTGTGGATCTTTAGAGTCTATGCTAGATTTCGTACGATTAGGAAGGGAAGCTTACAAGTAAGGGCTTTTTTCCCATAGGTTCTTATTAAATGTTAGGACTGTGTTATTAAATAGTGGTAGCAATTCTTGTCTCTTGAAAAGAAAAATAATTAAAATATTTTCTTACGTGGTAAAATCTAATATTTTCTTAGTGGTAAAATCTAATATTTTATAAAAGTGATTATTTTAATTGAGTTTTATATGATAGTTGTGTATGATGTGATGTGGAATGTTAATTGTATTTTATTTTATTATGTTTATATGTTTTTGTGATGCTGAGAAGGACATGTTAGATTTTGATTAATTAAGGAAAATGAAAAGAGATGAAAATGTGAGTCTTATTGAAAAGATTGTTTTGATCATGTTCATGGTGATGTGAGATATATAATTATTTTCTGTGTGGTGCCTTTGTGGCGGGTAAATATCATATTGCATTGTTGTGCTGTGGCGGGTTACTATTATATTCTGTGTGGTGTCTTAGTGGCGGGTTACTATTATATTCTGTGTGGTGCCTTAGTGGCGGGTTACTATTATATTCTGTGTGGTGCCTTAGTGGCGGGTTAATATCATATTGCATTTATTTTCATGATCATGCATGGCATATGCATCTGTGTGGTGTCTGTGTGGCGGGTTATATCCGGATCATATAGTTATAAGAGCATGCATCTTACGCATAAGTGCATTGAGTCTGTTGTATATATGTGATTGATTATGGACTTAAAACTATTTTATTGTAAATAAGATGTGTGTGAACCTTACTTTAATTTGAAGCACATGACTTGAAGGTATTTTTATTAATTCTTGTTGATTGATAAGTTTTGATATTATCTAATATATGACATAGTTTCTGGTGCTTTGAGTATGAACCAATTTGGATAAGGAAATTGACCCTTACACTAACATTTTAGGTACCAAAGAAGAGATGGTCTATGCTTTGAAGTTTTTGCTTGAAGTGCATACGGGGGGACAAAATTGGGTTTTTGATTGAATTGTAACTTTAGTAGAAATTTTTGAAGGATATTAGTTTGAGTTTTAATTAAATTATGTCAAGCAGCATTTTGTATAGATTTTGCTAAGAATTTATTATTAATGATAAAAAGAAAATAGTAGAAATTTTTGAAAATGAGAATGAATTAGGCGTAATGTCTTAGATCAAAATCCGGGACCTTACACTACACAAAGTGAAACATTTGTTCCAATCATTGTAGATAAACTTTAACAAATTTTAAATTGAAAAGTAAACATACTACTCCTAACATATATAAGACATTTTTTCTTAAGTTGTTGAAAATTGAAAGAAACACCTAAATAGCCGTAGGGCACATCTCATAACACTTTTTCGCCATCTCGAGGTCTGCCTTGACAAGTCCGACCATTCCATCTCCAATAGGATATTTCATTGTGAGGTGTAACGTTGAGATCACCGCTCCCAAATCAGCAACAGCAGGCAAGCCAATAACAACATTATAAACAGACCAAGAATCAATTAATGACAAAGTACCTTACCTTAATCATCTTCACATTCCCTCCTTTACCGAATGTTGTGTCCAAATCAACGTATCCTTTGACCGGCACACCATCGCCAAAAGTACCCTTCAGAAATCCTTCAAATGGTTTCAGCATTGACTCTTCCAGTCCCATCTTCAAGAATGCGGACCAGTAAAGAATGTTCGCGCTGCTTCCCTGGTTAACAGAGACTCTTAAAACAGTGTTGTTGTTGATTTGGAGTTTAATAACCATAGAGAGAGGTTTGAATAATGTTACTTAAAGGAGTGAGGAGAATGGATTGTAACCGCTGGCTATCTGTAGCTAATGTTGCGGGGAGTGGCGTGACTGAGAGGTTCAGCAGAAAACGGTTGAAAACATTTGTGCTACTAACGTACGGAAACACATACAAATAGAATTCGATTAAGACTGAAAGAAGTACTAATAAAAATTACTGGATCAACGCTTGAATCTGTACATTGTAACCTAGGGTCAAATATTTATATTTATATTTATATTTTTACAATTTGGTAGATAATGAAAATCACCAAAAATGATTTGATGGCCTTGAAAAAAAATGAATACTATGGTTAGGGTTTTTTTTTTTTACTAATTGTCATTAGTTTGTTGAATAGTTAAAACAACAAATTCTTTTTTTTAAAGGGAATAGTAAAACCAACCTGAAAGTTGAGCTGCCTCATAAGAATATTTTTTTTTAAAGTACGTAGTTTAACGGCTAAAATTTACTTCTTAAGGTGAACAAGTAGGGGTCTGAAATTCGTAGGGATGACAATAGATATCCTATGTGTAGAGTACTACACTACTCATCTCCATACACATGTTTGTAAAAAAATGCTCGTACTCGAACGCTATCCTCGCGAACAACAACTTTACTGCCCATCCTCATACCCTATGGACATCTAAGTGCCCATATCCGCACTTATTACATGCACTTTAACTATGAAAAGACAATAAAAAAAACATCACAATTGAAATAAAAATATGATCTAATTTTTTTTAAATCAACTCATAAAATAGTACGAATTGTAGTATTTAGCCAAATAAAAATTATCCAAAATATCCCTTAAAAATTGTACACGAGAGGGAGCACTTATTGTATTAAACATTTTTTATGTTTAGATTCAAACTTAAATAACTAAATAAATTAATCAATTGTACACAAAATAAATAAATTATTTGTCATATTATATAAATATGTATATGCGAGTTGCGGGGCTGAGAAATATAATGTCTTTATCCATGTCCATACCCATTTAAATTTGTGGGTAATTACATAGACCCGTGCACAAACCCATGAAAGCGGGGTTTTACCCTACCCATTGAGGCAATTTTTGCGGGTATCCATCGGACCAAGGTCCAATTGTCATCCTTAGAGATTTGAATCTCGACCCCTCCATATAACAATGCATTATGTTCCTACCAACTAAGTTATGTTTACAAAGACTTTTTTTTTTCTTCTTCTCAACCCTTGTTCATAGAGCTCATATTCTATTAGTCAAGCATTAAGCCCTTCAACAAGTTAAGATTGAACTGGGCAAAGAACATGACAAAAACTAAAATTTTTGTTCCTCACATACCACAACACAACTTTTAGTCCCAAATACAAATTGTCTAAATTACCAAAATAACCTCTTGTCCACCAAAAAATTTATAAGACAAAATAATGTTCAATACCATAAAAAAAAAAAATCATGTGCTTTTCTGTCTTGTATTGTTCCATTCAATATTTTCTTTTTGCAAATCAAACGCATAATATAACAATATTGATGGATATAAAAAAGAAAAAGGGACAAATATAATAATAATAATAATAATAATAATAATGATGATGATGATGATGATGATGATGATGATGATGATGATGATGATGGATACACAAAATGGATAAATTTGAGACAAATTTATTACTCACAAATTTTCTTAGTAAAATAACTTTTCTTAATACCCGTATTTAACACATTTTTTCTCTTCAGCAAATGTCTAATAACACCGAGTGACTATTACATTAAACTAAAATCACACCACATCTTTATTTAAAACCTTAATATATCAAGCATATAATTATCTCACTTATATTATTCAATATTTACATTTTCTTATGTGAAATGTAAGTCCAAGCTATATCCACCTAGGAATAATACTGTATAGAATTACAAAGAATTTAGATTTACTGCAATTAGCAATCCATACACAATCATAGTCAACACATCAATTATCGCTAGATCAAGATTGAACTGTCCAAATTTCAATCCATATTTTATTTTATTTTAAAAACTAACCTATCTTTGGTCAAAAAAAAAAAAAAAAAACTAACATATCAATCTGCTGACATTGTAAATTCGTAGAATTGTTATTGTGGCATCCAAATCTGCAAGCAACAATTCTTTTACTAAACACAGAAAACCAAAGACAGGTTACGAACTATAAACTGTAGTTTGACTATAGTCTATAGGTCATCCTTTTAAATTTTTTATTTTGTGTTACCCTTAGGGTCTGTTTGTTTTGGGTGATAGGATAAAAAAAGATTGATGAAAGGATAGAAAGTATATGGATTAATAATCTTTCCTTAGTTTGGTTGCTTTGTAACTGTGGAAAGAAAGTATCAATTTAGTAGGGGCCCACGTTGTAAAACTTTCCATTTAAAGTATCGAAGAAAGCTGGGAATGGATACCACAATTGTAAAATTACAATATTGCCAATATTTGAAAAATTCTAATGTGCTTGTTTTCTCACTTGTGACTTTGGTTTCAGGCATTCAACTTTTATTACTATATATATATATATATATATATATATATGCAATATAATACCGGTAATTTATTATTTGTTTTTTTAGGGGTTATTATTTGTTTTTTTTATTAATATATGTTAATTCATATGTATAATATTCAATTTTTAATGTAAGGATATTTATGTCATTTTAATAAACATAGATCTATCTATCCTTTATTTTTCTTTCCACTTTCTTTGATACCAAACACTTAAATAATCATCTTATTTTCCATTTACTTTCTACTCTCTTTCATTCCTTCAACAATCTTTCCACATACTATCTTTCCTTTCACTTTCTTTCATCTTCCAAACAAACCCTTATTGTACACGACCAATTAATTTTCAAGAAAACAATACACTTAACAATTACTGTACTAATAAGACAAATTCTTCACTCCATCAACACAAAAGCCCATTTATTTATTTTATAATCAAGGTGGTGGTTCTTGATCTGTCTTCATCAACTTGAATGAATATTTTATCTAACAGTCGGTTTCACTTCACTATCTGACTACTATATTCTTTATGGGGGGGTGAACTAGCCACTAGTATAGTACCACGTGTACCACAACAACAATTTAAGGTTCCAAAAATCTAAATCTGTCTCTTGTCACAGAAGTCTAACCAATAGCCACTGAGCTCACAAACACAATGCCACATGGCTATACCTTCTCTATTATTTATGGTGAACATTTTTTGTTCTTTGTCATCAATCAATGTCTCTTATAAACCACCACGTTTTCCTTTCTTTGTCATCAATCTCTTACTAACTCCACTAACTAACATAAATCAATGTTATGTTAGTGCGTGCTCCCTTTTTTATTCATGCATTCACTTCTTATCCTCAACAACCTTAAGCTATGATCTAATCTTATATTTATTGCACAGAGGAGTTTTTTGTTTTCTTAACATTAACAACAGACTCCAACAATGGTTTCTACTTTGTCTCACAAATGTCTCAGTCCCTCAATGACAACTTTCTCAAGAACCCACTTCTCAAATCCTTTTGTGAGCTATGGAAACAGAACAACCAAGCAGAGGAGAAAACTGATGCAAGTAAAAGCAACAGTAATGCATGAAGCACCTTTTTCTGTCTCAAAGTCAACGCATAGTGTAGCTGAGATTGACATGGATCAAACTCCTCAGAAGAAGCAGCTTAAGGTACTTGTGGCTGGTGGAGGGATTGGTGGGTTGGTTTTTGCTTTGGCTGCTAAGAGGAAAGGGTTTGAGGTAGTGGTTTTTGAGAAGGATTTGAGTGCTATAAGAGGGGAGGGACAGTATAGAGGTCCAATTCAGATACAAAGCAATGCTTTGGCTGCTTTGGAAGCAATAGATATGAATGTTGCTGATGAAGTTATGAGAGTTGGTTGCATCACAGGTGATAGAATCAATGGGCTTGTGGATGGAGTTTCTGGGTCTTGGTAAGTTAAATCTTGTGACATATCAGTGATTGCCATGATATAAGAATTGGTTTAGTTTATGATAATGGGTTGCTATGATATGACTAATATAGCT
The DNA here is from genome assembly GCF_003473485.1 of Medicago truncatula. NCBI lineage: Eukaryota > Viridiplantae > Streptophyta > Magnoliopsida > Fabales > Fabaceae > Medicago > Medicago truncatula. The sequence continues at coordinate 6,322,230 of NC_053046.1, forward strand.
TAAGTACAAATTAAATTCAACTCACTTTTGTGTTTATGGGAACTGTAGTGTACCTATTTTTCAGTTAATTTAGTAAACAGAATATACCTGTTTGAACAACCTCTATTTCGCTGACAAACCTGTGGCAAAAGTTTAAACATGAATTTCGAAACATTGTCTGCTGAGTTGACATTAATTTTGTACGTTTTGTTTGCCACGAATCGCAGAGGATTTTATCTGTACTGTGAGAGTTCAGGGTCTAAAATAGTTGTGAACCTTACTTGTATACATACAGTTTGATCAATATACATAAATTGACTACGTTTCCTACAAGAATAAAATTGAAAACTGGCAAAATTTACTCATAAATGGTATAGAAGCCTAGCTGAGCATTTTATTTTTATTTTATAATCTTGACAAATGCATGTAACAATACTACAACAAGATAAATCAAGTTCCAACATATAATCCAAAAGGATGTAAAACAACATTTCTTACTTATATAAGAATCTGTCTTGCTTAATATTGTATATCAATTGAAAATGTAACCTAAGGTTTTTTGTATCAAGTATTAGCATCTACTGCTGTGAATTGATATTAAGTTTGGTTATCAGGTACATTAAGTTTGATACATTCACTCCTGCAGCAGAACGAGGGCTTCCAGTTACTAGAGTTATTAGCCGAATGGCTTTGCAAGAGATTCTTGCACGTGCAGTCGGGGATGATGTCATTATGAATGGTAGTAATGTTGTCGATTTCATTGATCATGAAACTAAGGTAGTCAAAGAAACCTTTTATTGACTCTCCTCACATTGCAAACATAGGTATTTTTTAAGCTTTTAAACAATATTTGGTTTTTCACTTGTAGGTAACAGTGGTGTTGGATAATGGTCAGAAGTATGATGGAGATCTCTTGGTTGGAGCAGATGGGATTTGGTCCAAGGTCTTATTAAATTCTTTCTTTTATTCATAGTTTTCTATATAGTAACTTAGGGGAAGGGTTTGAAAAAAATTTATCCCAAACCCTGCTTCAATCCTTTTTTGAAGCTTCCCCAAATTGAAAGGTTTTGGACATTAAAACAAGGTGGGAGTTTATCATCCCTTTCTCCTCCCTTCCCCCACCCTCCTGTACAAAGTTTCTCATTCCCTTTCTCTCTAGGCTCCCTAAAAAAGCTCAAGTAATTGTATTCTCAGCATAATCAATAACACATAATGTCGTATCAGAGGAATTAACAAAACTGCTTATGGTATAAATATCTTCAAGAAAAAAGTTAGTCTTTTATACTTGATAGCACATAATCAATAACACATATGTATGTCAATATATTTTCAGCTTTGTTCCTCCAATTACTCCCTCCGTCTCTAAATTATAGTCGTTTAAGGGTTGTACTCGATTATTAAGGAAATGATTGATTGTGTTAATTTCAATGATAAAATTAATATCATTTACTAAAATACCCTTATTAATTGTAGTTAGTGAAGTAGTTAAGTTGGATGAAATTCAATAAATAAGGGTATAATAATGGAAAATAATAATAAATGTTGCATTGGTATTCTAAAGTGACAATTATTTTGAGAAAAAGAAAAAATGCTTAAGAGACTATTATTGTGAGACGGGGGGAGTACATGAATTCTTTTAATTTAATGTCTTTATTATTTTATTTTATTTTGAATCGGCAAATATTATTCATCGTCGAGAGGGTAAAAGAAACACCAACAACTCGCAGAAAGGAACAAAGAAAATACAACAAAGCTCCCACAAAGGCCACAAGCCTAAACACCGAAAATCATGAGGCCGAGGTATACACCGGGCTCCCTAAAAACAAGACCAAACCCCGCAAAAAACCAAGGCATACCAAGGTATCGCAACCAAAAGAATACCCCTGCCTCACAACCAACAACCCACACAGCCTGGGGAGTGAAAACCTGCCACAGCCACAGCTGACAGCTGCAAAGGCGCGACAGCAGCAGCCTGCAGCGAACTAAACCAGAAAACAGAAAAATTCAGACCCCAAAACTGCACACAGGCTTCAGCAGGCGAAAAAGCCTCCCTGCAAGCAGCACCTCCTGACAGCAGCTAAAACAACAGCAGAACCATGGACTGCCCTTACCTCCTGCACTGTCATCTCATCAAACAGTCCCGGGGGTTCCACTCCCATTCATAAAACAAACAAGCCGGGGTATTAAGTCTCCCCAACGACCACCTCCAAGACAACACTTTAATTTCATCCACCACCTCATCCCACCTAGTCACCGTTTCTTTGAAATTTGATTGTATTATTTTGTGAATAGGTGCGGACAAAGTTATTTGGGTCAACAGAAGCTACATACTCGGGCTATACTTGTTATACTGGTATAGCAGACTTTGTGCCACCTGACATTGAATCGGTTGGGTGAGTTGGCCATTTCTCTAACTTTAATCCCTATTTAACTATACTTGCCGGCCATCATTTTATCATGTCATGTTGAGAAGCTCACTTGAACTTCTTTGGTTGAAGGTACCGGGTATTCTTAGGACACAAACAATACTTTGTATCTTCAGACGTCGGTGCTGGAAAGATGCAATGGTATGCATTTCACCAAGAACCTGCAGGAGGTGTTGATACCCCCAATGGTATGTGCTTCTAAACTAAATGTCTTCTAAGTGTGTACCATCTGTCAGAGGATACCCTCTGCAGATGTAAAGTATTATTGGCACTCCATTATAAAATCAAGACACAGTGTTTAACATACTTTAGAAACCGAATTGGACGGTTCATTATAAAATCAAGACACAGTGTTTAACATTACTTTAGAAACCGAATTGGACGGTTAAACCAACGACCTTAACTAAAGTTTGGTTACCTAGGCAGTTCGATCGTGATTTTCTCTCGTTATTACTTTGGAAACAAGATTGGACGGTTCAACTACCGACCTTAACTAAAGTTTGGTTACTTAGGCAGTTTGATTGTGATTTTCTCTGGTTTGAGCGCATCATGACCCAAGGGTTTCACCAGTTTGGTATATAAAACATCAATGTTTTAATAAACATGTTAGAACATCCAAATCAGAACAAAAAAATTTGTTTTCTATACCTGAAAGCTGGCTTAAAAAACATAAAAGACAGAGATTGAATCAAAACCTGCATATCTAAAAGAACACAATCCGAATAACGTGTTTGATCAACATTAAAGATAATTATCATAAGTGCTATAGGCTATAGCAATAGTTGCTAGAGAAAGTCAAACATTTGTGTCATGTCATTCATTTTAGAGAAACTAAACTACATACTGAAAAGTGAAAATACTAGTTCAAAACTACATAATAAAATGGGGACACATATCGTGACACTTCTTGGCCGTCTCAAGGTCTGCCTCGACAACACCGACCTTTCCATCTCCAATCGAATATTCTATGGTGAGGTCTGCCCATGAGAGTCGTACAGCATTCAAATCTTTAAGTGCAGGCCAGCCAAGAACAACATTAAAAATAGAAAAAGACGGTGCCGACTCAACGACGAAGTACCTGACCTTGATGGTTTTGGTATTCTCACCTTTACCAAAAGTTGTGTCCAAATCAATGTATCCTTTGACTGGTACACCTTTTCCAAAAGTATACTTGAGAAATGCTTGACATGGTTTGAGCATTGATTCTGAAAGTCCCATCTTCAAGAATGCGGACCAGTAGAGAATGTCCACTTTACTGCTAGGGTTGACAAAGACTCTCAAAACAGAGAAGTTGTTGTTGATTTGGAGTTTGATTACCATAGGAAGAGCAACATCTTTGGACATGTTGTTTTCTTGTGTGATTTCGCTGAGAGAAAGCCTAGGGTTAGGTTTGGTTGAAATCTTCTTTGAATTAGGGTTCGTGGGGTAATGAGAAGAAGAAGAGAATGAGGTTTATTTGTTGCTACGGGATCCCATTGAGGGAACTTCTTACACCAACAAATATTACTGTAGTGTAGCGGTACTCTCGCTTACAATTTTTATAAATTAACTATAATTTTTTACGAAGAAAATAGGTATTTGTTGACATATATATTTTAGAAAATATCATTTTATAAAAAAAAAATATCATTTCATTTTTTATAAAAATCATACTAATTTTTTTTACATTTTATTGTAAAAAATAATCAAATTCTCTATTATGAGTAATAAGAACTCAGAAAAATCAAAATTTATTGCGTTGACGATTTTGGTGAATAAAATTTAGTTATTATAATCAAAATTCTCTTAACCAATGCCCCAAGGGCACTCTTTAACATTTTCCGATATATATTTTTGAAAAAAAAATCAAGTACTAAAAAATACATGTCTTTGTAAGAATGAACATGAACTCATTCAACAAATGGTTGTTGTTAGATCACTCATTTAAGTAGCATGCGATTTAGATAAGTCTGATATATCATATCACAAAGCTAAGAGACATGGTCTTATCATGACTCAAGAAGCCGATGTGATGCTCATGGAATGAACATGTGACTTCCTAAGGGGTTGTAAACGGGCTATATTCAAAGAAGAGACTAGATGTCATAGAATCTTATATGGAGTTCATTTACACAAATCAAATATGGATATTAGTTGTTTCATCCAAATGAGTAAGACTCATATGATGAAAATGGGTCTTCTTATAGAAGATTAACATGGACGGTATTCCGAATACAATTAAGTCTGATATGTATTCTTTTAGGCTAAATTTTAACATAAATTTTACAAAACCGAGCCACTTATAAACACATGTTTAGACCTCATCCAACATGGAACTCTTAACAATACTCTTCTCTACACTTAAGACGTGGAACCCTTAACAATACTCTTCCTCCAAGTAAATTGTCTTTCGTGGGAGTTCTTTTAATTAACAGACGCCAAATAAACAAAGAAACTATCAAAAGTATAACTTTATTTCAAATAATACTGAAGACTTTTGTTCAATCAATATGCTCCACATTAGACAACAAATGATATACTCCAGTAACTGTATAACCTTCCCGAGTATTGAGCTTCCAATCCCACTTATCTGGCATCTAAATACAATTAAGTCTGATATGTATACTTTTAGGCTAAATTTTAACATAAATTTTACAAAACCGAGCCACTTATAAACACATGTTTAGACCTCATCCAGCATGGAACTCTTAACAATACTCTTCCTCAAAGCAAATTGTTTTTCGTGGGAGTTCTTTTAATTAACAGACGCCAAATAAACAAAGAAACTGTCAAAAGTATAACTTTATTCCAAATAATACCGAAGACTTTTGTTCAATCAATATGCTCCACATTAGACAACAAATGATATACTCCACTAATTGTACAACCTTCCCGAGTATTGAGCTTCCAATCCCACTTATCTGGCACATGAACCTAAAAAAAAATGGTATACAACAAATCGCAACATTCCCCCACTAGCTCCTCCTCCCAAGCTAATACCTTCTACGCCACTTTCAACCATCACCATCAACATTCCACCGTAAATTGTTCAACTCGGTGATTGACACCAAACGATTATCAGTCAGCTCAAAAATCCTTATGAATATATCACATATATGATCATCTTCCAACGGCGGATCTATCCGAAAAAAAAAGCGTATTGATCCAATTAAATAAAAAAGCTCATTTTACGAAAATTTATTTTGTTTTTCATTTCCTAAAATATGTATTCATTTTGAATTGTTCATTAGAAGATGAGAGACTTTTAAAGTAGGTCATTATGTTGGAGAAAAAGAAAATTACTGTTAGGAATAATGCATTTATTGAAATAATGGAAGTAGAATTTCTAACAGTTTGGTAGTTTAAAAAAATGCTAGGCAATTGTTCACTTCAAGAGTCATTTTTTACTCGTTAAGAAGTAAAACTAATGCAAAGTTTGAGAAATGAAAATAATAAATGTTTTTATAAAATAAATTGGATCTAAATCTTACAATGTCTAAGTTCTCAATTCTATCTTCATGGCAGGGAAAAAGGAAAGGTTACTGAAGATATTTGAGGGGTGGTGTGATAATGCAATAGATTTGATAGTTGCCACTGAAGAAGAGGCAATTCTGCGACGAGATATATATGATCGGACGCCAACACTAACATGGGGAAAAGGACGTGTGACCTTACTTGGTGATTCTGTTCATGCCATGCAGCCAAATATGGGCCAAGGAGGATGCATGGCTATTGAGGTATATTGATTTGATCAATGTTTTCATAGTGAACTGAAGAAAGAACAAAAAAAAACTTTGATATCGAATTAGAATCTACTATATAGGATCTTAAATTGAAGTTGCAGTTATGTTGCAAACGTTTGTATTGTGGTAAAATATCGGCAACTTCTTCTGTTGTGAGTATGTGACATGACATGATATGAAAATATATTGGAATATCATGCATTAATGGTATGTTCAGTTAACTGTCAATTGATGAGTTATCATTGTTTTATCATTACTACAGGATGGATATCAACTTGCATTTGAGTTGGATAATGCATGGCAGCAAAGTGCAAAATCAGGCTCTACAATTGACATTGCTTCTTCCCTTAAGAGGTAACTTCCGAAACAACTAAGTCTTCTTCTTAAATATCTTGACAACTTGATTAATTTTGCAAATGGCTTCTTATTGATGGATCATTGTTTCATAATTTGGACCAATTACTTTCATAAGCTATCATATATTAATTTCCAAATTGGTTAATTTGGTTATAAATCACTTTGCTAACTCACAGTTCACGTATTTTTCATCTTTTCTTATTGCTGCTTTCAGCTACGAGAGGGAGCGAAGATTACGAGTTACTTTTGTTCATGGAATGGCTAGAATGGCAGCTTTGATGGCTTCCACCTACAAGGCATATCTAGGTGTTGGTCTTGGACCCTTTGAGGTAGCTATGAATTAAGTTGTTCTAAATTCGATTATGAATAATAAAGTGAAGGTGATACTTCATATTGTGAAACCTACAAATTCATGGTTGCATTATATTGCAGTTTTTAACCAAGTTTAGAATACCACATCCGGGAAGAGTTGGAGGAAGGTTTTTTATTCAAAAGTCGATGCCTTTGATGTTGAATTGGGTGTTAGGTGGCAATAGGTATGCGACACATTCGTTTGCTATTTATAACTTTTCATCATACATGCATGTGTTAGTAATATGAGTCAATGGATTGATTCCACAAAGGGTTGAAAGCAAAAGAAACTGAAAATCGTGAAAACATTAGTTCTCTATTTAATCTTGGTGGTGATTGCTAATATTTTGAAACATTTTATATAAATTACCACAACTTTTTATTCTTTGAAAACATGAAGAATAATGCTACTTTTGCAGCTCCAAACTTGAAGGCAGACCACTATGTTGCAGGCTCTCAGACAAAGTATGTTAGATTGATTTACTTTGTGCACTTATGTTACTTGGAATAAGAGTTTGATTAGACTTTGTTGTGATGTAAATGATAATAAGAGTTTGATTATTGATCAAGGCAAGTGACCAGCTACACACATGGTTTGAAGATGACGATGCACTTGAGCGTACTATTAATGGAGAGTATGTTTCTGGCCTAATATTGATGAATATCAACCTTAGTATATATATTTCCTGCCATATATACAGATCATACTACTCTGTGTCATTCCCTTTATGTTTGAATTGTAGATGGATTTTGTTACCATGTGGAGATGTACCAGGCCATGTCAAACCTATATCTTTGAACCAAGATGATACAAAACCCTACATAATCGGGAACACCTCGGCTATGTAATTTATTTGCAATTTTTATATTCGATTAGTTGAAAATCTTAATGTACCTATCAGACTTTTGGTGCTTCTTTGAAACACAAGCAAAGTTCTTAATTTTTTGTCAACTATTATCTATGGTAAAAGTTCATTCTCAATTTTTCATTTTCAACAAATTTTCTGATATGTTTCTGCAATTACAGGAGTATTGAACAAGAAGATTATCCGGGAAGTTTAATCACAATACCTTTACCTCAGGTAAGAAAATTTGTCTTGAGCTGAATTAGACATGGTTCCAACTCATGTGGTCTTGAAGATCATGCGACAAAGTTTCTCTTTTAAAGGTATCTCAATTGCATGCTCGAATTAACTTCAAAGACGGTGCATTTTTCTTGACTGATTTACGGAGTCAACATGGAACCTGGATCACTGAGTAAGTAAATCAAATTTCAGGCTACTAATTTTTTTTTTATCGAATATTACAAGTCTAGAAAATTGTATATCTAATTTGTTTCTCATCATATTTTCAGCAATGAAGGGAGACGGTATATGGTATCTCCAAATTATCCTGCCCGCATCCGTCCTTCTCATGTGATTGAATTTGGTTGTAATCAGGTGACAGATAATTCCTCCAAATTATACATATTGACAATGGTGAATTTTGTATGGTGTCTAAACATCGAAGTTATTTGCAGGCTTCATATCGTGTAAAAGTGACAAGATCTGCTCCAAGAGTTGCTCAAAAGGAAGGGGCACAAATTTTACAGAAAGTATAATCCGTACAGGAAAAACATTTGTCTTGTAAGTTATAGAAAATTGGAGCCATAGAGTCTAGTAAGTATGATTAATGTTAGTTACAATTCATCTTGTAAGTTATAGAAAATTTGTACAGGAAAACCAATTGGAGCCATCCAACATCTACATTGTTTTAATGCAAGGTATTATTATACAATGATGCCAGCCATTTTAGAATTTGTACATATCACACAATTTTTTTTTGTGACACTCAGAAATAAATTATATATTACTTATATTGATATAATGATACAAGAAATTAAGGACAATTAAATCCATGTTTGTTGTCACTTTGTAAAATGGATTGGATCTATTGCTATTTATTTGAAGGGTATGTTGTAACACAGTTTTGTTGGTAACATTTTCCTGAATCATGTCCAGACATGAGAGCAGGCATTGTATATAATTATCACATCTATTCAATACAGAAAAAGGCAGACACTAGCATTTTTCTGTGAATGATGATTTTAGTATCACTTTTAAGCACAACTATTTAGCAAACGTAGTTGAATAACATGTTTGATGAGCATTTTGAGCAGCAAAGATAGTTCTCATTCATATGATCACTCAGAATCACAGTCAAGTGCTTACCAATAGTTGTTTTGTTACACAAAGTGAATCTTTTGTGGAAGTAATTTTAAAGAAATTACAAATAGAAAAGTAAAGATAACTCATATAACATAAGACACTTTTTTCTTAGTTGTTGAAATGAAAATCGAAAGAAACACCTAAATTAAAAAGCCATGGGGCACATATCCTAACAATTTTTGGCCATATCCAAGTCTGCCTTGACAACTCCGACCATTCCATCTCCGGCAGGATATTTCATGGTGAGGTGTAGGGTTGAGATCACATCTCTCAAATCAGCAACTGTCAGCCTGCCAATAACAACATTATAAATGACGAAGTACCTCACCTTGATCATTTTGGCTTCCCTCATTTTCCGAATGTTGTGTCCAAATCAATATATCCTTTCACTGGTACACCATTTCCGATAACACCCTTGAGATATGCTTCTAATGGTTTCAGCATTGTCTCTAACAGTCCCATCTTCAAGAACGCGGACCAGTAGAGAATGTTCACGTATGAAGAGGAACATTAGTTCTTGTGATCAATGTGAAGTCATTGTCTGAAAACGAGATTGGCATGTTTTTTTGGTTTCATTTCGCTACCATCATTCTGTCTAGGTGGTTTGTTGGAAAACAAGATTGACATCTTGACTGATGGAGCTAGGTTTGAATTTTGAAGGAAGTGAGAAAATGGAAGACACTAACATTTTATCGTGAATGTTACTTGGTTGAGAGGTAACAGAAGTTACCTAGATTGACTATAATTCTTATATTAGCATTGCAGATTTGTGCAGGTTAACATCAAATTTGTTGTTTTGTAAAGTGCCACTAGTTTGGCTTAAATGCCTATCTATCTATTATTTGTAAGCCTAATTATGTCATGTTAAGAAGCTCACTTGAACTTCCCTAGTGAAAAGCAACGAGTATTCTTAATTTCACTATATATGTCATCAGTTTGATGTTTGGTTCCTTTAGTGTTCAATTAATAGGTTAAAAGAGAACATTTGTTGATCTATATCTAAAAGTTGGCTTTAAAAACATAAAAGACAAAAGGAATTGAATCAGAACCTTATATATAAAAAGAAAGTTGACTATTGATGCACACACACTGACACACTTGTTTGATAATATTTTAAGCAATAAGCAGCAAAGATGGTTCTCATGCATATGATCGCCAAAGTAAGAATCGTTGATTCTCGTGCATATGAACATTTTTGTGGCAATAATTTTAGAGAAACTACATATTGAAAGTATAGATACTCCTAAAAGCATAAGACATTTTTTTTTCTTAGTCGTAGAAAAAAGAAAGAAACACCTAAATAGCATAGCAGCACATTTTGTGACACTTCGCCATCTCGAGGTTTGCCTTGACAACTCCAACAGGATATTTCATGGTGAGGATGAATCAATGACTAAATATTTTACCCTAATGATTTTGAACAGGCAAATGGTTTCATTGAGTGATAACTATTTTGCATTTTACTTAGAAAACATATTATACCTGTTAGAAATATCTATTTTGCTGAGAAACATGTGGCAAAAGTTAAAACTTCAACTTTGAAACATGATAGTACATTTGTAATCCTATAAAACATTGTCTGTTTCAAGTTTGATCTATAACATAATTTGATCAATACTTGAAGAAAAAGATTTTTTTTTTTTTTTATTTGATCAATTCTGCGAGAGAATTCACGGTTTATCAATAGTTGTGAATCTTTATTTGAATACACAATTTGATCAATATAAAAAATATAGTGAAAGCTAAGATTTATTCATGAATTATACAGAAGCTGAGCAATGACCATATCCTTATTAGTTTATTATACTTGTCATTGAATTAAATAATAAGACAAATCAGGTTTTCAATTTCCTTTTCATTTACTGCAATTAAGTTCAATTATAATATACAATCAAGTTTTCAGCTGGCAAGATTGGGAAAATAGGTAATTTATCCTGGTGCAGCTTAATCAAGTTAGCCTAAAAAAATTGTATCAAAACCGGTTTGTCAAACTCTAAATCATTTGAACTTGACATGACTGAATTGGTTTTGGTACAGTTTTTTTTTTTAAAAACCAACAATTTTAAACCAATTCATTTAAACCAAGGATTTTGGCTTATCAACTTTTACAAACTGGGATTTTTACCCTCACGGTGACGTTGACCAAGTCCAAATTAGTTGTGGTGTCATTTTTCTAAAGGACTTAAAGTTGGGAGCTAAAACTGATATTTTGAAAGTTGGGAGGCTAAAATCCCAAGTTTAAAAAAGTTAAACGACAAAAAATGTAATTAAACCCTAAAACAATTTAAGCTTTCACTTATAAAAGTGTAATTGTATTTAGAAATTAGAAAGAAAGAAAAAAAACCAATGATAAATCCAGTTAAGAGAGGGGTTTCCAAAGCTCGAAAAGCATGTCATTCGTTGGTTTTATCAACCTCTCACCAAAATCCATTAATGAAATTAAGAACATCACTTGTAAAGCCAAGTATAGGTTCAATGGATGCTGTTAAAAAATTGATAGACTCTGGTGAAAGGAAAAAAAAATGTGAGTGAGAAAGTGAACAGAGAGAATTCTAGTTTAGGTTTAAAAAAACTCTCCAAAAAAAACATGTCCTTTGTTTAGTTTTGCAGACACCCACCAGATTATATCTCCAACCTGTTGATAAAAATACAAAATTTAATCCCTATTGAGAAGCTCACTTGAACTTCTTTGGTTGAAGGTACCGAGTATTCTTAGGACACAAACAATACTTTGTATCTTCAGGTGTCGGTGCTGGAAAGATGCAATGGTATGCATTTCACCAAGAACCTGCAGGAGGTGTTTGATACCCCTATGAAGCACGGACACTTCTCGAATTAGGCGTGTTCCGGTGTCCGACGCTGACACTTGTAATTACACTGAATTATGTAATTTTCTCAAATTACTAGCGATGTCGGCGTGTCAGTGTCCGTGTCGTGTCCGGTATCCGTGTCCTTATCCATGCTTCATAGGATACCCCCAATGGTATATGCTCCTAAACTAAATGTCTTCTAAGTGTGTGAGATCTGCCAGAGGATACCCTCCGCAATCCATTACTTTAGAAGCCGAATTGGACGGTTCAACCACAGACCTTAACTAAATTTTGGCAGTTTGATGTGATTTTCTCTGGTTTGAGCACATCATGACCTAAGGGTCTCACCGGTTTGAGCCCGGTCCGGTTTACAAAACATCAACGTTTTAATAAACATGTTAGAACATCACAAAACAGAACCAATTAAGTTCTGTTTTCTACTATAAGTTTCAGAGATTGAATCAAAACCTGCATATCTAAAAGAATACAGGTCGAATAACATGTTTGATCAACATTAAAAGATAACTATCATAGTTGTTATAGCAATAATTGTTAGACAAAGAAACTAAACAACATGCTGAAAAAGTAAAGATACTAATACTAAACTAAAAAATAAAACACTTTTTTCTTAGTTCTTGAGAATGAAAAGTGAAAATACTAGTTCTAAGCTACACAACATAATAGGGACACATTTCGTGACACTTCTTAGCCATCTCGAGGTCTGCCTCGACAACACCGACCTTTCCATCTCCAACAGGATATTCTATGGTGAATTCTGCCACTGAGAGTACTGCTTTCAAATCTTTAAGAGAAGGCCAGCCAAGAACAACATTATAAATAGAAACAGACGGTGGCGATTCAACGACGAAGTACCTGACCTTGATGGTTTTGGTATTCTCACCTTTACCAAAAGTTGTGTCCAAATCAATGTATCCTTTCACTGGTAAACCTTTTCCAAAAGTACCCTTGAGAAATCCTTGACATGGTTTGAGCATTGATTCTTGTAGTTTCATCTTCAAGAATGCGGACCAGTAAAGAATGTCCACTTTACTCATAGGGTTGACAAAGACTCTTAAAACAGAGAAGTTGTTGTTGATTTGGAGTTTGATTACCATAGGAAGAGCAACATCTGGTCCTGTGAATGTGTATTTTTTGGGTAATTGTTTGGGTATGATGTTTTCTTGTGTGATTTCGCTACCCATCTTCGGAGAGAGAGAAAGCTAGGGTTAGGTTAGGTTAGGTTGAAATCTTCTTGAATTAGGGTTCGTCGGGTTAATGAGAAAAAGAAGAGAATTGAGGTTTATTTGTTGCTATGGGATCCTATTTATACTTGAAAATAAATTAAATATATGTTCTTAAAATTGTGACAAAAGATATTCTAAAAAAGTTAAAAAATCTTTTAGAAAATATATTGACAATTTAAATAAAATATACTTTGTACTCATGAACTTAGCTCAATTAGTAAGGACAATGCATAATATATGCAAAGTTTATGGTTCAAACCCCGACCACGACAAAATACATGTCTATATAAGAATGAACATGAACTCATTTAACAAATGGTTGTTGTTAGATCACTCATTCGAGTAGCATGTGTTCCAGATAAGTCTCATGTCATATCACAATGCCAAGAAACATGGTATTATCATGACTGATCGACAAGCTGATATGATGCTCATGAAATGAACATGTGACTTACTAGGGGGTTGTAAATGGAATATATTCAAATAAGTGACTAGATGTCATAGAATCTTATATGGAGTTCATGTACACAAATCAGATATGGATATTAGTTGTTTCATCTAAATGAGTAAGACCCGTGTGATGAAAATCAGTCTTCTTATAAAAGATTAACATGGACGGTATTTTGAATACAACCAAATCAAAATTTACGGTGGTGTCATTTTTCCAAATGACTTAATTTGGAAGTTAAAAATGATATTTTGAAAGTTGGAGGCTAAAATCGCAAGTTTAAAAAAGTTAAATGACCAAAAATATAATTAAACCCTAAAACAAATTAAGCTTTCACTTAACGAAGTGGAGAAAGTAAATTAAGAACATCACTTTTATAGCCAAGTATAGGTTGAATGGATGCTCTTAAACAATTAATAGACTCTAGTGAAAGGAAAAAAGTGAGTGAGAAAATGAACAAAGAGAACTCTAGTTTCGGTTAAAAAACAAAGTATCTTCAACTTGTCCTTCAAAAAACATGTCCCTCTTAATGTTTTCAACTATCATCGCATCATCATCTCAAACTATCACATTCCTCGCACACAACTACGTTAATATATACTATCTCCGTCATTAAATATAGGATTATTTTACAAAAATTACGGAGATTAAGAAAGTTGGTTGTAGTATTAAATTTATATATAATTACTATTGTTTTTACAATTTTATCCTTAAGAGAGAGAGTTAATTTATATTTTCAACATAATATTTATTGTTGATTGAAGAAAAAGATGCAAAATAAATAAGGGTATGTTGGTAAAGAAATAATTAATATATTTGGAAATATCAAAGAGATCTTATAAAAAGGAACATATTTTTTATCAAAAGGTTCTTATAATTAGGGAAAGAGATAATAAGTAATTATCCTTTGCAAATATCTAGGCTCCCATGCCGGTGCATCATCTCAATTAAAAATAACAGTAAATACAAACTAAAATTGGAGATTCAACAAGCAACTTTACCATCATAAACTGGTTTTTATTCATATGTTGAAGGCGCATGAATTGGTTACTTAACGCTACACCGCTTAAAAGATAAAAAGTTTTTGAATGAACAAATTTATTTTTTTATTTGATTTTGTAATGCTCTTGTCTCTTCTAAAAAGATTAAAATTTGAATTTATTAGTGGCTAATTTGGTTTTTAGATGAAACAAATTCACTAAAAAATTATGAAAAGAATTACCGTTATGAAATTATAAAGAAAGATTGAGATATTAAGTTATTATACATTACATGTTTATCAAAAAAGAACTATTACATATGATTTTAATAAATTTTTTGCAATGTTATGATTAATTCACACCACGATAATCGTAATAGATAATGCAACATTCATACTAGCCGAAATTACAACATCCTTAACGTGATTGGGAACTTGACCAGACCGATATTTAAAATCTTGAGTATGGGGATCCAATTGTTTGGCTTCTTTAGTAGTTATAGATATGAATGTTGCTGAAGAATTTATGAGTGTTGGTTGCATGATAGGTGATAGAATCAATGGGCTTGTGGATGGAATATCTCTTGGGAAGTTACAATCTTATACTCGTGATTTCAGTTTATTATTCTCTTCTACCTCTTCCTCTTTTGGCAAGAGATGCCAATTGGTTAGTTTATGATTATGGGTTACTACTAAGTTTGGCTTTTAATGAAAGCATTGTGATTTTTCTTTTACTTTGGCAATTTAATTTGGTTCATGGCAGAGCATCACTCCAATTTTTAAAGTTCATGATGACACAGTAAAGACAACAAATATGAGCCCTAGATCAACAAAACACAAGTGCTGATTGAAATTGATCAACAAAGATGCTTCTCAATAGTTACTACTAGACATACGTACCAAAACATTTATGTCACTCATTATAGAGATTAGAGACATTACATACTTAAAACTAAGACACTTTTTTACATGGTTATTGAAAATTAAAACCTAAACAGTACAAGGACGCATTTCGTAACACTTCTTAGCCATCTCAAGATCTGCCCTAACAACTCCAACCTTTCCATCTCCAAGAGGATATTTCATGGTGAGACATATGCTGGTGAGAACATTACTCTCAAATCACTAAGAGTAGGCATACCAATAACAACATTATAAATAGAGTGTGAATCAACGACCAAGTACCTCACCTTGATCATCTTGGCATTCCCACCTTTTCCAAGAACATCTTTCAGAAATGCATCACACGGTTGCAGCATTGACTCTGATAGCCTCATTTTCAAGAATGCTGACATGTAGAGAATGTTAGCTTCACTTCCTGTGTTGATGAAGACTCTAGGAACGGAGAAGTTGTTGATTTGGTGTTTGATGACCATAGGAAGAAGAGCACTAGTTCCTTTGAATGCATAGTCTTTGGTTGAAAACGATATTGGCATGTTTTCTGGTTCAATAATGTCACTACCATCATCATCGTTTCTTGTTGAACTATGATCCTTTCTTCGTTTCTTCTTGCTTTTTTCCATCTTCTTTGACAGAGTTAGATTGAAACTTTAAATCCTGAAGGTGGTTTTGTTTCTTATTACTCTATAGACTCACTTTTATATACTATATGGTGGGTTACGTTGCAATCCCATTAACATGCATTGGTTGGGGCTTCTATATGGGTGGCAATAGTAGGTTGGACCAAGTTAGATTTAATTGCGACATTTTCCATGTTTGATATAAACTTACAAATTATTCCAAGTGAATTTTTTTTTAACCCTTTGGTTTTGAGGGAGAATGACCTTAGTAATGTGGAGTTCATCCGGATGGTAAATAAAATTTGAAAAATATTCTCTTTGTTCTTTTTTAATTGTTACTTTTGAATAAAAAATTTTGATTATATTCAATTGTCATTTTCAAAGTTTAATATAACATTAAATGTTGTTTTTATCAATATTACCCCTAGTTATATATTGCGGAGAGAAATTTACAAAATGACATATTACATTTTTTTGAAGGGAAAATGAGATATTACATGAATAAGATTATTATAGTAAAAATATAAATTATTTTATCAAAAGTAGTAATATTTATTGATTGTCTAAGTTTATGTAAAATGTCAAAAAGAGATAATTAAAAAGGAATAGAATAATTATTTCAATCAAAAATCAAACTACAGTTCTTCATCTTAAACACTTCGTCATGGGAAATATCATTAGGCTCAATCACTTGGTGTCAAACGAAAGTTTTTAAGTAATCTCTCACACAAACATAAATATATTTATATATAGGTCAAATGCATCTAAATGTCCTTTAAGTTTTTCATTTTCCCAAAGTCGTCCTTTAAGTTTCAAAAGTCCCAAGCAAGTCCTTTAAGTTTCAAAAGTCCCAAACAAGTCCTTTTAGTTTTTGAATCGTTTCAAACAAGTCCTTTTAGAGGATGATGGTGATGATTTAGATGATAGTAACAAAGAGCATTATTCACCATTTGTCATGCCTAAAAAGATGACTAATTTTAAGTGGGTGTTAGGAGTCAGATTTGGTACCAAAGATGAGTTCAAGGAAGCAATTACCTGAAGTAAAATATTTTCACAAGAAAGGGGGGGTTTGAATTGTGACCTGTTTAAAATTTGTCTAATAAAAATTTTCTTTTAAATTAACAATCACAATTAGTTTGTTAGTAAATAATGACAATAATAATCGTGAGGTGTGTGATTTTGAACAATAAATTAAAAGTAAGTAGGGAGAGAGAAATGACACACAAAAGTTATCGTGGTTCGCCAAACGCCGGCTACTTCCACTCCCCACACAAGTGTGAGATTATCCACTAGGTAGTTGTGTTAAGTAACGTTAACCACAACTCCTCTTTTCCTTTTTCACAAATGAGTAACCTTTACTCTTGCTAGATCCGACTGATCTTTCCTGCAATGAGTAAATCCACCTTTGTTTTTACAACCAAAAAAGACGAGTAACAATTACCCCTTGCTAGATCTTCTTGATCTTTTCTGCAACCGAGTAATTTTACCCTTTTTTTACACACTTGTTACCTACAAGCTTTTACAATCCAATAAGAAATAAAATCTTATTTGGACCAAAATACAATATTTGTAGTAAAGAAACTAAAAAGAGCTCAAAGAACAAAAGAGCAA
This sequence comes from Medicago truncatula, assembly GCF_003473485.1. NCBI lineage: Eukaryota > Viridiplantae > Streptophyta > Magnoliopsida > Fabales > Fabaceae > Medicago > Medicago truncatula. The sequence continues at coordinate 6,339,884 of NC_053046.1, forward strand.
TTTAGTTCACTTGAAATAAAAAGAGAGAGCTTTGTGAATTTTTGCTTGTGAGTATATTGCTTGCTTTCTCAAAAAATTCGGTGTCTTTCCTTCAGCTGATGGCTTGATATTTATAGGCACAAAATTTCTCAAACCAATTGCTCCTTCTCTTCTCCCACGTGAGGAGCGTATGAGTCATGCAATCTCACATGTGTGGAGATAACTTGTTCTTCAAGGCCATGGTCCCACATGTTGCAAATGAACCAACCAAAACACATATTGCTTTTCTTGTATATCCACGTGTATGCTCAAATTTTATCCATTTAATCCCTTTTGAAATCAAAGCCACTTATTTGATCTTGCTTTCTTTGTGTCCCACGTGTAAGCATTTTGATGAGGAAGGTACATATATGGAAACTTACAGCTTGCATCCATTTTGTTCCTTGTTCCTCTTATAGCCAAAAGAAGATATTTGTTTGTACTTGCTTTTACCATTTGATTGGAAGTGTAGTGGTATTGGAGACAATAAAAGAGACTAGCAGCATAAAATCACTTGCAGTATGTGTGCCAACGTGTTGCTCAATTTTTGAGCAAGTATATCCAATTTTGTCCATTGTATTTTTATCCATTAATTTCTTGCTTTGTCTATTGTATGAGATACTCAAATAATTTTAGGGAACTAGTTATATCAACCTTTTTGAGCTTGAGTTCCTGCAGCTAAAAAATACTCATACAAAGATGTTAAATACAATAATATCAGAATCCATTTATAAAATAAAATTGAAATATATTTTTTCATCTTTAAAACTAAAATAGGGATTTATGAATATTTTCTCAACATTACCAACTATTCTATCTACAATAGAACTTGTTTGAAACGATTCAAAAACTAAAAGGACTTGTTTAGGACTTTTAAAACTTAAAGGACGACTTTGAAAAAAATGAAAAACTTAAAGGACATTTAGATGCATTTGACCTTATATATATAACTCTTAAAATAATTCTTAACCTATGGAAGTATGATATAACAGTAACTCAAGAAACTAACTTTATCGAGAAATACAAAAGAAAAACTCGAACCATATGAACCGCATATTCTTAAATAGTTGAAATACTTGGATCTCCATTTTTTGCTTGCATCCATAACTCTAATGTTATTCTTAAGCACCATCTACCAATATCAAGCAACTTAGCATCATATCATAGGCGAAGGCTAGCGTGGGAGAGCATATTAGGTCGCGCATGGTGCATGAGTGTGTTTAACAGTTGGATTATGATCGTCCACGGATATTATGATGCATTATACACATATGAATGCTACATCCTATTCTAGATTTTCTTCTCTCTCTCTACGCCTACCTCAGTGCCTTGTTCATTCTCCTCTCTCCATGCCAGAGTTGTTCATCATTTCCGCTGAGACTGTGTTAAACAAAAAAAAAAAAATCACCACTGAAATCATCTTTTTTTAACAAAAGGAAGAAAATACTGGATTCATCTTTGACACAAGGCTGGATTTTTTTCAACCTTTCTCTTAGAATCCATCGGTTGCGTGTCATTAACAAATATTAAAATGGGCATCTCTTCCCCTTTTCCACAAAATTCCAATTTTCACGTTTATGCACTTTTATTTTTTTCTATATGAATTTTTTTCAATAATTCAGTGTTGTCTTGTTTGATTTTTAATTACTCTTTCATGATTTTGTTCAAAAGAGTGGTGTTACATGAATAAAATATAACAAGTGGTTGAATTTTTTCCTATTTCTCAAGATTTGTAAATATTTCATCTTTTAAGACACTCAGATTGTAATTCCTCTCTTCTTCTTCTTCTTCCTCAATTTTTTTTATTGTGAATCCAACAAAATCAAGAAGCATAAAATGTAAACATGAACCCAAAAAGAAGAATCAAACAGAATGGTAAGGTTCACAATCCATCCAAAAAATGGGACACAAAAAGAAAAGTTCTGGGTGTGGATAAAATTCCTAACTACATAAAAAAATAAAAAATAAAAAATGATGAAAAAACGTTCTTCGGACGGTGAGTGCTGATGGAAAGAGAATGTAACCAGTAGTGTGAGTCCCAACAATGGAGAGAGAGTCAGAAGGATGAGACAGAATCAAAAGAAAATAGGAAGATAAAATAATTAAAATATATAGTGTATAATGTTCATGATGGTGTATTATAATCAAACGGACCAGATTACTCACTCCCCATGAGTGACCTAAGTCACTCTCCCACGCTAGCCTTCGCCCATATCATAATATAACACACTCAAGATACTTACCTACCATACATGAAAGACAGAATTTAACACACAAACACACACATAAGGTTGATTTGCATGCTGGTACAGGTGAGGTGCAATTATACTTTACTCCTCAACTACTATTCTCATTCAACTGATCGGGATCAACAATTTGAAGTCTAAAAAGACTTAAACCAACTTGTGTTGGTACAATGAATCAATAATGTTGACTTAAGATATTAAAATGTACTTTTTTTTTTAAGTTTTCATATTCAATTTTATCTTAGGTGTTAATTTTGATAGATTAATTTAACTTTTAAAAAAACATTTTGGAGTCTTAATAATACTCCAATGTATTACTTAAAGATCATTGATTATCCCTAGTAATTAATCTAAAAATAAAATATCACACACTCTACCTCTCTCCCATAATGAATATTCAATAATCTAAAAACTATTCGCATCATTTTTAATAATTGTAAAGTAAAATCAAAATTATTTCAACTTCACATTAATCAAAAGTTAAGGAAACTGGGAGAGAGAGTGAGAGAGGGAGATTTTATTAAAAATTGTGCATTCCATATTTTAGAAATTTAAAAATCTTATATTTTTAAGACAAAATTTATGGCAAAAGTTAGCATGACTCAATAAAATAAAATAAATAGTAGTATTAATACTCCCTCTGTTCCAAATTGTATGCCACTTTACAAAAAAAAATTGTCCCAAATTATATGTTACTTTACAATACCAATGAAACATTAATATTACTTTTCCTATTATATCCTTAATTATTTATTACCCCTTCTTCTTTCATTTATCTTTCTCATATCATTTATTAAGGACAATTTTGTAAAACAACTCATAATATCTCTTTCCCACGCAATATTAATTACATTTCTTAATACGTGTGAAATGCCCAAAACGTCATACAATTTGGGACGGAGGAAGTATGTTGGTGTCGTATATTTGTTTGTTTGCTTTTGTGTTGAGTCATCATAACTCATTAATTAATTAATCCCTTAAGAAAAATAACTCATTAATTAATGAGAACTAAAAGATCAATTATATGTCTTTTTATCTCCAATAATTTTAAAAAGAGAGTGTATATATTATGGCAAATTCTATGGTACACCCAACATTTTGAGTGTACCGGTACACCAAACATTAAATTAATAATTAAATTGATTGTTTTTTTAAAGAAAAAATAATTATTTTCTATCATTGACAACTATAATAATTAAATCTTATTTACCAAAAGCGTCGATGAAATAAAATTTACTTTTTTTGAATTTTTATTGCTCATAATGAAGAATATTGATTATTTTTTATGAGAAAATGTTAAAAATTTAATATAATTCATATAAACAATGAAATGATGTTTTTTTTCTCATAAGATCGTGTTTTTTAAAATATAAATAATGACAAATAACAACTTATTTCATAAAATGGTCTTTAATTTATAAATTTATGAAACAGAGTATCGGTACACCTCAATTTGTGAGGTGTACCGTAGAAGCTCCCATATATTATAATACTTTTCTTAATCTTTGTGATTATATATATATATAGAGAGAGAGAGAGAGTTTTCATTTCTTGTAAATGGAAGAATGAACTCAGTTGATTACTGAAAGGTACATGTCAAAACAACAATTTATCACAAAAATATATAGCAATATTGGTCTCAAGTCCTCAATATTTCTTATCAGAACGCGAAGAGTGAGAAAGAGGTAATTCTCATTTCTTGTAAATGGAAGAATGAACTAAGTTGATTAGCCAAAGTGAAAGGTCAAAAAGGTTGCATTTATATAACACAGGGAGAAAATTTAAATTAAACATTAAGTAATTAATTATAGGATAAATACCATTTTCGGTCCTTTTAGTTTGGCAGAATTTCCAAGTTAGTCCTTTAAGTTTCAAAAGTTTTAAATAGGTCATTTTAGTTTGAAAGAATTTCCAAGTTAGTCCTTTAAGTTTCAAAAGTTTCAAACATAAAGGACCTATTTGAAACTTTTAAAACGGTGACGGTGAAATAGTTTATCAACTGAAAGGACATATTTGAAACATTTGAAATTTAAAGGACTAACTTAGGAATTCTGACAAATTAAAAGAATCTAATTGAAACTTTCGAAACTTAAAAAGACTAATTATGTCAAACTAAAAGGACCAAAATGATATTTGACCTTAATTCTACTAATGAAACGTGAAAACTGAAAACTAACTCTACCTAACAACTGAAGTCGAACTGAATTTCTTATCTTCAATATTTATCCTATCTTTAATTTATAAAATATTTTAAAAAAGATAAATTATTTCAAATTACGATCATTTTAATACTTTGTATTATGGAGACGGAAATCAATTGAAGAGGTCCCTTGATGGTTACATATCATAAGTACACATTAATATGTTTATGGTCTCCGACTGATTTATTTTGTGTTTCAAAGTATGATGGCATTGACAAGCACAAAGACCCACCCAACCTAATGACAAATTAGGAGCAAGGAGAAGTGTGGAAGCATGAGCCAAAATTGGTCCTACATTTATTTATAATAATGTACATTAGTAAGTGAGTGTTGCTAGCATTCCTCTAGTAATAAGAGTTGGGCATAGTAGAAGAGACCATATATTCTCATAATGTAACACACTATTGTTTGAATTCACACTCTGAAAGGTATACAGTGAAATGCTGTGTATAGTGAATTTTTTCACTAATTCATCTCAAGAAGTGTCATTTAGTTACATGCTTTCTAACTCAGTAAAAATTATCCATTACCTACCTTATTTCCACAAAACCCGTAATTAAAGTGTGGACAATATTGTGTTGCCTTTGAGTCATGTTTTAACAACAACACATACTTTGGAAAATCTCGTGTTTATTTAATGTTTAATACGTCTATTTTGCGTCTGCTTTTTTTCTTTTAAGTTTTAGTTTAGAGTTTGTATTTTGAGTTTTAATCTATAGTTTAAATTTAATTTTTTTATTAAAGTATCTATCTTGTGTCATATCTTAAATTTTGAAATTTCTCGTAGTTACATATCATATCTATGTATCGTATCAAGTAAATTGACTTCATTGAAAATAACATAAAACAATGCACACTAGTCTTCTTAGTCTATTCTAAGAGGTACACATAAAAACAAGAACCATATACAACAAAGGACATTGTTGAAACAACAATTGGGTTATAGTCAGCAATGCAAATTGTGAAGAATGGTTGTTGTCTCCCTTTGTATGAACAAAAACGAGGAGCAGGAGCGGTTTAGGGATCAAAAGTTGAAAAGTATGAATACGAGTGGGGAAGGAAATGGGTACCACAAACAATCTCACCCTCTATGTCAGACAAGATAAAATTAACTTTGATTTCAGCTTCATCACCAAGCACCGTCCATATTCAACTCATACTATCATCTACATTAAATCACTTTTCACACCCCACTTCTTAATTATTGTCTTTGAATTTGAAATAATTTTAAGGTAGAGCCCACATAGGATCTAAGGGGTGGGTTGATGTTGTCTCAATCTTAAGTGGTTGGCTTAGGCCATTCCATTTGAAACATTACCACTAGGGAAGCACGTGGAGAGAAGAAAAAAATTATGAAGCCTTGGCGGTGATTTTTACAAACAACACATGAAATGGAGAGATAGATAGATGACAAGGTTTAAATTGTTTGGTTGAGAATTAACCATGAAAGGATCGATGGATGTGGCATATGCGGCGCAGCAGTTACCGTTTGGGGGTGTATTCTTTTTCTCCATAATCTTGGTGGATGCATTTATTGAATGTTTTTAACCTAACTTCATGTATATTATTTTAGGATAATGTTTGATGTACACTCTATTTAGATGTGTAACATTTTGAGAAAGAAAGAGATAGAAGAGAGTAATGTGATAAATATAATAAGTTTGAGATGTGATATATATTGAATAAAAAGTGTTTATTGTACAATATCAAACAAAGTTAAAAGAAAATTTGATACCAAAAAATTGGTCCTCCTACTACCTTAATCTCTAGCTCCAAGTATAAGTGACAATGTAATACTCTTTCCGATCCTATTTATAAGAGGAAGTTGACTTTTTAGATACATTGAATAATGTATGTATCTAATCAAGAACCTAAACCAAATACATAAATTATTTAATGTATCTAAAAAGTAAATTGTCTTTTGTAAATAGGACTGGAGGGAGTATCAAATTAGCCAAAAAAAAAACTTATTGAGGGTTTGCCAAAACATAAACACCATGGTCCAAATTGCATAACAATGCACAAAACCAAAAACCACAAAATTACAAATACACGTATCAAAAAACCTTAAACTAGGAGATATTAATGACACTAAAGTTAGAAATAAGGGAAATGTTAATATATGTCATATGGACACATGTTAGTTTATTAAAAGAATAAATTATTCATTTGAAATTGGATCAATTTATTTCTCATAAAATTGAAAATTAAATTTTCTCAATAAATACTTTTTATTTCTAAAATTCTTAACATAATAATATTACCTTAAAAATAATTTGAATCCCACAAATCAAATCCATCTTTCTTTGATTACTTTTTTCGGAGAGTTCCCTTCAATATTCGTGCATGTCAAATAAGGAATGCAATTTATTTTGTCTAAACAAAAGTGAAAGTTTTAAGTCCATATAGTTAGTAAGCATTCAATTCATATTTCACAAGAATTTGAATTTCACTACCGATCCAAGCACTTTATTGCCCTTAGGAGTTTTTCATGACACCCTAGTGAATAGTGAGGCCATAAACTCAACTGGTCCAAAGTTTTCATGTACAAAAAAAAAAAAAAAATCCTACCAAAACAAAGTGCAAATCAAATCCTACCAAACAGAGTATAAATCAAATAAAAACGCATCCTCCTTTTCCCTTCACAAAAAGATTTGCACTAGTGTAAATGAGATGCTCCCTCAAATGCTTACAAAACAAGCAAAGACAAAACACTGACCAAAAATATATGCAATATCAACTTCATATTGCATTAGTGTATTACCCAACAAACTAGAGTGGCATATGTTCAACGTTAAAGCGAAGAAGGTGCGAAGAAATTGACATGTAAACAACAAAATTAAAGAGTGGTAACATGAAATCCTCGTCGTACGGAACCCTTGAAGTTGGGGCTTGTTTAGGGCCCAATCACGTGGTCCATCTTTGTTCCATTGTCACCGACTTTCAATTCCAGATTTGCCCTTATTCCGTTTTTCTTAATTACCCTCAAACAAATGTACTTGTTGTCATGCTGAATTTGAATTCACATTTGAGGCTTGCAAGTAGCCAGAAGCAACGATCAAACAATAAACAATTTTCATGTAAAATTATGATACTATTAAAAAAATCATTTTGAGTCCAACAACAATGTGCCTCGATCTATTGCCTATTATTATTTTTGTGTCAGTTTTATCTACCTGCAAATCCATACACGCATTGCATGCATATCCTATTATCCTTTTCCAAATTCCAATAAAATTTGATCTTCAGAAAAAAAGATGAAAAATCACGTATCTCTGTCATATATAACATTGAAATTTGAAATCACACAGAAAAGAATCACCTTCACTCATACTCATACACGCATTGCATTTGATGCTTTTCATTTTTTCACATTCTCTTCCATAGTTCCATTCCATCAAGTGGTGATGAAACGACACATAAAATCAGTTTAGCTGGTAACAAAACGACAACACCTGTATCTCCTAGCCTGGCATTGGATCATAATAACACAATCCTGTGCTGTCCTACATTAAACGTATAGGTATATCTAAATGTATGCACTTTCACACGTGCACCTGGTTACTTAGAAATTTGATCCATTTCCAGCTAAAACAATTCATAATAGAGTAAACTGAAACAAGTATAGAAAATCACACTAGTGTAGTGTAGATCATAAACAATACCAATATATATTCAACCGTTGATCATTTATTTATTTATTATGAACTTTACTATAATTTTGTAGTGTATATATAAAAAGGACAAGATGATCTTAAACATGTAAAAAACCTTTTCAAACTATTTTGTGCACATTGTTCCTAGTACAACCCAATTCCTGGTCTTTTTAGACACCAAAAAGGGAAAACCAAAACCTAAGATCATAAAAATTAAAATTAAAATTAGAATAAAAGAACAAAAAAGAAAAATGTTTTGATCTCATTCCAACTTTCAAGGATGAGAAACTGATTGAGCCAGTTTCTCAATCTTTTCAACAAGCTCCGGCGACAGCTTCTTAACTGGTTTCCTTTCCTTCTCAGGTCGAAAATCGAATCCTAGAGCTTCGGATACTTCTTCGGAGCTCCACCCAGCTTTTCGAAGTGAATCCGAAAACCGATCCGCTTTTAATAACAAAGCATCCAACAACGCTTGATTATCCAACATCACCATTTCCCCTTCAAAAAAACCACAAGCCGAAACTTGAACCATTTCGGTTATATCCGGTTCACTCCACCCACCCGCTTTCAAAACCGACCCGATTTTATCAATATATTCATCAACCCAACCGGGAATAACAGACCGTGGTGGAATATCAAAAAACCTCTCCGGCGAAGTAGATTCCGACGACAACGAGTTTCTCCGGCGACGATCCGTGGCAGCTTCTGTCCAAAATTCCACCCACCTCGGCGTCCTTCCTCCGGTGTCGAGACTCCTTCGTGAAAATGCCGTTGAAGAACCCGCGGATTTCTCGCTAACAGAACGTTGCTTCATGAGAATTTTCGGATCGGATTCGGATCTTCGAAATAAAGACTCACGTTGAAAGAAATCTGAAAGATCGAAACCGCAACAGAAGATTCTATTTTCATCGACGTAGAAAATCGGATTTCCGGCGAGTGAAGGATTTGAAGGAATGTAGCAATGGTTGAAGATAGGAATCAGTAACGGAGCTTTCTTCAAAGCATTTCTCGCAATTTTCAGTGCTTTCTCCGGTTCAGAAGGTCTTAATCCCCAAGATTTCGACCAGAACGCGTTTCTCGCGATCTGAAACGAGATTGCGGCAATTGGAAGATCAAGTGAGGCGCGGAGACGGAGGCGAGCGGCGGTGGATCGCCAGTCAGGGAATCCAGGTCCGACGGGGATGCCGGCGGCGAGAATTGCACGGAGGTCCGGTGGGAAAACGAAACTGAACTCAGCTTCTGCACGTGCGAATTCTGCGTCGGAGAGACCAGGTTGGACTTGGACACCGGAGTTATGGAGCTGAGTTATGACTTTATCTACTACTGAAGAGAATGAGAATAAACAGTTACGTTCTGAGGAGGAGGAAGAGGTAGAAGATGAAGCGGCTCGAGCTGATAAGCGGCGTAGACCGGCTATGTGAGCCGGGTTTAAACCGGTCATTCTCCGGTCTACGTCGACCATTTTTAATGTGTTTGTTGTTTTGGGTGTATCAGGAAGGTGAAGGTGAATGGTGCGTTTTGTGGAGTTTGAGACAGAGACAGAGAGGGACTTTTGCTTGTACACAAGCTTCTTTATTTATAGCATCAAAAAGTGTGCGGTCTACTCTTGATTTTTTTTGGTGATTCTTTATTACTCCATTGTTTTCATTTTACTCATTTCTCCTTCACCTTTTGTTATAGTGTGAATGAACTCTTTAGCTTAAGTGGTAAATTTATAAGAGTAGTGATATATGCATAATTATTAGTGATTAATTTTTTTTTTTATTAGTCGAAAACAATAGAGAGAATAATAATATAATGTGAGTACGAGAAAAAAAATTGTCATAAAGTGATCGTAAAAATATCATCTTTTAATTTATAAATCAATCATTTCTTTCAACTTAATTGAGGGTCATGATGAATTCAATTTTGAAAATATATCGCTGTTAATTCTTTCTTTTTTGGTACAGCATTGGTGTTAATTCTATTAAAAGAATTTTGACATTCATTTCAACTTTATCCATCTCAATTATTTTTTATAGAATACACAATTCACACCAAAATAGATATAGTAAGTGTATACGTGAGAATAAACTTGATCAAGTTGGACTTTTCAAAATTTAAGTTTGATATGGTTTAAATTAGGGCTTGTTCTCAGGTGTACAAGTCTTTCCTTGTCGATGAGTGAAAAGTCAACAATTACCACAATTACATGGTATGCTGCCCTATACGTATATTATTCTCTCCACATAAACTCTTCTTCTCTCTTCTGCCTCCATCGTCAATGCTTCAAAGACCATGGAACAATAAAACTTGAAAGCGATTAAGTCAAAAAAAGTCTAGATGTCAAATACCAAGAGAGGAGAGAATAGAGAAATCGAGATGAAAAAAAAAAAGTATTTAGTGTTTTTAATGGATGATAATAATCCGAATTTCACCATTCAACAGTTAAACATTAAAACTGAGACTCGCTCAGAGTAAAAGACCTATCAAACTCTCTCACTCCATACTAAGCCCAAGTTTTATCGCATTTTTAAAAGCATGCATGTAATGTATTTATATGATTTAACATATGCTTAAATGTTTCAAAAACATCTTATGCGTTTCTTTAAAAAAAAAAGTTTGACATTATATGCTAGGTTTTAAGCTCATGTCAAACGACCTATTTAAACCTATATGTGAGTATTTCATTTAAATAAATAAAAAATAAATGGAAGCAAGAAAAACAAACAAAAAGAGTTAAATGCTCAAGAAAAATAGACAGTCTCATAACAAAAAGTTAGTTACAAAGAAAATGATGAATTATGACAAGAATTAAAGAAAAGAGAATAAGTACAAAATAGATGAAAACCAGAATGTGAAAAACAAGCACTTGATTTTACAAATTGCAAAGCATGACATGATATTATGATCAATATAGACAACAACTGTTGAACAACGGCTCCTTCAAGAAACAATTGTCCTTTCATCAACGGTAATTAGAAGATTAGATTATGTTTTTTTAACCACAAAAGCTTCTCATGCGGGACAATTTACTTTCTGCTTAGGGCAGTCCTATAATCTTTTTTACTTAATTAGTATTTAATTCTACCCACGCTCAATTAACTTATGCTTTGTTTTTCTCAGTGACGATGTAGTGATTTTACTTTACTATATATTATATTAGATCATTCTATAGCTTGGTTAAATGTTGATTCCATATTACTATTATCATTTATCAGTCACTATTTAGAGATGTAAGTTACTAATTGATTACACTCTAATTATCATAAAAAAAAATTATTGTTATTATTAGTACTTAGTAGAATTATGCGTGACCAATGTTTGGCCCACGAGCAATCATGCATTTGTTTGGCAACGGATTCAAAAGCTAAGCACATAATCATAATAGCACATTGTTGTTGTGCTTTAACGTTAATCTCCCTCTTATCTTTCTTTATTTTCCTCATTTTTTTTTCTTTCTTTCCGTCATTTGAAAAGAAGAAAAATAATAACAGTTAGTTATGTCCATATCCAACTAGTTTATCCGTTGAAAAAAAAACAATTATAGCTTAGGTGTCTTTCAAGCAGATTGAATGTATGTACATGGATGAAATTATATAGATAGTTGTCCTCCCATCCCAAAATATCAATATCTTCTTTACACAATTATACATGGATTAAATTACTAGTAAGTTTTGCATTGTTAATTCCAAATTCTAATAATGCAAATTTTACTTTACAAAGAATGCTATGCTTTATAATTGGCGCCAATATTCTGGTCTCCCTGCACCAAAAATTATAATGAAGCATTTTTTCTTTACAAAACACCAACAAAAAAAAAATTATGCCTATAATATAATATTATAATCTTTGCTAAATTCAACCAATATGCTTTACAAAGATTTAATCATTTTCTAACAAAAGAAAATTTTAATTTTATTATTATTAAAAAGTGTTAATTAGTGCTAGCTTCACGAGTTAGCTTCTCTATTTATATGAGTGTAAAGATAATCGGTCTCCGTCTACAAATATGTGGATTTAAACTGCACAATTCAGTGTTCAATTAATTCAATCCATGCGGACCAAATTTTAATGGACAAAAATATCGTCAAAACTCGTGTGGTTGTGGGTTATAAGTGATGGTTTCCCAACCTGTGCTCAAATTAGATTGGTTTATTTTCTTCTTTTAATATCTATGTCAAAACAAACCCGACCTCTATTAATTCGAATATCAATTTCGTATAATTCAAAATGATCACATAAAATTCAAACGAAGTAGCTATATTTTATTATTTATTCTTTTATTTCACATTATATTCTTAAAAATATGTTATGTTGATATATTTTTATTCTATAAAGTTTGATCAAGTCTTCTTAACTTTTTTTAGAGGATTTTTTTTTTATATTATTTGAAATAAGTTTCTTTACTATTTTTAAAAATAACAACATGATCAAGCTCCTCTTGATCGATATGGTTTGATATAAATCAATCCCAATTTATTACAGGTCAGGATCCTTCCGTAAAAATAGAGACACCCTAACACATGATTACATCCCTAACTCTTCCACCGTTTTGCATAACTCCACCTACCTAAAAGCATCAGTGAGAAGTTAGCATCACTCAACCTCTTGGTCTCTTCATTAATGTGATGTTTCTTCCCCAAGCAACAATGCATTTTTGGATTTGGAGGTTAGGCACGGGGGTAACCCCAAACTCAACTATAATCCATAACTATCACGTCTCTGGAGGACGAGGTTGTGCAATCACGTGGGCCTACATTTTTTTAATCTCCAAAATTTTCAAATGATATTCAAATTAATTTTATATACTGTCTTGTAAAATGTTTAAAGTACAATAACGAATATAGGTAATTTTAAAAAATATGATTAAATTGTCATTGTGAGCTTAGCTCAGTTGGTTGGACAATGCATAAAATATACAAGGTACAGGGTTCAAACCCTGGCCACTACAAAAAAAATAAATATATGATTAAAGTAATATATATATATATATATATATATATATATATATATATATATATATATATATATATATGATTAAAGTCAAATATTTTTTTTATGATGAGGCGATTATTATTGATTAATGACCGCGTATATAAATTAAACTCAATATTTATTTAATATATGAATCCTCAAAAGTATATACTCAATCGCTCTATTATTTCTAAATTTTCTTTCAAAAAATTATTTCTAAATTTTTACTTTTTTACAATTTTTGTTTATCCTTCATTCCTAAATTTGTTCTTTTTTGGCACAAAAATTAATCTAAAAATACCACATGAAAACAAATTGTTTGTTAGGCTATATTAGTTATTTTTATCAGTTATTCTTTAATTTTAAATTATTTTACACTTGTTTGATAATAAATTATTGGATTTGTGTTATTGTAGTCTTTAGGTTTCTAAGTTAGTAGTTTAATCTATTATAGTACTCGATAAACAATTATATAAAAATGCATGGAGTATCAAAATTTCTTGCAAGGCTCTTGTCATAAAAAATAAAATAAAAAAATAAAAAAAAAGATTTCTTGCAAGGTTTAGTCTTTGCTCTACTATATACTACTACTACATTACCAAACTTCCAAAGAATTGACAGTAACTTTAGGTAATTATATTGTTTCTCCAAGCAGTACCCGAAGTTAGGGGAATCCTATAAAATGGGCTTGAAAATAGATACAGAATTATTTAACCACTGCCTAATCCCTATTATGCTAAGAAAGCCGGCATTTGACATTTCTTTTTGTTATTTTTCAATTTTTTGATAACATCTTTTTGTTATTTTTCTTTTGCACCATTAGATAAGATAGATGCACATGAAGATGGTGACATCCTACAGGCACTTGTGACCATTTTTATGATGGCCGCCCCAAGTGTGAGCATTTTAGCCTATGCCACTATATGGTTGAGTTTTTATCAAGAACAACAAGTAGAAAATAACACTTGTACTTACTGTCTATATGAGGGAGCAGCATCAACCGTTTATTGGACATTAAAGTCATAATTAATCAAGACTGTATAACCCCACTAGTTAAACTTAAGCTAAAGCAAAATAGAAAAAAAAATAAGAGGAAATTTGGTCCCTTACTAAATGAACGATTCAATCCCTAATTTGTTTAAGTGCAATTTTGCCCCTCCTATTTTGACTGAATCGGAATTTTAACTCCCTATTTTAAAACTCTGGAATTTTACCACCCCTAGTTTAATGATTTTCGAAATTTTGGCCCCCTTATTTTAAAAATTGGAATTTTACCCCTTCAATTTAAAAAATTTCAGGTGTTGGCTGATGTGGCTTAAATAATATTAAAAAAATATCCACTTATTTAAATTATTTATATGAAATATTCTGAATTAAAAAAAAAAGATAAAAAAATAATAAATAAAAAATGTAACTTAAAATAATAATAATAATAATAATAATTTTCCTTATATTTCATTCAAAATATCATTTTTCTTATATTTGCGTACAAAAATCATTTCTTCCTTTTTTAATGTATTTTTTTTCGTTTATTCTCATTTTTTTTTTCCTACGTTTTATCTCTATTTTCCAGTATTTTTCAGATTTTTTTTTTTGCATCTTATGGTATTTTTTAAAGTTTTTTTTTTCGATTAAAAAAAAAAATTATTTTAGTATTTTTCTGTATTATATGGTAATTTTTAAAGTTTTTTTCATTTTTTTTTTAAAAAATATTTAAATTTTGTAATTAAAAAATAGTTAATTTTAATAATTAATTAGGTGGATAATATTTTAAAATCCATATTATCATTACCACATCAGCCAAAATGCACTCTAATGTGGTGGGAGGCAAAATTCCGAAAAACATTAAATTGGAGGGTAATATTCCGAATTTTAAAATAGGGAAGGTAAAATCCAGATTCAGTCAAAATAGGGGGGGCAAAACTGCACTTAAGTCTAATAATTAAAAATAAAAATCATTTGGTCCCTAACAATAATTTAAAAAGAGAAAATTTGATCTAACTTTTAGAAATATATATATATTATGTTTTTAATAATATAAAATAATCTTAAAGAACACATTGTACCAAAAAAAATCTCTAAGAACACTTATTTTAGTACGGATATACTACATATTGCTTTAAACTTTAAAGCACAAATATAATATAGATTTAAGCCCCCTCAAAGACATCTGTCACGTGATATGTTGGCTGTTGGCATTGCATTATACTTGGACGGACCATTTTCATGAATTGATTTTAATATTTGCCAAATTGCGATATGATTATTATTTGGTTGCTAAAGATGAAATTGGGTCAACCAAATTGCATTATATATTACTCTATCAATGTAACAGCTTGAATACGGAAGATAATCATATACTTTATCTGTACAAAATAAAACCTTCCGTAATATAACCTAAAGTCCAAACCCACACATGAATTCGTATTAATAGTTTAGAAGCAACTTCAACTACACTCATTATTCTATGTGAAGAATAGGACTTTGTTGGACTTTTGAATGGTTTTTTACATTACATGCATTATTTTTCACACTTGCTTTTGAAAGAAAAGCTGTGAACCACCATTTCTGATTTTGTTTCTTCACAAAATTAAAAGACTTTTTTTCAACTTATGGTTGACTAATCATAATTAATTTGTGGATGACGACCCACATACAGCTTTCAAATAATATTCAATTACTAATATTTTGTTAATTTGAGTGAAACAATACTCAGATACTTAAATAATTTATATTTGAGAGTTTTTCAGTGGAAAAAAAATTAACAATATGATATTTACAAAATCTCAAATTATAGACCATTGGCTCAAGCAACTTGTGGTTATTGTACCTACTATATGATTTTCTTGTTCCACATCAATCACCCATCATCATCTACTCTAAGAACAAGTCATCATTGTATATAGCAACAAATTATGTCTTTCTTAAAAGAATAAAGGTATCTTGAAATTGACTGTCATGTGGTTCGTAACAAAGTGCAAGTAGGAATTTTGCTTTTACCTCCAATATCATCTAAGGAACAAGTTGGAGACGAGACATATTGACAAAGTAATTGCATCTAGGACCTTCAACACCTTGCATTACAAGCTATGAATGATTGACATACATTCTAACTTGAGGGGGGTTTTAATCGTAAGGACAAGAAAGAATAGAAGTGTTGCTTGTAATACAAGTTAGTTGATAACGGTTTTGTGCGTTAGTTATAATTGATAACAAACTCTAGAGAAATCACAACATTTATAAATAGGATCTTAGTCTTTTTAATATTGATGTTCCCTCCATTTTCTTCATTCATGGATCTCAAACTTAACTTTTCACATCGACAAAGACGATTAGTCATTAGTGAGATCAATAATAAATCTCAATGTTATTCATGATATGAAAATACTTGCCAAATAATTGAAAGGTATGGATAAGGTTGATTTTGATAATGACTTTATCTCAACAAAGGATTTTTTTTTTTATTTTGAAATAAGGATATTATTGTTGGACATGAATTTCTTGTGGTTACATCTATAATTCACAAATGTATAAATTGAAAAGAAAAAAAAAACATAATACTTTTTTTAAAATATAAGACATTACAACTTTCAAGTTAGATGTGTTCTTAAATTTGTTTAGAATGAGTTTTGTTTTTGTCCTCCCGCTATATATTTTCTCTTTTTTGATCAATCAGTTTTCTTTTTATTGCTTAAACAAAACTACAAAGAATGCTTTGAGGAAAGCATGGACCAAATATTACATGTTCACTAACCTTATCGTAAGCTACAAAAGAAGAAATGTATAAGGAAAGGCCAACAATTTGTGGTTGAGTAAGTAAGGAACCAATATGAGATTCTCCATGCTATACAAGTAGTGGGAAAGATTCATGATATCCTCAAGCCACATTGGTCAATGACATATTCCAAAATGGCTGTTTAGCTCTCATGTTGTATTGTCCTCCTAAATTTTGACACACCTTGTGTTAAAATTCAGACTTTAGTTATCTTAACGAATTTCTTTAGCCTATAACAAAACAAAATACATGATATCCATTGTATATTTGGTGAACATGTAATCAATGTTACATAAAAAGACACATACAAGTTACAGGACATTCATATACTATATGACACAAATACGGGGACAAAAAAAAAATATTAAAATGATGACACATCACAACTATCATAATACAACACAAAATTATTAATTAAAACGGCGTGTCTTAAATCAAAATAAACAAACAATATTGGCTCAAGCTTATAAGCTCGTCTGATAAAATAAGCTCTGTTCGGTAATAGTTTTTACCACGAGCTTATAAACTATTTTTCAGACGCTATTCTAAGTAGCGTTTGAGCTTATAGCTTATAACTTATCACTTTTTTCTTCCATTATTGTTTTATGTAAAATCCTTTATTACCCTTTTTAATTTATTATTATTTATATGTATTAAATGTAGCCATAAAGATTAAAATAATAAAAGCAATAATTTTGGGATATTTTTTCAGGGTATTACTAAGTACAATTGTCCTTTTTTTTTTACGATAACTATTTAGTTATTTTTTTATAATCATCCATTTTTTTATTTTTTTGAAAGATAATCATCCATTATTTTGTTTTTTAGAGAAATCGTCCATCGTTGAAAATACATATAGATGGTATCTAATATTCCATATAGAGACACACTTAATTGACAATAAATAAAAAAATAACATCCTGTCAAGAAAATAGAAAAAGTGTTGCTACATTTAGTTTTTTTTTTTTTTTTGAGAGATTTTATTTTTATTGTTGAGGAGGTGTTATGTTGAGCTTTGTTATGTTCAAAATATTTTTAGTGCAATGTTATGTTTATTTTTTCTGAAGTATAAAATTGAAATAAAATCATCCATACTTTAATTTTTTATAAAGTATAAAAATCGAAATAGAATAAATTTAAAAATAAAATTTTAGCAAAACATTAATTTAATAATATATAAAATATTTATTAAACTGATAAATTTAAATTGCTAAGTATATATATATATATATATATATATATTAAAAAATAATTTAGATAAACTTTAATATAAATTAAGAATGTCTTTTTTTTGTCATTTTACATTTATCAGCTAGTTGAACCGCTAATTTTACCAAACACTTTAATTAGCTTATCAGCTATAAGTCATCAGCTATCCGTTATAAGATAGCAGTCATCAGTTATCAACTATAACCTATCAATTATCCGCTATTTTTATCCAACAGAGCCATCGTAAAGTTAAGAGGCTAAATGTGGCTGCCCGAAAAGAAATGAATGGCACAACACCGAATATTGTGTTTTTTTATATTGCCTATTTTAATACCTCGTCTAAAATATATGGGTTATTTGAGGTAGTAAGTCTTATATTTATATATGTTAGGGCCAAATAGAGAGAAAATTATTGTTTAAAAATTAAATTGATGGTTTATTTCAAATGTATCAACCAGTGGCCTCTTAGTCAAAAGATTAAAAAAAAAAAAAAAAAAAAAAGGAAGTCTCCTGAATGATGTGAATGTGCATTAATATTCAGATTGAAGAAAAGGAGAGGTAAAATTTGAAACAAAATAGATTGAACACCACAAAATAGAGATATCATATATGCCCCCAATCAAGAGTACTATTTTTCTCAAAAAGATAAAGCATAGGAAATTAGGAATTCTAATTTGTACTGGTCATATTCTAATCTAATACACAATAATATTTATTAGCTTTAGAGTGCAAGCATGTGATATTTAGCTTTATTTTTGATAGAAAAGCATGTGATATTTAATAGGTGAGATATCATATATGAGTGCATGCCTATAAGAAAATATTATACAGAGTAGGAACCTTTACCTGCTTTCAATGGTTTCGACAATATATATCCCATTATAAATATTAACTGGGACATCAAAAATACGTTAAATTAAGATTTCCAAGAAAGGTACATCAAGCCATGTGCTTCACTTATATAATAATAGTAATAGTAATAATAATAATAATAGTAATAATAATAATAATAGTAATAATAATAATAATAGTAATAATAATGATGATGATGATGATAATAATAATAATAATGATCATAATAATAGTAATAATAATAATGATAATAATAATAGTAATAATAATAATAATAATAATAACAATAATAATAATAATAATAATAATAATAATAATAACAACAATAATAACTATCAGCTTAATTATTTATTTTTTTGATATAGCATCCTCTTTCTTTTTTTTATAAGTCGTCGGTCAAGCTAAAGTTAATTATAGTCTTTTTGAGATATATTTAGTGGATTGTAATTTCATCAGCCCAACCTTCAACTACATGTTACAACTTACATATAACCCAGAAAAAGACTTAATCATTACTGGTTGGGAAAAGAAAGAATATATAAATACTAGCCTAAAGATGCAATCCCTCAATTGGAAATTTTTAAATAAGACTTTTTCCTAGTCCAAGAGAATGCTAGCTTTCTAGTTGGAGATGGGGAGAATAGAGAGAATTATATATGTTGCCTAATTGAACATTTATTAGTGCTACATAGCTAGCTAGCTTATAAAGTTTTTTTTTTTTAAAGAGCTAGCTTATAAAGTTTACAATACTAAATTAGTAGCTAGTTTAGATTTGAATTTTAAATAAGATTATTGACCCCTCGTGTGACCGAAAAGATATATAGATATTATATATTAAGTTTGAGTGTCGACTTACAGAAAAAGGGCATCTGAAGTCAGAGAAAAAAATTGATCAAAAAAAAGTCAAAGCAAAAAGTGAAAACTAATCACTACTTATAAACATGTATTTAGATTATATTTCATGTAATGTGATTTATAATACATCATCGGACATCTAAACTATGACTTGAATAATCTGATTCCAATAATCTAATAGGAAATCATCCAACGAAACGAAATTTAATGTTATTATATATTCCGTTATTCTAAGGTGTGATCACTCAAAGTAAAGCAGAGAGGGAATCAAGTAAAGTAAAGGTGAGAATAATAGAAGGTTAAAGTCTATACATAGTAAGATAACAATATCAATATGAGCAAGCATATCGATCATTTTCAATAGGGAAGACGCGTGCGGTGTGAAAAGTATAGAATAAAGTGTAGTTTTAGACGTGAACTTGATGGCCTAGCTTTAAGATCAGATACTAGAAATTAAAATCCCGTGTGGTTCAAGAAATACTAAAGAGATGCAAAAGGTTCAAGGGTCACGAAAAGAAGCATGTATAGCTATAGCAATTTGCAACCTAATTATACACCCCATTGGTTGCTTTTAGTATTTTACCATAATATCTTTTGCATGTCCTACTACCAACTATTCACGGTAGAGGTAGAATTGAAACATGGCCACTTGTCATTTTAATGCTCTATAAAATGACAGCTTCAAAATTAGGCCCCCACATGAAGAAAAGATACGGGTAGCTTGTTTGTATGGAGGGATAAGAAGTTGCGTGAAATATTTACCTTATGGCCAATCACAAACTATTGTAAGAAAAAAATTGAGTGCACTCTCTCCTTAATTGATACCGACAATATAATAGTAATAACAATAACAATAGTATAATGATAGTTTTTTTAGGGATGAATATAATGAATTAATGATAGTTTTTTTTTTTTCTAAAGGAAGAATATAATGATAGTTGAATACATATGTAAATGCGCCTAGGATGTAATTGTGTTAAACATGCACCGAATTTTATCAGAATTTCACAATTAAGCGTGTTTGGATAGTAATATTAAAATAGATGGTCTTCTGAAAGTCCTTATATTGCATATCTCCTCATGTTTAAAGCTTGAGTTAGACTTCATAATATACTTATTCATTTTTCAGTAATTTTTGCTAACCTATGTCAAGAATTGAGGAAAGTCAAATTGAAATTTTTTTAAATTATAATTTCAACAAATTGCTGAAACATAAATATGTTTTATATGTGAAAAACTCAAATCTTAAGTAATCTATAACTATTTGTTTTTCTTTTGTGTGAATCGAGTGTTCTTTGTGTTAATTGTAGAAACTATTTTTTCATGCCAGATAGAACCAAATTAATGGACGGCAAATATTCACTAATGCATTCACATGTTTGAATTCGAACTAAGTACCTCGTATTTTGTTCTAATGACTCAAATATTTAGTCATTCTAATTCTAAAAGAAACTCAAATGTTGGTTATCCTATATTAATTTATCGTTTCACGTATTTCAGTTTTCTTAAAAAAATTATTGTTCCGGAAACCAACAAATACTCACTTTCTGGAAATCTATTCCAGCAAAGTGCATGTGTAGAAGAAAATATCTAAAAACTTAAGCAAAAAATTGTGTCAAATGAGAAAGGTGGGATAGAGATTTAAATAAAGTGAATGTTGGACCATGAAGAAAGTTTGGCAATCATCACTAGGTCAAAAACATTTACACAAGTGAGTTGTACACCATATATTTATCGAAAATCTAAAGACGTTAAATATATGAGTTTTGTCACTTATATGTTATTCAACATTTATTTTTCCCATTTAGTATGGAACTCCAAACTTGTCACAACAATGTAGGGGTATGAAGACCAGGTGGCATTTAGGGTGGGTGAGGGAAAGATTTTCCCATCATAGGAAAGTAAATTTTAACCATTAGATGAAATGAAAAACACACTTTTATCATACTCCCTCAGCACTGGATTATTTTTTATCTTCCATCCCTCTCTTTCTCTTCCATGTCCCAACTCACCCAGCACCACCGCCACCACTACCGCCACCAACACCACCACCACCAACATCAACATCAAACCCAGTTCTCAATTGCACATGTTGAAATCACAGATTTGATTTGGGTGGATCTAAGAAATCACATACAACTTAAAATAACACCAAATTGAATTTGCTCCATATTTGGTCTCAGTGGATCTCGAGCTCGTCGAGGAGAGGCTCCTCATCGGCGATGTTAGTGGAGCAACCGTCAATCCTTGAACCGGAGGAGGAGAGACGGCGACGGTATCTATGTCGAATGACATGAAAGGGATGTCGGAGTTTTGTTGGTGTGGTGAGCGTGGACGACGGCGAGGCTGAGAAAGCGTTGTAGTCGGAGATGAAGGTTTCGTAAGCGCCGGCGTCGGATACGACGGTGGTGTTGTCTTGGCGGAGGGATCGGAATAGGAAATGTTGAGTGTGTGGGTCCCACACGAGGGGTTCATGATGGAGGTTGAGTCACCGGAAGTTGATGGCTTGAGTCTTATGAGAGAAAATATATGGTTTAATACAATGGTGATGCTAGAATTTTCATGATATTACACTATGATTCCTATCTAGTCCAGTCCAGTAATTGATAGAAAGCATATACTAGGTTGTGTTTTGTGTTCATCATCTCGACAAGAACAAAAACAGTTGTCGTGATAATTACTTGTTCCAACAATTACAATGAAGATTGAATATCAAAGTTGTTGTTGGTGGTGGGTTAATTGGTGTCTGGTTGATGATTGTGAGGTTGAAGATAGGTTGAAGACAAGGGGGAAAATCTAGTGTGGAGAGACTATGTTAAAATCAGTGTTTCTCTTTAATCTAGTGGTATAAATTTGCTTTTCAATAGTGGGAAAATCTTTCCCTCACCCACCCTAAATGCCACCTGAAGACCAACAATGTGGAAGCAAACCAACAATGTGGAAGCAAACAAAACTGCATGTTCTACTTTTAGTTTTGGGACTATATATATATATAATTCCAGGTTACATTGTCTTTGGCCTACTTCAATCTTGACATATCTCTTACTCATTTCCTTTCTTTCACTAGCAGTCCATTCCAATAATCAATATCACGTATAATTTGGTCAAAAGCAAAATGCATGATCTTTTGTTTGAACGGCAGTAATGCAGTATTATCTATCATTCACAATTCAATGGGAACTCTCGATTGGCTCTTATCTTGGACAGTGGATAGTGACATAAAGCACCCACTTGGTTAATGTGCTATTGGTTTTCATCAGATTAGTTTACTGTCATCATCAAACAATACAATCAAATTACCATGGCCCGAAAGGAGGAGAAACAGGTAATTCCCCACTTTTATAGACAGTTTTTAACAAAAATATTCAGAAAAAAAAATAAAAAAAATATATATATATATAGTGAGAAGAAAAAACATTTTATCATGTTAAGGATATGCAGCATTAGTCGTTATGAGTTTATATCTCATTACCATTTCTCATGAGTTGTTAATTACATTTTACACATTTCTTATATATTTTTGTATTTTTGAGTTGCTGCTAATTACATTTTACACATTTCTTATATTTTTTGATGATTTTTGTGTTTATCTTAATTTAAAAAAAATCGACTGAGATAAATAAAATCTAGTTTGAAGCCGTGATAGTAAGATTGAATTTAGGTATTACTCAAACAAATTCAACCAATACGGTGAACTTATTTTTTGCAACAATGTCAAAGTAATGAGAGTCAAAGGGACACATGAGTTGAATCTGAGATCAAGCAGTTAAGAGGAATGGATGATGGAGTGAACAAATATCATAAATATTCTGACACTTCATAATCGTTGTCCACAAGGTGAGGTTTCTTGGAAATAATTTTTTTTTTCTTTGACAAATATAGTTCAAAAGATCAACAAAATTATTAGAGGAATGAATCAATTATTTTGTGGGAATTATCGTACGCTTTGCAAGCAAATGCAAGAAGAAATATGAAATATTGTTTACAATCCGGATTTACAGAATGTCCTCTCTCAAAGTTGCTTTAAACTTCACTCACTATTTGGACCTAGATATGAGTTTGATAACATTGGCAAAGTGGTGTGATTTTGGTGGTACAAGAGCATCGTTTCCAAGTAAAAACAGGTTTCAAACTTCAACATATTATAGGTCAATTATCATTCTCTTTTGAAGACTACAACTTCAAGGAAACATTACAAATTTTGATTTCACAAAAGTCAACCAAGGTTTTAGTACATGAGAAATATGTACCTGGTCGGACTCTTGAGACATCAAATTACTCGCAATATGTAAATAATAAATATACAGTAGCAAATGCTAAAGTGACATGTTCAAAAAGATTTGCCCACCGCAACTTCAACACAGCTAAGCACAGTGTTTTCCCTCTAACCACTTCGGAGCAAAATGTAAACAGATTACATACAAGCCTCGTTGCCCTTTCATGCATGCAGTGTTTCATCAGTGCCTTGAACGGTTTCTTAGCCTGAAATGTCAAATTTCTGAATCAGTAAATCATGATTGAGATGATGAGGAACAAACCTCTGAGGCACAGGAAAAGAAAGACATCAATTTCACCTGGGAGAACGAGAATAAGGAGAGCGTGAACGAGGTGGAGAACGGTTGCGAGAAGGGGACCGAGAACGGGTGTGAGAAGGGGACCGAGAACGGGAGCGAGAACTTGAGTGATATCTTCTGGAACCCCTACTTCTACTTGGACTTCTACTACGCCTGTACCTTCTGCAGTTAATCATAATATTAATTAAACCAGAGGAAAACAAAGCAAGGGCTTGCAAAACTAGCATAATTTTATTAACGGGTAACCATTCACTGTTTCATTTTGCTGAGAAGTCCCAACACCTTGATGGTTAAGGTGTTCCGATAAAGTTACACAGATTACAAATCCTAGAGTACACAATGTGTGATAGAATAAAATACCTTGGTGGGGAACGACTGTAACTCCTGCTGCGGCTGCGACGTCTATACCTACTCAATCGACTAGTTTCAGCAAGCTTTTCTTGCCTCTGTCGCTCCTGTTCTCTTTTCTTGGCTTGTTCTGCAGCAGTATCTTTTTTGACTGCAAAAGAAAAATAATGCTCTACATCAGAAAATGTTGAAGTTTATTTGATTTGCAGTTGAGATAAATTATTCAAACAGTCATACTTTGTTTGTTCAGTTGCTTATTCATGATCCTTTTAAGTCTCTCTTGAGGTGTTTCTTTCTTCTCCCCTGGTTGAGGTTTTAAGATCCCTCCAGAACCACTTGCCTTTAACTTTGCTAGTGCAGAGCCTGAAGGTGTGCTGTGGAAAAGAGAATAGCAATAAGCATATAAATAAAAATAAATAAAAAATTCAGATATTTTAAAAGAAGCTGAAATAAATATCCCATTGCAATAATAAATTCCGAAAGAAAAAAAATCTGAGAAAAAAAGAATATAGAATAACTTTACAGTATCAATGATCGAATGGAAGTATTATTAACTGTTTAATGAATATAGAATGAAATCTGATGCAAAATCTAATGGCAAATAGAGCATGCAATGTTAGACAACTGACACAGAATACCGAGCCCTGCATTTGGAGAGTGTACTCTGTACACGAGGAAATGTGGGATAATGGAGCAAAAGAATCAACCAGCTGTGGACATGTCAGCCAAGGGGGGTCGGCTGGTAAGGAATTGTTACAATTATTATGTTTATTTTTCAAAAGGTTGTTATTCTGTTCTGTTGTTTCTTTGGCATATATTTGTGGTTTTCTCTTGTTATCTGGCATTGGCAGAGGAGACAATTTATCGGGAACCTTGAATTATCTCTTGAGGGAACTTGTTTGTTGTGGAAACAGAAAACACTTCATTTGCACGAGCTTAGCTCTGGGGGATTGACGTGTATGGATTTGCTGAATCATTTCTAGACACCTTGTATACATCTTTAAGAATGCAATGAATTTTTGTATACATCTTTAAGAATGCAATGATTTTTTTTTCCTAAACAATATAGTTCTACCATTCCTAACAGATGAAACCACAAAAACCATTTTAATAGAACTCTATTCACATTCATATATACACTGTTGGGTGATGGTATACCTTACGGGTGGCTTCAAGACTTTAGCGCCTTTATCAATAGATACACCAGAAGCAGGATCGACATGCAATGCTTCGAGTATACAACCAGATGATGACCTGCAATACAGTAGAGGTATCAGATAAAATAATTGTAATATTTACATGCAGCTACAGATAAATTATGCAAAATTCATTTCAGGGAACATTGAGCTCCAAATAGGAAGTATCCTCCATCTTCCTCTTGGCAGTTACCCTGACAATCCTAGTCATGATCTATTCTAAAACCACAAATAATTGGCTCAGGAAATAATATGGGTGATATGCTGCGCAGAGAAAAGACTGTCATCAATCTTGGCAATAATTAAAGGTCCAGTGCTCCGACCGGTTTAATGTATCAACTCGAGATGTGGGAGATCGCGGTGGAGAAAATCCTTCACGCCTGGTTCCATCTGCTTCTCCAGAGCCCCCAAATTCAGTTATGTATTCTATTTTTGGAGTCTTTGATTTGTTTCGGAGAATATCGTCAAAATGACTGCTCCGTGAATAACGCCTTGCATAGGACGGGGAGTAGGACCGTGATCTGGACCTTGACCTGCATATTGAAAATGTCAGAAATACCAAATAAATTCTCCTTCACGAGAAGAATGGGTAAAATGGAAAACGCATGTGTTCAAGGAGTGCTAATGCTATACCTTCTAGAACGAGAATAAGCTTCGTAAGTAGGACTTTGCCTTGATTCCCTGCATGTATATATTGAGTCAACCATTAAGACTAGTATGCAAGAATAATCCGCTATCCATTTGTCAGTGGGAGCACAATTTCAGATATTCTTCGTTCAATCGGAAGCAGAGAAATATCAATATTTTCTACCGGTAGGGGTCATGATGTAGCACACGAGTTCCAGGTATCCGTGTAGCTTCTCGCTCTCTCTCCCTTTCAACTTGAGAGGCCTTCCTTCTTTCCTTACGACTCAGTTTCCTCTACAAAATTTACAAGATATACCAGTCAAAAACATCCTACACGGTAACCTTAAAATATCAGCAAAAATATTATTCATTCTTATCATGAACATTTCCACTTACAATTGCAGGATCGCCTTTGATTATCTCCTTTTGCCTTTTTTGTTCCTCTTTGGCTTTCTTGTCCATGTAAACAAGCCAGCCATACCTTTTGACCCCATATTCTTTTGCAATTATCTCCATCCCTTCATCATTGCTATCATCACTATTAAAATCCTCATCATCCTCGTCGTCTTCATCTTCCTCATCATCGTCATCTGAAATCTGAGATTCCTCTTTACCATTTCCGTCATATGAAAACCCAACCTGTGAGTAAGATCCTTTGGTTGCAGCAGGCTGTGACACATTAGATCTACAAATGAAACATGAAATCAAACAGATAAGTTTATATGTTACAAAGTGTGCAAACAACACATCATATAAAGCCGCAAATTATAGATCTACGGACCAGTTCAGACCATGCAAGAATCAATAGACAAATTCAAAATCAGAAGACATGATAACAAATTCACAATCAATTAACAAACTGACAAATCACAAAGTCCAAAATTACTACATAGAGAAATAGACAATTACGGTTGGACGGAGTTCCCCTTGTTAGAGTTGGACTAAACTTTGTAAAGCTAATTTTCAGCTCATCTAAGTTGTGGCTTCATTCACCTCATCAGTCTCTTGGATTCATAGCAAACTTACAACACATTTGCGTGTGTTATATGGTTTGTGACCATTGTTGTCAAAATCGCAATCTAACACCCAAGATCGTACGATTTTGCGCTTTTTATGGCCATCACCGATCTGGAGCGGTTAGCAGATCATAAAAGACGTCGGAGCGGCTGGCAAGCCGAGGAAGAGCAGAAGATCGCAGAATCGGCGTTTTTCTGCAATTGATTTCGACCCGATTCAGAGGGTGATGACCCGACCCGGGTTTGAACCGGCACCGTCCAGTATGAAAACGACCCGTTTCCACTTGAAAAGGTCAGAATATACCATTAATTTCGTTTTTGGGGAGTTGTTGGTGTTTTATTGAATATTAGGTTAGAGAATTGGGTATTTCTTTGAAATTGTGAATTTTTCTCCTCTTATTCTCTGAAATAGTAATTGATTCAATTATTCATTCAATGAATCCATTCCCTCTCATCCTTCATTTGTTCTATAAATTTCAACCCATTCTCTCTTAGTTCTCATATCACAGTTTGCAAATCAAAGAAAAAAAAGAAAAAACGTAAAACAACCCAGTTTCACGTTGAACTAGTTTTTTTTATGTTTAAGAAATTGATGTGTTGTTATTTTTATGAAGTTTCTAAATGATGCTCAATTAATATGAGAATGATGATTAATAAAAAGTTTTTTTTATGGAAGGTTATTTTTTTTTTAGTATCTTTTATTATTATTTTGTCTATTAGGTGGGATCTTCTACGCTCTTTCTATGCCCCAACGATCTTTAGTAGGATCCCGATTTTGACAACCTTGTTTGTGACTGTCTATATGAGAACAATGGGGCTGATGTGTTCATGTTTGTTGCGTGCATATTTGGAGTCGAGTGATACCACTGAGGATAATAGTTTGTACAGAACCAACCCTTGTCATTTAACATGTATTTTGAATATTTGCAAAACATTAAACCACTGTCTTTTAGGCATATCGAGGACAATTGATTATAATGTTTCAGAATCACCTAAATAAGTTTCAGATAAAAAAGGAATCGCCTAATTTTACATGAAAACAATTTTCTGGTCGCGTTAACTCAGTTCTGAGATCTAGAGTTGTAAACTCAAACAATTCTACAACATAACTCGAGAGTTTGACAATAATGGAAATAATGACTCAAAATAATCAGTAGTGTACGGAAGCACAATATTGTTAGCATATGTTGCTTAAGAGCAAAAAAACAATCTCAGAACCAACAGCTATTTACAATTTTATTTTTACACACCATGCTATTAAGATATATGGATACATCAATGCTTTGCTCAGATATGACATGAAACAGTCAGTTAAACATGAATGGAAAGAATCTCCCAACCTGTCTGATGCAAATGGAGCAGCAGCCTTGGCCTCCATCTCTAGATTTACATGTTGCAAAGCGTCCTCATCGGTAACTGTTACCATTAAAAACCAAGTTTGTAAATTTAGCTGCGAAATTAATCCCTGGATGTCAGGTTGGCCACAATTCTAGAACCTTTTCCGTTCTATGGCTTTATTATCAGGAAAAAAGAATATTGAAGAGAAGAGATACAAAAAACCACAATAATCAAAATGTTTATATTATGAGAATCAAACTCGTTGTCAAGAAATAAAGAAGTACCGACATCCTCTACGCCGATGCTTTATTAAATCCCGATAACGCTCAAAATTAACAAACTCTTCTAATTCTTCTTCCTCTTCAGACTTTTCCTGGACACGCCTAAAACTACTATCCCGAATGAAATCTAGGAGAGCACGCCCATCAAATCTGCAAAGGTATAGGTTTAGCAGTCGATTATTTATTATTATTAATTAAATCAAACATATAAAACAAGAATTCACAGAAACAGTAGAAAAACGGCACACCTGTCAATCAAAATATCTTGTTTCCCATTCCAGGGTATCCTGAGGAAAAAAATGAATTATAAGATCAATTGTCAGCCATAAACGAAGTATATGTTTTACTAACAAAAATTCAGAGGATACATTATTTTTAGATAAACCAAGAGCTTGCAATGCATCAAAATGCCAAATCCTAACTAGGTTTGCACCCCAAAGAGAAGAGGAGGGGAAACCCAAGCAAAATTAAGAACAGCGGAAAATAGGAAGAGAATCCCGCTAAAAAGCACCGGACAAGGAATGTCCGCGCTTAGCTAACTTGTCAGCACAATAATTCCCTTTTAGCGTGATCAAACAATTATTGATGCCAAAATTCAAACTTTTGGAACCGAAAATCATCGCTCTAGGGCCAAAAAACTTGATCAGGTGCATAATCGCAACAAATATGATAATTGATGGACCAAAAATTTCGATTTAAAGAAGAGAGGACCATTTTCGTGAGCATGATGAAATAGAGACCAAAAGTGCAATGAAGCAAAAATAAAATGATATGGTAAACCAGAAATGCATATTGATTAAATCACCTCACTCATTGTACTAAAATTAAGATCCAAACATACAATAGCATCAACAAAAAAATTATCTTTGCATAACATTTCAAACTAATGAGCTTATTTTTTTCTCCCCTTATGTTGAATACATCAAATCCTCCAGAATCATTGAAATAAACAAATAAATTATCTTCATTTGAAGTATGAACTATCTAAAAGATCCTAAACGACACCATTAATCCCAAATTATAGAATAAAAATTCTAATTTCACAAAAACTAAAAATATAACGAAATCGAAAACGAGAAGAAATGGAATAGAGAAACTAACAATCCTTGTTGATCTTCGGTGGCTTGATAAAGCGCGTCATCACGATAAGCACGAGAACGAGAACCAACGACTTGAATTGATTGCATAGGATCACCACGACGTTTTGCAAGGTAAACGGCACGTCGTTGTGCTCGTTTTCGAGCAGCATCCATCATGTCGTGAACCTTCTTCTCCGACCTCCTTGCCTCATGCCACATCTTCCTTCCTTCAAATTCTTCCAACCCTAATTTTGATTTCGATAGTTTCAGGTGATTTGATTTCCCACCAACCCGGTGAATGAATGAATTTCAGTGACAATTGAGATTGATTTTTTTTTGTTTCAGAACAAACAATGATGTTGTTGGGATTTCATTCTTGGGCCTAGATTTGCTGATAGGTAGTATCTGAGGCCCAATAATAATGTTGCGGTAATTACTTTTCTAACACTATAGTTTCTCGCGTGCCCTGTTCATGTTTTAAAATCTGAAATGTTTTCAACGTGGATTTTATAATTCAAATTGCATAAGACGCGCGAGAAACTCATAAGATAGAAAAAGAAACAGTCTAATGTTGCCTAATTGCTTTTGGGCTTTAAAGTATCTACTTCCCTCTATGTGCTTCAAAATCAAACAACTGTTGACTCTGAGCGGCAGTTAACTACCTTTCGCCCAAACAACGGTAGTTAATTCAGTTAACTATTATTGGAGTATTTTCTTCAATTTATGGTGTCTGAGAGCAACCATTGTTTAAAGAACAAAGTTTATATATTTAAACTAGTTTTACATTGAAGTGTTTTAATAAAATAAAATAAATAGAATATATGGTAGTTATTTTGAACGATGTAAAACTAATTTTAAATTGATGTTCAATATAGATGTTCAATATATAATATGATAAGATGATGGATTTCTATTAGATAATGTTGTAAAACTAGTTTACATTATCAATGCATAATTAGATTTTTATTTTTATTTTGATATGGTAAGAGCAAAATGACATAAAAAAGAGTGGCTCCCAACTAAGTTGGTACCCGACTCTAATTTTTGTTCAATGCTCATAATTATTATTAAAAAAAGGGAAAAAATTACATAAAAATTAGGGGACATAAACCTAACCTAGTAAACTACACAAGAGTGCAGGTCGACCCCAAATGGATGATACAAAAATAAAAACAACACATACGTGTATGTATCAACCTATAATTAATCATAAAACTAATTAAAGGTTTTCGATGCGGTGATTGAACCTTCAGCCAACACTGAGCCGGTTCATGTACCTCAACTCCCTGCAACATTGGCAGCAAGCTTAACGACCCTTTCGAGCCCCACTGTACGGACCAAACAACAAGAATGGCGAATCTTAAAACGGTGTATGGATAAACCGTCAACACGATGCAAAAACGGCAGCAAGTATAACGACTCTTTCGAGTCCAACAGGCTCAATCAAACATAGAGAATGAGAAGGATTCAAGAAAATCACAAATTACAGAGAGACCGGTATGAGGTGTCAGTATAACGAACCATGAATCCTGTAGGGCTCAACAACTCTGAAAAAGAATCAGAGATTCAAGTCAGACATACTAGCCACCTAACATCAAGAACCGATCCAAATTTCTAAGAAAACCAAGATACAGTCACCCCAAAACCACCGACGTTGAAACCGCGACTGATATCATAAAACACAATCCCTTAGACAATGCAAAAAAACCACCCAAAAAAATGAGTACATTACCACATCACGACCCTTAATGGACCTTAAAGTCGACGGCGGCCAAAAAGACTACCGGAGAAGGTTGGGAGGCGACTGAGGCTTGTACCGCGGAAGGAAATCAGGAAGAGGCAAGCAAAAGCTCAGTCCACCGTCGCCGGATATAACAGAGCCACCGCGAGCCGCAACCCACAAAAACCAAACCCGCTGATAAAGAGATCCCGGTAGATCTGGTGAGTCGGTGATGCGGATGGTCATCGCCAATCCTCGCATCACCATCTCATTTGTTACATCGTGACGGTTGGGGTGTGGATTTTGGGAGTGAGGCGGCTAGGTTAGAGTAGAGATAAGGCACAGGAGGAGGAAGAGAGATGTTGTCTTATTTTTTTTAATTTAATTAAGGGTTCTTTTTTATAAGTGTGCATCTAGATAATACAAAACATTCTATTTGCCAGAAAAGTGTGGGGTTTTCGCTCACATAAGCAGATGATTTTTTATGAGACGTGTTATATATACAACCAAAATCCAGACAACCTTTCCAATATCCTATCCTATAACATTGTGGGTGCATGCAAATCGAAATCGGTTAAAAAGTATTACAAGTTGTACAATTTGATTTATTTATTTTTGAGAGAGATGTTGTACAATTAGATTCATGTATTCTTCTTTGCATGACTTCATTGTGGAAAAGTATTTGGTGCGTTGTTCTAATTGATTGAGTGTGCACGTTTTTTTTAATGAGATTCAGTTTGTATTTGTTGGATACTTGGATCAAGATTATGTTTGATAGCAACATGAGAGTATCTTTCCAAAAAATAACGAGACTTGCACGTGAAAAAGACGACAATGGACATAAACCCATATTCAAATTAAAATTAAAAAGTTTATGTGAAATTATAATTCGGTTGCTTTCATGATTAAGAATTTATTAATACAACTGTTTTAGAGTACCATTTGTTATATGCAAATGTGCTAATACTTTATTTGATTTTATTTTTTGACAAAAATTAGTTTGTTAAAAGGAGGAGAAAATGTTATCAGCAAGGATCGAATCGGACCAATGCAGTTTGTATATAACTCATATATGATCCAATTCAAACTATTGGGTGGGATACTCTTTAAAAAAAATATCACGCATAAACATTTTATAAACTTCAAAACATTATTTAAAACTATGGTTAAATATGTCCTTGGTCCCTATAAACTGGAAACTTCTAAGTTTAGTCCTTACTTAATTTTAATAGTTTTTTTAGTTCCTACAAAAAAAAATTACTTATAATTTTAATCCTTACTGAAACAAAGTTTGTATAATTATCCTTAAACTCTTGAATTTGTTAAAGATTTATTTAAGACAAGTTTAGAAAACTATGAAATGTTCATTTACTAGAACCTATAATTTTATAACATGAAATAAATTTTGCAGAGGAACTTTTACTAATGTTCTTAACGCATCTGCGAAAAATGTTCAAAAACTTAATAGTTTAAGCATAAATTAAACAAATTTGAATTGAGTATGGACTAATACAAGTGCAGAAAAATTAGGGACTAAAAGAACTACTAAATTAAGTAAGGACTAAACTTAAAGGGTTCCAATTTTATAGGGACTAAAAAGATATTTAACCCTTAAAACTATGATTAATCGTATATATATCAAAAGTCATTCACACAATAGTGTTTCGATTAATATTTTGGTGTAAATAAGATACCGTTCTGTTTGCACAATTGTAGGGAGTAGTCTTTCAAACCAAATATATTGTTCAAAAGCAAAGTGATGAATCACCTAAAATTTGTTACAACACCGTGGCACCTAGTAAAGATGCCATCCCCAGTAAAAATAAAACACAAAACTCATTAATGCACTCTTGTGACTAAATAAAAACCCATGACATCTTGTTAACCTAAAAATCACTTGAACCATCTCACCAAAACGTCATTAGGTCATGATATCTTTATGCTAAAACAAAATTTAAAGACATATTTGGATGTCAATAGTGCAATGCACTAATACTGAGATTTAAACAAAATTTAATGGGTGTGACTCTAGTTGCTAGGGTTTTAAAACTAAAGAAAACAGAATTAACTACGATAACCAAATCTTTTTTTTTTGTTACGATAACCAAATATAATTAGAAAGAAATAAAATAGAACGAAATAAAATTTAATTACTTGCCTTTAATTTTATGTTACTTGCTACCT
The DNA here is from genome assembly GCF_003473485.1 of Medicago truncatula. Classification (NCBI taxonomy): domain Eukaryota; kingdom Viridiplantae; phylum Streptophyta; class Magnoliopsida; order Fabales; family Fabaceae; genus Medicago; species Medicago truncatula. The sequence continues at coordinate 6,374,015 of NC_053046.1, forward strand.
CTAGCTAAAAAATGTTTGGTAACTTTCATATTTATGTGCTATTCAAACAAACGCTCCTTCCAACAAATAAATAATGTTTTGCATAGTGCATTTTTTTTTTATGAAAGAAGAGATACTACACCCCATTACATTATATTCCGAAGTTTAATAGCTAAAGATGAACAACGAAATTGAAGAATCATCCAAGAGAAGGAACCACGTTGACCTAAGTTGGTAAAAAAAACAGCACATGAGTTAGTCTCCCTACAAATATGTTTCAATGACCAGACATTTCAATCTAAATGATGGATAATACCAACGACGTGAGAATCGCATACTACAAAAAGATAATTAATAACCAAACTACCTGCAAACTTAAGATAGAAGAAAAAAAATACCACAATGCATGATTTGTTTTGCCCACGTAGGTGCTGATGCTCTTTTATTTTGTACTTAAATAATGATCTTTATACATATCAAATATCTTTATGCTTAGCTAATGCATCTATGCGGCATATCCTTACGAATATGCTCAATTGAATCAACACACCATAAGAAAAAGATGGCCTATATGTATTATATAAGACCAATTACCTCTCCAAAAAAAATGCAAGACCAATTAAACTGAGACTATTTCAAGAGGCTTCGTGATGTGTCACTTAACCTAAAATATATATACTTATCATATTGGGAAGTGTTTAATTATTTTGAATTATTAGGTTTGCCAAGAAACGTTCTCGAAACACTCTTTAAAAATTATAAGTGGTGAGTTTTTTTTTTTTTTATTTTTATAAAAATATGTATATTTAAAGTACTGAAAATTTAATTGAAATATTTATTTTTTTAAAAGTATAATTTCTTAATTTTTGCTAATAGTCACTTCCAAACTTGATCGGGAGATAAGTAAAGTAAGCAAAAATTGATTCATCCATGAATTGAATTGAAGCTCTCCTAACTTATTCATCTTTCATGGATCCCACTAACCACTTAAGTATAATCACTTAGTTAACTATTTATTTTTATTGAAGAAAAAATAATGCATTTGAAGGTTTTTAAAACCGAATCAACCCAATAAAAAAAAGTACCAACCCAAACATAACCTCATATAGTTATGATATATTAAGATCATTTTTCGACTTCACTACACTATTTGGTTTGCGGTTTTATTTTATCAACTAAACTAAACCGCAACATATCATAAACACAAATTAAACTTTTGCCACCAAACCCACTACTCACAAAAATTCAATGGGAATTTGTATAGAATGACGTGTTTCCCCTTTTTTTTTAACTAAGACGTGGTTTTTCTTTGCTAAGTTTCTTCTATGCTTTTGATTTTAAAAATGTATTTATGTGCTCTAATTTAATACTTGCACTTTTACATATATGTTTATGTTAGATATATCTTGAATCATAGAAATTCATTGATAAATTTTAAAAAAATGATAAAATCTTAGTTTTTTTGCATTTCTTGCCGAAGAGAGTTGATTTTTAGTCCATGTTTTTAATTTGTTCTATGTTGATGGAAACATTGTTGGATGAACATAAAATTGTAATGTTAGATCGAATTTAAAACATTGTTGGTTGATTTAAACTTTTTAACTTTATTTTAATGTTGGAAACAAAGAATTGTATTGTCTCGCAAAAAATGCAACATCGGACCAACCCAAACCGCATTGCCTTAGTTTGGTTTAATTTATATTTTAAAAACCAACTACAACAACCAAGCCTTATACCACTGTGTATGGTCGGCTAGATGAATCAAACTGCGTCATAGTTTTCTATATATATAAAAAAAAACTATGTATTTCTCGAACTCATTTCTCTCTATATCTCTCATAATAGATTCTCATATAATTGTTCTTGGTCTATCGCTAGCTACCTCTAGTTATCTGACTCCAGTCCATCTGATTTACTCTCCTTACTACAAAACCTGTATGTTTTCTTTCTACATGCTCAAACCACTTAAGTATAGTTTCTACCATCTTTCTAATATATGTGATTGCCTCTCTCTCTCTCTCTCTATATATATATATATATCTCTTCAATGTTGTCATTTCTAATTCTATCTCGTCTATTCTTACCACACATCTAACGCAACATCCTCATTCAAGTTATGCTTATTCTATGTTTGCGTTGGTTGTTTACCGTTCAACACGTTGTCTCATACAACATCATCAGTCTTACAACTGTTCGATAAAAAATTTCTTTCAACTTAAGAGGTATTTTCACATCACATGAAACACTTAAGGCACTCATCGATTTCAACCATTCAGCTTGGATTCAATGGTTTATATCTCTTTTTATTTCTCCGTCGTTTTGTACTATAGATACAAGATATTTAAATTGTGTAACTTGTGGTATGTTATGATCTCCATCTTTCACCTCTACATTAGAAATGTTTCACCTCTTGCTAAAATTACAATCCATATACCTTGTCTTGCTTCTACCCAAACAAAAAATCATATGTTTCTAGGGCTTGACTTCAAGTCTCCAACCTCCCATTTAATCATTCCTTCGACTCTCCGAGTGGAAATATATCATTTGCAAAAAAACATTCATCTAGGCTCGTTTTCGAATGTGTTTCGTAAGTACATCTAAAACTAATTAAAGTTAAAAGATAATGGCTCAGTGTTGAACCTACCAAACAAACTAAACTACATATTTTTTATCTTACGACTCAAATAACTTTTATACTTAAAACTAAACCGCACCTGAAACACACGTAATCAATAGTATAAATAAATAAGAGATATTTATCTTGAATTTCATTAAGCAGCTGTCAAAAAGAAAAACTAGACCATCCTTAAAAAAAAATACTTGTCGTGTTAAAACTATTTCCCTTGCATGTTTTATTCCTTTTTTTTTTTTTTTTTGATAAAAATTTATTAATTCTAAATATCGTTAAGTAACCTCGCTAACTTCACGTGTAATAATTTATAATCGTGATCCTAGTATCAATTTCACATAAGATCTCCTATTAACTCATTCATCAATAAGCTACTCTCTCCGTCATTATTCGAAGGAAAAAAAATCTCTGTCTTAAATTACAAGTTGTTTTGAAAAAAATTATTTAAAAATATTAGTCGTTTTACAATAACAAAAAAGCATTTTATATTTTTTCCTCTCAATGCAAACTAGGCATGATAATGGGGCGGGGTGGGGACGAGCTTTACCTTTTCCGTTCTCATACTCGATTCTCATATACTTACCCGTTACCCTACCCATATCCAACGGGATGAGAAATTAAATCTCATCCCCGTTCCTGATGGGTTCGGGTATCCCCGCCTCATCCCCATCCCCGCATTAAATAATTTTTTTTAATAAAAAATAGAAGTTTTTTTTGCATCCCCAAGAGCAAACGTTGTAATACATTATCCAACAGTACACCCACTTTAACATTTGTTAGACGGAATGATTTAGTTGATCTTTTAAACATCAACGGTAGTTTTCATTAACATGATAATTATCAAACAAAATAACACGACGCATCAACATAAAGTAATTTTTTACATTTTGGACGGGTTAAAGTATGGGTTCGGGGTGGGTACATATATACACGTTACCCTCCCATACTCGTATTTTGAAATCAGGGAAAACTCATACCCATGCCCAAACTCAATCAAAACGAGAAAAAACCGTCAAATTAGGTTTGGTTCGAGCGGGTAACCATAAATATGAGTTTTGTTGTCATGCCTAAATGCAACAATAAAAATTGCTAAATTGAAATAGAATATGTGACAAAGGGACTAATTCATAATTTATATTTTTCACATAGAGCTAATTACATTTTTTAACAAATGAAATAACCAAAACTATAATTTAAGATCGATGGAGTATACATTATACAAGCCAGGCATTTTCTTTGGTAGCTAACGTGATTGATTATCTCACTAAAGTAAACACAAAACAAATGTGTATTCACAATACCACAAAGAATGGGATGCATTGGTTGGCCTATTAAGTAAACAAACAAATAATAAATACGATAATTCTACGCCAAGCAAAGAACCAAACAAGATGACAATAATACAATCAATCTAAAAGATTTTTTCCTTTCTAGTATATTAACCAAAAATAATATAAGAAAGAGAAAAAAACAGGTCATAATTACGTGGACCAATAAAAAAGAGGTAAGGGTTTCCAACTTGATCTACCACCTCACCACACCCTTAAATCTTTGCACTCTTCTTTCCCATTCAAAAAACCGCCGAATCCAAAAAAAAAAAAAAAACCAAAAAAACCTAATAAGCCATAGCGTCTTCCAACGCACCGTGCGAGGTCCCTCGACCTCCGCACAATCACGCACCGATGTCTGATCCCTACGCGCCTCCGTCTCCACCACCTTCCTTTCTCTTCCACCGTCCACCGCTGCTAAGGCAAGAATTCTCTTCTCCTCTCCTCAAGCAGCGATCGTGGTCGCCTGATCTTTACCGCGACGAAGCGTGGCTTCGTCGTAAAGGAAACTGGAAGAATCGGAGAAGTAAAAGCGTTACTGATGAAGATGTTGATGAACTCAAAGCTTGCATTGAATTAGGTTTTGGATTTGAATCTTCACCGGAAGTTGAAACTGATCGTCGTCTTGTTGATACTTTACCTGCTCTTGAACTTTATCATGCTGTTAATAAAAGTTATAATGATTCTCGGAACCCTAAATCCGCCGCCGTAACTACACCGTCTTCCTCCGCAGCCTCTGATCGCGATGGTACTCCTTCTCCTCTTGGTAGCCCTCGCACCGCCATCTTCGGCAACGGTAATTTTTAATTAATTGTTATCATTAAATTCATTTCTCTACTTTCATCAAATTCTCAATCAATTAACTAGTTTATTTAACTCTTGGAATACATTGAATCAATTCATTTACAATTTTTTTTACTGGTGTGGACATGTCTGTGTATGTGCTTTATTGTTTATTACTAATCAATTTTGAATTAAGAATGGTGTTTATTTTTGCTGATTAAGTTTGTTATTATTGTTTTTTTATGTGTGTTATGTTATGAAGATGATGATCCACAAACGGTGAAGACAAGGTTGAGACAGTGGGCACAGGTTGTTGCTTGTGCGGTTCGTCAAAGTTGAATGATTATGCATGATGATTGTTGTGATGGCAATGATGATGGAGCATGAATGGGTGATTATTGATGATTAACCGGAGAAAAATCCAACCATGGTTATTAATTTAACCATACAAGTTACAATCATGTGTGATATAAAATGACAAAATTTCACTACCAAACAGAACCGGCCACGAGCCTTTAGTTTAACCAAACCCAGATTGTTTTGGTACCTAAAGTAGTTGATGTTATTATTGATATGTTATTTGCTGTCGGTAGCTCTTGTTTTTTAGTTTTGTACTGTTCTTGTCTAAAATGTGACTGTGGTAGATTTTTATGTTTTTTATATAGTATAATATAATATAAGATGCTAGAAGTACAATACTAGTTTCGTTTTGTGTCAGAAAGAAAGACGGTGTGTTAAAAAATGATGCTATGTCTATGTGGTTGAAAATCCCCCGCTGCTCCTTTTTGGTATTCATTGTGTAGGTGTGGATGATCAGCTTGAAAAATCAATGTCAATTATTGTGATTTTTTTATTTTATTTTTAGGGAGTCGATTATTGTGAAGCTAGAAAGTGTAGTCTTTGTCGAATTGATGATGACTCATTCTGATTATGTGAATTTTGCGGTCCATCCGAACACGCATATTATTACACTAAAGATTTCTTTGGTGTGTCACAATTTGTTTGTTTGCATTCTAGTTCGTTCTCTGACAATGTTGTGGATGGTAGACCATGACACACAATTGGCCATGGAGGAAAGGCAAAAACTCGCCATTGATATCTGCCATGATCAATATGTGACAAAAGATAATATATGAATTAGTCTCTAACATTTTCACATGAATGGCATGTAAGGACCAAATTGGTCAATACTCATTGTTTTTATTCTTTTTGGTTTGGTAGCTGTTTTGAATTAGAGAATCTAACCCAAGGCCAAGGAAAGAGTATAGTACAAAAATGACAGCCTTGCAACTCTGACCAAGGACTGACTCTCTAGCTTTCTAACTCAACTGGCTTTGAAAGGCACTTGAGCGTGAAATTTCAACATGGAATGCCAACCTTCTAATTCTATAATGTGAATAAGAATTGGGAACATTGGGCTGCTGCTTTCCTCTGTGGTATCTGACGACTGGTACTTTCTAGCCTGTCATGACTCATGTTCCACTAAATTTCCAGCTACCGGTTGCTTAGGTTAGCAGGGAAATAAATAGAACCTTCGTTGACTTTGATATGTGACATCGTCAAGTCACTGACACCATAATTATGTTTTTGTAGAGGTACTTTATTAATTAAACCCCAATTGTTACTGTGATGACGAATTGCAAAGCCACACATGTGTGCATGCGTGGGAAACATTAGAACTCCCACTATAGAAAAAATAATGCAAAATCCACACATTTTATAGGCTGGTGTTATATTGGTATCACAATGTTGTCAAAAGTCTCATTGGATCGATGAGATAAAACCCAAACTTGAGTTTACAATTGTGGAGGCAATTATCAATTTAAAAGTTGATTTTGTAAGAATTGAGTTAGGTCTAACACAAATTCTAAAATAATATTATAATATTCGCGGATGAAAGTACTGAAAAAATTTCTCACGATGTTGATTGCAAAAAAGATTATTAGAGCCATGAGGAACTCAACTCTGATTGAACAAACACCAACCTTTGTCACCATTACATAAACACGATTTTATAAGTGAGGAGACAATCATCGTTTAAAAGTTGATTTTGCAAGGATTGAGTTAGATCTAACAAATTCTAAAATGATATTATCAATAAAAAAATTTCAAACTTTTGATTGTGAAGAAGATTATTATAGCCATGAGAAACCCGACTCTGGTTAAACAAACGCCAATCTCCATCACCACTACACAATCACAACAGATTCTTCAAAATATAAAACCCTCCTCATTTGGGGAACTAAAAAATTGTATTCGAGGAAAGTTTTGGGGGGTTTGGGAGGGTTTATATGAATTTTTTAAATTTAATATATGTTGTTATGATATTCTTAAAATTAAAAAATGTATTAATCATAAGTATTAATTTATCACTTTCTAAAAAACATACTCTTTCAAAAAATGTAAAAGATTTCTCAATTTTCAATGATTTCTACTATGTTTCTCTCCTCTTAAAGTCTTTCCTTCCCCTTCACTCCAAACTCCCAAACAAAGCTTTAAGGGAGGATAATATAAATATAAAAGACACGATTAATTTAAAGAGAACACCAACGAGTATTGTAAGAGTATTGTTTGAAAATTAAAAAATGTAACTTTTGCGTAGAGAAATGATGTAACTATTACTTACTTTGACAATAAGTTTAGTGTTTTGCAATTGCATTTCCAGGAGAATATTTCTTATATATTGGTTCCTAGCATGATCTTTGATTTTAAATAGTGTACTTTATTACATCAAAACAAACATAAAACAAAATCGTGGAGTAAAAGTATTTGTGAAAATGACTGTACAATATTGAAGTACTTAATTGATCGATCATTATAATTTCAAACACTAAAATGGTAAAAACATTTGTTTTTGATGATTAAGAAGAAGAAGAAGAAAACACTAAAATGGTTAATTTACTCTAATAGCAACACAACACAGGTCCATCACATATATCACATGACGAGGACAAGCGAGAAGAAGAATCACGCCTTTGTTCTCTCACACCAATAATCTTATCCCCCACAACGTGAAATGATACATTCGTTAAATACCCCACGTTTTGATAATGCACGCCCAACATGTATCACTAGATTCAGGACATCAATAATTAAAGATCAGTGTTTTTTTTGTCTAGTAGCCTAGTGGGTTAGAGCTCGCACAATTAATTATGGAAAAGTGGGGTGTTCCCGGTTCGAACTCCAACCCCTGCATAATTATGCAATGTCCCTATTAACAGAGCTATGCTCACGGGGACATTAAAGATCAGTGTTATTTCCCTAAAAAAATATCAGTGTTTGAATCTAAATTTCCCTTAAAGGATTGGTGTCATTGCCCTTAAGTCTTTTTATCGGTTTTCGTCCTATTTTTTATCGATATTACTCCAACATATTTTTTTGTGGCAGGTTATGTAATGCCGATATTTGTGGCTAATATGTAACTAATATTATATATTATATAAATATATGGAGTGAATTATTTTTTTTGGTGACCGATTATGTCACGCCTATTATTGCTCGCATTTTTTTGGTCTCTAATTATTCAACTATTTGTTTTATCTTTCATTTGATTTTATTTTCATACTTGTTATTTCATTATATTTTTTGAAGTGAAACATGTCTCAAGATGCACAAGTTCCAGTTGAAGCTCATGTCTAATACGAGAGCGTGAGAAAGAAGATTAAGGTCTTTTTAACCCCCACTGACAAGTTGGACGAGTTGAAGGCACATTTAACAAATACTTTATCCATATTCATGAAAATCAAAGAATATCTCATGTAACAGAGAGGTGTTATGCGTGGACTTGGGGGAGGATAAGGAATAGGATTTTTTGAAGACCGTATATTATCCACAACTTGTCAAAGATGACAGCGACGTTGATTACATGTTTAGGTTAATGGTTAAAAATAATATTTTACATCTTTATGTCTGATCCGTTGAAGTGTAATATTTATTAATGTGTAATAGTGTAATGTGTTCGAATTTATGTCAGTAATGTTGAATTTTAATAAATTTGTGTTATGTGTAATTTAATGACGAATTTGTGTAATTTGGATCGTTTATTTGCGATTATGTGATTTTCGGAATTTAAGGATGAATTTTTGTAATTTGGATCCTTTATTTATTAAGTGTGGTTAAGTGATTATGCGTCATTAACGACAAATTTGTCTAATTTAGATCGTTTATGTGTGATTATGTTATTAACGATAAATTTGTGTAATTTAGATCGTTTATGTGCGATTATGTTGTTAAACTGGCGTAATCTGATTCAATTATGAGTGTATAAAGATTACGGGTTGTTAATAACTTGGTTGTATAACATTTAATGCTCTCTGATGATATAGCAATACTCAGCGTGAGTTAACTCACGTTGACATATAACCAGCGTGACATAAGTCACATTACGTTTAACACCATTATGAGTTAAATCACACTTGAGGTATTTTTGTTATTTTGTATGGGGATGAGCAAATTTTGATGGGAGAAGAGCTATTTTCTTCAATGAGATCTGATCTCATTTTGGCAAAGAAAAAGACATATAGATGTTAGTTTAACTACACGGATTTGGAATATCTCCCTCAATTTTTTGAAGTTTAATCTCAATGAACAAACACATGAGAGTCCACGTGAGCTTAGCTCAGTTGGTAAGGACAATACATAAAATATGCAAAAGGTCTGGGGTTCGAACCCCCTGCCAATTGGGAGTCTTTTGGTTTATCCGCCTATGAAAAAAAACTTGGAAATTCCCCCCTATAAAATAAAGATTATTTGATTTGCCCCCTGAAAGGCAGTTGACTGTGTAAATTAACTTATGTGGCACGCTGACTATGCATTAATTAATGAGGTAACACTTTGACTTGGCTTTTTTTTATTTCTTTTCCAATTTTTTTATTCCATCTGAATTTTCTTTATTAAAAACTTAATTTAAAACATTAAATTAAATTATTTTTTTCTTCTTTTCCACCTTTCTCTTCTCTACTTTCTTCTATTTTCGAGAATCATTCTTCTATTCTCTTATCTTTTCTCCCTTCCTTCTTATCTTATTTTTTTCCTCCATTTCTCTTTCTCTCAGCCCCACTCTATATGTTCCCTTCTATTCTCTTCTCTCTTCTCTTTTATTCAATAAATTCCAATCCATCCAACCACTTCATAACCACCGTCCGTCGCCCCTTCCACCTCCGGCCGACCACCACCGAAAGTCGCGCCACTTCCTCGTCCGAGACTCTCCGGTGCCATTCACCCATCCATTTTCCTCCCCCAACTCTCGCCTACACAACCACACATCACCATCTTTCAGATCTGGAAAAATAACCCACACACCAACAACAACACTTGTGGTTTTGGAATGAGTAGAGTGAAGAGAGGTGAAACATAGTTGAAACGGTTGTGAGATTGACATTAGGTGATTAGTGTTGTGTGATTGAAGGTTGTGAACTATGATTTTTGCTTGAACCTTTTTGACATGAATTTGTGCTTGAATATGTTTTACTCCAGAAAATTATAGGAGAAAATGATTTTGAAGAAGATGAAGAATGGAGAAAATGATTTTGACAGGGAATGAATATCAAGAGATTTTGTTTTGCTTGATGATGATGCTCATGATGAAAAAGATTTTGGAAATTCGAGTCTCAATTGATGACAGATTAGGATGAGGAATTTTGGGAATATGAGTTTAGGGATTCATGAATGATGAAGTTTATTGCTATGAATATGAGGAATTTTTGATAGTTTTTCGTTAAGAACCCATATCGTAAGAAGAAGATGGATGTTTGTGTTTGAGATTTGGAGAAGAAGAGGAATGTTTGTGTTTGAGATTTGGAGATGATGGAAATTGATGAGAATTTGAAAACAAGAACAGTGAGGGAAGAAGAGAGAAGAGGATGGATCGATGGAGAAGGAGAGAAAGAAAAAGAATTGGAATTTTTAGGGGTACTTTAGGTATTTCGAATCTTTAGTATTATTTTTCTAAAAAAAATTATTATGTGTGCCATGTGGAAATTTAAAAAATTCAAAAAATAAATAAATACCCCGTCAGCAAGCCACATCATCCCATTTATCCAGTCATATGGTCTTAGGGAGGTAAACCAAAGAATCTTTAAATTACAAGAGGGAATCTCCAAGGTTTTTTTTCCTAGGGGGTAAACCAAAATACCTCCAAATGACAGGGGGTAAAAGTCTATTAACCCAAAATTTAAAAGAGAAGTGACTTCCAATAAACAACTTACGTATCAAATCGTTTCCAGCCACATACATTTTCAAAGATAACACTTTTGTAGTATAAAAATTATTTTTAGATGTGGAAGATCAGACGATGTTACTCATGATCATCCCTCCGAGATAGCGGTGATAGTGTGAATGAATCGGATAAGCATGTGCATGGAGAATATTAACGTTAATGGTGATAGTGTGGGTCCAATGATTTCTAAGATAAGGTTGAGAGAGGGTGACTCAATGTCACCCTATCTTTTTATTATGTGTGATAAGAATTCATATGTTTTACTTAACACTATGTTTGGTTATGAGAAGATATTGATAAGAGAGAAAGAGGTGAGAGAGAAAGAGTGGAGAGAGAAAGATGTGAAAAATAGAGGAGATTTGATGTGTTGTTTGGTATAAGAGAAAAAAGAGAAAAATAGAAGAGAAAGAAGTGTTGATTATTTTTGGAAGTACAAAAATACCCTTGTATTAAAAACATATTATAGCAAAACTAAATTAATTGATTCTATTTTTTTAAGGGAATTAATGAATTCTATCGTATACTTAATTTTCAATTAGTTATATTAATTAGATAAACAAATTAATTATTAATTTTGACATTGTAATATTAATACAATAAACTTATTATTTATTTTTTTTGACAAATAAACTTAATTATGATTTACTATTTTATTAAACTAAGGTAGTAATATTTTCACGTCAACTCATTCAAAACCAACATACTAATAAAAGATAAAAGGCCAAGATAAAAATAAGCTTCAGTTCTTTCAAAAAGAAAAGAGCAGTGATACCCATACATTCTTATGTGGCATACACACTTATACCACCACATACAATTGTGACATTTGTCAAGTGATCTCCACACACAAAAAAAGCTCAGCATTTTTATCTCTTACTCTCTATCTCTCTTCCGTCTCTTTCCTAATCAGATCATCTCCTGGGCTATATCTGTTCTGCCATATTCTTGCCCCTAATCCAACGGCTCAGATATAAATCAAATAAAAAATGAACAATTTTAAGGAGAGAGAAACAAAGGTGTGTGTCCCTCTTCAGTTTCATTGACGACCATTTTTCAGAATTTGCCACAAATTTGTATCCACAAAGCATGTATCTATAAAATTTCCTTTCAAAAACTCATGCCACACAAATCCTGTTTGTTCACCAATGGATTAAATCAAATAAAAAAAATCTTAAAATGATAGAAATTTTGAGAAATTTGTAATTGAATTTAATAGAGGGGAAAGAAGAAGAAATCGTTGTTTTATCATCTTAAAGAGCCTCTATGTGTTTTTTTTCCTGCAACACGAAATGCTCTCCATTTTCACTAGCAAGATGTTTTTCCTGCATAACATAATTTATTTCTCAGCAGAAGGATCTGGACAGACGAAAGACACGAGACCGTCGCCATGAAAACTCGTACTCCACCGCCGTGCAAAGCTTTTGTTGGCGGCCGGTTTGAGTGGGGGAGAGAAAGGAACATGGTGAACAGATAGAGGAGAGGATAGGAGGGGGAGAAGGTAAGGCGTGGAGAGAGAAACTCAGCTTATTGTTTTTTTTTTGTTTTTTTTTCTTTTTATTATTGCTTTTGTTGGACCAATAAAAGTTTGCCAAGTAAGAATGGTGGGAAGGGTGTATAAATAAATGTGTGTCTATCTATACTTCCGAAAAGAAAATAGCTTCAGCACTCACCGTTCACAATTATATTGTACAAGGATATCACTTTTTCTCAACATGATGGGATGTGAGAGAAGGGTAGAATAGGAAAAAAAGAAATTATGATGCTTTCTCTCTTCTTTCTTCGCAAATATGGGGAGAACTACAAAAGTGTGGGCCCCATCAAAATTCTGTCTTTCTTGCCTGTTTCTCTGCTCCTCCAAACGAAAGAAATTGCCACTTTCTCTCATACTTCTCTCTTCAGTTTCTCTCTCGTCCATATTTCTTGCATACCAAACAGACTGTAAAAGAACATAGGCAATATACATGGTATCAAGGTCTCTAGGGAAGCTTCATTTCTCACACGCCTTTTATTTATAGAAAATTGTTTTCTTTATTGCAGAGATACCATTAATGAAAGTACTAAGTTGAAGGAGATATTACAGGTGTATGAAGAGGTGTATGATCAAGCTATCAATCTTTTTTAGCACGAACACCTCGCTGGAAGATAGACAAGTGGGAAGAAGATTTAAGGTTGGTCCGACAAGTATTTGTTAGAGGCAGCAAGAGAGGTTCTAGTCAAATCGCTCGATCAATCAATTTCTACTTATTGTATGAGCACTTTTCTTCTCCCAACGTCATAGGGGAGGAAATCCAAATGATGCTTTAGATCTCATACAATAAGTTGGAATTGATTGATCAAGCGATTTGATTACGACCTCTCTTACCGCCTCTAACAAATGCACCTTCCCACGATGGACACTAGACCCAGACAAATTTCCGACACTAAGATTTCTAGCATATTTAGAATATTTCTAATGTCTTATCTATCTTCCACCGAGGTGTAATTCGTGCTAAAAAAGATTTATGATTTTTGAAGATTGATAGCTTGATCATACACCTTTTCATACACTTGTAATATCTCATTCAACTTAGTACATTCATTAATGGTATCTCTGCAATAATGAAAGAAGTTTTCAATAAATAAAAGGTGTGTGAAAAATAAAGCTTCCGTACAAACTTGATACCATGTATATTGCCTATGTTGTTTTAAGTAAAGCAGGTAAATTCTTGTCACACATAATAACAAGATAGGGTGACATTGGGTCACCATCTCTCAACCTTATCTTACGAATTGGACACACACTATCACCATTAACGTTAATATTTTTCATACATACTCATCAAATTCATCCACCTATCATGGGAACACATTTTTTTCCTCGTATTCTTCAAATAATTCTCAAAGGTCAAAATTATACGTACGTAAAGAAAAAGTAATAGATTACAAAATAATAAATTACCTCTCAAACTATATTTTTGTATGTTTTTTTTTTAGGTTTATATATTTGTACGGGTTGAATAAGTAAAAGTTGTTAATAAAATGACATTCCTTTGATTAAATAGATAATAATCAAATGAATACCAGTTCAACGAACAACTGATTCGGCCAAAGCCAAGAAGTCACCAGCAAATAGTTCAACATAAAATAAACCTAATACTATGTTGTTTGGAGCTACGTACATAGTCTTGTCTTGTATCAAAGAATGAAAAAAGGAATTACGTAGAATGATGTGAAGAAAAAGTCATGCTCACATGATTAACCCTGCATTATTTTTTAAAACAAACATATACCTATAAGACAATATGCATGAATAGTATAGCATATGAATTAGATTGATTGAATTTATATGCTATACTATTCATGTATATTATCTTAATACGTACATGTTTGTTCTTAAAAAAATACTCAAACCGATCTTAAATATAAGAGAAGATTTTTTTTTTAAGTTTATTGAATTATTAATGTATATAGATTATAATATAAACTAAATACATTATTTATTCAATGAACCTAATAAAAGAATCTTCTCTTATATTTAAGACCCAGAGAGAGTATGTCGTACATGTTTGTCAACAAAGATTAAGTGATTACTTGGTAAGGATATTGGTCATACCCTATATTTGGTGAACTTCTTGATCCAACTCATGATCTAAATATTTTTAGAACCAAAGGTACATGTTCGAATAAGATGGAAATACTAATTGCAAATGACTTAACCATAAAGGTATTATTTGTTGGTGGCATTTCACATGGGAAAGTGTAAAACTTCCCCATCATAGGAAAGATAGATTTAAAGGTTTGATTAAATGAAGAACACCGTCTTACCATGTTCTTTTAACACTAGATTTTTTCACACCATCTTCGCCAACCTTCTCTCCTCCATGTCTCTCTCACCCACCACCAGCAACTCTTCCTCGTCCCTATTCTATTCACCACTGCTACCCCACAAAATAAACACAAAGAAGAAGAACCCCATTATCCCCATTCACAGTTACAACCCATCCCACGAAGCAACACTCATTCCTATTCTCAGATGGAAAACATGTGATTGCTGCAATTAAGGTTTGTGCTCATGCTGAGAAGGTTGATGGGGTTAATCATATGAACTTGGTTATGGGTTCTTTTGTTGATAAGCTTACTTTTAATGACATGTTTGTTGTTCTTAAGGATAAAGCGGATAGAGAACAAGTTCGACATTTAATTCTTTGATTGGATAAAATTACATGTCTCTCTTTTCATGTTTTCAATTCCATTTGGTCTCTCTCTCTCTCTCTCTCTCTCTCTCTCTCTCTCTCTCTCCTATAAATGATGTGTGTCGACAGGAGAGTAGTGGTGGTGGGTGGTGGGTGAGAGAGACATGGAGGAGAGAGAATGGCAGGTGGTGTGAAAAAAAAATCTAATATTGAGAGTCTATGATAAGACAATGTTCTTTGCTTAATCTAGTGGTTAAAATTGACTTTCCTATGGTGGAAAAGTTTTATCCTTTCCCATGTGAAATGCCACCTTATTTGTTTGTCTTGAATATTAATTCTTAGCTATGAAGTTACTACGGTAGTGAATGAGAGAGCTTATGATTATATGAATCCAAATTCAACTTATGTATGTAAAAGACAAAAAGTCATAAAAGTGTTGTGTTAGCATCCATTTGCTTCCATGTTCCATACTTTATTCAATGCGTAGTATAATGTTGGGCGGCCATAACAGTCACAATATAATGGTCTAAAGCTAAGAAAAATGTAGAAATAAATAAAGGAGGCTACCAATTGATGAAAGATGACAAGACATTGAAATATATATGTAGCTGCCATGATAATGAAGCAATTTAGAAAATTGAAGGAGGGTTAGGTGAAGGCAAAGAAAAAACAACCTTACCCACTTCGTCCCATTCTTTCTACTTTTCCTTATCCATACTATTGAAAAAAAAGAGAAATAAAAAACTATTTTTATTCATACCTATAATGAATTGTTGTAACTGTTTTTCCGACTTTCAATAGTGTTTATAATACTGAGTCAAAAAAATGATGTTAGAAACTTCTACTTGGACTATTTATTCTTCTTTTCTATGCAAATCCCTCTTGAAATTGGAATTTTACGAGTATTTTTCTTTTTGAAAAAAAAAGACTTAATAATTTTAATTTCAATTGAGGTGACAACTTCACAACTTTAGTTATTTGAAAAAAAGTAAAACTTCACAATTCTAGAGCGTGTTTGGTTCGAGGGTTTATAACGAGAAGAGAGAGAAAAACTCACTTTTATTTTTTAAATCACGAACAATGTAAAATATATATATATATATATATTTTTTTTAAATAAATTAAGTCTTTTTGAAGTATCACATGAACATTTATCATGTTGTTAATTCAATTTTCTAAAAAGTATTTTATAATGTCCGTAAATTAGAAAAGAAAAGTAAGTCATTCCCTCTTTTATCCTCCTAAACCTTCAATCCAAACCCATCCTTAAAGTTTAATTAATTGAATATAGATTTTTTTTTTGGAAATATAGCACTCTACAACCATCACTTGGAGCCACATCACTTTTTACTACATTTAATTATATATTTTAAAAGTTTAAATTTTGGATTAATTATCCGTGCCTTGCTATTTATTGGCAATTTTTTGATACTCTGAAATTTTATTGAGTACCCATATCTATAGTCAAAATTAATTTTAAAATATTGAAATAAAGAAAACTAAAATAACTTTTCAATAATTAGATAGTACCCATTAGTATTCAAGAAAACTCAAACCCACTTAAATTGGTCTAATGATGGTGGCGTTTAGGGTAGGAGATGTGAATAGGTCTCCTACCGTAGGAGACTTAACTTCTTTTTTTTTTTTTGACATTGGATGTACTTGAAATTTTTTGAAGACCACGGTATTATCATACTCTCTCAACGCTACATTCTTTTTACATTCGATCATCATTCTCTCTCCCCCTCCATGTTTCTTTCTGATTACCTGCCCACCACCGCCACCAACAGCAGCCTTTCATGGTTTTTTAACTCATCATTTCTCTGTCAAACACGCTGATCTTCAACAGATTTCTCTGTCAACTGTTGACACCGATCCTCTTCTTCCATGTTTTTGGACCCAAAATAAAAAAAAATAATAACAATCAATTGTTAGATCTATTTTCTGCAAAGCATTCACATTCTTCTCTTTCCCTGTCATTATAATTGCCGAAAGCTTAAAATCGTTGAGAGGAACAAAGGGGTGAATTGAACAATATTTGGATATAATAATAATAATAATAATCAATATTCATTCTAAGATCTAAAGAACTATGAGTTCCTTCATCACCTTATGACCATACTGTTCTTCCTTCACAAATTCACCATCTTGAATTGTAGGAAGATATCCCATTAGAGTATAAGCATGTGTTTGTTTTTGTTGTCTTTAGAAATTATTTTGGATAATAAGCATCCAATTCTAGTGATGTTTGTTACTGTGATGAAACACTGTGACAATGCGGTGGTACCACGGTAGAGAGAGATAAAGAAAACGCAGAGAGAGAAAAACAAAGGGGTGAACTGAACAACAAATTTGGAAAAATATGGTGTAAAACATCCATGATAGTTAAGATGGACCTCCATAATCTAATGATTGTCATCCATTTTACAAAAAAAATAAAAAATAAAATCTCCTACGGTAGGAGACCTAAAGAGGCCTCCTACCGTAGCCTTTGCCAATAAGAATTACCCATAAATTAAAGTAAATTAAACATTATTCATCACATGGTTTTTGCATTAGATGCATGCATCAATCAACAATTAGCCTCTGCCCTAACTATATATGATTTTTGTGTGTGAATATATATAATTTGCCTCACCAACCACACTTCTCGTTCTTTTCGATCTTTTTCTAAAAGGATCAAATAGCCAGATAATGCCAAACACACGCGTCCATCCATTATCAAGCAAAGAAAAAGTAGAACGCACTCTCTACATAATATTTGTCACATCACATAATTTTCCAAAAAAATGAATAAGAAAAGTGCTTCTACGGGAAATTGTCATAGAAGCTTCCATGCAGAAAATTTCGTACGAAAATAAAACATGTACATTTTCATTCAAGAGAAAAAGCCAACTAGCAAAACCGCGTTGTAATTTCCTAACCATCAACATTCAACAGTTGATATTTTATTCCTTAAAAAAAAAAAAAAAACAGTTGATATTTTATCTTTTAAAAAAAAAACAGTTGATATTTTATCAAAAATGTTATCCCAAATCTCAACAAAATAGATACTCCCTCGGATCTTAAATATAAGATACAATTTTTAGACAACATAAAAAGTTACGTATTTATCAAATACACCGATTAATTTTATTGATTCAATTATCGTTTGAATTTAAAACGAGAGAGTGATTAAACGAAGAGGGTTGATCCTTAGAGACTAATTTTAAGGTGCATAAATAAAATTGTATCACACAATATTTAGTATTTTTACTAATCTAATGATAGAATTTATTAATCTAATGATAAAAATATTAATCTAATTGTGTCAAAAAAAAATATTAATCTAATAATAAAAATAAACTTATGCATGTCAGATATATCATTTAAACTAATCTGGAAAGATCGCAACATAATGATTTTCCACAACAAGTCGGACCCGTTTGAGACTCTTGTAAAAAAGGTTAAACTCGAAACATTTTAGTGGTTGAAATCGTACTACATCTTGTTTTGAGTACTATAAATGGAGACTAAATCCTTTACGTTGTCTTCAAACGATTGTGTAATTTTTTTTATTTTTTTTTCTGTTTCTGACTGGTTGTGATTTGACTCTTTTGTAACCCATACTTTACAGCTCTCTTAAACACTCCTTGTGTTTGAGGAGTTGTCTGTTGCTTTAATATATTTTCTTTTAGTCTCTTAAAAAAAATAAAATTGCAACACACACTTCAATTACAAGAGGAAGAAAATGCGAAACCAACAACCATATTTTTGTTATTTTATTACAAAAGTTAATTTAATAGTGACATATCTATCATCAATCTATTGGTACGTGTGGAACCGGTTTCATTTGGTCAATAATGAAACTTTAGTGCTTCTCAAAATTTCTAGAACCAACGTCACTTATTAAGGTTGGAACATGTTTGGTTTTTTCGTATCTATAAAAAGAGTCTCGCCCAAGGATATTGAAGAAGAATATTACTCATAAAACTTTCCTATTTTCGTATGGGGAATTATGTTTATTGTGACCCAAATTAATTTCTTAGATGTGGCTTAAGCTAATGGATTCTGATCGTCTTAGAAAGCCTTCAGAAAATTTAGTTCATTCTCGTTTCTTCCTTTCTGGTTTCTATTGTTGGGATTGGGAATTCTTGACTGCTCTTCTTCTCTTTAGTTGTTCTTCCTAGACCTAGACAAATTTTTTACTTTTAAGTTATTTTTTTAACATCAGATCATAGAGAAGAGATTTTATTTTTTGGTTTGAGAAAATTATTATTAGTAGTAGTGATTAGAAAAATATATTAGTTGAAGGATTGATCGGAGAAAAATGTCGCAGCGGTCGGCGCCTGCGCCGTTTTTGTTGAAGACGTATCAGATGGTGGATGATTTAGCGACGGATGATGTGATATCATGGAGTGAGAGTGGTGAAAGTTTTGTTGTGTGGAAACATGCTGATTTTGCAAGGGATTTGCTTCCTAAATATTTTAAGCACAACAATTTCTCTAGCTTTGTTCGTCAGCTTAATACTTATGTAAGTTGTTTATTTCCCTCTCTCCTTTTAGTTCTTCATAAACATGATTCATTCTTGCATATTTTGCAGCCTTTGATTAGTTTAAGAAAATTTTCAACTGCCAATGTTTTTTTTAGAAAACAGAAGTCACTTTTTACAAGCAATTTTTGAGGTTCATAACATGGTAATTTGTTTGTTTATGCTTTACTTTTTCCACAAACTAGCACGTACAAAAGACATGTGTTGTTCCTGGGAGCAAGTCTTCTATGAACACAATTCTAAATCAAAATATTTAGATATACTAACATGATGTTAGAATGTTTAAATATTTTGATTTGAGGTTGTATCTATAGAAGACTTGTTCAGTACACATATATGAAAAGATTGAAAAACTTCTAGCCAAGTAGAATACCATAGGAGAGTATTGGCCATCCTATTTACTATTTTTCAAAATATCAAACTTTTAGAGTTCAACTTTGATACACCGAAAATGAATTCTCTTGGTAGATCACAATCAATTATGTGTGATGTTAGATGTGATTAAGTCATTCGTTTTCAACAATCTTACGAATATGTTTGATTATATAAATATTCGTTAATGAATTTAAATTAAATGTATTAAGTTTTCAACTTGTGCGTATTGATATTGTATAACTTTTTTACACATGCATCAATTAAATCACACCACCATATAAGCATTTGTAGAGGTATTATATAAATTGTCCTAAAAAAATTATATTATAATGTGATTTGATTAAATTCACATGTAAACGAATTTTATAGCGTCAACGATAGTGCTTAGATAATTTAGAGATTAATATTTAAAAATTAATGATTGTAGTATAAATTTTGGTGTTCAATGGTTAACTTTTGGAAAGATGTTTTTTTTTTTTTTTTTTCCCTCAAATACTAGCACGTTTTATTTTCTAAGTTTTATCTTAACACTTTGGCAATGAGAAAATGCTAATTACCATGGTTTTTGAATTTGCAGGGATTCCGAAAGCTGGTGCCAGACAAATGGGAATTTTCAAACGAGAATTTCAAACGAAACCACAAACACCTCCTCACTGATATCAAACGCCGCAAAACCATCTCACAATCGTCGTCACAACCCGTAGAAGTCGAAAAAACCAGCGTCAATGACAACTCTCCGTCAAACTCTGGCAACGACGGAGTAGGATCCACCTCAACCTCTTCCTCCAATTCCAAAAACCCTGGATCAGTGGAAACAACAACACTTCCTCAATGTGTCAACTTATCGAGCGAAAATGAGAAACTAAAAAAAGACAACGAAACCTTAAATTGTGAATTGGCACGTGCAAAGAAACAATGCGAAGAGTTGGTGGCTTTTTTAAAAGACAATTTAAATGTGGGTCCAGATCAAATCGATCGCATAATGAAGCAACAAGGAAATTGTTGTGAATCTGTTCAAAATGCGGTTGGTGAAAATGAAGAAAGTGGAAGAGATTGTTTGAAATTGTTTGGTGTTTGGTTGAGAGAAGAAAATTACACAAACGAAAGAAACAATAAGAAGAGAGGTTGTGAAGACCAATTGAGCTTTGGTGGGCCTCGAGCTAAAGTGGGTAACAATGTTGTTGACTTTAGTGCTGTTAATGTTGTGAACATGATGAAAAGTGGCAAGGTTTGTAACTGAAATATGACCTTAGCTTGCTACATTTCAGATATAAAATTTACTTTTTTTTTAGAAAAAATAAAGATAAAAGTGATATCGTGAAAAATGATAAGATCACTAATTAGTTCTCATCATGTTTGGGGTAGAAAGATCGAATGTTCTACCTGATGTTCCTTTCATGTATTTAAGTTGTGTTAATTTTGATTTAATTTTAATCTAGGTAATATGATCATACAAATATTCGTATACGGATAGTAACAGTCAATGTATGGCTTTTTACGTCAATGATGAATATAGTAGTTGTTATCATGTTGTCTGGTTTGGTGATATATTGGTGATTATGGAGAAAATCTCATAGATTTGTATATTGGTGTATTATACAACAACTAGTTGAAAACGATAAAGACAAGTAACGCTCTTTTTATTTATTTATTGTAAACAACATATTCATTCATCGGAATTTTTTTAGAGGATTGCAATCAGATTGAAACAAAAGTGTATGGATAGACTACATCCACTTGAAAGGGAAATTCTAACATTAAAACGTAACAAAGACATGAACAACAACAAGCATGGAGTGACTAGGGACTAAATATGTGCCACTATAGCAACATCTAAAACCTAACTTTCTGATAAATGCTCATCAAAACCTAACTTTATGATAAAAGGTCATCCGTCTACGATCAATGACGAAAATAATCCTCACTTTTTTTTTTTTTTTTTTTTTTTTTATCTATCCAGTTATGAATCAGATTGGCTATTGCTACAAACGTGTTTCGACTACAAGTGATCTCAATAAATTCAATTTTGATCACCGAAAATAAAAACGATTGAAGTTGGAATGGTTGCACAACTTGGTTTTAACACCATGATGGTCTACCCACACCTTATTTAGTCAAAATAAGCAATCTATGTTGTTGGCATTCCAACAAAACATTGTGCTCCTTCTCCTATTGAAAATTTAGGAAGCCATTCTACACACAAACAATGAGACAAATACAACAACCACTACCGCAAAGTAAAGATTACCACCCTCATTTGGTGTCTTTTGGGGAGGCCGCAGGAAGCCGAGAAACACCAAAGGATGGGGAACCATAATACACTTTTTAGCTTGAGGTGTTGGCGTTGGTGGAGGGCATTCAATCCATTTAGAGGTCATCCCTTTTGGAATCGACACCACCAACATATCTAAACTTTTGTTATGGGTATCAGGACGGACCTGGGAGAAAATTATCAACTTGGCTAATTATTTTAGCGTAGTAAATCATCCTAAAAATATCAAATACTATACATATTTTAGTTTCCTTCAAAAAAAAAATTCATATTTTAGTTGAATTTAAAATTTCTTAATTGTAACTTAAATAATATTATAAAAAAGATAAAATATTTTAAATGAATGGTAAATTCGAAGTAAAAAATCTAACTCAAAATGGGCATCCCCTTTATATATTTTTATTTATTATGTATGAGTAAGTTATAAGCTTTTAATATATCCTGATGTTGCAAGTAATAAAACATACCAAACACTATAGCAAGATGACAAAAACAATTGTGGGGAATTGAACCTAAGACAATGAGTTAGGAAAACACACACTTGACCTCTAGATCAATGCATCATATCTGATTATTATATTTTCAAATTGAAGATATATAATATAAAATTTGGGCTTTGAATATAAAGAAAAAGTTTGGTTTGGGATGGTGTGGCAATAGCCACACCAAACCTTACACATGCCCGCCCCTAATTGGTTTAAAAAATGAGAGATAATGAGGTCATAAATGATGTTGGTGGTGAGATGGGATGACATTGATGTGAGATATGATAACAGTACGTGGGTATAGAAAAACATGGCCTTGAATGGAAGGGAGAAAGACTATGATCACCTAAATGTAACGACCCATACAATCTAGGAAGGTAAACCATGAATATATGATCTAATTTGTTGTCGTTGAACCAAAGGGAAACCCTAGTTTGGGTGGTTGAATGCTTGCCATGCTTGGAGAGAAGGTCTAACTTTTCTCTAAAAACACATGTGACATGGGTTATAGTTAGTCACTAAAAATGTAAAGCCCTTCACTTAACAACAAAGAAGTATTTCAATTAGAATATGAGTTGAAGGGCTATTCAACCCACAAACTAAACAGAAAGAAAGATTCGCCCTCAAACAAGAATAAAAAAGTAAGGCCTAAAAAGACAATCTATAGGATGAATACTCCATTAATATAGCATACAATGACTCCCTTATATCTTGGTCAAATTCATTTCCACGATCAAAGTTTAATGAACTCTACCATATCTGATATGTTTTTTTTTACAAGATGACATAATTATTCCTTTTTGTTGTTGTATAATGTTATCATCTTGTTGAGAATTGTAAAACTTAGGTTCTGTTTAGATTGACGGAATATAACGGAACAGAGCGGAATGAAATAGAGATCTCTTCCACTATTTGTGTATTTTATGATGTGATAAATAATGTTTCCACTCCATTGTTTGAAAAACGGATGGAACGGAACAAATTATAACTTTTTATTTCATTTTTGCCCCTATTTAAAAACATTATCGTGTACCAAAAAAAAAAAAAACATTATCGTTATCTAAAACATATTTTTAATAATCTTTTTAGAGAGAATATTATTACTAAAATCTTATAACACCTTATATTTTATAATATTTGAGGAAATGTAAAATAAACAACGCAAAAAAAAAAAAAAAAAAAAAACATATTGGATTTTCTTTTCCTAATCAACAAGAGAACAAATTGATGAAATTAACTTTAGATATCCAAGGAAAGAATATAATATCATCTACTCAACGTGCCTTTGAGACCGTCCACCTACTAGACAAATTTGGGATATAACTCTGGTGCAACATACGTATAATTTGGGGAAAAAACCTGCTGAAAAATGGCATTATCCAAAAGGGAACACGAACTAAAAAAAAAAGCACCAACTTTTGGAAAAAAAAATATAGCAAAGCTTACATAGTCGATTAGAAACAAACATCTCAATTTAAAATAGATATACATGGTGAATTATCTAATAGAAGAAAGGTGAGTAGAGTGTATTTGAGAGAAATAAGAAACAATAATAAATATAAGGGTAAAAGAGTAATATTTGAATTATAAAGTCTCATTCCATTAGATACACCCGAAATTGGGTGGAATGGAAAATAGAAGGGTTAATTAAATTTTTGGTCCCTATAAATATCTGCAATTTTGTTTTTAGTCCCTATAAAAATAAATCACACTTTTTAGTCCCTACAAAATTTTCCGTTAGTGTTTTTAGTCCATATAAAATTTTCCGTCAGCATTTTTAGTCCCTATAAAAAATTTCCATCAACAATTTTAGTCCCTAAAATGCTTAAGGAAAATGTCACAGGAACTAAAAAGTGTGATTTTATTTTGTAGGGACTAAAAACAAAACTGTGAATATTTATAGGGATTAAAAACTTAATTAACCCAAAATAAAAAGATTGAATGGTATGAGATGGAATGAGTTCCTTGATGTTCCATTCCACTACATTTATATTTTACAAATCCAATCAATAGAATCTAATAACTTACCACTCCATTTCATTCCATTCCATCACATGCCACCAATCCATACATAACCTTATTGAGTTTGAATGGTAGCCATACGATAAGAATATTAGGAAGTAAGCTAATTGAGTAGAAAATGAGTTAGCTGATAATAGGGATGAGAATAGATCAGGCCGGCCTAGCTTACGACAAGTCAGGTTAGACTTTTTTTTCTTAAACAGAGAAGGCCTAGGCTTTTTTAGAAGCCTATTTAGCTTAAAAGGTCAGGCCACATGTCATTGAAAAAAACTCTTAGGCCTATTAGGCAGGCCTATTTAAGTAAATATGAATAATATTATTTATTAAAATATTATATTTTGTACTTTGAATTAAAATAAACATTCGTTAACTTTTTCAGTAATTTAAGCTTATTAATATGCATTAATTTTTTGTATATTTAAATGTATTACTATAAACTAGAATTGAAATATGATACAATATATAGTCAATTCCCTAAAAACTCAAGTTGATTATCAAAATAGAGTTTAATCTAATTGATATATTAGTTCGCTAGTCTATTTAAACTTAGATCACATTGCTTATTTAAAGATGTTCATATGAAATAGGCCGTTAAATAGGCTAGCAAGCCGTATCAGACTTTCAGAAGGCCTGACTCAGGCCTAAAAAGTAAGTCTATGACAGACCGCAGATCAGACTTAGGGATTCAAAAAATGTATCAGACCAGGCTCAGGCTTTACAAAGCCTAACTTGACCTAACCTATTCCACCCCTAGTTGAGAATTACTCCCTCCGTCCCAAATTATAAACAAAAAAACTTATTTTTATTGTCCCAAATTATAAGCAAAAAAGACTAACTTTTATCATAATTAATTATGTTATTTCAAAAAATTATCTTTTCCAAAGAGAAATTAATTGCAAATTGCATTTATTATACTTTCTCTTTCATTTTCTCTATAACTAATAACCAATAAAAGTTGTTTTTACATCTTTCTATGAAACTTATTTCAAAGATGATACAAAAAACTATGATGTTTTAATTATTTTAATAAGTGTGAAAATATTAAATTAAGAATCACTTTATTACATAAAAATTAAATTATATCTTTCTCTTCCACAGTCTGTTTCATCATTCCCTCCCCCCGAAGATGGTTATGGATAGCATCGATAGTTCATCTTCACCACCGTCTCAGTCTCAGTATCAGTATCAGATTGGGTACTTTTCATTCATTCTTCATCTCCTTCTATTATCTATTTTCAATCTTATTTAACTCTTTTCTCTCTCTTTATTTCCATCTTCAGTCACCCGCGTCATTTCTACCTCGCAGTAGACAGGCTTCAATTCAAAATGGTATAATCATCATAATATTTGATTTGTGATTAGAGATTTTGAATTTGATTGATGATAATTGCTTGTTTGGTTGCAGCAAACGTTGGTTGATCTGCTCGATTTGGTGGGTCGGCGTCCGTGTTTGCCAATTGTTGTTTGTTGCAGTACTCGTGATGACCTTGATTCTCTCTGTTCATCTCTTTCTCCTCTTCCTTTCATTTCCTCTTCTGCTTTGGTACTATTCATCATCCCTTTCTCATTTACCGTGTTGAATTTTATTTCGATTGACTTATTTGAGTTTATCTACTAATATAAGCACTTTTGTGACCAAATAAAAATACACACTTGAGACTGTTTGGGAGAGCTTATTGGGGATCGCTTCTCAAAATTAGTTTTAGCTTATATCAAATCAGGTCTTAACTTGTTCACATACATATCTGTGTTTTTAATTTTAAGTATCATAATCATAATAACTAGTCATTAGTGGAAAATTGCGCCACTGATTTGGGGAAATTTAACAGAAAATAAAGGTGTTAAATTGCTTTACATGTAATTAGTGGAAGACTTTCCTTAGAATGGATAGATAGATAGATAAATGTCACTGGTGATTAGGTTTCTTTATCTGTGTTTTGAGTTATGTTTCTGTGTTCTTCCTTGCTGACTTTTCTGTTCTTCACTCAACGTTGTTTTCTTTTCCATGTACTGTCAGTACAGTGACCTTGCTGAAGATGAACGTGCTTTTGTTTTAGACAAGTTTTCTCAAGTGGTGACGAGGTGGAATCAGGTTAATCATACTGGGGAAGGGAATGAGGATGATCTCAGGAAAGATGATACATCTCATATGATTATCGTCACAGATGCTTGTCTTCCTCTTCTTACTTCTGGGGAGTCTCCCATGAATGCTCATCTTCTCATTAACTACGAGTTACCGGCAAAAAAGGTATTCTACTTTTCATTTTCTTTTCTCTAATTCACATTTACCTTGCGACTTTCTGCGCTGATATGTTTCCAAGAGTCCTTTCGTACTATATTGGGGCTTTACATGATTATTTTTACTTCACCATATTGCTCTACTCATTGCGGTGCCACTTGGCTACTATCCTGTTGCTTGCACCAAATATCCTTTGTCGATTAATCTCCTATATAAGACAGCAAAAACTTCCTGCCGGATGATGTGCTGTTGTTTCTTTTATTCTTTTTTCTGGAGCCACCACTTGCTAGTCAGAAGAGAATTATTGAAATTTGTTTCTTCAGTTAGATTAATGTTTCTCAAGAATCATCCATTTTTGTACTTAGCTGCATTTTGCGTTCAAAACTGATGAATGTGGGTCTAGTGATTTATGTGTTGCGAACGTGGTGTTTGTGTTTCCCTCTCTTTTGTATCACCCTCCTACCCAAATGATTCACTTCCCCCTTCTTCTCATAATTTTAATTTTTGTTTTCGTACAGGAAACATATGGAAGGCGCTTGGCAGCTTGTTTAACAGCTGGTCCTTTTTTGCTGCCTTGTTCTATGGTTTGTTAAGTGATAGTTTGGATTTTTGCATCATTGATTAGATTCCTGACTAATGTGCAGATGGAATTGTTATCAATATGGTTGTTGGTGGTGAAGTGGTAACTCTAAAAAGTATCGAAGAAAGCACTAGTATTGTCATGCAAGAGATGCCAATGCAAGTAAGTTTGCTTGTTAACTCTTATCATATTTGCTTGACTATGTCCGGATCACAAGGCCTTCATCCCTCTTTAAATTGGTTAAATTTTATTCTGATGTACGGCAGTATGAGTGTGTATGTTTTTAGACCAAGAATGTTGATCTTATATATTATCACACAAGTCTCTGTTGATTGTCCATTATTGCAACTAAAGTTATCCATTTCATAAGCAGACAATACAATTTTAGTTGAAGCGTAAAGAAAAAACGATGAAAATTTATACATATGGATGCAAGTCTGAGACTTTATTTTAAGTAGTTGTAAAACAAAGTATAGGAAATACAAATCTAGCAAGTTGTACTATTTGTCGCTTAGAGGTGAAAAATGAAAAACATTTTCTTTATAAGAGGAAAATTGAAAAACATTAATACTATAATTGGCTCATTATATGTATCTTAGATCTATGTTGTCAATAGTGGTATAGCGTGGTGGTGCGTCCCTCCACTGCTACGCCATAAGCCCGTGAAGCGCCATTAAGAGTAGCGGATATATATCGGCTGCTATTGGCGGTTGAAAAGCGGCGCCATCGCGGTGCAAATCCCGCTACCATAGCGGTTTGATGTTGGCTATTACAATTATGGGGGAAAACTCTCAAAAACCCTAATTTTTTAATTTCATTTTTAATTTGTTGAGCGTATATTGCTACGCACCCTTTGATTGTTCAATTGTAATTGCTTTTGTCTTTCTTTTGATGGGATGTCATTTGAGTACTTTTAGAACTTGATTTTGATGGAATGTTATTTTGATTACATTTTGAACTTGATTTTGATGGGATGTCATTTTGATTATATTCAAAGCTTATTTTGATGGGAAATTACAAAGTTGATTTGATTATAATTATTAGTTTGATCGTGCCTTTAATTTTGTGTATTTTTCTTTTTTTGAGTATTTATGTATGTTGTTGGAATTTATGTTTACTTTGTACATGGTTTTAATTCTACACAATAGCAGTCATCCCGCTATACCGCTATAGCATTTTTGGGGATCTGCGCTACGTGCTGCTATATGTGATTGACAGCATAGTCTTAGATCCATCTTAAAAAATGTCAGTGAGGTTAAATGAGATATTAGCCATGGTAACATACAGTTCAAGTAGGATGGACAAAATGAAGATTTTTTTTTGGGTGTAATTTGCCATAGAAAATATCACTCTAACATAAAGCAAGATTTTATTGCATAGTTTGTTTTATTTTGAAAAGGACTTTATTATTGCATAGTTATAAAACCTGGAATGTCATATGGACTAAAGACTGGGCAATATTCTGATAGGCCTCCTCTTAAATATGTTTATAAAAGGAGGGTAGAAAAGGAAATGTAGAGAAGAATGATGGTTTAACTGTTTAAGAGGGAATGTAACTAAGTTAACAGGTGGTAGCCTAGGAGTGGTGGGGATTGAGAGAATCATGGAAGAGAATGGGCATATAACGGAATTTAGTCATGAGGGAAGGCAGATTAGTTTTGGAGTAGAAATTATGACTGAGGAGTGAGAGCAATTCTCAACTCAGTCGGGGATATTCCCATAGTGGGATTATCATTCTGGTAGTCTTTATTTTCCATTATTGCAAGGAAATTCTCTCCATCCATTGTATTTCCCTTTCCTGCAAATAATACATTTCTAGAAGGTTAAGCTTCTGTTATTCATATACTACTCACTTTCCTATACTCTATTTCATTCATTCTGGAGTCTGGGCCTATAGTCAATACGAAAGATTAGTGTTGTAAAGGTGAGAATGTATGTAGGACAAAAAGAAGATTATGAATGAAGTCATGGGTAGAGACTAGAGTCTTATCATAGATGATTTGGGTATACGTGAAGTACACACGTCGAAGCATCGGTAAGGAGAGTGATTTAAGGATAATCAAAATAGTTAGAGGAAGAAGTTCGACTAAAGAAAACTATAGGGCAACCCATCAAAGGAAGATCTAGAATTAAATGGTCAATCTGCAGATATGGTCCATGACAATGTATTATGGCATTATTTGATTCTTTTAACCAAGTACTAACGAAAAAAGGCTTTGGTAATTGTTATTTGTGTCCTACTTTTCGGTTAGTATCAATAATGTTATGATACCAATAGTGAAGAAGCCTAGTCATCGATGTGTCAGTTGATCCAACAATTCAGGGAATATGGCTAAGAGATTCTTAAGTGATTGTTATGATATAAGTGACTGTTAGTGGGAAATGAAGGATGTGATGGGCATGGAAGTTATGTTAATGAATTCTGCTCTCCCTCTGATTTCGTCTATCCCTCCTAATTGCTTTCTCTTCCTTAGCTTTCACTATTGCCTCTGTTATCACTAGTATTAGTATTTCCCTTCCCTTCAAATGGACCAATTGCATAAGGCTATTTTTATCCCCGTACTTGATCAAATTTTCTTCTTCTGTTTCACTGGAAATCATTACACATATATTTACTCCAATGTGCTTTTTTACTGTTAGCACTAGGCTTCGTACCCTTACAATAAACCTTTTTAACGGTTTTTTAACTGGTCTTACAATTATATATGTTAAACATATTGCAGATTCTTGACATTTTATGATGTCTTACATTTCTCCTTGCCGGAAAAAAAAGCAAAGAATTTGATTGCCTGCTCTCATGAATGGTTGAAGACTTGAAAATCCCCATTACTTTGAATGTTGTATCAGTAACAACTAGAGTCATTTCTACACAAGATAATGAGAAGGTTTTTTTTCTTTAATATGTTACATGTATGGACATTTATGAGTTTTTCTTTACAAATAAGGACATCTATGTAATGATTGGTTGCTTAAACTTGGAGTACAGGAAAATTGGTAGGAATGGCGATTAATTTTTTACATTTGGCTTTGGAAATGTAATCCTTATACATTGTTTAACTCAATGCTATGAATCTATGATATAGTACACGCAGATGTATGAAAAATCACGAAATAATTAAATTTCACCATCAACTTTCATATCTTTAGTTATTTTTTGTCAAAACAAGAAATCTATAATTATTTATTTTACCCTTCAAACGGTAGATGAGTTGGTTCAAATATTCTGGTAATATTGTTTACACGAGTGAACCATTTTTCCATTCTGGTAATAGTATTACATTTTTCATTTTTCTCTCATTGCCTCTCCTAACTTCATCTCTAACTAAATCTTATCCTCTCTACTTTCATTGATTGATTTGGATAGAATAGCGAAATATTGATTTAGATTTGTTAGCCATTGAGATTATATGTAGCTCATCGATAAAGACTTTCTCTTCATTAACAATATTTTAAAGTGTCGGGATAGAATGCCTCGCGAGCTATAGCAATGCTCTCTTTAGGTAAGTAGTAGAAACTAGAAAAGAAGTTTAGGTTAGGATGCAAAGTAAAGTAGTACAAGAAGCAGAACCTAAAACCCACTCACTACGTTGCCTGCTGCTATCTATCTATCTAGTCACTGTCTACCCACCCACCCAACAAACCAAACAAACCAACCACCGCGATCAAATGTCCCATAACTCACATTAAAACCCACTCACTCTTCCCTAAACCATATTCCACAAATTCAATGGCCACCGATTCACCAGAACTCACTCTTTCCCTTCCCACAAAGAAACCTCAACCCATCCCATGGACCCACCAAGAAACCATTAACCTCATTCGAGCTTATCAAGATAAATGGTACTCTCTCAAAAGGGGTCCACTCCGCGGCAGTCAATGGGAAGAAGTGGCTGTAGTCGTAGCCGCTCGTTGCGGCTACGATTACAACCACCCTTCCAAAACCGCTCTTCAATGTCGTCATAAGATGGAAAAGCTCCGTCAACGTCACCGATCTGAAAAACGCCGCCTCACCGCTACTTCCTCTGTCGCCTCTTCTCGATCCTGGCAGTATTTTCGTCTCATGGATGATCTTGAACGTGGTCCTTTACCTATCTCCGTCAGACCTCTTTCTCACAACCACCCTATCTCCGACGATAGTGACGGCGCTGCTGCTAGGTCAAGGAGTATTCATAATATTCTTAACCAGAAACAACGTGATGAAACTGATGAGGAAGAGGAAGATGTGATGGCGAAGGGTTTGACAGCGGAGTTAAGAAGTTTTGCAGAGAGGATTATAGGGTTGGAAAATATGAAGATGGAGATGATGAAGGAAACAGAGAGATTTAGATTGGAGATGGAGAATAAGAGGATTCGTATGATACTTGAATCTCAATGGAGGATTGTTGATTCCATTGGAAAGGCATTTGGGTCTTCTTAGATTTTAGATTATACCATTAATCAATGTTTGTTTGTGTTATTGCCCTTTGCCACTGTTTAGAATACACAGCTTATTTGTAGCTTATAGAAGAACAAAAGCTTGTGTATGTTATTGTAATCATAGATAGGGGTAATTTGTTTATTACTAACTAGTGTCAATGTGATTTTCAGGACTGTACTTGTTTTTTTTATGAATTTGCAATTTACAACAACTTAGTTGATTTATTTTGTCACAAGAGATGAACACAGAATTAAGATATGACTTAGCCCTACGTCAACAGAAGTAAAGGAACACTACGAGTCATTGTTGTATGACTTAGCCCTCAATGTGAAAGGTCATGTTGAGTTGCCAACATACTTAGATGATCATTGTACAACGACATGGAAATAATACATCAAACAATGGCATACTTAACATTAGGTAGAACAATGTTAGTCACATTTCTAATTAAATTGCTACAATTGCTTGTATTAATTTTCAAGTATTTTTGTTTGCATTTTTTTTTATATTTTTATCAAATATGCATTTTAAGTTATAGATGCTCAAATTATTCAAACGACCATCCAGAGGCATTTAGATAAGATGGTAAGTGATCTTTTACAGTGTTTAACCAGAGGTATTGAGTTCAAACTTAGTTCTAGGTTTGCAACGGTGTTAAATTTCTTGAAGTGCGTTGTTATTCATTAGTATTACGATCATACCTAAATTGAGAATAATCACTACAGTATGTGCAGAGGATACGTGTTTGCATTAATAGTATTATTTAACGACCAAAATTTAATTTAATGCATGCATATAGTAAAAGCTTGCACCTTACCAAAAAAAAAAAACTTGCATGCTTACATAAAAGTCGGTAGTTAATAAAACAACCAAACTAATTGTCCTCAAGATATTGCAAATAAATTTACCAGTGAGGAGCTTAATTATGTAGCAATTTTATTATCAAACACAAACTTGTAGTAGCTATCTTAAGGTCCAAAACTTGTGTTATTTTCTAATTTTCTGTGTTTGACTTTCAGTAAGGCCAAAGGCAAATGTGCATCTGTGGGATCACCTCATGTCATAACCAAAGACAGAATAAAATTGAAAGAATGACAATCACCAAGCATGTAACCAAAAAAAATAAAAAAAATTCATAACTAATAAAAGAAAAACAAAAGAAACAAACAAAATATGATAACTTAGGCACATTTCTTGCCATTCATCATCATCCTTGTAAACTCATTCAAATCAATAAGACCATCTCCATCACTATCAACCCCTTTCACCATTTTCTTACAAGCACTAAGGCTACAACTCTCTCCTAACCTCTTAAATATTTGAGACAATTCCTCAGCACTAATTTTCCCATCACCATTTATATCAAATACTTGAAAAGCACTCTTAATATCTTCTTCTTTTATCTTACTACCTTCTCCATTGAACATTTCCATAAACTCTTTAAAGTCTATGAAGCCATCTTTGTCAGAGTCCATTGCTTTAAATGCTTTCACTGCATCATTGTCACAAATAATCCCCTTATCCAAAGCTTTTGCAGCTGCTTTATACTCTTCCAGACTAATCTTGCCATCTTTGTTTTTGTCGAATTTCTCAAACACCCATTTCATTTCATCTTTCTTTGGTTGGAAACTCATTTCAGCATTCGATGTCTCTCTCAACTTGAAGCTGTTCTGTTCGGCTATATTTTTTCGCGGAGATATTGGCTTGGCTGAAAAGCTACCATGAAGCTTTAGAAAACTCAATTTTGACATGGTATTTTAATTTTCTAAGGACTTTTGATACAATTTGGCTTTAGTATGAATTTGTATTATGAGGACAACTATATTATGACTTGTTTATATAGATTTCATAAGTCTCCTACTCTTGGAAGGCTCTAGATATGATTTGTAGAGGAAAAGTAGTGGAATCTGAATAAAGATTTGTTCTTATTCCAAGAGCTTTTAAACTAAATAAAAGTACATACGTGTGCTTTATTGTTGTGGTGTGAGTAGCTACTCGTATTAAAAGTTACCAGTTCATTGATAGCCACAGAATTGGTGAAGTTAGAATAACTTTATGGTGGAAGGTATTCGGGAAAGGTGAATTTGAAATGCATATTTTTGAACTTAACCGTGTATTCAGCACCTGAGTTGAATCGTATTCTCATGTCACTTGTTAATTTGTTATTACTAATCATCGAAGTTCATTTCTATTAGTATTTCAAACATAGAGAAACATAGGAAATAAGTTTTATATGCACACGGATCATCTGCAGTATTGCCAAAGGTTTGAACACCGTAGACCTCACCATCCCTTAATCCCTCACAATCATGGTCAAACACTAAATGAACTAAATTATAGTTTGAACCTGCTCCATACAATATAATGTAATATCGAGCTATTCAAAGAAACAAAAGCCCGTTATCTGTCAAAAGTAAAAGGGACATAACAGGCTCAATTGGACTTGCATATATAAAGTGCACAAAACACTGGCAAGGCATATCAGTATTGCATACATGTGACTGGGATCATACATATATGGCATATGCTAAAAACAAGATTAGAAGGTGAGCCATGAAACGAAAAAATCCTAGACCTTTCAACTACACATGCATGCACAAAAAAAAAAAAAAACCTTCTTTAGTTAGACAACAATTCAAGAAGATAAAATACGAACTAACTAAACATGCACTACATGTCATGTATTCATAAGTTCAACATAATCTTCTTTGATTACCAAGGGCGCACGTTCCGTTGTTA
Source organism: Medicago truncatula (assembly GCF_003473485.1). Taxonomy (NCBI): domain Eukaryota; kingdom Viridiplantae; phylum Streptophyta; class Magnoliopsida; order Fabales; family Fabaceae; genus Medicago; species Medicago truncatula. The sequence continues at coordinate 6,408,783 of NC_053046.1, forward strand.
TATAAATATAAGACTGACTAATATTTAAAGAGAAGTTGTATATGGATATACAATCGACATATTCTGTTATGACAAAAGGAAAAAAGTTACAAATTTCACAGAGAAATAAACCTACATAACTATCAGTTATCAAACTTCGGGTAATTTTTTATGAGTTTAATTTGAATACTCTGACAGTGTAAAGTTATTTTACATGGTCAACCAATTAAAATCATTTAGTTAGACACATAAGCCTATCGATTAAAAATAGAGAAAATTAAATCAAATCTTTTTAATAAATGCCTTATTTCCATCTTTCTAATTTTACACTTCCAAATCCATTCTCTCATGACAGGATGTTGTTTTCTTCTCTCCTTCTTCCTTTTCTTTTCACTCTTGCCCTCATTCTCCTTCCTATTAAGAAAAAGGAGATATCAAACTCTCAATGTAAACTTCCGGCATGATCAAAATCATTGAATTTTTTTTCATTATCTTGAACTATGAAGCACGGATACAGACACGGACACCGGACGCGACACGGACACCGACACGCCGACACAACTAAATTTTTTAGAAAATCACAAAATACAGTGTAATTATATGTGTCGGTGTCGTGTCAGTGTCGGACACGACACGTGTCTGACACGGGGATACGCCTTATCCAAGGAGTGTCCGTGCTTCATAAATCTTGAATCTTCAAAGTATTATTTATGGGATCATAAACAACCAACCCCAACTTCATAACCTCTAGCAGCAGTTGGTCATCCACAAAAATATAAAGTACTTTATTAATAGAGTAGTAGTGATCGCTATGAAAACTGACCAATTTAGTCCATGACTCTCTATTTTCAAATTCCTTCATAAGCCAAACATCGGAAACCCTTTGACTTACATGATCACCAAGGATGCACAAGCAATCCCTTGAAACCCCCAACTTGAAAGTAAACTTTTCTTCTCCATAATCAGGAGGCAGAATTTGTTGATAGGACACTGTCCTCAAATCAAGAGAAACAATGGACCAATCACCACGACATACTAACCAATTAATTGTGCCACTTACAAATTTTCCTGATTTAAGATAAGTGGTACCAGTAATTAGAGAAGGAAAGTCTTGTATCAATCTCCAAGAATCGGTACCCAAAGTATGAACCATAACTTGAGTTTTGCGAACAGCAACAACCACTACTATCATTAGGTCGATGGTAATATAGAAAAACGGCAACAACTTTGTAGTTATCAGAGAAATGATCATAGCCAAAGCCATATACTGTGACAAACATATCCTTTGATACTATCCTTTAAGTGTGGTGGTTTAATCAAAGCGGGTAATAGGTTGTATTTTCTAGTGGAAGGGTTCCACAAGACAACTTGAATAAAATTTTCAGTCAAATACTTAGTTTTAGTTAAGCAAAGGATACCATCGCAAGAGCATTATATTCTGTGCAGATGATAACAGAACTGTCTTCACTGTTGAGAGGTTACTTGATGATGGTCCCATTCCCATCGGTGAAGAATGAACGGAGAGGAAAAACCATGTGAGAGAAATCGGGCATGAGTCTTAGAATGAGTTTGGGGTTCATTCTTGAGCTGCGAAGGTGTTTTCTGCCGAACTTGCTTTCGGAGGAAATTAGTGAATTCCATGATTTGCAGACACATTTGAGTGTCATCAGGAATTTGACGGGAAGCCTCCATAGAATTTCTGCTATGAGCTCAAATGGAAGAGTGGGTAGCATTTGAAGAACAGTTAGGCTTCTTGCGGAGGTGGTGACCAATTGCTGTCTCTTTGAGGCTGTTTCTCCCACCGTCAGTTGATGAGACCAACCGGTGTCGTTTTAGTCATCGCCATTGTTACCTGGTGATCACTTGTGAAGAAAGATAATGAAGAGAAGTAGACATGCAAAAGTTTAACCGACGAAGAAGGAAAGAGAGAGAGTGAGATTGTAACGAGTATTAATAATGACCCATCAAAACAAATCACTTAGACACATTTCTTGCCACTCATCATCATCCTTGTAAACTCATTCAAATCAATAAGACCATCTCCATCACCATCGACACCTTTCAAACTAAGGCTACAACTCTCTCCTAACCTCTTAAATATTTGAGACAATTCATCAGCACTAATTTTCAGGTTAAAGACAACCTTACAGTTGAAACCTTACCGTTGAAGATTGAAGACCGTGAGGTGAAGAAGTTGAGAGGCAAGGATATACCTCTAGTGAAGGTTGTTTGGGGTGGAGTAACCGGTGAGAGTTTGACTTGGGAGCTGGAGAGTAAGATGCGGGAGTCGTATCCGGAGTTGTTTGTTTGAGGTAAGATTTCGAGGACGAAATTCTCTAAGTTGGGGAGAGTTGTAACGCCCTAGTCGTTATTTTATTTATTTTTGATTTATTTAGAGTTTTTATGTGATTTTAAATAATATTTGTGATTTATGTGGTGTGCATTATTTTATTATATAGTTTATTTTATTTTATTAATAATTAGAATAAGTGAGAAATTAATATTATTTAGGAGGTTGAGGAGTTAATTAGGATTTAATAGAATTAAGGGGAGATTAATGAAATAAAGGGGAGTTATTATTTTGGGAGTTAAGAAAAGAGAAATCAGAGAAACGTTTTTACGTACAACCAAGCTTTTGGGAGAAAAAGGAGAGAAGAGCAAGTAGAGCCAAGAAAATCAATTGCTGTGCATTTCTTTCTGCAAAACGAAGGTAAAGGTGAGGTTTGCTTCAATAGTGTAGTTGATAAATTCTGATTTTGATTTTAACAGGTTTATGTGAGAATTGAGAATTTTGGGGTTTATGTTGAATTCTAGGTGAGTGTAGGAATTGTTGTTCTGATGTTAGAAATAGGTTCTGAGTGCATACATCAAGTTATTTCACATCTGTAAACCAATTTGGGGAGTGAAAGTGAGAAAATTGGATTTTTGGGAAAAATCTGTATTCTGGTCGTGCTGATATTCATCGCTCGCCTAAGCGAGTAGACTTTCCCGCCTCGCGAGTGAGCAACTTCATGGCTCGCCTCGCGAGCAGAACCACTCGCCATGGCGAGTATGTACCTAAGAGATCATGATTTTTGAAGTGTTGTTATAAGCCGTAATATGGATAGTTTTAAGTGCCTAAATGATTTTAGAGAGGTCTGGGACAATTTTCAGATTAAAAAGATGAATAGGGAACTTAAAAATGAAGATTTAGTGAGAAAAATGTCAAAACTTCCGAGAGCACCTATTTTGAGTTCGCCTTGAGTTCGCCACGGTGAGCAGCCTTTTTCTTGTGCTCGCCATAGCGAGTAGATGTACTCGCGAGGCGAGTTGCCCAGTTTTCAGAGCTGTTTGTATTTAATTGTATAATGTTGAATGATATTGATGTTCAAGCATGATTATGATTAATGGTACATTTTTCTGGAATAACTGAATTGATTATAATGACCTGTTGATGTCGGTGATGTATGTTACATTAATTAAATCATACATGGTGTTTAATTAGCGGAGTTGTAAGTCATATGTACATATATGCATTGTCAAGTTGTATGTAGATATACACAAGTGGAGTCAGTTGCATAAGCACAAAAGCGGGAGAGCTCTGGCCCTGGAACGCCTTGTCGTTCAAAGCGGTGGAACACTCTGTTGTTCAAAGCGGTGATTAGCGGTGAGGACTTATGTCCTTAAATGAATGCTTTAACCATTCAATTAGCGGTGAGGGCTCCGACCCTGAATATGGTACCACATGCATGAGCATTGTAGAGGAGTCTTAATGGAGTTGTTGAGTGTTGCATGAGTCGGTGTGTTGGTTTTAATTACCATTTGTTGTTGATGTTGATAATGATGATATTTATATATATTGATGAATTGTTATTATGATAGGGTCTTAGATTCAATTGAAGGATTTATTATCTATATTTATTGTTGTGAATCTCACCCTTTCTGCTTGAAAATGTTGCCCTTCCTATGAGTAACTTGCAGGTGATCCTGAGTAGTAGGTGGTGACTCAAGTGTCTAGGGCTCTGATACGTACATGATGAGATTTTATTGCCTTTTTTCATTCCTATGTATCAAATTTTGGAACATGATGATGTAGCCCTATTGTTGTTTGAATTTCTTTGATGAGACTTTTATGCCAAGAATTATTTATTGGAGATTAATTATGTTGGATGTTGTTGTTATTTGAAGTTGAAAATATTCCGCTGCAAAGTTTTGATGAAATGATTAAAGTTAGTTGTTTATTAAATAGTTTTATATTCTATTTAAATATATTTTGAAAATGTAGTGTGACATGCTCGTTTAGTTTTATACGTACATGATGAGATTTTATTGCCTTCTCCATTGAACATTTCCATAAACTCTCTAAAGTCTATGAATCCATCTTTGTCATAGTCCATGGCCTTAAATGCTTTCACTGCATCAGTATCCCCTACCCCCTTATCCAAAGCTTTTGCAGCTGCTTTATACTCTTCCAAACTAATATTGCCATCTTTGTTTGTGTCGAATTTCTCGAAAACCCGTTTCATTTCATCTTTCTTTTGTTGGAAACTCAGTTCGGCATTCAATGTTTGTAAGGAATTTAGGAAAGATACCATGAAACTTTAGAAAACTCAATTTTGACATGGTATTTTCTAAGGAATTTTCATAAAATTTGACTTTATTATGATTATGTATTATGAGGGCAACTATATTATGACTTGTTTATATAGATTTCAGAAGTCTCCTGCTCTTGGAAGGCTCTAGATACGATTTGTAGAGGAAAAGTAGTGGAATCTAAATAAAGTATATACGTGTGCTTTATACTAGATTCTTAGTATTGTGGCGGCATGAGTAGCTACTTAGCTTGTGTTTAAAGTTATTAGTTCATTGATAGATAGGCACAGATTTGGTTAAGTTAGAATAACTTTTTGATGGAAGGGATTTGGTTTACTTATGAGTATGACTCATGGTGGAGGTTGAATTTTGACGAGTCATTTATTATCTATTTTAATATGTTATTTAGTTTTGTTTTAATTAGATTTAAGTTTATTTTATTTTAATATTATTTTTTTTGAGCTATTTTACTACAATTGCATATTGTTATATTTCAGGAACGAATATTTGATGGATTGAGTCTTTGAGGAAAAGAAAAGGGTTTTGAAGCTGATTCGGTACGAAAATACGAAGATTCGGAGACAAAAATATATCTCCCTCAAGTCAGAAACTTGGCACGGCCGTGCCACCCTCCAGAACTACTTTTGCTGCTTTTGCTTAGATTTTAAGCTACTCTGTTTTAGTTTACTTGTGGAACATTCTAGTGATTGCTTAGATTTTAAGTCGAATGTAAACTATAAATAGAGTAGCTAGCCATCACAAATATTCATCTTTTCTTGGAATTCAATAAGTGACAATTGTCTTTCTAATAAAAGTTCTTTTCTTTTCCTTTACTTTGATGCTTTCTCTCTTCTTCTCCATGTCTACGATGAACATGAGTGAGTAGACTTCTCTTTGTCTTGGGATTGTTGGATAAGTCTAAATGACATAATCCTAATCAAACCAAGCTCTAAATCTTAATCTTATGTAATCCTAATCTCTAATCTAAATTCACCGCTTTAACATGGATTAACCATTATCAAACTGTGGAAACGAAAGTGGAGGGTTTGATAATTGTTCGTCCATCATCTCAAATATCAATTCATAAAACGAAAGTGGAGCTTTGATATTTGAACAAGTGAATTTAGACAAGGATTGCAAAGGCAGCGAAATAGTCTTTGCAATCTTTGAGACATATAGTTTCGATCTTCAAGGGAACTAATAGTAATCAAGTCAGCGAAATAGGCTTGGTTATTAGAGGAACCAAAATCTAATAGTCATCAAGTCAGCAAAATAGGCTTGGTGGCTAGAGGAACAAAAGAGAAACTGTCTTTAGAAGTTAGGTCTAACATAAGATTATAAGTTTAATAGTTTGGTTTGAGAGGGACTTGTCATGAAGATGAACCAATGATCCAAAGGCTCTTTTATTATATTATCTTTCAACCGTTTCAAAAACCCCAATATCACATTCTTGATTCTCTTCTAATCACCTATTAAAGTTAATTAAATTAAACAACTCCCTGTCAGAACGATACTCTTTTATTACTACTTCGATAAGACCGTGCACTTGCGGTTTTATCCTATCAAATTTGAAATGCATACATATTATGATGGATGATTCCTTTTGAACTTTTTGCAAAAACCGTGTATTCAGCACACCATGCTCCACTTGCTGAATTGAATCTTATTCTAATGTCAATTGTTAATTTGTCATTATGTAGGATACCAAAGTGTTGATGAATCCTTCAATGAACATTGAACATGTTAAAACTTATATTTACACTAAACAATATCAAATCAATTTTATGAGTTGGATATAAAGCCACATCCAAGCCCCCCTTTTACCAGGTTAATTGTGGCGAATCACGTCCACATCCCCGAGATTACGAGCCCAATGACCCAAACTCAAGTGATTATTAATTGCAGTGGCTATTTAAAAAGATTAGTAAATTCAAAGACAAGAAAATCAAATGACACATATTTGTAGGTCTGGTTACATATTTAAGCTTTTTTTAATTAAAAAATTACACATGTTGTGCCGTACTTATTTAACTAAGATGTCACATATGCATTGAACGGGTGAAAATTGACTTCTTGCACAAGAGGGAAAAATAATTGTTATTTTTTCAAAAGAAAATGCTAACAAGTGTCCTTAACGTATTGTTTAAGCATTAAAAAATAACAACTTTTACATAGAAAATTTTGTAGTTGTGATTTTTACACATGTTTGACTAGTAATTTCAAGACAATTTTTTTTTTTGTAGTTATGATTTTTACATGTGTTTGATTTATAATTTTAAGACAATATTTTTTTGTGACTTCCTTAAGCAATGTCGGTACAACACTTGTTAGCATAACTATTATTTAAAAGTGGCAAAAAAATTGCAACTTTTGTAAAGTTAAGAAATAGAGCATTAAAATCCTATGAAAATTGTCTCTGGGAACATAGCACACGGACAATGCATTCCTTTTTACTTTGTTATACAACAATAGTTCTCTTCCTCCTTTTGTCGAAAAAATGATTCTCTTGGTCCCTTCAAAAAAATAAAAAACAACAGTACTCCTCGTATTAGGAGAACCATCCAAAGATCAAGCTTAAACACAGTATGAGATACTGCAGATGATTATTGTGCCCATGGACATTGGCGAATGCTCCTGTTTTTCCTTTCTTTCGTTTATTTTATTTTAACCCTTGGAGGCTAGAACTTATTTCCTATTTTGCTTTATATTCTGTTTGAATGTTAGATATGTTATGTTGAGCTTTGGAGACTAGAACTTATTTGCTACAAGAATTATATTGTATTATGTTTGAAATATTAATAGCAATGAACTTTGATGATTAGTAATGAATTTGTGTTTAATTCTGTGCATTCTTCTATGTTCTAGTTTTCATATGTGTAGTGCTTGAATTGTTTCGCTAGACTTTGATGTGGCGGGTATACTCACTACACCGTTATAGCATTTCGGGGATGGCCGCTATGCCACATAGGCTTAATATCGATATATAATAGGCTATGGGCTTAAATTGGAACAGGATGGATTAGTGAATGAATTCAGCTCTTCACCCTCCACTTTTCGCTCACGCTCTGCAGCCATGGCGAAAATACCCCTGCGTTAGTTAACTAACGTAAGCGTAAAAAAACGTGACTTAATTTTTTACACATGCGTGACTTAAGTCACGCTGCATAGTTAACTCAAGCTAGTTTATATTCCAAATTGAAGTGAATGTATGTACTCACTTACGTAACCTGTACATGACCTGCCTCGTGGCTTCATTTGGCTGCACCATTGTTTCTTTCACATCCTTAATATCCTTACAACACAACAAACGGCATAGCATTATACTGATTTATTAATATTTTTCTTCGGCATAGCATTCAAAGCCTATAGTCTAACAACACAACAAACGGCATAGCATTCAAAGCCTATAGCCTATAGCCATGAAAATTTGCACTATATGTCTGTCATACTCATTTGTTAAGATGAATGGCGAATAAGAAACAAGAAGTTTGCAGTGTTAAAACTTGAAATTTTAAACCTGGTTTTGTACAAATTAGTAGTTTACAACAATCAATTACTAAGTTCACACCAGGTTTTGGAAGAAAAAAAAAAGTTTTTAAACTGATTTCCATAACCAAACTGATTTGTAGGGGGTGTGGTTATGGTTTTAAATCCAACTCAAAAATTGGTTTGATATTGCTTTGGTGTAAGTAGAAGTCTTTGTGTAGTTTTGATGAAATACATGCCTTCACAAAATGTTCTGTACTCATTGAAGGATTCACCAAAACTTTGGTATACAAAAGTAACAAATTAATAGTGACATGAGAATAGGATTCAGCTCAGCAAGTGGGGCATTATTTGTGTTGAATACACGGTTTTACTAAAAGTTCAAAAGGAATCACCCAACATATATGCATTTCAAATTCAACTTACACCGTGAGTCATAACTCATAAGTGAACCTTGCTCAAATCCATTCCACCAAAAAGTTATTCTAATTTTTCCAAATCTGTGTCTATCAATTAGTTAATAACTTTAAACACAGGTAGCTTGTTACAACCACAACTTTAAGAATCTAGTATAAAGGACACAAACTTTTAGTTTAAAAACTCTTGGCATAAGAACAAATCTTTATTCAGATTCTAGTACTTTTCCTGTGTGAATTATATCAAGAGACTTCCAAGAGTAGGAGACTTATGAAATCTATATAAACAAGTCATAATATTGTAGCACACATACACCATAACCATACTAAAGTCGAATTGTATCAAAAGTTTTAAAAAAAGACCATGTCAAAATTGAGTTTCCTAAAGTTTCATGGTAGCTTTTCAGCCAAGCCAACATCTCCGCGAAAAAATATAGCTCAAAAGAACAGCTTCAAGTTGAGAGAGACATCGAGTACCGAAATGAGTTTCCAACCAAAGAAAGATGAAATGAAATGGGTGTTTGAGAAATTTGACACAAACAAAGATGGCAAGATTAGTCTGGAAGAGTATAAAGCAGCTGCAAAATCTTTGGATAAGGGGATTGGGGATCCTGATGCAGTGAAAGCATTTAACGTGATGGACTCTGACAAAGATGGCTTCATAGACTTTAAAGAGTTCATGGAAATGTTCAATGGAGAAAACAATAAGATAAAAGAAGAGGAGATTAAGAGTGCTTTTCAAGTATTTGATATAAATGGAGATGGGAAAATCAGTGCTGAGGAATTGTCTCAAATATTTAAGAGGTTAGGAGAGAGTTGCAGCCTTAGTGCTTGTAAGAAAATGGTGAAAGGTGTCGATGGTGATGGAGATGGTCTTATTGATTTGAATGAGTTTACAAGAATGATGATGAATGGCAAGAAATGTGCCTAAGTCATCATACTTTTCCGGTTTGGAGGAGCATAATCTGGTTTAATGTTTCTCAAGTTTATGTCTATCTTAAATATATCTAGTTTTTTTGTTTATTAGTTTTGTTTTTCTTTTATGAGTGATGAATAAATTTTTTTGGTTAAATGCTTGGTGATTTTCATTCTTTGATAGTTACTCGTTTCTTGTTTTGATACAAATATATTCAATGTTATTCTGTCAAATTCCTGATGACACTCAAATGCGTCTCCAAACCCTGGAATTGACTTATTTCCTGAGATCGCAAGTTCCGCAGAAAACACACACCTTCTCAGCTCAAGAATGAACCCCAAACTCATTCTAACCGACAGATGCATACCAGATTATCCTCTCGGTTTATTCTTCACTTATGAGAATGGTTGCCTCTTGCGATGGTATCCTTTGTTTAAACCTAATAAACGATTATAGCACTGAAACCAAACTTTATTCACTTTGTTTTGTGGGATTGCTTGTGCATCCTTGCTGGATTTGTTGGTTTCCGATATTTGTGCATTAAATTCAACTGCAACTTTATGTCAAACTTCGGTTCCTGTTATGTTTTGTATGTTTTTACTTTATCAATCGATATGTCCAACATGGAAAACTGTTGTGTTTGTTTCATTTATCTGTTTGTTAGAGTTATTTGTTCCTTCGTTGTGCATTACATTTTATACAACCTACAATCATGCATTGCATTAGATGGTGAGTGGTTTGGTTTTCTAAGATTGGAATATGTATTTAGATGTTTACTAACTCAATATTATGTTTGTTAGCGTATCTGCTACCTGCTGCACAAATCCTGTTGTGGCAGTGGTTAGAACTTAGAACTCAATCAGAACCTCGTCTAAGTCTTGCTTGGTCATCACAATATATCATATCGATTCCCTAGGCTCCCTCCCTTTCTTCATTTCATCATCTGCTTTGACATTATTACTAATCGTTTTCATGTCGGTCAGTTGAATCTCACCTCTCTATATCTCGATACTCATCTGTTTAGTGGGTCTATGGTCTTCCAAAGTTAGGAAGGATGAAAAGTGTGACTCTATGAAACTTATTTCCTATTTTGCTTTATGTCCTGTTTGAATGTTAGATGTCTTATGTTGAGCTTTGGAGACTTGAATTATATTATGTTTGAAATATTTATAGCAATGAACTTTGATGATCAGTACAGAATTTGTGTTTAATTCTATTCTGTGCATTCTTCTATGTTCTACTTTTCATATGTGTAGTGCTTGAATTGTTATAGCGTTTTGGGGATGGCTGCTATGCTACATAAGCTCAATATCAATATATAATAGGCTATGGGCTTAAATTTGAACAGCACGATTCAGTGAACTGATCAAAATAATTTGCCGAAGTCTGTAATTTTTTAAGATGGGTGGCAAATAAGAAACAAGAAGTATGTAAAACTGGATATTTTAAACCTGGTTTTGTACATATTCGTAGGTTACAAAAACCAGTTACTAAGTTCACACCAGGCTTTGGAAAAAAAAATAGTTTTTAAACTGATTCCTAAAACCACCTGATTTTATAAGGAGTTTGGTTATGGTTTAAATCCAACTCAATTTGGTTTGATATTGCTTTGGTGTAAGTAGAAGTCTGTCTTTGTGTAGTTTTGATGAAATATATGCCTTCACAAAATGTTCTGTACTCATTGAAGGATTCGCCAAAACTTTGGTATACAAAAGTAACAAATTAATAGTGACATGAGAATAGGATTCAACTCAGCAAGCGGGGCATTATTTGTGTTGAATACTAAAAGTTCAAAAGGAATCATCCAACATATATGCATTTCCTTTTCAACTTACACCGTGAGTCATAATTCATAAGTGAACTTTGATCAAATCCCTTCCACCATAAAGTTATTCTAACTTTCCCAAATCAGTGTCTATCAATGACCTAATAACTTTAAACACAAGTAATTACATCCACAACTCTAAGAATCTAGTATAAAGGACACAAACTTTTAGTTTAAAAGCTCTTGGAATAAGAACAAATCTTTATTCAGATTCCACTACTTTTCCTCTACAAATCATATCTAGAGCCTTCCAAGAGTAGGAGACTTATGAAATCTATATAAACAAGTCATAATATAGTTGTCCTCATAATACAAATTCATACTAAAGCCAAATTGTATCAAAAGTCCTTAGAAAATTAAAATACCATGTCAAAATTGAGTTTTCTAAAGCTTCATGGTAGCTTTTCAGCCAAGCCAATATCTCCGCGAAAAAATATAGCCGAACAGAACAGCTTCAAGTTGAGAGAGACATCGAATGCTGAAATGAGTTTCCAACCAAAGAAAGATGAAATGAAATGGGTGTTTGAGAAATTCGACAAAAACAAAGATGGCAAGATTAGTCTGGAAGAGTATAAAGCAGCTGCAAAAGCTTTGGATAAGGGGATTATTTGTGACAATGATGCAGTGAAAGCATTTAAAGCAATGGACTCTGACAAAGATGGCTTCATAGACTTTAAAGAGTTTATGGAAATGTTCAATGGAGAAGGTAGTAAGATAAAAGAAGAAGATATTAAGAGTGCTTTTCAAGTATTTGATATAAATGGTGATGGGAAAATTAGTGCTGAGGAATTGTCTCAAATATTTAAGAGGTTAGGAGAGAGTTGTAGCCTTAGTGCTTGTAAGAAAATGGTGAAAGGGGTTGATAGTGATGGAGATGGTCTTATTGATTTGAATGAGTTTACAAGGATGATGATGAATGGCAAGAAATGTGCCTAAGTTATCATATTTTGTTTGTTTCTTTTGTTTTTCTTTTATTAGTTATGAATAATTTTTTCGGTATAGAGGAAAATAATATGGTTTAGTGTTTCTCAAGTTTTTGTTTATCTTTAATATATCTAGTTTTTTGTTTGTTTGTTTTTCTTTTATGAGCGATGAATAAGTTTTGTTAGTTAAATGCTTGGTGATTTTCATTCTTTTGATAGTTACTGGTTTCATGTTTTGATACAAGTATATTCAATGTTATTTTGTCTATTGTTTCTATGTCCTTTTTTTTTACACTTGATCTACTAATCCTTAATATAAACAAAAAATTGCTACTAAGAAAAATCATTCTTCTTAGAATGGGTCTAACACAACCCCACAAAATCGGCTTATGAGGTGAGGATTGCCCCCACTTATAAACACATTGTCAGGTCATCTCATATCCAATGTGAGACTGACTCTTAACACTCGATCATCACATTTGTGCTTGGTTCGTGGACATAAATGGTGGGTGGCTCGATAGTGGATACCTGATAGCAGGTGGCCCAATGGATCTTGAAGAGGCTTTGATACCATATTAGAAATCGTTGTTGGGTTTAACACAACCCCAAAAAACCGGCTTATGAGGTGAGGATTGTCCCTACTTATAAACACATTGTCAATCATCTCATATCCGATGTGGGACTCTTAACAATTCTCATAATCGTAACTGATTTAAAAGGTCCTATTTTTTAAATCGCTTGTTGTTAAATTGGTTCGAAGCTCTTTTTAACTGATTTAGTGTGTTTGGTTATTCCATAGGGGCCAAAAGTGATTTCAAACACATAAACTTGATTTTGATATATTTTGCTTATATTAATTGGAATTCATTTTCCCTTTAGAATTGATTATAACTTCAAACTATGATTTTAGCATTTGACTCCAAATGTAATTTTTACATTCAAATTTATTATTCAATTCATTTTAGGTGAAAGTATCCAAATAATTCTCGTGAGCTTAACTCAGTTGGTAGGGATATTGCATATTATATGCAGGGTCGGGGTTCGAATCCTGGACATTCCATTTCTCCACAATTAAATTGTGTGAGCTCTAGCCACTAGTCTATTTGACGAAAAAAAAAAAAAAAAGTATCCAAATATAAGTCACATCACATAGAACTAACATTTAACAAAAATTAATTTTACAAAATCAATTCATTCAAAAATATTTTTTATCAACGTAAAACCAAACACACTTAATTGAATTAGAAAAAAATGTATGCAGCAGTGAATAGAAGAAACTTCTAATGCACGTATTCAGAAACTATGCAGCTACCTCTAATGAGTTTCCCCAATAGCTTATCTCCACCGAATTTACTTTACATATTTCATTTTCATGTGCTCTTCAAAGCATCCATTAGCAATACAAAATGACAATGTATAATTAATAATTAAATTGATGGAAAATGAATCTTCTTAACATGATTACCATTTGGAGATTAAAATGATTTGTCCCTATAGAAGGGCAAGGAGCCAACGTGAGTGCCAAGCAATAAAACAAATATATTTGTACAATTGAAAGTTTGGGACCATTTTCAAATTTGTTTTATTATATTTTTTACTCCATATGTAACGGGTTAAAACATAGGAAAACCCAATAAATCTGCACATAACTTGACTTCTTAATAACGTACAATATCTCTTGTTTATTCTCAAAAGGAAGCATCCTCTATACATACATATATATTTCTCAAAATAATCATTAATATATAGAACACTACTTGGGAGTACGTACATTGTAGGAATTTTGGGCAGGGCATAAGGTTATTTAATTTAACAGGATAAACGTTCGTGTGACCTTGAGATATGAAAGGATACAACTTGTTCTTGTTAATGTTTTTGACAACTCATGGTGATTCTTGGATGATACTACTAAGAAATTTCACAAAGTTATCAAAGCAACCTCACTCAAGGACCAAAATTAATTAATGTACAAACAGTATAGTCAGCTTGAATGTAGTAATAATTTATGTACGTGACAATAGTTTAAAAAATAGTACTATTGTTAAAGACATTGATGTTGTGAATTTGAAGGAAATATGAAGTGAATCCCAGCTAGCATAGTTATTAGTACAGCTGCCCGTGTGAGTTTTGGAATTTGAAAGCATATCGCATGTTGTGGCGCTTTATTCTATCCATGTACAATCTGTGTGCTTACTCAAATTCAATTCCATTATTTAAGAATGCATATTTGCATGACATGTTATAATAGTACTTTACTTTTAGTAATAATTACTTACTACTAGAAGATCGAAAGTGGATAGTATAGTAGGAGTAATCTTTACACATTTTATACAAGTCCATCAGGATTATATACTTTGTGAAAACAATAAAATCTTTAGAATGGAATATAAACAAAAACATGGTTTAAAAGTCGATATATATGGTTAAAAATTTATTTCACATACATCAATTTTTCAATTATACTTTTTACTTGTGTTTCATTTCAAATAAAATAAGAGATACATGAACATGTGGGGTTGTGTTAGCCTCAACCATGATTTTTAAAATGGTATCAGAGTCTTTCTGTTAACATTCATTGAACCACCTGCTATCAAGTCTTCGCTATCGGATCATCCACCATTTATGTTCATAAACCAAGCTCAATAGTGATGGCATGAACATGATTTCTAAAATGGTATTTGAGCCTTTCTGTTAACATTCATTGGACCACCTGCTATCAAGTCTCCACTATCGGGTCATCCACCGTTTATGTCCACGAACCAAGCCCAATAGTGTTGGTTGTGAGGTTGTGTGTTAAAGAATTCCACACCAGACAAAAGATGGCATGAACATGTGTTTATATGTGGAACAATCTTCACCTCATAAGTCCGTTTTGTGAGGTTGTATTAGGCTCAACCACGATTTCTTAGATGATATCAATGCTTGTCGAATTCGAGGGTCGCCTAACTATTCACACACCAAGCTCAAAAAAAAGAGTGATGAGCGTGAGAGAGTGTAATGAGAAAAACTCAAATCCCACACAGGATACAATCCTCATCTTATAAATCAGTTTTGTAAAAATGAGTTAGGTCACATATTTCACCGGTATTTACTTATTATCTTTTTCTGGAGCCTACTTTTTTTCTTTAATCTCTAACCAACCAAAAAGGCTGTTAGTTTATGTGCTTGACTCTCATGTTTGAACATTGTTCTGTTTTTATCAGTTTTGGGACCCCGGTCTTTGTTTTAGCTGCTACACATTCTGGTTATGCCTGTACAATAGTGAATGCAGTTGTTGACCGTAGTCACAAGACCGGTGACAAAAGAGAAAAAAACATAATATAACATTAATTCAATTCCCATTTATAACAAGAAAAAGTTACGTACAATTACAATGTTTTATTGCTAAGAAAAGTACACAAGACTAATCACTTATCTTTGTCCAAAAAAAAAAAAAAAAACTAATATTCCATGAACAATTGGACACAAATACATCAGCATTCAAACTCCTTATTACCTCTTGAAAGTGTTTGTCTCTTACTGCTCGGCCTAACAACATATTATAGCAATAGTGACTATCACATATCAATATTTAGGATCAACAAGAGACGTGAACACCATATCTCCTATCACAAGTTTTTTTTAAGGGATCGCCTATCACAAATTCAAGCTCTACCAAGTTGACCTATTATTAATGATCATAATTAATTCGATTTTCTTTGGTATTATTACTATATGATTCGATCTCAAGTCCACACCACAAGTTTTAGAGGTAGGAGTCAAATCTATTAGCTTGTTTGGAGCTACATCCAAAAGGCATTAAACGCGCGTATGGACAGAAGCTTGGAATTCTAGTTTCACAAAATGTGCGTGCATGGTACATGGGAGCGCGAGGAATGTGAGGCAAACGCAATCCAAACAATGGGAGAGGATCATCTCCAGTGATCTCAGCCATTAATTATACCCTCTTTCCATTTTTAATATTAAAAGTCACTCTCTCACCTCTTTAATAAAGAGTTAAGATCACACATGAGAGAAATACACCAGAGAGGATCCCCTCCCCCAAACAAGTATTGTGTCATGTTTGAGTATTGACATGCCCTTGAGCGCATTAGCCTTAACTAGTCGACTATTGTTTGGTACACCATCTCCGGTGGAGTTGCATCCCGTCGTCACTATAGCATTAGCGTGAGTTTGATATCACGGTGGATTTGTTAAAATCAAAGTGTTAATCTAAGGAAAAGGATTAGTTTCAAAAAAAAATCTAAGGAAAAGGATTAGCAGAAGAACTTGTGGCACTGGCAAGCCACTCAATTGGTGCAACCCAAAGAAAGTCTCGATATACTAATTAATGAATATACTATTCAACAAGCGTGACTTGCCCTATTTTAACTTATATCACAGAGCAAGTACTGGCTCAAAAAAAGGCCCTTCACAATATTAGGACTTTTGGATAGTGTTTATTTAAAACGTAGGCCAGTATATGTCTCCAAAAATAATTACACGTTTTTCATTTTCCCAAATAAATTCTTAGACCGTTACTCTCCACAGACATTTGTTTTATCTTACCCCAATTATGCATACCACATTCAATCAACTAATTAATCTATTCACCGCTTATTTTTTTCAACTAGAGTCTATTTAAGCTCAAAATAGATATAATATTTGGGTATAGTAAGTGAACGGTAGGAGTGATCCATCGGATTAATAAGTTCTTAAATTGGATATCAAATTTTTTTTTTTAAAAAAAAAAAGATGTTTCATACTCAACTAAAAATGCTACCAACATTTAATGTATAACATTGAGGTAATCTACAATACAGGAAACCTATGAAGAAAAGAAAAAAACTCAATGTTGTAGTTTTATTAAATGGGGAGGATAGTTGCTATTGGGTGTTTTGTTCTTATTTTCCCAATCAATGTATATTTATGAAGTAAGGATACAAATACGAATACAGACACTGATAGGTCGACACATTAAAAAATTGAATAAATCACATGATTCTATGTAATTATATGTGTCGACGTCGTATCGGTGTCGAACACGACACATGTTCGATACTAGGATACGTCTAATTCAATGAGTGTCGTGTTTCTCAAATGTAAATGCACGTTTAGCTATGCAGTGATTAACAAAATTACAATGACAGCCAAATTAAGGATAAACATGATAGGTTCTTATTATTCTGATCTGATATTGGGAAATGAGCATACACATTAAATAAACAAGAACAAATAATCAAATTGACTTAGGTTTAGATATTATCATAGCCAATAAGATATAAGCAGTTGCTAACAAAATGGGAGACCAAAACGGGGATCATGCCAAATCCAACAGTTTTTTACTCTCCAAGAATTTGCTGATCAATTGTGTTTGACTGGTCCATGTTAAAAAGCCATTCATCACTGAGAATAAGCCACGTGTCATAGCCCTATTAGGCTAAGTAGTACTTGAAAAATGTTGAATCACGTGAGTGACAACTATGTCCTTTACTAGCTACAAAAAAAAAAATTTAATAAAAAAATAAAAAAATATTACAAGTACCCTTTGTGTCCTTTTCTGCATGTTAGATCAGGCTTTTTTCTAATTCCTGGTCATGAGTGAGGACCGAGTAATTCTACTTCTAAACATTGATTCTAGCCTACAAGACTATGACCTATATGGGATATTTGAAAGAAAAAAAATATTTATTCATGAAAAAAAAAGCATGATAATGATTATTTTCGTTGAGTTTTGGTGGCTCCATTTGTGTTTCTCCCCATGATTGCCAAAACAGAATTTGGATACAATAGCCGTTTAATGTCTAGTTATAAGGAACATTTAATTCATGTTTGGAGAAGTTTTGGTGGGACTTCAATTTTGTTTAGTGTATTTTTCATTTCATTTTTGAATAAGTCAAAATTGATTTTAACATGTTTAATTGATAGTAGTGAATTTGATTGTATCATATATGCTTGGCACACGATTGTTAGTTACTAGTTTTCAGAACTCTCGTGTTGAGTTCAACATGAGACAAGTGAATGAGGCTGTTCACGAGTTATCTCAGATAGATTCATTAAATCCAAACTCACATGTCATGGATGATGTACCTTCGTGTATTTGATATATTTTAGCTAAGAAAATGCAATGAATTTAATCCTTAAAAAAAACATGTTTGTAAGTTTATCGGTATAATTAACATAGAGCTGAGATTTATAAATAAACCATTTTACATTGAATTCAATTTCAACTAAAATAAATTTTAGAAATTCAATTTATTCAAAATGAAACTTTTTTACCATGAAAACAAACTTACTTTTCACCTTCAATCCAAATATGTAAATTTAGATTAAATAATACTTCACTGTTTCCTAATTATGTCACGTGAATAATTCACATGCAATAGCGGATATGTATTTAAAAACAGGTCCTGCAACGCCGCAACTAAATATAATAGTTTTTAAGATTTTGGTGGCTTAAAATGAACCTACAAATTAAGCTTTAACTAATAAATATATATAAACATCAAACTTGATATAAAAATCTAAGTAATTTTTTTAAGTCTAGAAGGGTCGCCCTATTCGCCCCGATCATTATTGCATGACCATTGCAAAAGCACGGGTATTATGCTAG
Source organism: Medicago truncatula (assembly GCF_003473485.1). Lineage (NCBI taxonomy): Eukaryota > Viridiplantae > Streptophyta > Magnoliopsida > Fabales > Fabaceae > Medicago > Medicago truncatula. The sequence goes on from NC_053046.1 coordinate 6,427,492, forward strand.
TTTATTGTAAAATTTGGATTCAAAATCACATTAGAATTAAGTTAAAATTAAACCCTGGATCACGTGGTGACTGCTAGTCTAGTACTAACTTTGATCAATCAATGTCGCCAGCTCATTCCCATTGCTTTGTTTGTTAATAATAATAATAATAATAATAAAAGTAATAGTAATGGAGTCAAAGCAAAGTTGGGTCAATTAGCATAGCTGTGCTCTCTGCATGCATGCCATTGCCGCTCCTCTCTGTAACTGTGACTCTGTCACTGTGCCACTTTTTTTTTTACTCTTCAAACTTGAATGAAAATAGTATTTTGACCCTTCTTCTTAAATGTCACTGCTGTTGCTTTCTGTGCCACAAATGATAGTAACACTTTTCTTTGGTTGGTTGTGCAGCAAGCCAGCATGACCATATTTATTTGTACGTAGTATTTTCAAAATTACACACATTGGTTAATTTGATGGTAAAATTATTGAAAGTGACCAATTATACATATTTTGATTACCGACAAACTCCACATCTTGCCAATAGAACCATAGAAATTAAGATAATGCATGCATGTCTTGTTTGTTATACTTGGAATTGGATATTGAGAATGTGAAGTACAAGTTCTTGGAATCTTTCCAGAACTTTGTATATTTACAATAACATGAAAAACAAGGGAATGGCCTAAAAAGGAGCGCTATGCATTGCATTTGTATTTGCCAGTTACCACTACACACTACCATGGGATGGGATGGGGCTATCTATGGGATGGGATGTGAAAAACAAAAATGAATACAGAATTCCTTGGCATTTTCCTTCACTTGTGTCCAAGGGGAGAGCAGCAAGATAACTGGAGAGACAGTACATGATATATGTTGAAGATTGACCGTCATTCAATGCCATGACAAAACATCTTATCATGGCATCTAAATAATACTCAATTTGTCTCATACTCATTCATCTATAATTCTAAAATTTATTATTTTTTCAAATTGTGCATCGCATTAATAATTGAGAAATGATATTTCTACAACCATTTTGTGACAACTTTTCTCTCATACTCATATTATATTCTTACTCTCTCTCCATTGTTTTTGACCAATAAGAACAGAGAAAAAAGAGGTTGTTAGCAAATGTTTGTTCAAATATCATTGCTCTTAATAATTTATAGATTTAAATGCAATTTTGACCCCTTAGGTATAGAACCTAGATCTATAAGTCTCATTTGGGAAGTTGTTTAAGGGATCTCGATCGACATCTACATGGTGGAAAGACATATTCTAGTTTGGGTCTAATGTGGGGTTTGCCTCATATTGGTTTTTAGAAGGAGTTATAACGGTAGTTCGTTGTTAAGGGCCATAATTACCTATTTCACCTATATAATTTATGGCACTTATTGACTTGGTTGATAAGAAATCTAGTGATAATCCCTCAATTTAATGTAAATATTAGATCATAAATGAAATTTCATGAACTATAACCTTTTTCAAACACTTTTTTGTAGTATTGAAGGGAGGTGAATGAAGATTGAGTTCGTGCAATTAGTTGGGCAAGAAGAAGCACAAGCTTAGTAAATTGTCTCAGAGATTGAAGTCTTGAAACATGGCACCGTTTGCTATGACGATTTTCTATTCATCTAGCGAATTCTAGAGATTTAGTGACCCACATGGATGAAGAAATCACAATTTCGCCAAGCAAACGGTCACTTTTAAGAAACTCAGTCGCAATTTAGATCAACATTAAGGTGGAGCATTGAAAACTTGAAGATTGAGTGATTGATGCAACATCGCTTCATTCTATCTCTTTATTGTAAGTTATTATGATAATGTGTAACTAATTGAGATTAGGTGTAGTTAGTTATGATTTCAATGTTAATAATTGATTTTTCTCATTATATCGATGTTTATATTCATACACTTGATGTTTTTCCAACGTTAAGCTCCAAATATGATCATTTGATTTAGGTTTAAATATGTCTTTCGTCCCTGCAAATATATGTCATTTGAATTTTTGTCCTTGAAGTTACTAATCTTTTCAATCTGCCCCTACAAATATTAATCATTTGACTTTTGGTCCTAATTAGGTTTTTCTGCTGAGGTGGATTGTCATTAGCGACGTGGTGCCCATGTGGCATGTGATGATTGGGCAAGGTGGTTTGCGTAAATAGGTCTTTCATCCCTGCAAATATAGGTCATTTGAATTTTCGTCCCTGAAGTTACTAATCAGATGTACTTAGGACCAAAAGTCAAATGATTAATATTTGCAGGGGCATATTGAAAGGATTAGTAATTTCAGGGACGAAAATTCAAATGACTTATATTTGCAGGGGCGAAAGACCTATTTAAACCTTTGATTTATAAAGTGCTAGACACAAACTTTGTACTTGCATCCTCTTCTTCCCCTCATTCTCTCATTCTCAATCCTTCTTCAAAATGTGTTTATGTCTCACTTGATCTTCTTTCTCTCTCTTGATCTTATTTATTTTATTTTTCTCTCTCTTGATCTTCTCTCTAAAATTTAGAGAGAGATAGATATAACTTGGTGAAAGATAATGAAAGAAATGAGATGATCCAAATTCATAGACTTTTATCTGGACAGAGAATAGGAACATTTGCATATGCTAGTTGTGAGACATAGAGCTAGGTTTACAATTACACATATTATCACGATGTAATGCTATTTTATCAATTAACTAAGCAGGGTATTAGAAGTTAAAGGATAAAATAGTTCTCTCGTTATCTACAAGACCTTGAGATGTACGGTGAGCGATATGTGAAGTTATAACTATAACACTACGAGTATATAACTGATAACGAAAGACATTACAGGATTAACTAATGAAAGACTTTTTACAAATCATTAACATAAAATATTGAAAACTGTTGAAGGATTCAAAATTTAACAAATCTTTTTGGATCGACAATCTATAATAGAGGTGGAGGAAACACAAGAAATGAGGGTTTCAATTGTGTAGACGATTTTAATTTTTTTTCTTTAACAACCATTAACATTTAAATTTTTTTAGTAAACCTTTTAAGGAGTTGTCTATACTAGAGTAAATTCTTTATCAAATCATTCAAATTTATTTCATACAAGAGAGATAAGGTGATTAGGTGAAGTTGAACTGTGAAGAACTTGTCTTAAACAAACAAACAAAATAGATGGTGAATGAAAAGTGAAGAGATAAAAAGAATGACAAAATATGTTTATATTGTTTCGCTATCCAAATTAATAGCTTGTCCAGTATACCCCTATTCAGTCATTTTGCATTCTACTTTAGAAAGACTTAATCCATTATAATCCATTGATTACATTCTTCAGAGTATTTTCTGCTGCCATAGGCTATATTCTGAATTCCACAAAGCCTTGATATTTTCTAAGTCCTTACCAACTAAACATACTCGCTTCACCAAGCATGATGAGTTTCCATCAAAGATCATGACCTAGACAAGTTTACTTTGTCTTCTCATACCCATGAGGTCCAAGTGTTTAATGTCTCTTCGGACGACTTTGTTGAATAAAGGGCATTGCCACAACTAGGGGTTGTACGATAAATTATAAGTTTGTCTTTGAGTGATACAAAGTAATAGGTAGGCTGATTACTTTTTATGAAAGAATATTAAAATAAAATCTTATATCAATTCAAGTGTGTCGCGACTACTTGATCGATTTACAACATGATCTAATTACTCACTTTGAGAGGATTTATCGTGATTTTTCTATATCATGTCCTTTGATTTTTATTGATTATGTCTTTCTTCTTCTTTTGATTTTTCCTTGATTGGGCAAGAGGAGATGATAAAAGACGTGATGATCCGCAATGTTTGAATAGTTTCCCTTTTATATTTAAGTTTGTGGTTAACTGTGTCTAAATATTATGTGGTTGGCTTTGTGGCCATTCAAGTATTTCTCAACGGTCAATTGAAAAAAGAGAAGTAATTGAATGGTCACAATACCTGGTAAATAAATATATTTGGATACGCATAAAAAATACATATAATTTTTTTCTTTATTTTTCTACTTTTTTTTTGTCTAAGTGGTATGCGTAATGTTAAATTAACACATGAGATTGTTTAAACATATTTATGCACCCAAAAGCCCGAGAATATGACTAATGTGTGACTTCAATACGATTTTAAAGTTAGCTGAAAGTATTGTGACCACACAAAACTTCCTCCAAAATAAAACCAGTTTATTTGAGGGAGTCGTCGCATCTTCAGATTCTAAAGAAGATTTTACCTTTTGCATAATCGCGGAGACTCATCATGATTGTTGAAGTTGTCTGTAGTTTGTTATTTGTCTCACATTGTTCAAGTTTCTCCAGCTGTTGAGTGTATAAATATGTTTGAGTATCATCATCTTTTAAGCTAGTTTTTAGGATGAGATTCAATCTTATTTAACATGGTATCAGAACCGACGTGAATGTAGGCGTTGAAGTTATATCTATTGAAAATCACTGACCCACGGTGACTTTAAAAAACTCACTATAATACCAAACAAAAAATATGGCATATAGTATATTTATTTATTTGTAAAAAAGATGAGATGAAAATATTGAAAGATCCCTTCTGTGACATATATAAATACAAGCATCTGGTTGTAAGTGGGGTTGCAGCAGTGAGAAAGAAGGGGGGGTCCCAACTAGAATTTATTGTTCCTAACTTCTCACATATCCATTTTGTGTTTTCTTTTTAATTGAAATATAGATGTTGTTCTGAAATCTCATGGCAAGTTTAGACATGATGTACAACTCATCCGAACAAAAGGGTCATCATCATTGTGCTCCAATGAGTCCAAGAATCTCCTTCTCCAATGATTTTGTGGATCTCCAACAAGCCATGAAACAACAAGAAAGAAGATCAGACACACACATACCTGTAGTGTCTTCTGACTTTGAATTCTCTGTCACTAACTACTCAATGATGAGTGCTGATGAACTTTTCTCCAAAGGAAGATTGTTACCTTACAAAGATAATAAGATTCAAAGAGCTACTACTACTACTCTTAAACAAGAGCTTCTTCATAATGATGATGAATATGATAGCTTTTCTTTAAGGCCTCCTAAGGGTAGGTGGAAGGGTCTTTTGGGTCTTAGAAAAAGTCACATTGGTTCTAAGAAGGCTGAGAAGAGTGAAGCTTCTGATCAAAGAAGGCCTAATGAACCACCTCAATTTAATTTCACTTCTCAGGTTATTTTTTTTACTTTGGATTCATTTTTTTATATATATTTTTTTGTGGTGAGTGGGGTTTGAACCCCGGACCTTGTATATATTATGCATTGTCCCTACCAACCGAGTCAAGTTCGATTATTTAGAATATGTTTGTTATAATTTTTTTTTAGTAAAAAAAAGCTTTATTTTGGTTTTTATTTTTGGTATTACAGGAGCTGGCAAATGAAGGAAGTTCAAGTTACTAAGATTTGGATGTTGGAATATAAGATATGGTTGAAGGAAGTGTTGAATTTTTAGAGGAATGGACCAACTTCTTTTTTTTCTTCTCTTTTTTGTTTTTGTTTTTCTTGTCTTGTTGACAAGATGGGGAAAAAGGAAGGTCATTTTCTCTTTTTTTTTTTTTTTTTTTTTCCTCTTTTTTCATGATTGGGTTTGAGAAAAGTTAAGGGAATTTGTGTGTTAGGATTTTGCTTGTCAATTTGGATTATTGGTTTCTTCTCTTGTAATTTCTCTTAGATCTTGTAGGAATTAGGATCTGGTTATTTTGTTGTACAAATTATTTGCTTCTAGTATTTAAGTAAGTATTTGACAACGTTTTGACTCCAAAAGAAAAATCTCCTTTTGTTAGACTTTTTAGTTATCTTTTTCTCAAATGAAATTGATAATGCAGATTGCTATGAATTTATTTTGTAGAGGACTCTATGTTTGTGTTTGTATGTTTTAATTAGTTTGATTAACTTGTTATCTTCTGCAAAGAAAATGGTGTTATTTCTATAATCTAAATAGTATCTTCCACTTTAACACTTTTAATAAGTTTTGATACTACATAGAAAGAAAGAAAGAAAAAAATTAACGTTATTGAAATGTAGCATCACTATCCATATATACTTCTTTACGTAACTTTCATATATAATAATCTAAGCATTTAGAAGAATACAAGAAAAATGATGAAACGTGATTAAGGAGTTAGATGAACAAATTCTTGGTGTGCTACTGTATTGATAGACCAAAGGAGCATATCATTCGTGAAGTTTTTTTGGACAACGATGTTGTGGAATTTCTCATCAAAATCCATCTTTCATACTTTCTCAAGCTAATGAAAGGATTTAGAGGTTTAGTAGTAATAAAGAGTATAGGTTTAAGAGTGTCATCGAGTTTATGTTGATCGATACTCTCATCGAGTTTGGCATCAAGCTATAAATTCACATCATGAATGAAAGTTCGCATGAGCAGGTCCAACGAACAATCAAGTTTTATTCAACAATAAGAGATTGATATTTCTTGACTTACAACTTCAATTGGGTTTTTGAAATGTGATATTGATTCTGCAATTTTCTTTAAGCAGAAGTGTGTTGAGGTCACTATTTAATGTATAGTGTTCTTTAATTATGGCTCGATTAGTGGTTAGGCCTGAGGACTTATTCAAGCTCTTAAATGGATTATTCCTTTGGAGTATACTAATGTGTTCTTTGAGATCGATTATAAACTAGTGATATAAATGATGTGCTCAAAGATAAATCTTATCATACGAAATATGGATTACATAAATTAAGGAAGGAAACCATGTGAGGCTCAGAGGCTTAAAGCACTTACTTAATGGATTATTTCTTTGGGGTATACAAATGTTTTCTTTGAGATGGATTGTATACAACTGATAGATCTTTGCTTAGTTTGTACAACTACTTTAAATTATTGACAGTGTTTTGATTATCCTAATGTATTTTTTCTATGAATTTCAATCATAAAAAGACATTAACCTACAACAAATATTAACCTTGATGGTTTCTAAGGTAAGTGAATCGTCAAGTCCCTCAAGTTCTTCACTGGTGTATCTGGTTATATATAATTAATCTTGGTTGTTTAAATAAAATAAAGGGTCTTATTAACGAGTTTTTCCAAGACATTCTTTAAACATTCTAAAATAAGCAATTATTTTAAAAATAAAAATAAAAACTAATATTTTGAATACCAAGGCACTTAATACATGCATTTTCATAAATATTTACTATTACTTATGGTCTTTAAAGAGTGTCACAGAGACACACCTTAAGATTTCCCTAAAATTAAACATTAGGGGTGCTTTTTTGGAATTTTAAACTAATTTCAAGAAAAGGTATGCATGCTTGTTTGGTTTTTTCAAGAAAAAATATTTCTGTTGCGGAAACGTGATTTTTTGGTCCATAGAAAAACTTTTTCTTGTCAAGGAAAACAAAACTTTATCAAGTATGCTAGATCTACATCTACAATGGGGACATTAGGTGTTATTAGCATTTAAATTTGGCCCAAATCTAAGGAAGTAGCTTGTTTGTGTATTAAATTTTGGGCCATCTAAAAAGAAGTTTGAATTCTGCTTTTCATCCTGCATATTTTGCTCGCGCCCTGCAGCCATGCCAAAATGTCCTTGCGCTAGTTAAGTCTTGCAGCGTGACTTAACTAGCGCACCTTATAAACTATGCGTGACTTAAGTCACGCACAACTGGCCTATGCGCGAGTTAACTCACGCACCTTGGCCGGTGATTAGAGCTGAAGAACAAACGTTTTTTGGTCCTTATCAGTTTTCCAACATTCATTCCACACGTTTTTTACCAAATTTTACACATTTTTTGATCACATTAATGGTATTTACAACTTATACTACCATTCCCACCTATAAATACCCCTCCATACTTCCCTAATTCCTCACACCATCTCACTTTCTCCTCCACCTCACTCTCTCCCTCTATTTCTCTTCTTTCTTTCTTTTTTCAATATTCTCTTTGGGGGCAAAAATGATTTATCTTCGTCGGGGTAAAATAGTGAGTAACCGACATGGGAAGTGATCAACCCTTGAGATAAGTTTAAATCTGCTTTTTTTTACTCCATAAACTTTTTACCGTGGGTAAAAATATTTGTCTTGGGGTGTAAAAAAACCAGATTTAAATTTAGCTCAAGGGTTGATGGTGTATTTTCCCCAAGAAGGCTGCTCACTATTTTACCCCAAGATGATTGGTCACCTTTTACCCCAAAGAGGGAGAAAATAAGTAGATTTAGTGATTTTGAATAAATTGTTGTATCAATTATTGTATTGTATGAATTCTATTAATAAAATGAGATGATATTGTTATATGCGTCAATTTTTGTTCATTCCTTTTTATTTTATATTTTATTTTCTAATTTTGTATTTAATAAATAAATATTAATTTAGTTCATTTCATTTTATTTGTATTTATTTAATGAATAATATCGAATTAAATAAAAATTGTGATAGCGTGAATTCGAATAAAAATTGCAACAGCGTGAATTCAAATAAAAATTGCAACAGCGTGAATTCAAATAAAAATTGTGACATCGTATATTGAATAAATTCGAATAAAAAGTCAATAAATAACTTATATAGCTTATTCTCAGTAATATATGTTCCTTTCATTACATTACATTCCGGAATGTATCTTCCAACTGCAACAATTATAAAACTAATTAATGCTATCTATTTGAAAAATTAAAGTTTGTTTTTTAAAAACAAAGTTTGTTTGTTGTTATCTTTAAATTTTAACAAAATTTTGTTACAAACAATGGTTCAAGAAGAGTTAAAATTCTATAAATAAAATGAGTAGTAATTGTTAAAAAATTAAAAAGATATGCACATTATTTAGAAAATTGACAATTGTTTGTTATGAGAGAGACTACGAAAAAAATATAGGAATTTGTTGCAGAAGATAATAACTACAATTGTTTGTTACGAGAGAAAGATAACATATTAAATTTATTGGAAAGATAAAGTGTGTGCAAAAAAATAGGAACTTATTGGTGGATTAAAATGAAGGTATAATAGAAAGAAAATGTGCAAAAATACACATCACTATTTTGGTGTTAATTTTCTTAAAAGACACTTAAAAAAGAATCGAGAGAGTATATTATAAGAGTCATATAACTTTAACTTTTAAATTCGTCAAATAGAAGTACCTATAAGATACCTATTAATAATGAGCAAAACCTCATAATTGAGAATTGTCTTAGGGACATCAATAATCAGTGTGTATGTTCAAATCCATGATGTGTTGTATTATTAATTATCTTTTTTTTCAATTTATGAACACTGAGCCAGTGTTATGTGAAGAACTATATGTAAATTGTAAAATGATGATAGCAAATGTTTTTTTTATCAAAATAAAAAGCACTAATGTTTTAATTTATAGAAGAGAGAGACATATTGTAAAGTAAAAAAAATTATTAAAAGAATGTCTATATCTTTTATTTTGGCTTGAGACTGATTCTCAACATGTTTTCCTGGCCTTTAAATCTAAAACAAAGGTTCCTTGGAAGCTTAGAAATAGATGGAAGAATTGCCACACTCTGAGAGAGAAATTGCACCTATCAAAAAGATGAGTTGCCGACTCTTCCATGGATTTGTACCGAATACATTTCACATTTAAAGGAACCGGAAAACCTCGTGATGGAGATGATTGATGCATTTGGGCACCCTATCTTACACAGGCTAGGATAATTGTTATATAGATGTAACTTAGAGCCCATTTGTTATAATTTTTTTTAAGAAAATAATCACTTTTTTAGAATATTGCATCCGTTTGTTACAGCTTTTTAAAAAAATCAGAATCTAAAAAAAATCTAAAAACAGCTTCTCATTGGGAGCAGCTTCTCAAAAAATAGATTTTTTTTAGAGGAGAGAGAAAATATGGATCAAAAGATTGAACTAATTTTGTAACAAAAATATCGTTTTTATATAGTTGTATCCTAACAAACTAAATTATTTTTAAAAAAAAAAATGATTTTTGTCCAGGTAAACAAACGCAAAATAGATTATAATTTTTCATAAATTCTTTAAAAAATAATCTCTAAATTATTTTATGTGAAAATCATTTTTATTTTAATTTGTAACAATCTTAAGTGTATTGAACTTTTGGAAGAGGACTACAAATCAACATATAACACCATTGATGAGGAACGAATAGCTTTAAATTCTAAGCATCCATAATTTGTCTCATAGTCTGTCTAAAAGGCTCAAACATGAAGTGATATTTTATAGTCATTGGAGCGCCAAAGACCTTAATTACAGTTATTTACTTTAAAAAAAAGTAGAAGAGCTAGCATGAGGTAGCCTAAATCTTATGAACTTCAAAAAAGTACAAATGTATCCAATAGATTCTATATAAATACAAAAGATTTAATGATTGATAAGGCTAACTCTCAAATGATTTAATATGTTGTATTTACTGGGTTCAATTCGAACTTAGAACATCTGGTTACGTTAGAAGACATCTCTTGTCATTTTATTTAATCAGTAAAAAAAAAGGAATTGTAGAAATAAAATTTCTAAATGCGAATTTCTTTTTAAAATATGAAGGGGTGTAGGAAGACTTTACAAAGAATTGTTTTTGGTCACCAACGCTGCCTATAGTCTCAAAAACCCTCTTGCTTCAGTGCATTCTTTGAAAATTGCTCTTTATCACAACAAAAAATGCTCACTCACATCCCAAAAATACTAAAATACTTTCAGTCGTAGTTAACTTCTGTTCACACTAAGGTGCTCCAGTGCGGTGGATAATGTTGTTGGTTCATTTAATGAGCGACAGTTAACTGCCACCGAAGATATTTTGATATTTTTAGGGTGTGAGGAAGATTTTTTAGTGTGAAAGGAGCAACTTTTCTTTCAATCCCGTTATGGGTTTGTAACATCGCAGCCTAGTCCTGCATTTAGTGGCCATTACAATAAAAAGTTAAAGTTTCTTTCTAAACACCCAACTCCTAAGAAAAATTAATTATGCTTTATATATTGATTATTATTTTTTCCACCCAAGCTTTTCCTCGCACGCCTTATTTTTTTCCACTTTTACCTCTGGTCTGAATTTCGTTTTCCGGATTGCATTGTTAGAATTTTGTAGATGTTTCTGGATTTGAAAATCCGGAATAATGTTTTACCAGAACTTTTGCAATTTTAATCTTCAAAATTCGTAAAATAAAAAACAGAAATAAAAAGACACAAACATAAAAACAACTCATTTTATTAATATATGAACAATACATTACAATAATTTTCAAGTTTTTTAAGCTTATTACATAAGATGTTAAATCTATTTCTACTCTTAACTTATTACATAAGCAATACCGGTGGCTCCAGCCACAGGTGGAGAGGAAGGAGGGGGAGGAAATACATTCCGGATTTTGTGTTCTGGAAAATCATGATCACGGTACAAATTTGTATTCAGCATTGGATTTTTTTGTGTCCCACATTGCACCGACAATTTTTGTGGTCCATAACGCCCACATACCTCAATAAATAGGGGTCCCTGTTTTCATTACAATTAAACTACATCAGACAAAAAAACATGGAATTCCCTGGCTTTGATCTGAACACCAAGCTAGCGGCAGTCTACTACAACGGTGGAACACCACCCCATCTATTTAGGATTCGAGACGATGTCACCCTCTCCGGGCTGAAGGATGAGCTGGATCAAATCAACCGTCAACTCAACCACAAAGACACGAGGAGGGTGGTCGAAGTTGAATATCGATGTCCATTGTCCGACTCAGTCGGAGGGACCAGAGGAGGAAGAAGTTAGTTTAAATGATCCGTGATAATGTGCTATGTTTTACTTAATCGCGTGTTTTATGTTGTTTTAATTGCGTGTTAGTTATGTGTTGTTGAATTAAGTTGTTGCATTATGTTTTAATTTACGTCAGATATGTTCATTTATTCGATAAAATAACCAAAGATATGCGTTTCGGATTACGAAATCTGGATTTGCCTAGGGCGTATGTGTGTTTCGGAAATCGAAATCTGGAATACCTCAGCATAGGATTCTTTCGTATGGACCACATTGCACCAGGAGTTCATGTGGTCCACAACATCCAAGAACCTCTATAAATACATCATCTCCGGTTTTCAGCTTCAATGCCATCAAAATACACAAACACACCAAAGAAAATCATGCAAATTTTTGTCATTAAGCTGAGGATCTTTCTCATGCGGTCGCAAATAGATGAGTTAGCTCTCTATTTGACTGCATGATGAAGATCCTCAGCATGCTGTCAAAAATACAAACAAGCACACCAAAGAGACCATGCAAATTTTTGTCATCGTGCTGAGGATCTTTCTCATGTTGTTTTAAATATATAGATCTCTATATAACAACATGATGAAGATCCTCAACATGCTGTCAAAAATATATATATACTCCTTGATGCCTCCTTGATACATAGATAACTCAAAAATATCAAGAGGTTGCTATGAGTTAGATTGTGCTGCCTGCCAGATGAATATGTCATTTGGCAAGGCAGCAGGATCTAACTCAAAGAAATCCTCTTGAAAACATCTTCCCAAAAGATTCATCATTTCTGTTATTATGGTTTTTTTTAACTGTTTATTTGTCTTATGTTGCTTCAATTTATGTTATGTACCTTTGTTCTATTTTTTTCCAAGGCAATTGCAACGAAAACGATCCAAACAAAAGGGTCTGATGCAGTTCGGACCTTACAATCCGGAATAGCTTCATGCATTATGGATTATAAAATCCGGAAACCCTTAGTAACATTTTGGCCGGTGACGTTTCACCAACCATTAGGCCGGTTAGTGGAGTTTTAATACGTTTTTTGGACGGTTTTGAATGAAAAACACGTTTTCCTTGACTTCCAAATTACCTATGACTTGTTTTAGGCTATAAAAAGGCTCGGATCTTCAACATTTTCATTCATTCTTCTTCACCCTCCTTTCTTACATTTTCTTCAAAAAAAAATTAGTTTTTTAGGTAGATTTTAGGAGTGTTAGTGGTGTCATGGTCATTGTTGACCGCTCATACGACCCCTGCAATTGCATTGCAGCTTATGCGGGGTCGTATAACGGTTAACAGAGACCCTTGACATCGAAGAAAGACACAAAATATTCATATCGTATTTGTCTGGATTATCTGTTCCGGAAACACTAACAATTTGGTCCGGATACGAAATCCATACCAGGGGTAGTTTTGAAATTTTTGCAGGACGCGCGAGAAGGCAAGAGGGTGGGAAAAGTAATAGTCTTATATATTTTATGTAACATCAGTCTATTATTCTTTTCATGTGTATTACGTTTAACTATTTTTAAATATATTAGTTTAACTTAAATGCACATTTGCTTTCTATATTTCATTTTATTCTTGATTCTTTTTTATGGTTACATTTTATTTTATTTTATTCTTGATTCTAATCCCTCACTTCTAAATCCATAATCTTGATCCTCCAATTAAAAATGTTAGACATTATCTTCACTATGAAGTTGAGACTAATATTGAACCATGTTAAAAGTGAGATGTTCATGTGACAAGTGAGTTGTTGATGTGGCATTGTTTAGTTGGACTAAAACTTTAAACTTGATGAGATTTTTGAACCATGGATGAACTTTCTTTCAAAAATGGTAGTGGCGCATCAACGAATCCAATTCATCCAATTTATAATTACAGGTTCAAAAACGAGGGGATCAAAATTATAAATAGGATAAAATAAAATGATTAAAATTGCATTTGTGACTCTGAGTATACATATATCAACTTCAAATACAATTTTCTTTGTCTAAAATTTTACGGGTCTATGGTGAGATGAAGTTATTAAACAATTTAAAAATTTAAATTAATTTTTTATGAAATAAAAAAACGCTGTAAAATGCAATATTAGAGTTTTAAAAAGAAAATTTAAAGATGTTTTTAGCCTTTTTAAACCAATATACATTAGAGGGATAATGGTTGCCCCACACAACAACATTAAAAGTGTAATTTTACATTTTAAAACTAATAATATATAATAGAATACATAAATAATATTATCTCTATTCATTTTTAAGTGTCATTTTAAAATACTACACTTAAATTAAGAAAAGGATTTTTGACTTTTTTTTTTTTCTTTCTCTGTTACACCCTGATTTTAATTCACCAATAATTTTTTTTGGACACACTCCATCTTTTCAATAAATTTGATGTGTCGTCTTTCTCCCATAACAGACAATTGATAGTTGATCTCCATCTCTCCAACATTTTTTTTTCATGCACTCTATCTCTCTTTCAATGAGTCATTCACTCATTCTTCTTTTTTAACATTCATAAAAACTTTTTATTTTTTTCATTAAAATTATTCTTTTATTTTGCACTTAAAATTTTTAACAGTGTTACTGATCTTGTTTATAAATTTCAACTCTTTATAAAATTATTACATAGGTAACAAAAAAAATCGAAGAATTTTAAATTTGCAAATAACAAAAAATAAACTTTATTTAAAAAAACAAACTTAAATTTTTCAAATAGATAATATTAATTAGATTTATTGAAAAAAGTAAGTAGGAGTAATAGAGAAATGGTGTAATTGGCAATTTATACCTTTAAACCATAAAAAACAATTAAATAGAAACACAAAATATGTAGTCAAACAAAGGGAGCATTAAAACAAGATATCATTTTTTTTTGCTAACACTTCAATTTTCATAGAAAGAAGGTCGTGGTAATACAAAGTTCGATTCAAATTTTTTCTGATGATCTGTCATTTGATGGAGCTCAATATTCATTAACCACGTAGTATATAAAATAATATTGATCAAAATTTAACATTTTAAGTCAAACCAATTTAGAATCGTAAACTCACAAACTGCCAAAATAATTGAGAGTTTACCAATTTTATTAGAGTTTCCTTGAATTGGTATGAGTTTACTCAGGGCCGTGTGGCCCTGAGCATGGGTTGAGGGGGTGGCAGCCCATGGCACCACACATTTCCAGGGGCATCAAAGTTTTATTTCTAACTTATTATATACATGCATCTTAAAATTTTAGCTCTTGTATATTAACACTCATATTATTTTACCCGAGTTTATGTGTATCATTTCTTATCAATTCTCAATCTCTAATTTTCCCATCTCAACTTTGTTAACACAAGTCATTGACATTCAAAAACAGCCAAAAGCACAAGTGTCGGTGCCGTATAGATATAATATAGTCTCTTAAGAGTATGTACCAAACGATTCATTTATCTATTAAATAGTCATACATTTTTTTTATACATATATAGTAAAAAATCAAACAATTCTGCGGATGAGGAGGAAGAAGTCTCTTTATAGTGGTTTATGAATATAAACATTAATTATGATCCATGTGTGCTATTGTGTAAATCATGCTCTCTTTAGTTATTAAATTCTCAATAATCAAATGAAAATGTGCAATAATCTTTCCGGTTCATTTCTTTTATCCTTGTGTATTTTTGGTTAAAAAATATATAGATGTATTATCTTATGATTCGTCCCCTAATTGTCATATTATCCATAATTTATCAAATGTTACATCCGTAACCAAGAATTTGGCGAGCTCCCTAACCCCTAGAGGGCGTGGGTTCGCTCCATTCTACTCATTTTTTTTCTTTCTATTGTATTAATAATATTTTTATTCAAAAAAGAGGTCATGTAGGGACTTGAATGAACCGCCGTTCTTTATGTTAGATTCAACAAAATAAACCACTACACCAGTCCACAATTTTACTAGTACCTTAAAATTGTTTAATATATATTCTTTGGCAAAATATTTTTCCCATGCTCTGCTAAATTCTTGGCTCCGCCATCGGACCCGCTCTCATTTTACTAAAAAACAAATTTTTATGTAAGTTAATTTGTTTGTGTAACTTACAAGCGTATGCTCATAAGATTTTAAAAGATAACTCGAAAGTTTAACGATCTCATTTGGATGGATTCCAAAGTTTGGCTTTGTTTGACGCTTGTACAAGGTTTTGTTGACCCCCTAATTTGGGTGTGCTTCTACTAATTTAAACTATTTATTCTAGCCTAAATATGACATGTACTTTAAAATAAATGTTGGATCCTCTCCTTCATTTTTTTGTCTTCATCTCTCCTGATTTTCTATCACTCTCTTAATCTTACAATTTCTCTCTTGATTATATTTTTATTTTTTAAAGAAGAAAAAGAGTGAGTTTAAGAAAGAGTTAGAGAGTTCCTTAAAAAAAAAAAAAAAGTTAGAGAGTTAAAAGAGGGAGTGAGATAAAAATGAAAGAGATGATCATATCCGTACTTAAACAAATGTTGTTTCTCCGGCCGATTATGGTTCAATAGCTGACTATTAGTTATTTCCAATTATTAGATACTTCCTCTGTCGTAAATTATAAGTTGTTTTGACCGTTTCGCACAAATTGAGAAATTAAATCAATTGTGTAAGAGAAATTATGAGTAATTATACAAAATTATCCTTTATTAATAATATTGGACATAAAAAGTTAAAGAATTAAAAGAAGAAAGCAAAATAAATAGTTAAGGGTATAATAGAAAAAATAACATTAATATTTAATTAGTATTGTAAAACGATTTATAATTTAAGATAAACTGTTTTTTTTTCCTTTCTAAACAACTTATTTGGAACGGATGGAGTATCATTATATTTCAACAATAGTATATAGGAGCTCCTGAGCTTGGATGGGTGGGAGACCATCCATGGCCCAATTTTTTTAGGGGACCAATTTTTTTTTTATTTTTACTTAATAGTTAGTGGTATGTGTGTGCGCGCATATATATATATATATATATATGAGATTT
This sequence comes from Medicago truncatula, assembly GCF_003473485.1. Taxonomy (NCBI): domain Eukaryota; kingdom Viridiplantae; phylum Streptophyta; class Magnoliopsida; order Fabales; family Fabaceae; genus Medicago; species Medicago truncatula. Next base: position 6,444,188 of record NC_053046.1, read on the forward strand.
GCTAGAACACACCCACTAGTTTTTATGTGGGAGTGTTTTAGCAAGCTACACCTTAAGATGTATTTAACTACTTTTTAGTTGTAACTTGCTAAAACACACCTTCTAAAAAATAAGTAGGTGAATCCTAGCAAATGCCTATAGGAGTTGCTAACATACAACCACTTATTTTTTAGAATGTTTGTTTTAGCAATATTCACCTTAAGGTGTATTTAACAACTTTTTAGTTATATCTTTGCTAAAATACACCTTAATAAAAACTAGTGGGTGTATCCTAGGAGACCCCTATATATATATAGAGAGAGGGTGTATCAAGTTATTTAATCACTATCATGTTATTTAATTTTTATAAATGTAGGTAATCTTTTCACACCTTCATCTCTCACGTCTGTTCCTATTCTGTACTTATCCCCCTTTATTTCTCTTGCCGTCAATTGTATCCATTTTTGCAGTTTTTCCTTCAAATTTCACTTCGTGGGGTTCCATCGTGCTTATTCCCTTTCTTCTTCTTCTTTCTCTGTATCAACTCTATTCTTTAAAAAAATAAAAAATAAAAACTCATGACTTTTGTTGATACAAAAAAAAAAAAAAAAAACTCATGACCTTTGTTGAACCAAAAATAAAATCACGACTTCTGAAGCAAACTATTTTTAATTTTATACAAAAAATTGGATTTGTAACTATGGTACTCAACAAGTTTTGGTTGTGAATTCCATCGTGAAACAAATACAAATAGCTGTAAAGATTTGTAAAACAAGATTTGTTAATTGGATCTCTTTTTATGGCAATTGGATGGTTGGATGTTTGAATTCGATGGTAGAATAATTTGTGCATCATCAAATTTGTTCCCCTTTATATTCTTATTTGCTGATGTGAATGGAAGAACAAAAATGGAAGAAAGGAAAGAAAGAAAAAACGAAGGAATGATGCGATGAAAGAGAAAGAGAGCACATTAACATTTTGAACAAGTAAATCCATTTGAACCGTCAGATCAGATCCAATGGTCACCATTTGATCATCTCACCCTCTCATTATAACACTCCTCTCATTTGATACACCCTTTATATATATATAGGTTAACTAAATTTTTTCGTCCTTACAAACTCAAATTTATTGAATTATCCTTAAACTTCTAAATTTTTTAATGTTTTTTTGTGTGAATATTATTAGAACATTAGAAAAAGTTCTTTTACAAAAAAAAAAAAAAAAATCAAGATAAAAATAAGGAAAATTTGGACCGAAAATCAAACTTTTTGCTCATTTTTTGTAGAAGAACTTTTTATAATGTATTATGAAGAAAAAAATTATTCAAAAAATTGAATAGGTTAAGGATAATTAAGCAAATTTAAATATAATAGGAACTACAATCTCGTGTTGGAAACTTTTACTAAGACGTAAACATGTCACTTCTTTTTTATGAGAATGAAAAGCACAAGTTGGTACCCTATATGGATGTTGATTTCTGAAAAGTCCAAAAAATTATGTTTCGTTGTCGTCAAATTAAAATTAAATGGAGATTCCTGTAGTATATTGATCATAACTTGCCAATAACTCCTTTTAAGATGGTTGTTGAATTTATGAAAACTAGAATCAATGAGTAGTGCTGGCTAATTACATAGGGTTTGGCTTAATATTGATGTATCAAATCATATAGTACTAGAAGATTTGACAAAAAATGCATACAATTAAACAAGTTCAAATTTGAGTTTCTACAACGGGGAACATTACGGCCAAGCCTAATTATTGAGCTTTTAGAGTATCCTAGCGAACCGTTATGTTTCCAACTTCTATAATTTAGCTCATTCTAAACCTAAAAATTAGTATTTCATTAGGATTGGTTAGAGTAATGTCAAGATATAAGATTAATTGAGTAGTTAGGCGGTATCATGTAGGCATCAATATAAAAGATAATTATGAGACATAGGAGTATTATTCTATGTTGACATATCTCTTTATTTTTGGGAATGATTTTTTGGTATTATGTTGACATAGGAATTATATTCTATGTTGACATAGGAGTTATAATTTATATGTAACTTATAAAACGTTAAAAGAGTTGTTAGAAGATTATGATTAAAAGAGAAATGAACTCTAATGATGTATTTTAAAATTATGCTTTAGCATAATATGGTTTAGTTTAAAGAGCTCGCTGGGATGTAATATCTCCCCCTCATAGTTATTTTTTCCAAATGACATTGAAGAAGAAAGAACATTGTTTTTCAGATGTTGTAGTTTAATTATTTGTATTGTAGTGTTTACGGTAGCTTTGTTATTGTTATTGAAAACTCATGACTTATTCTTTGGTTTTAACGTAATTGTACAAGTCTGTTATGTAAATTAAATCAAATTCTTGTCATAATCTATTACCGATATGAAGTACTTTGTATTATATATATTCTAGATCATAATATAAAGTCTTACGTAATATCAATAAAACGAGTCATTCTCAAACATTTCTGAAAATAACCAAACACAGGCAAATAAGAATAATGAGAAAGCCATCAAATCACAAGACATTTGAAACCAGTTAACGACGAAGTCAATATTTCATTAGTTTGTCAATCTTTAAATTAGTTGTGTTTTTTTTAACTTTTCAACCTAATATGTGAGAGTGTAGGCAGTGACGGATACAAAAATACTGATGTGTCGGAGCAAAATTTTATATGATAAATATTTATTGAAAATTTTTAACAATACAAAAGTGATATAATAATAACATCATTATCATCATTGAGAAAAATATTTGAGATTATAAATATTATCCTATTATATATTAGAAAAAATAAAGATTCATCAACATCTATAAATTAAAATTGTTTTTTACGTGTCTTTATATTTAAAAAATATGGTAGAAATTATTCAAAATTTCATCTAAAATGCATTTACGTATTCGATTTTATAAAATTCATGAGCAAACACTTTTTTATGATATAAATTTCCATTTAACTGAGACAATCTATTATTTTAGGAATGGACAATCATTAAAAAATCAAAGACTTAACAAATATAATCGGAAGAATAGTGAGAACAGTTGCCCATAATCTAGTGTACCTGGATCCGTGGTTGGGTGCACATTGGTAAAGAAAAATTTGTAGAAAATGTTATAGAGTGTCCTAAAAACATTTATTAAAAGATAAATTTAAAATTTTTGTCTTCATATTGATAAATTCAATCAAATCAACTTTTTAGAAATCTAAAATTTATTGTTTTCAATATAAATTTTTTATTTTTTTGTTTGCTTTTTTTTTTTTTTTAACTAATGTGAGGGACGCATACACGTTGGCACTTGTGCAGGATCGTGCCCCACTTTGTTTTTGCTTTCATTGGTACCCTTCCTATATATTCATTGTTCTCCATCAACAGTCCAACAATTATATATGTACTGTAGTATTAATTATCAATAGTGTATAGTATCTCACTAAATCTTTTTAAGAAATCTCACTAAAACTAACAACTTGTACCAAAAAAAGAAAGTAACATTCAACCAAGAATTAGTTTTAGTGAGGTACTATACACTATTTAGTCAATATTTTCTTCAATTTATCAAAGCCAAAGAAGATATTTCATTGATAATCGTCAAAGTAGAGAATGTATATCTTATTTAAAAATAAGAGAACTCACAAATAATTATAAATATGTATTGTTTGAAATTTATATGTATATATTACCCCTACTATTCAAAAAATTTAGATCCATCATTAATTAATATCTTTGAGTTGAGCACAATACATGGCCTTATGCTGCTTGTGCCCGACTGAATTCGCCTATTACATAAAAGAAAATGTTAACTATAGTGCCCCGAAACACTAACTAATAAGAAAAACTAAAATAAAAATTTTACATTGAAAAGTAAAATGTTCAACTTTATAAAAATCAAAAAATCATTTTTATAAAAGAATCTATTTTTCCTTCCTTAACTAATGTCATGAGAACACCGATAACATAAGCCTTCCATAAACTATCTACTTCTAAATTACTAACATTCTCCATTATCTACTAAACTTTTATTAAGATATTTTATTTTCTCCATGACCCAACCAACAAAACCATGTGTAAGAATAAAGAATACATAATTGACAGGGTGGATGCGAAGGTTATACTTAGAAAGAACACTTGGGAAGTCAATATTCCACGTGGGTAGGGAGGGCCCTAAAGTTAAAGTATCATCATAAAATAAAAGTGAGTGAAGTAAAAGAATAGTGCACAAGATCCAAGAAAATTGGTTACCGTACCTTAGTGACGCAATTCTATTCTATTCAGTGTAAATGTAGTTGTTTGTGCCCATTAGGCATTAGCTACTTCCTTCATTTATACACCACCCTTGTAGCTAGCTCCATTGTCATCTCTCACTCAACACTACTATTGTCCTCAACAACTACCACTCCAATGCATTTTTTTCCCCTAATTACTTCATATACCCCCCTTCTAGTACATCCTCTAACCGCCCCCAACCCAAAACAGATAAACCTCCTATTCTTTATCTTACCTTAGTCACTGACATTATTTCACCATTTTAGAACGTTTCACTATCAAAACGGTTGATAAATATCAAATCAGCTTAAGAATTGAATACATGGGCCCACGCCACCCCATCCATCTCTTTCTTCTTTATGATCCATCATTGTGTAAAATTTTACTGATGCCACCTTCTCTTTCTAGTTCCCACATGCTTTTGTACCTTCAATCTTCGTTTTAGCTACCAATTACCATTTTAATTCACATTTTACTTTTTTGGATCGTACTTTACTTCTTAGCTATCCATCCATATATGGTTGCCAATTGCACAATATGTGCATATTTTATTTTAATATCTCTAGGTATAGGATCCTATAGAAACTTCCCTTAATAATTATGCATCAATATTTTATTTTGCCAAATTATAACATCATTTGGCATTGTATCCAATATAGGAATAGGAACCTACCCTTAATGATATCAAAATTATCAATATCTATAGATGCTGGCTTTAGCCTACAAATAAAGGTATTTCGAGACAAAATAAAATAATGAGTGGCTATGAAGTCTCTATAAAAGAAAATTAAAAGTACTGAATTTTGAATATATTTTTTGGTACATGGTACCTAATTAAGGTTAGAAATTGTTAAGTTGATTATTGTGGGGGACGACAGTAAAGAGATGTTGATTTTTTGTGTGGATATGAAACACTATTACATCTGTGAATTACATTCTGCATCAAAAACTTGTCGTGATGTGTGTCATATACTAAAGAATATCCGGGGGCCCCTACTTGATGATTAGAAGATAAAACTATCTTGCATTAATTTGAATTAGCTTCCTTTGTTTTCTTGTCTTACCTATTCCTAGTTATTGACAATTGTCATCACTATTCAAAAATGTGTTTTCTTATAGACACGCACGGGCAAATGTTTGCGACCTAACATAAAGATTAATAAAAGAAATATTGTCACACAGCCCAATGATCATATCTTATCTATATATATATACACATACACACCATAGTACTACCCACTGAAAATTTGCCTTCTAATTAAACACGAGTTAAAAACTATGTTTTATCTTTCTTCTTTTAGTACATAAAATAGTCCTTCAAAAATGGGGGTAAAATAGGGAAGTAAAAAATGTCCTTCAAAAATGTGAAAAAGATAGATTTTGCAAGAATGAAGATTCTCCTGCGCGGAATGAAGATATGATATCTTAACCGAATCATACCCTCGTTGATACGAAATATGCAATGATTATAGGATAACGGAAAGTAACAGTGCGAGTCATGAAAAATTGCTTTGCTTGCTGCAAAAGTATGTATCGAGTGAGTCTGTTTCTCACTCCATGACCATGATCCCCAAAACCAACCCACAATCACATCATGAAGTCCACACACTATGAGGCAGAGGAATCTTAATCCTAACCCCATGTGCTACCCCTATAAACCATTGCCCCTTAATACTATACTAGTACCCCCCCCTAACCTAACTAGTACGACGTGACAATCACGTTCCTACCGCGTTACTTGCAAAAATCATTATCAAAAATTTCATAACTAAAACGACGGCCAAATCAATACCAATATGCAATTGCAATAATCTAGCACTAACAGGGACCAAACAAATGTAGTATATACTATAGATTATTCTTTTTCTGAAGGAGACTATAGATTATTCTTCTCCTCTCACTTTTGCAGCAGTTTATAGTGACAAATTAAATTAAACAAAACAAAACAGTTGAATTTCTAGAATTTGAATTCTGATTGATCAAAATTCTACCAAATAGTTTCATCTTTATGTATTTGTTTATATACAATAACAAATATTCCCCCATTTTTCACTCATGTACTGATTTTGTTGTACTTGGTGAAAGTAGAGTGGATTTGGTAGATTTAGTTCCAAAATTGGAAGACTCTTCTCACATGGGGTGAGGGTAATAAGATCAATTTTTCTCATCGTCTCTAACACGTGCCCGTAACTTACACGCCATTGCCAATCCCAACAATCACTCTTTCAACCCAGATTCTTCACTATGCGTTGCGTTGGTTAATTTTCTTCCTTTTACCATTTTCACTTTTTGCAATTTTTTATACATACTCCACTGAAATCATAATCTGTATGAATAAAAAAAACAAAAGAAAAAAGAGGATATGCAATCATACAATCACTGACTTTGTTGTACCTTTTTAATGGCAAAGGTTAAAATAAAGAAACGGACACGGATTTTAAGGGAGAGAGCATAAAATATATGAATCATGAAATCATCGTTTTGTTCTTCATTGAGTGAATTTACAGAAATTCTGCACAATTAAGCTTCGTAAAAACCCATTCAAAGAACCAACCAACGAAACTACCTTAATTTCTTTTTCTTCCATAATTAACCCAAATATTATTAAATCTATACACTAAATAATTAAAGAGTAATCTCAAACTGACATTAAACATAGATTAAATTCAAATTCAAATACCTAAACTAAAATGTCAGCAAAGTGGAAAGTTCGAACTTTTCGAACAGATGCTACATCATAATGTTATTGTTAACGTTCATGGCTTCAACTGAACCCACTCGTAGCGTCCTTCCAACGGAACATCCTTCACAATATCATAATTATACCTTCAAAATCATTTTTCAACAATCATAATCTGAGTTTTGAAAAATAAAGCAGAAATATATATAGAGAAAATGAATATTGAACTTACTTTTCTTGAAACTTTTTCTGAATGTTTTTCTCAGCAGCAGAGAAAAATTCTTCAAGCTCAAATCCCGTTGGCATATTTTTTGGAGATGAAATCGGACGGTTAGAATTTGTTTCCATCGACTCAAACTCGTTTGAACGAGAACGACTCATCTCTCTCCTACACTCACAAAATATTCTGTTTCAGAATTTTGTTATGAAATGAAAATGTGAACGCGTAAAGTTAGTTATACACACACACACACACACACATATGAGAGAGAAGAATCAAATCAGTTACTAAGATTTTGAACGGAAAAAATTGTGGCTGTTAGAAACATATCATTTATTTCATCATGTTTATTTTTTTTTTTTCCTAACTCAAAAACTGTAACTAACTTAAAGAATCCAAAGCAAATTCAAATTTCAAAAACCTCTGAAATTCTTCTTCACTGTAATTGCACGTCGACGTTTCAACTTGCGCGCTCTCCACCTGTAAATAGAAACGTTTAATGCGTTAGCGATACATTAAATTTAGTAAAAATGAGAATAAAATTAATTACTGAAGAAAAAAACGTGACAAGTACTGAAATTAATTAAGAAGTTCAAGAAAATCTATAAATAAAGGCATTAAATTGTTCATTTCAGTTCATGAAATTCAAATTGAATTTCTCTAACCTCTAGATCTAACGATTTGATCCTTTCTTCATCGAGTTGAACGGATCCATTGCTTGAACAACAGGAAGCTGGAAATTCTTCTTCGGAGATATCACCGGAGGATTTTTCCTCCTTTTCCGGCTGCGGAAGAATTGTCGGCGTTGAGAATTTACGGTTGTTGATTTTTCTTCTCTTTGAAGTTTTTGGAGATGAAGTTGTAGCTTCTTCCATGGCTAATGCAGCTTGAGCGCGAGTCCTGACACCTATTACCTGAGAAGAAATCTCCATTGATGAAATTCTGCGAAGTACGGGAGTCTGAAACTGTGATACGAATTTCTATTCACACCTCACTCTGGCTTTTCAGGTGTTATAGTGCTTTTTCTGCGATTTTTCTGGCTTTGTAGAGAGAGAGAAAGAAAGAGTGAAAGTTTGGTATGAGAGAGAGAGTGTTGATAACGAGCGTGGAGTACGGAGACGACGAAAATATGTGATGATAAGAAATTGAACGGCTAGGATTGGATGATTGCTTTTTCGTAGTGGTATGTGTGGTCCAGTCTCCGTTAATAGTGACGGGGGAATCTCAAAACGGGGAATTTGACGGCGCCGTTATGTGATTAAACGAGGGAATGACACGTCGTTGTAACTAACGGGGGATGAAAACGGAGAAACGGTGTTTTGTTGGAATTGGAATGGGAAGAGGATGAGGATCGATTATGACTTTGCACTTGCAGACTGCGTTTGCGTTTGGATTATTCTTTTGAGTGAAAAGTACGTTTGGAATATACAACCCAGAAAACGCGATTATTTGCAAGTGGAAAATTATGAATTATGCTATTGAGATGAAAATAATCATCATCATCATGTATTTGCGTTTGTGTTTTAGGAATTCCGTTTGGTGGAGAACCGGTCTCAAGCAAAATAATTGCGTTCAGAACAGAAAATTACTAATTTATCCTCCACTGCGATTGTGAAATGCAAAAATGCCATTTTTGTTTTGTCTGAATCATGTATCTCCACATACAAACTACAAAGATTAATTTTTTTAGCTGACTATAGCAGCAACCGAGTATTTTCATTGTTGAATTTAATTAAACTGAAACATCTGGTTAAACAGGAAGAGATATTTTATCATTTTATCCAAGTATTTTTGGTCCGAAAATATATTTATTATGCATGCTACTAGTATATATTCCCTAAAAAAAATAAAAAAAATGCATGCTAGTATAGTTTTTTCTGTTTGTTTGTTGTCACTACAATGTTGGCCACACGACAAGAGCGTTTGGCGTTTTATCGCCGTAACAATCATATTGCACAATTCTCTAGCAAAAGAAATCATAGTGCATAATTCATCTTTATCCTTTATTACACACACTCCTTTGGTTAGGCTTTCTTTCTTTGTTTTGGTAACAATTCTTTAGGCTTTTTAAGAGGGGATGGAAAAGAGGGCTTTTTGGAGAAAAAACCTTAGATGTTACTCTATTGATTGATGAAAGTAGGAAAGGTAATGAAGAGTCAATGTTTACTTACATGACTATTTTGGGTAATAAACAGAAATTAGTTCATAGGAAAAACTTAACTTTTCATTCAATAAGTTGGCCTCTAATTTTCTTTTTCTAGATTTATTCTTTCCATTTCTTTATTGAGGGGTGGTTTTGAGTCAATTTTTAACTTAAAATCACCCATCTTCATCGTTTTCTCTCTATCTTAATTTAAATAAGTGATTTTTACATAGATCTAGGTTTTTTCTTCGTGATTTCTGTCTTGTTGCGATCTTCATTTGATTCAAAGATCGATTATTCAATCAAAGGTTTAGACGTCAACGTTGCAGTTTCGAAGACATGGATATTCCGGTCACTTTAATTTTATCATAATTTTATCATATTATGTCTAGTATTAAGTGTTATTTCTTATTATTTTATGCAGATTAAAAAATAGAAATAAATAAATGAGCATAATAAATTTACAAGTCATACTTATTATCAGGTGTTAATCATTATTATAAATGTAGAACAGTAAAATGAATTTTGAAAATGTACATAATATTAATGAATTTGAAGATAGAAATGAAATAAAATGGTTAATATTTTTACATTGAAAATGACACTTATTTAAGAACACTTTTGTAAATGTAGCATTCGACATAAGATAAGACAAAAAACAGTTTCAATAGTGCATTTAATTTGCATATACACCGAAAACTTAAAACTTGTTATATGTGCGGTCAATGAGATCGCTTTATGAAGAGTGATATTTGAACAACAATTTGGTTGACAATTTTTTGAACAACCATAATTTACAAAAAAAAAATATGTATTTGTACGAAAACAAAAGCAATAGAGAAATAAAGTAAAAAGTAATGTGAGTATGAGAGAGAAAGTTGTCACAAAAGTTGTCGCAAAATAGATCTTCAAATATCATTTCTCATAATGTATTGTTTTGTATAGCTAGTTTCTAAAATATGTATCTACCGATACTTATTTAACATAATTTGATTGGACATGTATGTAAAAATATTTTACACCGTCAATACATCAAAGTTAATCTCTTTAATAATTCAATATTTTGAATATGTTATCGCTTTCTTAAGAAGACGAAGGGTGTCAGTTAACTTGTTAATTTTTTTTCTACCTGATTTATTTCCTACTTTTAGCGCACACACGTTGATTAATATTTATGAATGAAACAATTTTTTATGAGACTATACTTACCTCATAATCAAACTTTAGATTATCAAAACCCTTTTCGTAAGAATTGAAGGGTCCAAACAAAAGAAAACGCACCCTAATTAATTGTATTTGTAGACAATATATCTTGAAATGATGAACCAAAATGATACTATGATTATTCTAAAAAGAGAATTTGATTCCAATTTCTAAAATCGTTCATTTTGTTTGAATGGCAAAATGCATATATTAAAAATTGAGAAGTGAGTACAAATTAATGGGTACTCAAATCCATTATAGAAAATAAAAACAACAAAAATAAAACCTACAAAGATAGGAACAACAAATTAAAAGGCAAAGAAGAGTTGTCCAAAACAAAGGGGCAAAGGAACAAAAAGACCAAAAAAGGCCAAAGAACTCAAACATACCAACAAAGTACTCCACAGCCATAACAATTAGGTGACGAGACAGATTTATTTCAAAAGACAAAGGGAGGGTTCAATGCCTAGTTGTAGAAACCACAAGACACGTCGATAGTCTACTTGAAAATCACTTCTAAGATGAGAACCTAATTTGATCCATCAATAGCTCAATATTCGCAGTTATGTTTAATTTGATTTTTTTTTTGGTCAGGTAGTGTAGTGGTTAGAAATTCATTTTTAAAGTGAATAAGTGGGGTGTCCGAGGTTCGAACCCCGGCCCCTGCATATAATAATGCATTGTCCCTGCCAACTGAGTTATGCTCACGGGAACTTTAATTTGATTCTTATTCGCTCAAATTTGGATATTTACGGATCAACCATACCAATTTAGGGATGGAGTTAGAAGGGAGACCAACAGAGGCCACGGTCCCTCCATATTTTTCTAAAAAAAAAAATCATATTAATATGCTATATTTTTTTTTCACTATAGTTGTTTTTTGTAAATTTTATATGATTTTGTATAATGAACTTTTTTACTCAATATATTTAGCCTTGTATACATAAGTTTCAAACTTTAATTACACGAATCCTTAACTAAAATGTATAACATTGTGAAATAAAGTGAAATTTTTTCTGCAATTAGAAGAACCTTGACTAGTTTGTTGCAATTTCACTCAAAATATATGACTTATTGCATGTAGTGTTGTTTGCGCACTCTCAATCACTACCAACGATTCACTGCTCGTGATATTATCTTTAATTTCTCCTCCTACCTTTGCATTCTTGTTGTTTCTTATTTTCTTTCTCTACTATTAAAAAATCTTCTTTAATCTCGTCACACCGAAAGAAGCCTCAAAGAACTTGTTTTTCTAATATCTCTAAAATTTCTTATAATTTTCAATACATATTAACTTTGGATATAACACATAATTTCTTAAATTTCTTGTGTACATTATATATGCTTATAAAAATTTGTTTTTTCTTTACTATCCTATACTCTTAAACTTAGTCCCCTGAACTAAATTTCTGGCTCCTATGAGAAGTGTGCGAGGGAACATAACACACATGGTCATTTAATTTTGGACCATATGGGTAAGTATAGAAATCAATGTACTACATGATGATCAAATACACATGTTGAAAGTGCATTTACACGTGGGAACGAACATAGATCAATACTCAAGGGAAGACATGCCAACTTAATTACCTTACTATCCATCCGCCAAGCAAAAAATATAGCACTTTAATAAATTTTGATTATGAAATATATACCAGAATCTAAGATCAGGGACAATTATCATATAGATTTTTTTTTTTGAAAGAAAGAATTATCATATAGATTTTGTCCTCTCAAAAAATAAATTATCATAGATTTTGTGTCCAGAATAAAATAATCACTAAGTCTACATTTAGTCTAGTCTACATACAAGACATATCCAAATTCAAGCTGAAGTTATGGTTAGTGCAAACAGAAGTTTGACCATTTGTGCTAACTTGTGTTGGCTAAGATAGTAAATTTAATCTGTAAATAAAGTTGATTACATAATTATTTATACTTTGAGACTATTAAATGATTATGAAAATAATTTTATCTCTTTCAATTCATAAATACCTTTTTCCTCACCTTTTAATTTCTTAAAAGATTCTCATTCACAATTGTTTTAACTATATAATACTTGTGTACTTCTATCTTTGTTTTTTTTTTAAAGAATGTACATAGTTTCATTTGCTCTTGGGACAAAAGGGAAGGAGAGTAAGGGATTAATTAATGATTTGGCACTTAGTGATTTGAGCAATTTCAAAGAATGATTGTATTTTTTTTCCCTTTCTAATCTGTGTCCATTTGTGTCGAAGGTGGTTGACTACATTATGGTTTCGTCTTGAAAATGGTTTATAGTTAGAGAAAAATGTGTTTCTTGTCTTATTATGAATGGTATATGATATCATTGGATTGCATTTAAAGGAGGTAGCGCCTAATATGCTTGGTCCTATTTTTCTTATAATTTTTTCTTAATTTATAATGAGTTTGGAGTATCATCCGTTTGCTATTATAAATAGTTTTGAGGCTAGTTTTGATGAGTCCCACCAATAAATAAGAGGTCCATTTGAGCACTAATAAAACAAACATGTCTTGGACATTTATTGAAACCTTCCCCTAAAGTTTTGGATATTTCGTATAAAAATATTTATTGAGACCCTCAAAATAGTGAAGAGAGAAAGTACCTCCGTAGCTCATATTCACCGCAAACACCTGATTTTTTCACTCCATAATTTAAGTGCCTATTTAGCTTAATAGGAAAAAAAAAATCAAGAAGCTAGAGAGTGAACCTAATTTCAATCACTTCTTGATTTGATTGAGTTCTATTTTCCTCTTTCTTTCTCCTTTTCAGCCTGTCTTCTACCTATGTGTTTTATTGAGTTCTATTCTTGCCTTCAATAACTTTTGTTTCTCAACATCTCTTCCCCCTAAGTGTTATTGTTATTGTTGCCTTTGATCAAATCTTGAGTAAAGATAGGTTGACTATTTAGTGGACAGTTATGTAGTTCAACTGATTTGTACTAAGTGAAAAAAAGTTGGAGGTTCTAGATTTAAACTCAGACCAATTGACTAAAATTTTAATTTAACAACTAACTTCTACTAACATTTACATTTGTCATTAAAAAAAGGGTTAATTAAGTTTTTGATCCCTATAAATATCTATAGTTTTTTTTTAGTCCCTATAAAAATAAATCATACTTTTTAGTCCCTACAAAATTTTCCGTTAGTGTTTTTAGTCCCTGTTAAATTAAAATTTGTTTAATTATGCTTAAAATTTTAAATTTTTTAATGATTTTTTACATACTTGTTTAAAACATTATAAAAGGTTCCGCCACAATAAATTAGCTCAAAATTTTATTTTTAGGTCCAAATTTTCGTTAGTTTTATCTTGAATTTTTGGCGTTTTAAAAAAATTATATTTAATTCATTACATGTTAAAAAATTCTAATTTTTTATAAAAGAGATTATTATAATGTTCTTAACATGTCTATTAAAAATTATTTAAAAATATAAAAGTTTAAGTATAATTAAACAAATTTCAATTTAATAGGGATCAACACATACTTTTAGTCCTTGTAAAATTAAAATTTGCTTAATTGTGCTTAAACTTTTAAATTTGTAACATATTTTTCACATACTTACTTAGAATATTATACAAAGTTCCTCCGCAAAAAAGTAACTTAAAATTTTATTATTAGGTCCAAATTTTCATTAATATAATCTTGAATATTTGACTTTTAGAAAAATTCATATTTAATTTATTACATGTTAAAAAACTAAAAAAATTTATAAAAGAGTGTCTTACGATGTTATGAACATGTATGTAAAAAATCTTTCAAAAATTTAGAATTTTAAACATAATTAAACAAATTTAATTTAACAGGGACTAAAAACACTAACAGAAAATTTTGTAGGGACTAAAAAGTGTGATTTATTTTTATAGGGACTAAAAACAAAACTGCAGATATTTATAGGGACCAAAAACTTAATTAACCCTTAAAAAAAATTATTTAATTAGTTGTATTTTTTCTTGTCTTTCTTAGATTCTCCTCTCCCAAGATTTAGTTTTACCAAGCTTTTTTCGGACTGATTAACTCTTGATTTGTATGTATTTCTAGACAATTATTAATTTTTTTACTTATTATATTAGTTTAGCAGTAAAGATTTCAAACTTTGAATCTCTTTCAAAATCTTTCGAATGTTCTAGCTTAATCACTTGAATCATTCTTAAAAAAACTTCCCCCACGGCTGCATTTCCATAAAAACCATATCAACTTTAGGTTTTGTCATTCTTTGCATTGCTAGACAATGGAAAGACTAATTGAAATGCCAAAAGAGAAAAGGAAAAAGATGATGAAGATTAAAAGTGAGCAAAAGCAAAAACTGAAGAATCTCAACATTGTCCTAAACGAGATAAGAGTTAGGCTGTATGAAGACTTACGGGCAAGGTTTCAATAAATGTCCAAGACATGTTTGGTTTTCTTAGTGCTCAAATGGACCTATTATTTTCTAAAAGCATATACGGTATTTCCATTTTATGGGTTGGATGGATATGATATGAGAGTCAGGACTGTTATTTTTTCTTTAGGACCCCCCCTCACATTTTCTAAAGTAAAGGACTTTTTGCATCTTTTTCTTCT
This sequence comes from Medicago truncatula, assembly GCF_003473485.1. Lineage (NCBI taxonomy): Eukaryota > Viridiplantae > Streptophyta > Magnoliopsida > Fabales > Fabaceae > Medicago > Medicago truncatula. The sequence continues at coordinate 6,459,244 of NC_053046.1, forward strand.
TTTAATTGTTTCAAAAGTCATGTGAAAAATTATGATTGCATGCACAAATGATCACAAATTAGATGTGGGTCTATATACTCTTTTTACGTTGCAGCAAATGTTTTTGAAAATTGAAACTTTTTCATCTTACAGACCTTTATCGTATTGATCACATGATGCCTTGTGTCATTCATGAAGTGGAATTGTGATCTACTTCATTTTTTTTTTTTAAGAGAGGGATTGACTACATTATCATGGTAAACGTTGCAGATAAATTAAAATAATAAGTATTATCAAGAGAAAAAAATTAAGTTTAAAATAATGTTACTAAATTGATTATTCGTGGGCAGTGGCGGAGCCAGGAAATTTATAGAGCTTGAGCAAAATAAAATAATGATAAGTTTTACCTACGGAAAAAACCGTAGGTAAAGGTGGAAAACATGTCGTGACAGCATTTGACACTGATAAACGAATTTAGCTACATAAATTTTTCTTATATTGACGGATTTTGGCCGTCACAAAAATTCAAATTTGTTGTAAATTTCTTGTAGCGATACAAAGAAAGTATGCACAGTGGCGAATCAGGCAATAGGAATCGAACCAAAGACAGCGAAAGCATGATCACCATTCCACTGCAACCGAGTAAACTTATTGATTATTTATGCCCAATATAATATATATAACAACCTTGAGGAATGGTATGGCTCCCATAGATCCCCAAAGAGATCCGTCCTGAGTATCGGTTGAGCCCGGGCGCGTGCCCAGGCTAGCTGGATGGTGAAACCGCCCCTGTTCGTGGGGGTAGTTAGTAAAGTTACATGATATTAAAAAAAAGTTAATTAAGTTTTTAGTCCCTATAAATATTCACAGTTTGGTTTTTAGTCCAACAAAATAAAATCGCACTTTTTAGTCTCTGTGACATTTTCCTTAAACATTTTAGGGACCAAAACTGTTGATGAAAATTTTTGACAGGGACTAAAAAATGCTGATAGAAAATTTTTATAGGGACTGAAAATGCTGATGCAAAATTTTATAGAGACTAAAAAGTATGATTTTATTTTGTAAAGAATAAAAACAAAATTCTGAATATTTATAGGGATCACTTACTTAACCCTTAAAAAAAATATTGTATGACATACAAAACATGGTCAGTAAATTTTTTTCACTTTGAATGGTTGTTTTTTAGAGGGAAATGTTAACTAGTAGGGACACTAGTTAAAAACTATAAGTAGTAAGTATTTATGAAAAAAAGTGTGTATTAATTGCATTGAAAATCGAAATATTTAATTTTTTTTTAAAAATAATTATTTATTTTAGTATGCTTAAAAATTGTTAACAAGACCTTTTTTATATAAGCAAAATTTATTAATAATTAATTGCATACATTATTGTGTTCGGTTGATGAGTTGCTAATTCCTTAATTGATTTTGTTTAAGTGATACTTGTTCATTGTGATTTATTAAATGATGTCAATGTTGATTATCTAAGAGTGGGAAGTTGATTATCTAATGAGATGGAAATATAATTATTTAACGAGGTGAATAATCTATATATGAATATAGGATTGACGATGCTTAGAGCTGTCAAAATGGACCGGGTCATACGAGCCGGTCTGAAAGCTCGAATAAAATGTAGGGTTTGTGCCGAATAATTGCAGCCCGAATTTTGAAGAGGGCTTTTTAGCCCGACCCGTAAAAACCCGTAACCCGTTAGGGCTAACCCGTCCGAACTCCGGGCCGCCAGGAAGCCCGCAAAAAAATACAACTGTTTTTTTTTTTTTGTGGTCTGTGTGTGTGACTGGAGTACTGGACACAACAAAAAAATACAACTGGTTTTATTATTTTTTCTATCATTTTTACAATTATTTTATAGTTTATATTTTATAGTCTACCGTCTGATATGCTATGCTATGCTGCTGCTGTGTTTATTTATTGCCTATTTTTAGTTTATATAAGTGCTTAAGCTAGAGCCAAAACAGTAGAGAAATTGAACTTTTATCTCTTGAAAATACTACTGAATTGCATATGAGAAATTGTCTTGAAATTTTTGCTATTGAATTGCCACTAAACAAGTAGTGCCATAAAACAACAATAACAATACAACAGGGATCACCAACATTGTGATCAATTTCCACCGCTACCTATTGATGCAACAAAAAAGCTAAACCATTCCAAATACAATTAAATAAGGGGGCAGTCACTCTAATGATATACCACAGACTTTGCAAATACTAAATCAGACCCAATTTGCCAATCTGTAATGTTACTATGGATAATTGTTATTCTGCTTGTTGATTTGTGCTTTTTGTTGTACTGTTCTTGTTCCTCCTTCTTAGGTAGTGATTCATTGTTTGCACTTTAGTGGCTTTTGGGTTGGGAGGCACTCTTTTATTTCTTTCTGCCAATGTTTTTCTTTGTTGTTGTAGGCTTGTAGTTACTTGGCTTTTGCAAATCTTCCTAATTTAATGAATATGCCGTTAAAAAAAATATATATATTATGTCAAATATATTCTCAACCTCTAGTTGCAGGTTGGGCGCCTACGCCCTTGTGGTGTAAATTTGCAGGAAGAAGATCTTAGTAGTAGCAAGTCTCTGAGGATGGCTTTGAAACCTACTCGTTTAGTTGTCATTTTGAAAGTCTTTATCGAGTCGATGCTCTGATCTGTGACACCAGAGATTGGGGGATTTACCGTTATTTTCATACTTTGTTTTAGAATTCTTTTGGATTCATTGTTGATGTTGAAACTATGACGATATATGTACTTTAAAGTTTTTTAAAAACTATTTCGCTGCAACCTTTTTAATTTGAATGAAGTACTTTTGAATTTATGAAGATGTGTGACACCCCTTCTTAAAAAAAAAGAAAAAAATGCGTGACACCCTTACAAGTATAAATTTTTTTTTTACTTTTACAAATTTTAATTACACACTACTTGTCTTAATATATTTAGAACAACCGACCTCGAATTCGATTGATAGGAATCTGAAGGCAAAAAGAATTTAAGGTTCAAATAACCAATAAAATTCCTAGCATTGAAATCGAACTTACAATATGAACTATGACTCTTCATTTGCATACCACTTGAACTTCGAGTGAACATGTTTACAAAATTTGATGTACGGAAATATTTTCAAACATAAAAATATGAGGTCTAATACAAGGCCTAAAAAACTCGGGGGCCTTATGTAACGCCCTACTTCTATTAAAGCGATAAAACACGCGAATAATATAAATATTCAAGAAATAGACGTCACGTCATCAACTCAAAATCCAAAATAACATGCATGTATAAAATTCTTAACAGTCGCAGCGGATACAAACCATATAATTCAAAAGCATACATGTTATGATGTCAACATACATCATCATCAAAATTCTCCAAAATTCCGACAACTGGGCAAATATCCAAAACATAATAAATCCACAACAGATAATTTAGAGTAATCATAAACAGACACCTAGATCAGAGCCTATCCTAGACTTTAAGGACACGATAACGGAGATAGCTCCCACTATCCAAGCAACCACCAAGCAACTCACCAAAGCAACTAACCCTGCACTCCGTCTACCCATCCATACAGACAGGTAGGCGGTCAAAACCACTGGGGATAAGCTTTATACAATCATAATCAATAAAATAAATTTGAGCATATATGAATTAAATCAAATTATGAATACTTAACATAAACAGTTAATTCAATATACACATTCACATAACCATTCCAAATATCACGATCAAGTACTCACCAAGCACACTTATCATCAACAATCAACATTCACATGCAATAATTACAACTCATGTCAACTATGCAATGTGCCTAATTCCGACACATACATGCATGTGGTACCAAACAACAACAAGATGCCAATTGCACATCTTAGGTAAGAGTACACCTCCTCTTACAACAACTATGTAAAAGTACACCTCCTTTTACATTTCTCATATGACTCGTTATGACTATGATGCATGGACATAAGCAAAGACTCAATAATGCAAACTACTCAACATATACATACACCAACGCAATGTAAGAGTACACATCCAATTACATTGTTCAACTTCAACAACAATTGCATTATCAAGTATTTACATCCACACAATCAACATGTCATTATTCAATTAAGAGTCATCACCAAAATATCACAATTCATCAACATGTATTCATTAATCAACTTCAATTATATTTTATAGTTCATCAACTTTGTACAATTTATCACCATCAAAGTAAAGGAGAAAATACAACACCTTGGGATATACGTCACATCTAAGACTTACCATTTACTCATATATCTTCATTCAAACATATAAAACTAATCACAAAGGAATGCAAGGTAATTGGCCTTAAAGAATCATTTTCGACAAAATCCGTATCAAGTGGCAAAACGGCCAACATTGATAATTTTCAAAATAAGGTAACTTATTCAAGTTTGAAAACTCACAAATCAATCTTAATCAATCATGTAGTCATGAGCTTAAGCCACTTACAAACTACTAGACATTAGTTCAAAGTATAGCTTAAGTTCGTGTGAGAAAACCCCAAGTTCACATTTTCCACATTCCCACCCGAAATTCAAGTTTAACATGATTAAGATGTTTGACCAACTTTACAAGTCTTGTCTAAGTCTATATTAACTGTAGACCCAACTTGTAACCATTTAGTTCACAAAAGTTCATTTCGACAAAAATCTGAAATTCCCAAAAATTCAAGTTTCAACCCAAAATGGAAAATCCCAAATTTGAATGAGTAAAACATGTTCCAGTAGGTTTAGGAGTTCAAACAGAGGTTAAACAAGTTGAAAGAAGCCTTTTACAAAGCTCGGATTGGCTCCCTAAGACCCGGAACGAAAAATAAAAGGTTGCTAAAATTGGGCCAGTTCGCTTAAGCGAACAAGTTCCAGAAGCTACAGCAAAAGTTCGCTTGTTGTTCGCTTCGGGTTCGCTTAAGCGACCCAGTCACAGAACCTACTGTGATTGTTCGCTTAAGCGAACAGTCATAATTCGGCAGAAAAATATTATGGGTTTCAACCCTTTTTCACCCAAAATTCCCAATTTTGATCTCCCAATGCCCAAATATGTTTCCAAAGTTTGTTTACAGGTCAAAACAACTAAAAGGGTTCTCAAGAACACATCAAACATGAAAACAATTGTAATTTGAACATAATTCACCAAATCAACCCGTTTGTACAAAAACAACAACAACAACTTATTTCTCATCATCAAATCATGATTCATGAACACCCAAGCCATGAATCATCAACAACGATATCTCTTAACAACAACAACATCAATTAAACATGATTCTCATCACAATTCAACAACAACATAACACAATTCAACAATTTGAGCATAATTCACAATATATCATTTTCACATACTATGAACATGCAATTTCACCAACAATTCAATTATCGCCAATTTCATGTATTCAAACGTATCTTCATAATTAGAGCACGAATTTCAACAACTATGAACAAATAATCACTTATTCAATTAAGCACTTAATCATGCAATTAATGAAAAATTACAACTAATTGATTATGGTTGAAATCTAACCCCCTTATCTTAGTTAGCAAAAATCCTAACCCAAGCTTCAATTTAGCTCCTAGAATCTCCACCACCTCTTAGGTCTTCAAGTTTCCTCTATTCTCTTGCACTTTCTCTCTCTACCTCTCTCCAAAAATCTTGTGAAACGAAAAATAAATGTTATTTTCTCTTAAGACAAGGTTTATATAGGCTATTCTCAAATAGGCTTAACCCTAATGCCTTAGTTGGCTTAACCCACTCAATCACAATTCTAAAATGTTTCTACACACTTAACGGTAAAATACTAACAACGGTCACTTACCGGCTCACAACTATTTACCACACTAGTAACTTAGTAAAAATAATGGTTCTCGCTTGAAACACTAAAATAATCCTCACCAAAAATTACTAATTTACCCTTACTCACAAAATGACCAAAATACCCCTGAGTAAAAAATGACTAAATTACCCTTCTAATACAAAAACTCATTAAAATGCACCAAACGATAAATAATCACACACAAGCACATAAAACACATATTAAAACAATTAAAAATAATTCTAACGAAAATCGGGTTGTTACACCTTAAGCCCTTACTTTAGTGGCAGCCCCCTTAGGCCGGCTCTAGTTTCATGACATAAAACTCCATTAACATGAAAATAACCAAAAAATACAACATCATATTTTGTAACTCTAGTATGTTTTTTCTTTTTTGTTGAAGGAAACTCTACTATGTTTTGATTATCAATATAAATAGTGCATTGTGTGAGTTTTGGAAATTATTGACTTGGTTTATGACCAAAACCTTTGGCATTCTCCTTATTCCCTATGAAAATAAAAAGTTGGCATTTGGGTAAGTTGGTTTTTGGATTTGAGTATGGTTTTATCGAAAACTCATATTTTTTTTATGGATTTTTCGATTTTTGAAACCATACTAACCCGATTACCCAACCCAATCTGCATTTTTAGATTTTTTTGATGGATTTGACCGGATTTTTTTGGGTTAACCCATATACACCCCTAAGTAAATTGCAAAATCACACATTTTATGCACTCTTTTGATTTTATTGTGCTTTCCACAACCCTTTTTTTGTTTTATTCCAATCATGTTTCAATTATTTATTGTTGTGAATTTAATCACAAAAGTAGAACAAATAACAAGGACAGCTAAAACTAAATTATGTTCCAATCATTTTTTGACTTACGAGGGCAAAATCATAGAATATTTCTATAAAAAAAAAATATATATACTACAAACGAAAAATAATAATCATCATTATCATTATGTAAAATGTAAATACATGTTTTTTTAAAAAATTTGGTATCCGATTTATGACCAATTAATTCGAGCGAATCAATCCCACCGTCCACTTATCACAACCAAAAGTAATGCTAACTTTTAATGTAAATACATCATAGGATAAACAATATACTTTCTAATTTCCACCAACATTTTCAAAAGATCACTAATTCAATTTATCTTAACTAAAAAATTGTTCATTTGAAAGGATATCTATGATGTAATTCTAAATTTGATTATTGAACCACATAAACTCAAGAGACTATCGTACGGTAGGTGTGGATAATGTGGTGATGTGTGGAGAAATTGATTTTTTTTCTTTTGCACCCACCCTAATTCCCAACCACCTTATTTCTCATTTTAACCAACACTACTCCTATCTCTCCTTTTTTTTTTTAAGGGACTACTCCGGTTTCTCTTTTAAAAGTTGGGGAGAAAAATAACACATCTTGTTAAAGTCTTTTATAACTTCTTGACTCATGAGACACGATTATCTATTATTGTTAATGTCAAGGTTCTTTAGTTTCTAAGTGAAATAGTGGGGATAACTCAATATTTGTATAACCATTTTTGTACAACTTTCTCTTTCATACTTATATTATATTCTTATTCTCTCTTTTCTTTTTCTCTCTCCATTGTTTTTGACCAATTAAAAGAGAGCACAACAAGGTTGTCCCAAAAATTATAGCAAAAAAGTTGTTCAAATATCATTACTCCGGGGTAAAAGATCACAATATCTTATTATTAGTCAACAAAGGTTCTTTAGTTTCTAACCGAAATAGTGGGGGTAACTCAATATTTGTTGTGGGGTAAAAGATCATAATATCTTATTATTAGTCAACAAATATGTAGAATAGTGGAAGCAGCTGCCTCCAATACACATAGATTCGTGCCTATGCTAATGAAGATTCAAAGCAATCAATCAAAGAATAAAGAGATAAAAAGAGTAGAAAATCAACACAAGTTTTTCATGTATTTTTTGGCTGTATTATATGGTTGATCACGTATTTAGACTTCTTTTGATTGTCGTTAGAATTTATGTTTACTTTTTGCCTATAAAAACTCACTCATTCGCAATTTCTCGTTCCAATTCATATTATCTCATTTTCTTTCTTTCTATTGTTTTAGAGGGCGGGTTTAAGATGCCATGATTTCATTGTTGGTCTTTCATACACAGGTTCAACAGAAACCTTCGTAGCAATAGTTTTTGAAATAGTATCAATGATGAAAGTGGGGTGTTCTAAGTCAATTTGTATGTCATATCAGCATTGATCTTGAATTGTTCAGTTCAATTCTCACCTTCTCTTGCTCCAACATCTTGTGCTCCTCAAGTTTTATAAGGGTGCATGAAAGGGATGACAAACTTCTCTCTTCTTCCACCTCTATCTTCTTGTACTACAACTTTAGTTTTACCAATATTTTGTACACTTCAGTGTCATGTTTTATTATAAAAGAAAAACACCAGTTACAACCATAGTTTTAAAACTCAGCTCGGTCGTCGACTCGGCATGGGTACTGGGTCAATGAGTTAATGGTCGAACCACTGGGTCACTGGTTGAACCGCATGACTGAATCGGATTAAACCAGATAACTCGGTCATATGACCCGGTGTTAATATTAAATTTTTATAGGTATTTAACCAGATTAGATCGGATCGAACCGATGACTCGGCCATTTAAAAACTAAAAAAAAAACTAACATGTAATATATAGTAGTTATTTTTTTAAAAGGTATACCTATATTTTGTTGAGAGGAAATAGATTTTTTTTTTATATCTATTAATATTAATATAATATCTAAATTTTTAAAAAATTATATGTATATTATTTTTTAGGGGGTATTGATTATTATTATTGTGAAAATAGAGACATTTAAAGATCATGTGATCTTTTTGAAGAAAAAAACAAACGATGTGTTTTTTGCTTTTACAAAAATGAAGATGCAACATATATACATATATAATATATTTCATTATTTTACGCAAACAAATAGATGATGCAGTGGTTAAATTCCCAGTCGTCCCCTCTCATGTGTGCAGTTCAAATCCTAGCATACAATTTTTTCAAATTTTTATTTCTCTACAAAAATCAAAAGTTAATGTATTTCTTTCCTTGAATTGCGCTCATTTACTTAGGCTTTAATTACATTTAATGCATATTAAATCTAATAAATGACTAATTATGGGAAAAAACGGAAGAAAAAAATTAAACCGGATTGGACCAAAAAAACCGTCCGAGTCACCGGTTTTAACCGGTTTTTAACGAGTCTTACCGGTTTGCGCCGGTTTAATTACATGGCCGATCCGATAAAATACTCGAACCGACACACCATCCGGTTCACAGTCGGACTGGTTCGACCGGCCGGTCCTGTTCGTGTTTCAAAACTATGGTTACAACGAATTACACTTTCATGAGACTCAACGAACCTTATAAATATAATTCTAAGGAGGGTGTATTGAATCATGATTCTAAGGGATTTTAAAAGATTTTTTTATAATGAAAAAGTCTTGTGGTATTCAATCAAGACTCTTTCCAACTTAAAAAAAGTCTTATGTTATTCAATCAAGATTCTTTGTCATTTAAAAAAAGTCATGTCGTATTCAATCAAGACTCTTAATCATTTAAAAAAAATCTAGTGGTATTCAAAATCATTCAAATTTCGAAGGTTTGTTTAATAAATCAGATTTTGATGGATTTTGAGGGATTTTCTAGTGAAATTTTATCATGAAAAAATGAGATTTCTTAAGATTGTTTTTTTTTTTTAAGATTTTACTATCTCTCTCCTCCCTTCTCTCTTACTCTCTCTTTTCCTCTCTCTCTCTCTCTCTTGCCTCTCTCTCTCTCTCTCTCTCTCTCTCTCTCTCTCAAGCTCTAGCTCTCTCTCTCTCAAGCTCTAACTCTTCCGTAAAAAATAAAATAAAATAAATAAAATAGTCTTTATTGAGATTTTATGAAAGAGAGTGTGTTATGATATTTTTTTCAATTATTTTTTAAAATTCATAAAATCTGTTGAAATCCTTTAAAATCCTTAAAATCATTTCAAATCCTTTAAAATCTTATGAATTAAATCCATTGAAATCTTTAATAGTCTTTTAAAATCATCAAAATCCTGCAAAATCTTTTAAAATTCTCAAAACTTTTTTAAACAAAAATTATCCTTTAAAATCCTAATCCACCAATACACCCCCTAAATTCTGTACCTCAACACCCTCCCAGGATTTCTAGAACTTGGGACAAAATTCTTTTCGTGAGACTCATCTCTCATTATAAAATCATGTTTAATTAATAAAATATGGTTAATTATTAAATTTTAAATTATGTCATAAATCATTTTAGAAAAAAATTGAAGGAAGCAAGAAAGCACATCGCATAAAAGAGATAAGTTACAAAAGAGTGAGTGACTGCAAAAGAGAAGAGAGCATGGCTATGGCCGCAAGCAGCAGCGTGTCACTGTTGAAGTCTTCTTTCACCGGAGATCGATTCTTACGCTGCTCACGCCACCAATCACTTCCTCAACTATTCCGTTACAGACAAGGTTTCAACCTTCTCCTTCTTCCTAATTCCACTTTCTCTTCTTTTCGATTAATTTATTCTTCTTCATTCTTTGTAACAGGAATGAATCATTTTTCGATGCAGTTACCTCGATCACTTTCTGGCTTAACCAATCTCTTATTCAATAGAAGGAACATTGATGACAACACCAATCGTAAACGCTTGAGACCTGGAATTGTTTCTCCACGTCGAAAAGTTCCCAAGGACATAACAAAACCTCCATATGTAAAATCCATGGTTCCGCCAGGGATTGCGAGTGGACCTGAAGTACATGATGAAAAGGGGATTGAATGTATGAGAGCTTCTGGAAAGCTTGCTGCTCAGGTTCTTCAATATGCTGGGACCTTAGTAAAGGTGCGTTTCTATTAATCTTTTTGTAGCCACTCGTTTGAAGGATGATACAGCTAATAGCTTATAACTGATTAACTAGTTTATAGTTTATAGTTGATACCAGATAAGCTAGCTGATTGAATTTGTAGTGTTTAGTAAAATTAGCGGCTCATTAGGTTATAAATATGAAATGACAGACAAATGCTATATTTAATTAATATTTAGTTTTTTTTCAATCAAGATTGCAGGGGTAAAATTGAGATAAATAATGATAAGCTATAAGCTTTAAGATATAAGCTACTTGAATTAGCTTATCAAAAACCACTATAAGCTAGTAAAAATAAGCTATAAGCTTGCGAGAAAGTAACGGTTACCAAATGGTTCTTTTTTAGTCAAATGAGCTTTATAAGACATAAGCTAATAGCTATAAGCTCAAAAACATGTCTAACCAAATAGACCCTCAGTGTCTTAGGATTGTGATTTCACATTACCTAAGAAACATTTGAGGCTGTTATTATTGGTTAGTGCAGGAAAAGGAAACCATAATTTTTTTAAAGTGAGATTTATGTTATCTATGAAATGTTAATAAAATTGAATTGTTGAATTGATTGGTATGTTTCTTATTGAAAAAGAAAAAGTTGTTTTTATGTTAGTTTTAACTTCTGTTGACAGCCAGGCATAACGACTGATGAAATTGACGAAGCAGTTCACCAAATGATAATTGATAATGGTGCGTACCCGTCTCCTCTTGGTTATGGTGGTTTTCCAAAGAGTGTCTGCACATCTGTGAATGAATGCATTTGCCATGGAATACCAGATTCACGTTCGCTTGAGGTCCTTCCAGAAAACTCTTAAATTGTAAAATTATATATCTTGGGTGAAAAAGTTGTGACATTTTCTTTTATTTGCAGGATGGTGATATAATCAACATTGATGTTACCGTTTATCTAAATGTAAGTTGTAATTTTTAGGGTGTGGCGGGGTGCTTATTTTTACCTTTTTGTTGGGGTTTGGAGGGGACGGAGGCTAGGAATTATTTATTTTACACACACAATACTATATTGTTCTTTTAAAACCTGGTCCTTTGTCTATTTGTGTATGAATATTAATTCATCTAGCCTATTTTGGAACGAGTATGCTACATTAATATCAGTTGTTTTGCCCATTTTTATTTGTTTTGCTATTGCATCTTTTAAGATTTATAAAATTTGTGCTTTGATTTGGTGATTGAACAAATGGATATGAATTATAGGGTTATCATGGTGACACGTCGACCACTTTCTTTTGCGGAGATGTTAATGATGAGGTCAAAAAACTAGTTCAGGTACTAGTTTATCTTCATGCTAACAGTGGCTGTGATTTGGTGCTTTTGTATGTTCCATATGTCCATGCACTGTTCTCTAATTCTGCATTTTAATTTGATTCTCATTATGATGTTCTTGTGAACCGTGAACTAGTCTGTTAACTAGTTCAATGATCAGTCCAGTTTTCAAAATATTGGTAAAAATATTAATTTTGGATTTTAGATTACTTGGTCTGGAAAATTCATTCTTTTATGCACTTCATGCAATGGAATTCATTATGATAACCTTAGGAATTACAGTGAAGTGCTCTAAATCTTTAGAGTAAGGACTTATGTAGTTTTTGAATTTTAGATATTGTGCTAACAAAGGAAGGCTTTTATATTCACTTTGGAATGAGAGTATGAAACGAAAGAAAGCTACTTCACTGTATTATATGGCATTGTAGATATTTATTACCTTTGCAGGGCACAAGTAATTAGGCCTCCAGTACTGGTATCAACATGTAAACTGTAAAGTTATCCAGTAGAATATCCTATGGTATTAAGTTTTAGGCTTAATAGCAGTTTTGGCCCCCTAACTAAATAAACTACAAAACCGCCCCCTAAGTATTGACTTTTTTGCAGTTTTGTCCCCCCTGGCCAATTTTGACCAAGTCAATGCACACATGGACGCCATGTGTGTATTTATTTATTTAAAATTTTTAATATATATTTTTTAATTAAAAAATATATATATATTTTTAAATTAAAAAATATATATATTTTTAAATTTTTTAATAATTAAAAAATAAATAAAATAAAAAATAAATACACACGTGGCGTCCACGTCAGCTTTGACTTGGTCAAAATTGGCCTGAGGGGCCAAAACTGCAAAAAAGTCAATACTTAGGGGGCGGTTTTGTAGTTTATTTAGTTAGGGGGCCAAAATCGCAACTTCTTGAAACATAGGGGGCCAAAACTGCTATTAAGCCTAAGTTTTAAATATAACATGGGATGTGTAAGGAAGAATATCCCTTGGTATTCATTTATGACCTTGTATTATGTGGTCAATAGGGGGCACGGATCATCTCCGGTCACTGGAGAGTCCAGTGGAATCCCAACCATTGATTTGGCTGACCTGAGTTAATGAAAGAGCATAAAAGACCAATTGAATGGTCATAATTGAAACTGGACCTCCTCCTGGGTAGTACTAGTATTCACTGGAGAGAATCCTAGTCCGTCAATAGGAGATGTACCCACTTATTCCTGGAAATTGTATATCCCATAAAATCCAATGACTTACCTTTTGCCAAATATAAATGAATTTTATTTATATTTTTCCTTGCAACTTATTCTAATTGTTTTGGATGTTGAGATACTGTTCTGGAAGTCTCTTATGCTTCTTAAAGTGTTTTTTTTTTTAGAATTGAGATATTGTCTTCGTCATTCGTTTTGTGCTTATCTGAGTGGTGTTTTCTCCCTTGTTTGATTGATGCAGGTCACTAAAGAATCCCTAGATAAAGCAATATCCATATGTGCACCAGGAGTGGAATTCAAGAAAATTGGCAGAACAATTCAGTAAGACATTCCTATCATTTGTTCTCTCGTTCCTGCGTTTCCTTATTCCGCATAAATTCAGAAACCCTCGGGCTGTAGGATTATGTATAGTAAATGGTAATTGTTATGGTTTAGACCCATGATCCTATGCATCTTAACCAAACATAAGGTTAATAGCAAAAAATGTCAGTTTTTAACTTTGTTTCCTTTAAATAGTTCTTCTAAAATCTGTTCATCCCCACTTGGGTGAAACTATTTAAGCATGCCACAAAATTAAATTTTAATAAACTCTCAACCATTGAGTATTACTCTGAAGAATATCCAATAATTTTTCCCTTAGGGCTTAGATGACCCACACATCCCCATTCTTCATGATGAGTATTCCCCAATCTTCATACAAACTTCTTTTACGGAAGTGTGTACTCCTTTCTATGAACCTGCAATAGTCATCATCAACCTATCTAGTGGGACTCGGCTTTCAACTTCACATTCATACAGTCGTGCCGTATCATTTGTTGCATTACATCTTTGTAGAAAAACTGTGTGCTAGAAAACCAGAAAAAAGGGGATGCATGCTTCTTCCATGGCCTTCATAGAACCCTCTAGTGTACCTACATCTACCTTTTAGCCCTCAGGCCTTAACATAGGGTGGGGTTGAATAATTTAAAACGATAATTTGAAGGAAACAAAAGCAGTGTATAAGCAATTCGCAATATTGTGCTAATATTTGGTTAGTAGTTGATGACTGTGATTTAAATTAATTTGATTCTTCACTATATGATTCCATCTTTGATGTATTTTTTTATTTTTTTTTAAAGTGATCATGCAGATAAATATGGATATGGTGTTGTGCAACAGTTTGTTGGCCATGGGGTTGGACGTGTTTTTCATGCTGATCCAGTTATTCTTCACTTCAGTAATTAACTTAAACTTTGAACTTTTGTCAATATTACTTGTCAGTTTCACTTCAATGCGATACTAGCAACAAACCTGTGTTGGAAATCTATATTTATTTGGCTGCTTATAAGGAATATTGAAATCAGCATGTGTCCATTAATTTAAAAAATGATAATCACTAATATTTTGTTTAATTTTAAAAATGATAAGCATTAATCTTTTAGAAATTGAAGTTGGTAAGAAATTGAAAGGCATTAATCAAAGAATATTTTGCATAGACTAATTAATTGAAGAAGGCAGAGGTTTGGAAGTAAAGTTATTTCTTTCACTACATAAAAGTTGGTAATGGTCCATTAAACTTTACAAAGAAGACCTATATTTTACATTCCATTAAGAGAAAAACAGAAGGCCCCTGTTAGCTTATACTGTTAGACATATATATGATACATAACTGACGTTGAATTTCAAACTGCTCATTTGGACATCAGTTAGCGACCCTTATTTTATATTAAAAACATTTCATAATCTTTCAATACTTTTTCTCCAAACCTCAAAATATTTCAGAGTTATGTTTGTAACAATTATTCTTACTATTTTTATTTTCAGGAAACAATGAAGATGGACGTATGATGTTAAATCAAACCTTCACGATTGGTAATTTTTTTTCAATACAATATAGATTGTTATGAACTAATGCTTATGATTATTGTTTGCGAAGCTGGAATCTTTGCATTTGTTTTGCTCTTGTTCTCTGTTGCATGTATTGGGTTTTAATATTATATATTTGATATGTTACAATATTATTGTTTAAAAATTTGAGATATGTCCATATATTTAAATACGTAAAACTATTGTATAATTCATACTTATTCCTAGTGTCACAACTCAATATTTTAGATATGTAAAAATACTCATTGCCTTTCATCATTTCGCTCTTCCTTGAAATTCTCTCTTTCCTTTCCACTTGGAAATTTCAACCTTGCGTAGCTTAAACAACAAGATAGTTCAATATCTTCATGCGTCTGCCAATAAAAGTTCACATGTCCACAAATATGGCCACACTGCTAAATTTAAATTTGGAAGCTGCTGTATGTGAATGATATGAGTATCAACATAACATATGGATATGCATTACCATGTATGTAAGCCACTTATTTTTGAGTAGTTGGGCATACTTGCCTTTGAGTTTACATAGGCTAAGTGTATGTAGCTTTCTAATTTGGCACATAATTGCAACAGCTCAGATGTGGCGAAGGGGTGCATAGGAATCATATGAAATTTTAACTTTCATTTTGTAACGAGTTTTAGTTTTGCTAACTGTTTTAATTGTGGAGGATGGTACTATATAGAGGGTAGTGAAAATGGAGTGGAGTGGAAAACTTTTGATTTTGACTCCCTAATCTAGCGCTTGGTAAAAATAATGGAAAATGGAAATTAGTGAAAATAATGGATTTCCTCTTGGTATGATTGAACAGTAGGGAATTTAGATATAACAATTTACAACGAAATAGAGAAGTGGCAGAAATTGTGGACCCAAATCGAAATAGAGCTCTTAACATTCTGCTTTCAGTGCCACAATTATTTTCTTCAATGTTGCAATCACATGCAAAATGATTTGTATCCAAATTCCCCATTCCCTCGATCACTACTTTCTTGTTTATAAGCTAAACCAAGTTCCAGGCATATACCCTTGGTGTTATGTTTTCAAAAGTCAAAAGTATTTTGGGATTTGGTGATTTCTTGAATGTATATACTGCTTAAACTTTTTGAAAACCCATTGGTAGCTCATGATGTCTAAATGAGGAAGTGTTGTGCTTGTCGTTTTTCTTTCCCTTTTTTGTTAGGTGTATGTTTAATTTTAAGAAAAAGCTAAGATGGGAATGTCGCATGCTATGAGTGGAAATACCGGATGAGATAGGATTAAGAGTTATTGCATTAGAGGAAGAAGAAGACAAAAAACTTTAGGCTAAAGATTTAAAGGCCAATAGTTTGACTATAGACATGATTTATGATTGAACATTATGACATTGCTTTGATCCATATAGCTGCTTCCACCTACTGGGATAAGGTTTTGCTGTATTTGATGTTTAATTCGAGAAAAAACTCTTGCCATAGGGATTAACACATAAAGCTACAATTCATCACATTCTGAAGAAACTGTGGTTGAGAATGTTTTTCATATAGTTAAGGCTCGTAATAGACTCTTAGGTCTATATACCATCATGGTTTTCATGAGGCAGTTATGTGCTTAACCCTTTAAATTTTCTTTAGTGAGAAAGCAATCCTCCAAGATTTATAAATTTTGTTATAACGTTAACATTATTTTATTTTTCCTTTACCTGGTAAATTTTACAGAACCTATGCTAACTATGGGCAGCATCAATCCTGTGATGTGGAAAGACAACTGGACAGTTGTAACAGAAGATGGAAGTCTTTCAGCTCAGTTTGAACACACCATTTTGATAACACCTGATGGGGCTGAGATTATGACTCAATGCTGACAAATGCATACATTCAATATCTTTGCATAGCTCGCACGAAGAAACTTATTATTGAGATGTTATTGATTTAATTACTTCCAGTTTCAGATCAAAGTTCTTGCTGGAAATTACCCAAGTTATACGAAGCATGTGCCAAATGAGTCAGTGTTGTATTCTTTCTGTGTTGTATTTATATATAGTTTTACAGTCTCATATTCTTCAATTTTTACTACACTTGTTTTTCATTGTTCTGAGAAAAAATAATGTCAAGGCTGAAAAGGTATAGGATTGTACTTACGTAGAGGGAGATTAGGTAGAAAGTTATTCTTTCAATCATTAAGATGGCTTTAAATTTAAAAAATCTCATTAAACATGATTTGTTTTTTTTTGGTAGAAATTAAACATGATATGTATCAGAGTTTTACAGCGTATCATAGATGCTAAAAGAAATTCGATCTTGCTCCCCTTTGGATCTTTTACCAATAAATTGGAATTTAGTATTTTAGTATTTAACTTTTACCAATAAGAGTTATTGGGATTTTTTTTTAAAAAATTTAGTATTTTAAGTATTTATTTATCAACACTGTTTTTAGAGTGGATATCAAATTGAAAAATGCAACAATGATAAATCTTTGAGTTTTTCTATTTACACCCCATGTTTTTCTGGTTACACCCAAATTTTCTTAAAAGTTTTTTATAATACCAAAATTGCCCTTTTATATAAATTTTCTTAAAACCCTAATTTTATTCATTGTCAGTGAGTTTCACCCTCTTTCACCCCACAAAGCGATCGATCAAACAATTTGATGTTCAATATCAATCTCCATGAAAATTAAAGAGTGAATCAAAATATTTTTCATCCATACTCAATTGGATATAGTAAGTGAATTTCTTCTTCTATTTGCTAGTTTCAATTTTTTTCCTTCAACTGCACTGTACGATTACGTTTTTAATTTACATTGGTAAGGTTAACTTAAATTCAGTTTAAGTAGGTTCATGTAAACCTACTTAAATTGAGTTTACATGAACCTACTTAAACTAAGTTTACATGAACCTACTTAAACTGAGTTAACATGAACATACTTAAACTGAGTTTACATGAACCTACTTAAACTGAGTTAACATGAACATACTTAAACTGAGTTTACATGAACCTACTTAAACTGAGTTTACATGAACATACTTAAACTGAGTTTACATGAACCTACTTAAACTGAGTTTACATGACCTACTTAAATTTAAATTGAGTGTACATGACCTAACTTACATAAATTGAGTTTACATGAACCTACTTAAATTAAGTTTACATGAACCTACTTAAACTGAGTTTACATGTGCATACTTAAACTGAGATGACGTATAATCATTGAATAAGATTGAACTTTTAGATGTACACTTAAACTAAGTTTGCATGATCTACTTAAACTAAGTTTACATGACCTACTTAAACTTAGTTTACATGAACCTACTTAAACTGAGTTTAAGTTGGTACACTTACTTAAATTTAGTTTACATGACCTACTTAAACTCAGTTTACATGAACCTACTTAAACTGAGATTAAGTATATAAACTTAAACTCAGTTTATATGACCTACTTCAACTAAGTTTTAGATTAAATTTTATGAAAGGGTAATCTTGTCATTTTGGGGTGCAACCATGATTAACTAAGGTGCAAGTAGAAAAACTCTAAATCTTTTGACGGATTAATCCTTGCAACTACATGCATAAGATACCAGATCATACACAAAAAAAAAAAAAAAATAGATATCAAATTTAATTTCTCTTAATATTTGTGGTAGTGTTATACTCTCTAATTTGTTTGCCTAATACTTGCATTGTAAAACTTATCATTTGATTTAAAGTTACTATAATATAAATCATACCAATAACATTTTAGATTAATCTCAGGTTATTTATTATGTTATTGAGATTTGTCAATACTAACATCGTTTTATTTTTAGGCCTTAAATAACTATAACGTCCTCTGAAATTTTCATTTTACTCTTCTTATTTAGAACATTCGGTATATAACTACGTCAGAGTTTGAGAGTTATATATCGTTCGCTTATTTTTGGCACATATATCTCGGAAGTGTCATTATATATAAGAGAGCTTGTGTCTGTGCTTTCATTTCCTCTTTTGTATTCAACTTCAATTTTCTCTAAAATGTTGCAATTTTTGAGCCATTTTGGATTTTTTTTTCACGATCACTCCAACAAATAAGATCAATCTTCAAACTATTGCGATCAATCATGAGGTAAAACTTACCTTTTCCTTTCGCATTTCGTTTATGCATAATTTTTGTTGTATTTCTATCAATGTTTCTTCCCATAGTTATCTACCAAATTTTCATCCACTGCAGCATGAGGTTGTGTTTTTAAATTTTGTATTTTACGCATTTTATTTTGTTAATATTTTAATAGTAGTGAAAATTTTTTATATGTTAACTTTAATGCATTTGTCATTCGCTCTCTATGAAGAGTACCATCAAATGTCTCCTTATCAAATCGTTCTTACCAATATCTTCAACAAAGAAAAAAATGAAATTCTAATCATTCTGACATTTTGTCGAAAAGTATAAGCATCTCCTTTTTTTTTTTTTTTTTTTTTTTTTCTTTCTTTTCAATAAGTATGTCTCCTTTTTTTTTTTTTTTTTTTTATTAACTCAATTACATCAACAAACCTATACATTTTCCTAAATAATAAACGAACCATAAAATTCAATAAGTATAGACAAACAAATGCATAATCATTCCTATTGAATCAACAAAAACTAAACATTTTCACTTTTCATCAACTAAAAATAAACATTAACATTTATTAGAAAAAACATAACATAAAAATTCATATATAATAAATTAAGTTATAATAGATTTTTAAAGGTGTTAGTTTGTTACATGAAGTATCAACAAAAAACCGATAAGTGATAAAAATAAATTTAAATCTTTTTAAATATTAATACAAGATTTTTTTTTATATGTAGAAATTCTTTGAAATATTTTAATACTACTAATTTTAATTCATTGATAAGTGACAAAAAGTAAAAACATATAGTTACATTTGTTTTATTAATTTAATTTTGCGTTTATTTTCCAGAATATTTCTCTCTCATTTTCAATCAATTCCAATCATCATTTTCTATCATTCTTCTCTACAAAAACACATAAATTTTGAATCGGAGCAACTTCACCGGCGACAACCGTGCCGGAAATTGCCTCTGTTCGTCGGATTTGGTAAGTTAGCTGTGATTTTTCTTCTTCAAACAATTCTGCTGTCATAGTTTAATTATAAGATCTGGTGTTGTATTTGTCATTTCTTCTTCCTCTTAAGAATTCTGATGATTCATTTATATGCAATTGGGTTTTTGCATTGCAGTTATATTCTTTTCATGGTGTGTCTGTGGACACAGTGAAGAAGGTTCAATATGGGAATTTTTGATGACTTGCCTTTGCCTCCAGAAAAAGCTGTAAGCTATATTTCCTCCCTTTCTGATTTATTCATCATTAGCTATGAAGCACATTCACCCCTCGGATTAGGCGTGTACATGTCCCACACGACACCCACACATATAATTACACTGAATTATGTGATTTTCTCAAATTATTAGCCGTGTCAGTGTCCGTGTCATGTCCGGTTTCTGTGTCTGTAACCGTGCTTCATAGATCATTAGATTATTGACGGTAGAGTATTATTATTATGATTAGATTTATTCATTTTATTGTAATTGCATTTCTCATGTGTTGCACTGAGTAGTACTCATTCATTGATGACAAATTGAGTCTTTGTTTTCTATTTGAATGCAGTATCTGAGGGAAGAACTCTCTAGGATAGATGAGACTTGGACTGTTGCTCGTTTTGATTCGTTACCTCATGTTGTTCATATTTTGACATCAAAAGATCGTGATGCTGCTGCCCAATATTTGAAAGAGCAAAGTGATGTTGTTGAGGAGGTTGTCGATGAAGTTGTACAATCTTATCATAGCGGTTTTAACAGAGCTATCCAAAACTATTCCCAGATCTTGAGGCTTTTTAGTGAATCCACTGAAAGTATAGGCGTCTTGAAGGTAGATTTGACAGAGGCCAAGAAGCACCTTAGTGCCCGCAATAAGCAATTGCATCAATTATGGTATCGATCAGTCACATTACGACACATAATCTCCTTATTGGATCAAATTGAAGACATTGCTAAGGTTCCAGCTCGTATTGAGAAACTCATTGCAGAGAAGCAATATTATGCTGCAGTTCAATTGCATTTGCAATCCATGATGATGCTTGAGCGAGGTCTCCAAACTGTAGGTTTTCAACTTTTGTTACGTGTTGTATTTGTTCTTTGGTAGAAACAGTTTATTGTTCAAAGAAAATGTGAATGTGACTGTATCCTGAATCCAAAGAAAAAAAGTCAAAAAGACTAAAATGCACAAGTATATGACAACTTCTGCATCTCTCTGCATATTAGAAATGTATTTTCCCGTTGACCAAAAAAAAAAAAGTATTTTCCCTTAAAATTACCATTAGTTTGAGATTGAAACACTAGTGAGAATCACTAAACTCAACCATATCCTCTAGCATATGGAAAGAAGTGCTAACAGACATTCATAAAATTTCCACTTGTTTAGCTAGTTTTGAACCTGTATATTATACGACTAATGAACATCCCTTCTCAAGCCTATTATTGATTCAAAATGCTCTCTCTCCCTCTTTGTTAATATTTTTCCATTTATTAATCATCTCTATGAACATCTCTATGTGTTTTTTGTTTGTAATAGTTATGTTTGACGTGTGGCCTAGGTTGGGGCACTCCAAGATGTCCGTTCTGATTTAACAAAGTTGCGTGGAGTTCTCTTTTATAAGATTTTGGAGGATTTACATGCACATTTATACAACAAAGGTGAATATAGGTATTTGTTTTTCCATTCCTATCTCTTACTTAGATCGTGATGCTGTGAGATATTGGAGTACACATTTTTTTGTTTTTTTGCAAAGGCATTTAGAGTAAATGCTTCTGAAATGCTATTTTAGCGGTGGCTCATCTGTGCTTTATTTCTCCCTTGATATGCTATTTTCAAGCAAACTCCGAAGCTCTATTTTGCTCTTTCGTTAATTTCTCTTCTATTTTGTTTGCATTTGTTTCTATGTGAAAACATTTTCATATCATGGCGCTTAAATGTACTGCGAACTTTTGATTTGACTGCCAATTTAATGTAGTTGTGCAGTTTATTTGTTGTGAACTGATGATATGATATATTGTGTTTGAACTCTTTTGTGTACAGTGCTTCATGCTCAACTATGCTGGAGAATGACGACGATGTTCCCACCACCATTTCTGTTGCACTTACTGCGCATAATTCACAACCTCTGTCTCGAAGAACAAAGTCATTCAAAGGTGACAATCAAAATGGCCTCCAGATTGATGGATCATATAACAGAGGGTAATGCTGGTCAATTGAACTTCTGACTATTTCTGCTATTTTTCTCCTAGTTCTGAACTGTTAGAAACAGGAATCGCGCCATTGATGAATGTGAAAAGCTTGAAAATCTCAGAGAGAAGAAAGAGAAGAGAGAGAGTTGTAACTAACTCTGTAACTGAATCTTTTATTTCTTGTTAGAGTTCAGGTTACAAGGGGAAGTATATATAGGGTCATGAGGTAGTATGACATCTGTACACAACCTGACAACTGTCATTAGCCTGCAATGGAAGACTTAAACTAAGTGTAACTAAGCCACACTAAGATGCTTAATGCATCAGATACTTATATACTCTAACGTAAATTGCATAAATCATTTCTTATTTCCTATTGAAGCTTCATGCAGTTTTTTTACTGTTACACATTGCTTCATTGATGGCCGAGGGAAGATTGCTTTCATAGTAGATATTCTAATTTAGCAAATTCCTCTCATTGTCTTATTTGTCAAGAATGGATGAGATTGTTGAAAGTGATGATGAGAACATTTGATAATGTGATTTTATTAAATGTTACATGGAATACTGGCTATACTACTCAATGCTAGCTTTGGTAGTGTTTTTTTGCTGGATTGTTGCTTTGTTAGGTTGATGTGATGTAGTCATGTAGCTCCATTTTCGTAATGTCCACTTTAGGTTGTGCCCTCTAATAGAGTTTGATAAACTCATCATATGATGAAGAAGAAGAGAGAGAGAGAGAGAGGGAGAGAAAAGAGAGAGAAAGTTTATTACAGAATTGTGATTTTCTATATATGAAAAGTTAGTTACAATTTTGAGATGGATCTGGTTTATATACAGATTTGGTGAGCTAAGCATACAGCTACTGATGAGCTGGCACATACACAAGTAAACTAAGCTATGTACACTTATATCTCTAATACCCTCTTCACTAATATTGACTAATCTAAGGATATAACAATTTATAGAGACAATCTCCAATTTTTCTTTTTCCAGCGTCATATTGGTGTGTTGTTTGACAGAGCACTATCACGTTGTTTGATCCATGTAGCTGATCCCACCTAGCGCGATAAGTCTTGATTTTTGCTCTACATGTTAGGGTGTAGTTTGGATTGTGCTTGTGGAATATAGTATATAAAATACCATCAAATGTGTGTTTCAGTTCTTTTGATGGCAATGATGAGGAAGGTACTCTGGTTTCAAGTGAAGAAGCTACTTTAGATGGGGATATGGAAAACATGAAAATCACTGGTAGTGATGTCACAAAGGATGCTAGTGGTGCTCTTCGTCAAATGCCAACATGGCTTTCGAATTCGACACCTGATGAATTTCTTGTATGAGCCACTTAATCATATAATTGGTATTAAATTCATATTGCTTCTCGAATTTTCAGCGACTTTTAGCTCTGAACTGAAGTTCCGAGTTTCTTGTGCAGGAAACAATTAGAAAGAGTGATGCTCCACTTTATGTGAAGTATCTTCAGACCATGGTTGAGTGTCTGTGTATGCTTGGAAAAGTGTCAGCTGCTGGTGCTATGATTTGGTTAGTTATTTTAATAATATTTTTTCTTTTGAAGAAAACTCTATGTTTCTTTATCTCTTTGAAGGTTTTGATATGCTTTTTTCTATAAGCATCTCTTAAAACTAACTTTTCACACTAGTGTTGCTAGCTTGATCTTGACTCTTGGTTGGGATTTTTATTTCATGAAAGTCCAAATATCAACTCTACTTCTGATATCTGCATTTTTTTTCCTCAATTTATCCTATTTTAATATCGGGATTCAGTCCTTTTTTTTTGACTTCAATCATATTTTTCCTTTTATCCTAAAAAACAACATACTAATTCATGCAATTCATGATTTGTGGATGCCAAATCCCCTCAATTAGTAGAATGGATGTGATACTTGTTGCTGTCTATCAGAAATTGACAGAAAAGTTTTTTTTTTTTTTTACTGAAACTGAGAAATTGTATTTCTGAAAGTCAATTAAAATTTACAAAAGCTGTGAGCACTCGTATTTATGATTTGAAATAACTGTAGTTAAGGTTGTGACAGCTAAGTGTAAGTTATTTAGTTGTAACTTATATCTGAATTGAATTCTAAAAGCAAACTTAACAAACTAAAACATCAGAAATACTGGGACCAAGAAGATTATTCTCCCACCCTCCAAAAGCTCAAGATGAAGGAACCAAGGTAGTTAAAATCGAGACTCCACGCATAATCGAAAAGGGGTGTAAAATTGTAAAGGGTGAAATCATAACACGAATCATAAGATTCTATAAAATTCATAAAACTCACACACACATATATATATGAGACAGGATCCGTTGACACCTGGTGTCAACGGTTATATTAACACCAAATCCTCACTGTCCATATTGTTTAATCTAAAGGCTAGAAATTAAACAAGATTTAATGTTCGCTGGATCCCCTTCTCTCTTGTACTCAATATTTTTGTTCTAACTAACACAACATTGACCTGTTCTAAGCAGCACAACCTTGATTGAAACACCACAAAGCTTTAAATTGATAATCTTTTTTAGAAGCTGATCCAATATTTTAATAAAGATAAATTTGTAAGATTAAATTAATTTAATTTTTTGTGTTGTTCAAAAGGACGAGATTCTTGCGTTGTGCCTCTCTTGTTTATATCAAAAGAAATTTAATCTTTTCCCATTGGAATAAGGTAGTGAATCATGGAAGAATTTGGATTGGATCTCCGTGAGAATATGAGTGTTGGAATTTGCCAAATCATGTAATTTTTTCCCCTAAATTCCTAATTGAATTAAGTTGAATTGCTTCCACTCCTATATCATAAACAACTCAATTGGTTTAATTATGGTACCTGGACGTATCAAAAACCATTGATGGGGAATCAACGGAAGAGAGAACATAAAGTTCATGAGATTTGAGAGAACGTGAAACCCAGCAATTGAAGGTTGGAAATAAAGAGCGTGATTCCGTACATCAAGAAAGTTGGAAATTTATGGAGACCATTTAATGAGAATTATGAGCCTTTGATAAAACTTAAATGAATGGTTGAGATTTGGTGTCAACGAATCCGTTGACACCTGGTGTCAACGGATCCTGTCTCTCTCTCTCTCTCTCTCTCTCTCTATATATATATATATATATATATATATATATATATATATATATATATATACATATTCATAAAATTAATACTCATGCATAAATTTACATTAGCAAGAGAAAGTAAACCTTTAGATTCAAATACTTAATTAAACTTAAAGTCATAACTATAAGGAAGTTCGTAAATAATGTCTTAAAGAACCAGTAATTCATAAGTCATGAACAAAATAATTTAAGCTAGGCTTGCTTAAATAGCCCAATGACAGCAGTGAATTAGATATTCTAATGAAACGAAGTCGCCCAACACCCCTGAAATCTTAGACTCGTACAATTTTGCATTTTAAATCAGGATTTTAACTATAGGACTAAGCTTGAGCAATATTTTAAGACATCCAATTTAGCCTGCGTATTCGGCATATCCAGTGGCCTGGTTCAGACCGGCTTGGCCCCCACTACTCCTGTATTCAGCCCCAAAAGCACTTTTGCAACCGCTTTATGTTTGCAGGACCGCTAGGGAACTTAGTTGTGTCCAAGATAAACTACAATCATCTGTGTCCGAGGCCCAGTACACATCACAGAAAACCCTCAAAGGAAGAGTGAGGCTCAATAGCAAGAAGCATTAGTCCACAGTGATCTGTTCCCTCTAAGAACATTGGAAATATTTTGATAGTATTGTAAAAAATCCAAGTCCTAGATTAGCTTAAATATGGCCTTAATAGAGCTTATAAAACTTGGGCAATTCACCGAGAAGGTTGAGTTAGACTCAAAAGTACTTACCATTGGTTCAAAGATTGGTTTATCATCAGTACAATTGTTTGGCCAGATAGTTACAAAATTCACTTGCTTTGAATATTAGTCAAAATAGAGCCATTAGACTGGTGTCTAACCTCAATGTCCAATGTTAAGAGTTCCACAGTGGATGAGATAAGGCATGAATATATGTTTATAAGTGGTGGGAAGTTCTCACCTTACAAGCTGGTTTTGCTAAGTCAAGCCCAAATTCTAAGATGGTATCACAACTTATCCATGTGAATATACTAGTTCTATTACTAGATATATTTCTAGATTAGCTGTTAAAGCTTCCACTGAAAGCTTCATTAGTTAGAGCATCTCTAGTAAAATACAAGTGCTAAAATAGAGAAACACCACATCGGCAAAGCTTCTTGTAACCGTCTCAAGTGTTAGTTATCAGTGGTGTATGATTAGCTTCCCTTGGGTGAAGGATAAGCAAGGATATAAAGATCCTGTAACTTGATCATTCAAATCAAGAAATTCTTGTCAATCAATATAGAAACATTTCCATTATTTTCTCTCATTCTAATATGGTATTAGAGCTAGACGATCCATTAAGCCACCCACAATCAGACCACACTCCAGATGTCCAGTCCTGGACGGGGGGTGGGTTAAGAGTTCCCACATTGGATGATCTAAGGCCTGAAAATATGTTTACAAGTGTTGGAATGTCCTCACCTTACAAGACAGTTTCGTATGGGTTGAGTCAGGCTCAACCGCTCAACCCAAATTCTAAGACTCAAGAAATAATAAATTTGGCCAAGTTGTTTAATGGCAAAGACTGAATTGAACTGAGTAATATCATCAATGTAAACAAAATGATAAACCTCATCGCTGGCAGCTGATCAAACATATATTCAAAAAGAATGAAGTATAACACTTGTTATGGAGAAAGCCAGACTGCAGAAATATATCTCCGAGGCATTCAAACCAGGCCCTGGGAGCCTATTTAAGGCTATATATTGGCCTGTTAAGTCAATAAACCAATGATTTGTCATTTACCTCAAAACTCAAGGGTTAAGACATGTAAACCTCCTCGTCCAAGTGACCTTTGAGGATAACTCTAACTGTGATAGGTTTTATAACGGGTGGTGAAGTCTTTTGCAAGTGGACCAGTATTTTCTTTAACTCGGAAAACCTAATTGCATCCAACGGGTTCATGGTCAGGAGGAAGAGTCCAAGGCTACGTTTGGATGAGAAAAGAAATTAGAAGGAAAGCAAGTGGAAAGATTGTTGAAGGAATGAAAAAGATAGAAAGTGAGATGATTTTTAGTTGTTTGGTAGAAGTGAAGGTAAGAGGAAAAGAAAGGGTTAATTGAGTAAAAAGTGTAATAAAAGAATATAAATATTTAGAAAATGACTTTAATACCCACGTATAAGAAAACATGATTCGTTCAAAATACATATTGCACGTCATTCAATGCGTGGGTGTTTCTGACTTTACAACAAATAGTGTTATCGTTCCACTTTCTTTCCATGATTGCGCGGAAAGCTTTATTGGTGTGCGACCCACAAGTTTTTAATCTTTCCTCTTTGCTCACTCTAAAGAGTAAAGAGAACCCAACAATGGAAGGCACAGCTTTAAAAAAACTTTCCACTATGCAGCCATCCGTCGTCCCGGTTTCTGCAGATCCAAACGGACTGCAAGTGTTATTTTTCTATAGTACAGTGAACTCTGGATGCCTGGCAACAAGTGAATCCCTATGAACAAGAAAAACATGTTATAATGACAACTTGAACTAATTAACGGTGATCTAAATATTGCTGTGATATATTTCCCATGGTTTCTTTCACATTATTATCATTTTTGTGCTTTTTAGGTGTGGTTGTCTGTGCAGGCTTCACCATATTTCATTATTATCGTTTTGTTATTGTTATATATTTGTTAGTGATGATAGTGTGTAAGTTATACCGGTTTTATTGTTTAACAGCCAAAGATTACGACCAACAATTCATGAAATTATTACATCCAAGATTAAAGCCCATGCAGACCTTTTGAATTCATCAAGGTCTAGCATTGTTCATGGTTCCCGAGCTGGAACAGGTGATCTACACTTCATTAAAGGTCAACTGGAAAGCTACCAGTTGCCAAAACAGAAGCGTAAGAATGGGATATCTATTGCCGGGACTCTGTTGGCTGTAAGCCCTGTTTCCCCTCTCATGGCTCCTGGTGGGAAAGCACAAATTGCTACAAAGGAGCTTCTTGATTCAATTTTGGATGCTGTTGTTCGAATATTTGGTGAGTGACAATAATTTTATTATGCATTGTTCTTTCTAGGTTAATGGCACACTTAATGTTGCAGAGAGGAGAAAATAAATGGTCACGCAAAATAATATTGGATTATGAATAAAAGCACTAGGGAGAAAGTTGGGGAAACACCTGCTGTGTAAAAGACATCAGAGTCTTGTGTGGTTTGGGAATGTGTGGAGAAACCCATATTCACTTCAGTATCCACTCCCTATTGTACTTGGGTTTCAAGCTCATTAGTTAGTGATTTGTAACAGAATTGCTACAGCTAACTATGTATAAATAGTTAGCTACACTGTAATCAGTTCAGTTGAGATGCATCAATCAAATTACACTCTCTCTCTCTCTCTCTGTGTGTGTGTGTGTGTTCGCACTTTCTATATTTTTAAACACATAGAATAATTGGTGAGGAGGGTAAACTAGATAGAGGATATTTCAATAAATGGAGGTAAGGGAAGACCAAGGAAAATTGTAGCCAACCCCACCTAGTGTCAAAATGTTTTGCTTGTTGTTGTCTGCTTTCTATTTTAATCATTATTCTTCATAGTAAATTTGTCATCTCGTGTATCATTCTATAGAGAACCATGTTATTGTTGGGGAGCTGTTGGAAGCAAAAGTCAGTCAGCATGTTGACATGAACACACCAAAATCTGTGCCAGTAGATGTGAGTTGGAACCCTGATTCTGAAACATCTCAAGTCACAGGAGGTTACAGCATAAGTTTCTCCTTGACAGTGTTACAGGTAATCTATATCTAGGGGTCATTTAGTTGCAAGATGTTTAATAATAGAATGAGGACATATCTGTGCTAATAATTTCCCCACTCTATAGCAAATTATTGCTATTAAGATATTACTGTAATAATAAGTGAACTTGTAGAAGGCTTACTATCACTTAAAGGGTTGACCACGTTTCATGCGCATCCTGTTTAATTGAGACATTCAGTTTATAATTAGTACATCTCTTTTATGCGTTTGTGTGTTTAGCTTGAAAATTGTAGTAGATGAGAAGATTACCTACTTGCTTTAAGTTTTTAACATGTATATTTATCATAAGAAAATAAAAATTAGCCCCCCATCTTTTAAGCTTCTGGATCTGTCAATTAGGACCAACTTTCTAGAAAGCTTAACTTGCGAAGTGAAAACTCATGACAAGTTTAAATCTGAAAACTAAATAAGCAGTTTGACATGCATGTTAGTGAGTGTTGAAACTACTGGAAAGTATCACACTTGTTGGTTTAGAAACATGTTCAGTTTTTTTACGGCATAAGTTTCTTTGTAGAGTGAATGCCAACAACTTATATGTGAAATTCTGCGGGCGACTCCAGAAGCTGCATCTGCTGATGCCGCTGTGCAAACAGCCAGACTTGCAAGCAAAGTCCCTTCGAAAGAGAAAAGGCAAGTGAGTTCAATTTCTTTTGCTTTTAAATATAACATTTAACAGCAACCTTTGCTCAATTCAAAGTTTTAATTTTATGAAATATTGTGTAGTAGTCCTTCGGCCACAGATACCTAATAATTAAGAAAGTCTGTGATGAAGCTGGCATAAGAACTTGATAGATAATAAATGGAGCTCCAATCAAACCATTAATGCAGCCTTCATTTTGGATTCACTGTTAATCATCTAGTTGAGGAGCATTTGGTTTGCAACTCAAATATGACATGCTCGGTGTCACATGTTAGTTTGTGACTTTTTTATTTTATTTTTTTAATTTATGAAAGTGATCTTATTAGAGAGATCTTGACTTACAACAAAAAAGAATATAAGGTATTGTTTTATGCATTGGTGCAAAGAAGAAACATAGAAAAGAAAACAATGGCATTAGAACAATCACAACCTTAAATCCCCTCTTATGCACTCAGTCTAGATAAATTGAAACTTTGGTGTTGCAAGGAAAGATGTTTAGACAAGAAAAAATAAGTAGGGTATTTGACACAAGGTCTTTTTCCTTAATGCGATTGATAAATCGTTTGAGTCAGGTTCACAATTGTCAGGAGAAAATAATACAAAAATTTTAATTTTCTATGTTAATACAATATTATCTTTCAAATCAAATTTATATCATGTAGTTAATGATTAATGTTTCTCATTGATTACAGGGATGAATCAGAAAATGGTCTTACCTTTGCATTTCGCTTTACTGATGCTACAATATCTGTTCCTAATCAGGGTATGATAAATTCAATTAAACTGAAGGAGTGAAGTTAAACTTTTCTGCTTATACAGTTTAAAATCATGTTGCTGTTGGTATACACGGGATGCTGTTAAGATATGCTTATTTTGGTGAAGCTTGCATAATTTGTGAAAATTGCCTACATAAGAATCGCTATTAGAGGGTTAAAGCTAAACTTCGAAGTGTTTGAATTTCAACCAATAAGAGAGCGCGTGATGGGAAGAGTGTGTTGCTGGCACTCCTCTTCCTTGCAATGTCTGTACATATTTTTATTTTACCTCTGATAAAATTTCTATTCCTATCATAGAGAAAAGTGCCATATGCGGTATATTTGATACTTGATAGATAGAAAAAGTTGCAATATCAAAGAAAAATGAAATTTATATTTATTTGTGCACATATTCGAGTTGTCAAAGTTTTTGGCATGTTTATTTTCCTTCTCCCACTTTTAATTGTCTACTAAATGATTACAGCTGCTGTCTAATAGACATGGTATATGAGAATAGTAATCTTATCAATATTATGACATGGACAGGAAAATCATCAATGTTTAAGATTACCAGTAATATTGGATAAAAAACAAACAAGCAAGCACTGTTATAGGAACATTTTCCATTTGGTTATTTAGCACCTGCAATTCCAAATTGTTTCCCTTTCAGTTTAGAATGATATTGCGTATATGTTAGCTTTTAGCATGCTGTGCTGACAGTACCATTTCTGTAATAGCTTTTAATTTGTAAATTAGTTATGGAAGTTTCTGATAACATCACCCTTTTACTTAATTCTTGACAATTAAATCTCTAGCAGCAGTTTTATGCTTTGATGACAAGTCATTGCCTAACTGCTGAACATCTTATTTATAGCATTTTTTCTTTATAATTTTTGTTTATTAAGCTATTAATTATTTTCCCAATTCTAACATTTATGGCTGGTTGTTTTAATATTCAGGAGTTGATCTTGTTCGCCAAGGATGGAATAGGAAAGGTCCCAATGTGGTGCAGGAGGGTTATGGGTCTGCAGCGGTTTTACCTGAGGAGGGCATATATTTAGCAGCATCAATATACCGACCTGTGCTTCAGGTGTTGCATTTTGGATTTTTATATCCCTCCTGTAAAGTTTTGACCAGTGTTCAATATGTTTTTTTTTTTTTCCTGACTTGATTCTTTGTGCAGTTCACAGATAAAGTTGCTTCAATGCTGCCAACAAAGTATTCCCAACTTAGGTGAGCTCAAAAACATTGCAGTTTTTCTTTATTCAATATTTTTTTTAATTATTCCTTGATTTCTTGTATGCGAAACCAAAATGCTACTTTATTGTTCACTTTCTTTGTTGAAAAAAATGCGCGAATAAAATGTTGCTTTCTATATTTAGTGCTAAGTTAAGCACATGTGCTTGTTCATTTTACCTTGACTTACATATTGATATCGGGACAGAGTGTCATTCTGCATTGAGTATTTAGTGCCAATATGTTAAGTATTTACTGCTAAATGTGCTTGAAAAACCAGGTTCTGAAAGTAGAATGAATTGAGTTTGTTGAGGTAAAATTTTGAAAGAAACTTATTCGGTAGAATTTCTTTAATGAAAAATAGTGTAGATGCAGGGCAGAGATATTAATGTTAATCAATCTATATTATGGTCTGGTTCCAGCTAATTGGTTCAATTGGCCAGTCAAGTCTAGTTTTCTTGACATTGCTTATTTGTAAATGATGAAGAATACGAACCAAGAATGTGGTTGAAATGTAACAAATAGTTTTACTTGTCAATGTCAAAATAAAACACAAATTGTTTAAGCAGTTGATTATAGAACCCACTATAAATAGGGCCTATTAGGTTAGGTTATCGAATCTCATCTATTGATTATATACTGGATACATTGTTAGCCGTCTTTGTTTTCTCTTTCTTTTCTTAGTCTAAACCTGATAATTGCAACAAAAATCTTTAGAGGGACCAGGGAATGTGAAATGTCCATTAAAATTCAAACATAATTTCCATCCTATCCTTTGTGAAGTGAATGGGTTAGAACTTTTTTATTCCCCTTATAACCTTATTTCAAATAATAGTTCATTTTTAGACAATCTAGAAACTTAATATTTCAAAATATTAACAATCTGATGCTAGATTTACATTTTGTAATGCACGTGAAACGTAAAAATAATAATATTAACAAAAATGTTATCAATATTTTTGACAATATAAAAATACAATAAGTCAAAAACCCAATAATTGTATGTTAATAAAATCCCAATATCGATGTAAAATGCAGAATAAGTAAAAAATATTACTAATTTTGTCTTTGGTTTTTTTGCAACCTCAAAACCTCACATTCTCAAAAATTAAATAACAATAAAAGTGAAGTGTGCTCAATCCCCAAATTAATAGCATAAATCCAATACCCAGTGTCCAGCCATTGTTAAGGACAAAATTCTGTGTCTCCGGCTCTGCAACTGTTTGCCGGCACTGGCCAGAAAAAGTCATCAGTCGCAGCTGTACGACAAAGCGTTCTTGTGCTACGCGACACACTTCATTTTACTTGGGTGAAACATTAATTTAAATTATAAAAATATGTCCAGCTGTGATTCCATACCATTCCATCCAAATTCAGGGAAATGAAAAATAGTGGTAAGTAATGAAATTGATGGAATAGATACCATTAGATTCTATTCTACCCGTCCTTATTTTTAAAATCCAAACAATGAAAATAACTTCGATCCAATCCATTCAACTCCATTCCATCTCATAGCATTAATTGAAACATACCCACCCTTAGATCAGAGGCTCTCGATGTATAATGTGATATTGGTGATACTTGTAAAATAACTTCTATGCTATCTATAAGAATTAGGTCTAGTGCCAGTGTAGTACTACTTTTGCAAGCCCGGAGCGAGTGATCAACAAACTTCAAACATAATCAATATAAGGAAACATAATGAAAATGGAAGCTACAAGTTTTGCTTGCATATCAGCTAGTTTCTATTAATTTTTATATGGTTTTGACTAATCATGCTTGTATAGTATATATTTTTGATACAAACTCTTATCGATTTTTTAAAAAAAATAGCAAAAGTTCTTTTCAAGCTCAATTTTTGTGACTTTTTAATGCATTAATGTTACTTCTTGGTGTTGTCAATTTTGTGAATTGCAGCAATGACGGGTTGCTAGCTTTTGTGGAGAACTTTGTAAAGGACCACTTTTTACCAACTATGTTTGTGGATTACCGAAAAGGCGTACAACAAGCCATATCAAGCAAGTCTTTTAAACTGTTCTGGCTATTTTTTTTTCCGTTTCCCTTATTTTAAAAGCCCTCCTTGGGGTCAGTGTGATATTTTCCGAATCTTAATTATTTTGAAACATCATAGAATGTCAATCATGCAGTAAAGCATTTTGAAGTTAGCTTTCTCTGAAATGTTTGATGCTAAGACCTGTTCTTACTTCTTAATTGAAGGTGTTATTGACAAGCACTTGAGTGATAATTAATACCCACCCCAAAACACAACTTTCTGAAGCAAATTTGGTTTCCATGAAAATTATGGCATCCTAGTTTAAAGTAGTTGGTACTGTAGTAGTTAGTAATTTTGTTGTACCGGCCATAGTTATGGGAATCGGTAACCCAAGACTCATTCCCTTGCTAGATTATCTTTTCCTTACAGTTCAATTCAAAAGCCCAGAAAAAGTATGCATTTCTGTGTTTTTTGAGTGTTTTAGTTGTTGCAATTGTTCGTATTTATATTGTTGAAAGTACACTTGCTCATACATGTTAATTTGTTGGGATTTTAAAAGGAGCAATTCCTAAATTTGTTTACAAAAATAGGAATGGAGAATCCTGTGATAGCGTAGTTAATCAAGTGTTCTTAGATGATAGATCACTTCTTTTGTACAATTAAACTAAATGTTGAAATATATATTACTTCCTCTTATTATTATTCTATTTTAATGGTTGTTTATTTTTCATTATGTCACTCCTTAAATTAAGGAGTTGATTAGTTGTATTCTCTCCTATAAAAGGAGTACCATTCTCATTGAAATAAACTACTCTCAAGTTATAGAGTAATTTCTACACTAAACATAGTTTGATCCTAATTTGTAAGATCACTGTGCATAACATTTACTGAACTTTTCAATCTGTAATGTAAAAGCTAATGAAGTTGCATCAAAAATGATGTGAAATAATAGCTTATTAGGCTTACGGGCATATGAATGTTGATGATTTGTTGAGAGATTAGTATTTGTCCTCAAATATCACCATAAGTTTGTTTTAAGATCTGTTCTCTTCCTATAAATGTTTAGGTCCGGCTGCATTTCGTCCAAGAGCACATGTGGTCAGTACCTATACCTCGTCAATTGAAAAGGGCCGGCCTGTATTACAAGGATTATTGGCTATTGATTACTTGACAAAAGAGGTAAATTTTAGCTTCAATAATAATGTCAATACAATACGTCGGGTTCTATTTTATTTTTTACTTTTCTATATTGAACACAAGATGATATGTTACCTGGACTAGTAAGTTTTGGAATTTGGACATTATTCCATTGACCATGCTTAACATTTAGTTTTGTTTGATAGTTAGAGAACATGTTTGTTTTCCCTTTGAAACTTTTTGCATAAAATTTACTGCAGGTGCTTGGCTGGGCTCAAGCAATGCCCAAATTTGCTAATGATCTTGTGAAGTATGTGCAAACTTTTCTGGAGAGGACTTATGAAAGATGCCGGACTTCATACATGGAGGTACTTTTTTTTTTATGAAACTTCCTGTGATTTTTATTTATTTTTTTGACGGAAAAACTTCCAATAATCTAGAAAAAAACAGAGAACATATATTACTAAATCCTCAAGCTACCCGACAAAGACATATATTTGAAATAACGACTGGCTAAGCACCATAAACTATGATGCATGATTGCAATACGAGTAACGGATACGATACATATCCGATGCAGTGGCATTTTTTTGAAAAAATAGGATACAATAGTTTAAGATATGTATATTAAAAAAATATGAAATATAATAAATATATTATTTTAATTCAATATTTCCAAACTAAAAATGGCCAAAGGCAGAGGGAAAAGTGAATGGGTGAAGGATATTATGCATGTGAAGGGTTCAATATAATGAATGGGTGAGAAATTATTAGAAGAGTGAGCAGGTGTGAATGATACATTTATCTGAGATGAACAGGTAATGCCATAAGTGTTATGGTGATTACCGAGAGTCATAAGAAAAATTGAGCCATATGTATCTCAGTGGGGAATATGTAAATTCATGAAGAAGCGTACATATATCACAGCTGTGTTGCTGCTGTATCAGTGGCCATTTCTGCGAATCGGTGCATCATAGACTATAAAGAAGCAAATAACACACAAGAATTGGATCCTTGCTGCTTCTTCAGTCCTATTATTTGTTAATTCAGTCAAGAATCCCCAGGGGAGGGGATGGCATGGCGGTGTAGGCTTGGGGCCTAGGTCTTAAGTTCGAATCCCTGAAGTGCCAACAATTCCTGTGTTGGGTTAGGCCAGTCTATACAGGGCTTTGCTCTGGCTTCAATTGGCCTCTCCGTTAGTGTATTGTGTGATTGGTCCACCCGATTAGTAGGTCCTTGGGCCGGATACCTAGTTTTAAAAAAATATATAAATAAATAAATTATCAGCACAAAGTATATATGGACCTGTTGATTACTCCGTCCTTGGCTATTTAGATAAATTGGTCGTTGGCATTCCTATAAATAGTTGCCTCGAATCGTATCTTTCCTGTGCTAGCATTTTCTGACATTTTGTCAACTATATTTCAGGCTGTTCTTGAAAAGCAGAGTTACATGCTTATTGGGAGGCATGATATTGAGAAATTGATGAGGCTTGACCCCTCAAGTGGGTATTTACCAAATCTGCAAGGTCCTTTTAATTCGGAAAGCAATTCCTATGATGCCGAAACAATTGAGGCTGAACTGGAGCTAAGTGAATTACTGCTAAACTTGCGTCCTATTAAGCAGGTTCTTTTCTTCATTTATGCTTACGAGTTACTATGCTTCATTATTGATATAATTTTCTTATTGAGTGTTTAATTTTACCAACCTATAATAATTAAGTTTTCAATTTTATGCATTCTTGCTAAAATCCCCTGTCTCTCCCCCTATTTATTTTGCTTCTCCCGTGACTTGATTGTATTTTTTTCCTCAGGAAAACCTAATCCACGATGACAATAAACTTATTTTGTTGGCATCCCTTAGTGACTCACTGGAGTTTGTTGCAGACTCTGTTGAAAGGTGTGTTTTGCATATGCTGTGCAATCTAGTAATGTTTTATTGCATACTGTATATAAAGTAAGTATAAACGTGAGACTGCCAGAATCCAATTCAGGTTGTAGAGTTCAGTTGCAGGTTGTGGAACAATCGCATCTCCAGAAAGACATTTGTTTTTCTGGGATTTTAATAAGATCAGTAAAATGTGCATGACCACCAATCATTCGCAAACCATAGTTTTTAGTTTTTTATCATTGCTTTTTCACAAGTATGAATCTATTTAAAAGAGCTTCCCTTGGATGAAACTTGTTTTGTGCTCGTCTTTTTAGATCTATGTTTCTTTTGGGTGAGACTGGGTCCATGCTTGTGTGCAACTTGCTTGCTGCGAGTCTGCGACCTGTGTGAGTAGTCTCTGTGCCAGCTGGTTTAGTTTAACCCATTTTAGGGATTACCAAAGCCTATATCTATCTAAATAGATTACTATTCGCATAGGATTACAAAAGCCTATCCCTTGATTATAGCTATAGGAATAAAATCCTATATCTATCTAATTATGATTACAAACTGGAAAATATATACAAAAGTAAATCAGAGATAAGATCTTGTTAAAGAGTTCCAAGATCCATTGGGCCACCTGCTATCAGAGATCTCAACATTATTAATGTTATTATGCTAATTTGTTTTATTTTATCTATTTGTTTATATTTTATGTGTCCTCGTGAGCTTAGCTCAGTTGGTAGGGACAATGCATAATATATGCAAGGTCTGGGGTTCAAACCCCGGCCACCACCAAAAAATATATTATATGTATGTATTCTTGAGTACAATGTTTGTTGTAGGTAAAATCTTGTTCTGTGTTACAATCTCTCAGATTTTACATGTGTATCTCCCTTATTGGGTGGCAGGATCTATAAGTGTGACAAATCTTGCATAGTTTTCTGAGATATAGCGCAACAGAGTGCTTACAATGCAGGGAAAATATCCAAGAGTGCTCCTCTTTGTAGGGTACTCTTGAAAATCCTTGAGCATCCTTGTAGGACGGACTATCCTTCGACTAAAACTTGTGTGTCAGACATCCTATATATGAGAAAATTGAATATCATAAAATCATCAAAGGCATCTGAAAGTTTTTACTGAAGGTTAGTCTTTTAGGTATAGTGCAGGAAAACAATGCTCAATAAAATTATGTTGATGTGTACGTGGATGATATGTTGGATGATATCCCAAAAATCATAGCATCAACAGAGAGATCAACTAGAATTGGTATCGATAGTGTAAGTCGAGTTAAATCAGATGAAGTGTCATCTGTTACTATGTGAAAATGAAGGCAAGTAAATATTAAATGAGCTAGAACAATGGCTGGAGCCAAGCTCCTTACCATCTGTGATGGTAGTATATTTGAAAGGAACAAAACAAAATAAATACTCCTTGCAGAGTTAGGACCATAGGATTTTGTTTTGTTTTGTTCTAACTTCTAAGTGACTTTTTACAAAATTTTCAGTTATTGGTTTCAGTCTCTGCCTTTTTACAAAATTTCACTCGCTTCCTTCTCCTTTCATACATTCACAGGCTTTGCTCTTGAGGGGATGGGGAGAGTTAATTGGATTGGGATGTTGTGTTTATTTATCAATTAATTAGCATACATTTATGGGTTTATGAATGTACAAGACGAAGATGGAGCCATGAATGATGATGGTGGATGTTGATGATGATAATTTTTAATTATTTTTTATATTTTAATATAATAATAACTAAAAATAATGATATGGCAAACATTAATCCAACTCACATATGCCAGATATGCGCCGTGTCATCAATGAGAGTGACAAATCACCAAAATTGATGGAGGACAAAAAAAAAACGAAGAAATGTACAGGGGGACCAAAATAATGGGTTTAAAAATGGGGGAACTAAAATTTCAGTCAAGTTAAAATAGGTGGACCAAAAATGCATTTAAGCCTTTGTCTTTTCATGATGAAAGAATTCCAAGCATTAAAAATTCTTGTGAAATTGGCAGGCTTGGACAGACTACTCAGAGAGCAACAAATCATGTTGGAGGAAAGCATCATAGTCATTCAGACAGCGCACCTACAAGGAGTCTAGCATCATTTGCTCAAGATTATAGAAAATTGGCAGTTGACTGCCTTAAGGTTTTACGCATAGAAATGCAATTGGAAACAATATTTCATATGCAGGTTTGCCAAATGTGATGTTACTTTTCTCTGATTGAAGAATTTGATGATTTGATTGTCGTCAAACTTATCTGAGCATTTGAACAGGAAATGACAAATACAGAATACTTGGATGACCAAGATGCTGAGGAACCAGATGACTTCATCATTTCTCTCACTGCACAGGTGTCTTTCTATCTATCTTTGTTTGTTGTCTTCAAAAGATCCTGCCACCCAATTTCTCAAGAAGTCTTTCTTATTCCACCCACACAAATTCCACTTTAGATGTCTTGTCTCGAGAGTACCACTTCGACCAAAGATATGGCCTAAGTAGCGCATGCACAACTTGGGGCAGTCCTCACCTTAGAATTTGGTTTTATGTTCATGCACTGACATCAATACCTGTTGGACCCCTTCCTTCACACCATCAATTAGGCTGGGGGTGGATGATGTAGGGAGCCCAACAATGAATCTAGGACAGACTTTGATACCATACTAGGTTTTGGACCTAATCAAACCTCACAAAACTGATTGGTAAGGTGAGGATTACCCTAGTCTTATTAGCTTTACAAGATCATATCACTAGGTGATGTGGGACTAGAACCACCCCCCAAACCAACACACTAAGGCTTTGTTTGCGAGTTTGGAGGGGAAGGGAGGAACGAAGAAATAAAAGACATTGGTAGGAGAGGGCTTTGGGGGTTCATTTTTCTTCATAATACAAAATCTTCCTCATTTGGGGGAACTCAAAAATTGTATTGGAGGAAGATTTTGGGGTGTTTCGGAGGGTTTATATGAATTCTTCAAATTTAACTTATGTTGTTATAATATTCTTAAAATTAAAAATATATTAATCATAAGCATTAATTTATCATTCTCTAATATATGCAAAAAATTTCTGCATTTTCCCCTATATTTCCCAGACCCCAAAAAATGAGGAAGATTTTGTATTATGAAGAAAAATGAACCCCCAAAGCCCTCTCCTACCAATTTCTTCTATTTCTTCCACTTGCTCCTCCCCTCCCCTCCAAACTCCCAAACAAACCGTAAAGGTGTTGTTCTGCTGCAATGAAGATAGACGAACTGGCCCAATAATAGACCACAGGGATCACCACAATTAAGTTAGATTTTCCAGCAACAACAATAACAGCCAAGCCTTTTCCCACAAAGTAGGGTAGATTTCCAACATTGTTTAAATAAAATTCTATATATTTCTGAATTTTATTAAATTTTCAAATTATGGTTGATTGCCCCACATAAACTAAAGATGTGGCCTAAGTAGTGCATATAAGACTAGACTAGATAGTCCTCACCTTAGAAACTGATATTGTGAGATTGAGTTAGGCCCAAAACCTTGGATGGTATTAGAACTTGGTTCAAGCTATTATTGGGCCAAGTTCTCTTTTAGTCTGTTTGTGTTTGTCCACGCTCTAGATGTCTAGTTTTAGGTGTGTGGAGAGGGAGGTGTTGAGATCTATGTTATTCCATCCACACAAGTCCCAATTTAGATGTGCAGTCTAGAGCATGAAGTGAAGTGTTGAGAGTCCCACATTGACTACACACATGGCCTAAGTAGTGCATACACGATGGGCAGTCCTCACCTTACAAGCTAAGTGTATGCACTTGCACTCACATCAATATCTATTGAGACCTTCTTTCAATCGCTTATTTTGTGAAATTGTCAAGTAAGTTTTTTAATCATTAGAACCTAAAGTTCTAATACTAAACCAAAAAGTAACATACATTCATACCATACTAAATAAACCTTGAGAGCATGAGTTCTAGTCCGAATGTATATTCCTCCACTAGGGAAGTGTGGGAATAACTCATATACTAATATAAATAAATGTTAAAATTAAACTAAATTAGTTGTAATGGCGGCTTAATAAACCCACCAGTAAAAGAATTCTAAATTATCTGATCGATGAAATAAAACAATGGAATATTACTATAAACCCTAATATTGAAAGTAAACGGTCAATAGCCAAAATGATGAATTTCAAAAAAGTCTGATCTTCCTGTTAGTGACTCAAAGATGTATGTTATGCTTATGTAAGTTAAACTATTTATGTTTACTATTTTAATGAAATGTCCAGATAACCCGAAGAGATGAGGAAATGGCTCCTTTTATTTCAAATGCAAAGCGGAATTACATTTTTGGTGGAATTTGTGGGGTTGCAGCAAATGCATCTATTAAGGTGCGAATGTATACAATTTACAATTTTGTTTTGACCTAAATACTTACAATATTTCTGTTTGAAAAGGGTATTTTTTCGTTTCTTCACTGCTAATGAGAGGGGGCGCTTTTACTTACAGGCTTTGGCGGATATGAAGTCTATTAATCTTTTTGGTGTTCAGCAAATATGTCGAAACTCTATTGCATTGGAACAGGTAACTGATACTGTGCGTGTGTGCGTGTAGATGTATCAAGTGCGAGGACTATATTTCTTCCAGCGCTCAAAGAGTGCTCGTTATTAGGCATGCATACACTTCAAAACATGTTCTAAAGTGATGTATGAGCCTTTTGCGTTTTTGGGCTTTTGAGTTAGGGTTTTACATATACTATAATACATATACATACTAAGGTTTAGCATTTAAGATGTTTGTAGTAGTTGCTCTTTTTAATGTCCTTTGCTCGTGATCTTTTCTCGTAAAGTTTTTTCCCCAGACGTGTCCTTTCTTCTTGATCCTGCATCTCTATTTTGCGTCTTTTCTAACAAATTGTACCAGGGCGATGGTTGATTTTGACCGCATGTTAGTGAGCGGTAAAATACAAGTGTGGAGATTCATGTACTTGAAACGCTAAAATTCTGGGTTAGGGCATGATATTAGCCAGTTTTGGTGGTCTCTCACTTTGGCACATTGATTAGGGCTCCTCACCATTCTCCTTCTCCTCCCTTCCCCTCCGAACCCTAAATGCAACTTAAGAGGGTTTAATTTATACCACTAGATCTAACCAATGATGGTTAAGATTAAAATAGCCATGACAAACAATTTTAAATTTTTACCATATGTGCATGGTTTTATTGTATGTTTAGTATTTGCTTTTCTTAATCTCACTAAAAGCTTATCTAACTAGATACAACCACTGTGGATTTTTGCACTAACTAGATACAGCCACTGTGTGTGGATTTTTGCATGTTGCATATTTTTTATTTATTAATTAGACAGTTTTACTATTTGACTTCATTAAAAGAGATTAGGAATAAAGTGGAGATAAAATAGTTCTTGACGAAATTTAAGATTCATAATAAATTTGCACGGTATTACAGGCATTGGCTGCTATTCCATCCATAAACAGTGAAGTTGTGCAACAAAGATTGGATCGAGTCCGCACCTACTATGAACTCTTAAACATGCCATTTGAGGTAAGTCTACTAACTAACCTTACAGCTTCATGTTTAATGCAATTTTATCTCAAGTTATCTTATCTTGGTATTCCTATTCCTTTCACAGGCCCTGCTTGCCTTCATTACAGAACATGCACATTTGTTTACTGCTGCAGAGTGAGTTAATACCCAAATTTTAGTTGTTAATACCCTTTTATGGAATGATATTGACATTATATTCCCACAGGTACGCCAAACTTCTAAATGTTCTAGTCCCTGGGAGGGAGATTCCTCCCGATGCACATGACCGAGTGTCTGAAATATTATCCTTGTAGTGCGTTCAAACTTTTATGCCAGAGTTCATTTTGGACAGTTGGGGTGCTCGTGTCAATTAGATTTCTGAAAAATGATGATGCGACAAGCCGATGCAGATGTTTGATTTTACACAAGTTTCAACTGATTAGACCACTACTAGTTGAAAGATGGTTTCATTCTGCGCTTGATGATGGCAATGACATTCACCCCCACCCAACCCCTCCATTTGTTTGTAATGTAATTATTATAAATATGATGACAATTTTGGTTGATGCTTCTTTCCTTTTAGTTTCGTTAATTCTACGTTTATTGTTCTCAATACAACTATCCTTATCAATGCTTATATTATTAAAGTATTATTACTAGTTTTTTTACTTTCTTCCGATTCACTAATTTTTTCCTTTTGACTGAAATTATTATTTAAGTTAAAAGCACTTGAAACTTGAAAGTAATACGGTCTGTCTGTATATATTTTTCTCTTAAAATGTCTGTATACATTAAATTAAAAAATTACAGTATGGTAAAATCAAATCGATTGTAATTTGTTAATATATATTTAACTAATTACAATATTTTTTGATACAATGAATTAAAATATTTTAATAAATAAAAAACTGAATCACTAATTTATACAACTCAGCGCTTAATCAAATTGTTATGGAATGTGATTTACAAATTTAATTGAGGTCAGAACCTTGGACAACTAAGTAAATAAGAGAATAAAATTTGTTGGATATATAAATATAAAAGATTAGTTTTGTATACTGAAAGAAGTTCCGTATAGAGCATGTGATAACAAATATATCCTCTAAGAAAACAACAATCTCTATATATGTCCAGTCAAATAAAAAAAAATCTCTATGCTATGATAAGAATTTTATAATTGTTTTTTTTACAGTAGCATCATGTGGTTCAATGTAACTACCCTAGTCTCTTATTGAAAGAAACATTTTTGTTTG
The DNA here is from genome assembly GCF_003473485.1 of Medicago truncatula. Taxonomy (NCBI): domain Eukaryota; kingdom Viridiplantae; phylum Streptophyta; class Magnoliopsida; order Fabales; family Fabaceae; genus Medicago; species Medicago truncatula. The sequence goes on from NC_053046.1 coordinate 6,502,872, forward strand.
CTTTAATAATATTAGTGGAATGGAAGTAACGAACAAGTTGCACAAACATTGACTAGTGTATTTAGTCTCATCATTGAACCATTCAGCACTCACAATGTTCAACATTTATAAAGGTGAGGCCAATCCATCATTCACATAATCACAACATAACACTCTTATCCATACAATCTGCTTCAAGTCAATTTAGTAAGTTCCAAAAATGTATCCACCACCAGAACAAGGAAAGCCAACATACAATCAACCACCAGCAGCAGCCACAGGTATTCCAGTGAGCTACAACAGCACTACATCGGCGTACTCCGGTGCCTCATCGGATTACGCGCCTCCTCCTCCGCCTAAACCTCTAGTTGAATGGTCCACCGGTCTTTGTGATTGCTGCTCTGCCTCATCTGACCCTAGAAAAAGTAAGTCCCTCATCCTTTACTAAACTAATTTATATTATGCATATACCTACAGCTATATAACTATATGTATATTAATTTTCACTTGGTTGACTTTGCATATCTAATTTGTTTCAGGCTGCATAACGTTTTGGTGTCCATGTATCACTTTTGGCCAAGTTGCAGAAATCATTGACAAGGGATCCACTTGTAAGACAAGACACCCATTCATTTCTAATAACAAATTCAATTTATATATTGAAAGCATTGAGTAGCACAATTCTTAAAGAAATTATAGGATTGTACAGTTTCTTACCAAATTTAATAACACATAATACTTTAGAGCTTACATTTCACTCCTATATTTATATATTTTTGGATTAATATGCTGAAAAACCACATGATACTTGTAAGGATTAATTTGACTTGTTTGATGTGATGGATATGTTCTAAAAAAGTAATATTGGAAATAAGTTATTAATGGAAAAATTAGTTAATTGTTGTGATTCAACTTGAGAGTATTTTTGTGGTTTTGCAGCATGTGGTGCTAGTGGGGCTTTGTATACATTGATTTGCTGTGTGATTGGGTGTCCTTGTTTGTATTCTTGCTTCTACCGGTCAAAGATGCGACAACAATACGGTTTGAAAGGAAATGATTGTACAGATTGCTTGATTCATTGCTGCTGCGAGGCATGCGCCTTGTGTCAAGAATATCGTGAGCTTGAAAACCGTGGATTTAACATGGTCATTGGTATGTATCAATAATATGATATGAAGTATGAACCATTGTTTTGAATCTTTTCTTAATAAGGTTTGCTGCTATTAAATCTTAGCTATAAAATTTGCATTTTGGAATGGATAGGGTGGCATGGAAATGTTGAGCAACGGACTAGAGGAATAGCAATGGCTACAACTACAACAGCTCCAGCAGTTGAACAGGGCATGAGTCGTTGAAGTGAGTGAAGATATCCATATGTATTTTGTGTGCTTCATTCAGTGAGTGTGTTCATATATAATCTTTGTGTTCATCTTATCTTATCTTATTTAGTACAATAGTGTCTGAAATATGAGGATTCTTGTGTCACTGGTAACAAAAATAAGAGTTGCTAATGTAATGTAATCAAATATCAAACAAATGTAATCCACTCACCATGATTTCTCTATGTGTAGCTCATCTATATATAGCACTTACATTTATTTTTTAGATTCAACCATTTTGTTATGTAATCCCTTTGTCTCAAATCATAAGTAGTTTTCATCATTTTGTTCAAATTGATAAATGTAATTAACTTTGCATGTACAAGAGAAATTATGTGTTATTTTAGAAAATTATCCTTCATTAATGTTATGAAAAAGATAAATTAAAGAATTGAAAAAAGAGCAATAAATAGTTAATATATTGTAAAACGACTTATTTAAGACAATTTTTTTTTCAAAATGACTTATCACTTAGGACGGAGGGAGCACTAATTTTTTGAACCCGTGCAACACCTTGTGAGGAAGTTTTCTAAAAAACATATATTTAAGTTAAATAACTACAAATTATTGTTGAACCTTATAAGGATGTGGTATGACAATGAAAAAAGTTAAAATGTTATATAAATAAGGGTTAAATATATTTTTGATCCCTTTAAATATATCAATTTCATTTTTAATTTCTCTAAAAATTGCTTTTAAACTTTAATCCCTCTAAATTTTCAGTTATCAATTTTAACCCCTTCTATTTTACAAAGTTCACGTCATATTTGGCTTAAATATGGAAATGGTCTCTGTAAATATTTGGCGTTTTGAATTTAGTCCTTATAAAAATATTTTTTTGATTTTAGTCCCTGCAAATATAGAATATTTGGTTTTGGTCCTTGGTATTTTGTTTTAATCCTTATAAAATCATTTCATATTGAAATTGGTCCCTATAATATTCATTTTAGTCCTCATTTTGAGGGACTAAAATCAAATATTCTACATATTACAAGGACCAAATCCAATATGAATTAATTTTACAAGGACTAAAACAAAATATCAAGGATCAAAACCAAATTTTTTATATTTGCAGGAACTAAAATCAAAAAAATATTTTTACAGGGACTAAAACCAAAATGTCAGATATTTGCAGGGACAATTTTCATATTTAAGCCTATTTTTTTTTTTATAACATGTCATTGTTATTAGGATTATATATATATTTTTTAAATCATAAAAATTGAATTAGAAGAACTTATCAAAGGTACAATTGGGTCTGTAAATTAACAGGAGCATCCTCTATACAATAATGGTCTGAAAATTGATCTCCCACACCCCAAAATTTCATAAATACAACTAATAATTGCAGTTCGCTACTTAACCGCAGTTAACTATCCTTGCTTCAACTACAGTTAACTGTCGTTGTATCAGCTGCAGTTGACTACAGCGGGGGAAGTTAACACTCTTCATATGCTTCTTCATGCCAAAACAAGCATATTTTGCATATTTTGACAGATTTCACATGGTATTTACTGTGATACTTCACGGTTTCTAGTTGCCAAAACAAGCATAAGAAAAAAAAAGCACTGCTACAAAAAAATAAGAAGAGTTCCTCTACAAGTAGAGATCTGATACCACTACCAGTTTTGATCTGATACCACTACCAGTTTTCCAGTATGTATAATATTCATCATTCATGGGATCACTAAAAATTTATCATGTATTAGTGCTACTCTTCCAGCTTTTCGTAAGTTCTACTCTAATTTAGTGATGAGTACAGTTTTTTCTGAAAGAAGAGTGCCAAGTTCTATGAAAGTTATTCTAGCAGTGTTATTCAACAACACTTTTTTAAATCCAGTGTTTGGAAAGAATACTAGCATTGTAACACTATATAAATCATATCAATAACATTTTAGATTAATGTACGATTATTTATTATGTCATTGAGATATTCAAAATGACATTCTTTTCAAAAAAAAGTGCACAAGGTATATATTATTTGGATTTTTCTATCATATTATCTGAAACCATATTATTTTCAGTGTATCACGATGATAAATATTTCTAGATTATTCTAAAATTTTGTAAGTGTGATGTGACCTATATATTGAAGGTGAGTAAAACACAAGAGGGGGTTGAATTGTGTTAGCTTTTTCTTCGTTTTCTCCTAAGCTGAAAACACTGATTAGAAGCAGATAGAGTTCTACTTCTGAAGTGATGTTCAGGACTAAGTTGCAGCGGATAAAACAGAGAGAGAAAGAAGAAAGACACAAAGCAATTATACAGGTTCCTTCCACAAACCGGAAGTCAGTCCTGTCCCCCTTGCACTTCCACGGAGAGTTCAAGAGACTCCAAACTACTCAAGCACAACAACAAGAGATTTCCTATGCTCCTGAACACAATCAAGAGACTTCCATTCAAACAGAATTACAAAGAATATTGTTTGAGGTTGAACACTTGATATACAATCAGTGGTGTTCACAATACAAATCAAATACAAACTTTTAAGACTCTAGAATTTCTAAGATATGAACTTTGATAAGAAATTCTAAGTGAACTTTTTTTGATGCAGAACAATTTCAGCAGAGTTTTGGCGCTTTTAAATTGTTGTTGAGTCTTGCCATTCTCTGAGTCTTCACTCCTTTATATAGAGGTGTGAAAGAGACGTTGTGAATTACCAACACATCAAAATAGAGTCGTTTGAAGCTTTGATCAATCACCAATGATCTTTTTCCTGATATGGTTATTGTCCTATGAAGGATCAATTTCAAATCCATTCCAAGTATGAAGGATCATTGTTGCAGGCGTAGCTATTATTCTTGTCCTGTAGCAGAGACACAAACTGAGTAGTGGAGATAGTGGTTGTACACTTCGTACAATTGTACTTTGTCAACGCTCTTCAAAAAGCAAGCATCCGATGCCTTCAACTTCATTTGAAATAGATGTTGCTTCACTCTCCTGGTCTTCTGCAATACTGGGTGTGATTAAATCCATTGAACAACCTTTTGAAGCTTTAAGTCTCATCTTCATATGAACTTCAGCTTCTGGTGATCTTCTGCTTCTGATGAGGTACTTCTATGACGTCATCACTTCATGAGCACTTGACTTCAGAAACACTTCTTTTCAGATGCTTCAAGCTTCCTTTTTGTTGATTTCATAGCTCTCAATTTGTTCTTTCAAAACCTAATAAAGATATCAAATTTTTTTGTTTATGATTTGTACACTTGAACAAATATTAGCATATTCAATTGACAATTTTTAATACCCTGTTATCATCAAAACATTCAAAGGGTAATATTAAACATATTTTGTTCCAACATATATGACGGTTGAACTTTCGATCAAACCGTTAATTTGTGATTAAGGTTTTTGTTATTTATATTAAACGGTGTAATAATATGCAAGTATTCAATGAGTATAGTTTGATCTCTTCTCATTATAAAATTTTCAAGCGTATAAAACTGTATTATGATTTTCATTTAATTTACATCATCCTATTTATATGTTTTTCTAATTGTAGTGATAGAAGAAGGGGTATGTTATCGGGTGCTTCCAAGGCATTGAGTAAGGAATTAAATATTTTATCCGATCATATTTATAAGAAACAATTGACATTTTAGATTTATTAAATAATTGATGTATTTGGGCTAGAATGTTTCTTGTAAATATATACCAGATACATCGATTATTTAATGAATATAAAAAGTCCAATGTTTCTTGTAAATAGGACTGGAGGGAGTCTGTCTCATTTTAAATGATATACTTTAAAATTATGCACGGTTCATATAACATACTTTGACTCTATTTTTCTATTAATATATAAAGACAAAATATAGCATATAAGATGTTGTATTCGTCTCGATAATATTTTTATAATATCAAATTTTCATAATTTTTCTAATAAATTATTATAAATATTTAAGATCAAATTTGTGCATTAACATACAGGAACACAATCAAGTGCGTTATATAATATGAGACGGATGGAATAATATTTATATTAAAAATTGTATAATTAATGCATTAAAAGTTTAAAAAAATGTTGGTTTGCAAGTGTGAGTTATATGTCCACATCGGATAAAATAGTAAAGGTTGAACACCTTATAAGTAAGAGGACCTTTAAACCCATTGCCTTAAGGTTTTGGGTAAGAGTGTGGTGTCTCTCTTGCTTGTGCGGTTGTTCTAGCCTCGATGTGGACGGTCCCCCAGGCTCCCCTCACTTACCCAACAGTGGTATCAGAGTTCCGGTTCGACGAAGGGTGCAACCGAGGCAGCCAGTCGTTGCGCAGAAAGCCGCAACGGCGGTATAAGCAGCAAGTGGCTCCTTATGTAGGAACGCCGATACAGCAAAGTAAGAGCTTCCCCTTGAAGGGGGAGCATGATGAATAGATGGACTCACACTTGATGGGGAGTGTTGGTTTGCAAGTGTGAGTTATATGTCCACATCGGATAAAATAGTAAAGGTTGAACACCTTATAAATAAAAGGACCCATAAACTCATTGCCTTAAGGTTTTGGATAAGAGTGTGGTGTCTCTCTTACTTGTGCGGTTATTCTAGCCTCGATGTGGACGGTCCCCCAGGCTCCCCTCACTTACCCAATAGTGGTATCAGATCACTTACCCAACATCAATTTTATATACAGATTGAGTTGATTTGTATGGGTTGAAAAATCAAATCCGCAGCCTGACCTGAGACCCATAAACTTATGGATTATATTTTTCAATTCAACTCAACTTATCTTGAATTAAATCAAAACATATGAATACGTGAGCAAGGGGAAATGACAATATAATTGTACTAATGGTCCAATCAGTAAACATTACAAAATGAAATATTTATAATTCTTAACTTTGAAAATCAACAACAATATTTATTTCATTACACAATACACACTTGCATCATTATCGTACACAAAACTTATTATTAATTAAGCAAACTAATAACTACTAAAGAGATAGAGACTCAACAATGGATATGACATATTCAATCTGGTGATCATTTAATTTACTTTCCATTTTGTAGCTTGGACTTTTTCTCTTTTGCTATCTCCGAGAGTAACCTAGCAAACCTACAAATATATCAATATTTTTTAGAGTTAGTTAGGACTAATACAAAATAAATATTATTATAAATTAAAAGTAATTACCTTTTGAGTTCTTCCTCAATGGTGCCCTTATCTGGAACAGTTTCATATATGCCAGTATCTAGATTCACTCTTGTAAATTTTTTCTTCAATAAATTCTCACCCACTTTTACTAGATTATTCAAATTATTTTTAGTAGATACATCAACAGAAGCTAATTCCCCTTGTAATGTATCGTCCTGTTTGAAGCAACCACATAAGTTTGTAAGTTGTAACAATTTAACTAACGAGTATTAATTTAAACAAATACTTATATAAGAATAGAAATGCTAGTGAGTGCCTCTAGCACCGATTAAGGAAGTAAATACAGTGGTTTTGCATTAAAACTTGCTTAATCAATTCACAAAAATCTAAAAAGTGTTGTTTTTAATTTAAAACTTGCATTTTTTATTATCTTAATCAATATTTTAAGACATTGGTTAACATGACTTATATAAGAAAAATAGAATCATGCAACAAACGTAGCAATGGATTCGTTTATCCGTTTTATGAATAGTTCCATTTTTTAATAGATATTATTTGGTCAAACAAAAATAAATCTAGATATGCTTTCATATTAAAAAATCATTCATCAAGCTAGGAAATTGCCGCACACTTATGCAATCATTATCAAGATTCAAATATTCCATCCATCCACTTGCAAGTAAGCTGAAAACAAAAATGACTTCAAATTTTACCAGAGTTTTTTGAGCAAAAATTTCACCATATATGTCATTTGAAATGGACACCTTTTAGAAAAACTTTTTACAAAAATTGGATACTTTTAGTCCTCCAAAATAGTCCCTATAAAATGTAAATATAGGGACCATAAATAATAAATAAAAATTTTATAAGGACTAATAACTTAAAAACTTGTTATTTTGTAGAGACTAAAAACATATTTAACTCTTAATAAAAAAAATATAAAAAGAAAATAGCATAAGAGGAGTATGATTACTTACTTGAATTCTGAGGTAGTTGTCTTGAGACTGAAGGGCAGTAAAAAGAACTGAGTTATGGTAATCAACCATATCAGTGCTAGCTTCATTGAAACAATCTATAATTGGTGTTGAACCAGAGTTGAATAACCATGTCAAAGCACCCCATTTAGCAACCATCTTAGCATTGTACTTTTGCTCACTCTTGTTTGATCCTGTCCCTATTGAGATCACTATAAAACGATCATACCCTATACCATTCCCACTTCTCCCAAGCCTTATCATATTTTTTGTCACCTCTCTTATTGCAACCATTGTCTACAAAATAATCATCAAAAATCACATTAATTCTTTGTTATATACTTCAATATAAAGTTGATTAATATTTGGACCGTTGAAATTACGCGTTCAGTAAATTGATTATAAACAATCTCGACCATTAATTTCATATCAAACAGTACAAATCTTTAACTGCGTGACATCTTGACCATTGATTTTAGATTGAACGGTCCAAAAATAAGTTCGTAAATTAAAGTAAATAATATTACTCTTTAGAATTATTTTTTAGATCTTATAATCTCTATTTTTAATGCGAAACTTAATTATTTTTTCTTCTTTCTAATATGCTTGGCCCTTGAGGCAGCCCTTACCGGATTGTTAGCGCACACGCCACCATCGATGAGATTGTATTCCTTGATGACTTTCCCATTTTCATCTTTTTTCGCGAAATAGTGAGCGGGCAAATAAGTTGGTGCAGCCGATGTAGCGATGCAAATATCTGCTAGTGGTACATCTAAAGTTGGCTCAGCATCAATCTGCATAAATATATATATGATCAAAGTTCAAGGTGATTGAAATATTCATAATTTAATTAAACGTACCATGCATGTCTATATAAAAACAATAATCAATACCTGATAGGAGGAAAAAATGGTAGGTTGAAGATTCTGAACATCAAAAGATGGAATAACAATGTTTGTCAAAGTTTGGCTCAAAAGTGTATCTTTTGTCATATTTCTTATCAGCTTATGAAGATACTCTCCATTGTACTTAGCTCCTGTCAATGCTTTTGTTATGTTTATCAGCGGTGCAAATATTCCACTGCATATGTTAAGTGATAATCCAATTAGTTCTTTTAATATAATGTTCAACACTTTATATTATATGCACATATATATATTGGAAGTAGTTACAAATTTGAATATATATATATATATATATATATATATATATATATATAGATGGACCTTTTTTGTGGAAAAATAGATGGCAAGTTTTGAAGGTAAAATGGGACAATTTCCTTAGCAGCAAATAAAGGACGGTTATCCTTTGGATTTGGAGCTGCTAACATGGTAGTAATAAGACCACCTGTACTTGTCCCAGCAATTACATCAAAATAATCTGCAATCCTTGCATCCTCACCGTCTATTTCCTGTAAAGTAATCAACATATATATATATACATGTAAATAATGTAAAACTATATCAAAATTAATTAAGATATTAATATTGATTAATAAAACCTGAAGTTGAGATTCAAGGTAAGCAAGAATAACACCAGGAATGATTCCTCTGACGCCTCCACCATCAATGCTAAGAACAGTAATGAAATTCACTGGCTTAATATCGAGGTAAGATATGGGGGTTGCCATTGATATATGTTGGAAAAAACAAATTACAAATAATCAAATAGGTCTTGCTGTGTGTGAGTATGGATGGAGAACTTGATGCTTTTAGGCTATGTCCATGTTTGTATTTATACCCCAAAATTCGAAGAGTTTCAACATTAATTACACGTTTCTATAGCCAACTTAAAGACTATATAATATTTATTTTTTTAACCATGATACAAAGTTTTTATTCTCGATTAACGATGACTAATCTCTATCGATGTGAGGCGAGTTCTATTCTTCCAATTTACCGGTTGCTTAGGGATTAAATCCCTTACGAATTCAATAGTGATGAAAGACTAACTACTTTAAAAATAAAAATTTTAATTACTATATTTTACCTAAAAGATATAAATAAAAGAATGGTCATGTTAATTAGTTAAAAAAGGACACTAGTTAAGAAAGTTAAAAGTAAAAAAAAAGAAATTTATTAAAAACAACGAATATTTTACTTAAAAAAATTGAATACAAAACTTTTTCGCACTTCTCAATACTATATTTCTATATTGCATATAATGTGTGAATTTATTAGCACTGGTTAGCATTTTTCATAAAAGAAGTACAAGAGAAATGAACACTTGCGATGGTAATGATGATATATACACAATGAGACAAGTGTTGGAAGATAAAATATTATAGAAATTGGAATTGTTGACCTTTTAAACTCACACCTTGTAGGAAACATCCTTAAAAAAGAATCCGTGGAAAACATGTTATCTTTTTTTTAGGAAGGAGTCACAGTAATATGAAGTTGTTTTTAGGTAAGTAAAATTTTATAAAAAATTGTTTCCACACTAATAGGATTCGAGTTTGATAAGATCCATCATAATGACAATTTATTAATCATTTGAGTTAAATCACTTGGTTATAAATGTATTATTATTAGATAGCTAGTATATCATATTCTTATTAAACTCTTTTAACATAAATATAATCTCTATATGCCATGATCGGCAATCGTATGCTAAACGTTTATGATAGAACCTATCATAAAACAAATAACAACGTTATTTAATGTAAATTGGGTATCCTTCGTGCCCGCAACTGCAGAGACTAATTCCTAAAAATTTTAATGTTGGTGCATGTTCAAGGTTTGATTTGAATCCAGTGCCTTAGTTAAACTAAAAGAAATTCATATCATATCATCTAAGCATTATTGGGTAAACAAATTAAAACGTTTATCATAGGAAGCAATTTTCTTAGTCATTGAATATGCATAATAGGACATATTTGCAGCAAGTTGTTGCTTAAACTGTTGGTTGTTGATCGTTGAATATGCATACGAGGAGCCATTGGCGCATTCTCATCCCTTTAAATAATATAATAATATGTCTTCAGACAGTTCAAAACATATTATAATATTTTGGTTCAATATCACCTCCTTCTAATGTTTATCTGAAACCTTTGTGAACGTTGGATTTGACAAAACTTCTAGAAAAATGCAAGACCAAGTGTATATTGATAAAATCCATTTAAAAAAATTATGTCTACATTAAAAAAAAAAAAAAAAAAACTTTCTGAATGAATATAAGTAAGCTTGCTTTTCAGTTTAGAGCTTAGAGGTGTAACATCCTCTTCCTAAGGATTATTTTGTCTAAGATCTATTTTAATTAAATTTAGAGAATAAAGAATTAAGATAAAATATAATATATGAGAGTCAAATAAGAATCTCCTCTTAATCGAACAAAAAATATCGGAAGAGGATAACTCTAATTTGGCATGCAACAATTTAGAAGATGTAGTAGGTTTGGAATGAGTTTAATTCTTCCTCGAACATTTCGAAAAAGAGGAAGGGATAGTAGACATGATCAAAACTATATCTTGGAGGTGGTTCCTCGCTAAAAAGTAAGGGGGGGAGGAGCTTGTATGTATTTTGAATGGTTTTTGAACTATCTCATTTGCCTTAATTCAAAATTAGGGTTTTTTTTTTTTTTGTTTTGGGTAGAATGTCCCTTGTACTTTTTCCGACTTATGGGTTATGTAGATTTTGTACTTTTCTCATCCTTTCATTAAATATTGATGTTAAAAGAAATGGTTTTATCAAGAATTAAGGGAGGAGGAAAGCTTTACGGAGAATGTAAAGTAGTTCAGAAATTGCACAAAGATCGGGGAGAGTTTTGATCCTCACAAAGATCAGGGAGAGTTTGGCTCAAGCTAAGATTATTGCCTTTGCATGACAACTATATATTGTCGCAGGGTTCTCCCCATGTGAAGCAACATTAACTACATTTTTTACTTTAGGCAACGAAACTTGTAGTCACTTACAAGAGTTAGTGTGACATTTGATCGTGACTTGTAACTTCTTCCTCTGAGTTTTGTATAAGTCTTCAAGTCGTCAATGTTGGAGTTGGTGATGTTACCTGAGCAGTTTGGGTTAGTCTTTATAAGTTGTCATCGAGACTCGAGCTCGAAGACACTATTCATTTTTTTTTTTTTAAAAAAGCTCATTTGTGCAAGTTTTATCATAGGCAATGGTGTATCCAGAATTCTGAAAAAGGGGTGCTGATTATTTAACTTCAATATTATTATTATTATTATTAGACATATACATGTTTGTCCCAACTTTTGTAATATGTCATTTTATGTCTTGTACTTTTTGAAATATGTCATTTTTGATCCACTTTCGCCATAGTATGTGGGACATCTTTTAAGTTACTTTCAGACTTACTTAAAATATTACTATCGAGGCTGCTTTGGAGTTTATTTAAATAGATTTTATTTTCCAGGCTGCTTGGAGTTTGTGTGGGTTGAAAAAACTCATTCCACAATATATAATGGATTATTATATAATTTTTCAATTGAACACAACATACATGTTGAATTAAATGAAATCTTTAGATTTCTTATTTACTTTGAAATTTCAAAATACAGATAGGTAGTAGAAAATGTTACACACATGAATTGTTAATTAAGCAAATTAATTAAGAGATAAAGCTTCAACAATGGATCGACATATTCAATCTTGTTGTGATCAATTACTTGCCATTTTGTGGGTTGGACTTTTTGCATTTTCTAATCTCTGAGAGTAAATTAGCAAACCTACAATGCAAACATATATACCATTAGTTTTAGACGATTTTGGAGCTTTTTTACCCTTAGTTGGGACTAATACAAAATAAATAAGTTATTATAAAATAAAAGTAATTACCTTTTGAGTTCTTCCTCAATGGTGCCTTTATATGGAACTATTTCATATATGCCAGTATCTAAATTCACTCGAGTAAATTTTTTCTTCAATAACTGCTCACCCACTTTTACTAGATTATTCAAATTCTCTTTAGTAGATATATCTACAGAAGCTAATTCCCCCTGTAATGTATCGTCCTATTTCAAAAAAATTAATTATATATATGAGAAATAGAATCACACAAGAAATGTACTATAGATAAAATTTGGTCAAATAAAATAAAATCTAGCTGGCTATCATATTAAAAAATTCATTTGTCAACTTAGGAACTGCCCGCACACTTGTGCAGGCATTATCCAAATTCCCTCCATCCATTTGTTTAAGAAGTAGATTTTAATAAGAACAGAATTTGATTAATATATTAATTATTTATTTAAAGAAGAAATCTTGGGTTCCAAGAAAGAGGGATCCAGACCACCAATGCTCAATAGACATTGATTCAAAATTTAAATTAAATTAAAAATAACTAAACATAAAAAAATGACATGATGACATCCAATAGAAAGAAGTATAATTTTGCTGATATTTGAATTCCGGTAAGTTTGACATAATCGCGGTGATTTTGTTAAAAACTACACTTCAGAGCTTCAACAAAATCACTAAATATTTCATTTTGATTTGGTATAATTCCAAACATGTGCTTAACTTACTTGAATTCTAAGGTAGTTGTCTTGAGATTGAAGGGCAGTAAAAAGGACAGCGTTATGATAATCAACCATATCATTGCTTGCCTCATTGAAACAATCTAGTATTGGAGTTGATCCATTGTTGAATAACCAAGTTAAAGCACCCCATTTAGCCACCATCTTAGCATTGTACTTGCGCTCACTTTTGTTTGATCCTGTCCCTAAGGATATAACAATAAAACGATCATACCCTATACCATTGTCCCCACTCCCATCTGGTTTCCTTATGATATGCTTTGTCACTTCTCTTATTGCAACCATACTCTGCAATAAATCATATGTGTCGTCAATCAAGAGTAAGATCACTAAAGTCCTCGTTTTAGATCTACCAGCAAAAAAATTATTTTTTACTATATTTTATAAGCAAAAATGTCTCCTATACAGACAAAAAAACACCATATATCAAAACTTGCTTTAAACCTGAGTTACTTTTGAAGATTATTAATGAATCGACCCTGGTCCTTACAAAATTAGTAATTAATTTGTAAACTAAACGATATAACTATATATAAAAAAGAAAAAGAAAAAAGATCTTCTCTTCTTTTTAACATGGGATTTGAGTTTTTTTCAATATGCTTGGTCCTTTGAGCCAGAACTTTACCGGATTGTTAGCAGCCACACCACCGTCGATGAGATTGTATTCTTTGATGACATTCCCATGTTCATCTTTTTTTTCGAAATAGTGAGCTGGTAAATAAGTTGGAGCAGCCGATGTAGCTATGCAAATATCTGAGAGTAGTACATCTAATGCTGGCTCAGCTTCAATCTACATAAAATATATACATATAATCAAATTAAAGATGACTGAAAAATTCATATAATTTAAACGTGCATGCATGACTGTGTTATGTTTTGTATGCAAAAACAAGAATCAACCATATTTAATTAACAAAAAAAAACTACCTGGTAGGAGGAAAAAATGGTAGGTTGAAGTTTTTGAACATCAAAAGATGGAATAACAACGTTCGTCAAAGTTTGGCTCAAAAGTGTATCCTGTGTCATATTTCTTATCAGCTTATGAAGATACTCCCCATTATACTTAGATCCTGTCAAAGCCTTTGTTGTGCTTATGAGGGGTGCAAATATTCCACTGCAGATAATATTAGTATTGTTAGTTTTTATGTCGCGGCCTCGTGGCGGGTGATTGAGGATGGAACCCTTATTGACTCCTTAAATCCCACACCCCAACCAGATTTTCATATATTTATACTTTATATTATAATTTATATGCATGCATTCATATTGTAATTATATAGATATACACCAAAAATTAAACATACAGACCTTTGCTGTGGAAAAATATTTGGCAAGTTTTGAAGGTAGAATGGTACAATTTCTTTAGCAGCAAATAAAGGACGGTTATTAGCCTTTCGATTGGGAGTTGCTAACATTGTAGTAATGAGACCACCTGTACTTGTCCCAGCAATTACATCAAAATAATCTGCAATCCTTGCATCCTCACCGTCTATCTCCTGTAAATTATTAATCAACATATATACATGTAAATAATGTAAAACTATATCAAGATTAATTAAGATATTAATGAAGAATATATTGATTAATAAAACCTGAAGTTGAGATTCAAGGTAAGCAAGAATAACACCAGGAATGATTCCTCTGACGCCTCCACCATCAATGCTAAGAACAGTAATGAAATTCACTGGCTTAACTGCTTCCATTGATGCTATCAAACAGGTGTGTGACTTTGTGAGTGGGGGGATGGAGAATTTGATGTTTTTAGGCTATGTATGTGTTTGTATATATATATCCAAAAATTCAAGAGTTTCAGCATTAATTAAATTTTTCCAAAATTTTATTAGGAGTTTAAAGGCTGGCTATCTACATTATAAAATAAAAATATTTTTAATTTGATTATATTTATATAGGGTGTGTTTGATTCACAAAACAATAAGTAACGGAGAGGAGTACAAGACATGACAAAACAGTATAGGACAAGACAAAGCTATACTCGATTAAGATAATATTTATTTATGTTGGAAATTATAAATGATATTTTGGTTTTTTTTTATTTTTATAGTTTGTAATAGACAAAAAAACTGGCCTATGTTTAATGATGGACAAAAATTTATGTTTTTCTCTGATCTCTTACTGCCTATTTTTTCCGATCTCATGAAAACATGTATTAAAAAAGTTGTCCAATTCAATCCCTTATTTTTTTTAGATCAAACACACCCTTAGACTTTATAAAAGGAAAATGCCAATATGTTGTTGATGTTTAGCAACTCAATAAAAAAAGTATTAATCTTAAAAATTATGCATTCAATTTTTTAAAAGTCAAAATGTTGTATTTTCAACATAAAACTTATATTTTTGGAATCCTTAAGATATAAGTTAACTAGGCCTTTTATAAAATAAGAAATTAATAATTGATTATTTATAACCCACTTGGGTTAGGTTGGTATAGTATTGGTTTTGAACCTTGGAGTAACATAAGTTAATTTTAAACTAGCGAATATATCCGTGTAAAGTATGGGATAATTATCTTTTTCTTATTCTTTACTTTTAATTACTATATCTGAAATTTCTTTAAAAAAAATTACTATACCTTAAATTTTGTTGGAAATTATTAAATTATAGAACGTTTGATGGTTTTTAAATAAAATGGGATTACCCGTTTCTTTTTTGTTGTGTTTACGAAGAATGATTGATTGATTGTTAATGTAAAATTATTATTTATTGACAGAGCATATCTTTTATTTGTTGAAATTTTTATGGTAATTTTGTTTTTGTTCTACGTAAAAATCAAGTTAGGACCCCACAAACAATATTGAGTAAGTTTACTTGTGAAGAAACAAATAAAATTATTGAATGGTTGTTTGGTCATATGCTTAGACATATATTGAGATATATATCTGATAATGAAAAAGATTATATAATAATTCTAAAATATAAATGAATACTCGTGGAGAAATATAATCCATAGATAATCATGTGTCTTGAGTAATTTTTTGATGTAAAATAATATATATTTTTAAATTTCTATTATTTTTTTTAGCGATAACTATAAAATTATTTTATCTTGAATGCATCACTATCTTTTTTTTAAGAGCCATCAATATGTATTTTTTTATATAAACATTTTATAATATATTATATTATATTGCTCTAAGTTATCAAAATTTATGGACCTATCACTGATCGTCCCACGGGTTTATCATATTCGTCTCTTATATATATATATATATATATATATATATATATATATATATATATATATCATGATCATCAAATTTATGTTAAACGTTTATAATAGGGCTTATAAAAAAATGAAAAACAAAGTGTTTACTATAACTAGACCTGGTCTTTGGTTAAATTGTTGGTTATTCATCGTTGAATATCCAAATGAGGAGATCATTGGTGCATTTAGATCCCTTTAATTTATACTAAAACCACTCAGGCCTGCAAACTCAGGCCGTATCACTAAACTATATCAAGATCGCTTCCAGCCTAAGCCAAACTCGAAAGAGCAAAGCAAAGAAACCAAACAAACATCAAGAATTCAACTGACCGGCTTCAGACCTAAGCAGAGAAATAGAGGATCTGTTAGGAATATTAATGTGATGTTGGAAAATAAATTGAAAAAATTATATTTTGATCTAATGTTGTGTGAATTGAAAAAATTAAGTGTGGGAGTCCCACATAAAATAGAACTCACACATTAGTAGTGTTTAAATTGCAGTATTTAATTTTAAATATTTTTTTGACAAGTTAATTTTAAATACTTGATAATGATAAAAATAATAGTAATTATTATTTTTATTTGAGAATATCACTTCCTATAAATTTAGCTGCTTATGGTGGTTGTGATAAGAATAAGAATTTAATTAAATTTTTTATATTTCATTCATTCAAATCCAATAGTTTGTTTCTTCCGCTTTTGTGGATTTGTTTCTTTTGATCCTATCCACAAGTGTTGTTAAACTGATTAATGGATAAACTTCATTTTAATCTTATCCATTAGATTAACTGTTGTCGCATTTTTTGCTAAAACAGTTGCAGAATCTCTATATAAATAGAGGACTCCACTCAGTTCAAAAAACACATCAAAGAGTTTCATTGAGTTGTCGGGAATGTTGGAACAAAATCTGTTTAACATTACCCTTTGAAGGTTTTGATGATAACAAGGTATTAAAAATTGTCAATTGGATATGCTAATATTTGTTCAAGTGTACAGGACCATAGACAAAATTTGAAATCATTATTAGGTTCTTGAAGAACAAAAGATAGCAAATGAATCAACAAAAAGGAAGCTTAAGGCGTCTGAAGAGAAATGTTCCTGAAGTGATGACGTCATCAGAAGCAAGTTCATCAGAAGCAAGATCACTAGAAGTTGTAGTTCATCAGGAGATGCAAGACTTAAAGCTTCAAAGGTTGTTCAGTGGATTTAATCTCGTCTAAGCATTGCTGAAGACTGGAAGAGTGAAGCAACGACTATTTTGAAAGGATTTGAAGGCATTGGCTTGTTCTTTGAAGAGCGTTGACAAAGTACAATTGTACGAAGTGTACAACCACTATCTTCACTACTCAGTTTGTGTCTCTGCTACACGACAAGGATAATAGCTACGCCTGCAACAATGTTCCTACATACATGGAATGGATTTGAAATTGATCCTTCAAAGGACAATAACCATATTAGGCAAAAGATCATTGGTGATTGATCAAAGCTTCAAACGACTCTATTTTGATGTGCTGGCAATGTGACAACGTCTCTTTTCTACACCTCTATATAAAGGAGTGAAGACTTAGAGAATGATATGACTCAACAACAATTTGAAAGCGCCTAAACTCTGTCAAAATTGTTCTGCATCAAAAGTTCACTTAGAAATTCTTATCAAAGTTCATATCTTAGAAATTCTAGAGTTTTAAGAGTCTGCATCTTATTTTTATTGTGAACACCACTGATTGTATATCAAGTGTTCAACCTCAAACATTTTTCTTTGTAATTCTATTTGAATTTGGAAGTCTCTTGCAGTTGTGCTTGAGCATTAGAAGTCTCTTGATTTTGTTCAAGAGCATAGGAAGTCTCTTGCAGTTGTGCTTGAGCATTTAAAGTCTCTTGCTATGTTTAGCAGTGAGCAGTTGTAATCAGATACTACATTATAGTGAACTCTCCTTGGAAGTGCAAGGGGGACAGGACTGACTTCCGATTTGTGGAAGGAACCTGTATAATTGTTTTGTGTCTTTCTTCTTTCTCTCTCTGTTTTATCCGCTGCTACTTAGTTCTGGAAATCACTTCAGAAGCAGAACTCTATTTGCTTATGATCAGTGTTTTCAGCTTAAGAGAAAACGAAGAAAAAGCCAACACAATTCAACCCCTCCTTCTTGTGTTTTTCTCACCTTCATGGAACTCTTTCTCTCTTCTCCCTTTCTTTACTTGTGTTGACGAGTCTTTCTTTTCTTCATCTCCTTTTTCTGTCCCTTCAGAATTAAGAGTGTTATTAAGACCACATTTCCTATTTCGGTTTAATGTCCCTTCGAAATTAAGAATGATCTTAAAAACATAGTCCCTCCGATAATATAAGTCCCTTCGGAATAAAGAGTGCTATTAAGATCATAGTCCCTTTTGGAATATAATGTCCCGTCATAATTAAGAATGATCTTAAAGGTATATAAATATTCTTTCAATATTTTTCTAATTGAGGAGAAATTAAAAAGTGGAAATGGTGGTATCCATATTTGAGTGGTCGTAGTGCCATATTGATACTTTGGAGAAATGAAAGTTAGAATGGTGGTAACAACCATAGTTTTGAAAACCGGACCACCCGGTTGAACCGGTCCGACCATGAAGCGGTGGGGTGACCGGTTCGAGTTGATAAACGGATCGGTCATGCAATCAAACCGGCCTGAACCGGTGAGACTCGACCAAACTCGGGGAAAACTGGTGAACCGACGGGTTCGACAAACCGGACCGGTTCTATGTGAAGCAGAAATTAAATCATATTAATTTTCAAAAAAATGGCAACGCAGGGTGTTGGACCCGCGTCTCTTAGATTGCAATGCAATCCCTTTACCCACTGCGCTGTGTATATCTTTTATTTCTATCTTGCTTCTTATCAATTATATATAATAACTGAAAAGTTTTTTTTAAAGGGAACTAAACACTCTTTTTTATTTTAAGGAACCAAGCACACTCTTATCATTTAAATATTATTGTCCGACATCTCAAATATTTTAATAAACATTTTTTTTACAATATTTTTTTTGAAAGAATTTTTTTATTTTACTATATTTATTTGAATATGTATTACTCTCTTCGTCCATATATTTAAACACTCATTTGATTTTATTTTTGTCCTTAAATGTAAACCTTTTTTAAATTACAACACTCATTAATTATTTTAGTTTCTAAAGTGACCGAGTCACCGATTCAATCCGAGTTAATGACCAAGCCGAGTTTTAAAACTATAGTAAACATATTTGAGTGGTCTCAGCACCATAACAGAGTGGTAACAATACAATATCAAAGTGGTTTCAATATTAAAAGAGTGGTTTTAGTACCATATTTGAAGGTGTAAATCTCGAATGATTTTCTACAATGCAGTAGTTAACCACACAGTTGTAGCTAAGCTTGTTTTATCCTGGAGGCGGCGTGGTTGATAGTCTGCCTTGCAAAATTTTGGGCAGTGCCACGAAACGTCTTAAAGAGAGTGACTTGGTCGTGACTCAACCTAGTAACAACTTTGGTAGATAATAGAATTTGGAAATCCAAATACAACAGTTTTAAAATCAAAAACAACAAGATCATTCGACAACAATTGATCGGCTTCATCTGATTTTGTTTTTGATTCACAATGTGAATGTTTTCGGTTTTTTTTTTTTTTTTTTGAGATCTAGATGTTGAAACTCATGATTTTATTTCTATCTTTAAATTTTAAATTTTAATATGTTGATTCGGACATGTCATGTAAGCACCAAAAAGCCACATAAGCATCAAGTTGACATGTAAGCACTCTTTAACAGAATTAGATGAAAAGGGTAATGATACAAATGTTGTATGATATAAAGGACCAATTTAAAACACAACTTAAAGTTTTGATATAGTACATTCAAATGAACGCGTGATGCATTTAGCCTAGAGCTTAAATAAAGATAATTTGAAGCACAATATTTCCATTGATCAAGTAATGTATAAATACAACAATGAGTTTATGGTAAATAAATAATGACTAACAATAAAAAAAAAAAAAAAAAAAAAAAAGGTAAGAAATATTGTAGAGCTTGTTTCCACTTAATATGTTGTAGAGCTTGTGTGACACATGTTGGTTGTATTTATGGTGGAGAAAGATATTTGGTGAAGAGTAGTGATATTT
The DNA here is from genome assembly GCF_003473485.1 of Medicago truncatula. Lineage (NCBI taxonomy): Eukaryota > Viridiplantae > Streptophyta > Magnoliopsida > Fabales > Fabaceae > Medicago > Medicago truncatula. Next base: position 6,523,146 of record NC_053046.1, read on the forward strand.
GAACAACCATTTCATACAACTGTTGGTGACAATTTTTTCTCTCTCTTTTCATTGGTTAAAAACAATAGAGAGAAAAAAAGGAAGAGAAAGAATAAGATGATAATGTGAATATGATAGAGGAAGTTTTCAAAAAGTTGTCACAAGGTGGTTGTACAAATATCATTTTTCTTTGGTGAATGAAAAGAGTTTAGTGAGTTTGAAAAGATCAGCTTTTCCACGAGTATTCATGGAATGAGTCTTAGTGAATGGTGACAGGAGAGACGTCTCTACAACGGATTGAGAAGTAAACACTAGACAGTGTGTGCTCATGTAATGGGTGAGAGGGGTTGTCCATGCGATTGTGGTTAAGGTAAGTTAGGTTGAGGTGTAGTCTTTAGGGGTTGTAGGGAAGTTGGAATATATGTGGGATCCATGTGTATGGTTGAAGGGGTTGGCTGACTATGGGTGTCTCAATAAAGCTAAAATGGTTTCCACAAATTGAACATGTGTGGTGTGGCCTCATAGATTTTGGAGTTTTTATGTTTCTAAGAAATATATGCACTTCGAGTCAAGCTATAGACATGAAAGATTCATGATTTAGATCAAGGTTCGAGTTTGTTGTGGATATAAGGTTGAATCAGTAAAGTATAAAAAACGAAAGGTTTTGAGCTTGATATTATTGAGCGACATGATAGGGTGTTCATCTTGAGCATGGATGGTAGCTTGATATTATTGTGAAGGGAAGGATACTTGGTTGAATTTTTTTATTTATTTAATTAAAGTAATATAATATAATATAAATAAATAAGAATCGAAGAAAACTCCTTCAACAAAAAATAAATAAACGAAGGAAATTTTCCTTAAATAATTTCTTTAGAGGAAATTCAATGTTTATGCCTCTATGGGAGCGATAATTGAATTTATTTAATTAGGAAAGCATAATATAATCTATAATAATATACAAATAGATTTAACTAGAAAGACATAATATAATCTAGGGTTAAATATGTTTTTGATCCCTATAAATATAATAATTTTTCGTTTTAGTCCCTCTAAAATTTTCCTTCAAGTTTTAGTCCTTATAAAATTTTCAATCTTTATTTTTGGTCCCCCGTTTAAAGTAAACTCATATGTAAAATTCATATTTTTAAATAAAATTTTGCAGAAAAATGCATAATATTATAAATATCTCTCCCAAAAAAAAAATTAGAATTTTTTACCAAAACATGAATTAAATATGAATTTTTATATGTTTGGAGGTAAAAAATTCATATTTAATTCATGTTTTGTTAAAAAATTCTAATTTTTTTTTGGAGTGATTTTTACAATATTCCATACATTTCTGCACAATTTCATTAAAAAATACAAAAGTTTACTTAAAAATAGAGACCAAAAGTAGTGATTGAAAATTTTATAGGGACTAAAACTTGAAGGAAAATTTTAGAGGGATTAAAACGAAAAGTTGGTATATTTATAGGGACCAAAAACATTTAACCCTATAATCTATAACAATATATAAATAAGGTAAGCAAATGAGTGGTTAATAAGTCCCGTCAAATGATTCTCTCAAAAAAAAAAAAATCCGTCAAATGATAAATAGAGCGTTAAATAAAGTGTTCGTTTGACATCATCTAATAAATTAGCTTCTTACCAAGGACAACTTAGTTAGGCGAGATATCATTAATTAAGAATCTCAGCTTTGTGTGAGTGGGTGTGGCTCTACAAAATCAACTAATCACTTGTTTTTGGATTTTAATTTCTTCAACAACATGTTCGTCATTAGATAGATTTCTCTTCAAACGATCTTTAGTATTTTAAACCATATTATTGAGTTTGGCTATTTAAGAGGTCATTCAAAAGCTTTGCAATCTATTATTCTTAGAAATTGTGGTTCAGTCTAATACAATCTCACAAAATCAGTTTATGATGTGATGATTATCCCTATTTATAATATGAGTGGGTGTAGTGTGTTACAAAATCGGCTAATAAGTTGACTTTGTGTTTCTCTCTAATACATTTTGTGTTAGGAGGAATGATTATTATTGTTAATATATTTTATTCTGTCTGGTAAAATAAAATAAAATATTACTCCCTCCGTCCTAAATTGTATGATGTTTTGGGTATTTCACACATATTAAGAAATGTAATTAATACTGTGTGGGAAAGAGATATTATGAGTTGTTTTGCAAAATTATCCTTAATAAATGATATGAGAAAGATAAATAAAAGAATTGAAAGAAGAAAGAGTAATAAATAGTTAAGGATATAATAGGAAAAGTAACATTAATGTTTCATTGATATTGTCAAATGACATACAATTTGGGACGGACGGAGGGAGTAGACAAGTAAACAATGTTATTGACTTTCAATTTTTAATGATCTTTATTGAATGAGAAATGATATTTGAACATCCATTTTATGACAACTTTTGTGACAACTTTCTCTCTCATACTCACATTACTTTTTACTTTATCTCTCTATTGCTTTGGTTTTCGTGCAAATACCAACTTTTTCTACTTTTTCTTTGTAAATTATAGTTATCTTAAAAGTTATCAATTAAATGGTTGTTCAAATAACACTGATCTTATTGAATTGGTTTAGGACATCATTTGTCCTCAAAACCTATATGCATTTTTCTTCTCCGTCACACAACTCAATCCTTGCCTGCTGTTACAATACTTTTTGCTTTGTGGGTCCCAATCTACATTTACTCAACCACGGCACCTCCGTCACGCCAAATTTGTTTTTTTTTTTCTTTTGGTTGTGCTGATTTTCTTTTTATTTTAATCATATTTTTTTCCTTTCTATTTAATTAATAATAGAAATAAATTGTAAAAAATAGAATAATAACTATATTGTGATAAAAAAAAATAAAGAATAATGAGAAATTCTTGTGTAGGAACGAACCTAACATATCATTCTTACAAACAACAAATTAAAACATTGCATGTCATTGTTTTATTTTAAAATAATTTGGAAATAATTTAAGAAATGAAAAATAATTGTTCCTCCTCTCTCTCAACCATTATTTGCCGTTAGTATTCACCACCACCAATCATGGTTAAAAGGAAAAAAATGATGTATCATATTTTAATTTGTTGTTTGTAAGAATGATAGTTAGGTTCGTTACTACACAAGAATTTCTCTTTTTTCAATTCTATCATCATATTAATAAAACTTTACCGCTCTAAAATCAACAAATTTCTATATGTATTTAATTAGCAATAATAAATATTTTCACCAAAAAATTAATATTTTCTGCTTCCATAATGAGTGATCTATTTATAAAATAAATTTATTTCAAAATGAATGACCATTTTGACATTTAAGACAATATTAATTGTTTTCATGTTTTTTTTTTACATTTGTTTTCAAGTTCTATCTTCTTTTTTTTTTTTTTTGTCAAGTAACCTAGTGGCTAGAGCTCACACAATTTAATTGTGGAGAAGTGGAGTGTCCGGGGTTCGAACCCCAGCTCCTGCATATAATATGCAATATCCCTACCAACTGAGCTAAGCTCACGGGGATGTTCCATCTTCTTCTTATTAATATACTACTAGTACTATTTTATAGGTCAACATATTCCACCATACATTTAATTGATATATACTCTTTCGATTTTAAAATGAGTGTCGTTTTAGCAAAAAAAAAATTGTTTCAAAATGAATGTCGCTTTCAGTTTTCAATGCAATAATAACTTTTTCTTTTCAATTGTACCCTTCAATTAATACTATGTTACACTACTTTCAAAGTATTATTTTTTTCTTTAATGAAAAACAAATCAATAGTTGATTAGGATAATTTGATAAAATTGTTATGACATTTTACTACTTTATTTCATTCCTTAATATGTGTGTAATTAACTAAAACGACACTCATTTTAAAACGGAATGAATAATAAATATTTCACTTAAAAAATTAATATTTCATGTGATTATTTTGACTTTCAAGGGCAATATTAATTGTTTTTTAATTGCTTTAACTTTTAGTTGATATAAATTTCTTCACCTTGGAGTCAACATATTCACTATGCATTTAATTATGACAATGGAGATTGCATCAACATATGCATGGCAAACATAATTTAGTAAAAATATCACACTCTTTTATATTTATACATTTTTCTTAAGGGTTGTGCTAATTTGTTTACTTAGAGTACATGTTAAGGATTTCATAAACGAGATAAATTTATTACAAAACATTAATTTTTAATCTCTAAAAGAATAAATTGACACAATTTTTTAGATAAAATTTCCACTTTAGGTTCTTTAACACATGTCATAAGAGCAAAAGTTAACATTTCCATTTTCTTAATTATTATAAAATTGTTAAATCAATCATTCATTTTAAGGAAGTGTATTCGATTAGGATTCTAAATGATTTTAAAAGTATGTTTTGCAAAATCTTCGATCTTAAATATAAACAAAAAGTGAAAATACATTTCTTTAAAAAACAGGTCAAAATACATTTGATATAAATTTGGACTATAGACATTTTAACTTTTGTTTATTTTTAGGCAAATTCTTATTTTTATTTTTTTTGGTCAAAGGCAAATTCTTATTTACCTTCGATAAGATGGATATTGTTACATATGCTAAGTTGACAAAAATTAAAATCATTAATTTTTCTTTCAATTTTTTTAACTACTTTTTTTAAGGATAAATTATTAATTTTGTTTGGTGTCGACTCAATAAAATTGAGTAGTCTAATTTTTGGTAAGTGGTTGGTAAATAAATTTTGACTAGGAAAACAGAGTTGCATTAAATATGATAAATAAATAGAAAAAGATAAAAACAAAACGAAATTGAAAAGTAATAAACAAATATATATTTTTGGTAAAAATAAATAAATAATATTGTTATTACTGGTATAGTTTCATTCAGAACAAGAAGAAACAAGAAACCCAACATAGGGAAAAACGCATTCTTCTTCATCTTGTTCTTCTCTAAGCTCCAAAGTTTAAACCTTTTCTCATTTGGGTCTCATCCAACACACCTATTTCTTCTTCCATGTTGTTCTGTTTCTAGAACAGCAATGGTTGAAGACATGTGTTTTCTTTACAAGGTAACTTTCTTGTTCCTATTTGTTCCTTTTCTTATTTCAGACATTGTGCTTTTTATCTTGTTTACCCTTTTTAGCTACTATTATTAGCTCACACACTAAGTGTTGTTTTGTTGTAATGTTTTTAGCTTTCAAACATGTTAAGGGTTTTTTTGTCAAAAAAAATATTCTTTGTAATTTGTAAAGTTTGATTTTGTGTGTTCATTGATATGTTATCATCAAATTTTGGTGCTTTTGACTCTTACTTAACTAATATTAGCTTAATGACAAGTCCTTTGAGCTCATTTTGCATGTTTGTATATGAATTTGTTATTTCAATTTGAGGGTTTTTTTTTATTTTTTTGGAAAAAAATTTGAGGTTTTTTTTTTTATGGTATGTTTGTTACCAAATGTGTGTATAACTGTATATGTTCTGTTTGGTATAAGTTCTTTTTTTCCTCTTCACTTCACTGTTTTAATTTATTTACTTTGCATTGATTTGCATATGTTAGCCTAGCTTTGCATAGTCTGTCACAAGCCCGGATAAAATGAGAGGGTTGAGTTGGGAAGTCGACAGTCAACGTAAAACTTTGTCGAATCTCTATGACATGCATGGATTACTAATGCAACAGCAAAGGGCCTGTTTGGATAAACAACTTATAGCTCAAGCGCTTATGCATAAGCTTTCATAAACTACTTTTATAGAAAATGTTAAATAAAGATAAATTATTTTTGTATATGCTGTAAGCTGTTTTTATAAGCCGAAAAAAGCTTGTGAAAATTGTCATAAGTCCGTTTTCATAAGTTCTCCCAAACAATCTCACAAAACATATGTCAGTAGTTCAGCTCTAATAAGTCAATCCAAACAGGCCCAAAGTCAGATTAAGATTAATATCTTCTTTTTTTTGTTTTTGGAAATTTTCCCCCTATTAGCTGCCACAACACCATTTTGACAATCTCATATATGTTTCTTTTAGGATATGAGGGATGTAAATACTCAATAAGTGAAAGTTGTCACGTTGTTTACATCGTAGTAACTTTTTCGTTGTATGTGGATGGCAGGATATTCTTGTTATAAAGCCTCCGAAGAAATCGCCAATGTTGTTAAGGACGGCGGTTTTTATGTTTTCAATGGTCAGCGTCATTTTTATCTTCTATGTCTGTAGAAAGCAGATAGGCACCGAAGTGAGGACTAAATTTATGGACTTGAATGTCATTGATAACCTTACTCGAAGTATAGTGAAGCAAACGCATATTCCTGACATACTACATTATCCCGAACCTTTATCCTTTAACAGGTAATGGGGAGAACTTTTTTGTCAATCATTATCAGTTAGTTTTCATTAGGCACTTATTTATACGAGTTATTCTTTTTCAGGAATGAGTGTGCTCCTAATCCTGTCATGTTCTTTGCAATATTGTCGAATCAGAGATCTGGCAGTGGGTGGTTTGAGACCCTTTTGAATAGTCACATTAATGTAAGCTCGAACGGCGAGATATTTTCTGTTAGAGAAAGAAGGCAAAATGCTTCTTCAATTTTGCAGACTTTAGATAGAGTATACAATTTGGACTGGCTCAGTAGTGCTTCCAAGAATGAGTGTTCTGCCGCAATTGGCTTCAAGTGGATGCTTAATCAGGTATATATATGTACTTCTTGTTAAGTAGTTTGAACATCAACACTGGTTTGAAAAAAAACCTATACAAAAAAATGCAGACAAAGAACACTCGAGATTTGATCATGGGGTTCAGCCAATTGTGCCTACGTCTCAGACTGCAGAGCAGCTGTAGTACCTTTCTATTATTCAAACTTAGGATTTACAAATTACAACTTGTGTTTAAATACTACGGTCTAGTTTACAAGACTACCCTGAACTGTACTGTGGGGGACTTCGCCTCCCGCACCACCTCAATCGTATCCCAATCAAGAGACCTTTCCATTTAGCAGTGATCTATGAGCCATACCCATCAAGTCTTCTTAGAAGTGTTTTCAACACAGTCACAATTGTATTGATATAATGCTAGTCCACAGGCTTGAAAATTTTGTGGCTTTTTGCCTGAAAAGACTGCTGTGATACTTTTCTTGATTATCTGTCACGGGATTGTCTGAGATTTGTGCTGTTATATTTGGTTTCTGTTGTTTTGTGCATGTACTGGCCTAAAAGCTGAAGCAACGACTATATTTTTTGAAATACTCTTCAAGATTCATTCAACGGTCATCTTAAGTCTTTATTGGAAATGTTTTATACTATGCCAACTTGTTGTTGGACCGAACTCTTAAACTATGTATATCAAATTCTCACGAGCCTTTGTTTTTGTTATAGTTGGTGACAAAGTGTGCCTCTGAGCTAATCTAATTTATATCCCCTTCCCTTGTATTTCTAATTTGTTCTGTGAAGAGGATATTTTCTCACTCAGAATATTCAACATTTGTTTCAATTTCTAACTAAGTTGTAATCATTGGATAGAATAGCGCTACATAGTTGCTCACGAATTAAACATGAGTTCTGAAACTTGCAGTGCAAGTATTATGTCACTGAAAATTTTATTGTAACCAGATGATGTTGACTCAGAGCATTGTAAACTTTGTCAAAGAACAAATAGATCTGCTTGCAAAAAGAATGGGGATCACAATGTCTTGTTCTCGGAATTTCATTTCTGGCACCCTATGTTAAAATAATTTTACACGCAAGCACACTCTACAAACTTTACATTTCAAACATTTATATTCATGCACATGTTTATATCTTTGTAAGGGACTTGTTAAAGGAGTATCATACATGTGTGTTAAGACCTTTCCACTTATGTTTCAAGATGAGATGACACTCGTAAATTACATCTGCTTGTTTTTACCGTAGAAGCTTTGCTCTGTAGGATTTTTCATATGACATTGCTTCGTCTTCTAGGTTCCCTAAGTTTTATGTTTTCTCATCCTCGCCTTTATGGTTTCTAATGAGAATTTTGCGATGTTGAAAAATAGTATTAAGGATATTTGGTACTGGAGCTCTAGTATTTGTACACTTGCACTTCTTGTGGCTATTAGAATTGGTGGAATTTGGACACATGCATACCTCACATCTACATGCCTTTTCTTCCTTCTTTTTCACTCTGTTTACTTCCTTCAGTTTTAAGTTGACGTTTCATTTGACACATTATTATGACAAGTAGAAGAATCCAAGAAATATTTTGGTTTGTGCAGGGATTAATGGAGCACCATAATGAAATAGAGGAATACTTCAAGCGTAGAAGTGTTTCTGTCATATTTCTTTTCAGGAGAAACTTACTACGCAGGATGGTATCTATGCTAGCCAATTCCTACGATCGCTACGCAAAGCTATTGAATGGAACACATAAATCTCACGTACACTCTGCAGAAGAGGTCTTTCATTACACCTTTTCTTTGTGTGTTTTTTCTTAATATTTGCGAAATGAAGCTTACATTTGGTCTTTTAGGCTGATATTCTTTCAAAGTACAAGCCTGTCATAAATTCTACATCATTGCTGGTGGACTTAAAGGATATGGAGACGAAAGCTGAAAAGGCTTTAAAATACTTCAATAGCTCTCGGCATATGATCCTGTACTATGAGGATCTTATGAGAAATCACACTGTAAGGACCTCTCTATATCTTTTAAGTTTTACAATAAGTTTTGAAACAATTCTTTGGAATATAACAGTCACCATTTACCGGTAGCATCTTTTGTATGATTCGTGTGTGGCATTTCTCAAATGTGATTTTGATTAGCACAAGCATTGATTGTGCAAAATTATCTTAGTGAAATTGAGTTTGAACTTTGAAGTGATTTATATTCGTAGGTTACTATAATTTGAAAGCAACTTTGATATGAATTTTTGTAAATATTTCAAACAAACGCACACGATCACTTTCAGTCAAATCGAGGTCTCGAGGAAAAAAAATCAATTTTACTCGATGCTAACCAAACATGTGTGTTAGTTAAAATTGTGCTTTGATAGGAACAAAAGTCATTTATGGTGGTTTCCACCATGAAACCAAACAAAGGGCTGATAATAGTCCCACATTGATAAGACCTAAAAATGAGTTTTATAAGTGAGAGACACCGTTTACCTTACAAACTGGTTTTGTAAGGGTTGAATTAAGTCAAAACCAAATTCTGAAAACTTTATGGTAATGAATAGGCTTTGAGGTTATTAACAGATTTGTAACCAAGCATCGAAAGGCTGCTTGCGCTGTTTTGAGGTTAAAGGTAGAATATAGAAGCTTTAGTAGTTTTCACTTGACATTAGCCTTTGAATTTCACTCTTTTGTTTGTTGCAGAAGCTAAATGATGTGCAAGAGTTTTTAGGATTGCCGCAAATGGAGTTAACGAGCCGGCAGGTAAAGATACATAAAGGACCATTATCGGATCATATTCAGAACTGGGATGATGTTAACAAGACGTTGACAGGAACCGTTTATGAGAGTTTCCTTGAAGCTGACTATTAACTCTTTAGTCTCTTCTAACCAACCATAGACAAAGTTGTACATATCAACTTCACTTCCTATGTAGCACCAGTGACACTTCTGATTAAAGACATGTTTGGTGTCCGACATGTATCAGTGTCCAACACTTCATGAAAGAGTTTGGTTTTGGTTCTGGAACACTGCCTTGGTGTTTCTGATGCCTTTGCTTGTCACCACCTCCTAATTGATGAAATGAATGCCTATGTTCATTATAATCCCTTTTACTTTTCATCTCTCACTCTGAGTGAACATGTAATTTTTGCCATCGTAACCCAATTAATTTATGTAAAGTAGAGCATTTGTTTTACTCAACAAATTTTCTGTGATTAGTTTATTTATACCCTTTATAGATTGAACTATATTAGGTCTCACTAAGATTTATTCTAACCTTTTTTAAAAAATCTCATAGTTTATTGTTTCATGAATTTATATAGATCTGTCTTGAAATATATTAGAAGAAAAAAATGTGTTTTTTTACCGAAAGAAACCCAATGTGTTGTTGCCTTGTTGGTATTCTCTTTTGGAAAAAAAAATTGTTTTTATTGTTATTAAACTATTCTTTTTGTTTGGTGTGACTCGGGTATTTTGTGTGCAACTGTAGAGACCAATCGTTCAAGTTAGATAGCACCGCAATGGATTGTAAAACTCTCTATTAAGAGATTTAACATTGTTGTGTTACCATGATTGGATTCAAACTCAAGATCTCGTTAAGTTGAAAGAGATCATTTATCATCTAATCTAAGTGTTTTTGGGTAACTATTACTCGTAAACAATTAGTTTTAATTTTTGGTTAGTATTGGATTTTTTGGGGGGAAATGCCAAAAATGTAAAGAGAAAACTAACCAATCCAACTGTCAAAGCGGTTTCATGAAAATTAGTGGTATATTCTTTCATATTAAACAACAATTTACATTTTTTGACAAAACAAACGACAAAATAACTAAACTAGCTTTACTAATGTTAAACTAGTTTATTGAGTTAGTAATACTTTGTATTATTAAAGATTGGTTGTAGTCTCATAAGTCAATATCGAAATTGCTAGGCTGGACGTATGATCGGGGTTCGAACCCCAATACCTCCACTTTGTGTGTGTGAGTTTATGATGACTTTGTCATCTCTTCTAGCTACCAAAAAAACAAAGATTGGTTGTAAAAAAAAATGCTAAATTAATTTATACATTTGAAATCATATAATATGACATGGTCTATCCCCGTGAGTTTAGCTCAGTTGGTAGAGATATTGGATATTATATGCAGGGGCTGGAGTTCGAACCCCGGATACTCCACTTCTCCACAATTAAATTGTGTGAGCTCTAGCCACTAGACCTAAAAAAAAAATATGACATTGTCTGTGAGCAAGAATTCTTTTACTACTGTCTTATGTATAAAAGTACATGTTTGTTTTAAAATGGTGACAATCAAAACTTTATGAACATGTACATACAAACTATTAGTAGTAAATTCTTCATTTTTTTCTGGTTAAAAAACTTTGTTAGCAGTTTTAAAAAATTTGAAGAGGAGTCCTTACTCCTATTATATGGTGGTAGAGATTGAAGTGTGTTAGATTATTTGACATGACATAAATCTTTTTAAACGGTAATGATGGTTATTTCGGTTCAGCACTAAATAAATAGAAATTAAGGACATAAATTACAAAGAACAATTTTGAAAATGTTAAGATCAATAAATTTGTTTTGCACTACTAAAATTGAAAATAGTTAACCTAACATGCCGAGTTTTATTGAATGAGTTAAATTTTCACAATATGACGTACCAATGTTCAAAGTTAAGTTGAAAGAGTTGTTATGTTTATCGAGTTTTGAATATAATTATCTCCAGTGGAAGAAATCTTAACGTTTTTTTTTTTAAAAACTCTTATATTTGCAAACTAAAACCAGCCGCAAATTAGAAAGACATGGATTCTGTAGGGTGTAAGCTAGATTCCTTATAGATTGGTTAAAATATTGTTCCAATTGCTATGTCCAAGCCCCAAGGACTAAAGGAATCGACAATTTACAGATAGAGTCAAACCTCCCAGCATGTGAATAGGTGCATTACAGTTTTGCCATAGTTGCCATTGTTACACAATGCAAGTTGCATCACTGCTTTACAATTTCAATGTTCTATATAGTATTTAAAAAAGACATCTCTTCTGTAGAGTGACAGGTAGAAAATTAATTAAATACATAATCAACAATCTTACATTACCTTTTTCAAGATTTTTATTTAATTAAGTACTGAACTCTCAAAATCTTTGACAACTTGTAAAGTTGTACAACTCGTGCTAAAGAAAAATATAAACAAAAAGAGTTTTTTTACTCAAGAAATTATTGAAAATCAAATTAAATTTAAAACTAGAGAAAATGAAAGTTACTGCGATGAGTATGAAAGATAAAGGATTAATATATATGTTTATCATGTAATATTAGCAATTTCTAGTTTATCCTCCTTTAATAAAAATTGTTTAGACTCAAACCCTGTGATTTGAAGATTATTTGGTTTTGGATTTTCATGACATAAAATTACAAAATTTAACGTATTTTCGGTATACCCCCTGCTATGTCATCGATTTTGTACAGTCAAAATTTATGAAGGTCCAAAATCAAATAACCTTCAAATTATAGAGTTGGAATTTAAACAGTTTTTTTACAGAGAGTAAACCGATAATCGCTAATATTATAGGGGTAAACATGTATTAACCTAAGTTAATGATCTTGGGTATGAGCACTATCATTACTTCATTAGTTTGTGGTTTAGTAAAAACTAGCTGAAAGTTATTGTGTCTAGTTAGAATGGCTCTACAATTATAAACTCTCTCTACAATTTATATTTCTCAAGATAAATAAATAATGTTAATACTTAATAGTAAATTAAAATGAAGTTTATATTTTTTTTTTTTTGAGGGAAAATGAAGTTTATATTTAAAAGGTACTTATATTTAGTGATAGAGTGGAAATAAGCAAAGCTACACAAAAATTAGTTTAAAACCAAATCTAGTATAGATATTTACTATGGTGATCTCCATATAAACATTTCTTTTCTTCTCTTCTTTTTGAAACGATTCTTTTCGATATTTTCTTCTCTTAAAATCTACATTAACCACGAGGGCAAGTAATGACTTATGGTAAAGGCTGAACATAAAGAATGGTGCATATTTATTATTCTTAGACACATATCTGGCTATTCTATAGTGTAAGCACAACTATTGGTTTGTAAGTATTCATTTTTGGTGAAATTGTCTACTCACCAATCCATATTACAATGCATATTCTACCGTCAAATAACAAAAACCCATTCCCACTAGGAAGGCCTTCCAAACTTGAAGGACTTATACTTACCTCTTTTTACCCTTTAACTTTGGTTAAAACTTTTTAGATTCTAAAAAGTTGCATGAGCCATGACTTAGTTCATTTTTTAGTTGAAATTGCGAATATGGTAATGGAATCTTTCCTTGATGCTTGGCTAGCTCTTCATTAGTTCTTTCCATTTATATTATTTTTTAATCTTCCCACATTGTTTGGAACACATGCTTATGCTTTTCATGGTCTTTAAATACCAATGAGCTATAGTGAACATTCACATATCAAATATTTTTCCTTTCAATTCCTCAAGAGCCGTCTTTAAAACCCTAACCAAACTCTCTCTTAGTTCCTCTTCTTTAGCATTCCTTCTTCATTAGTACTTTCTCATTCTCACATAACCATGGCACATTTCACTCGTAGTTGTTTGATCTTTGTACTCTTGTTGATTTCATGTGAACTACTCTCCATAGAAGGAAGAAGTTTGAGAAAGAGCATTGGTTCACCCAAAGCTGCCTCGGTCGAGACAATGACGAGAAGTGTTGTTTTGAGCCCAAGGCAGTTGCAGAATAATGGTAGAAATCTAGAGGGATCCGTTGAAGCTTTTCGACCAACAACCCCGGGACATAGCCCCGGTGTTGGACATTCCCTAAAGAATTAATGAATTAGAGTGTGTTGCTAGTATTTTTCTTTCGAATAATACATGCTTTTATATATTCCAATGCTATTTCATTTAAAGATTAGTGATAAGATGTATTCTGGGGACAAAAATCCATATTATTCTACAAGTTTGGGTTTTCATTACTATGCATGCATGTATTATTGTATTAGTGCAGTTTGCACCTTGTACTTTAATAAATGTATAGCGTGTACGTTTTTTGAGAAATGATATTTGTACAATTATTTTCTAACAATTTTTTGACAACTTTTTCTCTCATACTCACGTTATACTCTTATTCTCTCTCTTTCTTTTTTTCTCTCCATTGTTTTTGACCAATTGAAAAGAGAAAAAAAAAAGAAATTGTCTCATTTGGTTGTTCAAATAACACTACTCATGTTTTTTATACATGAAAAATGTTGCATCACACCATCCAATTTGAAGAGACCAATTTCTTAAGATGTGACGAATCAAGATGTGAATATCAAACCATAACTCGAACATGATGACATCCCTTGGAGGAAACTTGTGACAAATAAAAAAAAAATCCACTCCATTCTCCTTCCAAAATGAATTATAAGGAAAATTAACTTCATATATTTTGGAATGAGGTATATACAAACGTTGCGCTACACTTCTAACCGATGATAGAATCTCAAACATATTTAACATTTTATTTGATTTGCGTGTTTTCAGTGGATCAACTTATTAGTAATGAATATTAATTTAGACAAGGAGCATTGGTAATTTCAGCGACAAATGATTTTCCGAGAACTTAGTGAATAAATAGCTACCAATGAATAAACATGTATTAGCGGAATTCAAGGGAGGTAGCGAATTGAATTGTCCCAAAACTGTCCCAACATGTGTTTTACATATACGTTTTTTTTTGTTGACTTCATTTTTTCCACTACCTTCCTTGAATTCCGCTAATACATGCTTATTCATTGGTAGTTGTTTATTCGCTAAGTTCTCGGGAAACCATTTGTCGTTGAAAATAGCAATGCTCTTTAGACAATTTGTTATTTAAGAAAACAATTCAAATTGAACCGAATCTCAGGATTGATTCAAGGGTAATGTTAGCAACACTCTCTTTTCAACACTTTCTCAAACACTCGCTTTATTTTTGGCTTAAATTAAGGTGAGTCTCACACATTAGAAATGGGTTCCACTAAAAATGGTGGGACATACATTAGTTTCATCCAATAAGAGAATGGATGTTAGAGAAATCCTTGAAAATAGAGTGTTCATAACATTACTCTTGATCCAATATTTATAGAAGCCCAAAATAAGTTTGGTAAAAGATAGTAATAGTTTTTTTTTTTTTTTTGCTTAAGTGCAGTTTTGCCCCCTCTATTTTGACAGAATCGGAATTTTACCCCCCCAATTTAATGTTTTTCGGAATTTTGCCCCCCACCACATTTGAGTGCATTTTGGCTGATGTGGCAGTGGTGATTTGGATTTTAAAATATTATCTTATTATCCACCTAATTAATTATTTAAATTAAATAATTTTTAATTACAAAAAATTGAAAAAATACCTTAAAATGCAGAAAAAATTCTAGAAAATAAAGATAAAATGTAGGGAATAAACGAAGAAAAAATTCATTAATATTGTTTAAGCCACATCAGCCAACTCCCGAAAAATATTAAATTGGAGGGGTAAAATTCAGATTTTTAAAATAGGGGGGCCAAAATTCAGAAAAACATTAAATTGGGGGGGTAAAATTCTGATTCTGTCAAAATACGGGGGGCAAAACTGCACTTAAGCCTTTTTTTTTTGACAAGGATAGTAATAGTTTGTCACAGTTTCAAAATCACAAACATCTATAAATATAATTTTACATAAAATCAAAATTTTATTAAAAAATAGCGCCCATAATTTAAATGTATTGATGTAATAAAAAGAGCATGGGAGCGTGCTTGTGTGAACGCTAGTATATATGAAAAATAATACCATCAAGTTTATGAAGGTTTTTATATAGGCCCTTCGTGATTGCTCAAAATCCGTTAATTTATCAGAACGTATTCCCCAATAATCAATCCATCCGAAAATACGTTTTGATAAATAAAAAATCCATTGAAAGCAATCTACCAATCGGCTTTATTAAGGGCATGAGCAACATGGGGGTGGGTATAAAGCAATCTTCCAAGTTTATTTCCATATTGAAGTGGGCTTGTACACAATGTTTGTACTGTTTAGATTAGTAGAATTTTACTTCATAGCCTTCATATTTGACTCCTACCCTCCACAAATCCTAAAAAACTCAATTTTGCTCATGACACTTTTAAAATCAACTTTTCCTAGGTTTTGTTTGGAAATTTTATCAATAATAAGATTACAATTAATATATTTTTAATACTGAGAGAATTATAACAAGGGTTTTTCTAACCTATGCAACATTGCATAGGATAGAGTGCAATGAATATACCTCTTTTTTCAACAAAAACTATCATATTAATTATCATTTTTTTGAAAAATGGTAATTTTCTCTATCATATTAATATTCACTATTTTATTTTTATAACTATTTTTTTAAGTGCATGGAAATTATCCATGAAATAAATGGAACACTAAGTGCATAGAAGAAAATTTATTTAGATATAGAAGCCAGAAAAAAATTTAACGCAGAAGATTATGAAAGCAACAAATTATGGAAGGATTTAGATAGCAAAGACCAAATTTAACTCCAAAAATTTAGAGTAGAGTAGAGTAAAAACCTTCCTGTGTTTATACTATGTTTTGGAGGATAGTTTTGGACAAAAGGAGCACGTGTAGTATGCATCTGTTAGGTGTTGGGCTGTTGGCTATCATGTTTTATGTCTTTGTTAGGTGTTTTGCTCTTCACAAGTGTGGTTTATGCATTTGTTAGGTGTGGCATCTTCAAGCTATGCATGAATAAAATTTTGTTGATTAAAAAAATGTAGAAAATGATGCTTTAATAACTAATGACATGTTTTACTTTAATAACTAATGCAACTCAATATGTGAAGAAAAGCATGTAGAATTTATTGTGAAATATTACAAGGAGCAACATTCACAAAAGCATAAAGTCTTATGGGATTGTGATGTTGTTGGTTGTAGTTGTGAGCATTTTGAGTTTTGGGGTATTCTTTGCCGTGATGAATTTCAAAGACCAGTCAAAGTAAATGTCATGCTTAGTGAAGTAGGACGTAAAGGCAAGGGTCCATATATTGAGAATGTGGAGAATGCAGTAGAATTTATTAGCAATCCTCCGCGTTCAATAACAAAAGGTCGTCCCAAAACAAAACGATCAAAAGGTGGAATCGAATTATCAAGAGAAGCAAGAAGTTGTAGCTTTTGTAATAGAAGTGGTCACAATGTTACAACTTGTCCAGACAAGGAAGGTTATGTTCCGTCATCAACCATCAAAAAGAGGAAGAATGAAGCTCAAGCAACAAAATTTAAATCCTATTTTATATTTAAAATCTTAGTTAAATTTTTCGAGTTGTATCATGAAATTACAACAAAAAAGAGTGGTCATAGTTAGTCCTTGAATTTGTTGCCACTATCCAAATTTTTGGAGTTAAATTTGGTCTTTGCTATCTAAGTCCTTCCAAAATTTGTTGCTTTCATAATCTTCTACGTTAAAATTTTTTTTGGCTTCTCTATCTAAATAAATTTTCTTCTATGCACTTAGCATTCCATTTATTTCATGGATAATTTCCATGCACTTAAAAAAATAGTTATAAAAATAAAATAGTGAATATTAATATGATAGAGAAAATTATCATTTTTCAAGAAAAGGATAATTATAATAGGCAAATTCTATGGTACACCCAACAATTTAAGTGTATTGGTACACCAAATTCTTAAATTAATAGTTAAATGAGTTATTTTTTGTAGGAAAAAATTATTTTCTATCACCTATAATTATAATAACTAAATCTTATTTACCAAAAATGTCAACGCAATAAAATTTGATTTTTCTGAATTCTTATTATTCATAATAGAGAATTTTGATTATTTTTTACAATAAAATGTAAAAAAAATTTAGTATGATTTTTATAAAAAATGAAATGATGTTTTATCTTATAAAATGATATTTTCTAAAATATATATGTTAACAAACACCTATTTTCTTCATAAAACATGATAGTTAAATTATAAAAATTGTAAGCGAGAGTATCGATACACCGTAATTTGCGGATGTACAGTAAAAGTTCCCTAATTAATATGATAGTTTTTGTTGAAAAAAGAGGTCCATTTATTGCATCTTATCCGGTTAGAAACACTCTTATAAGTTATAACAATATATACTATGTATTAGATTAAATTGGGAAATTTATTCAAGTCTTCCAAACCTTTCAAAGTCCTCCTCTAATACAATTTTTAAGTTCTCCAAACTTAGAAGAATTTGATATTATTAAGAAAAGTAAATCATCAAAGCTCTCAATTATTCCACTTCATCCTTTCTTTTTTACAAAGTCATTTCCTTATCTCTAAACTTTCAAACAAGCCGAATTCCAGACAACTCTCACCATACGAGTTTGTCTGTAAACATGATGAATTTTTCAAATTGCCAGAATTGAAAAACTATTTGGTAAATTTAATGTTGACTTTTTCGGAATGTTATTGGAACACATTTAGGTTCCGACAAACTCAAGTCCTCGTGCTTCTGTTCCTGCAAATTAAACTTTGAATTTTTCGGAACACACTTTTATTCCGAGTTTATGTTAAAATTGCTAGTATTCCGCCGAACTCGAACCTTAAATTTGTCCGAATAAAAGTTCAATATTGAGTTTGTGAAAATTCCAACTTCCACCATTTTTTTATGTGACTTTTCAACTTCCACTTTGTCAATACATATTTCTGTTCCGAAAAATGAAATTTTATGTTTATGGAATAGCTTTAAATTGAAGAAATTCATTTGCGTTCCGACAAGCTGTAAGGAAACGAGTTTGATTTTTTTTTTTTTTTCCCATTTATTTGAATTAAGAGTAATTTAGGTAGTTCAACTGTTTGTTGAGTTAGGAATACAAAATTTAAAGGAAGGAGGTAAATTGTAGTAATAAAGTTTCGATAATATTAGGCCTTCTATCTGTATACTATACTTGTATTGAGAATCTGTGCAACACAAGAAGGAGAAAATGATGGAAACGATTTACAGCTTGTTGTGTTTAATGATTGAGTGGCAAAAATGTTTTAACATTAAATTATAGCATCAACAACCTTTAAAAGTAATCACATCTTTGTGGTCAGGTGTAAAAGTGTTTAAGATATGGAAGTTAAGTTTGACATGATCATTAGATAGAAGATGGTTTTATGATGTTTGTAAGCGGCACATGTTCAAAAAAAATTTCTAGCTATCCTGATTGATGGGTTAGGTCAGCATATGTCACCAATCGAATACCATATTATTTTTAGATATTGCAAAATGATTCTATTATTTCTTATTGATGAGGTGTGTCATGTTTGTCGTAAGGCATGTCTGGATACTTTTATGGAGCATGCTATTCATTGTAAGAAGCTTTCCGGTTTTAAGTACACATATAACTTTGTTAAGGATATACTTTTTGATATATTTAGGTGGGCGGGAGTATCAATGAAGAAAGAGACGCATGTGAACTTTCTGAATAACCCATTAGATAGAAGATCGACATTTAAACATACATATGTTATTATGTATTTATGGGTAGGAGGAAAACATGTATATCTGAATTTAAGTAGGATTTCACCACTTGATGATTTGTCGTAAAAATATTCTAATAAATATTTGTAAGACGTTGTTTAAACAACTAAAATGATACTAACTTCTACATAAAAATTAAGTAATAATAGATTCATTACATATTTGATTTACTAATATAATTTTAAGATAAAGTTTCTTATAATAAAATTCATAAACAATATTTTTAGGACAATTATTAACAGATTCAATAATAGCCTTATTAATATGGGTATGGGGTGGAGTTGCAAGAGTTGAAATTGAAAGTTGAAAGAAACGAAATGCAAGTTGGATGAGCATGAATCACAATGTCACATAAATGTGTGGGTATACCCTAGGGAATCTGGGTAGGGACAAGGTAGGAATCTTCTCCAATACGTTGGCATCTCATTGTCATATTGTTGACATCCTTTTTAGGGGCCCACAAGTGACCCTACCAATGAATGCTTCAGCTTACGTTGTTGCAATCTAACGGTCATGGATGAGTGGGATATTAAGATCCAACGAAGAACATTCAAGAAAGTGATGATAATTATCACGGGCCTAGATGACGGTGACAGCGCCGCCAAGATGTTTCACGATGATGATGATGTGTTTCTCTTTCTCGGTTTAGAGGGGGCCGTGGGGAAATCAATTTCTTCATTTTCCATATACTGATTTTATAAGTAGTACGTTTTTTATTTTAATCCCTGTATTTTTTTTTTGCAAATCAACCCTTATATTTTTCTTATATCAAATGGCATCTTATTCAATTTGTTAAGGTGTTGTTTGCTTGAGTAGCAGCATGAACTTGAGTATCATGAATTTGGGATGAATATTTTTGAGCAAAATATTCATCTTCATCATCGCCATCATCATCGTATCTATGTATTGCTTTAACTATACTAGCTCAAACGAAAGCACAAATTACGGCAAATTTAGATAGAAATTGTGGCGCGTTGATTTTCTTATTGTTGCCATTTTTCTTCCATTGATTAAGTACATATTTTTTCATCCCCCAATTTCTTCTTTTCCAAAAACAATAATTGTTTCGCAGTTTTTCTTCTTTGTCATTTTTCCCCTCAAGCCAGCAATGCATTTTTTTGACGGAAATAGACGGCAAGAACCAATTTCAAAAGGTTAAGTAAATACAAGGGTTGTTTCGCAACAAAAAAAAGATACATGGACTAAAATAAAAAACCGCTAACTTACATGTACCTTTTGCTTATTTAAGTCAAAAATAAAAAATAAAGAAATTGTAAAATATTAAATAATTACATTGTAAGAAAATGTTTGCCACTTTCGTTATTAGTATTAATTATAGGTCTCTTTTAAAATATGTATTCGTTTATCCAATTTTTTTATACATTTGTTGTGTTCCCTATAAAATAAAATTTATAATAACAACAAACATCACCGGTACAAGTAGCTTAGATACACGATTTATTCGATCTCATTTTAATTGTCTTTTAAAGGTTGTGCGTGATTTTTAAAAAAGATATTAGTTGAATTGATTTTAATAAAGTTTGTATTATTTATTAAAATATTTTTATTAATTGTAGTTATTAGAATAGTTAAATGGAGTAAAATTCAATAAAAATGATATATTAATGAAAAAAAATAAATAGATGGAGAGAGTTCATGCATTTGCACGTAATTGGTTTAGGAGATTTTTATCCGTAATCAGCCGCAGTGAAGCTAGCATGAATTTCACGCAGGGGTCAAATTTAAAGAAAACATAAAAAAGTTATAAAACCAACGTATTAAATGTAAACATAAAATATAACTTTTTAGGTTTAATCACTAAAAAAAAATTATTCAATTTTTGTCACAAATTTTTGCAATTCAAGAGTGCTTTTTAGTCATGCATTATTTAATTCCGATAACAACGAATCAATGATTAACATTAAACAAAATCTTAGAAATTTAAATTAAAAATTGTGAGTACTTCAGAGATTAAATCCAAATTTAATCTCAAACTTAACCAATATGTTAACAAAAAATCAAAATAATTTGTACTTACATAAAATGAAAGTTAAAGCAATAACAAAGAAAATAAAAATTGATAAGCTATTTAGAAAAGTTGGGTACAACATGTTTTAAAAAGTGAATTTTATTTATAATTGATTGTATATAAAATAGACTAGTAATGTTCTTTTCAATCTAAACAAATAAGTAATTTGCAAGAAACTCGTTATATGTTTAATTTGTTTTCGACTATTGTTTAACAAATTTTTGTTCTTAAAACAGTTTTCTCTATATTTGTTGTTGTTGAGACTGAAAGTGACAAATTAATACAAATAGTCTATCAATCGTGTAATAATATTTTCTTATTTATGCTAATTTTCAACAATTAAATTTATTTGGGGTATCTAAATATTATTTATCTGGGATAGCTAAATATAAAAACATACCTAACGATTCAAGAATAATATTTATTTTGGGGTAGCCATGGCTACCTTATGTCAGTGAAGGGCTACGCCCCTGCCCGTAATCGATTATCGATAGAGTATTAGTTTTGTTTTCTCCTACCATTCATGGTGGTTGAACCCTTTACCTTGCTTGATAATATTTATATAACATGGTAGCCTTTTTTTTGTTTCTGTTTTGGCCTTTTTGACATTTTTGTAATTGACTCTTTAGCTTAGATTTTGGCACTCCTTATGCTGAAATCTCCAGAGTTTCAGTAATTTCATCCATTTTAGTTTCTTAAAAAAAAAAAAAAAAAACTGTAATGTGAATGATGGTTTTTGGAAAGAAAAAAAAAGAGAGATTATAACTCATTTGATTGAGTTATGGGATTAAGAGTAAAAAATTCATGCTTTGAATTTCGACAAACGAAAAATATTAACATAAAGGAGTACATAGTAGCATTTGTCTTAAAAAAAACTAGAATTATTGATACAAAATTTTAATTCTCTTGGCCTGTGCAATTTTTTAAACTAGTCTCTTATATAAACTAATGGAAGGAGTATTTGTTTTTTTAATTGTATCTTAGAACATGAGGAATCAATATAACATATCTATATGCAGAAAATGATATCACATAATATTTTTGTCATCAATTATTAGGATTACACTTCAGTACTACGGCAAGTTTTTCACGCAATTATAACATTGGTGCTCGTACAATCAAAATTAGTTCAAATTTAAGTTTAGCGTTTTAAATTATATAAAATATAAAATAGAGTAGGTCCTTTAAAAAATTATTTGATTAAGATCAGATGATCACCGATGTTTCAAATGTGTGAATATGTGATTAGGTTGATTGCTGAGAATCTCATTTCGCACTAATATTTTTGTTTGGTTTTTCATTTTGCACCAATATGATATGCAAATTTATTAGATAAAAAAAATATAGGAGCATTTAAGTATGTTTTAGATTAAAAAAATTATTTGTAGTATATTTAGAGTCCATTTGTTATAATTTTTTTTAAAAAAAAAAAATCACTTTTTTTAAATAAATAATCACTTCTAAGAGTTTTGTATCCTTTTGTTACAACTTTTAAAAAAAATAGAATCTAAAAACAGCTTCAAATGAGAAGCTGTTAAGACCAGCTTCTCAAAAAATAATTTTTTTTAGAGGAGAGAGAAAATATATTTTAAAAGATCAAAATCTCTTTTATATAGTTGTATCAAAAGAAATTAGATTATTTATTTAAAAAAAATAATTTTTATCACGGTAAACAAACACAAAATAGATTCTGATTTTTCTTAAAATCTTTAAAATATAATCTCTAAATTATTTTGTATCGAAGCCACTTTTATTTTAATCCGTAACAAATATAGCCTTAATCTTTTTAAGCTTTTGTAATTTTCAACCAGTGTAGTATATGTTTATTGCGCCGTTCTTTGTTTTCCAAATGGCTACGAAAAAGGGGGTGTGTATTATTGCTTGCGTATTCTTGTAGGCGCCACAGTGTAGAAGATAGTGACATTTTTTCACTGGTATCTTCTTCAACAAATGTCTATTAAATAATTTAAATTGACCAAGGAGTATTTGACATTGGTAAAGCTAAAGCTGAAACATAGTACGTAATAGCAATTCTTAACGATGAAGCAAGAAGAACCAATATATGTCCTTTGACTTTAGCAAGAGATATTTCATATTCATGCACTAAATTACAGCAGTTATATTTTATAAAATTGTTTTACCTCATCTGATCAAAAAAATAATAATTTGTTTTACCTCATGAATATTAGTTATCTATTTCCGGGTTTGGTGAAAGATATATTGTTCTTTTTAAAGAACATAAAGTGTTACGAAGTAGATATGAAAAAAATTGTAAAAAAAAGGAGATATAAAAAATGTATGGAACATTGTTTTTTAGTGACATAATTAATGCATGGTCATCCACAGGGTTATGATAACCACTTGTGAAATTTTTAATCAAATTAAAAAATGAGAAATGATATTTGTACAATTATTTTGTGATAATTTTTTGACAACTTTCTCTTTCATATTCACATTATGTTTTTATTCTATCTCTTTCTTTTTCTCACTCCATTGTTTTTTATCAATAGAAATAGAGGAAAAAGAAGTTGTCATAATTATCAAAAATGATTGTTCAAATATCACTACTCTGTATTTTTCTCCCTCTCTGGTCATCTTTCTTCCAACCTCACCGCAACATATACTCTTTACTTCCTCCCTGGTTATCTTCCTTCCGACCTCGCTGCAACCTTCGCTCTCTGCAACTGATTTGTCGTTGAGATGGTGCAGGAGCATAAACGATCGTGTGAAAGGTGGTGCATGGGTCCAAATTTGAAGGGAGTGAAGGTTGTTGGTGGGTGATGGAGCGAAACGGGAAGAAGGAGGAGGAGAATTCACATAGAAAAAGAGAAGAAGGAGAGGGGAAAGAAGAGAAAAGAATAGAGAGAGAACGCACAAGAGAAAGAGCTAAAGAAGAGGGTGTGTGGAGTATTTTCAAAACTACCTCTAAGTTTAATGATGAAATGTTGAAATTATCCTTGATTTTGTATTAGTGTAATTTTTTATATTTTGTTTTTCAATATCATTTCTCATTTATTTATCAATTATATCTTAGTTTCTTTTCAATAAATGTTTGTCAAAATGTGATTATACAAAATTATTATCGCATATTTTTAAACAGAATTATACATATATCTTAGATCATAATTTCATCCCAAATCCGCCCTGATGGTGAGGTATCAGGATAAAAAAATTCAATTAAGAATCAAGAATCAACCTTATGTGTTCCATAAGTTCTTTGACAAAAACTAATCATTGATAAACGACCTTGAAAACTTCTACCTATAACTTGGTAATAAAAAAAGGAAAATGCTAACTATTGCCCTGATGGCACTAGTTAAGAAGTTTAAAAATGAAGTTTTGTTTTGAAAATGATGCATTCAAGACATTGAAAGTTTAAAAAGTAACATTTTCTACATAAAACTTATAAATTATTTCTATTTTTAAATTCTTAACCATTGCCCTGAGGGCATTGGTTAGCAAGACCCATAAAAAAAAAACTTTACATACAATTTTCCAAGCATTTTAAAAATAGGCAAAATTACACTTTTAGTCCCTTAACTTAATTTCAGTAACAGTTTGGTCCTTTATCTTTTTTTCATTTCAATTTGGTCTCCATTTTCATATGAATTTTTAAGCTTAAAATTCATGATTTTATTTTCTTATGGTCCTTAAGTCTTCAAATCTATGATCCTCGTCTATGTTTGGATAAGAATATTAGATTTGAAACTTGAAAATGTATATTGTAACACTCCGTTTTCACAATATGAAAATTTCTAAACAGTTATCAGAGTAAACATCATAAACGGGATATCACATTCAAACATAATCCAAAAATCATTTAAATAACAATTTAACTTTCAACAAAAATATCTTAAGCACTGCAGCGGAAAGTAATTCGAAATTCATAAATCGTTTTGGCACTTAGGCCCCATCAAAATATCTCAAAACAGTTAATCAACATCATAAATAATCACGTAAGGCAATGAAGCATGCATATCAAAACCCCATCCCGTTACGTATCAGAGTGACCTAGACGACTCAGTGAGGCAAGGCCACTCACGACAGCAAACTGCACACTAAGCACGATCGCCTGCAAGTTACTCATACGAAGAGCAACATTTCCAAGCAGAAGGGGTGAGATTTCATAACACAATAATATTAACCAATATAAGTCTCTGGTCATGCTCGCTATGGCGAGTAAGGTTGCTCGCTGTGGCGAGCTACGACTTGTAACTCGCGAGGCGAGGGGTATTGGCTCGCGTGGCGAGCGATGAACTTCATCACTCGCGAGGCGAGGATCTTCGTTCGCCAGGGCGAGCGATGAATGTTGGCTCGGGCATAATGCAGTTTTCTTCAAAAATTCACCTAAACTCAAAGTTAAAAGCCTAATTTCCCTTCCAGAATTCATTCTAAGCATAATCTAAGGTCAAGGGACGTTTTCTACAACAATCTAACAGTTAAACGTCATCGGATCATCAAATTCTCCTATTAACCCTAATTTCAAAACTTTTCTAATTCAATCCTAACTTTGTTAATTGATCATCAGAATTATAAGAATCAATATTATTGAATCATTAGTCTCATCCTTACCTTGTTTTGCAGAATCGCAGCTCTCCCTCTTGGTCTTCTCCCTTCTATGGCTTTTTCTCCAAAACAGTCGTACGTACAAAACGTTTTCTAAACCTAGGTCTTTCCTTTTTATATCTCTTCTTAATATCTTATCTTATCTCACTTTCTCCCCCAAAACTCTCTAAAATCTCAAAACAGCCCTCAACTAAATATTTTATTTTATTTTCAAATCTTATTTTATTTAACAATAAAATAAGTCTCATATCTCAACAAAATCATCAAAATCATCTAAACCGTCATAAATCAACAAAATTCACACATATATTATATAAATATAATATAATCGTCTAAACTCGATTAAATAATTAATTAAACGAAAGTGGGCGTTACATATATGAAAGTGGACAAAAAGGACCAAATTAAAATGAAAAAAAGATAAAGGATCAAACTGTTACCTAAAATTAAGTTAAAGGACTAAAAGTGTAATTTTGCCTTTAAAAATATCTTGAACACACATCCAACAAAAAAAATAGGTCTAAAACCCAACAAAGATTGAGGACTTTTATCTTCATTGAAATCAGAGCTATAAATGTTATATTTAACCCACTCATATCTTCCATTGTTATGGAACTCTTGAAGAACTTTGAAAAAACTTTAAGCATTTTCACAAATTCTTTTATAACCCAAAATTTACACCATCTGAATCTGGATTCTTGAAGCTATCTCAATCCTAAACTTTGGTTTAATTTCCTTCGAGAAAAATTTTGAGATAAGGAAACTCCATTTGTGACAAAAATATGAATTATATAAAAGTTTTTTTTTGGGGTATGAATTATAAAAGTCAAGTATTTTAGTTTATAGTGGATTATAATTAAAATCCGAGGGGGAGTACATCATTATAGCATTTTACCTTTTTTTGATCGACAACAATTCTTTAACTTTTTTTTTAAGGAATCCTTTTACCTTTTCGATACACTGTTCTTTAAACTCTAAATTAGTGCTATTTTGATATAAAAAAACTCAAAATTACTACAAACTAGCTGAAATATTTCATGAAACAACCTTCAATAAAAGGGGTAAAGACCAGGAAAGTATTATCAAAAAAAGAAAAGTCCATGAAAGTGCTTTGGTAGTCAATTGAACAGTGGTCTCGGTTGTGACTTTGCCATGCCACTTTTCCCAACCAAACCTCGAGATTGGGCATGCTTTATTTTAGATATTTTAAAGGCTTAAATATGAAAATTGTTCCCGCAAATATCTGATATTTTGGTTTTAGTCCATGTAAAAATATTTTTTTGGTTTTAGTCCCTGCAAATATAAAAAATTTGATTTTGATCCTTGGTATTTTATTTTAGTCCTTGTAAAATTGATTTATATTGGATTTGGTCCTTGTAATATGTAGAATATTTGATTTTAGTCCTTCAAAATGAGGATTAAAATGAATATTATAGGGACCAATTTCAATATGAAATGATTTTACAAGGATTAAAACAAAATACCAAGGACTAAAACCAAATATTCTATATTTGCAGGGACTAAAACAAATTTTTTTTTTTATAGGGACTAAATCCAAAATGCCAGATATTTACAGGGACCATTTCCATATTTAAGCCATTAAATAAATTTGTAGCACTTATTTTTCATTGTTACTATGTTTTTTAGGAAAGTACCTTTGCTACTAATTTAAAAGATCGATATTAGTATATTTTAACTAATTAATATTCTTTTAAAAAAAACTAACTAACATGACAAAATCTTCATAGTCAAAAGACTAAATTAATTTACCCAAAAAGGACTAATCATTTCTTATTCAAATGAAAAATATTTTCTCAAGAAAATTTAGAAAGTCAAATTCAATTTTTTTTTTGGTTACAAGATCAAATTCAACTTTGTTGGAAAGATATAACAAATAATTCACGGAGGCATATAAGAATGTCAAAAAAGCCTCATAAACATTGATTAAAAAAACATTGAATTGATGAAACTATTTTCTTTAAAAACCATTCCAATAACCTTTTGACTCAATATCTTATTTTAAAAAATTTTAAAAAACATCGAAAATGCCTTTCAGCAACATTCAATCTTGTTTTTGACCTTTGATGATTAAATAAAATAATATAAAATAAATAAACAGAACTTATTTATTTAACAAAAGAAAATTTACATGAGTTAGATTTTAAAGATTCACTAAAATCAGTACATATGTCAAAATTCGACGAATGTTATCAAAATAGTAACACATATTATCCATCAAAAAGACCTCACGGCGGTAGCGGACGTTGAATATCTAACTGGAGAGAAAATTATCTTATTAAATTTTTTAGAAAAGAAACTCATTTATTAATATCATAATAACAAATAAAAAGTATATGAGTTTAATTAAGGGTTAAATATGTTTTTGGTCCCTACATTTTACGCGATTTTGAGAATAGTCCCTACATTTCAATAAATGTTTTTAAAATCCCTACATTTTTCCTCCGTTAGCGTAAATAGTCCTTGTTGTCAAATTTCTAACGTGATGTCAATGTTGGTGGTTCAATCTCGCTGGAAAACGGCGGGGAACTTCACCACGGTCTTTCTCCGCAACGTCGTAGATGCGGATCGCCAGTGTTCGTGACATTTCCAGTGAAATATGTTGGTTTAGATGGAAAGATTTGGAGGCCGAAAGCGATGATGTTATCGTTGAAAGTGTTTGCTGTTGCGGGTGTGGAAGGTGTTGTGGTGGAGATTTGGTGGGGTGGGTTTGAACTTGTTATGATGGCTTGTGTTTCATCAATATGACACTGAAGGCAGGGACCAATTGCACCAACGAAAGAAAAATGTAGGGATTTTAAAAACATTTATTGAAATGTAGGGATTATTCTCAAAATCGCGTAAAATGTAGGACCAAAAACATATTTAACCCTTTAATTAATTAACCATGGTGGTTCTTTTACCACACTTATATAGAAAAATTTCATAGTTATAGTTATAGTGACAACAAAAACCAACCATTCATTTTCATTTTCATTTTCATATATTGATTCATCTTATTGTAAGCAGCATCCCAAAAAATACGGTTCAACTTCTTATGGGTTCTTCTCTTCCATCATGGACCTTCTTCAAACCCTAATCTTCATCTTCAACTTCAACCCTTTCTCCATGTTCAGCCGCCGGTACCACTTTTCTCTCTTCTTCTTTCTTTCTTTTTTCAATCTATTTTCAAACTTTTTCATTTTCTTCAACTTCATCACCGTTTTTTCTTTCTTGGGTATTTTTCATTTTTTTTTTCAATTTTTTTCTTCATTTTCAGTCCTTCACTGTTTTATTTGTGTCATCTATGATATATGGTTTGAGTAAAGATACTTTCTTTTTTAGTTTTTTTTTTTTTTAGAGCGAAGAATACTGTGATTAATTTCATTTGAAAATTTTGGGTTTATGGTTAAGATTAAGCAAAAATGGTTTATTTAAGTGTTTATCTATGGTATATTTTGTTTCCTTATTTATTTTTGTTTCCAAAGTTTTGATTTTTCTTATTATAGATGATTGGTTTTAAGCAAGTTTGGTATGATAATTAATTAAACTTTTGAGTTTTCACTTAGGTGGGTGATAAGGGTTCTTGTCTTTTCTATTTCTAGCATGTTAAGCTGAATTCCTATAATTGGTTCCTATCTTTGTGTACATGCTGTTTATTTATTTACTTTTGGCATTATATGCTGCTTGGTATTAATATTAATCTAACGTATATAACACATGGTGCTTGTGTCAAGAATGGAATTACTTGTTTTGTAATCAATGCTGTGTAAAGTGTAACTGCAATTTGTTAAATTAAATTTTGGTAGCTTAGTAACTGGGCCATTTCAATTTTTAAACATTACCCTTTCTGTGTGCAGCCTTTTGCTATTTATTTATAAATTAATGTAAGATTTTGTTAAATGACATTTCTCTCAAAATGTCTTTTCATTTTCTTTTGGAGCCAAATGAAATTATGAATAGGAAAATATTTGGTCACTTGACATTTTTATGTTTGTAGAAATGCGTGTATTATTTTTATATTTAATTCATATGCACCGTCAGATAAATATTTTTTACACTGTCAATCAATTGTAACTCTTAGTTTGATCATATGATTGGTTGTGATTTTGTTATGGTGTATAAAAATTAAACTCATTATTTCTATCAATGAAAGCATTCTTTGCTATAGTTGTTTTTTATGGCGTGAAAAATTCTAACATGTATTTGTGGTTCGAATAGGGGATTATTGCAGCTGGCCAGAAAATTCACTTGTCATGTGGTTCTGTCATTAATCTTATATTACTTTGTTGCGTATGAATTATGCTCTGTGAATGGCGTACAAAATTCACCAGATTATGATGCCTGTGCATCTTTTGAGAAAAGCTACCATTTCGATTCTTCAGACACCACCGTTAGTGACTCTCGTTTAAGCCACGGGTTTCCAGCTGCCCACAACGGTTTTGGAAATGTGTGTCCAAGCAGTCATTTGTTTTGCTTTCCTTCATTGTTGGATGGGTTTTTTCGCGGCGATAAAATTAAAAGGGAAGCGTCTGTAGAAGAATCTGGTAGTCAGTTCAAAAGTCCACATTGTGTAGAATTAGCTCAAGATAGTTTGCAGGCAATTAACAAAAGCTGGTCATCTGACTTTGGTGTGTTTAGGCTACTTAGTGGAGGGGTTATCTCATGTTCTCTGAACTCGAAAGGGGGATTGAATGAGGTACCGTCTCTTCAAACTGAGATTGGTAGTAAAAATGATATTTCCTCGTGCGGAGGCTCTTTACTTAAGCTGAAGTCAAAACATATTCGGCCAAAGACCTCTGAGGTATCGACCGAATCAAGTTCCTTGGATGGTTCTGTCTCACCTAATATAAAGATTGGCCCTACGGTATTGGACTGGGGACAAAAGTATTTACATTCTTCTTCAGCAGCTTTTTTAACTGTGGCGAATACATGCAATGAGAGCACATTGCACCTCTATGAACCATTCAGCACGGATTTACAGTTCTACCCCTGTAACTTCAGCGAGTTTTCGCTAAGGCCTGGTGAATCAGCTATAATTTGTTTTGTTTTCTTCCCTAAGAGTCTCGGCTTCTCATCAGCAAGCCTGATTTTGCAGACAAGTTCTGGTGGATTTGTAGTAGAGGCTAAAGGACATGCTACCGAGTCTCCTTTTGGAATTCAGCCATTATTGGGGGTGGAAATCTCTCCTGGTGGAAGATTGAGCAGGAATTTTTCGTTGTTCAATCCCTTCGATGAACCGCTTTACCTGGAAGAAATAACAGTTTGGATATCAATATCTTTGGGGGATAATTATTCTGTTGAAACTGAAGGAATTTGTAGCGTAAATCATTTTCAGGTTTTTGATACCCGTCTCTCCCCAACCGTTAAGGATCGTTTGGTTGTGAGGAGTAGTCAAGTAGGGTCACCAATAGTAGCAATTAGGCCACATAGGAAGTGGAATATTGGTCCACATAGCTCCGAAACTCTCTTCGAGGTTGATATTACAGTTGGATTTGAGGGAAAAATCTTTGGTGCATTTTGTTTGCATTTACTGAGATCCTCACAAGACACGTCTGATACTATTATGGTTCCTATTGAAGCTGAAGTTGATAGTCATTCTGCCTCTGACACTGTTGGTAAATTTGTTTCAGCAACTCTTGAGGGTCTTGCCACATGTGATAGTGGTGAAATTGCTCTCACTATCTCTCTAAGGAATGATGCCTCTTTCATTTTAAGTTTTGTTAAAGTTCTAGAAGTTGCCGACATGGAGCTTTTCCATATCAAGTACAAGGAAGGTTTATTGCTTTTCCCTGGTACCGTTACACAAGTTGGCATTATTTACTGTAGTCACCTTCACTTGGATTCACCTAAAGTTTCTGACTCCCAAGTGAACTGTAAACTGTCAATTCTGACAAATGACTCGAGTAGTCCCCTGATTGTGATTCCATGTGAGGATATATTATATATTTGTTCTGAACATCACAGGCTTTCATCTGCTGGAGTAGAAGACAAGTCTAAACACATCGAAGCTCGCAATACGAGGGAAGGGTATGTCAGCAGAAGTATGCAATTGCCACCAAATGTCAAGGTATGTTAATTTTACTCTCCTTCATTTTCCATTTATCGCAAGTTGTTCTGTGTTTGCATGTTCATAATGCACTGCAATGGAATTTACACATCATATTGGGATTAAGTTTACTTACCTTTCTTTAAATCATCCATTGTTGAGTATACATCTATTGATATTTCCAATTTCGAATAATCATTAAAACATTTCTATCTGCTGTTTTTGTATACAGGTTTTAGAGACAACAGGAGATGAGCTAGTTCTTGAAAACTGGAAGTCTCAAGGAACAATGAGTGGCATGTCGGTACTTGAAGACCGAGAGATGCTATTTCCAATGATTCAGGTCGGAAGTTATGTCTCTAGGTGGATCACTGTGAAGAATCCAAGCCAACATCCAGTTATGATGCAGCTTATCTTGAATTCAGGAGAACTAATTAACGAGTGTAAGGGACTACATGATTTATTAAACCCTTCTTCTTCTGGCAGTTTGGTCGTCGATGAAGGTGCTACTCCAACAAAGTTTGGATTTTCAGTACCAGAGAATGCGCTGACCGAGGCTTATGTGCATCCTTACGATCATGTAACTTTAGGGCCAATTATTTTTTATCCATCCGATCGTTGCAGCTGGAGTGGTTCTGCATTGGTAAGAAACAATCTTTCAGGTGTTGAGTCAATACCTTTAAGAGGATTTGGAGGGTTGCTTTCTCTAGTTTCTCTTGATGAGAGTTCTGAGCATGTTCATAGTGTAGACTTTGATCTTAAAATGCCTAAGCTGCTCAATTTTTCTCTTCCCTACTCTTTACTTCACACAAAAGAGATAACTTCTCTCTGTTCACAACCTTTAGTGAAAGAGTTATATGCCAAGAACACGGGAGACTTGCCCTTGGAGGTTAAAAGTATCCGAGTTTCTGGGAGAGAATGTGGGTTGGATGGATTTAAGATTCTTAATTGCAGGGGTTTCACTCTTGAACCGGGGGAGTCAATCAAACTTACGATGTCATACCAAACCGATTTTTCTACAGCTTATGTGCATCGGGACCTTGAACTTGCATTGGATACTGGTATTTTCCTGTTACCAATGAAGGCAAGTTTCTCACATGATATGCTAAGTAACTGCAAGAAGTCCGTGTTTTGGACGCGGGTTAAAAGAACTCTTTTTGGATTCCTTCTTGTTGCATCTTTAATATGTTTTGTATTTTGGTTCATATCCCCTCAAAGCACTGTGTTGGACTCCTTGGATTTCTCACACATGAGTGACGGTAACTTGGTCCACACCACCGCTATGAAAGATGGTGGGAAAACCTCTTTGCTGGATCACAACCAGAGGAAGAGTGGTAGTTATTCATATGGTATAGGAAATCCGTCGGAACATAGAACGTCTCAACATCCGACACAGACTTCTGAAAACCATCATTCTCTGGATACTCGAGTTCCAAGCTCCGAACAAATGAAAGCATCTGAGAATGGTCATCTTGTGGTCAAAACTGGTAAAGATAAAGGTAGAAGAAGAAAGAGGAAGAATCTTGGTGCGAAATTAACAGCATTGTCTGAAGTTTCAAGTAGTCAAAGTGGCAATTCTACACCCTCATCCCCCTTATCACCAGTTACTATGCCTAAATATAACTGGCCATTGTCTTCTGATGTAGAGCAACCCCTTGAGACTCTTGGTTCAACAACATCGGTGGCTGCGCAACATTCTGTGAACAACCAAGGTTCTGTTTTGAAGCCTGCTTTTCCTCAAGTGTCACATTCAGCTTCAAGACGCGCTGCGACTGCTAATATAACTGTTAAGTTACCTCATGCTACTTCTCCCTTTCGCGCTGGCACTCATACACCTTCATTGTTGTCATCAGAATGTACTGTTGCTACTTCACATGCTAGAGCTCCTGGATCAGAACTTGATAACCAAAAAGATGTTCGAGCTGAAGAAGTGACAGGACCAGCAGATGAGTATGAATATGATATTTGGGGCGAACATTTTTCTTTACCTCACTTGTTAGTTCCGAAAAATGTTACTCACATGAAGCCGAGTCCTGTGACCAACAATAGTTTCGACAGCTTTTTTGTAAGGGGTCCTCAAGCCCTTGTGACAAATTCTCAAGAAGGATAATTAAGTTGAAAAATAAAAAGCTAGCATAGCTGCTATTACTACTACTACACTCATGCACACTCACTATGATCAACTAGTAGTGTAAAACAAATTATGATGTTGTGAATATTTTAACCAAATCAGTGCATGACAAAAATCCTATACATTTTTTGGTAGTAAAGGGAAAATAAAATTTTTTTTTTGAGAATCAGAGAAAATGAAATATTGAAATGTTGGACCTGGTTCTGGTTTGGTTGGGCTATATGATATTTGGTCCATATTAGTCTAGGAAGGTTGCTCAATAGGCCTCCCAGGTTGCCCAACCCATGAAAAAAGTCGATAGGTAGATAGCGATGTATCTCCCGATAAGTTCGTGCGATTGATCTATAGAGCAATTTCCTCGGTCTAGTTGTCATATGATCTCTCGTTGGTTGTGAGAGAAAAAAATGCTAAGGTTATGAATTTAGTAAGATTGTTTTTCTTTAGCATGTAGGAAATGTAATCTAAGTAATTTTGTAAACGTAAATGTGTTCCTAGGCCAGAAACTGCATTATTGATGTGCTATATAATCCTACGAAGTACTAGTCATTGGATTCCAAAAGTTTGTTTTACATTGGTTGGTATACAGCTTGTAGTACGGGTTTTTCTCTAACCAGGACCTATTCTCTGGATAGTGTTTTCATTTTTGGATGCACTGACTATGACTATTGACCAATGACAACATCTTCAATTTCAGTTGCGTTATTGTTGGCCAAGTTTGTTGGAGGGTTGAGGAAATATCACATCACATTAGTATAAAATGGAGAAAATTGTTTTTTATGTAGGAAACTTCCTATTGACATAAGTAATTTACTAAAAAGTTCCCAACAGTAGTTAACAACCGTTAGAAGATGCGCCGGCAGTTAACTGCCACTGGGACTCAGCAGTTGTTAACTGCCGTTGTTTTTTGCCCCCCAAAACCAGAAAACCCCTACCTCTCCTATTCACTCATTGCCTTACCTCACCATTACCATTCCTAAAAAAAATTCAATTTCAAATATTTTTGTGTCAAAATCTTGGTTCCAAATCATTGCTGATCGATTGCTAGGACGTTTCTACACACAATATGCATCAAAGAATAGATATTACAACGTTAAAAGTCATTAAATTTCATTGATTTTTCTGGTTTTTTTTTTGTACTGTCTCGAGCTGTACCGGCAGTTAACTACCGCTGGTGTGAGCGGTTGTTAACTGCCGCTGGTAACTTAGAAAACTTTCAAAATTTTCAAATGGCAGTAGCTACTGCCCAATTTTTTTTTCCTTTTTTTTTTTTGTTGTTGTTGTTTGTTTATGTTATTATATGATATTAGATACATGTTTATTAATTAGTTTACAAATTATATGTTGTTTATTTATAGATACAGTTGAGAATGCGGATGATGATCTGGGTGATCGAAAACGTAATGTTGTCGATTCCGTTAAGGTTGAAGCTCCCATTAAGGTCAAAGCTTCCGTGAAGGTTGAAGCGTCCGTTAAAGTAGAGGCTTCAAGCGTCAATTCCGATGTGTGTAAACTTCGTGACAACGAAGTGGACACGGCTCATTTCTTTTCGACACGAGAAACATGAAAAGATAAAGAGGAATTGCTCGGTTGGGTCTGTAACGCCCTTTTTTATTATTTATTTATTTTATTGAGTTTAGATGTCTTTTTATAATTTAGTCGATTTATTTTGATGAGTGATATTTTGTTATGTTATATGTTGGTATTTATTAGTATAATATATATGTTATCTGGTGTAGAAATATATTTGTTATTTGGTGTAGAAATATATATGTTATCTGGTGTAGAAATATATTTCTTATTGGGTGTAGAAATATATATGTTATAGAAATATATTTGTTATAGAGATATATTTGTTATTTGTTATAGAAATATTTTATATTAAAATAAAATATTGAGACGTTGGGGGCAGATTTGGAAATAAGAGAAAATAAGTAGGTTAAAGATTTATATAAAAGGGAGAGTTAGAATTAGAAGAGAAAGATTTACGTGAGACCTGTTTTTGGAGAATAAGGGAGAAAACCAAGAGAAGAGGAGAACCAGAGAAGATAACCTTTCAATCGATCAATCTAAGGTAAGGGTGAGACTAACTTTCTCTAATTCTAAGTTGTATAATTCTGAAAAAGGGTTTAACCTTGTAGTTGTTGTTAGATTTGATGTTATAGGAATTAGGTTTATAATTCTGGAATAGGGTTTAACATGGTTGCCGCTGTTGTCGTCGATGTTGTTAAAGTTGTTGGTTGTTGAGTCCATGCATACTTATCTAAAGTTGAGGGCTTGATGCCCTATGAGCCTATTTGCTCTATTAAGTTGAGGGCTTGATGCCCTGTGAGCCTATTTGCTCTATAAGTTGGGGGCTTGATGCTCTGTGAGTATATTTATGCTCTATACGTTGGGGCTTGATGCCTTGATTGGTACCACATGCATATTGCATTGTCAAGTTGATGTTGTTGTCGTTGCATTGTCGAGTTGATGTCGATAGTGTCGCATTGTCGTTGTTGTCAAGTTGTCAATTACTAATGAGTTGTTAATGAGAAACTATGTGAAGTATCAATATTATTTATTGTTGTTGTTTATGTGAAACATGGTTAATGATGATTTGAAGTTGATTGATGATTTATAGTTGGAACTATGTGAAGTATCAATATTATTTAACTATGTGAAGTATCAATATTATTTATTGTCGTTGTTTATGCTGTTTATGTGAAGCATGGTTAATGATGATTTGAAGTTGATTGATGATTTATAGTTGGAACTATGTGAAGTATCAATATTATTTATTGTTGTTGTTGTTTATGAGAAGCATTGTTGATGATGATTTGTTGTTGTTCTGTGTTGATAAATTCTCTCACTTAAATTATTGTTTATTAGTTTTACTAAAGATGAATATGTGTTGTTATGTGTCGTTAAATTCTTTTAAAGAATTATACGCTTATTGTTATTGAATGTGAAATCTCACCCCTTCTGTTTGAATGTTGCCTCTACGTGGGTAACGTGCAGATAACCAGGATTAGCTGTTGAAGTGAGTTGACTCTCTCACGCGTCGTCTTAGGGTCGCTCTGATACGTAACGGGATGAGGATATTTGTGTTGTTTTTCATTTGTTACATATTATTATGAATTATGTTGATGAACTACCCAGAATGAAATTTTAATAAGTTCTTTATGTTGAGGCCGTGGTGCCATTTTGTTGAATAATGAAATGTTTTTCCGCTGCGATGTAATTTGAATTATTGATGAAAGATGTTTAAATAAATAATAATTCTACTATATTTATCTTTTAAAGTAGTGTGACATCCTGTTTAAGTTGATTACTCTGATTATTATGTAAAAAATTTGAAGTTGGGAAAACAGGGTGTTACAGGGTCCGTCGACAAGCAAATAGGGCTGGATTTACGGTTATCATTAGAAGATCTTGTGAAGGTAGAAATGCTATGTTGGAGTTGGTTTGTGAACGGAGCGGCGAACATAAATTACCGAAGACAAAAGTGAAGCATGAAGCAACGAGATCAAGAAAATGTGGGTGTTTGTTCAAGGTGCGTGGGTATGTCGTGAGGGAAAACAATGCTTGGAAATTGGCTATTCTTAATGGCGTTCACAACCATGAGATGGTGCGGTGTGTAGCAGGGCACCTTCTTGCCGGAAGATTAATGGAGGACGACAAGAAGATTGTACATGACTTGACCGATTCTTCGGTGAAATCAAAAAATATTTTGACTAATTTGAAGAAGAAAAGGAAAGAGTCCATCACAAATATCAAGCAAGTCTACAATGAACGTCACAAATTCAAAAAGGCAAAAAGGGGTGACTTGACGGAGATGCAATATCTAATCTCAAAGTTGGAAGAGAATGGATATGTTCATTACGTAAGAGAAAAACCGGAAAGTCAAACCGTTCAAGACATATTTTGGACTCATCCAACTTCGGTAAAGTTGTTTAACACTTTTTCGACTGTTTTGATAATGGATTCCACGTACAAAACCAATTTGTATAGAATGCCATTGTTTGAAATAGTGGGAGTCACCTCAACCTATTTGACATATTCGGTTGGTTTTGCATTTATGACGTCGGAGGTGGAGGATATCTCTACTTGGGCTTTGCAAATGTTGCTTAAACTTCTTGAACCAAATAGTGATATGCCCAAGGTGGTAGTGACCGACAGGGACCCGAGTATGATGAAGGCTGTAGCAAATGTTCTCCCCGATATTACTGAAATACTTTGTTATTTCCATGTTGGCAAAAATGTTAGATCAAGAATCATCACCGATTGCAAAGTTAAACAAAATGTTGTTGTGGTGGATGAGCAAAAGAAGATTGTCGACGAGGAGAGTCATAGTAAGTTAGTTGATACCATATTTGATGCATGAGAAAAATTGGCTGAATCTCCTACTTAAGAGTTATATGCGGGTAATCTAGTGGAATTCCAAGATGCTTGTAAGGATCATCCAAAGTTTCTTGAATATGTTGAAATTACCATTTTGAAGCCTTTTAAGGACAAACTAGTGAGGGCATGGATGAACCTTGTGTTACATCTTGGGTGTAGGACCACGAATAGAGTTGAAGGAGCTCATGGTGTGGTGAAGGAATATTTGTCCACCTCCAAAGGTGATTTGGGTACTTGTTGGCATAACATAAATGAGATGTTGGCAAACCAATTTGGGGAGATACAATCATCGTTTGGTAGGAGCGTTACGGTCTTGGAACATAGGTACAAAGATGTCACTTTGTACTCCGGGTTGGGGGGTCACATGTCTAGACAAGCCATGAACTTTATTTTTGTGGAAGAAGCGCGTGCTAGGAAAACCTTGTGCATCGAGAAGAAAACTTGTGGTTGTGTTCAAAGGACATCGTATGACCTACCTTGTGCATGCTTCATTGCTATGAAAATCCGTCACAACAAGCCCATTAGATTGGATGAGATACACCCGCATTGGCATAAGTTGTATATGGGTGAAGAAGAAAGTAATGAAGATTTGTTTTCGGTCGCGGAGAAGTGGTGTGGTATCCAAGAATGTCTCGAAAGAGTTCCGTTTCAAATGAAACTAGAAATGAAAGAGGGTATGCGGTCGTTAGCGTTTCCGGAGACCACAATGTTGTCACCACCTCCAATAAAGGTGCCAACCAAAGGAGCTCCCAAAAAAATCAAAACTACACGTAGGATCCCATCTAAGTGGGAGACTATTGATTCTCAACATCCGGAAAGTCAATCTTCACCACGAAAAAAATCTTCACAACCTAAATGAAAAGGTACTCGCATTGGCATTTCTCCGGTTCCGGTTCCGGTTCCTAATCCTAGCTTGGTTTCAAGAAATTATGATCCATCGAATCCTATGTATTATGTAACACCCCGTTTTCCCAACTTGAAATTTTTTAGCATAAATCAGAGTAAAACACCTTAAACGGAATGCTATACTTCTTTCAAACGTAAATATAGAAAAATTACTATTTATTTCAATCATTTCATAATATCAAAATTAAATCTCAATGCAGCGGAAAATATCTTAATGAAACATCATGTTTGCACAACGGCCTCAACTTAAACAACTTAATAAAAATCCAGTCTAAACAGTCTTCGACATAAAAGTCATAATAAATCACGTAATCATATAAATATATTCTAAACCTATTAAAACAATCAAATAAATTAAATAATTCAAAGAGGGCGTTACAACTCTACCCCCCTTAAAAGAATTTCGTCCTCGAAATTCAAAGCACACAAGAAAATGAATTCAACTATTGCTCAAATAGCTTAGACTATATATAGCCAAATAGAACCTTCAAACAAAACATACAAACCACATTAAAGTTAGTCAGTCAAATATGATCACATAATAAAACATCACCATTAATTAGAAAAATACAACGACAGTATTCAACTGTCACACGACACAAACGACTCAACTACTTGGCCGGACGGACCAACCTGCTCTGATACCAATTGTAACACCCCGTTTTCCCAACTTGAAATTTTTTAGCATAAATCAGAGTAAAACACCTTAAACGGAATGCTATACTTCTTTCAAACGTAAATATAGAAAAACTACTATTTATTTCAATCATTTCATAATATCAAAATTAAATCTCAATGCAGCGGAAAATATCTTAATGAAACATCATGTTGGCACAACGGCCTCAACTTAAACAACTTAATAAAAATCCAGTCTAAACAGTCTTCAACATAAAAGTCATAATAAATCACGTAATCATATAAATATATTCTAAACCTATTAAAACAATCAAATAAATTAAATAATTCAAAGAGGGCGTTACATATTACATGCCAAAATTCATGAGACCATACATTGAGGGAATTGTGGATGTTATTGATGACGGACATTGTGAGTTTAGGGCTATTGCCGAACGCGTGGGTTTGACGGAAGAAAGTCATGTTATGGTGCAGAGAGCACTTATTAAAGAGTTGAAAGAGCATAGGAACAAATACATCGAGGTATATGCGAGCGCGGACCGTTACAAGTACATTTTGGATGGATTGCATCCTCCCAAAAATCCTAGTAGCTTTGCACCT
Source organism: Medicago truncatula (assembly GCF_003473485.1). NCBI lineage: Eukaryota > Viridiplantae > Streptophyta > Magnoliopsida > Fabales > Fabaceae > Medicago > Medicago truncatula. The sequence continues at coordinate 6,563,548 of NC_053046.1, forward strand.
CCTAACAAATGGTTGACATTGCCGGATATGGGACACATCGTTGCATCTTGTTACAATAGGCCGGTGGTGGAGATGACTACCCTTGATATTGAAGTCTCTGAGACTTTTTTCCACTTAGAGGTGCGCATCCGGTTAATCCGAAAAGCAACATGATTTGCCTTGGTTTAATCCCAAATCATTTTGTCATTCTTTCGTTGAAAGATGGTTGTCCACTACCTCCATCATCCACGGAGTGGAGAAATCATAGGAGCGATGAGGCAAAAACATGAGATTATGAATTCTTGGATTAACACGATCGTTTCCGAGCACTCATGGAGATTGAAGACAAAGAGAGACCGATTCCACCAAAAAAACCAACAAATGAAGACAATCCAATTATGTTTCATGACACTCCGGTTAAAGGAAACGAAGAATTTGAAGATGTTATGGAACATTTAGATGATTTGCTTTTGTTAGATGAAATATGACACTTTTTGGTCGGTGTTAATCCGTTTTTTAGTCGAAACGCGCGGACGTATTTTTTGGAATATATAATGTAATGACCAATTTTTGGATGATATGTAACTAACCTTTAACTATATATATATATATATATATATATATATATATATATATATATATATATATATATATTTGAGTTTCACATTTATTAGTAATTAATGTATATTACGTGTAATGTGTTGCATAATGTGGAAAATTTGACGAATTTCAAACAATTGTGAAACGGTAACGCATTATCGATTTTGTGTAATGTTACCGAATAATTGATAACCTATGAAATGTTGATGTTTGTGATTGCTGGATGTTGTTGTTTCGGTTTGATTTCCTCCGGAATTGCCATTTGAAATTATAGGTAAAATAAGACAAATTTCTTGGGTTAAACCAGTGCAGACTGCACTGGTTCTGTTAACTGGTGTGAACGGCAGTTAACTGCCGCTGGGTTCCAGCGGTTGTTAATTATCGGCGCTTAGGCTAATGGTTGTTAACTTCCGCTGGGGACAGTTATGTAAATTACTTGTGTCAATAGGAAGTTTCCTATGTCAAAAAATCAAATTTTCTAAAATGGACACGTTGAACAACATACTAGTAGGGTATTGTATACTCAATTAATAATACCTAACAATTTTGGGGTGTAAATGTGACGTGGAAACTATTTGAAGAATTGCTCAATGCGTTGTGTGGATTGCTTAAAAGTTTCTTGCATTTATCAGATCGTATTTCCTAGTTGTATAAAATCTAGCGGGAGTTACGCTTGATGAACACTTTTTGTAGATAATTGTAACTCTAAATGTGTTAGATTATGAAGGGACACACACATTAAACAAGAGCAACGACACAAATGAATGTTACACTACACTTTTACCCAACACCTTGAGACAATGAATTTATGAGTTCTCTCGCTTGTAAAGTGCTCAACCTTCATATTTTTAACCGATGTGGGACTCATATTGGCTTTCCAACAATCTCACCCTCAAGTATGAACCTATCAATTCATAATTGCTCACCCCTCACGCGGAAGCTCATTTATTCGCACACAGTCGTACTTGTACCATCGATCCCTCACTCAACAGAATCACCTTTGCAAGGAAGACTTTCGACACAAAGAGCCGTTCGAGCCATTCGCTGAAAAGGTCACAAGGGAGCCTATGGGACCACCCACATTAGGCAAGAGCAACCACACATGTGAAAGCGACACCACCCTTTTACCCAAAACCTCGAGATAATGATGGATCCTCTCACTTATAAAGTGCTCAACCTACACTTTTCTAACCATGTGAGGCTTCTATTCACATTTGCTTTACAACTCTTATTTCATAGACCGAACAATCCATAAGGCCCATAGAGCAATTGTGAACTATTTGTATAGTCGTTTTTCGTCTTATTTCGTGATTTGCGCATTATTTTAGGCTCTATGTGATCTAGCCAAGTCTTCGATGGTCGACACGATTTTTTTGTTTATTTTAGTGTGCTAAGATAATTGAGAACTTCTCTATTTATAAGAAAAATGGAGAAATAAAGGATAACATTTAAGAAAGCAATATATCTCAAGATTTTTAAATAAGTTAATTTTGAAAAAATAAAATAAAAAGTACAATATACGACTAATTTTTCATATCTTTTCTCATAATTTTCTTTGAAAGAATATATTTTCTCTTAATAAAATCCTCCATTTTATTTTGGAAAAATGGAAAGCATCTCAAGATTTGTTTTAGGTAGGGGCTAGCTAATAGAAAAAAGAAGATAAAAGATAAATTGTTATTTCCAAATACATGATTTCAGATTTATGTAAAAGGGAAGTTGAAAGCTTCCACACTAAACCAAACAGACACTAAGATTTTGTAACACATCCAATAAGCACTGGGTGTCTTAGGAGTTAACATAATGGTGATTGCTCATCCGATCCCTTTAAAATGCAGTATTTTAATGGAAGCTAGATCCGGCGTTTCCGACAAATTTGAGCATATAATGCAAGAGATGAACAATCACCTAAAATTATTAGCAAATGTTATGGAAAGTGAAAGGAAGATGAAGAGTCTTCCAAAGCAAGCATGCAGGGAGGAGATCTATGTTGGTATGCACAATCAAGATGTTTTGATCATGGCACCAGCCAAATGTTAAATCCAAGTTTCTGATATTCTAATTTTGTACACACATACATAAACTTTTGCGGGCCTTTATTAAAATTTGTGACTTCTATTAGTAATGCAATCATGTGTATGGTTGAGACTTATAGTTATACGGCCAACAAGAAATTGTTGTTTGTCTACACAGATGAAAGGTACTATTCAATGTATAGGTTCATTTGGTCCTTCCACCAATTGGATTACCTAGCAATTAGTGGTCCAAATTCTATTTTAGGACCATTTTTCACATCATCAACATATTCCAATTGTTGGACCAAAAATTTTAAAAAATACAACGTGGTGCTATCATTATGCATTGAATGACAAACAATTAATTTTTCCAATTTAATTCATGAGACCCTTCTAATTAATATTTTTTGAAATTTATGCTATACACACAACACAACTGATTAAATGTATATGTTGTATATCCCCGTGAGCTTAGCTCAATTGGTAGGGATATTGCATATTATATGCAGGGGTCGGGGTTCGAACTCCGGACACCCTACTTCTCCACAATTAAATTGTGTGAGCTCTAGTCACTAGGCTACTTGACCAAAAAAAAAAAATGTATATGCTGTATTTGAGTTTGAGCTGCCGTCAATATCCACAAAAGTGAAAAGCTGACTTTGGAAAGAAAAAGAAGGTATATGGGTGCCACACAAAAGTTGGTTTCTTTGTGTGACAGCAAAAATGGTTATAGGCTTTAAGCTCTTCATCACATTATTGTGTTCCCATGGTTGTTCATGATCATTGACACACAATTGTTGTCGGCAATAAAAATTTGTCACAAATCAAAGTGTATGTTTATAGAAAATAAAATAAAAATAAAATTTGATTCTCGTTTTGGATGAGATAAAATGATTTTGACATGTCCTTAAATATTATTGAATTTAAGTAAAAAAAAATTGAATTGATTTTGTATTTGGAATTCACTAGTGTGAAACAGAGGTTAAAATATCCCATTTTATACCCATTATAATGATAATTTTATTAAAACATGAGCACAATGACATTTTTGCAAGGTTTTTTTTTGGTACAAAACCGACTTCAAATGGTGCAAAAAGGTTGAAAACGTATGTTTTAAGCCGGATAGTTAGACAATTTGCTATATTTCTCAACTCTATTGCGAAAAAACCCTTATTCCTATCGCCAAAGTCGTCTTCTTTTTTCTTGTTGAGACCTCTTTTTCATTTTTGGTCATCTCTTGTTCTTTCTCACCCCTCGACTTCAACAAGTTTTACTCACTTGTTTCTTCCGCCAAGGATGTTTGTGAGGAAACGGTCATGTACGTTCCTCGGTGTTTATCCATATGCTTGTTCATGTTTAAATATGTATATCTGTTGGTATTGTAGTCTTTTAAGTGATAATGTGTTTATGATTTTTGTGTTATACGTTTTTTTATTCATGTTGAAATTGTTATGTGTTCAGATGAACAAATGCCATCCATATTAATTCAGTAAGATTTTCTTCCAAATTAATTTGTTCTACTATTCATTTTTTATTTCGGCGTTTAATTTAATACGTATTTTTTTTTTGTTTGTTTATGTTATTCTCGTTATATTTGAGTTTCTTTGATATTTTTTCAAGAATATCATGATAGGGTACATTGAATTCCTATGGTTGGAGGATGACATTGAAAATCAATTTCCAGCCTGTTTAAGAAGCGGAAACATGCCATTTTTAGTAACAAATACAAAGATGATTAAGGAATATATATAATCTAACAAATGGAACATTATTTTTATTTTTTTTTTATTTTTTTTGGGTACAATATTAATTTCTTTTAATTATACTAGTTTTTGTTGCTTCATTATTCACATCTCTAAGAACATTAATAGAAAGAGTTAAGACTACTCAAACAGATGTTTCTATCTATGGAAATCGATCAACCGATGATGATGAATCTCATGATTAGATATATTATTAATCTTCAATGAACTATGATATAACTGATTGATTAATCAAACTTGGTCTCATCTATAACAAAGTTCATGATGATTATAACTAAACTTTGTAGCTAGATTTTTAAATCGCCATTATCAAAATTAATAAAAAAAAAAATACATCTGAGTCAACTTTTAACAAAATATAAACTGACATAAAAGGTTCCCCATATACTATACCGGAGCATTTTAGGATGCGCATGGAACCGACATAAAAAGGCTCAATTTTACACATCGGTGATTGCTCTAATTTGAAGTTAAATCATGAGGTTTTTATTTTTGAAATTGATATTTGAGATTGACCTTAAATTTATTGTTCAACTATCTTTTACATGAATATATCTTGGGAAATGCTAAATTTATTGTTTACTTACGTTCAATTTACTTTTAACTAAAATTTACACATTTAAAATCAATTTTTGTCACTCAAAACCAAACACACAAAGCAAATGAGATATTTCCAAATAATAAAAGAAAAATTATATAGAATAATGATTAGGTATATAAATAAGACAAATTCTATGGTACACCCAATAATTTGAGTGTATTGGTACACCAAATCCTTAAATTAATAGTTAAATGAGTTATTTTTTGTAGGAAAAAATTATTTTCTATCACCTATGATTATAATAACTAAATCTTATTAACTAAAATCGTCAACGCAATAAAATTTGATTTTTCTGAATTCTTATTACTCATAACAGAGAATTTTGATTATTTTTTACAATAAAATGTAAAAAAAATTAGTATGATTTTTATAAAAAATGAAATGATATTTTTTCTTATAAAATGATATTTTCTAAAATATATATGTCAACAAACACCTATTTTCTTCATAAAAAATTATAGTTAATTTATAAAAATTGTAAGCAAGAATACCGGTACACCGTAATTTGCAGGTGTACCGTAGAAGTTTTCTATAAATAAATTAAACCGTGCGTACAAATATATAATTGGATTATTAATATAGAAAAGTGTAGATATTTTGACAAGAAAGCATGCACTTAGCATCACAATCCAAAAAGTGATTTAAAAACAAAAAAATGAATGGAGATTGGGCATTGGAAGAACGAAGCCATTTTCCCACTTTTTTCATGTGCATGTGACTGTGTCCTTCTCTTTTCATGAATCGCAACAAATTCACCACTCACTCATCCTTCTACTTTATGCTTTGGATCAAGCTCACAATTTTATGGTGAGAGTACGTTTTCGCACAAGTGATGCATGGGACCACCTGCTCCATAACCCTACAAACTAATAACAAATGGATGTACACTTAGATTGGTTTTAGATTATTATTATAATCAAAATAAAAAGTTTTAAGTAAGATCTTGACCGTTTGCTTGAGATCGGTTGGTGCAGATCAATTACCGTGTCCACGCAATAAATGTGTTATATCCAAATCCATGTAGATAATTTCAATTGACGAGTTTAGGAATTCTAAAATAGTCAAAAGTTCAATCACTAGAAATCAACATAACTACTACTAACATGAATATGTAGAATGTTGAAAAGGCAAAAAGACTTCTATACTACAAAAATTTAGGTATTTTTTTATTATATAACAATAGTTGAAAATTTGGTCCCATGACGCTCAGTTGGTAGGATAATGCATTATTTTATGCAGGGATCGGAGTTCGAACTCCGAACACCCCACATATTCACCTTATAAGGTGAATTCTAACCACTAGGCTACCCGACAAAAAAAAAAAATTAGACGAAAATTTGAACTACTAAAATCGAACAAGGCGACAAAATATTAATTGTGGAATTTATAAAATAAAAGTTTATTGTGAGGAGTATAAGTTAAACATTTGTCATTGTAATTAGTACATCTTTTTTTAACCTAATTAAGATCTTTGTTAACATTATCTTTATGTTAGGTTACTATATTTTTTTCCTTCTATTTTTATTTTCCATTTATTTTACTTTCTGCTTGATGTCGTTTTCTTCATCCTTTGGAAACAGCGTATGAAAGTGATGGCTTATGTTATGTTTTAGAAGTTCCACTAGCTCAATGCTCCAAGACAGGTTTTGCCCCTAATCCTTATCTTCAGCATAGCTACTAAAGCATATAAAGCATGTCACAAATCACACTTTGTAAAATGATGACTAAAGCAAGCAAAGACCTTTTATGAATAGCTTTTGATTTGATCCACATTTTTAGTTATATTGCTACGTCATATTCTTAATTAAGAGAACCCTCTATATCTAATAGTGCAAATCCATCATAGTCGAGTTGAATGTATGTTTGAATTTATGGTGATTTTTCCAAAAGAGAAATGCTAACAAGTACGTTTATGTCACTTGATAAGAAATTAAAGTAAAAATTTTATTTTAAAATTTGTGTATTCAACACATTGAAACATCAAAAACAACATTGTTTTACATAAAATTATCAATTATTTCTATTTTTAAATCCTTTAACAAGTGTCATAAGTATAATCGTTAACAAGTCCCTTTTCAAAATTATAAGTTAATCACTATTTTGCAAAATTGTTTGTGATTCTAAGCATTCCCCACTTTGAATTAACTCATTTATTTTATTTGTATTTAATTTTATTTCAAATGATAATATTCAAGTATTTCTGATTAAGAAAGTGACGTTGTGTTAAAAAGGATGTTGTTATTTTTTTTTTTGAAAGAAAAAAGGATGTTGTTATTATATCAAAGGTTAATTAAGTTTTTAGTCTCTATATATATTCACAATTTTGTTTTTAGTTCCTATAGAATAAAATCGCACTTTTTAGTTCATGTGACATTTTCCTTAAGTATTTTAGGGACTAAAAATGCCGATGGAAAATTTTTATAGGGACTAAAAATGTTGATGAAATTTTTTTATAGAGACTAAAAAGTGTGACTTTATTTTGTAAGGACTAAAAACAAAATTCTAAATATCTATAGGGACTATTTACTTAATTAACCCTTATATCAATATCACAAGTTAAGATATCTTCAAAACAAATAGTTCTTACTTCAAAAACTTGTTTTGCGAAGTTGTATTACGTTTAACCATAAATTTTAAAACGATATCAAAAATTATATTTAAGATTAGTTGGATCACTGCTATCTGCTATCTGTTTTCCGCTATCAAAACACTGAGATGTACGATCTTAAACTTGAGAGGTGTATACCATATTAAAAAATATATGACCTAGACAAATTTGTACAAGTATAGATGCAGATGCAGTTCTGGTCTCACAAGCTAAGTTTGTAATGGTGTATTCGACTCGACCATAAAGTCTATAAGTTTTATATCATATCACATGGGAATCTTATAATAATAAAAAAGTTCCATATATCAGATTATGAGGCCCTGTTGCAATGAGCAGATTAGTGATAACGTTGCTTGCTTCTTAATCTTGTGTTTGCATCCAATCGGCAATGATTCCTAACTCCGACAATACTTTCATTTTAGAACGCCCACATGAGACGGTTTTCTATACGGTCACTGTACCACAATTAACAACCATGTGAAGTACTATTCACCACAATATAATTCTATCTTTTATAAAAGAATAAGTAAGTTGATAGATACGTTGCATATTATATTATATATAGATGATGAGGTTCGAATCCTAAATACCTTAATTATTAACTTTAAAAAATGTAATTTGTAGCAATTAGTTCACTTAACAAAAAAAAATTATAGTACATTGTCATTTTTTATTATACATTTATCCATTTTTTTTGATAAACTATAATAGATTTATCCTTGATTATTAAAGCATCACCCATCCTTGAAGTATCATTAATTACGCATAGTAGCAGTTTCACTAAGAAAAGGAATTTTTATGTCCTTATCTATGTCTGTCAACAACATTTAATTGTTAGCAATATGCATGTAACACAGTAATAAATATCATTAAACATCTCAGTTCAGAATTTGTTTCATTGTTGTCATCATTATCCCATATTGGTACTTTACACAAGCAACAACTGTAACACTTTCATTAGTCATTATATGAGGTCGTATATGTAACACCTTAAACAAACCTCGTCCTTCTCATTTGTTTTCACCATCTTCTTCCATATTTTTTTATTATTTGTATAAAACAAAAACCATTTTTTCTTCTTTTTCCCGCTCCATGAATTGTATAAAACCTTTCTCAGTTTCTCTTTTTCTCTGTTGTTTGTGAATTATTGGTTACTGTTTTGCAGATTCACTTTATCAGAGTTAGCATAACTTTGTGCATGTTTTTACTACCTTTTTCTGCTGTAGTATTTCATTAGATTGCATTATTTTGTTTCTTGTTTTGTGTGAAAGTGGTAACATGAGTAGCAGAGAGCACACCACTCTTCAGGTAATCAATCAAACTTCCTTCAAAAAACGGCAAACTATTTTCTTCTTCTTTTTTTCTTTCTCTTTATGGCCAATTTTCTTTACTTTTTATTTTTATTTTGGTTTGATTGTAAGGTCTTAAGAAACAAATGACCATTTAAGGTTGTTGGTTTCTCATATTTTTTTTTTTTTGTTGGTCTTACCCTTCGGCCCCGAGGAAATGGACTCTCGTAATTTGGATATGATAAGTAAAGACTGGTCAAAGATTATTCATGCCATAGTCTAAACTTGCGTACTCGTGGTCAATTTGATTTTCACCGAAACTCATCGACTACTTAAGTCTAACCACTTGGTTTTGAATATAGGCTTCTCATGAAGTAACATAACATCTCTTAGAAAAATTGAGAAAAATAAGAAATTGGTTTAAAAGCATAACATAAACTAAGTTTACTTTAACAGTGAGGAATGATGTTTTAATTCCAAATCTGAGAACTATGTTATTTCATTTCTCATGAGAAACATATAGTCTTTGTCCTTCCTTCTATCTTTCTTTCTCATTTCATACAAAAACCATAGTTTCTACAAAAAAATTGTTTCTCACTTAATGTGCAAAGCAGGACAAGATGGAAAAAGGAGGGAGCAGGAAAATGGCTGCACATAATACTTTGAAAAAAGGACGTCGAGAAAGGAAAATGGCTTTGATACAAGATGTGAGTGTAACATATTCCTTGCATTATTAATTGTTCTACACATCATTTGCAATTTTTCAGTGTAGTTATTATGCTGCTCGAAATTTGCAGGTTGATAAGTTAAAGAGGAAGCTAAGACATGAAGAGAATGTTCATAGAGTGTTAGAAAGAGCACTCACTAGACCTTTGGGCGCACTTCCTCGTCTTCCTCCTTATCTCCCTTCCCATGTAAGTAGATTAAGTCAGTGATCGATCAATTGTATTCACTATATCTCACTGATCAATTGTATTCAATGCATTTGGTATATATCTTAATTAGAATTAAGTTTTTGATCTTTGATATCTATAGACATCGAAAGTAAGAAAAACTGTGTATTGTGTATTTTAGACGTTAGAGCTTGTGGCTGAAGTTGCGGTATTGGAGGAAGAGGTGGTTCGATTAGAAGAGAAGGTTGTGAATTTCAGACAAGGTTTATATCAGGAAGCTGTGTACATTTCCTCCAAGAGGAATGCAGAAAATTCGATTGACTCCATTGAGCAGAATTCCATCAAAGGATCCAAACATCAAAGGTCAAAATCATTGTCTCAAAGTGAGCTTAATTCTACTACCACTAGGCCTCAGATTTCTCTTGCCATAAGTGCTTCTAGTAGAAAGCTAGTAAATGGGAAGCAATTGCATTCCAAACAAGATTCCTTATCATCAATACCAGAAGAAAAATCTATTGAAAAGAAAATGGCTAAAGTCATCACTCCAGTGAAGAAATCACCAACCAAACAAGAATCAGCTGACAAGTGTGTAGATCACGTGAAGTTGCAGGTACTTAACAATTTCCAATAATTACTATATGATGTGCGAAACGATTGAGGTGTCATTTCAACAATCATTTTGTTTTGAATGATCAGCTGGAGAAGAGATTAGTAGATCAAGAAAGAGCACAAAATTCCTCAGGTGATAAGGTGTTAGAAGTTGATAGCACACCAAATAGAGTTTCAGAGGATATAGTCAAGTGTTTGTGTAGCATATTTATGAGAATTTCCATATTCAAGGACAATTTAGGAGAATTGAAAACACCTCTACATGATCCATATGGTATCTGTTCAATATCCAAAACAAGAGATATTGGTGCCTACAATAGCTTTTGTGAGATTGAAGCTTCCGCCGTTGATTTCAGCCGAATGAAAAATTCAGTGTTTCTGATCAATCGATTAAAGTAAGTATAAAGGGTCATTAACTTTTTGCTGATGCTACATATGGACTATGAGTGTTGGTCTAATCTAAAAGACATGTCCAGGTTCTTATTTGGGAAACTTGCCTCTGTGAACTTGAAGGGTCTTACTCATCAGGAGAAACTTGCATTTTGGATAAACACTTACAATTCATGTATGATGAATGTAAGATACTTTTTCTGTCACTCATTTACTACTTCTCACTACAAGCAAAACTAAAAGAGTTGTCTCTTTGAGGTGTAGATTTATATTTGATGCCACATACACTCACATTACCTTGCCTAATATGTTGAGGTGACTACAATTATTTGGTTATATTGTAGGCATATTTAGAGCATGGCATACCAGAGAGTCCCGAAATGGTTGTAGCACTGATGCAGAAGGTACAATAATCACTTTAATGTTCTCAACTTTTGTTTTTGTTTTTAAGAACAAATTATTCTGAGCACAAAAACTATCGTTGCTCCTTCTCAATTCATCTTTGCTTCCATCACATATTGACATGAGTGGATTTCTTGGTACTCTTCTTTCCAGCTTCCAATTATATTTAGATAAGCATTCGAGTTGACTAAAGCTTGATAATGCTTGTGACAGGCCACAATAGTAGTGGGGGGACACTTGCTCAAGGCAATCACAATAGAGCACTTCATCTTGAGACTTCCTTATCACCTGAATTATGTAAGTTCAAAATCTACTATCTGCTTGTGCTAAACATGATCGTTTTTTATTTTTTGAAGTCCTTGTTATGCTTTGTAGATTACAATTCATCTCTTGATTTTCATCTTTGCTTCCTGCAACAGACCTGTCTGAAATCTGCAAAAAATGATGAGATGAAAGCAAGAGGCATATTTGGTTTGGAATGGTCTGAACCTTTGGTTACATTTGCACTATCATGTGGAAGCTGGTCATCACCTGTGGTATGTTTGTTTCTCAATTTAGATGAAAATAGCATCGTGTGGACACTAACTATTTTCGTTTTCAGATATTCCTTAATGTCTTCATAAGTGATCATCTAGTCTAACAATATATGATTTCCTTATGACCAGTATATATGAAAATTTGTTTCAGGATGTTATGTAATGGTTTGATGCTGAGAATTGAAATATCTAGGATAGATTAGGTGCTAAGGATAATTGTGTTGGAAAAAAATAATCCAAATCTCACCTTCACTAGAGAAATGACCTAAAAACTGACTTGTAACTTGTAACGTAATGATTGAGTTAGTTTCAAAACTTAAGATGTATTGTAACTTGTAATGTAATGACTGAGTTAGTTTCACTACCAGCCAGGACCAATTACATATTTAGCATTACTAATCATTCTTAATATGGATGAATTCATAAATTAATGCATTTGGTTGAATTGATGGAACAAATATATATTTTTATTTTATGAAGGTAAGGGTGTACACAGCATCACAAGTTGATAATGAGTTAGAAGCAGCAAAGAGAGATTATTTACAGGCAGCAGTTGGCATAACGAAAACAAACAAGTTAATAATTCCAAAGATACTTGACTGGTTTTTACTTGACTTTGCAAAGGACTTGGAATCTTTGTTGGATTGGGTCTGCCTTCAGCTACCTGTTGAACTGAGAAAGGAAGCAGTTGAATGCCTTGAAAGAAGGGGAAGGCAGCCTCTTTCACACATGGTACATATGACGGCCTATGATTTCAGTTTCAGGTTGCTTGTACACCAGTAACCTGGTTTTTTTTAGACAACCACAAATAATCCAGTGAGAGGTGCTGTTAATGTTCAATAAGCACAGATTTTTGAACTTTGATGTTCTGGATTTTGTATATTGGATAGTTCACACAGAAAGTAGATAACAAGTAATGTTTCCTTTGATAGGGTTTTGACCTTTGTAAACTGCAATAAGGTCCTTTTTTTTTTAAAGACTGTAATAAGGTCCTTAGCACTTAGCAGTAAGCATAGATTTTATAGGAAAATTTTCCCACGATCGCACCAAAATATGAGAGATATCTTTGAAAAATAATACAAAAACAAAGAAGGGGGTTGGATAGACCATTATAACCAATAATCTTAAAAATATTATTATGACAGTAATATTATATACAACTTGGAATAGTTCTTCCATATTTGTCAGCAATAAAGCCCAAGAGGAGTGATTGTCTCATTTCAAAATACATAATAATATAATATTTTTTTAAGATTCAAACTAATACCTTTTTGGCAATGCTATTCAATCTTACCTGATAACTTTCATTGACAACGCAGATTAACCTTAAACCAAAAGATGATGTATTTTAATTATGTTATTCAACTTGTTTCTATCTTCACAAAGGGTTAATATGTTTTACAAAATTATTGGATAACAAAACTCTAATTACAGAGAAAGAATGATCTAGATCGAAAAATTAAGTTAAAGTGTGGGAGGGGGTGTAGAGGCCATCTCAAATAACCACAAGAAAACTCAGGCTGTGTACACAAAATTCAGAAACTATATGATATCTGGGATTTGGTGTGAGAACTTTTTCTCCTTTCCCATCAGTTGTGTCCTTACAATGAAGTTATGTTAACTCAACAGCTTCCGAAGTAAACACACACTGCTAGCAGACTCAACCAAATGGAGAAGGAACTGGGCCAACTGACCCTGCGTGTGCATCTGATCTTTTGATGCTTCCCATTCCACAGATGGTACATCCAGGAGCATTCACAGCTGAAAATTTGGATCCACATAGATCACAGACATCATATCCAATTGTTGACAGTCTGCTTAATGTGGCAGCACAAAACTGTGAAGGATCTTCCTGTGGATCGATGGATTTGTTATTCAAACCCCTCTGAACACACAAGTCCATCAGGCTCCTGAATTCCTCCTGCTTGCTTGGAGGTGCTTTGGACAGTAGTAGTTCTAGCATTTGCTTGGAATATGCATAATTTTGCACCTCCATGTTTCGTTTTATGGCAGTTCGAATGCAATTTATTCTGTGTTTAGCCAAAAGAGGTAATGAACCCAGATGGCGAGAAAGTCTTGCCATCTCGTCTTTTGCACTGATTGCCCTTGAACCAAGGACTTTCTGCAAACGTCCAATTTCCTGCAGTCACAAGGATAGCTTTAAATTAGTTAAAGGGATAAACATATGTAAAATAAAAGAAATTTGGAACAACATACACATCTAACAGGCACATTATATGGGAAGAAGATTGAGAATTTTGGAGTAATTTATTAGGTCTGATTGACCACCAAGGTTTCCACAAAAAATATTTACGCTCAACTCACAAGTCTAGCTAAAGGTTTATTTTCATATTAGTTCTCAAAATCGGCCTGGAACTCCATATCAGTTACGGAAAATATTACACTATAGTTAGTTAGAATACACTATAGTTAGTTAGTGTTTGAGAAACTTGGTTAGAGTTAGAGTTAGTTAGTCCAACTAATCTCTATATATAGGAACACTCATTGTACCATTTCTATTCTTCTTATATCAATATATATTCCTTCTACATGAACCTCTGAGTATCTTCCTCATGAATACTCCTATGCACTCTATCTTGCTTGCATCTATGATCTATATCCCTCCGATCCCATGATTCATAATAGAAAAACTTACACTTATTCTTCATGTATAATTTCATATCAACTATGACAGTAGCAGAGATTATAATATTGCCTTTAATTTTCTCTTATGCTTGCTATCTCAGGAGTTGGCTATCTTTACAAAAACTTTAACTAGCAAATATTGACAGCAAGAAAAACATCAAACTACACTTTGATGATAGTGCTTCCTCATGGCCTAAAGGTGCAGAAGTTCATTTACCTAATGTTTTTTTAGGTCAGAGTCCATTCTATCTATGTCATTAAAAGTTCGAGCTAGGTCCTGGTACCTGAAGAAGAGTGACCGTTATCTTGTATTGAGCACAGATTGTTGCTTGCGCTTTTATATCACTTCCACGAGATACTTCCTTAGCTAATGCAAGAAAAGCTTCATCAAAGCAAGACAAGGCATCAGAAAGATTATTTAGCTCCAGGTGAGCAAGTCCTGTCTTGAAACATACAGATGCTTCAGCCCCTTGGGGAACCTGTCATAAGAGCCATGAGAAGATATTAGAAAGAAAAAAAACCACACATGCTCAGTAAAATGAAACTGGAACTAGAACATGGTTATATTGAAGAAATATCGAAGTTCCTTCTTCAGTTTCCACTATACTATCAGATCTTTACCTGTACAAATTACCAAAAATAAACACACACATAAAAATGATAATGATGGAGACGTTACAGACTCTTCAAGTTATTTTCTCCTACCCTTTCCAAACCTTTATTGCTTCACCCCCACCCCCTTCTCTCTTTATTCTGTTTTACTAAGAGAATCAGGTCCCTTCCCCACCTGTAATATGTGCAGGTTGCTGGCCACATACATTCCCCAAACTGATCACCTCTCATATTTCCTTCATTGCCTCTAGTTTCTTGCTTCTCTTTTATTTATTCCTAATGTACACCTTAGTTCTAACTGAGAGGGTAAAACTTACGAGGTTCAATAAAGCAGGCTTCTAAGATGTGGCATTATTGGAAGTAACTACTGTTTATATGTACACTAGCTCAATAAGAACAATTTTCTTAGAAAACCTTCATAATTTATTCTCTATCCCTAGATCCACAAAATAGTGAAAGGAAGAAACGCAAATTGAGTATTCCTATCTGTTTATGCTGCATGCTGGTTCAATCCGGTGCAGAACATCTGATTCTTGCATCTCTTTCCATGTTCTTACGCAATGAACAGATTGAAAATACCATGAAATATCAAAAAGAGAAATGGAAAAAAGCATCTTTAATGCTCTAGTTAGAAAGTGTTCCTAGTTCCACTTCCACATGTATATGAACGCCTATGCATGCATTCTTTTATACTTTCAACATGTATATGGATGCCTATGCATGCATTTATTTATACCTGTCCAGGTCGTACAGAAGATGGCGAAGACCCAGCTTGTGCAGGCTTATCAGCAGAATTTGGTACTCCAAGAATGCTAAGATCGAGAGGTTGGGTAGATGCTTGCAGCTGTGATGGGGGAATTCCTGCAGCCTGATCCGAGGATTGAGGTGGCAAACCACCATCCGGAAGTCCTATGTGCTCATTTGAAACTACAACAGATTTAGGTTGAACATCACCTACATCAGCTTCAGAAGTATTAAACTGGTTAGCCGTTTCCTTGCTGCTTTCAACCCCTGGAGTAAGTTTAGAGAGATACGACCCAGCAGGACGCAGTGTAGCAGCAACCTGAAGGGATGAAACTGTATTCTGAAAGAAATCTTCTGGAATAGGTCCTCTACCCACAGCCCCAGTTATTGGCTGTGAACTTGATTCTGGGCGAGTAAGAGTCTCTGTACCAAACACGTCACCAGGAGTTGAAACTGTACGAGCAGCCATTCCTGTTGTTACAGGAGGCAGGGCCAAAAACTGGCCAAAATCTTGTGGTCCACTGGTTAACGACCTGCTCCTTGATGGAGTTAACCCTCCGGCAAGTTTAAATTTACTAGCCGCTTCTTTAATTTTGTTCACATCCACAGAAGAATCAATTGGCTTGTCTCTTATTCTAACATGTATTTTTTTGATTTTTGACACTCCTTCCTCATCGCTACTGCTACCATCACCGGCAGCTCCATACATAGATTTCTTGAATTCTTCTGCTGCTTTAGCCTGTTTATCAGCCGAAGAACTGGCAGGCTGTTTGTTAAGACTCTCCAGACCCATTAGTGAACCACCTTGGGTCTTATCAAGCCCCTTCAATTGATTAGGCAAGGATTTAATAGGAGATACTTCAAGACCATTGGCTTTAGCATCCATAGCTGCTAGAGTGAACGCTTTGACCAAACTATCTTCCTTTACCTCTACAACATTTCCTCTTCCTTTAATCGAGCCTAAATACACACCAATATGATCTAAAACTATGGATGGAATTGCAGCATCATCAGTCCTCATATATGGTGTCACCTCTGCAGCAAGCTCCCACTTAGGTATATCCTTTGCAGTAGCAAGGGTTTTGATTTCCCAGTTTCCACCGCCCCATTCAGGTCCTTTAGGAACCATACTTTCTGCAGCAAAGTTGGCAAATATTCCTTGTGTCCATCCAGTAGATCGAATTCGTAAAATCCTTTCACAATGTCGCCTCAATTCTGAGTCAAGATCTTCTTCTTCCAATTTCTGAGCAAGACGCCTCATGGCACTAGGATTAAGGTGGCATATAAACAGATCAAGCATGCTTTCGTAGTCTTCAGTAACTTCAAAGGTTTCCTTTGCTTTATCAAACTGACCAAACCTGCAAGTAATCTTAAATTACAAAAGTGAACAAACATTATGATCATGCATTCATGCAATTCAGAGGACGACGTTTCATGTGCTCATCGATAGCATTAGCTCTGCTAGAATATCATATTTAGTAGTCTCAATGTTAGTGGGCTTGGTCTTGTTTAACAGTCCTAGCACTCCACCTAATTATTGGTGTAAAGAGAAGTATTAGGCTACAACCTATCAGTGATTAGTATATTATTAACAAATCTCTCTCTCTCTCTCGCATCCATCTTCCAAACCAAA
This sequence comes from Medicago truncatula, assembly GCF_003473485.1. Taxonomy (NCBI): domain Eukaryota; kingdom Viridiplantae; phylum Streptophyta; class Magnoliopsida; order Fabales; family Fabaceae; genus Medicago; species Medicago truncatula. Next base: position 6,580,868 of record NC_053046.1, read on the forward strand.
TCATGTTTTCCGTTTCCCATTTGAAAGACACAAGCATGGCATAGTTCATACAAACGGCGATATAAATCAACCATATGAAAATAATGCATCTTTACAACGACCATTCAAATGTAAACAAGCAGGGGGCAGAACATTTGATCATGAGATAATTGATTAAGCTAGGTACGTAAAAGCAAATAAAAATCATACAATAACAACCACCAAAATCTTTTCCCAAAAATGAGATAATGCCACTGTATTTTATTGTGAACCAAATCCTTACAAATTTAATGACTTGGCTAATAGTATTCCTTAGTCTCCTTTTCCTTCTAACTATTGGGCTGTCCTCTATCTTAGCTACCTATTTTTACCGGGGCTTCTCTTGATATTCTTCTCACATAAATAAAACACTTTAGAATAGATTCTACAATATTTTCCTCAATAGTAGCCTGCTGTCTCTCTGTTGTACCCCTTCCTAATTCTACCTTGTCTAGTATGTTCGCTTATCCACTGCAACAGTCATTTCTGCAACACTAAGCTAATGTTCTTATTTTCTCTTTACCACCCAATATGAAGCATCATAAAGAAAACAGAAATTATGCAAGCATGTAAGTCCTCTATATATAATGATCATACTCATCATAGGAGGTCTCACATGCTTCCTTAACGATGCTTTTATTGAATAGTGTCTTCCATATGCTCTGAGCATACACTTTTTGTTGGGGTTGAGAATATATTTGATAAATATAGAAATTTTTTGTTGGCTCCTGGTGACATGCTAAGGTGTTAGTCAGCTTTATATGACTTGGTAACTCTATTTGTTCATATTCTTGCATACAGGGGAAGAGGGAGGGGGTGGCCTTTGTTGGCCATGGTCACACAGATTTTTTTATCTTCCTTTAGAATTCTATGAGAAGTAATTTTGTGGCACCCCTCATAAGTTTTATCAAAGAATCTACACCGCACCCCCAATATTTATATTTGTTTTTCTTCTTCCAATCTTTTATTGTTTCTATGACTTGTTTAGATCAATTTCACATGTCAATGTTCAAAGTGGATATATCGTTTTTAATCTTCACTTATATTTGTGCTTGTAAATTGGCCCCCTTAGAGAAAACTTGCTGTCCCTGCCCCTGCTTGCATTCTTACCTCACGAAGAATAGGCCAGAATCATGAGATTATAATTATTGATAAAAACAAAAACTTGCACATTCATATATAATATATCATTTTTTCAGATACGTAATAATAGGTTAGCTAATGGCTGGGATAGGAAAGCAGTACCTAACTAGTATCAATAGAAAATAAATCAAGAAAATCAGCATCAGTGAAACACACAAACATCATATTTCAGCAGTCCATCTAGGTAGAATAGCAGCGACATGAGTACAATGAATTTTCCTAGTCTACCACTTCACCTACCTGATGCACGAATAACCCAACTGTCTGAACCTATGGAATAAATGAGATGTAGGAGGGCATCGTGGATAGTCTCTTGAATGCAGAAACTCATCTTTCAGAACAGATAAAGCTATTGAAAAATGAAGAGATTTTACAGCATAGACACCCCGCATCACCTAAGATCAAAACTCGACGTCCTTAGGAGATCAGATAGGGAGTATTTGAATTCCAAGACAAAAAGAATTACTACATACCTGGGTGAACTGTGGACCTGATTGGGATAATGACACAGCTAAATCTCCACAAACAGGAGAGCCTAAAGCAAGGATGTCGAGAGATCTTGGTGTTACGCGCAAGCTGTCAAACCTTCACTCAGATAAAATTTACGTATCAGTTGTTACCAGCTTTAACATATATACAGAAGTCTTAATGAGATCATGAAATCTAGCACTTTCTCCATTAGAAAGTTAGCAGCAAAGAAAGAAACCTTGATGTTATTTGGTATAGTATTTCTGACAGTTCGAGCTTCTGCTTAAAACTTTGTTGCATTGTGACAAATCCAATGAGAAGAGGCTCAAGAAGACCAACAAGACAGCTTTTGATCTCAACTCCCTTCTTCTGTCTGGGATTTATCTCTGTCGGGCTAGCAAGCAACAATCGATCATTCAAAGCACCAACCAAGACTGCAAAAGAAATTTATAAAAATAGATCAGTAGGACAGTACCTGGAAAAAATAGTAAGGTAGTTGATAAAGTAGAACACACAAAATAGATGGCTAAGATATCATGAAATCCCAGTACAGAGCAAGATCTTTACCTGCTTGAGGCATACTAATTGAGAGAATGGACCTCACTTTTCCATCCCAGCCAAGTATACTGATTGCAGTGGCAGTAGAAAAAAGAAGGGCAGGCCCAATCCATAAGAGTGATCTGAAGTAAGCATCAATTAAGGAATTGAAAACACAAATATATTCAAGTGGCATATGAAATTTGGGTGTGCTGGGATGACTATGTGGAAAGGGGGAAGGTAGAGGCAGAAGAAAGGGCGAGTAAGGCTTTAATTAAAGTGATCCTGTTTATTTTCCACTGCTCATATTTCTTTCCAAAATTCCACTTAATCAATCAAACGCACCCATAATATGAATAAGTAGTTCCTTAATTCAATTAAAAAAATCCAAGGATATTGGAGGAAGTCCCTTGTCGAAATTTGTTGAAGTGCTTGCAAGTATATCAAGTGTATCAGAAACAATAAGAACTCTTAGAGTTGTCAAAATCCCTGCAACGTGTCCCCTAAGGGTCTCTTGCCAGTGCACCTGACAAATTTTAAAAAATGTGTTACCAAGTAGAACCACAATGCAGAACCATTAGGTATTATTGTTCCATAATGCAGTGTCATTTTAGGTATGCAGAGGGGATAACCTTTATGTCATTGGCTCGTCGAATTGTCCTCAAACTCGCGATTCTATGTAAGTCGATATGATTCCTGTGTGGGTCTACCCAACTTTACTAGAAACAATATTGTATGTGAGTTGATTCGGCTTTAATACCTACAGTCTTGAACTGGTGGGGTTTTGAGTTAACTCGAAAGTTCGACAACTATTATAGCCACACTTTCATTGTCTATGTAGTCAATGGCATATAATGGACGACCCCCACAATACAGCGGGTAGAGGTATGGCCACTACATCGATGTTTAAGTAAACAATACAAGAAACTTATACCATACATATGAAAGCTAAACAATAGAAGAATACATGACATTATAGGCATATTAAAAAAAAAAGGCATATTCAAAACTAAAAATCGAAGTTCATTGCTACCCACGTTCCAATATAAAATACGCCAGTTTTAGCCTCTGGGGCTTAAAATAACTAATTTTAAGCATTTAAAATAAAAATACAAGTGATTCCTATAATAAAATCACCATCTTCAGGTGATAATGGGCGCCAAGAAGTCACAGAAAGTAGCAGAAAAGCGCACACAGTGAGAAACAAAAAAAAAATAAATTTGAAGCCATTTCAGAGTTGAAACAAAAAAACCAAAAAAAAAAAAACAAGAAGGCTGTATTTCGTAGTCATTCAAAAATGACCAAAAAGTCCAAAATATTCAGATTTTTTTAGGAGTTTCACTTTCCTGGTCACTACAACTGCTATTTGGCCACTATCTGACTGCTATTTGGTTTATATTGGCGGTGCTACAGCCTCTACTTAAAACCACAATGCAATGGTCAATCGGTTTCTTGTAGCACCTAGGGGCCACTATGCCACACCTCTATAGACGCCGCTATTGACTATAGGGCATTTTATTGCCCCATTTTCTTTATTTTCTTCACTTGTGATTAACTGCCAAGAAGAAATGGATATTGCTACTAGTTCTAATCATAATTAAGCATGCAGCTGATTGATACCTGGAGTACAATCTCATTTATTTTCAACTTGAGTGACTTTTTCCCCTCGCCTTTGGTTGTTATATAATGTCCACTAGAAGTGGAAGTAGAAGTTGAAGTAGAAAGGCGATACCCTTGTATGAGCTTTACTAATCCAATTTGGCTCCCATGAGAAGCAAACATCAAGGTTGAATCTACCACCAAGAAAATTAATCATTACAACCTACTACTACCACTGAATCAATAGAAAGCATCTAAACTTGTGTGTATGCCTTGGTTTAGATGGGGGATCCGTTGAGACAAGTTTAAGACTTTGTATGCTTTTGCTCAGTGATTTCTTTAAGAAAACTACCAATCCAACCAGTGAAATGTGAGTAAATATTATGTAAATGTTGTGGGCTAAATTTCAGATATTGTAAACAACGAAAGTTCTACAGAAGAATCATAGATAGTTCCATGTATTTGGAAAGTAAAGTGTACTTCGATGGAGTGCATGAAGCATATAATATGAAATTGTATGCATATGCATGAGTGGGTTTTGGATTAAATACACCCTATCAAAGGTTGTTTTTTTTTTGTCACGGATGAATTTTGATTTACGTCATTATCAATGAATCCCATGTCTACACACACAACAAAAACTATATATGAATGCATGTAGAAACATATTCAACTTTCAAGCACCTAAAGGAGTAGAAAAGATACGATCAACTTCAGTTTCAAACATAAACGGTGTTGGGCCTTTAATTGAATTATCACTAGTTTCTGTAGCTTGGTTTTCTTCAAAAGCTTTTTCAATATCCTTAGGTTCGTGTGAGGGCCCTCCTGGTAGTATATATACTGCCAACCCTGTCTTATCTTCATCAAGAATAGCAAACTGATTTTCATTGGGACCAATAAATGCTGCATCTCGACCTGTAGACAACTAGTTGAATTATTTTATTGCACATAATGCATGACAAAGTCTGGTTGAAAGAGAAAAGAAATGTATTCCTCACACATAAATACCTTTCACATTGCTGCTTTTACTGTTTACTGTATCTACTTCAGTATTTTCCCGATAAACTACAACTTCATTTGTAATGCCACTAAATTCGAAAGCTACAAGGAATAGATGTTGCTTTTTACTGTAAATCAAGTAATTTGCTTGATACTCCACATGGCCAGGAATCTATACAAAGTTGCTAAACATTAGAAGGTTTGATATAGACATGATTTTCACTTGTAAAATATAAATAGTTACAATATATTATAGTATGCAAAGGATGATTTCAATAGAATTAGAGGGACAACACAATATTTGTTAAAATTACTACTCTCTCTACGTTACCGAATTATAGAGCTTTCTGTAGGTATTCTCCAATCCAGATGAGAGATTATAAGCCATAAGATCTGGTCCATCCACATAAAAAGCCCTGACGGGATAATGAAGAACTCTGTTCTCTTTATTGAAAAAATTAAGCTCCAGATGGAATGGCTGGCAGTGCATGAATTGTTTTAGTTGATTGAACAAAAATGTCTAAAGACAAAAATCAGTCCCTAATCAACTTGTCACTGGAACCTTACCTGGGCAACAGGAATGTCCTTCAGACGATGCTTGGTATCTAGAACAGCGATGAGGGGTAAGCGGGATATGGGAGCACTTTTTGTATGGCCTTCCATAAAATGCTACAAGAATAATGCAGAAGTGCAAAATTTAAGTCAGGGCAAGAAGATTTGCCAAAGCTTTCTTAGGAAGTTATATGCAGGACTGTAAGGAAACTTGAGCCATCAAATTTTGTGGTCAAATTATAGAGTCACATCTTAGGCAATAGGCATTGCATTTTTTATTTACATTGAGTCTTACAAAAAGGTAATACAATAGGAAAGAAACATACACTGTGGAGAAAAGCTTTCCTTGCAATGTCTGATATTGTAAGTTGACCGTGGCTGCAGGAAAGAGAGTAGATTATCAACAATAACATACGATAATTATGAATTATCACAAATCAAATGCATCGGATAACAAAGGGAGAAAAGAGTCAAAAGTAATGAGTTACATATTTTCCATAAACAAAATAGAATCTAACGACTAGTTTTCCATAAAATACTGGTTACCTATTTTCATCTACCCAGTTACAGATTTCAACTCACCCTTTCAAATGATGTTCTTGCAATTGAGCTTGAAGCTGATGATCTGCTAGGACACCAGATGAACCCAAGACTGATAATTTTTCTTTTAAAAGCGATGCTGCAAAGAATCTCAACCATTAGTATGTATATGATTAAAGAGTTGGATGGAAACAACATATCTAACACAAACATGAGATGAATGATACTGAAAGAAGACAAAAACTGAAAGACAACCTGCAACAGTAAACAAAAGTAGTTAGCAAAATATGTACTAAACAAATGAGGTATTCAGAGTTGAAGTTGTGGGATTTTATATAAAAGGATAAAAAATAATAAAAACCGTGAATATTATTGATACTAACTTGATAGTGACTTGATACAAAACACTAAATACTAACCCCTATTTATAGGAATGCATAGATTTAAATCAAGAAAAATAAAAAAATAAATAATAATAAGTTATATAAGATATAATCCAAAGAGAAAATCTAAGATACTCTAAAATTATAAGTGAGCCTAGGAAAACACCCCTAATAGGCCATTTTCATGGAACATTATGTAAGATATCCACAAAAGGTGGAGAAAAAACATCATACAATTTTACCACAGGCCATCAGGGCTGACTTCAGTAAGATGTCCCATTAAAAAATAAACAGAAAAACTTGAGATTTTATATGTATCATGTTGATGGATGAAAATATAGTAGCAAAACTAGAAACCTAAAACTGTGGAAATTTTATATGTTCTAGAAGAAAATATCCTTAAATGTTGAAGGCTCTTTAAAGCTAAATAAAAGTAGTTACCCGAGGATCCCCTTGCTCCTTGCAAAACTGCAAAAAGTTGTTTTCTCCTTTCTCTATTGTTTTCGGTCTTGTTTTTTGAAGTATCTCCATTTGTTACATTCTGTTGTAATAAACGACAAGTTTATGTATCCTATATTAACTATCCAGGATGGTTTAAATAATGAAAGGTGGCACTTAACTGCAAACACTAGTGCTGCCAAATTAGATTTTGGATGAAATTCTATAGCTTTAATTCGCGGTAAGGGATACACTGCTTCTCCACCTTGTTGAGAAAGGATACGTGGGATATCAATTGATTCAATTGCTGCATAAGAATGTAATACGAATGAGAAAACCAAGTGCAATGAAACGAACTGTAAGAAAGTGAAGCAATTCGATTGTTTGGTATATTTGATTTGACTCTTTCTAAAGTTCCTTTATTATTTCCTTCATCCCACCATCACCACAGAGAAATTTAAAGGTAATAACTATATTGATCTGCATAATGTTGTTGAAGTGTAGTTTCTAGCCCAGGACTTTCCGAACACTTTGTCAAGAAGACTGATGATGTTGATTCTATTGAGAAGGGAAAATAGCACAGCAATTTCGCGATACACGTAACATGAGAAAGCATATACCAAGAACCAACAGGAAAGCTAGAGTAGAGGCAGAAAGAGGCAAAATAGCTAACCAGCGGGCTCAAAAAAATTTGCCGGCATAGGAGGTCTATTAGGATTAACTAGAACCCGCAATCTCCAAACTTTCATATTTCCATCCTTTGATAGGGTTACAAGTATACGCAAAGTTGTCACCCAAGCAACTGAAGTTATTGGTTGTGAGCCAACTTGAGTTCTGAAATTTACAAAAGATAATCATTAGATTCGAAGACAAGAACAAGAGTAACCAAAATAACAAAGACATGAACATTTCCGTCAATAGGATATGTGTATTTAACAAAGTTTAAATAGATAACCATGATGCTAGGTCTTTCAGTTAGATGATGAAGAAACTTAAACCAAAGGTAAACTACAGTCACTCACATTCCAATCATACTAGGCTTCTCGATTGATACATCCCATGCCAATAGTGTACCACGTCGATCACCGACAAAAATCCATTCTAGAGTTGGATGAAATGCAAATGCACAAGCGCCATTAAGCTTTATAGTATTTTCAACTGAATAAGAAAAAAAATCAATAACACTAAGAATATAACTTATTGGATAAATATAAACCATGTCAACAAGAACAGAATTTAGCAAAAATCATCTCACGTTGTAGTGTGTAATGAACAGCATAGGTGTGAATGTTATATGCTCGAATCAAACCATCTGCATAAGCAACATACTAGGACACAAAGCAACAAAGTAGAGAAGGGAGATTGAAGTATCATCATTAGAAGAAAGACTGAAGACTAGATATTTTTTATGGAGAAATACATATAATATGAACTTGCCAATAAATAGAATTATGACAAGTATTTAAGTAATACCAGAACAGGAAGGCGAGGATGACAAGCAAGATTAACAATAGGCTTCTTCAAGTCTGTCTTGATTTTTGTGGGTGCTCTACCGCCTTCAACAGTTCCAACAACTTCATTTATGCAAAAACAGATGTCGAAAATGTAATGATTATTAATCAATCCAGTGACAATAAGACATTTACCCTCACAGATGAGAAACCAGACATCGAACCTGTAACACTCATCCGTTTATGAAACCCAAAAAACACAACCTGTTGTAATGGAGTCATTGCCAGATGAACTTCTGTTTCAGAATAAACTTTGTCGGACTTCTTATCTGGCGAATGCAATACACAGGTTTGCTCCAAGTCAAAATCGCAAGATCTTAATGTACAATCCTACAAATGAAAAGCAATAACTGTAATAAATACAGAAGTGCTTTGCAATGACAAAAACTCACATGTAAACTAATACAAAACAAGTTTGTGCTACAATAAATTCAGAAAAACATAGACGAAACAAGTGGAATTTACTCTAAAATAAAATAAAAAATCAGATTATCTATGCCGCTACACCTTTATATGTTAAAAAAAGTAATATCAGAATAAAAAATAAAGGAAGATATAACAACGATCTCATAAAAAAACATTTAAATAAAGGAACTCTAAACTGGGAGAATGATGTTGGCCGAATACAAAGGTAAGATTTAAACAGGGAAATGAGTTAGTAAGTTATCTTCTAAAAAGGCCGAAGTACTTGAAAGCTCTCAACATGTCAGCCAACATAAAACTTGAATTTTTGGGCCATGGCTCAACTTGAAACCTCTAAACATACCAATCATGTTGCACTAAAATCAGAAAAAATATTTGCAATGGAAAGATCTTTCGCTTATTGCATAAATAATTTTTTTTCTTTACTTAGAAAGACAAAAGGCGAAATCAACCAAATAGCAGTCCAAATTAATGTGCATAAACTCACTCTGTCTGTTTTCAACTTAAATCTTGCACATTTGTCACCAAAATGATAGGAAAATTTTATTATAACTTTCTGCAATAAACCATCAAGTTAGGTTGCCAACAATAAACCTGTAATATGTTTGGCCCTTATAAGGTTGTCAAAATAATAAAGTTGCAAGAAAATTTTAATGCAACTTAGTAATTTTAATATAAGAAAGGAAGCTTTGGCGCATTGGTTAAAATTATTATCATAGGTTCGAGTCACTGCAAGATAACCATAAACTAGTTATTGTTTCACTCCGACGTAACCGGAATATTAGTCTTATCTAGCCCCATCGTATAAATAACAAAAAAAACAAAAATTCAAATATACACCAAAGAGAATTTCAGGTGTGTCCAACCTGGAGGATTGCAACCACAGTATGAGCACTTGTAGGACTATATGCCATGCGGACAACAGGTGCACCAATGTCAAGAGCAGAAATCTTGCTTCCTGTCAATGCGTCAAATTCTGCATGCATCGAAACAACCCAACTTCTAACTTGTAATGTATTTTCCAAAATCAATTCAAAAGGGAAAGTATGACATTGTTCGAAGAAGATCAAGGACTATTTGGATTGTCTTATTTAAACTTACCTAGTGATATAAGAACTTACAATACTGTTTGGAAAAGCTTATAAAAACAACTTATAACATATTCATAAATCTTTTCAACTTAATCTCATAAGCTCTGCAGGAAAACTTATGAAAACAGTTTATAACTTATAAGAAAAAAATTTAACTTCATTTTAGCTTTTGTTGTAGAAATAGCTTATACCAAACAGCGCTTAACTAAGCTGAATTTCAAGGAGAGTTGGCTATATGATAATGCAGGAACTAAACAAAACTTACCGACGATGTAAGTTCCGATGGCGACGGCAATGAGAGCCTGATGAGAATGGAAGCAAGCAGCATGAGGTTGAAACGGAACAACACCGTGACCTACGTGACGAAGATCAAGATGCTGTAATGTTGTCCACTCCATCGTGAATGAATCCGATTCTTCTTCTTCTTCTCAATTTTCCACATACAACAGCTTCATTTTTGTTACTTTGCGAATCGAAATGATTCAGATTTTGTTTCGTAGTTGAGATGCTACAAAAAAGCGTTATAACTGTAAAATGGAATTGCATGATCTTCGCGCCACAACAGAAGGGAAGAACGAAATGAACGCGAAATTCAATCGGACTTCTCTCCATTGTGGCCCACTCAGACCGACTGCTTCAAATTGCCATTTACAACCCATTTTTTCTAATATACACTTCTCTCCCTTTTTCTTATTTTATTTTATAATGATATTTAGAATAATCCCTCAATTTTATTCTTGGAGTTGTTTGTGTAAAGTTGAAAAATGATATGTACTTATCGATTGTCTGTGTAAAATAAATTTACACCTACTGTGCATGCTTCTTTAATTTCTTAAGATATATGAAATTTTTCATTTTAATCCCTAAAGTATATGAAAATGTTTCATTATTTCTTAGCATCTAGCGTAGAAATTACCTTAGAAAAACATCAGAAACTAAAGTGAAAATTTTCATTTATTTACTTATTTATACATTTTAAGAGCAAGGTTTTAGAGAGAATGATACTCCGAAGACTTTATTTTGGTTTGTATATAAGTGTGAATAAAAGTGTTTTTCAGGAAAGAAAAAAAAAAAGTTACGAGAGAATGATACTAGAGGTCCGAAGAAAGAGAACTAAAATCTAATATTTCAAAGGATAATTGGAGAGCTGCTTTTTCTATCACCTTATCTGCTTGAAAACTGATCTCATTTGAAAGTACTTTTCGAACGGATAAAAAATACAGTTTTTCCATCTTTAAATAAGTGAATCAAGATAAAATTAAGTTTTGCCCGTCAAGAACGGTACATGGTATCAGTTTTCAAGCAACAGTGAGAGATAAAGCAGCTCTTGGGTAATAAATAATCCTCATTTCGTGCAAGAGATAGATGAAGTCTCATACACATGCAAGCCCAGGGTACATATTTGCAAAGATTGATTACACAGTTATACTCCTCTCATTGTTCATCCAAAAATGCAATGTACACTAGTCCAATTATTGAGCTCAATTTGAAAACAATTTAAAAGTACACTTTTTCCTCAAGTATATGTACACCCATAACTACGAACACATTTTAAGAAAGGATGATTTCACTCCTCTCATTGTTCATCCAAAAATACTATATACACAGGTCCAAAGTCAAACGCACGGTAGGATAGCCCATGGTATGCCACTGTTAAAAGGTGAAGCCAAACTGTTTATATTTCAAAAAACAGATTATATATCACATGCCATAATATCTCCCTCTATACCTGTCTCTTGGAGACAAGTATAATGGCCTGTCCATACGATCTGCATTCAAATTCTTCATCTCAAAGTCGTATCGGTTCGTGGGGGCATGATAACCATCATTGAATATATTTGTTCTAGTTGTAAAGTCACTAACACCAGGCCTGTAAGGTGGGAATCCTCTCATATTTGGATTTGGGCCTCTTCCATGATAAACAAATTCATTTGGTCCACTCCGGCTTTGAGCATGTACATGATATTGATATGGAATTTGTTGGCTACTAGCCTGTAATGGATAGGCGGGGGCTTGATAGCGGTCAAATTCAGCCGACTCGTGTACTCTTCCCCTTGCAGATCTGAAGGCTCTTGAAGATGTACTCTCATTCCATGTAGCTTGTGTTGATGACTTGGCCACTTGATGCTGATACTCGTCTGCTCTTCGGGAGCCATCAAGGTGCCTAACCTTGTTTATATCACCAGATCGTCCTTTTTTTGATTGCTTCGTGTTCTGGATTTCATGCTGCCGCTTAGAACCTAATAAGGTATGAGCGACGAGTTACTAATAATGTGAAAAACCTGAAAGACAGTACTACATGAACTTATACTACCCTTAGATCCATTTGCATTACAGGTTTTCTTTTTCTGCCTCAACCCTCTCACAAACCTTGCAGCTGCACCGCGTCTGTGCTTCTCAGATAGCACTTTGACCCTATCAGCTTCATTTTTCCATTTCTAAAGCATGACAAATAACAATAAAAGAAACAAATAGCAACACCCTGAGGATGGGGAAAAGAAAAACAAAATTATAAATGCTTGCATGAACTGATTGATACCTGTCTGTAAGTTTTCATTTTATAGAGATTACGACCCTTTACAAGCAAAGGAGTAAGTGGAGGTAATTTCCTAACCCCACTACTCCACAGCACCTCAACCTGCAAGACATAGATGAAGAATTTAAGTTAGCAATGAGTCATCAAAATTGACGAAGCAAGAGTTATCGAAGTGCAAAGAGTTCTTCACAGCAGTTCTGCATAATATTAATCTGAAAAATCTGGCATAAGACATTTCTACCATATGAAATGCAAGTTGCATCTATGAAACCCGATATGTTATTGTTTTTTGAAAAATAAAATTGTGGAAACACTGAAACACCAACCAAGAGAGCCATTGCACTCTGCATCTTACAAGAGCATATATCACCCCTAAGTAATTGTTCAAATAAAAGACCAAATGAGTAATACGTGACACTTTTGTAATAAAACCCATTGCTAGAACAGTTGAGACTTACAGTAAAGGTATGTTGTTGTTTAGCTGCACCATAGCTTTCCTTTACAACCCTCCCAGCAACAGTTCTGCTTCCTCTAACTCTTCCATGCCTAGCCCCTTTGCTAAACCTAGTGAAATATACAATTGACTAATAACAAAATAATAACAATCATAAAATAATAATTTGGGACTAGAAGGAAAATTACTTTTCATAAACCTTTTGTCTGAACAGAACGACATCACCCATGCAGACATCACCTGAGAAAAGTGAGAAGGCTACTACTATTCATCTAAAGAATGATAAGGGTAAGGCAGGTGACAGAAAAAAGATATTATAACTCACCAGTACAATTAATGTTGAAAGACGATCTTGGATACAATGTGTACCCACTTCCATGTTTTAACCTGAGATATCAAACTAATCACTTAGAAAGATAGCATAAGGATGTAAGTGCAATAGCCCAAAATCAAACTAACATGTCCAATCTTCTCAAGAAATAATCATTACCTTACTCTTGTGTTCAAATAAACTGAAGTAAAATCATTAACAGAAAATTGAATAAAATCTATTTTCAGAAAATGAAAATGAAGATATGTAAATGCCATCATGAGCTTTGCCAATTCACAAATACTTTCCATGTCCCAGTGTTTGCTTCTTAACACAAAATCATACAACATGTGGCACCAACGCTTCATATTGAAAATGAAGATGTGTCAGAGTGTCCCACACTCGTACCAGTGTTGTTAAATAGCGGCTATAGCACTATAGCATAGTGGATATTCAACAAATCGCTATTGTCCCACAATATGGTATTTAGTGCAAAATATTGTCAAACAGCGGTTATAGTGCCGCTATAGAACTATTGCATAGAGGAATTTGAACAAACCGCTATTTTCCGCAATCCACAATTGAATACACTGACTCGTACAACACTCATTTTGAGAACATGGCACCAACCCCTAGCCGAAACTTTCATTCCAACTAAACATAAAAAGGAACACAGTTGGTACCAAAATTGTCACGTTTAACAATGATAGTGATCAACTGGCGATGAAAGGCCTTATTGAATATTGATTAAATATTTTTTAGTTTTTTGATAGTAGATTGATGGATCAAAGGTGAAATGCATATAGTTCAATAGCTCATTGTCTTCTCTTAGAATCTTTTTCCTAAACAAACAAAATGTTCAACTTGTATAGTGATGTCAATATATTTTTTATGAGGGTAACATCATAGGGAAAATGTAATACTTAACAAGCTCTCTTATATGATGATAATGAATACGCGCCTGTTTAGCTTATATGAATTCATCTACTGCTATAACTACTTGTTAAACTGTTTGGAAGAACTTAAAAAAACAGCTTATGACAGGTTCATAAGCTGTTTACAGCTTATTTTCACAAGTTCTCCACTATAGCTTATGAAAACAACTTATAGCTTATACGAAAACAATTGAAGTTTATTTAATCTTTACCGATCACTTCACTGTCGATTACAGTAGCAGAAAAAATAAAGGTATACATAAACATCATAGAATAAGATTGAAGAACAAGTAAAGATTTGAAATAGTTACCTCCAATGCTCTTTTATCCTCGCGATACAAACTGCTCTATTTCCTGTAAGCCTCAAACCATGTTTCCGCAAATACGCTTTGCATTCGTTTAATTTCAACGAATCTATATCCTTTCCACCTGAGAAATCGAATACTGAATTCAAATAACATGATCGATTCGATACATTATTGTTAATTTACAATTGATGATTTGGTAGAAATAAAAACCTTGAAGGAGAGAAACAACTTTTTCGGAGAGAGATTCGTCATCAACATCACAATTATCTGATCCCGAAGCTTCATCGCGATCTTCTTCATCATCTTCCTCATCTTCAATTTCACAGGTATCTGATTGGGACGAGTCATCGCAATCGGTGTTTTGTTCTTCGGAATCGTCGTCGTAATCTTCTTCTTCTTCTTCAGAGGAAGAGGAGAGAACAATCACTGTTCTTTTTCCTCTCCTCTCATCCATTTTTTTGTAGCTGTAATTGTATTTGCAGACACGCCGCGGTATTTATTCGTGTAAAAATATTTGAAATTGAAATGAAACAAGCATAGAGAAAAGAGCGGCTCTAGGCCTGAGCTTAATTCATCCCTTTTTCTATAAAAAATCAATAATCTCTTTAGTAAAAAAATAAAGGTTAAATTAGATCGGAAGTCTTTTTAGTTTGAGGTTTGTAATAGATCGGTTCTGTGTTATTTTGATCTCACATAAGTCTTTTTAAGTTTATAAACGTTTTTAATTTAATCATTTGTTAACCAAAATGATAATGTGCAATGTTTACAAACTTAAATAGTTATGTGCGACCAAAATAACTTAAAATCAATATGTTACAAACCTCAAATTTAAAGGACCAATATATTACAAACCTCAAACGTTAAGGACCCTGGTGTAATTTTCCCAAAAATAAAATGGATAACTAATAAGTTAGATTACCGCCGATAATCTTACTATTTGCTAAAATATAATTTTAAACTTATAGTTTATGTTTTATAAGCTTATTTGAGTAAAAAAAAGACATGTTTGGTAACCACAATTTTTACATGAACTTATAACTCATTTTTACTGATTTATAACGATTTTTTTAAGCTAATCAAATTAACTTATAGTTTATCATAATTTATCTCAATTTTACTCTTGTAATCTTAATTAAAAAATAAATAAATATTCATTAAATATATCACTTTAATGTCATTTCATATTATAAGTTAGTTCATCCGTTAATTTTATCCAACAATTCAAATTCAACCAGCTAACTTATATGCAATCAGCTATAAACTAGCTTGAATTATTTACTATTTTTAACCAAACAGAACTTATAGCGGTTGACTTATAAACTAGTTTATAGCTTATAGTGCATAAGTTGGATAATTGTGTTAGCCCTTGAACTAACTTATAAATGTGAAATGACATAAAAAGTATGGTTATTGAATATTAAATTTTTTTCAATTAAAATAATATGGGTAAAATTTGGAGAAAAAATATAACCTATAAGCTATTTGACTTAGCTTATAAAAAATGTTATAACCAAATAAACATAAGTTATAGGCTCATCAGAAAATAGTTGTTACTAAACAGATCTTTTTAAGTAATTTAAACTTATAAATAAGCTATAAGCTCAAAAATATGTTTTTTTAAACAGACAATAAAAGTCGTATTTATGTCATTAGAGTCGGATGTGATGAAAATTTAAAATGACGAGATGGTGTCACATTACTCAACATAATAGACTATGCTTAAAATAAAAACACTTACAAATGATTTTACATTTATCACTCTCTAAGAGCATTAGTCGGCATCGAGATTATATCCATTTTTCGTATGAATTTATCATCCGTTGGTATATGACTTGCCAACATTAAATTAGAAAAGGTTGGATAAATCAGATATTTTTTTTGGTGTAAAGATAAATTAGCAATTGAATCAACTAATAATATAAAATTAATTATATTTTTAATTGACAGTCAGATTTATATAATTACCTCAAAAATAAAATAAAATTTATAGGATCATGTAACAACATCAGTTACCAACTTTACCTTCTTTTTTTGAGAAAAATAGTGGATGAGGTACAAACAAGTACTTCCAGCAAATTAATTTATTTTAATCCTACAAGCTTATCCACTACAAGTTAAAACTAACAATTTGACCTCAAATATGCCTTAGTCTTTGTAACTTGTGTATTGTTTCATAAGGTAAACCATTTTTTCACATTACAATTTCTAAAAACCAAAATCTAAAATGATGCTAAGAGACCAAAAAAGAGCTCCAAAAACCTCTTTCATTCAGCTTTAAATGCAAGTGGACAAGACTGTCATTTTTCAATTCTGAAACTCAGAATGTGTTACAATATACAAGTGTACCCTTTTAATAACAAACATACATATTCTCACCTGTAACTTAACACACTACAACTTTACAGTGGAAAACACAAACTCCTATGGCAAGGTAAGGTTTAACTAACTCAAACGGTAAAAAGAAAAAAGAGAGAACTTGTGCTTTGTATTGTATCGAGCTTCCAAAGTTTCTATTGAACTTTTGCAACACTTCTTGATGGGCCATGCAACAATTTCACAAATCCAAGGAAGCTTAACTTCCCATCAGTGTGCCGAATCCAATCATGAAGAACAGCATGAACAGGAATGGATGGACCAAGCCCAAGCTCCTGATTATTTCAGTTTAGACCAATCATCAGAAATGTAGTTCCATAATTATTAAAAGTGACCATTGTTTACTAAATTCAAGTGAAACCAGATAGTTCCATAAACTGCTAATGAAAAGACAACATTTATTAACTTATAAACATTATTATCAACTGAAACTAATTTAGAAAAAAGGAAAGAAAAAAAAAGCTAGTTTCTTTTCTTGCAATATATCTACAAGACTACAACAATATGGAGCTTTACATTCTATTAAATTAGCAACCACTAGGCATTATGTAAATGTAGCTAGAAAAGTAGATTATGAGGAATAAAGAAACTTCATATATTGAGATCAAAATGCAGCACCATGAGAAGTTTAAACATGTATAACTTATAATTATAGTCAAATCAATCATACCGAAGCTAATTCGTCAATGACTATGGCCTTGTTTCCATCCTTTTCAAACAGGTCAAAGGCATAACGTGCACGCTTCTCCCAGTGGTCGAGTGCTACAACTTGATGAACACTAAGGGCAGCTGCACAGAACTCGTCAAAATCCATCCTTCTATATTGCAATGCATTAAGCTGCCACCCAGATTATTGTATCAATAACTATTGTGGCCACAAAATTCTCTTTCTTAGTTTATAGAGGTATTCTACAGTTAAATCACAGCACTTACTGATGCCAGAAAGTCGGCAATGCGTGACTCCTTCATTGCATCTGTTGCATTTACTGAAAAGGCCTGAGCAACTCAAACTTGTAAGATGATGAACACCTTCCTCCCAATAGCATACATAAAAAAGAAATGAAACAAAATACCAACCGCTTTTATATTTTCCAAGTTAATGGTGCCACTTTTGTTAGGTTCTAAAAGTGCAAACTGCTCCTTCAAATAGATTAGCTCATCCACAGTTAATGCCTTAGACAAAGCCTGTCCCAATTCCCATAGAAATAACATTTTTAATAAGTTACTGAGAAGTACATAGATTGTTATAAACCAAAAGAAAAAAGACGAAAAAAAAACAAACAAAATAGCAGAAAGACTTGCTCACGCCTAATGGTTTGAAAGGAAACAATGTATAGATAATTTTTTTTGTCACGTCTTTAACTTCAAACTTCCAAAACTCATTTCATCTATAGAAACAGAAATTGAGTCTGCCATGTTGGAAAAAGAAAAACTCTGAAAAGTTTGGCAGGGCTGCTACTCAATATTTGGAAAACAATCAACTTTAGCTACAATTTGAACATTAGCTTCGACATAAACACTGGTGAAAATCTAATCATATTAATAGAAGAAGAGCGGCAGTACTGAAGTGGTGAAAATCAAGGTTGGAGAGTAACAGGACATACATTTCAATAGAGGCTCATTCCGGATCAAAATCAGGTTTTTTTTTTTTTTTTTTACAGTCAAAATCTAGTTTTTTAAAGTCAGGCAAGGATTTATATAAAGAGACACACCCTTAAAGCAGCTTTTCGTAGAGAAGAAGAGCGCATGTATGCCTTCATGAGCTTGAAAATTAAAATATCCAAAGGTACTTCCGTATCATCATAGTTTTTAATCCACGGATGACCTGCAGTACACAATTGTGAGTAACAAAAAAGAAATAGAAGAATGTGAGCCAACAATAATCGCCAAGAAACTTACTTAATGCTTGTGCTGCACTCATTCTTTTCCTTGGATCTTTATTTAGTAATCTCTTAACAAAATCGCTTGCCTCATCTGATAGAGATGGCCAAGGAGGATCGTCAAAACTTGGATCAGATTTCAATACAGTGCGAAAGATACCAGACTCAGTCCGAGCCCAAAACGGACGGCTGCCACATAATAAAATATACGCAATCACTCCAATACTCCAGACATCAGCCTCAGTACTATAAGCTCTAAGTAGAACTTCAGGAGCCACATAGTATGCACTACCAACAATATCATTGAGCCTTTCATCTATAAAGCAAAACGAGAAGTCAGAAAACAAAGCATCTCCATGATAATAAATGGCATGCAATATGCGTGAAAGGGATCCAAGCATA
This sequence comes from Medicago truncatula, assembly GCF_003473485.1. Lineage (NCBI taxonomy): Eukaryota > Viridiplantae > Streptophyta > Magnoliopsida > Fabales > Fabaceae > Medicago > Medicago truncatula. The sequence continues at coordinate 6,599,768 of NC_053046.1, forward strand.
CCTAGTTTAACAAAATCCGACAGCCCAAAGTCTATAGCCTTCAATTCTGAGTTCTCGTCCTTGGATGCAAACAAGAAGTTCTGATCCAAAAGTTAGCCATATTTAGAACTTTAAAGTTAATGCCTGATAAAAATTAGGAGGCTAGTCCCACAGGCCAAATCAAGCAAAAATCATAGCCATCATATAGCCATATTCTACTACCCCCTCTCCCCCACCCCCTAGGATAAAGAAAATTCACATAAAAAGAAAGGGTCTTTTCTAAATGCAAACGATACTTCAACAGGTACATTTGAGTGTCTATTATCTTAAAAGGACAATGTTAATAATTGTTAATATTATTATGCTGGGAGTGCGGTTTGAACCCTAGACCTCCTTATCACTCCACTCCTTAACTCCTCCCCCCAGCCACCAAACTAACCTTATACCCCTACATTTGAATGTCTAATTACTTAAGCTCAATAGCTGAGCTCAGTAATATGATGTACAAATAAAAAAGTAATATTAAAAACTGCAAATATATTTGACCTCAGGTTTAAGATCACGATGCACAACACCCTGTAGATGGCAAAATGCAGCAGCATTCAGTATTTGTCTCAGGATAGCTTTTGCATCTTCCTCCGTGTACTTTCCACCTCTTAAAGAGCACAAAACTAATTTAAAATCAAGCACACTATTTTGCCTCTTTCAATCACTCAACAATTTAAATTTTAGACATTCTGAATATTTTATATCTCAAAACTAACTAAATAAATACCTTGATAATATTCTGTCCAACAGCTCTCCACCTTCACACAATCTGGAAATGAACAAGAGTTTAAGAATGACTGTTTACTTATAAGAGAACCATTGCAATTAAATTTTCATTACTTAATCATCCAAAACGATAGGACAAAATATATAGGTACTGTAAATCAAATCAAATATTCACAAAAGATGAACTATGGCAGTCAACTCATTCGAGAAACATAGTTAAAGCTTACTCCATTACAATATAGACATTATCACGATCTTCATAAGCATCATAGAATCGTACTAGATTCTTATGTCCATTCAAAGCTCTCAATATTTTCACTTCCCTTCTCACATCCTCAATAGCAATAGCAGATGTCATCTACAATTAAAAGATAAAAGTTAAAACACAATTGCCCTATTTAGATGAACAGTTTAAGCATAAGCGCGTATCATATAAGTACTTATGTATACGATATGACCCTGTTTGGATAAACAACTTAATTTACAGCTTATAGCATAATCATTTATCTTGATACGCGCTTATGTATAAACAATTTCTATAACAAAAGATAAAATAAAGTTAAATTATTCTGTATAGGCTATAAGCTGTTTTGATAAGCTACCTTAGAGAGCTTATGAAAATAAGCTGAAAAGAGCTTGTTAACACATCAAAAGCTGTTTTCATAAATTCTCCCAAATAGTCTCACAAGTGTTCATGCCAGTGAATTAACTCAAACAAACAAATCCAGACAGGCTCATATATTTTTATAACAAAAATAAAAATAAATTCAAAATGTTTTTATATAAACAAACTATAAGTTGTTTCTAGGAAAAATGCTGAAAATGACTTATGAATATATGTCATAAGCCGTTTCCATAAACTCTCCCAATACGTATCACAAGCTTTGTAGCAAAGAACATGTCTGATAAAAGTTGTGTCAAACATGTCAGTGTCAAACATAACAATGTCACATGTGATTATGCTATTTTTATTTTTCTTTTCAAAATTATTATCGATGTCGGTGTTTGGTATATCACAAATTTATGTATCGGTGGATAAGCTTAAATAAGTCAAAAACAAACACGCTTAATCTCATAGAAACATTGAAATAGTGATTGATTTGCATGAGAACCTTAGCTTTGGGAATGACTTTAACAGCAACTTGTTGACCTTTGCGATCACCTTTCTTCAACCTCGCAGCACAAGTATATCCAAAATGTCCTCTTCCAACCTCATCTCCAACCTCATATCTACTTCCAAAATGCTTGGAAAATCCAAAATTCTTATCAAGAGCAACCACAGTCTCCTCTTCACCACCTTCCGGTATCGACACTTCAACGGAGCCACGCCGTCGAGCTAGAAGCGATCTTATATGCTTCGCCGGAGACGGCGGAGGAAACGGCCGCTTGAAAAAATTCCTCGCCGGAGACATCTTAGAGAAGAATTGATGAGCTGGACTTGGAGTGTAGAACGGGAATAACGGAGATCGCTTAACGGTTTCTGTTTCGTTAGAGTTTTCGCCATTGACAGTGACGGAGTTTGTGTGAGGTTCAGAACTTCCGTTAAGTGTGACGGAGTTTTGTTGAGGAAGTTCAGTGTTGAAATTGCGAGAGGAATGAGTGAGATTTTTTGAAGTGCATAGACCCATTGAATTGTTATTTTTTGTTAATGTAAATTTTGTAATGTTGGTGAATGGATGAAGTTGAACTAAAAAGGTGAATTAATTGGAATATGGTTTATAGTTAGTAGTGGGGAATGAAATGAAGTTGGTTAGGTTCGTTGATCACGGAGAGTGTGTGTGTGTGTGTGTTTTTGAAAATGGTGGGGTCTAAGAAGGTGATGAAGAAAGAAAAGAACATAGAAAAAGTTAACAAACAAAACACAACAAAAAATACTGGGATAAGATTTGATTTCGGTGATTTATTTTTATTATTTATTTACTTGGTAACGACTCAAGGTGAGGTATTCCTTTAAGACAATAAAGTAAATAATTGCATTAAACAATTATGAGTTATTGAAATTTGAAACCGTCCATGACATCTCATATTTGGGTTTGATACTTGTTTATCTTAGAAAATAATAATCAACTCCTTTTGACATTTTTCATTATATATTGTTCAAGGGAAATGTTAATCAAGTGTTCATGAATTATAAAAGAAAATGTATTCTCGAAAATTATAAAAGAAAAGGAAATGTATTCTACATCCTAGGTCTTTCTGTGTGTTCGTAGTGCGGTTTGGTTCCGTTTTGAAGGTAAAAGTCATCTGAATCATAAGATAAAAAAACATTTGGTTTGATTTGGTTCGGTTCGGTTGACTTTAAAAATAACATCCAAATCAAACCAAACCAAACTAATGTGGTTTGGGTTGGATCGGTTGATGCAGTTTTTTTTAGACGATAATTTTTTTTGTTTCCAACATTAAAATCAGATTAAAAAGTTAAAACACAACATATTTTTCAGTAATGTTTTAAATTTCATTAAATATTACAATTTTATTTTCATTTTACAATGTTTCCAACAACGTAGACCAAGGTAAAAACATCGAAAAAACGTAATCCTATTTTCTAAGAAATGCAAAAGACTAGGATTTTAAATAAAAAGAAAAGAAAGAATCTAACAAGAGAAAAAGTATGTAATTTTATAAAAGTTTCTATTGAGATTCTATGAGTATATATGTTTAATTAACATTTTTCTTATGTTGCGGTTTGGTTTGGTTTGGTTGGTAAAATGAAAACCGCAAACCAAACCAAACCATGCAGTTGAGCAAGAAAATGATCCATTACATCCGAATCAAATGCACTTTTTTAAGGTTTCAGTTTGGATTAATTCGATTTGCGGTTTTTCTATTGGATTGTTTCGATTTTAAACACCCCTAATTTAGACTTATTGAATGTTGATTCATCAGTAGAGTTGATCGTCTATTATTCAAAACTTTCAAACCAACTCCATTTTTTAACAACAAAAGTCACAATATTGGTAAATCAGTAGGTGGTTATATTCCTTTTCAAAGTTTAAATTTATGATGAAGTATGCATAATCTTAAACTACAATTAAAATAAGAATACTATTATTTTTCTTGTCGTATATGGGGTCTAAGATTTTTATTGAATGAATGAATCACCCTTCAGGTATAAATGCCAACCAGAAGAATCCTTTCACTCGTTCGTACTACCGCTATCAAAATTTCAAGACCCAAACATTAATTCAAAATAAATAAATAATTTGGTGAATAATTCCAAATTGGTCCCCCATGCACCCTTCATTCATTCGCTATCATTGTTTTGTTTTTATCATTATATATCGTTACTATGTTTCATGTTTTATTCCCTCTGTTTCGAATTTTGAAAAATTCTTCTGGAGAGTCAAAACAAATTTATTGTGTATTCTTCTTGCTTCCCACTCACCACGCCATCAACATTATTTAGCACCCCACAAATGTGTTCATCTAATGTTGCTTTCTTGATCGACATTGATCATTTTTGCAGAGTTAGCACTAGCTATCTCATAACAACTTTTGTTTAAACCTCTTGAGAATATATTTATTACTACTCTAGTAAAGAAATTAATTCAACAACTAATCACTATCATTGATTGTAAACATATAAGTTTATGAAAATGAAGTAACCAAATGATTTCAAATGAAAAATGATATTTGTGACAACTTTTGTAACAACTTTCTCTCTCTCTTGTACTCACATTATGTTTTTACTTTCTCTCTATTGCTTTGGTTTTTGTGTTAATACCTCATTTTCTTTGTAAATTATGATTATCCCATAAATTGTAATTGAAATGGTCGTTCAAATAACACAACTTTTTCAATTAACTCTAGTTGATTTTTTCCCGTAAGAGATTTGAGTGTGATAAATTACCTTAATATCATCGCCACCTTAGCAATATTGGGACCAATTAAATATTTTAAAATTTGTATCGTGTATTGAATCGATGAGACATTTAGTTCGTAGTTCAATTGTTTTACATCACTTGAACAGACAACAAACTGCGACTAAATTACTCAAATTAGTGAATCGCACTAACCAACTAATATTAGGTTTTTATATTGGATCTAACTTACCTTATAAAAATAGCTTATAGGGCAAGATGTATCACTCTTTATAAACTTAGCTTGATTTTACGTGAGATCATGTGAGTTTTTGTCAACTTAATTTTTTAATTTTAAATCTCAACCCTTGAATATTTTTTAGCCACATGTCATTCATCCAAGACCTTAAATATGGTAAATGGAGCCTATGGTAAACGGAGCATACCCGGCCTTGTTTTTGTCAACTAATTATAGTAATAGTATGTATGGAATTAATGGACGTTATGGGTAATAAAAATGTTGAAATTTGTTAACGCACAAGTTTAAATGATGATTAAAATTTGATTGCCAATATATTTTTGTTTATGGGATTTGATTGCATTCATTGATTGTGTCATTTGGTGGTGCCTTTTAAATAGTAGCAAGTTAGAGACCATGCAACATAATGAATCTGAATACTACAACATGTTGAGGGTGAATGTTTTAGTTATTGTTGTATTGTTGATTGTTGCAACTGCACAAGCTCAACAAGAAGGCGATTGGAACTTATACAAAACAACCGTTCGTGTTCAAAATATATTGGGAGGTAATAGTGTTCTTGTGGTTCATTGCCATTCATCAGACAATGATCTTGGCAAACATGATGTTATTGGCGGGGCATTTGTAGAATGGAAATTCCGTGTCGATTTGAGGGAAACTACACTCTTCCGTTGCACCCTTCAATGGGATAACGTACCTGAAAAGAATGTAGTCATTTATGATGCAAAAATAGACAATCCAATATGTAGAGAAAGATGTTGGCGAGAAGTAAGACCCGATGGACTCTTTTTTTTGCATGAGAAGGGATCTGGTTTTTGGGAGAAAAGATACTCATGGTGATATGATGTATATATAAGATTTTTAATCGTTTTTCTTCTCAACTATTGAAGAAATAAAATAATACTCATCGCCAATACTTCTTTTGATTATTCTTTTACAATTATAGAATCTTATATTTACAATAATCTTTGTTTTAAATTGTCTATCGGCAAAATTCACATATACACCGACGGAAGGTGTGTTTACATGAAGGGTTTAGGAAGAGAATGAGGGATAGTTTACTTTTCTTTTTTAAATTACGGACATTGTAAAATGATTTTTTGAAAATTGAAATAACAACATGATAAATGATCATATAATACACACTTAATTTATTTTAAAAAATATTTTACATTATTCATAATTTAAAAAATAAAAATGAGCCCTAACTTGGTCAGGTTTCTTTGTCGTATCATTATGAAGGGTTGTTTGTGGTTTCTTGATCATGTTTATGTCCCCTAACTTGGTACTTCCTTTTTCTATTTAACATATTTTTCTTACTTAAAAAAAAGAATTAAACTAATTCATGCAAATTAAAAATAATACATCCTTATGTCACCTTATAAGCAAAAAATTACGTTCACAACAATTAGTAATTTGGTTAAATGCAATTAATTTTCTAGATTTCAATATTTCATGCAAACCATAAATCAAATTTACTAAATTGTCCCTTTAATATATTTAGTGAATATAAACATTCAACTACACACATATATTTTCAAATTAAAGGAAGTAGGAGTATATATTAGAGATTATATCATCAAATAGCTCAAAAGTAGTTATCATAGTGACCAAAATTTGATTAACATTTTCTTTTTGCTTTCCCTAATTCCTTTGACTTCATCAAAAAACAATGATGCAAGTAAAAAGATGTTTTAGTAATCATGTTACAAAGTATCAATATAGAAAAATCTTTAATGGAAGTCAAAGGATAACCTCACCAGAAAATGATGATGAGGAGAGGTAGTGTGAACATGCATGAAGAAGACATATTGATGGATACCTCAATTTTGTATCCCCACAATTGATGCGCATGCTTACCCTCCTCTCCCTATCAAACAAACAGAACAAAAAATCAAACAAAATTGGCACTATTAATATTTCTTTCTTTTTCATTGTCACAATTTATTTATTCATCTGATATCAATTTCTCCATATGACATATTAGCATCATCAGAAATTACAAAATAATGCATCATATGTGAGTTTTTTTGTTTTGTTTGAGACAATCACATGTCAGTTTTATTCCTTATTAGGTCGTGAAATTCTATCCTCCCAATAAATAATGAATAAATAAGTTTAGTTGAGAGGTTTAAAGTTATAAGTTTTAGTTTGCTGGACAAAAACGAGTAATAATGAAAAAACAAATAAAGTTTTTAAGAAAAATAACACAAAAACGTAAACGGGCATAAAAAAAAACAAGAAAAATAGTAAAAGTTGAGATTCATACACTGTTCCATCAACAATAAGTAAGATGTTTTATCTTATGTGGACGGATGTGTACTAATCTAGTATGTTAAATAAACTCTTTTGTATAAATTTGATTATACTATTTATAGAAAAAGAACTAAACTAACTTATATGGTGCATGAATGTCAAACTTCTTCTAACTAACTTGAAAAACTTTTCCTCCAAGTTTCTTCTAGCATTTTCATTTTGGAACGTTGAAGGTCTCTGAAGTCTAAGTGCTTCTTTAAAAGTTCTTCTACTTATAACTTTTGATACGACATTTATTTTAAAAAGTTAGATGCTTCGAATCTTTGAATTTTCTTTGGGAACACTTTGAAAGATATTTAAACAGAGTACCAAAATCATAGATATCTAAATATATATAACATATTATCAAACAATATTAGTAATACCTTAACCGTGTACCTTGAATAGTTGAAGAATCCATGAGACTTGAGAGATTTAGAGTTTTGAGAGATGCTCCCGTCACCTTACTGATGGAGCGTTCTTTTGTTTCCAATGTGTCCAACCTAATGGAATAATTAAATTATATTCTCATCAGTGGAGACTGACTAATATGAACGACTCAACCCATCACAACCCGTTCACAATAAGCCCAATATATATAACAAGTAAAATAACATTAAATATTTAATACTACATATTTTATTTATATTTTAATAAATTATAAAAGTAAATCCAAAATATTCAACAGTACGCTTATCTTTGAGTTCCTCTATACTGATCTTTAAAAATGGTGCTTGAATTCTTGTACTGGCAGTAGAGGAACCTGCTTCGAATGATGAATTTCGAGGAATTCTTCTCAAACACCTTATTGTTTAATGACTTGGTAAGTTTAGAAAATATATGAATTTTAAGCACTCTTTTAATCTACTTTTACATTTTTTTTTGCAATATTCATTTTATCTTTTATTGTTCCATTGTTAACATAGGAGTTCAAAACTATTCATAAAAACTTGATTTTATTACAATTAAGGTCAAATGCATCTAAACGTTCTTTAAGTTTTTCGTTTTTCCGAAAGTGGTCCTTTAAGTTTCAAAAGTCCCAAACAAGTCCTTTTAGTTTTTGAATCGTTTCAAACAAGTCCTATTGTAGATAGCATAGTTGGTAATTGCTTCCTTGAACTCATCTTTGGTACCAAATCTGGCTTCTAACACCCACTTAAAATTAGTCATCTTTTTAGGCATGGTAAATGGTGGATAATGTTCTTTGTTGCTATCATCTGAATTATCACCATCATCCTCTAAGAGGACTTGTTTGAAATGATTCAAAAACTAAAAGGACTTGTTTGAGACTTTTGAAACTTAAAGGACTTGTTTGGGACTTTTGAAACTTAAAGGACCACTTTGGAAAAAACGAAAAACTTAAAGGACCTTTAGATGCATTTGACCTAATTTCAATTAATGAACTAAAATATTATGTTTTGTAACTTTTAACAGGGTAATATGCCACTATATATAGACAAAGACAATGCTGAAAATGTTGGTGCAAGCTTGATGCTTACACTCAATGATGAGAGAAAATAGAGAGTTCAGAACGTTGTGTTCTGTATTGAGCTGAATAGAGAGTTTTGTTTATGGTGAATTGTATTGCATAGTGATAGTGATTATGATACAAGATATGAATTATATCAACCGAGCACTTATAGGTTAAGAGGAGTTACTTGCACTACAAGCCACTAACTAACCAACAAACATAGTTGGATTTATCCACAATAGTGAAGAACATGTAGTACATCAATGGACCAAATAGGATTTTACTTCTATACAATATTATTATAGTATCACCTAAATTTTCCAAACACGAACAAACCAATAAAATACTAAACACACATTTATATCATTATTTGAGGCAAGCCCAGTTTCATACAAATACATTACTAAATTTTTTAAAATCACATATGTAGGTTTTTAGTTAACAGCCCTACAATTTTTCCTTATTTGACCCTGCTGTCCCGCAAGAATACCAATGCGACCCATTTTCTCAACAGAAACCGCAAAATCTCTGAAAAACAGAATAGGCCACTTGCTATAGTTGGTAACCAATGCAGAAGTTGTATTGTCACCCAAAAGAGCTTGGTCTGATTGTAGTAGCCCAGAATTGCTCAAAACATTTTTGTAATATGTGTTATCAAATGTGTTCGTGGTGACGGGATCCAATGGAGCCAAATTGGAGTCGGAATCAGCTTGATTTGGACATACTTTTTGTAAGTTCTGTAGAAGTGAAGAATCAAGCGATGGATCGGATTTACCGGAGCCACCAAAGTCGAATAGCCTTGGTTTGAATGTAAAGCATTGCGCGAACCCAAAGGTGTGTGCACCTGTATATATTGAGAGTGCATAGTCAATACACATGAAATTGGTCTCTTCACTAACTTTATATATATACAAGAAAGGACCTTATGATCATTAGAGTTAGAAATATGTTAGCCTTGAAAATGACGATAACATAATTCGAACACGAATCATAAACGTTATACATGTTATAAATATTTTGGTACAAATAATTGCAAGGGAAGCAAACCTGAGAGCACTGCTACATCTTTCTTTTCAAGACCCTTAGAAATGAACTTGGCAGTAATGTTTTCTAGAGGTTCAAAGGGTGATGGCAAGTTATTTGCGTCGCTCTCACTCGCGGTTGTTCCATCTCTACGACCAAGAGGTACAGCCCAAAATGGCCCTTTACTCTGAAATAATTAAAGAAGTTTTGATTAATAATATGTTGGAAGCATGCATGCAATACTCAAGAGGTTATTGCTCATGCATGATTCAATTAATCTGTTTTTCTTGTTCCCCAAAAGCATTATCATATATTAAATTTTTAACTTAGTCTCCAAATAATTAAACAGTGAGTTCTTACTTGATATACAGCATCTCTGGCTGCAAGAGTAAGTATATCAGCACATGACACTGTAGAAGGACAAGCATTCTCTAAATCAGACTTTATTTTATCAATTACATCAAATCCTCTTATTGAATTTTTATTAGGAAGTGCATTTTTCTCCCCTTTTAGTGTGTCTGTATCATCCAGTAGCACAGATCCATCACATCCCTATGTAACACAAAAATGAAATAAGAAACACATAGTTGATTGATAAAAAATTTCGAGCAAATAAATACCAAAAATAAAAGATAAACAACAATTGAGAGAGCTTAATTACATTAACAAAACAATCATGGAAATGAAGGCGCAAGAGAGAAGCAGCAATCCTAGAATCATTAGCTATAGCTGACAAGATATTGTCTTTAACAATTTTGTTCAGATTTGGACAAGTTCTGTTATAGAAATTGTAATATAGTTGAGAGCACACAAGTGGAGTAAGAAACACAAGACAAAACATGAAAATAAAAACATGTTTGTTAGAGACACACTCCATGAGCTGAAACTATGTTGACAAACTTAATTAGAACTTTGTGTGACAATAAGTTGTAAGCTGAAACAATTTATAGAAGGAAAAAATAGCACTTGTTAATTGTTAACATAGTTTTTATAGAGTGGCAGAGCCACTATGATTGTCCTTATCTGTTAAGTTTGTTACAAGTCCAAAATTTCTGCTCTAAGTGGCAAGATGATGCATGAGTATATTAAAAATAGTCTCCAAATTAGTATAGTGCATAGTTTACATATGATGTTTAAGGGAGCTAGATTGAAAGAGTGTTATTTTATTTTCGCCTAGTTGTCCATGCACTACTATAAGATACTAAGAAACTTGCATTTTCATTAGAATAAGTATTGTGCATTGTTAGAAGAAGAATATTTCAAAGAAATAATTATAGATATATACCGTAAGTGCTTCATGTTTCATGTTTGACTGTGTTATATTCAGTGAATATGTTATGTGGTGGAACATGAGTGTACAGTCATGATATAAAAGTTACCAAAACAAAACCAGGGAGAATAGATAATAATAATTTATTAACCTACATGATCAACTTTCTGCCATCTATAAACTTGTGGACAACAAATTAATTGAAATACATTGATTTTAATTTGTGGTCGAGTTCAAGTAATTGATAAGTATTGAACCTTTGATCTAGGTCGATTCAATTAGGGAAGTATCGAAATTTGATCTTCCACAATCCATAGCTACTTACTTTTTGATCGAACTTTAAATTACGGAAAATGTTTTTTTTTCTTTTTAAAAACCGGAAGACCAAATAAGTTGACTTTTCAACAAAAATAACATTGAGATTTTGGCTCTGTTTGGTAAAAATAGCGGATAGCTGATAAACTAGCTGATAAGCTAACTGAATTGTTTGGTAAAAATAGCGGTTCAACTAGCTGATAAATGTAAAATGACATAAAGGGTATTCTTAATTCATAATAAAAATTATATCATTAATTTAAGTATTTGTAATTTTGTAAATTAATTTTTCTTTAAAAAAATACTTTAAATTTATTAATTTAATATATCCTATGTATTATAAATTAAATTAAATTTTATTCACTAAAATTTTATCTTATATTTATTATCATTTAAGTGTTTCCACTTTATAAAGAAAATAACATTTACCTCAAAAAAAAAAAAAAAAAGGTAGCACTAATAGAGTAATACTAATAACAGAGAATAAAGAAAATAACACTTACCTCAAAAAAAAAAAAAGAGGTAACATTAATAGAATAATAGTATTTTGTTTCGTAAAAAAAAAAAAAACGAAGGTATATATTTTTTCAAAAAAAAAAAAAAAAAAAAGGCCAGCTGATATATATACAAAAATTGGAATAAAGGGATAGTAATCTTTATTACGTAGCTTATTATAAAAATTATAATGGATAAAAATACAATTTAAATGAAATAATAAGGGTAAAATTGGAAGAAAAAGTGAGAAGCTATAAGCTATAAGCTCAAACGCTACTTGAAATAGCTTCTGAAAAATAGCTTATAAGCTCGTGAAATAAGCTATAAGCTCACGGTGAAAAAATGTTACCAAACAGAGCTTTTTTTGTCAAACGAACTTATAAGCTATAAGCTAAAAGCTAAAAACTCTTTTTTGGGGTTTCCCACATAGACCCTTTATATGAACTAATACTAATGCTAAGGTCTTATATTATTTTTTATTTTTTTTGAATGGCACTAAGGTCTTATATTAGACATTAACGATTGCTCACACAAAGTGATTGATATTTTTTTTATTTCCCCGCCATTTTGTGTAATGGGATCAATGGTATTATATGTTTTTTATCTTCTAAGATGAGTTTCGTACGACTCTACTACACCTGCATTTTCTACTTAAGCGCAAGTCTTATGTTTCAAAACTTTATCTTCATATCTCAAACTTTTCATCTATCTCTTCTCTCGATTCTCTAATTAAAATAAAGTCATAAGGATATAGACTAAATAAATTAATTATTCAATGAATTTAAAAAGTCAATTGTTTCTTATAAATGAGACGAGACAAAATATTATTTTCTACAAAAGCATGCACCATAGAACAACTTTTTTAAATTAAACATGTCCATCTATGGAAAATTCTTTTATATTATCACTCACAATTTTAAATCTATATCCAACTTTTCATCTATCTTTTTTAAATCAAGATAAAAATTTCCAGCTATGGAAAATTCTTCTACATTATATCACTCATAGTTTTATAATAGTTGTATGGATTGTGATCTTCTCGTATAAATTTTTAATTGTTTGAACTAGCAGGTGGAAGTAGGCCAGGTCGATCGATAGAGATTTACAATCCGACCTACATTAGACTCAAGTCATACCAGACTTGTTTATTATAATAGAGAAAGCTTAGTTTTTTTTTTTAAAGAGAAAGCTTAGATTTTTGAAAAGTTTATTTAATTAAAAAGGTTAGACCACGAATTGTTAAAAAGTTTTTTAAGCATATATGACTAGCCTATTTAAATAAACATAAATTATATTTTTATTTCATTTCATTAGATTTTGTCCTTTAGATTACATTATAAATTTGCTAATGTTTTGAATAATTTATATTTATCAGCCTACAATAACTTTTTCATATTTAAATACATTATTATAAACTACCATTAAAGTATGATATCATATGTAGGTCACATTTTCCAAAATGTCATGTTAAATTTCCAATCTTTTCACAAATTATATTGTAGCAAAATGACATTGTTGCTTTGTTTCATTCTTGAGAAATGTAATGGTTCCTATTTCATATTGGCTACTTATTTGATTGGCTATTGATTTGGTATGCGAGTTTGATTGGAAGAGGATGATTAACATCTCATACATATAATGAAGCTTCAAAATGACCCGTTTTTGAACCTATATGTATGTTATATGTTTGATGTCCACTTTGTTTTACTTTTTTTCCCATATCTCTGAAACTAAGTAGTGTCATGGCTAACCTTGCTTTATGTTTGATTTCGTTGGTTTTAGTTTTTATAGTTCTCATATTTTGTAAATGGTTCTTTGCTTTATGATTTGTTCACTTTATTTTGAGCCTTAAAATGTTTGCATAAATTGAACGTTTCCAACTAGAATATGATTTGATTTTAGAACAAAAAGGGTCAGCATATGGATCATGAGGGATTTTGGAATCAAACATTTCGATATTTAAGTCATAGTATCATAATAAGTACATGCCCAAAAAATACAATGCAACTACAAATATTCATACATTATGTTTAGGATTTGCATCTAACATCACTTTGTGTCCTCTTTGTTTCAATATTTCAAGCACAAGCAAAACTACTTCCTTATATTTTCAAGAACAAAAAAGTTTCCAAAAACTATAATTTCACTCAAATTGAAGTTGTATTTAGTGCAATCTCTCAATTGATGCATTTAGATAACAAAAGAAGGGTGATAAGTGAAGTATATTTGAGGTACCATTATGCCTCTATGTTCCCTAAACTTAGGATTTATCATTGCAATACTCCATATTATCCTTTTTAGCTTTTAAAGTGTCGAATTTTGATTTTGAATTTTGGCTGAAATCATAATTTTCCTTTATCTTTTTTTTTTTTGGTTTTAATTTTAGCTTTGTTTGATTCTATCCACGACTATTTCCACTTCTTTCAAGTATAATACAAGTTGCTTTTGATGTTTCACTTATATTGCAGCAATTATATTTAGTGGGGTAAATGTCAACGAAAAAGAGTGTCCTTCTCTCAAGTATTCCTACATTACAGATATGTAATTAGTTCTGTTTTTCCTTAGCATGAATGCATAAGGGGTTTCTGCATAATTTGAAGTTGGTTCAAGGAAGGTATTTCACAACTATAGCTTCTACGTCGCGGTGCTTCAACCATGTTATAGGTATGCCATTATATTTATTTTTTCATGTAATAACTGGACTTCGATTTCTGAAAAGTTGAGTATTGTGAAAAAGGAGGAATTGGAAATATTGCTGCAATTATTCTTACAGGGGTAAATGTCAATGACATAATAAGATTGTTGTTCTCTTAAATATTCTTATATTACTGATTCATAAACATGGACGAACCCAAAAGTCTTGAGTAGTGAGGGCAATACACGCATGCACCCACCCACCCACAAAACACACACATGCAGACACGCATGCGCATGCACTACTTTAATTTTGAAGTCATAATTATACATCATAATTCTTTCGAAAAAAATATATATTTCATAATTGTTCTCTTGTGATTTCGCGTTCAGTTCTTAATAATATTCATTGTGCAGAAAACACTTTCAATAATTATAGTTGTCACATATATATATATATATATATATATATATATATATATATATATATATATATATATATATATAACTCTAAAAGCAAATATACCAATGAGTACACAACATATTTTCTTGTCTTCACTAATGTTATAGAAAGATTTATGTATATAAAAATAAGAAAATCCTAATAAACACCTTTAGGACATTCTTTAAGCAATCAAAAGGGATAACTTTTGCTTAAAAAATAGTGTAATTATTACCAAATATTTTCAAAACAAAAATTATTTTTATGAAATCCTTAAATAACACCCTTAAATAGAACACTTGTTTACATGATCATATATACCATTAACCAAAATATCTATATTATTATGTATATATCATATTACAAAGATCGTTATTTTAGTTAAAAATAATACAAAATAGTATTCAATTTTATCATATTATTTTGATGCTTGGAACAGATTTTGGCATGCTACTATTTCTTTCATCATTGCTGCAAATGCTTAATATCCTAAGGAGATCGGTGGTTTGATTTTGTATGTAATTAACTTGATTGTTGTATTAAGGCTTTTATTTTGGTTGGTGTGTTAGAGGCTTACATTAGGACGATTTTTATCTTAATATTGTATCTCTATTAGTCCTTTTGTGTTTTTTAATAGACCCGTCAAAAGTTTAGTTTAAAATTTAAACATAACCCATATACTTACTTATTAGCAAATACTAACCTGTTCCCTAACTTGTTGACCACGTTTATTTGTAGTGATTACTCCAAATTCTCTTTTGGTTTGCTCCTCATGATATTTTAACATAAAATTCAAATATGAAATATCAGTGATGACCACTCCAAATCTTATTTTGATCTGGTCATCACAATATCTAAATTGAAAATATAGTCTATATGAGTAGTGAAGGTGTCACTGTCAACTATGCAAATTTCAAAGTTGATGATTAATCTGAATCCTCTTTTGGTTTGGTCATTTGATTCGGCCGCTATCCTAATTTATAGATTATTAATTTTAGTGGCTCACCCGAGATTCTTTTTCGGGCTCAGCCATTGTGTGTTTTCATTTTTCACTTTGATGTTCTTCATTTTTCGATTCTTTGTGTTTTTGTTTTTTGTTTTGAGAGACACCTTCTACTTCCTCTTTATGATAAAATCGCGATTTTGAGAACGATCTTTCTATCTTCACGATATGCTCACCATTTACAGGAATTAAACAAGTGTAATCTTTTTATTGAATTCCCTTATTAATCTGTATCATGTTTTGATATGTTTTTTGATCATGTATGAACTTTATGTTTCAGTTATATAGATCATGGAAGCTTCTATTAAAAAGAAGATGATCGACAAAAGTGACACCAATATAGAGCAATTAATTAGGAAAGAAATTGAAAAGGTGTTTATACCCTAGCAGTGCATTTGTATCAAGTATAATGAGTATTTAGTTTTTTGTTATAGAATTTAATTCTGACAATTATTGTTTTAGACAAATGAAAATGAGAAATCTAATAGGAGGAGGATTGAGAAGGAGTTCAACCAGAAGCGCCTTGACTTGTACCAGAAGGAAAAAGAAGATATCAAAGAGAAATGTCCTTATTTCTGGACAAATCCAAACACACATAACATATTTATAGTACTAAACTTTTTAAAATCAAAGGAAGAGAAAATACAAATGCAGATCATATATCTAGTTAACAACCCTACAATTTTTCCTTATTTGACCCTGTTGTCCCGTCAAAACACCAATGCGGCCCATTTTCTCAACAGAAACCGCAAAATCTCTGAAAAACAGAATAGGCCACTTGCTATAATAGTTAACCAATGAAGCAGTTGTGCTGTCACCCAAAAGAGCTTGGTCTGATTGAAGTAGTCCAGAATTGCTCAAAACATTCCTGTAATATGTGTTGTCAAATGTGTTGCTTGTGACAGGATCCAATGGAGCTAAATTGGTGTCGGAATCAGCTTGATTTGGACATACTCTTTGTAAGTTTTGTAGAAGTGATGAATCAAGTGATGGATCAGATTTACCCGAGCCACCAAAGTCGAATAGTCTTGGCTTGAATGTAAAGCATTGAGCAAACCCGAAGGTGTGTGCACCTGTATATAGTTAATACACGCGTGAAATCGGTCGCTTCACTAACTAGTAATCCATTCGGTCTCATATGTAAAAATTCTTTTTTTTCAGATTCAATGAAATTTTAAGGATTTAAGGTATGTCTTTTTACTACTAGCCCAAACTTTTGGAGTTAAGGATTTAAACATTAATAGAGAAATGTTTTGATGACCTTATCAGATAAAATTATATGAGACATATATTTGCTATTCATTGTTTTCTTTTACTAGGCCAACTCTAATGGGTTTTATATGTTGTTCATGTTATGTTACAAACATTTTCATACAAATAATTGTGAAGGAAGTAAACCTGAGAGCACTGCTACATCCTTCTTTTCAAGACCTTTGGAAATGAACTTAGCAGTAATATTTTCAAGAGGTTCAAAGGGTGATGGCAAGTTATTTGCCTCACTCTCACTCGCGGTTGTGCCATCTCTACGACCAAGAGGCACAGCCCAAAATGGACCTCTACTCTGGAAAAGAAAAAATACAAAAATTTTAAGTAACAATATGTTGGAAACATGCAGTAATTAAAATGTTATTGCTCATGCATGATATATTGAATCAGCTTCTTCAAACTTATTCAAATAGTTATAAAGTAGTGAGTTCTTACTTGATATACAGCATCTCTGGCTGCTAGAGTAAGTATATCAGCACATGACACTGTGTTGGGACAAGCATACTCTAAATCAGACTTTATTTTGTCAATTATATCAAATCCTCTTAATGAATTTTTATTAGGAAGTGCATTTTTCTCCCCTTTTAGTGTGTCTGTATCATCCAGTAGCACAGATCCTTCACATCCCTATGTAACACAAAAATGAAATAACAAATCAACACATAATATTATTAAAGAATAATTTTAACGATCCAACGGTATATTAATTGACAGTGTAAAAAATAATGGAAATGAAGAGACTTAATTACATTGACAAAACAATCATGGAAATGAAGGCGCAAGAGAGAAGCAGCAATCCTTGAGTCATTAGCTATAGCTGACAAGATATTATTTTTAACAATTCTGTTCAGGTTTGGACAAGTTCTAATGTAGAAGTTGTAATAGAGTTGAGAGCACACATTTGGAGTAAGAAACACAAGACAAAACATGAAAACAAAAACATGTTTGTTAGAGACACACTCCATGAGTTGAAACTATGATGACAACAAAGGGAAGTTAAAATTTGTTGAGTTTAACAAACATAATTAGAATTGTGTGTGACAATAAGCTGTAAGCTGAAATAATTTATAGAAAGAAAAAAAAAACACTTGTTAGTTGTTACAATAGTTTTTATTGAGAGTGGCAGAGCCACTATAATTGTCCTTTGTAAAAGTCCAAAATTTCTGCTATAGTCCCACCTCGTGAAGTTAAACAATTGCTCTAAGTGGCAAGATGATGCAGTATATGAGAATATTAAAAACAGTATAGTGCATAGTTTGGTTTTATGATTTTGTGTGGCAGTTAAGAATTTTCTTTAATCTTGATGATATTTCATTGTTTGGATTCTATGATTGGTATTTTCCTTTATCTTCCCACCGTTGTGTGAAGGGGCTTTAGTGGTATTGTATGATTTTTTTAGTTCTAAGCTAAGATTTGTATAACACTTACTAAACCTGCATTTTATACACTATGTTTTACTTCTACTTAACCGAATATGTTGTGTTTCAACTTTCAAAAGTCGTGAACTATGACTATTATTCCTGTTTAGTCTCTAAGCTATAAGAAAATAATATGTAATCCTTAAACTTTGTGAAACCCTACACATACAAATCCAAATCACTTATGCACACACACAACAATAAACATTAACCAATGTTTTCAATAATAATAATAACAATAAATTAACTTTTTTTTCTTCCCTTTTTACATATAGTTTAAGGGTTAATTTGACCAACTTCATATATAGTTTAACAACTACTCCCTCCGTCCCATAATAACTGAGTCATTTTCAAAAAAAAAAAGTCCCAAAATAACTGAGTCATTTCACTTTTAAATACAATATTAATTACTTTTTTTTCTCTTTATAACTTTAATTAATATTACTTTCATCACTCCGAATTCAATATATTTCACTTTACATTTATGATAGTGGAGAATGCACCAATACTTAATAAAAACACTTAAACTCATTTTTCTCTCTCCTTCATTGATACATTTTTCTTAATCTATGTGAAATGATCATTTGGCTCAGTTAAACTGAGACGGAGGGAGTACCAGTTATTTTTATATGATTTGGAAACTGAGTAACAAAGAAGTTTTTGATTATTGATCTCCATATTATCAATGGTTAAGATCATAGCTCAAGATCTTCACATTATTTTCTCAAAAAGAAAAAATTCAACAGAGAGAATCCATTTCTGCCTATTATACTCCTTTTTTTCTTCTCCAACACCTTTCAAAGAACCTCTCTCGATGCTTTCTCATATGGTTTTTGTTATGGTACAAATTAGGTAAGATCACATGGACGAAAGAAAAAAAAAATCTCTCTAGAGTTCAACATTATTGCGTATTTTAGACAATTGGACAACGTGACATAAACTACCCTAATCTCCTAAAAAAAAAAAAAAAAAACTACCCTAATCTAATGTTCCAAATGGACAATATGATATAAACTAAAGGCATAATACTCAAAGCCACTGAAAGTAATCTATCTTGATCTTTGATTTCCTACTTGGACTCCAATGAAGAATAGTGGGGTTTATATGTATGAGTGTCCCTTTAATTAAATTGAATCTCAATATATCCCACGTTCTGCACATGAGAAATTAAAGATTAGGTTAGAGAAAAATAAAGAACTTTTCTTTCAGAGGAAAATAAAGAATGCTTACATACCCTCTATTTTTGGATGATGCACTAAAAATAGGTTAATATTTCTTTTGATCCCTATAATATTAGCAAATTTTTGTTTTAGTCTCTGTAAAAAAAAATAGATTTCAACATTATCATTTGAGATTCTTCCACTTTTGGGTGGAGGCGGAGGCGGAGGTTGTTTGTGTGGGAAGATGAGCAGTTGGGGGAACTATGTTTATTACTTCAAACTGTGATTTTGCAGGTTGACAAGGACGACAGATGATTATGGAATCTAGAAAAATCTAATGATTTCTCTGTTCGTAGTGCTTACAATTTTCAGACTGCTCAGGTCATTGTTGACGCTCCGGTGGATGTGAAGTTGCTTTGACATAAGGATATCCCTCTGAAGGTTGTGGTTTTTGCTCCGTTTCGGAATAGATTGCCAACAAAAGATAACTTGCTTCTACGTGGAGTTATAACTAATGATTCTTGTCCCTGTGTTACTGGATGTGGCTCTCCGGAAACTGTCAATCATTTATTTTTACATTGATCGTTTTTTGGGTCATTTGGAATTGTATTCTCCGATGGGTTGGCCTTTCAATGGCCATCATGTTCTATGCTTCAGATCATTTTAATCAGTTTGGTTTTGGTGGTGACAGACCTCAGGTGCGACAATCAATATTGAACGTCATTTGGTTTGCTACTGTGTGAGAAATATGGAAAGAAAGAAATAACAGGATTTTCAACGGTAAAGAATGCTCGATTATGCGATTAGTGGGCAAAATTAAGTTATTTTCCTTCTCGTGGTTGAAGGAGAAATTTGTTCAGTTTTCCTTCAATTACCATGGATGGTGGCTTAGTCCCCTCGCAATGTTGGGCTACGACTAGTTTGTTATTTCTTTCGTTTTTTTACCCTTTTTGTTGTTTTTTCTTTTCCCGATTTATAAATATTTTCAGACTGTTTTTCATGGACACACCCCATGCTATGAATGACATTTTAATTTGGTAATATATTTTATTTTAATCTCTTAAAAAAAAAAGTTAGCATGACACTTTTTTATAAGCAAAAGTTTTGGTGAGGGACAGTGCTTTAGTATTAAGTAAAGAAGAGACACATTCTCTCATTCCAAAGATGCACCATGTATGGATCACTTTACTTTCAAAGTCTTTTTGCAATAAGAAACTTCTCATGAATTAGGGCTAACATGACATGTTTTTGCCGAGACATATATACAACCACTAATCAGAGGCATGTCTAATGTTTTTTGGTCAATGACTTAAAACGAGTTAAATTTTTTACAGAACTGTTTAGGTGATAGTTGTAGGAAAAATATCGAGGTTGTAGCTTTTGTTATCTTTCTAGAATTTGTACAAATTATGCATCGATATTGATCAAATCAAATGCATGGACAAACTTTTTGTCCAAAAAAATAAATAAATGCATGCACACATTTTTCATCCATTAGAAATACAACACATGAATAATGTTTCTCAAAAATAAAAAAATCAAATAAGAGAGAAAGTTGAGGAAAGATGTATAAATGAATCAGATCGGATGACACCAAGAGAAAAGATATATCGTACCATTATAACTTTCATTTCTCTTTTCTCTCAACATAATTTTTATTGTTATTCCATCTATTTTACTAAGTGGAATTTTTAGGTTGTTGAACTGATAATGAATGACACACGGGAAAGCCTACCTCCTACTTTAAAAGGCACAAATCGTATGACAAACTACGCTATTGTATTTGAACAGCAAAAGAGATATCATCGGTCATGAAAAAATGTCAACACAAAATAAGAAACGGGTTTGAGGATTGACATGTTATGTTGTATTGCTTACATTATGTATGTCGTTAATGGAACTTGTGTGTGTGACAATTGTTTGGCCTCCAACCTAAACGAAGCGGAGCGGTGACGAAATCAAACTTATGGGATATATATGTGATGAAAAATCAAATTGTTGGATATACGTTGTTTTCTTGTCTCATGATGATATATTTGTCTACGTAGAAGATGGACGAATCAATTAAATTGAGGGTTGGGTTCCTTCTAATTTGGAATATAAAAGTTGTAAGTCAAAAATAGATGATCAAGATCCTCTTGTGAGCCACATCAAAGTTATCGCTTCCGGACCGACTTTCATACTTATCCTCTCTCATTCTCCCAAGCAGACCAGTATCTAAACTATCACTAGTGAGACCAATCTCACTCTGCCCCAACTAAACAACAAAAAATCCTTAGGGAAGGCTTGATATCTAGCACACATACAAACACTAAACATGATATCGGATGACACGACCGTGTCAGATTCTCCTGTAAGGGATGACACGATCGTGTATTCTGATGACGCGACCGTGTCAAGTTGTAGCCACACCAGATTATTACCCTTTTTTTTGTCAGATAGCCTAGTGGCTAGAATTCATCTTATAAGATCTTATAAGATGAATAAGTGGGGTGTCCGAGGTTCGAACCCCGGCCCCTGCATATAATAATGCATTGTTCTACCAGCTGAGTTATGCTCGCGGGACGATTATTGCCCATTTTTATTAGACTTAAATAATGCATTATATATTATATACAATATATGTTGTATTGTTGTATTTTGTTTCATGTATTCTTATTGGAAAATGTTATTTCTCTAGAAAAATATCATAAAAAAAAAATAAAAAAAAAAATCAGACACAGTCGACAAGTTTTAATTGCATGATTTATTTGTTCACTTCCTATTTTTCAGGCACACCTCCTTGAATTGTGGTGCATTCTGATTGACTCCTTGAATAATTCTTGATGCTATTTTTCAAGAGATATAGCACTGCTCATTCTTATTTCGCCTAACGATAAAAAGTGCTTTTACTTTCACAGCGTCTTAGTGTGTTACAGGTTCTCTTTACTTTTTCTAAGGCTAGTCTTAAATTAAATGAATCACACATGTGATATGAGAGATGGCGATGGAGAGGCGGCGTAACAAAGAGACGGTATATATGGCAGTGAGATGGCGAGGTGGTGACAGGGTGACAGTGAGACGGGATGACGCAGGCGGCGAGAGGGAGAGATGATTGGGTTACAATGAGAGTTGGTATCTAGACCTTTGAAATCTTTAATTAACACGTGTTGGATATCTGTTAAAGGAACTAGAAATAAATGAAGACCGGGATCATACATAGATTGAATAATGGTCTACCATTAAGAATATGAGAGCAGTACAATGAAACATAGGTGCCACATAAGAAAGAAAAATGACTGACTTGGAACAAATAGGATTACTTAGCAAAAACAAAATAATCAATAAAATAGTTTGAAGGTGTGATTTAAAAAACTTAATAGATTTAGGCATCAGATAGCAAATAACTCTAGTCTAGTCTAATATAGTCCAACATCACCGTAAAAACTGTGTCCTTAATCACCAACTACAAAAATTTGTTGTTTATTCAAGTTTCGCTACACTATAGTGTTATTGCGCCCCTACGATTGCTACTTGACAACACTCTTAACATTTCCCTAATATATAAAATAGCACACATACATGATGATTTTGGGGTTAAGATGGATACAAGTGGCGTTGGAAGAAAAAAAAAATGATTTTAAAGTAATATAATAGTGTTTTAATTAGGTATTTGAATATTATTACATATACATGTCATATTTTTCTTCGACAATATTCAAGATGGTGATTAATGAGTGGGTTAAAGATCTTAAATTTGATTACATTATTTTCAATTTTTTAAAGAGATAGATATATAGATGAAAGGTAAAATACTAGCCTATATTGTTTTAGTAATATGTGCAAATATATCGATGAAAGGATAAAAAGTGAAATATAAAAGAAAAAATGAAAACAAATAAGAATGTTATCAAGTAAATGATTTATATTTATGTTCAAAGTGGTAAGTGTAATAATTATAATGATTTGTCCAACAAAATAGAATGTTATCAAGTTTTATGCGATTATTTATAACGAAAAAAAGAAGTTATTTGAGATAGATAATAAATACATAATATATGAATGTATAAAGATAAGAATTTACAATCTTGTTGTATTTCTAATTAACAATACAATATTCATTATAACATGAAAAGCATGACTCTAACATTCATACTTAATACATGAAGAATTGAGAAAAAATTCTTGTATGTAGTTGGATGGTGGCCTTCTTAATGATTGATATGCATGTAGTTTTTTGAGGTGTTTTAGATGATTGAATATATGAATCCAAGAGTCATATTTAATACTTCTTCTGTTTCACAATATTTGTCTTTGTGCACGATTATTAAATAAATAATTAATTGTGTTGATTTCAATGGTAAAATTAGTAGCATTTACCAAAACATCCTTATTAATTTTAGTTAGTGGAGTGGTTAAGTTGGATGAATTCAATAAATAAGGGTATAATAGTGGAAAAAAAATAATAAATGTTGCATAGGTATTGTAAAGTGACAATTATTTTGAGAAAAAGAAAAATTGCTAAAGAGACAATAATCGTGAGATGGATGGAGTGCATGTGAATGAGTAAAAATCAATGGTGTATAATTTATCTAACATTTGATATTTAATTATTTAAATTTAAAGATTTGTTATTGGGTTAATTATTGAAATTGTCCATGTAACATACGCAAAGTTTAAAAAAAAAATTATGTAACATTCTACCATTGTAATTTAACATTCTTTCTATTTTTGTCCTCAAACAGCCTAGTCTCACAGAAGACGTTGGTGAGGCAGGGAATGTTGCCACTGCCACGTTGTTTTGCCTCAACTATTTTTTTAATTTGGCATCCAACTTAAGAACTAGCTATTCTGAGGGGCTAAATCTCACCTTCTACTTATGGGGGTTTCATTCAAAATTAGAGTATAAATATGAATCGACTTAGTCACCGAAATTAGCTTCAAGAGAAATCAAATCTAATATCTTGAGAGGAGCTCACATGCACACTTTAAAGTCTTAAGCCAACCACTAAATTAACGTCAAATGAGTTCAAAATTTACCCATTAGCGTAGCAGTGAGCTTATTTAAAAAAAAAAAAAAAAAGTTAGACATACTTTTATGTCCATATATAGGTGAAAACTAGGCTTTGTAGCTTGTTCTATTTTACATTAGGATATTTCCAGCCATGTGGTGGCGGCAAATAAAAGCTGAACCAAACTAGGCTTTGTGATCTCTTAGACTTTGTTTGCGAGTTTTGAGGGGAAGGAAAGGCTAAGGAGGGGAAGGGAAGGAAAGGGAGGGAAGGGAGAAAGGAGGGAAAACCTTCCCCTTGTTTGGGAGTTAAAAAGCCAATAAGGTAAGGAGATGGAGGGCTTATGTTATAATTTTACTATTTTACCCTTTTCCCTCTTAAAATCAATACATTGTTATACTTCGTAATTTAAATTCTAATTTATTCAAAACAACTTATCGCATGAAAAACAAATTATTAAGATCTATTTTTAAAAAACAACTTATTTAAGCTATTTTGCATAAATAAGCTATTTTTGAAAATAAGGTCGTAATAAGCTGTTTTGTATAAATAAGTTGTTTTGAATAAGCGGTTTTTGAAAATAAGGTCGTAATAAGCTGTTTTGTATAAATAAGTTGTTTTGAATAAGCGGTTTTTGAAAATGAGGTCGTATTAAGTTGTTTTGTATAAATAAGCTGTTTTTGAAAAAGACAACGTATTAAGCTGTTTTGTATAAATAAGCTGTTTTGAATAAGCTGTTTTTGAAAAAGAGATCGTATTAAGCTGTTTTGCATAATTAAGCTGTTTTTGAAAAAGAGGTCGTAATAAGTTGTTTTGTATAAATAAGTTGTTTTGAGTAAGCGATTTTTGAAAATGAGGTCGTAATAAGCTGTTTTGTATAAATAAGCTGTTTTGAATAAGCGGTTTTTGAAAATGAGGTCGTAATAAGCTGTTTTGTATAAATAAGCTGTTTTGAATAAGCGGTTTTTGAAAATGAGGTCGTATTAAGCTGTTTTGTATAAATAAGCTGTTTTGAATAAGCTGTTTTTGAAAAAGAGATTGTAATAAGTTGTTTTGTATAAATAAGCTGTTTTGAACAAGTTGTTTTTTGAAAAGAGATCGTAATAAGCTGTTTTGTATACATAAACTGTTTTGGATAAGTTGTTTTTGAAAAAGGGATTGTATTAAGTTGTTTTGAATAAGCTGTTTTTCTGAAAAAAGGTCATAATAAGCTGTTTTGTATAAATAAGCTATTTTGAATAAGTTGTTTTTTAAAAAAAGATCGTAATAATTTGTTTTTGATTGTAATAATTTTATTTTAATTTTATAAATAAGTTGTTTTTTAAAAATAGATCTTAATAATTTGTTTTTCATGCGATAAGTTGTTTTGAATAAATTAGAAGTTAAATTACGAAGTATAACAATGTATTGATTTTAAGAGGAAAAAGTGTAAAATAGTAAAATTATAACATAAGCCTTCCATCTCCTTACCTTATTGGCTTTTTAACTCCCAAATAAGGGGAAGGTTTTCCCTCCTTTCTCCCTTCCCTCCCTTTCCTTCCCTTCCCCTCCTTAGCCTTTCCTTTCCTTCCCCTCAAAACTCGCAAACAAAGCCTAATAGATCACAAAGCCTAGTTTGGTTCAGCTTTTATTTGCCGCCACCACGTGTCTGGAAATATCCTAATGTAAAATAGAACAAGCTACAAAGCCTTAGTAAACATCATGCTTAATCGGAGAGAGATTTGGGCAAGCTTTGCACTGCAAAATGTTGAAATTTTATTTTGGCAATTAATCCTTAAGGTTTTGTTTGCGAGTTGGATTTTGGAGGGGAGGGAAAGGGAAGGAAAGGTTTATGGAGTGGTAAACCCTTGTTTGCGAGTTTTAAAAAAACAAGGGAAAGGTTTTGGGGGGTTTTGAAGGGCTTCATTTGTCCAATTTTAAAGTTCCCCCAAATTGGAGGGTTTTGGGGAGTTAAACATACAAATTGACAATTTTGCCCTCTTAATAATTCAAAATTCCAATTTTAGACATTACTAAAATTATTACAATCTTTTTTAAAAACAACTTATTTATACAAAACAGCTTATTACGGCCTCATTTTCAAAAACCGCTTATTCAAAACAACTTATTTATACAAAACAGCTTATTACGACCTCATTTTCAAAAACCGCTTATTCAAAACAACTTATTTATACAAAACAGCTTATTACGACCTTATTTTCAAAAACAGCTTATTTATGCAAAATAGCTTAATACGATCTCATTTTCAAAAACAGCTTATTTATGCAAAACAGCTTAATACGATCTCTTTTTCAAAAACAACTTATTCAAAACAGCTTATTTATATAAAACAACTTATTACGACCTCATTTTCAAAAATCGCTTATTCAAAACAACTTATTTATACAAAACAGCTTAATATGACTTCATTTTAAAAAACAGCTTATTCAAAACAACTTATTTATGCAAAACAGCTTAATACGATCTCTTTTTCAAAAACAGCTTATTCAAAACAGCTTATTTATATAAAACAACTTATTATGACCTCATTTTCAAAAACCGCTTATTCAAAACCACTTATTTATACAAAACAGCTTATTAGGACCTCATTTTCAAAAACAACTTATTCAAAACAGCTTATTTATCCAAAACAGCTTATTATCACCTCTTTTAAAAAAATAGCTTATTCAAAACAGCTTATTTATGCAAAACAACTTATTACGACCTCTTTTCAATAAACAGCTTATTCAAAACAATTTATTTTTACAAAACAGTTTTGGATAAATAAGTTGTGTTAAATAAGATGTTTTTGAAAAAGAGATCATAATAAGTTGTTTTATATAAATAAGCTGTTTTGAATAAGCTGTTTTTGAAAAAGAGATCGTATTAAGCTGTTTTGTATAAATAAGCTGTTTTGAATAAGCTGTTTTTGAAAAGAGATCGTAATAAGCTGTTTTGTATAAATAAGCTGTTTTGAATAAGCGGTTTTTGAAAATGAGGTCGTATTAAGCTGTTTTGTATAAATAAGCTGTTTTGAATAAGCTTTTTTTGAAAAAGAGATCGTATTAAGCTGTTTTGAATAAGCTGTTTTTGAAAAAGAGATTGTAATAAGTTGTTTTGTATAAATAAGCTGTTTTGAACAAGCTGTTTTTGAAAAAGAGATCGTATTAAGCTGTTTTGTATAAATAAGCTGTTTTGAATAAGCGGTTTTTGAAAATGAGGTCGTATTAAGCTGTTTTGTATAAATAAGCTGTTTTGAATAAGCTTTTTTTGAAAAAGAGATCGTATTAAGCTGTTTTGAATAAGCTGTTTTTGAAAAAGAGATTGTAATAAGTTGTTTTGTATAAATAAGCTGTTTTGAACAAGTTGTTTTTTGAAAAGAGATCGTAATAAGCTGTTTTGTATACATAAACTGTTTTGGATAAGTTGTTTTTGAAAAAGAGATTGTATTAAGTTGTTTTGAATAAGCTGTTTTTCTGAAGAAAAAAAAAGGTCATAATAAGCTGTTTTGTATAAATAAGCTATTTTGAATAAGTTGTTTTTTAAGAAAAGATCGTAATAATTTGTTTTTCATAAGATAAGCTATTTTTTAAAAAGAGGCCGTAATAAGTTGTTTTGTATAAGTAAGTTGTTTTTAAAAAGTGATTGTAATAATTTTATTTTAATTTTATAAATAAGTTGTTTTTTAAAAATATATCTTAATAATTTGTTTTTCATGCGATTAAGTTGTTTTGAATAAATTAGAAGTTAAATTACGAAGTATAACAATGTATTGATTTTAAGAGGAAAAAGGGTAAAATAGTAAAATTATAACATAAGTTATCCATCTCCTTTTCTTATTGGCTTTTTAACTCCCAAACAATGGGAAGGTTTTCCTCCTTTCTCCCTTCCCTCCCTTTCCTTCCCTTCCCCTCCTTAGCCTTTCCTTCCCTTCCCCTCAAAACTCGCAAACAAAGCCTAAGAGACTTCATATATACATATTTGATGTTAAAAAAAGTAAAAGAGGAAGTGAATGTTTGATATCACATAATTTTACCAAACATGCAGCCCGCCGGCCTTACTATAGAATAGCAACAGGATCCTCCGTAACTGTACACAACACAACACTGACAACAGAGTTTGGAAAGGGACCCAAAAATAAAGGAAAAACATAATGTTCTACAAGTCTCAATAACTAAAACCACAACTTTATATAATAAACTAATTAATAGAGAAATGGTTGAGGAAATAGAAGAAACCCCCATTACATAATTGACTGTAATAGTATATTGTTGCTAATAATACTTGAAATTGAAATCTAATTCAAAGAATTCACCAGAAGCTGCAACACAAGAAGTCAAAGAAACCTTGTGTACAGTCATAACAGCAAGAACAACTGCATCATCCCATAATAAAAAACAAAGTCAGACAATTAATATATGTTTGGTGTCACAGTGGATGTATTGAAATCATAGGAAGCCGTCTTGATTTTGCAAAAGTTATACAATGTAGTTTTTGCACAATCACGGTAATCTATATAGCTCTTGCAAAATCAGAATAATTCATCGTAATTTTGACAAACCTACCACGATACCAAATAAATGTTTTTATTTCTTAGAATTATTGCAAAAATTGAATGAATTTATGAACAAAAAGAAACAAGATAGATTGATTACCAATCGTTGATGATTTTGTCTTGTAAATCATCTCCAGCTGGGTTTGAAATATCAATGGATTGTGTTTGAGGAGGGTCCATAGCTTTGTTCTTTGATGTCTCTCACTTGTTCTATCTATCTAAGAATTGATGATGAGTATGTTCTATGGGAATATGACAGGTGAAGTGATGTGAAACAATGAAAGTGAAGTAGGAGAGATAATTAATGCACGTGAACGCGTATTGTCATGCCGTTACATTTTCTAAATGAATCAACGCTCATTCTTAATTTCTCATGCCCCAATTAAATACATTCCTTATTTTTTGCACAACAATTAAATATGGGTCATTCAACAAATTAGTATGTGACACAATTGGAATTGACTATCTCACTCACAAAATGCATAATTTTGATCTTAAATCTCTTTAATACTCCATTCGTTTCAAAGTATTGACATTTATATATTAGTTGATTGCGACATATATTTTTAAACGGAATTAAAAATCTCATAACTACATTCTACAACACACATTGCATTCAATAAATATTTGATGCATTGAGATGTTGATCGAATTCTCATTTCCACACTTTCATGCACATAGTATGTGAGAGTTTCATTGCTCAAAATGAAAAGACAAAAAACTTAAGTTGAGTACCTCTCCTTTTATTTTATTCCTAAAAGAAAGTGTAAAAACTTCCTGAGAGAAAATGTTTCTATTAAATAGCGCTAGGTTCGTGAAAAATAAGGTGTAAAAACTAATAAAATAAATTGAGAGCTATTTTTATCCGCTAATTTCCTTAAAACCTACCCGACTAAAAGTACATTTTTGGATGAATAAAAAACTTTTTTTTTTTAATTTGAATTTACCCAATTGGAGGATAAAAATATTTTTTTTCCTATATTTATGCATGTGAAGTGCATGTTGGATGAGAAAAGAAGCTCCCAAAAGTTTGGGTATCAAGAAAATAAGTGTATGTTTGGCTTAAAAAAAAAAATATGTTTGATTTCATTTTTGGAGGAGTTAAAATTAATTCTAAATGTGTAGAATTTATTCTAACATGTTTGATGTTCTTGAGTATAATACAACCGATTTAACTTAAACAATTGATTATAGCTGGAAGTCTCTCAAAAAAAGAAAATTGATTATAGCTGGAATTTGTAGTTTTTGACTTCTTTAATTGATTTCTTGCCTTTTTCAATTCACTTTTACATATGAATATATTAAAACATATATGATCACATTCAACTCAAGTTTAAAGAAAATCAATTAAATAGAGTATCAACTTACGTCATAGAATCAAACACACACTAAAAACATTTTACTAGATTACATCCCCACCCAAACCGGAGGATGAGGCAGACATATTATGTACATAATCAAATTTGATTTCATCCTAATGTTGACATTTCTGTCCAATTTTTTAATTTTTTTACAGAAAAGTTGTCAAATAAAAAATACAATGGTGTGATCCAATCTAATGAAAAATTAAAAGAAAAACAACAGCTTTTGATGTAATTGTTATTATTTTTACATAACTTATGTCACCGTTGGAGCACTCTAATAATAATATACAAAATCTGCTTCTACATTCACTTGCAGTATAAACTCCATATTGAAT
The DNA here is from genome assembly GCF_003473485.1 of Medicago truncatula. Lineage (NCBI taxonomy): Eukaryota > Viridiplantae > Streptophyta > Magnoliopsida > Fabales > Fabaceae > Medicago > Medicago truncatula. The sequence continues at coordinate 6,630,596 of NC_053046.1, forward strand.
TTGCCCTTACTTTCATAGGCATCAATGAAAATTTCAGGAAGATCCTACATCAGCAACAGCTGCAAGTCACCAAAAATAAGGTACACATGAACTCAAGTCATTTGTATAATGAGTGAGAACTTCCCTTATCACATTCATCTGAAAATGACCCTTTTTGTTTTCCTATTGCCATGTTTGACACATCCTACAATGACAATAATCACAAATCTGATTGAGTGTGTTGCAAGCCGAGCATAGACTTCGAGGGTGAGCAGGGAAATGCTTCAAGAGTAGAGCGAGTGGGACATCCCAATGCCACTGTAATGTAGAAGTTACTATGTTACATACTTCAAGAAAAGGATAATGGATTGTAAAGTAGAAGTTACTTTCTCATATACTTAAAGATAAGGATAATGCATAAAAATTATGCAGAACATAATGGTCAAGTTGTACGCAGGATGGGTCATGGATTCAGAGGTTAAAAAATGTAGGAAGATAATCAAGATATCCAAGTAACTAATGAAGAATCCTCACCTCTCGGTGGCAGATTTCCCTTTTCCAATCTGTGCACTGACAATGGAAAACTGATCAGGTTTGTTTTCTGATAACCCTCTGGGGCTATGGGGTTTATCCTGCCAGCATAAGAAAAGTTAATATCAAATGCCTGGTTTGGCAAATAGAAAAGAGCCACAGATCTTATATTATTACCATCAAGGTTGTTCCATTATATAGATGGGAGGAAGGTGAAGGATCTGAATGTTGTACGTTTTTCAGAAACCGATGCTCTAATAACATTGAAGCAGTTGGCCGCTCTGCTGGATTTCTTACAAAGCAAAGCCTCAAGAAATCTTTACCTTCTGTTGACAATGTTTCAGGTATAGGAGGGGTATCCTTCATTACCTTAAACATAGCTGCAGCCTGCATAATTAGATCAAAATTCACACCTATTTAACATATGAAGGACATGTATACATACAACACCTCTGTTAAATCCACAAGCTACATATAGAGAGAAGGGGGGAAAAAATAGTTGAATAAAGATGCTTGAGTTGGTTGTTGAACGAAATTTTACCGAAACAAGAGATATTAACAATTCAATATTATATATCCTCCATTGGCAAATTCAGTTTCTCACATAAGCTCGTATAAGACCATTTCTAAATATGAGGTCACATTGTTATCAAGTTTATTTTAACAAATTTTGGGGCTTATTATACTAATGGGAAATCAAATTATGATATGTATAATGAAGTGGCCTGAATAAAAATTGACAGGAGCCAGAATTTTATTGTAGGGGCTTACTCCTTCATATTCACTCCAAGGAGGCTTTCCCGTGAACATTTCAATAATTGTACAACCCAAACTCCAAATATCAATTGCAAAAGCTAGATCAGAGCTGTTATCTTTATGTATGACCGCTTGCATAAGCTGTATGAGAAGCAAGTTTGAGTAAAGAACACGTGATACATAAGAGAGTAATTTAGAGTTCAAATATACAAATATACCTCTGGAGCCATCCAATATGGACTTCCTTTCAAAGACAGATCAGCAGAATGCCCAGTTAGCTGTGGAAACAGAGATTCCAAGACTATTAATAGGTGCAAAGTAACTACTGGCAGCAAATTGGTGGTGAAAGCTACTAAAATTCAAAAGAAAGGATAATTCTATGTCATACATAATTCAAACTAAAGAACATATAAAACTTAGAGAAGCACACTGTTCTAAAAGCAAACGTATAAACATCACAATCATATCCGAGTAATGAAAATTAATAGATGATCAGTTGATCACCCATATATGCTGCAAGAAGTTTCGTTAGTCAATTGCAACTGAACCGGCTTGAATGGGTAATAGAATTGTTGATTTCAAACAAGCAAAATAAAATTTGTCCTTCAAGTTTAACTCCTGAACTTGAAATGCAAATTCCTTCTTGTATCATGATATTGATTAAAAATTCAAAGTATTTGTACAACGAGTAAACCATTCTCTTTATGTCCTCGTGAGCTTAGCTCAGTTGGCATGGACAATGCATAATATATGCAAGGTCCGGGGTTCGAACCCCGGCCACCACCAAAAAAACCATTCTCTTTATTGAAAAGTATATCATAGAGGGGGGATTTTACAACTCACATGCTTGGCCATCCCAAAATCAGCAAGCTTAACAACACCAGAAGAATCAACAAGCAAGTTAGCCCCTTTGATATCCCTATATGAAAAGAAAAAAGAATGTCATAAGATGGTCTAAATAAAAAATCAAATAGTAATTTCTGGAAAAAATAAATGAAAAGCAGAAAACACACTCCATTCAAATATATTTGCACAAATATCAGGTAGAGATTTCTTATCCTAGTTGGATATTGAGCAGCTTATCAAGCATGTGACCCATACCTGTGAATTGTCTTTTTGCTGTGCAAGTAAGCCAACCCCGAAAGAATATGTCGTGTGAAATTCCGAACAACGGATTCTGTTATCGCACCACAGTGGTCCCGAACGTATTTATTTATTGAACCAGGATGGATAAATTCCAAATAAATATAAAACTTGTCTTCTATCTGAAAATATTATGACTTATAATTAGGTTGTGTGGCATTTCTATCAAAAAAATTACTTATCATGGACACAGGACTCCTAATCAACATTTAGAGTACTTACTATTTCACTACCGTAATACTGCACAATATTTGGATGTTGTAGATGGCTGAGAACTTTAATTTCCTGAAAAAGAAATGGGTACAAAATAGTAATAAGGATCAAGTGAGCTAACAATAAAAAATATCTTGAATAGCTAAGTCATTTCAGATAGCAAATTGATGAGATAATTTGATCACACATCCATCTCCCCCCAAAAATTACATATCCAATTGTCGAGAATCCAAAGCAATGAGCAATGCAGTCTGCATCTAGGCTAGCTTGGAATGAAATTTATTGTCTCTATGACATTGACACTGAAATATTCTACATTCACATTTTAAGTTTTAAACTCTTTAACCATAATAATATGGTTCTGATTATAACTGAAGTGTCCACACCAACAGACAGAACAAATAAAACAGATAGTGAATTTAAATGTACATACTTCATACACCATACATATAATAAATAAACAGCATTAACAACCAAGTGATGGATGAAAACCTGTTCTAACTGCTTTATACTCTCGGCAGATTTTGGATCATCAAAAAATATGTCTGCTTCCTTCATTGCACACAATGCTCCAGTTTCTCTGCAAGGAATGAAAATATGTTTCAGAGATGCCAGATGAGAAAGAGAAAAGTGAATAGCTCAAACTGGTTGCCTAACTTTGGTACACATACCTATTAGTGGCAACATAAACACTTCCAAAAGTACCTCGCCCTATAAGTTTACCCTTTTGCCATTGACTTTTCATAGATAAGGACTCTGTCTTAGCCACTCCAGGTTGAGAATAGGTAGCATTGGCAGAGGGTGAAGGTAAGGAAGTTCCAGGCCAAGGAGGCAAGGGTAACGGGTGAACACTGGGAGGAGGTGCAGTTGTTGGGTATTCAAGAGATAACCTTTCACGGCGTGCAGCTGTTGGGTAGTCAAGGGATAACCTTGGTAGGGGTGAAGAAGATCTAGCTGGGCTTTTGGGGTTTTTTCCTCCAGGACTTTGATGGGGAGAAGAGGCACCATCAATGCCTGACGCAGATAAATCAAAGAAAGCAGGAGGTGGTTGCCCCGTAGATGTTGGCATTTCTGGTGCAGACCAGAATTGATTTGCTTTTGGTGACACATAATAATATGGCACAAAATCATCTTGTTTGGTGTCATATGGGCTGATTGTGGGACTGGTAAAGGGAGTATTTGAAGTACTAGTACTCCTTGGAGGGACACTTATCCGGAAGTTATTCCCTCGAAAGCCTGGAGCTGCATCCCCACTTGTATCTTGACGCACACTCCTACTCCCAGGTGGCCTTGTCTCCGCATTCTCTGCATTCCTTCTCGTCTCTTTGCTTGCAAAAACACTGTACATGGAATTTAGAGGTCAGAACATGCTGCAAGAAAATCCTCATTAATCAAAAGGACTATTTTTACATATCTTTTTTGAGCAACTCACTCTCATTTACTTCAATGGTACAACTCTTAAGAACTCTGTATTTGAAAGGCATCTACGTCGCGGTGGCCTAGTGCGCCCCAACTTGGGCGGGCGTACTGGGCCACAACAATTTAATACCCTTCATTGGAGTAGTTCTAACATAATCATTGATAACTAATATGAGTTTGATGACATTAATAATTTAAAAAAAAAAAAATGAAAGTCCATTGTCTAATTAACTTAACCTAACAAAATCCTCAAAATGAATTACCTGCGCATTTTAAATCCAACGGGAAGAGAACCAACACCAACATTAACATCAGATTCCGTGACTCTACCAGAAGCTTCTCTCGGCGACAGGGATGGTCCAGAAGCTTCTTTCGGCAATGGCGACGGCAACCGACAATCAGCATCTCTTTGCCTTAACAACCCACCAGGTGACTCCGGCAACGGCAACGGCTGAGGTGCAACGGAGGAAGAAGTATTAGACCGAATATAACCCCGTGCACTCGGAGACCGTTGAATCGGTGCGGTTGAGTATTCAACGTTAGCATCATCCACGTGTCGTAGCTTCCTTGATCGCGTTGATTTTTTACCGTTGCCGAAAAACCACGTGCCGCGCGAGCTCCTCCTTGAATCAGAAGGTTCTGAAGAAGCAGATGAAGGAGAAGAAGAAGAAGCTGATGATGATTTTCGCGTTGAAGGAGATGTAGCGGAAGAGGAAGAAGAAGAAGAAGAAGAAGAAGGATTGAAAATTAGGGTTGGCAACCAACGCATGGCGAATGCAAGCAATAATTTACATTACAATAATTATGATTAGAACAAGAATGATTCATTATTTGTAAAACATTGTCATTGGGAAGAAGAGGAAGAGAAGGAAAAAGAGAGGAAAGAAAATGTAGATTTCTTCTCTTTCTCCTTCTTTCTATCTTCTTCTTCTTTCTTTCTATCTATCTTTCTCTGGTTGTTGTTTGTTTTTGTTTGTTGTTGCTGCGTTTGTTTTTTCTGTGTAAACGATCACACGGTTTGGCAACGCCAAATGCGCTGCTCTACCGTTCCCGCCAGATGTGCAAACTTCTTTTTCTATCTTTTTTTTTTTCCCTCACCAAACGAACAAAATTGTGGAGGTGTGTTTAGTAAAAATATATGTAATATGATTTAGGCTATTGTATGTACGGTGGGTCCATTGAACCTATATTTTTTCCTTGGCCCACTGTTTTGGCAATTTCATATGAAAATTGCTGTTCACACATATGCAAAGGCTTAAACACGCATATAAATGACTGAAATACCCTTACGATAGTTAACTGTCGAGGAAAGGAACCGGCTTTCTTCGGAAGTTAATTTCCGATGTGTCAACAACAATTAAAAAAAAAAAACTCCATCGACACTTAATTATGAAACAACTCCTCGGTACTTAAGTGTCGATAGGATTTTTTTTTTTAACTGTTGTTGACACATCGGCAGTTAACTGCAGCCGGTTCCTTTCCTCGGCAGTTAACTACCGCGAGGGTATTTCATTCATTTATATGTGTGTTTCAGCCTTTGCATATGTGTGAACAACAATTTTCATTTCGTATTGGACTCACGTTGTAGGTTTATGATATATGTAATTTAATTATTTTTAAAAATTATTTACAAATAGGAAATTCAAGGAGTGTATCACTACCATTAATAAACAAGGAGTTTGTCCCCTTGATACGATCATCACACAGACAAATGTGTTTTCTTACTTCCAAGTTAGCCTCAAATGTCATACAAAGAAAAAGACTCATATATATAGCCTACGCATGGACATTTGGTGCCTAATTGCTGCACACAACTTAAAATGATGGCTAAGCTGCATACCATCTAAACGCATAATAGTTGTGCATATGATATCATGTGTTTAGGTGCGCACACAGTCCAAACATGGTTCCTAATTGAAACTACGATTGTTTCATCCTAAAATTAGAAGGTCTTAAGTACGTCAATTCTTTAATCAAGAGAATGATTAATAGGATGTGAACCAATTAATATTGTCATAGATCTTAAGAAAAAGAAAACTAACAACTTGTTGCTTCAATTGCACCTTTACTTCATAGCATTATATCTAGTTAATGGCCTTTTAACTTGGCTATTTAAGCTCCATAACCTTCATGTATGGTTGATCCACATCATTTTGTCACATACGTGGAAAATGTCAGGTCTATGGAAAGATTATCTCTCTTCAGATCTAACGATTCTCACGGCTGATGCATTGTAAAAGTATTATTGATCTATTTTCTTAAAAGAGGTGCTATATGACACGAGATGTCATATAGCACGACATAAACAAGAGCACAATATTTATCTTTTAAAGATATGAACTTGCGTCCCTTCTATATTTAAAAGCTAAAATTGATTTTGGTTCAAAATAATTATTAACTTAGCTTTTGAAGAAAAAATTTGTAGAAAATTTTAAATAATAAATCCATTTAAGTCCCCTTAAATTATAAATATTAATCCCTCCGTCCCATTTTATCTGAGCCTTTTTTTCTTTTCACACATATTAAGAAAAAGTGTATAAATGAAAGAGAGAAAATAGTTTTGAGTGTCTTGTCAAGTATTGGTGCATTCTTTTTTATTATAAATGCAAAGTGGAAATATATTAAATTGGGAGTGATGAAAGTAAAATTAATTAGAGTTATAATTAGAAAAAAGTAATTATTGTTGTATTGAAAAGTGAAATGAGTCAACTTTTTTTTTGCAAATGGCTCAGTTATTATGAGACGGAGGGAGTAGATGTTTTGTTGAGTAATTTTTTTTGTTCTTTGTCATCCTACTTTTTAAAAAAATTGGTATTGGTTCCGGGACTGACTAATCTGATGTGTTTTATTCCATTGATCACTTGTAGACGATCCTATTTAAAACTAGGCTTAATACATCATTTGGTCCCTTAACTTATTTGTGGTTTTCACTTTGGTCCCCTAACTATAAAGTGTCTCAAACTGGTCCATAGTATAAGTTAGGGGACCAAATGATATATTAAGCCTTAAAACTAAAATACAACTCTGTATGGACTTAGTCCATCAAAACCGACATCAGAGATAATCGAACTTGAGACCTTGAGAAGAGCACTCCAGGATCATCCTATAAATTACAATTGTTTGTAACTTAAGAGATCAAAAACATAAATAAATAAAAAAACTTAAAAAATTAAAATGCCTAAAGTTTGCAAATTAAGGAACCAAAACGAAAGGAAACTGACTTAAGGTACTAAACTAAAATCTAAAAATAATTTAAAGGACTAAATTGTAATTTAAAAGAAGAAAGATAAGAAAAAATATCAATGGATATTGGTTTAGTAGAAGATACTAAACTCACACACCATGATAAAATTAAATCTTAGCGAAGAGAAGTACTCACATTTTATCTAAGAAACTTCAAATAAGATTTCAACTAATAGAAAAAAAAACCTATTAAAAACTTTATTAAAAAAAAATAATAATTGCAAGTTGGTTAAATATTCATGCGAGGACGACGACGAATGTTATGTCACATAAAGAAAAATTATTCATTTTCTTTCATTTATCATGTTTGTGAAATAGTCAAATACGTCAATCATAAAGAATTTTTCAATTTTTAACCATGTTGGTTAAAAAATTATTCATTTTCTTACGATGATTGTCGTATTTGACTATTTCACAAACATGATAAATAAAAGAAAATGAATAATTTTTTTTCTTCTAAAACATCCTCACTAGCTAGCCAGTGTTACATTTGTGTTAATGTGCAAATTATTATAGAATTGAGCAAGATAACTTCTCTAGTTGCCTTGGTATTATATGCAGTAAAAGAGAAAAGAAGAAAAAAATGAAGCTTGCCCAAATAAAATTGATTCTCACAAATAGAGCTGTAAAAAAATGGGCCGGGTCAACGGGCCAGCCCAAAAGCCCATATTTTTAGACCGGGCCTAAAAAACTAGTCTAAAGATACACTCGGGTTTTTTTGGCCCATACAAAATTTGGGTTGGGCCGGCCCATTATTACTATATAATTTGAGTTTTTGTTAAAAAATAGTATATTTGTAAAAAAAATTATCAACTATTTTACTCAATAAAAAAATATTTAAATAAATAAACTTAATAAAAATGAATGAATTTAGCTTAAAGCTTTAAAATTTTAAAGTTTATAAAATATTAATTTGATTTAATTGAATGAATAATATAGAGTTTCATTAATATTCAATGTTAATGTAAAATCCAATTTTATTTTAAGAAAAAAAATAGTGGTGAGTGACTAATATATAAAAAAAATGAATAAATTTTAAAAGTAAAAAATAAACGGGCCGGATCAGACTGGTCCATAACCCACACAGGCCGGACCGGGCTCTAGAATAGCGGCCCAATTATAATTAAGCCGGGCCGAGCTGACCCATTTATGTAGTCGGGCCTCTTAGATCCAGGCTGCGTCAGGCCAGCCCATTTGACACCTCTACTCACAAACAAGGTAAAATCTCAGTTACCAAGCAGAAGATGGTAAACCTTCCCTTTCTGGGTAGATAGGTAAAGTCTTGAATGGGAAGCGCAGTATGATTGACTAGATAGATGACACATGATAGTGAGTGGGGTATTGGTTGGCTTGGCTGTGAGGACAAAAAGGTTGTAATACTAATCAGACAACATAGCAGACCAGACCAGGAGACGTTATTGATAGCATCAGAATATTCATATCATCCATTTAATAGTAATAATGACAAATAAAGTTTCATTGGTATTATTCATTCCCATCATGTCAAATCCATGCACGTGATAGGACTCCCTACTTCTTCTCAACAGTTTCCACACCAATTTCAAAGTCAACAGCGACAAAAAGCATTAGGAGAAATCACAAGGAGAATTGAACTTTCAAAATTTGCTAAATAATTCAGCTTTGAAGCAAATAAGACAACCTAGTGAATGTTGCTGCAGGAGTCATCAGGTCAATCTTCTTCATGCAACAACTACTTCATTTCTAACTCAAAAATAATAAATTAAAAATTATACTCTACTTAATTTATTTATTTTATACTAAAAATTTATGATTTAACTTCAATTATATAGTCCAATTATTAATTTTAAGATAATTAAAAATTTAAATATATTTGAAGCTTTTATAAAATAGTTGTAATTCTTTCTTATTAAGTTTAGTTATCTATTATCATTATATTTTTTTTTTATCGATACTTAGTTTTTTTTTTTTTTTTGTTAATTTAAAGTTAAAAAAAAAAATGAAAATTGTCACCAACTAATTTTTTTTTTTTTTTAATAAGATAAAAGATAAATTGTCACCAACTAAATTTGGGAGTACACACAAATTACAATTTTTGGATGACTGAACTTGATATATAGTATGGTATTTTAAAAGCATTTTATTTTGTGCATTAGTTATATTTATAGTTTAACGTTTTGAAACAAATATTTCTTTCATCCTATAAAAATATTTTTTATAAGGAACCCGGAAAACTGTTTCTTTCGTCCTAATGCATGGCTTGGAAGTCTCCTCTGTCTCTTACATATGTTTGTGAATATGAGCTTCCACAGGGACATCCTCGATCGGTCATTATATCAAAGGTTTTCATTGTCACATTAGAACTTTTCTGTTGTGGATGTTGATATTTGGGGTATGCTCTATGGCCTTCTTGCCTAACCAGACAACTTTCAATCATGTGACTCTACGTAGGATCAGACTTTAGGCTTTGTTTGCGAGTTTGGAGGAAAATGGAGGGGAGAGTTTGAAAAAAAGGAAGGAGTAAGTGGAAGAAATAGAGGATATTGAAAAAAATGGATATGAGAGTTTATTTTTCTTCCAAATATAAAATCCTCATCATTTTGGAGAACTAAAAATTTATATTGGAGGAGAAATTTGGGGAGTTTGAGAGGGTTTATATGAATTATTCAAATTAATATATGTTATTATAATATTCTTAAAATTAAAAATATACTAATTACAAATATTAATTTATCACTCTCTAAAAAAATACTTTTTTAAAAAATGTGGAAGATTATCAATTTTTTCTTATATTTCTCACCACCCAGAGTCCTAATTAACTTCCCCTCTCCTCCAAACTCTCAAACAAAGCCTAAGGTGTTGATTACTACCATTAAAAAAGGATGCACTAAAATTGCCAACTCAAAGATCTCTTGATCGAAATCTTCAATTTGATAAAGGAAAATACTAACAAGTGCTCTTAAGACATTGTTTAAACATTTAAAAGTAGTAATTTTTATATTAAAATTTGTATAGTTATGACTTTTACCCATATGTTATTTTAGGTTCCTTAAGCAATGCATGTATGGTACATGTTTGGCAGGCCCTTTGATAAATGATTCTACCCTACGGGTTCATTTATAGGGTGATTTTTTTGGACTATTTTGGAGTTGGGACTTGGACGATCTTCCCCACCTTTTTTGTGTCTTCTTTTACAATTTGATGTAATAAAATTTAGGGGTGTTCGCGGTGCGGTTTAGTTCGATTTTGAGGCTCCGAACTGTAAGATAAAAAAGCATGTGGTTTGGTTTGGTTGACTTTTAAAATAAAATCTGAACCAAACCAAACCAATGTGGTTTGAGTTGGATCGGTTGATGTGGTTTTTTTGAGCCAATATTTTTTTTTGTTTTCAACATTAAAATCCAGTTAAAAAGGTAAAACACAACATATTTTCAGCAATATTTTTAATTTTATTTCACATGATAATTTTATTTTCACCAAACAACATAAATCAAATTAAAAACATGGACACATAATTATGTAAGAAATATAAAAGATTAAGATTTTATCATTCTCTACAAGTTCAAGTAGCACATCAATACATTTTTGAAATCAAAAGCAAAGAAAAAACTTATCAACAGAAAAAATATGTCATTTTATAAAAGTTTTCATTGAGTTTCTATGAGTATTGGTCCACGTGACATAGATTTAATTAAAGTTTTTCTTATATTGCGGTTTGGTTTTTTTTTGGTTCGGTTCGTAAAATGAAAACCGCAAACCAAACCAAACCATGTAGTTGAGTGAAAAAGTGATCGGAATACATTGAAACCAAATTCAATTTTTTGCAGTCTTGGTTTGGATTGGTTCAATTTATGATTTTTCTATTAGATTGGTTCGATTTTGAACACCCTTAAAATTGAGATCTACTTTGTTTAATTTGTTTTGTTTATTTGCTCTTTGAAGTTTGAACTCTAAGAGTGTGTTTGGATGGGGGGATATTTTGAGGTAATGTAATGTTTTGAGGGAATTCAATTATTTCGAGTGAATTCAAACAATAGAATTCACCTCAAAGTAGTTGAACTCCTTTAAAATATTACATTCCCTCGAAATGTTCCCCCATCCAAACACACCCTAAGATCTTCTCTATTTTAATTGATCTATCATCCTCTCAACATAATATTTTTTCAACAAAATAAATTACTCAATCATTTCCGGTAGAAGTCAATATTACAAAGACAATTGTAGATACTAATTCTTGAGAAATACTTTTTTTTTAGAGGATTGGTCTCTACAATTTGTAAATGGTATGTTTAAAAAAAACATTAGGTTGTTGAAATGACAATATTATTGTGGTTAGACTGACATTAATTGAGGTAATGAGGTCCCCTGTTTATACGGGGCAGATAAAAACATGGTTAATTGGTTTGTGAAACAAGAAAGAAATGGTTACATATGAAAAGACAATGATCTTAACCCACACAAATAAACAAAAATTGTACCTCAACCAAGTGACAGAAGGTGTGAGGGAATACATTAATTGAAAAGAGTCCTTCTGTACGCAATTGCTCACCAACACACTGAGTCACTGCACCCCTCTGGTCCTATGTCCTGCTTCTTTTGCAGTCACTGTGACACACCAGTCACTACCATCATTCTCTTCTCCCACCCTTTTGCCCCCCTGTTATATTCTCCTTTTTTGTTTTTACCCTAATAACCTTCTTTTTTATCTTTGTAATTGTACCTACCCTTTGGTTTTTCTTTCCCCTAAAATATGTAAGGATTAAACAAGACCTGAAAAGTCACTTTGGCTTTAATACATCTTTGACTCTTCATTGCTTCATCTCTATGAGTATTTTAGTAGTAAAGTTAAGGGTATTACAGTCCCCCGTTTTTGTTGTAAACAATATTTTTTTTATTTTATTATAAGTTGTTTTAATGTTTTTACATTTTTTTTTTAAGGAATGTTTTTACATATATTAGAAATGTGATTAAATTCATATTACAAAAATAAATTATGAATGATTTTAAAAAGTTATTTCTTCTTAAAGACATGGGAAATATGATTAAAAGAATAGAAAAAAGAGAGAGTGATAAATTGTGAAGGGAATGTTAAAAAAAAGGCTTAATATCCGCTTCTCTCTTTCTCAAACTCTAGCCGTCACCCCTTTCTTCTTCTCCTTCTTGTCAGAGGGATGATTTAGGGCCAATTTTGACCCAAAAATCACCCTCTCTGAGTTGTTTTTCCTTCTATCATAATTGAATAAGTGATTTCACATATTTTCTGTTTTCTTTAGTTTGTTTTTGTGATTTCGTCGTCTCTGAACGACTCTGTTTGTTTTGATTTTCCTTCTTTGTAAGGTGTGTTTGATTTTCCGTCTTAGTGCGGTGTTTATTTGATTCAAGTTGAAAGATTAGCTTTGAGCAAATGCAGATCCGATCAATGACAATGACTTTGGCGTCGTCAACGTTGCAGATCCGGAGACATGAGTATTCCGGAGATTTGAATATAATCATATTAGTCATATTTGTAGGCATAGGTACTTTGTCGTTTTATGCTATTATCATGGATACTGTGAGTTTGTTCACAGATTCATCCTTTTTGTTTTTAACGAATTTGAATTTATATTGTATCGATGTACTCTATCAATTTGAATGAATGAAAATCGTTTATTTTTGTCAAAGAAAAAAAATATATATATATATATATATATATATATATAATTATTTTTTCTTTTCTTTTCTATATGCTCCCTTTTTAAAGTTTTTGCACACATATTAAACATGTAATAATTGAAGAAAATGAATGGTAATTGTTATCAAATTAAGCTTTCCTCTAGTGGAATATGATGTTTTTGAAGTAACGTGTGTTTTATCAATTAAATGGTCCAATTGAAAATAACTAATGGATTTTTCTAGGTTTCTTTTGAAGAATTGTACTAACTAATTTATTCAACGATCAATAAAAATATTCACATTAACGAATTGATAAGTGAAGTAAAATTATTTTGTAGATATCACTTGCAAATTTACTCACGTGGCTAATGCTTATTGATTTTGGGTAAATTATTTACTCTTTCTGGTCACTATTATAAGTGAAAAAATATTTTTTGGATTTATTGAATAACTGATGTATATGGAACACAATTCTTCAAAGATATCATAGACCTCAAATTAATTTTTAACAAATTGAAAAGTGAAAATAATATTCGTTTCACATTATATTTTTCAGAATGACATTCATTTTGAAATAGATCGACTAATTTATGCTTGTTTTTAGGAAGGGAAACATATACAAAATCATCTCTAAAAAAAAAATTACCAACGCATATTTTTTGTTTTCTTATAGATTTTCATCAAGTAGGGTGAATTATGCTCTTTATCCAAACGATTCTGCTTATTTCCAAAGTAATTGTTCAAATTGCCCCATGTAAGTTAACTTACGTTGCGTGTTGTAAACTTAACTCAAGTTTTTTCACTGCCATTTTTTCCTTCTCTTCTTCTTCTCCCAATACTACCATACGACTACCATCATTGTGCGTTTTACACGAATTATATTTTTGGTTTGTTTTGTTGAAATCTCTTGGCAGCAAACCTAGTTGGATCAAGTATTGTTTTCAAATTCTGCTTGCATGCTTGAATCCACAATGGACTTGGCAATTGTGGTTTCACAGATTCTTCTTGCATGCTTGAATCCACTATGGACTACGCTTAGAAAACTGCTCACGCTGCGTACAGAAAGAAGAAAGAAGAAGAAAAGAAGGGAAATGGTAGTTAACTCACGTGAGTTAATTCACGTTGATTTTTTTGAAATTAACATTAACATGAGTTTAAGTCACGTAAATTGTTCAAATTGCCCCCACGTAAATTAACTCACGCAGGGATATTTTGGTCATTTATTTTGGGAATGAACATATTCATTTGGATAATGAGCAGAATTCTTCAACATTCGTCCGTTCATACATTTTTTTAATAATCTAAAATAAACTTATATTTGGGCTTTGGCCCTCTTTTGTACCAAAAAAAATAAAAATAAACTTATATTAAACGATAAAATATTATCTTCTCAGCGCAAGATGTGCCAAGAAAGAGCAGTAGAGTTACACCAAAAAGAAGAAACACAAAAAAAAACATTAAGCAACGTTGAAACAATATAAAGGACGTTGTCATACATACTCAATATGAGAACTATTCATACTATTGAGTATGTATCAATTTGAATCGGTCTCAATTGATCTATTGTTACTGCTCATACGATAACTAGTAGTTAGGGATAGGGATGACATGATTTGAACTTGTGACATTTTGTAATCCAAGTAACTCAATAGAAACATTGACAACATTTTTCTTCAGCCACCACATCGATAAATATTTGACCTTTTCCAACATGAGGCATAGATTTTACCTTATTATTAAAGATCCTATAATTTCTATCTTGCCAAATCACCCAAACCGTAACAAGTCACAATAAGCACATAAAAGTTTGCCACTTTTTCAGACCGCATGACAAATAAGCATAATGGTAAAAATTGTTAAGAGTCCACATCGGTTAGGAAATGGCCTGACAATGTGTTTATAAGTGGGGGTAATCCTCACCTCACAAGCCGGTTTGCGGGGTTGTATTAAGCCCAACCACGATTTATTAAGATGGTATCAGAGCCTCCTCCACGATCTGTTGGGCCACTTGCTATCGGATTTTCATTATCGGGCCACCCGTCATTTATGTTCACGCTTCAAATGTCCAGTCCTGAGCGTGATGGGGTGTGTTAAGAGTCCCACATCGGTTAGGAGATGACCTGACAATGTGTCTATAAGTGGGTGCAATCCTCACCTCACAAACCGGTTTATTGGGGCTGTGTTAGATCCAACCACGATTTTTAAAAAAAATTATTCACTATAGAATCCTGATCAACTGACGAAACCCCAATCCAATCACGAACCAAGTACCATAGAATGCAAACAATATTACAATTTAAAAATAAATGGTGAACCGATTTCACCGCACCACAACCAAAAACACATAGAGAATCCTCATCAAGTAACTCACCACGCCTACCTAAATTGTATTGGGTTGGTAACCTGTTTTGAAGGAGGCGTCAAGCAAAAACGGAAACCTTCAACAAACACCCTTATATCAAATCAACTCAAAAATCACTCTTGTCTATTGCATTTACGGACTATTAAGATACTCCCTCCGTTTTTAAATATAAGCAAATTTTACTTTTTAGGTTCATTCAATTAATAGCAAATTTTACTTTTTAGGTTCATTCAATTAATGATGTATACGGTTCATATTATTGACCACATATATCATTAATTGAATGAACTTAAAAAGTAAAATTTACTTATATTTAGATACGGAGGAAGTAATGATATACCCCTCGGACTAAGTGCACACCCCGTTCATACGTCGTTAGAATCTAAATTTTAATCTCGTTGATTTCAATGCTTACTTATTACTCATATGTGTGTGGAGTATTTACATTTTTTAGGATAAAATCATGTGTGGAGGAGTATTATTCTAGACAGCATCAATAGAGTAGCATTTAATACCACGATTGACGATAAATGAATTGATGAATTTTCTGCAGTTTCAAATCCCAATTAGAAGGCATACCACGATTCACGATGGAAGAGCTGAAGAAGGAAATTTGGTTTTCATGGGATGGCTTTGGCAATTTATTTGCGTGTGAATTTCAATAGTACAATGTTTTATCTAGTCTTTAAATTTATTTGTATCCTCATTCCTCAAAGTTGTTACATAAAAAAAAAAACAAATAGTACTCTACTCACTCTCATTTCAAATACTAATTCCTCAGTTACCATGGTTTTGTAAAATTTAAAAAGAAAAATGAATTTTGTATTTCGATGACAATTTTCTCTTTTTCCTTTCCCAAGTCATAGTCGTCACAACTTTTCTTCTTCTTAATCTACATACCAAACAAAGATGATTTATGGTCAATTTTATCAAAAATCATTCCAAATTGTTTTTCTTTCTCTTTTAATTAAATAAGTCATTTTTCACATATTTTCAACTTTTGTTGGTTTTGTGATTTCTCATATATTACGACATTGTTTATTTTGATTCCCCTTCTTTTTTCGTTGTGTTTTTTATTCCTCATCTTAATGCGAGGTTTATTTGATTTAGATTGAAAGATTAATTTTGATTAAGTGATGATTCAATCAATGACTTTTGCGTCGTCAACGTTGCACATCCGGAAACATGAGTATTTCCGTCGCTTGAATATAGTCATATTTGTCGGCATATGTTTTATTTTGATTTATGTTATTAACATGAATGTTGTGAGTTTATTCGCATATTCTTTCTTTTTATTTTTAGCGATTTGAAATTTATATTGTATCGATGTATACTCTACCAATTTGAATGAATGAATATCGTTTATTTTTTGTCAAAAATAAATAAATATTGTGCACACTACTCTCAACTGATCACTATATTTCAATATGTATTTATGATGATAATAAAAAAAACTCAATTATTGATAAGAATTATTTTGTAAATTTGTATCACTTATTTATTTAATTATTGTTTTACTAAATTATTATGCATGAAAAAAACTAAACAATAATTATTTAGAAATGTAGGGTAACTATATATATATATATATATTTACATCGAGTTTAATGGCTGCCCCTTCCTAGTTCCTATGCGGCAGCCGGCAGCACCTAATCCTACCTAATATATCATACATCTCAGTAAATTGCTTCTTTTGTGGTGGAGCAGGGCTAAGGTAGGAGTTGCGTTGTGACAGAAAAGCCAAATAAGGAGTTTGTATTTTTCAGGAACTTTCAGACGCCAAATCCAAGATCAAGTAGTATCATTATTTGATGTTTCGGAAAGGGAAAGAAGCCAAGAGTACCCGCTTTTCGTGGTATAAACACCATTCTTGTTGTGGTTCCAAATGGTAGCGTCTTCAATATTTGCATTGAATCTCATGTGAGAATTGTTGATTGTGTCGACTATGTCTTAAGTCAGATTGGTGTAAAGGACATCAATATGCTGGCCAACGGATGTGAAGACATCTTTGACAGTGAGATGGATGTCGTGGATGTCAATGATAGGGATCAAGGAACCAAGGTAGCCATGAGAGCTCCAATTACTGAACCAAAAGGAGGAGTTGCCTGCGCCTGCACGCCAAGTATACCCGGTTTTGAGAATGTCTTTGGCTCGAATTATGAAAACCAAGATGGGGAGCTGCTGCTGCTGACGTTGGCCTCAAGCATGCGTGAACCGGCTAAATACTTATTAGCAAGGAGATTAACCCATAACTTATTTGTGGATTGGACTATGTCCCAGACAAGTTTCCCAAGCATACAAATATTGGCATCTCATGTTGAGTGAACACCCAATCCACCAATACTCTTCGGCCTAGTAACTGTTTTCCAATTGACAAGGTGGATCCCTTTGTTGTTGGATCCTTTCCAGATGAAATTGCGGGTTGTTTGATCAATACTATCACAAATATTTTGAGGAAGCCAATTAATCTGCATATAGTATGTAGGAATGGAGGATAAAACATAAGTTGCAAGAGTCAATCTACATGTTCTATTTAGGAGTCTGTTCTTCCAAGATGCAAGTCTGGTTTCCATTTTTTCGACAATAAAATTAAAATCACTTCTTTTAGGTCGACCTTGAAGCATTAGGAAACCTAAATACTTGCCAAGGGAAGTTGTGCTTTGGATACCAGAAATAGTAGCGAGGCTATTGATTTTGCCATTCGGGGTGCCAGAAGAATAGTAAGCTCTAGATTTGGGAATATTAATTTTCAAACTTGAAGCTCGACTGAACCTATCAAATAAATTGGTGATGAAATAAAGTTGGGAGCTTTTAGCCTTTGTAAATAGAAGAACATCATCAACAAAGAGCAGGTGAGATATCTGAGGCCCGTTATTTGTGATGTGGATTGGTTCCCAACTTCCTTGAAGAACAACATCATGAATATCAACTGAAAGTTTTTCCATGCACATAATGAAGAGGTAGGGAGAGAGCGGATCACCTTTTCGGAGGCCATGAGTGGGCTTGAAAGGGGACATTTTGTTTCCGTTCCATAAGAGAGAGTAAGTGGCTGAGGAGACACAATACATGATAAGCTTGATTGTGATATCCGGAAAACCAAAGTCATGGAGACAAGAGTTGAGGAACTTCCAATTAACATTATCAAAAGCTTTTTCCAGGTCAAGCTTGAAAGCTACATAGCCCTTTTTTCTTTTGGATCTTTTCATAAAATGGACAATTTCCTGCAAAATAATTGAGTTATCATAAGTGCCCCTACGAGGTAGAAAACTACTTTGATAGGGGCCAATAATATTATTAAGAAGGGGCCTTAGGCGATGTACTAAAACCTTAGCGATGATTTTGTAAACTATATTGCAAAGACTGATGGGTCTGAAATCTTTGTAAGTGTTTGGAGAATCAATTTTCGGGATCAATGCAATGAGAGTGTTTGAGATCTCCGGATCAAAATGACTTGTTAGGAAGGCGGAGCGGACTAAATGGAAAATGTCATCACCAACATTGTGCCAGTATTGTATGAAGAAATTGCAGTGAAAACCATCAGGGCCAGGGGCTTTGTAAAGTTTCATAGAGCTGAGAATATTCAAAATAACCTTTGATTTCTCCAAAAATAAACCTCAATAAAAAAATATTTAGTTGGATTTTAATCTATTTTGAATAAGTTTTCCATTTTTATAAAACATAGTTCTAAATGAATGATACTTTTTAAAAAATAGGCCAAATATCTCCCCGGGTCCTTAAGTTTCATGTTTGTTTCAGATAGATCCTTTAAGTTTCTAAGATTTCAGATAGGTCCTTTAAGTTTGAAGTTTGTTTCGGATAGACCCTTTAAGTTTCTAAGATTTCACATAGGTCCTTTAAGTTTCGAGTTTATTTCAGATAGGTCCTTTCTATCAACCTCCGTTAAGCCAAAGTTGATTTGATAGAAAGGAACTATCTGAAACAAACTCGAAACTTAAAGGACCTATCTGAAACCTTAGAAACTTAAAGGACCTATCCGAAACAAACTCGAAACTTAAAGGACCTATCTGAAACCTTAGAAACTTAAAGGACCTATCTAAAACAAACGTGGAACTTAAAGGACCCAAGGAGGTATTTGGCCTAAAAAATACGATCTTGTTAATTCTGAAATATTTTTACAAAATGAGAGTATAAAAAGATACTGGAGAGATATCATAGAGAGAGGGGTTAAATTTAGGAATAAGAGTTTAAGGGTGGCTCTTGATTTAATCATGTTGGATGTCCAACCTCATTATCCTTATTCTCCTGTGATTAGAGATTGGATTGTTAATTTTGATCATACCATCCTCAAAGCGACAAGTGCGCGGATTGACTTGCAAACCATGATGCTCTGAAATCTTGAATTTTTCTCCCCCATCAGCTGCAGCCCAACACTCCCTCCTTGCTCACGTTCTTCGAGTTGCTTGCCTCATAGTGTAGTTTTTAATTTGTTTTGTCTTTTCTTCTTGATAAAAAATCACATAAATTAACCTTTTTAACGGAAATTATATTAATTAGGAAAAATGACTCTCGTGATCCCTTAACTTAATTTTAGATATCAATTTCGGATTTTATCCTTTTTCATGTCATTTTCGTCTTTTTGTATATGAATTTTCAAGTTTCAATCATGATTTTATTTCAATATAAGCACTTAGAGTTCAAATAAATGGCCTTTCATTCAAGTACTCTTATGAATTTTAAATTTGATGTTCGAAAATCGATATGCAGATAGACGTGTCAAAATAATAAAAATTACAAGAAAAAAATGACAAAATCATTATCTGAAATTAAATTAATGGAGTTCGATAGTCATTTTGCCATAATTGTATTAACTAACATATATCTAGTTATTATATTTTTCTGCTATTGTACTTTTAGTTATTTTTGAGTATGAAGGAAGTACACCCCATCAAACGAAAAAGAGTACGAAGGAAGTTAATTTTTGTGACGGAATTTATTAAGTAAATACACTAGTAGTATACTAATAGTACTTGGTATATAGTATCATAGCATATTATACTACTTTAGTGTATAACTTATAATATAGGTGCAAGTTGGTGACAACAATATTACAAAGTACATGTAGCATGATATCACCATTATACGGGATGTCATTAAAAAAGAGGAAAAAACATTATACGGGATCGTGCAGTCGTGACTTATAACTACAAGTTTGAAACTTTAAGTTTGGTAAACCTAAATACTAGAGAGATAGTTAACATAGGTTCCTTTATCAGCAAGTTAAGACAACTTTTTCACACTTCAGGAAATTAAGTTAAGATCGTTAGATAATAAAGTATTGGGCTTAAGTTATTGGGTCATTATATTATATTAGTAAGATAGAGTCAATTAAATTTTATTATATATTCTCATATAACCTTTTACAATGTTAAGCTATGTTATTCTATGAAACCCTAGCCATTTTATTGTTTCCATTCTCTCATTTTCTATTTTGTATCTGTATTGTTAACAAAGATAATTTACTAACCATTTCATATCATTAAAGAATTTCAATAATTTTTTATCATTGCTCATTGATAATTAGGAGAGGAATTGAAATTGGAGATAATATGTGTAGGAGGATATGGGTGTGCTGAAAGAGTGAACCGTTTATTATTTGAATGCATTTTTTTCTTCAATTGTGTGGAAAAAAGTGTTGAAGTGGATATAGAAATGTATATGGTCTTGATTAGGGTTGGGAATAGGTCAGGCCGGCCTACAGGGGCCTATGGCCTGGCCTGTTTAAGTCTGGCCTTGCATGACCTATTTATTAAAAAGATTAGGCTTAGACTTTTTAAAAAGCCTATTTAAGTAAATAGGCCAGACTTAGGCTATCAAAAAAGCCTATGAAGCCTAATGGGCCGGCCTCTTTATGCATGTTAGGCTTCATAGTGGACTTTTTAAATAGACTTTAAAGCTTTATAGTGAAATAGGCTTTTAAGGCCTCATAGTAGTAATAGACAAGTCTTACACTGAAATAGGCTTTGAGGCCTATTAAACCTATTTAAAAGTAGATAAAATGGAATGTTTAGTGACTTTAATAGTAAATAGGCTTTCAGGTCAGGTCAGGCTTTTAAATAGGTCAGGCCAGGCCAAAAAAATAGGCCTATGAAAGGCCATAGGCCAGGCTCAGGCCTGCAAATTTTTTCGTAGGCCAGGCTCAGGCCTATTAAAGCCTGGTCTGGTCTGGCCTATTCCCAACCCTAGTCTTCGTGGATAATGGAATGAACCATTTAAATCAGTTTTTAGGAATATTGAATGGAGGAAGCGTAATAAAAATGAGAATCTTGGTTGTGTGGTTCGCTTACATTCCAATAAATTTGGAAAAGTATATACATAAACAAATCAAATTTTCTAAACATAATGGTTGTTCAAGAAGGTGGGAAAAAATCACAACATGGAAACGATTTGATGTGAAATTTAATCAATTGAGCAATGAGTTCAGAGGATTAAATACTTCTTCTAGAAGTGGTTTTTGGGTTAAACTTGTCATTTGCTGAGACCGATACTGGTGGGTGGAAAAAAAAACCAAAAAATCGAACTGAACAAAAAAAACCAAATCATTAAAATTTCGAAACCGAATTGAAATAGTTCAGTTCGGCTCAAAAGAGGTCAGTTCGATTCAAAACAGTTTGAAATGGTTCATCTCAATTTAGCTCGGTAACTAAAATTCGATTTCGTTTGTTTTTTTTAATATTTTTTTCAACAGTATCAACAATAACAGTTCAGTTCAGAACAGTTCAATTCGGTTTGAAACAGTTCAGTTCAGTTCGAAATGCAAATAGTTCGGTTCAATTCAGTTATTTTAAATTTAGCAAACAATTTAGTTTGGTCAGTTCTGTTTTCATTCCGAATCGAATCATGCACACCCCTATGATTGCATAATTTGAGCATGACGGTAACCAACCTTTCTTTTCTAATGGGAAATCAAATATAATATATAATTATACCAAGTATAAAAGAATGAGATGTTAAATTTTCATCTAAAACTTTGAGTAGTGCTAACAACACTCTCTTTTTAACACTTTCTTCATCACCACTTATCTTCTTATTGGTTTAAATGGTGGGTCTCACACTTTGGAAACGAGCTCCACTAAAAATGGTGGGTCATACATTACATTCATCCAATGAAAGAATGAGTGTTAAAAAAAAGTGTCCCTAGCTTTCCTCCTAAAACTTTATGACACTGCGGTTGTGAAACAGTACTGCATATACTTGAACCCTATAATTTCAATAATATGTACTGTGATGTATCACACTAATTCAATCAATAAACTTCTTGTGACATTGCCTCTCATTTAAGCTAATAAATGATGGTTGTTTTAAACAAAAGGATGAGTATCATACCCTAGGGCAATATGGAAATTAGGTTCAGGGGCAATTGACTGGTTCAGAGAAAACAAATTTTTATAGGCCACATTCGCATGACATATTGATGTGGTTCAAACTTAAAAGCATTAGTTTTACGGTTAATTTTAGAGTCAATATTTTCAAAATAAATTAACCTAATACTCAGTAGTTTCTTACGAAGTCATTTATACTTACTTGATTAAACTTTAATGAATCAGATAATTAAATAACATGAGAAATAGTTATTTTTAGTTCCTAAATATATAAAAGTAGTTACAATAGTCTATCAATGTATCAAAATTTTAAAATAGTCTTTAATTATGTAAGATGTTTGTTAAAATAGTCATTTACATTAAAATGTCTCATTATTATTGTCATATCAGTCTCAATATATTTAATTATTATCGTATTATTCATTTTTTATTTTTTTATTTTTTTTGAAATGACAAATATTATTAAACCGGAACTCTCGCAATATGCTAAGAGACGGTAACAGAAAAAGTACAAAGATGCTGCATATAGGCGTAACATCACCCAAAAACCAACCGCAGAGAAACGAGGCCAAACCTAAAACAACCAACCACCACTCTGAAATGGCTTAAGCTATGACTCAAATCTAATACAATCCACCAAAATTCAGTCCCATGGCTATGCCTCAAAAAGCCCCGCCAAAGGACCCTCAAAATCAACCACAAGGAAAGGAAAAAAAACCCAAATCAATGTAGAACAAAGTTAATGTTAGCGCTGAGGAACTATTTTAATATTTGATATATTGAAAAATTATTGTCCATTACATATTCTCATATCAAAGTGATTATCATCCCTTAAATAAGGAGAATGTTAATCAGTGTCCAAAGGATAATGTTTAAACATCTAAAACAAGTAAATATTAATGAAAAAATTGTGTAATCATTACATTATCAAAAGTAACATATTATATTTCAAATATAAAAATTTTATTTGTATATTATTTAATCATTGCTCTAAGGGCACCGGTTAACAAGACTTCTAAAATAATAATAAAAAAAAGTTGATGAGTTAGGTTTGTTGGGTCAAAAGAAGGAAAAATAGTGAGCAGTGACGGCTGCAGCGGAAGGCAAGATGTGGAACGGAACAGTCATTTGCGGGGGATAGCTTAAGGTTTAGTCACTTCAGAAAAGTGAATGAATCATCAAAAGCTGGTAACATGTCAATCAAAGCTACATTGCATGTGCTCAGTATAGTCGTCAGTGGTAGGAGCTCAAGTCAAGAACGGGAGGAGAAGAAGGAAGAAGAAAATAAAGAAAAAAATTAATCTAAACAACCACTCTTCTTTTTTACTAAAAAAAAGAAGATTAACCAAGAGGTATTTACTAAAATGCCCTCTTAGGTGAATGTGTGACAGAAAAGACAAGTGTTGGGGAAGTAGTGGAGAGTGTACGGAGAGAGGGAGAGAGAGCGGTGACAAACAATACAATAGTGTTGACGCGCACGGTACACGGACGTATGCTGCAGTTTTCAGTGCATAAAGAGAGAAAATACATTCATCATTGCGTTTCGCAGCAAAAGCCTGAACTAACTTAACTCTCCAACCTTCATTCACACCTTTTTTACTAAGGAAAAGTTTGTCCTTTCATTTTTTACATTTTATCCAAACAATCTTTAACCATTAGTTATTAGAGAGTCAAAACTAATCGGAAAATTGTATTTTAACTTAATTTTAAATAAGAGTTTAAATGTTTATTTTTTTTAATTGCAATTTTCTCTTTTTGGTCTATTTGTATATAAATTTTCAAACTCAAATCTAAGATTTATATTTGAAGATTGGAGGTTCATAAGAAAATAAAATAATTGATTTAAAACTTGAAAAATCATATGAAAATAAATCAAAAGGACAAAAATGGAATGAAAAAAGACGAAAGATCAAAATATTACTTAAAATTAAGTTAAAGGATTAAAACTGTAATTTTGTCAAATCATCTTTTGAAAATCGATCAAAGTGTAAAGTATTATTTTCTTATAAACTCTATTTAAGTCTTATCTTTATTTAAGGTGAAAAATCAAGTTTTTGCCCGTACATTTCTTAAACCCAACACTAATGAACTTAATGTGTAGATATGAATAATGGTTTATTTGATTAATAGATTTGGATATTACATTACATTTTTTGACAAAAATAAATGATATTCATTCATTCAAATTGATTGATAGAATACATCGATACAATGCAAATTCGCTAAAAACAAAAATGATGAATCTGCGAATAAACTCACAACATCCATGTTAATAGCTTAAAACGGAAAAGTACAAAAGCCTACACATATGACTATATTAAAGTCTCCGGAATATCCATGTCTCCGGATCTGCAACGTTGATGACGCCGAAGTCATTGATTGGATCTGCACTTGATCTAAGCTGACCTGACAATCTGAACCGAACAAATAGCTGAATAAAACAAGAAAGACAAACAACGCCGCACAAAGACGACGAATAGCACATCGTCGCACTAAGACGACGAAATCACGAAAGAAAAAACGAAATAATGTAAAAAATCACTTATTTCAATAAAAGGGAAAGCGAAAAACGAGTTAGAGGAGTGATTTTGGGTCAAAATTTGACCATAAATCGCCCCTCTTTGATGGATGAAGGAAAATAAACTAGGGTTTTTGGATATTACATTATATTGTTGTTTTTATTTCAATCATTCTTATAAAATCGACTTATAAAATATGGTATTATCACTCTTTATTCTATATGTGCATTTAAAATATCGTCATTTTGGTATTATTTTCATGTCATCTAATGAATACATACTCATGAAAAATGAAACAATAGTAAATAATGTTAGTTTAATAAACGCGTCATGTATCTTGACAACTTATTTTATTTCTTAATAAGTATGTACAAACATTTAACGACACTTGTTTTAAAATAGAGGGGGAATGAAAAAAAAATAGAAGATGAATTAATAAAAATATCATATTTTTAAGGATGATAAAAATACCATTTATTAATCATTATTTTATTTAATGCACATGTCCATTTCAAGTTTTTGGGGATTTCAAACTTCTAATTTTAATACTCAGGTTGCACTATCTTCTATAAATCACTAGTAATCAACTAGTTGGAAAAAATACAATTTTAGTAATGTCAAATGCATTGAAGTCACAAATTCAATGCATATACACTATACTACCATTTTAGTGCTTAATTAAATGTGGAAATTTAAAATTCGATGAGTAACATACAAAAAGGTTGATATCATCATATCATATCTGCTACTATCTGCCATGTATTTAGATAAAGAAAACTTGATGATTGGATTTAGCAGAGTAGGGAAAAGGGCAAAGAAGATAGTTTATTTTGTTTATTAGTATAAGTTTGGTTCATGTAATCATGAGATTAAATAACCCATGATCTACTCTTAACTAACACTAGTATAAGGATAAATTTGCCAAACATATACTAATAATAAAAAAAATTCCCAAAAAAGAGAAGACAGTTAAGAAAATGACACTGATGAATGACTATAAATAACAAGAATGATAGTTAAGGAAGGTAAAATAATTAATAATAAAGTGATTTAATGTGATTTAAATATATAAAGATAGATTTTAATGAAGAAAAAGGAAATTAAGTATTGGCTGGTCCATGAAAGGTGTTTTTGCTTGCTCTTGTGGCAGTGTACTCAAGAAACTAAAAAAAAGAAAATCTATTTCTCTTCTCTCTCTCTCACTCTTTCTCTATATAACATTTCATCTCCTTCAACTCTTTCTTTTGCATTTTCTCAAACAAATCACATGCTGTGAAAATTTCTTTCTGATGCCGATTCTTTCACACCTCACTGTAAGCTCTCTCTCTCTCTCTATAGCTATATATTCATTTGTTTATATATAGATATATATTCATATCGATCAAACGAATATTTCGATTTTGAGTTTGTCACTGATGGATCTAACAACTTCCATTCTCCGCCGAAACCCTACGATTCGTTTTTTCGTCTTTTCAAACTTCACTTGCACGCAAACTACGTCATTTTCAGATCTATCGGTGCAACTTTCGTGTTTTTCTTTCACTTTCACATCTTGTTTCGTTTTTCTTGATTCTATTTATTTTCTTTTGACATTTTTTTTTGTCGTAACGTGATTTGAAATGTGTTAATTAACAGAGTTTTTTGTTGACTAGTTTTTTTTTTTTTTTTTTTTTTGTTTCATGTCGGTTAATTTCGTGTCAAAAGAGGATTAAAGAGATCACGCTTTTAATGACCTAGATTAATTTAATAATTTCATCGTTGAATTTTTTAATTTCTCGATCACGAATCTGTACGTACGTGATGAAGCTTCGTTGAATCAATCATCAATTTCATTCCTCAATTTCCATGCTTTTTTATTATTAATTTATTTACAGCTATCACTACTACAAAATTATTCATTATTATCTTCATTTGACTCTCTCTTTATCTCTTGCGTTTGTTTGTGTAGAAAATTGAAATTCAATTCTGATATTGTGAAAGCTAGATACTATTTAGATTAGATCACTGTTAGTACTAATTTTTTATTAGGGATTTCATTTAATATAATATAATCTCATTTTGATGATTTAATTAACTTTCAGAAGTAACGTTGGTGAGTGAGAGAGAAAGGAAGAGAGAAGAAAAAATTAATTCAAGATCGGAAAGAGATGTCGTCATCATCAAATTCACCGTGTGCGGCGTGTAAGTTTCTCCGGCGAAAATGCACTCAAGAGTGTGTTTTTGCACCGTATTTTCCACCGGACAATCCTCAAAGATTTGCATATGTACACAAAGTTTTTGGAGCTAGTAACGTGGCAAAGCTGTTAAACGAGCTTAACGCGACGCAGCGTGATGACGCGGTTAAGTCGTTGGCTTATGAGGCCGAGGCGCGGCTGAGGGATCCAGTTTATGGTTGTGTTGGTCTTATTTCACTTCTTCAGCATAAGCTAAGAGCTATTCAAGGTGAACTTAATAATGCTAAGAAGGAACTTGCTACTTATATTGGGCCTCAAGCGCTTCAAGGTATTCCCACAACTATTCTTCAGCAACAGCAGCAGCATAATAACCCTTTTGGTAATTCTCTTTACCCTTATAATGGTGGTGTACCCACAGTAACCGCGGGTGCACAGATGGTGATTCGTGACCCGCAGCAGACGCCTGCTGCGGCTCAGCATCAGATCTTGGAAGCTCAACAATTGGCTGCTGCTGTTGCTGCTAGAGAGCAACAGGAAATTTTTAGGACTTTTGAGAATCAACAACAGCAGCAACAGCAAGAGTTTTTAAGGTTTAGTGGTGGGTTTGATGTGGATTCAGTTTCTAATTCTTCTGCTGGTGGTGGGTTCAACCAAGTGTCCCCAGTTTCTGCTGTTGGTGTTGCTGCTGATCAATTGTCTCCTTCTTTGGCTTTGGGATCTTTTGATAATACTTATCATCACATGCAACAAGCACAACAAGGACAAGGAGGAGAATCTCATAATCTTCATCATCATCATAATCATCATCATCATCTTCCACTTCAGGCTCAGCTATTACTTCCACCACAACAGAAGCAAGCACAGCCACAAACTCATCAACAACAGACGGAAAGCGAGGAGTGTAGGAGTGTTGGACTTGGTCCTTGTTGATTTTCAAATTTTGCACCTCTTGCCACTTCCTGCTTTTTCGTCAAACACTTTCCAGCCTAGGTATGTTTTTTTTCTCCATGGCCCATTTCAATATTGATATTGTTTGTTAATGAATGATGAATGATTTACCTTTTAAAATTTTGTTTTTTTCTTTATTGGGTTAATTCATGATGACACTTGATGTAGGACTGTTCACGTGGGTTTCCTTATACTTGGTAATCTGTGATTATGAATGATTTCTATCAATGCTTTTTGTATGTCATTGTAATTATTAGAAGAAAGATAGTACTAGCTTTTTTCATTAACAAGGGCAATCTAGTTTGGTGGCAGGGAGAAAGTTAATAACTTATTGTGGGGTAGTATAGTATAGTAAGCAAAAGGGTCTGTTAGGGGAATGGTCTTTTCACAATCAGAGAAGTCTAGTCTGGTTCCTCAATTATGAGCACTTAATATAAAACAGTAAATATGGCTAACTTTGGTTTTGCCAGCACGGCATATTCTATTGATTTGTCTGTCAAGTTAAAATGTCATGCAGGGTAATAAAAACAAAGTTTACACTTTTCAGGGAGAAAATGTTAAAAATATCGAATATTATGCTCTGAAGTCAAGTAAGGTACCTGTAGGTATTACTGGAATTCGGCAATCTATCAATTCAAGACATTGGCTTTTGCAAACATATTTAGCTATCCTAGCATCTTGTGTATAAATATAAATAATAACAATAGCCTCAAAGTGATTGCTCGTGTTTACCTAATGAAAGAGATTATAAGTTTTGTATATTTTGAAAGGGAATTTGTGGAAACCGACATACCAGCCAAGTTGGTATAAAATACAAGTTATATCCCATTGTGGGCACATCTTGTACTTGGGGTTAGCTACTACTAGTATTGATATATACCTTGATTTACCCAAAACTAAAATATCCCAATTTCAATATTTTTTACAATAGGTAGTTTGGTCAGCTTATATTGCATCCTTATATCTTCACAACTAAGATTATTTGAAAACACTTTTTCTTGATTTTCCATGAATGTTGTGTCACAATTCAAACAAGTTCATGTTCCCTCTTTGAGAAAGGCTTTCATTTGTCCGATAGAAAGATAGTAGTCCCTAAATTACTTGTTTGAGGACATGTGGTATACTTTACGTTTCATGCAATGATTAATCATTATTTATATATTTAGTGTTCTAGCTAGACTTCAGCTATTCAAATCTTTTGCATAAATTTACAAGCTGTTGATAACATTCAATGTATTTGTTAGGCACTTCTTAACACCTTTCTTAATTTGGCTGCAGTTCTTACCTGCCGGATACTAATGGATAGACAAAAAGAAGAGAGAAGTAAAGCATACTCACTCGTAACAAAATATAAGAAAACTCAATCCAAAAAGTCAAGTATTTTTTGTCTAAATTTTGGACGTACATCTGATTTTGTTTTGGATTTTTTTGCTTATATTTTGTTACGGACGGAGTATATGCGAGATTCATTTATCCGTATTGCTTTACTTGGTTTTGAAGGAGATTTCAAAGACACAATCGGAAAAGTAAGCTGATTATTGATGATTTTGGAGACTTTCTTTATTGAATCAAAAGCAGTAGCTACGTTTTAATTGATTCCTCTTTTTAGTTAAAAACTAAAATGTAAATCAGAATTCAGAAACTGTTAAAAGGCTTTAATTAGCAGCCCTTTTTCATATTTTTCTTTTATGAATAGCTCCATCTCCTTTGTCAAATAACTTTTATCGTCATAACTTCAATTGTTATTTGGCTATAAATTCTAACTACACAGTTCTGTTGATGCTATTTGAATAAAGAGAAGTGCTTTAATTTTTCAAATTAAAAGACAATAAAGTAAACACAATATATTTACTTGATGGATCTTAGCGATTATAATTTGAAAGTCAGAATCTTTATATACTATGAGAATGACTACTTTATATGAGAGTGATGAGAATGAATATAAACCTTAAAGATTTTTTTTTTTAAGTTGAGATAATAAAACAGAAAAAGTGGTATTCAAAATTTATCTTCTCATAAATAAGAAAAACAGAAAAAGGAAAAGAAAAAAAAAAAGGTTTCAGTCTAGTTTTTTTTAGTTAAATCCACTACGTGCAAACCTTAAAGATTTTTTAATTTTTTTTTGGTTTATAAAGTAAAAAAGAATATGAATGCCCAAGAACATTTGATAATAAGGTTAAAAACAATGTTCTTTTTGCCCGGTCATTAAAAATTTTTTTAAAATTTTTCAAATAAAAACGATTTTTAAAAAGTTTCTAGTATTCTATTTTTTAAATTTAAATTTTATCAAAAACTTGAACATAAAACATAATTTTATCGAAATACATGCCTATGATGGATAACTCATATAATTTTTATGCATGCAATGTATTCTTATACTCTAGCCTTAAACCAATAAAGTATATTTGAGGTCATGACCATTAGATTAGTCTCGATGATATTAATATTATGTATAAGTTTCATAAACAGACTCGTAATAATAATTAAATATTATATGTTTATTTTAATAGAATGTATTGTAAACAAAAAAAAGTTACCGAATACCGATGGTGTTGAGTCTAGCAAAGGAGTTTAGAATCACATAACATCATAAATCAAGGTTCAATTCTTAATTGAAAATGATACTTACATCTCAAAAAAAATTGATACTCATGCTTACGTAGAATTATTTCACACATATTGCATGTCTCCATTAAACATTCGACGATCTCTAGAAGCTGATAACACATCTAAATGTAACTTTAATCAGGCTTTTGTAAAGGTCACAATATATTTATAAAATAATAGTACTATTAATGACTATTGAATATTTTATCTATGTATATAATGTAACAATAATTGTTAGAAGATAGAAACTGAGCATAGTGAACTTGGATGCTGATCTTTCATATTGTTTTATTTTTTATGGTGAGTTTCATATTATTTAAAATTTGAGATTGAGAGTACTTTATAAACAGTACTCACACTTTCTAATTCAATAAGACGTGTTTTGTAAATGACAAAATTACAAGGCTTTTTTACAAGACTCCAAAGGGAACAATATCTCACTTCTCCAAGCAAAAAGGGTGACAAACCCTTAGCCCCTTAGCCAGAATGGTTTGGGGCTATTGTTTTTGTACAACCAAAAAAACTCACAATCTTAATTAAGGTTTTATACAAGACTCTAAAGAGGAACATAATACCTTTAAAATGTGACTTAAAGTCGGAACATATATGTCTGAATTTACGGAGAGTTTTGAAAAATCACGCTGAATCATCGATATTGTTAAAGTTTCATCGTTACTTTCAACATCTCTCACCCCTAAAGTGAGATTCCCTTTCCACGGAAATGTAGTTCTTGTGCATGGCGTCATGTTTCCAAAGTCTGAACGCCATATCTAATCTCATTTCTGTATAGCTTGACAATCTTTTTCTATATCTTCCTTGGTTGCCAATTACAATTATCCCTATTTTTTAGAGGAAATTAAACCCTATTTGTTACTAATAGATGTGTAATGTACCATAAAGTCAAAAATGGTATATAAATACTTCAAATAAAAAAACAACTTCACGGCATGTGCATCATTTTATGAGTGATTTGTACACAACCGACAATATTACGTAAACAAAATTTTCATGTACAAAATATAAAGATCGTAGTAATTATTTTATATGAAGTCAATGAGTGGCTTCTCGATCGTCAAATATAACGTCCTTTAATTCAACATTCTGCATATACTGTTGTTGCACAATTCGTTAGTAAAAACGTGGGCTGCTACTCAAGGATTTCGTTAATTGACTTCGATTTCAATAAGGTACGAACATTTTTATTTTTATTTTAAGACAAAATGATAAACATCACCTGAAATTAACACATACAAATTACAATAACAAAGTTTGGATTCGAGTTCAGATGAAGACATGCAAACTAACAATATGACATGAGTTTGATTAGATTTTTATTAGAAAATATTTTAATAGTTTATACTTGTTAGATTTGATTATTTTATACAAATTAATTAAAGAAAGAAATTATAAAATGAAAAAAAAATATTCATTTTAAGACAACTTCATTTTGTAAATATGACATTTAATTGTAATATATAAAGTAGGAAGTAATATCTAAAATGCCTTTTTTTAAAGTCGGTATTTGGTCAAAAGACATGATTAATTTGAGGGACTAATTTCATCGATTATTGTAGCTACAATTGAAGCAAGAACAAAGTTTTGTATAAATGAATCCAAAGTAGGAATCGTTGATACAAAATGGCATGTAATTGATTTCTTTTGAGATTTTTTTTTTTCATGAAAGCATTTCGCAACACTTATCTATTTATTTATTCAATTGTTTACAAGTCATTTTTATCAATTTTCAATTCACTAATTAACCCTATTGTAATCAGTCTTTTTTTTTTAATTTATCATAGTGCCTTGATGTCTTTGTCAGGCTAGGTCAAAATGTTGGGAAGAAATTCACAAATGGTGGAGTGGTTTTATTTTTACTCATATCTTGATACTATGTAGGCTGGGCGGATCTCTGTTGAGACCCCCAGGTGCCATGGCTTCTCCCAAGATTGTTATATATATGATATTAGGCATAGTTGTATTACAAATTTCTCTTGGTTGCATTGATAGGGGTGTCGAACTTTCACTGAAATTGCGCAGGTTTGAGTCCTGCCTCCATCTAGTTTTTAATATTTCAACTGTAATTTTTATATTTATTCAAAAAAACATTCCTGTGGGGAATCAAACCAGCTCCCAAAGACTAAAATCAAAGAGTGACCAACCACTACAATGTTGATTACTCATTGATGTTTTACGAAACTGTTTAAGTTATATTACATACAATTTTGGTATCCCCAAGAATTTTTTTCAAGATCCACCACTGTTTATATAATATCTTCTTGATATTAACACATGTATTTGAATATTCCGATTTGAAAATTGTTAACCGGTGTTTCGGAACATTGGTTAAGGATACTAAAAATAAAATTATATAATTGAAAATTGTGAAATTAATCCACTAAAAAGTCAACAAAAAAAAAAAATTCCTTTTTTAACATCCTTCTGACTTATATGATTTTAACCTTATTAATTTTTAGTACATTTATTTAATGATTCTTCATATTTCCTTTCACTCTTGAATGTCTGTTTTAAAAGAACAACTTGGGTTTTTCTCGATACCTCAAAGGCTCAAACAATATATATATATATATATATATATATATATATATATATATATATATATATAATCATTTGAATCATGTCTCATTATATGGAAGTCAACCTCTGGCAGGTGAATTCTGATGCCAACAAATCGGAAGAAGATACCATAGGCCATAGCATAAAGGAATTAGAATATTTCGTCGTATATAATGGAGTAATATTATCATGACTTGTCTTATTCAATATAGTCAACAGGATGGGGATAGAAGTAAAAACAAATAGTAGTAATTTTTTGTGTAAAGAAATAAGAATGGTGAAATTTCCCACGGCAACACTGCCCGTAAAAACCACTAGGAGTATTATATTGTTTTGGGTTGATTAACTTTTAGTCCTTATAAATATTTACAGTTTTGTTTTTAGTCCCTATAAAATAAAATCACATTTTTTAGTTTCTGTGACATTTTCCTTAAGTATTTTAGGGACCAAAAATGTTGATGGAAATTTTTGATATGGACTAAAAATGCTGACGGAAACTTTTATAGGGACTCAAAGCACTAACGAAAAATTTTATAGGGACTAAAAAGTGTGATTTATTTTTATAGAGACTAAAAACAAAACTGCAGATATTTATAGGGACCAAAAACTTAATTAACCCTCTTGTTTTTTAATGTTACTGGGATACAGCTCACTATGCATGGCTCTTTTTGAGTATTTTTTTTGTTTGTTTGGGATTTTATGAGATTATGCAATTATTTAAACATTTCAATATCTATATACCTAATTTTATTCGACAAGAAGTGTGCTTGGATGTAATGGTTAAGACTAAGTTTTATACAACTAACGTTTATAAAATTTAAGTTTAGTCGTCTGGTTAGACTAGAGTAATGTAAGATAGCAAGAGGCGCTATGAGAAGTTAAGTCGTTCCTACTATGTTGTTGATACCGCAAACATAAACCAGTTAAACAAAGACAATCATCCCAATTAATTTGACATCATTGATCTAATCCAAAACAACCATCCAAACTTTTTTTATTAAATAAAAAAGGAGAAATTACAAACCATGGGGGACGTAAACCAAAACTCATGCGCATCAAGAAAATCTAAAGTTAGGAAGCATATTCCAACTACGAAAGAATTCCTCGTAAATAAAGAGACGAATGAAGTACCACCAAACAAAGTCATGACTGAAAACAAATATTAACTTCTATAGATGTACACAAAAATGAAGCTTCAAACAAACAGATGGACCATCTATTTTGAAGTTTTCCGTGGACGATATTAATATTTGACTATTACTTTTTCTATCATATGACCTTCTCGCAAGTCTTATGCAAATTACTAAATTGTTCTTCGGATTTTATAATCCGGAACATCTATACGTATTCCGGAATTTATATTCCGGACAATTGCGAAGTATAAAAGGGACTTCATCCTCCATTTTTACAGTTTCACATTCAACATTCACTCTCTCTCCATTATCCCAAAATCCGAACACCACAAATCTTGTCCAAATTTGGAGTTTTGTTGCTCAAAAGCACCGCATTTCAACCCTTGTCAACCAGCATGGAAGGTAAGTTCGATTTATGTACATTTGCATGGTTAATTTGGTATTTTTATTTTTGGAATTATGGTCGGGTGCAATCCGGATTTCACTTTCTGGACTGGATTGTTATGTCCGGAATTTGAAATCCGGACGAACCCAAAATGTTTTTTTTGCTTCTGTTATGTGCAGTTTGATTGTGATGATTGATTACCCTAATTTGAATGTTATAGAAGGTTCAACATCTAATACTCGGCGCGTAAGGGAGGCAAGGCATGCTTCTCGTAGGAGAGCGCATAGCCAACTGCTAGAGGATGAAGGTGGTGTTCCTCCGAGGCGTCGGGGTGCTAGAGGACGTCGTGCTGATGTCGAGCCTGGTGTCGAGCATCAGCTGGAGCAACAGGAGTATATGGACTTGCAGCAAGAGCAGCCTGATGTGGGCTTGCAGCACATGGAAGAGCAGGAGCTTGAGGAGGAGTTGCATGCTATGGACGTGGAAATGGAAGATGCCGAGCCACAGCAAAGGCGAAAGAAGAAGGAGAAGGTGGTGGACCTTGAGCCACTAGATGACTATCCCGGTGGCCCACACGAGACTGGCCTGTTGTGGAAGTACCATATGCACGTGGCCAGGAAGGCAGCTGATGGCGAGGTATTTATTAATGTTAAACTCACTTTAAACTCCCTTAATTAATGTTAATCTATGTGAAAATGATGTTGATATTTGTGAAACTGCCTTTGTTAATTTTAAACTCACTTTGTTAATTTTAATTATTTGCAGTGGCGTGGAAAATTAAAATGCATCAACAACGGAAAGAAGATAGAAGAGATGCATGATGATGACACCAGACCTATCATGGTTGCACGGTGGTGGGAGAACAGATTGCAGGGCACCGGCCTTGGTTGGCTCTAGGATACCAGCTACAACATGATTGACCATGGTCTGATCTGTGCCTTTGTGGAGAGGTGGCAAGGAGACTTCCAGCTTCCACCTTCTGTTTGGGGAGATGACAGTCACACTTGATGATGTGGCCTCTTTGCTGCATATCCCCATTGACGAAATGTTCCTGTCCCACGGGTCCATATCACGAGACGAGACGGTGAAATTGATGAAGGAGTACTTGGGGTCAGATACGGGTGATGCTCTTATTGAGGTCGACAAGACCAAAGGTGCACATTGTCGATTTAGCTACCTGGAGAAGATCTTCAAGGAGCGTTTGAAGGAGCAGAGGGATTTCGCGGCTGAGTATGGTGTGACTGAGGAGGTGAAGAGGTTGCGGGACCAGGATGTCCGCATTGTCCGCATATATTTGCTATACTTTGTGGGGATCACGAGATTCACTGACAAGAGCCAGTGGGCTGTTGATGTGGTCTACCTGAAGTTCTTCAGAGACCTTGATCTTGTTTCTAGTTTTTCATGGGGAGTTGCGGCACTAACTCACTTGTATAAGGAGCTCAAGAATGCTACACGTTGGAACTGCAGTCAGGTGGTAGGATACCTAACTTTGTTGCAGCTATAAATTAAAAACTATGTTTTATTTTTTTTAATGTAAGTGTATATGGTTTGTATATTTATATGTGGTTGTCTTTGGTGCAGGCTTGGGTGTTTCATCAATTCCCATGTATGGGAAGTAAGGATGTCTGGGAAAATTATGTAGAGAATCAGTATCCACGCGCGATGCTTTTTTTACCATTGTCTGTTTTAGGCACAGTGGACCACTACAAAAAATATCTCGATGTGCTGGATTTGACGAGGGTTGTCATGGCCCCATATGGAGTGCACCGTCAGGCACGTCAGTTTGAGTTGGTCAGCATTTACTCTGGACGGCTGAGATTCGGAGACCGCATGGTGAGATATATGCCGGAGAGGGTGCTTCGTCAGTTTGGGTGGGTTCAGACCATACCGAGACATCCCGTTGAGAGTGCAGTTGTTGATGTTAATTTGACGGAGATCACAAACCGCTTTTTTTGTGCACTTGATTATGCGCTGACACCTCAGCAGTTGGGAGAGCCTGCAGTTCATGGTGTGGAGGCAGAAGATGGATAAATCGATTGGTTTTATCAACATTTTCATCCACGCATGATTCTTCCAAACATGCCAGTACCGGTGCTGAGGCCACGGGAGCGTGAGATCCTTGATGCACGAGCTGCTCAGGAGGATGGAGACCTTGCCTACTTATAACTTAGCGGAAGGGTGAGCCGCATCAGTGACCACATCTATGCTGTGATGAGAAGTGGTCTGGTGCCGAAAGGGACTGAGGAATGGCAGCATTTGGAGGACGCATTGAAAAAGGTGCATGATGGGAAAGTTTACCACATCTATGTTGTGATGAGAAGTGGTCTGGTGCCGAAAGGGACCGTGGAATGGCAACATTTGGAGGACGCATTGAAAAAGGTGCATGATGGGAAAGTTTACCGTCGTCGGGGAGCTACTGATGGTGGCAGGGGGTGGTGGCAGAGGTGTTGGGGTGTAGTTATTAGGGATTGATTGTATTTATTTTCTTTTAATGTTTGAATATTTTGGATCATAATGTTATGTAACATTTGGATAATTATGTTTTATTAATGTTTGAAAATTATATTGTGTTGTTAATTTCAATTTTATAACTTGATTTTTTGGTTTGCATATGGTCAAAGGCCAACAACATTGACTAAATCTGCTCTAAAACAGAGGCTCAGCCAAAACAGATGGCTTCTGCCTCTGTACTGATGAATTCCGGATTATATAATCCGGACAGGTTTATCACTTTCCGGATTATATAATCTGGAACCGTCGTTCACCACCCACTTTTGTTGACTTTCAACGGGATGATTTACACTAGTCGAATTATATAATCCGAAAATTATATAAAATGTTCGAATTATATAATCCGGATTCATCTATTCATCACTGACATCTTCATCCATCAAGGTGATGAAGTGCCAAAATCCACGAATAAATCCGAAATTAATATTCCAGAAGTAGTTCAGATTATATTTTTCGGACAAATGGTATTTTGGAAGAAAAAAAATAGGGCGTGCGAGAAAAGGTATAGGATGGAAAAAGTAATGGTCTTAATATTTTTATAAGCAGCCACAACCAGACTAGAGTCACACTGTTTGAATCATAAAACATATAATAACATTGCAACAAGTGCAGGGTAACTTGCAAATAAATCAAGTTTTTTCCTTAATACATTATTTATAATCCATAATATAATCGCCTATTTTGTAACTTAATGTATTTTTTAAAGTAGTTTCTATTCAATTTAAAACCAATGATAATATATACAAGGAAAATGCTAACATGTATCGTTGTGAATTCGATGAAAATCACACCAATTAAATATTTGATGTGTGGAGCAAGTAATAATCAAGCAACCAAAATAAAGTGTATGGAAGTTATAAACACAAGCAAAAGTAGAAAACAACGAGAGAAAAGAAAGAGAACACACGAAATTTGTTTATCCAGTTCGGTCCAAATCTGACCTAGTCTGAGGGAGAGAGCAGTCATCCGTTCCACTATAATTATGAGCAACTTTACAAAAGAGATATCAATGGGTTACAAGAATAAGTCTCCTGCCTAATTGTACCCAAAATCTCAATTTCTTCCCGTGACCAAGAGACTCAATCCTAATAGTGTTTCCCATGGTGAATCAACCCCAACTCTAGTGTTTGTTGCCAAGAACAAACTCTATACATACCCTAATTTTCTTGTTGACTTCTAAACCCTTGTTTCAACCCTCTCTATCTCAAGGTTTACTCTGATACAAGGTCTATATTTATAGTGAAATATAACTCATAAATTTGAAACGGATATAACACTGAAGATGCGTTGCTTTTTTTCCTCCTGAAAGAATATTTGCATCAAATATTCCCTTTCAAAATATATTTACTTCAAATCTTCCTTCATTCAGTACAAAAAATTGATTTATAAATTTAAAATATAAAAGTATAGATACACTTCAATTTACGAGTGTTGTAAAAGTTTTCCAAGATAATATGTGAAAATGATTATTGCCTAATTCCATTAGGTCTAACCTAAGCCCGTCCTTTCTTACTCCTCTCTCGGTCTCTATCTGAATGTGGAGTCTTCTTGCACTAGTCCTTTTTTGCATCTTCCTCTGCTAATTAAAAAATAATAATACTTATAGGTTGATCATTATCACTTTTAATAACTTATAGGTTGATCATTATCATTTTTAATTGTCCATAAATATATTTTCAACACAAAATATATTTGAAACAAATATTTTATATTTTTAGCAACAATATTCTTCATCCATCAAGTTTTAAGTCATACTACAACAAGTACACTTAAGCATTTGCTAATTAGTCTAAAAAAGAAATTTATCTTGAGAATGATGCATTCAAACACATTGAAAGTTTAATAAATAACTTTTTCTACATCAAATTTATAAATTATTTCAATTTTTGAATCCTTAATAAATGCCCCAAAGACACTCCTTAGGAAGACCCTATATACAAATCATGTGTCATGAGAGGTCAGCCACGCAAATAGAGCCCCATACTTAAGGAAATATATTAAAAGCGTGTACTCAAAAATTGAAGATAGAAAACTGCAGTGTATAATATGATAGTTACATTAAGTGTCTTTCTTTTACTGCAAAAAAACACCATGGACTTTTCTCTTGAAAACTAAGTTCCAGCACATTGTCATTGATATTGATAATATAATACACTGGAAATAACAGTTAATACGTCCGAAAACACATGCACACCCTTATGTCCTGTAACCAGCAAATGAAGAGGCTCGTATAAGTTTGGCTTATAAGTTTTGTTGAGAGGAAATTGCAAAAATTTGATAACCACCTAGAACCAGCTTCTGTTGAATGCTAGGCAAGGTTAACCACACGGGCGAGGCTCCATAGATCAGCAGGGAGTCGCAGAGCAAAGCACCTGAGTAGGGGAAACAAAAAAACCACCAATGCCATTCTTATGACACTTATTTTCATAATCACATCACTTATAATGAAAACTAAAATTGACCATGTGGGTGGGGAGCATTAAGCAACAAGAACCCTGAAGCATTGGTCAAATTTGTCACAGTCCATAACCTTACAAATGTTTCCCCGCTTCTTGTTTTTGGAACCAAGAACAATGTATGCATTCTAATCTGAATCAGATGACAACTCAGGAGGACACAATGTGGCAACCATTTTAGACAACATCTCCTGCATTTCCACCAATTCTTCTTTTTCGAAGCCCCAACCCCTGAGTAACTCTGCCCCAGCGGCTCCTCGTGTAATTCCATACCGGTGAAGATTTTGCAGGTTATACTCCAAAAGCGGCAAGACAGTGCTGCTGGAACGTAATCTGGCAGCCATGGGAATGGAATGGACGTCAAGGGATCCTTTTGATGGAGAATTAGTCAGTTGGTCACTCATTAATTCACCGTACTTGCCAATCTGGTTTCCAAAGATTGATGGAAAAGGCAAGGGAATAGGCAAGGGACAACGGGCAACAGATAGATGGCTGAACAACGGCCTTGTATTGGCACGTTGATAAGCAGCATCAACCGCATCTTTTACTTCACAAACAGAAGCACGAAGACCTTCTACTGAACAAAAACAGCAAAGGGGTTGAGAAGAAAATATCATGCAGAAAACAAAACTTGGGAACAACAGAAGAAAAAAAATTAACCAAATAATGAAGACAAATCAATTTGATAATTCTGACAGACCACTTCACACATTTAAGCTTGGGAAGAATATACTATTCATAAAATTTGCACAAGTTAGCATTTCTTCAGGCAAATTAAAATTGTAATCATTCCGTTGGTTATAAACATTATGTGAGAGTGGGGGATTATGGAGGGTAGGTTGAAGTTAATTTGGACTTCCAGGGAGGGAGTAGGGAGACACTAGGAACTCTCACATTGCCTAGACTATTTTCGTTTATTGCTTTTGCATTTCCTGTTGTGTATTTCAGAAACAAGATCCATCAATCCCTGTCATACAGGACTGAATATTTCATCTAATACACTGAATTACATTATTCTGTTTTACCTCACTGTCTGGTACCCATCATATTATTAAGCATTTTATGATAGACTAGAATTTGGGAGTTGCCTTTCTTTTCTTTTGTTTTTGACAGAAGGGAGTTGCCTTTCATTAAACATAAATTAACATAATTGTAATCTTTTCAGATATATAAAACATGTACTGTACATCTTTTTCATCCCTATTTCTTCTTTTAGATGAATGAAGATCCATAAATGTACCAGTTAATGGGGTTGACAAGACGAAGGATGATCTAATAGTTTGAGATAGAGAAAGACCAAGAAAAAATTTGGGTCGAAACGTCAAGAGAGATTTAGATTCAGATTTTAGAGGTAAGTGGTCTATTTTTTATTTAATTCAGGATGGGGAATTAGTGTCTTCTGATCCATGTAGCCGAACTCACCCAGTGAGATAAGACATGGTTGTTATAG
Source organism: Medicago truncatula (assembly GCF_003473485.1). Lineage (NCBI taxonomy): Eukaryota > Viridiplantae > Streptophyta > Magnoliopsida > Fabales > Fabaceae > Medicago > Medicago truncatula. The sequence goes on from NC_053046.1 coordinate 6,671,970, forward strand.
TTGTTACTTTGCCACCTCCAGTCATTCACAGACTGGCCAAATACAGAATTACAGATATCCTGAATATATCGTTTTCACTATGATCCTACTTGGAACAGTAAAGTTGATTTGAATTCTAAAGAATCTACTATTTACTTTAACCCATTATGCATATTGGATACAGGCTATCACTAAACATGATCAATGATAAGATATTATGGTGCCGTTTGATTAATGTAACAGATATCATTTAGTGGGAAAATGCCATGATTGGTTGGTTGGTGTGCTTATTAGATACAGGGTAAGATCATTGAAGTGGAGAATAATGTTTAAGTTTAGAAAGCCAAGACAAGAGGATACAAGGGGAAAAAAAATTAATAAATCTAAATGCAAAATACCTGATGCAAGAATTCCATGGACTGTCAAGTGTTCAATTGCCTGTAAGTCTTCACCATCCTCAGAAATCATTGGGGTCAACGGCTGAAAGTTTTCTAACAAACACAGTTCTTTTTTTCCTCCTGAATTTCAACAAAAAGACCAATCAAATACATATCTTATCAAGATTAACTCAAATTATTCAAATGTACCTGTTAAAGCAGGTGTTGGCATGGCAACATCTAGAATCGACACCATATTCTGTCGTCCTTGCCCTGATAACATTTGTATAAGTCCATGAAAATCCACAGCCCCAGAAACAGAACATGCATCTGCAGTAGGCCCAACTGGTGCCATTCGGAACGGAAGACTAATGGAGTGTAGTGCAGCAGCATAAACTGCACTTGAGTGGTAATGTTTCTCGTCTTCAATATGGAGGAATTTGGAAGCTTTACCTATGAAATTCAATGAAAAAGGAAACTTAATACCAGAATAAAAACATCAAAAGAAGGTTTAGTATAATTGAATAAGAGATTTGGAATCTAGAATACATGTATCAATGAGCCAACAACAATACATTTGACATCAGTGAGAAAACCGCATAAATATTAGAATAGATTACAACAAAGGAATTTAAGGCCATCAATCCCACGTAACCATTTAAGTGTCAGCATCTTAAACATCATTAATTGCAGCCTATTATCAAATGTGGATATTGAATATTGAAACTGATAGTCTGATGATAAACTCTACATGACAAAATTATTACACTTACTTAAGGAGGGCAGGCCAACAGGTACAATAAGTTTACAATAGGATGATAGTCTTGAAAATGATATAGCATCATGAAGGTCCTCTAGAATTTTATGGTTCCGGCTCTGAAGACGTGCCTTTGGACCAGAACCACGGACAGTATACAGCATGACAGGAGTGTTTGTATATTCATCCACAATGTTCTCTAAAAATTCAGAAGCCACGGAGGAGAAACCACCGGAGTCATCAACTACAAATTGAAATCCCTGCCAAATTTTAAAGAATGATTGTTCAAGGAATGTCATACCAAACTGAATTATTTTTTAAAGCCTAACGGCTCTGAAGCCCCGATACTCCGAAAATGGTGAAGGATCGTGTCCGACACGTATTCGATACCGATACGCCCCGATACGTCCCAATACGCGTATCGGAGAAGTATCGAGCAATTAATATTTTTTTTTGAAAAAAAATTACCGATACGTGTCGGATACGGCTAACTTATACTCCGACACTGATATTTCTGTCTTACATATTTCCTTTTTTTTTAAAAAAAGAAAAGAAAAATAAAACTACAAGTCTGGCAGCGCTATCAAAAACATATTGTCTCTTCTAACCCAAAAAAATAGGGTTTCTCGTCACCACATAGCGATAACTATTCCCTCTTCTAACCATTACCACCAATTGAATTCTACTATGTTTCTCTTTGCTCTAATGCCATGTTTCTTATGTTCTTCTCACTAATTGGGAAAAAAACTGTTTGTTTTCGATATAAATTAGTGTTAACTAGTAAGTAGTCAACATTAGACAAAGGTTTTTTTTTTATATAGTACTTATGATGTTCTCTTTGGATGGTACTAATGATGTTTAGCTATATTCTATCTAATTTGTGCAGAAAAAATATGTAATTGTCACTTGTTTTGATCATTTTCATTAATGTGAATGTTTGTTTATTATCATTTTTAGTTATGTTTATACACTCTGCACTTATACTATTAAGTTTAAATTTAATTTTTTAATAACGTATCGAGGCCGTATCGTATCGGGAATTTTAAAAAATTTCCCATATCCGTATCGTGTCAGGTATCGGGGCTTCATAGCCTAACGGAAAAAAGGCTATGGCTAAGATCAAAACACCATATGTTTTGTTAGCATATCAATAGTACCATTAAATACAAACAAATAGGTTTGTGGAATGTGATGTTGTAAATTGTAATGTTACCATGTCAGTTTACAGTAGCTTTTACAGAAATACGGATACCACATCAATTAGGTTCTAAACAAGTTTATGAAATACTTAGTTCGTTGTAAAATAAAATGCATAGAAATAATTAATGTGGTACATTAAATACAAGCACTATTACCTATATTCAAGGCATAAGCATATTTTTAGGACCCTTGAGAAAATGAAAAAAAGAACAAAAATTGACCAGAAAATGAAAAAAAGAACAAAAATTGACCAGAAAATGAAAACTTACAGAAAAACCAGATGCTTTAAGATATTGCACAAATTCATCGTTTCATTACAAGAGTGACAGGTAAAAATACGTGATAACTATTCCCCAAAGCAACTACTATATCAAAAAAATAAAATTTAGTTACCTGTACATGGTCACATTCTTCAACAAAAAAACGAAGCCTGTCACTAATTTCTTCCCCTTGTGAAGCCCATGCAAAAGAATCCCTTCCAATTCCATAATTGTCAAAATCGCCAACATCTGTCCAAACTCCATTTAATTCATATAGACTTTGGGGGTGGAAATGTACTTTCGAGTAATCTGTCCAAAACTGAACTCCATTTTCTAGACTCTCAGTTATATCCCTATCCTGGTACTCGCTTGGAGAACCACTTGTCTCATTTACCATATTTTGGTTTTCTTCTTCATAAAGGCTTTGTAGGAACAAATTTTTTTTCTGAGGTTCAGAGGCTTGGGTGGAAACTCCACCAGTCCTGCACATAGGTCTATGGACATTAGACGCATTTGAAAATAATTTTAAACCAAGAGACTATGAAGACATAGCTGGTGAAGTAGGTTTGATGTCCAACAGTAAAAAGATACGACTAAACGGATTCTGCAAGTGGAAAACAGACCATTTTTAATTTTATGCATACTCTTAAACCTCAGTTTTCTTAAGTGCATCTGTAGCGAAGATCTGACTTCTCTATTACAGTAATCAGGTATTGCATATATAAAACCTATTCACTAACCTTATACGACGTCTCAATATTGCTAATATTTACAAAAGAAATCGCCAATTTTCTTAAAGCTAATAATCTAGAGAGAAATTTGTACAAGAATGTCAATGTTAAGAGTTCCTCCCTCAAATCTCTACAGTTTTTCTACTCTACATCATTTTTCATTGAACTTTCATTATAAAAGCATAAGCTGAAAAAGCTCTCACCATGTGAAAACGTTTGATGTTGCGGGAGCAGCCTCCTTATACATTGTACCGCGTGAGCTCATAGATCCAAGGGATCCTGAAAAGGTTAACAGATTTGGAGAAATAGATTACAATGAGGGAAGAAGGAATGATATTTGCACTTGAAAGGAAAACGGAGAAGAGATTATACAATTAATCTCATACTAAAATATGTTTACAGTGATACATACTATCATCATGCGATCAGTAGAAGACAGAACAAATGAAAATTGCAAGGATTTTATTTGAGATAAAAACTGACATCCGAAAAGGAGACACCAGATAGGCAAGATGTTGTATTTAATTTAACTCCACAAAGGTAGAAAAGGCAAGCAATATTGCATAAAAATCTTAAATATGTGGGAATCAAGTCAAAAGCAAACATCTGGAATTGTCTTCGGTGAAAAGTCAACAATTTCAAAAATGTACTATTTACAACCAAGATATAGTAAATTACCTTTTGCGATCACAAAATAAGTTGTCTTCTGCTTTTAGTATTGTAAGTTATAAATATAATATAGTCAGTCCTCTTGTTTATATTGTTTACGATTTTCCCATCAACTTAACAAACTCTTCTCATTTTTATCTCCACAAAAAAAAAAAAAAAAACAGTTAATTGGTTTCACAACATCACTGAACCTTCGCACCAACGAAATAGGTCCTACTACATACTAGTACAATGATTTTTTACCAATACTTCCGTTGGTTAGTTCAGGAGAATGTAATACTATCCCTCAGAGAAATAAATTTTGAGTAGGGGCCACCATATATATAAATTTGTAGCATTAGATATATAAAACATTTTCTTTTTAAAAGAATAAGTACACATTATAATTGTTCTCTACGAATTTTAATATTTTGAAAACATTGAACGACTTTCTCATTTACAATGCCAACAAAAATGTGTATCTCTATTTAAATAATTAAAACAACCATTTAACTATTTCATCTCTCATGCGATTTTGTATGAGTATCTGATTCTTGATAGTATTCATAGCAGAGAAAACTCTTTCATATGTGATGTCACTATAGTCCCTGAATTAAAAATTACAAACACATCTCCAAGTGTGTTTTTTGTTAGTAATTTTATGGATTAAATTGACAAACGAAAAACACATTTGAAGACTAAATTAAGTAAGTAATGACACATTTAAGAACCAAAAGAACTAACAAGAGATACATTTGAATACCTCTCATGTTTATTGAGAGTAGGCGAGGAGTGTATGTATCGATGCCCTGCACACATTTATGAAAGATGGTATAAGCATAAATAGAACAGCTGATGCTTCTAACCAATAAATTCAGATCATCTGTCGCTGTTTTCACTAGTCACTACTAATAAAAAAAAAGTCATTCCACATTCAAAAGTATAATTAACACTTAACAGAACCTAAGTAACTGATGCTTAAAGTTTGCATTAGTGAACATAGACATGACACATGGAGCAATAGATCTAAATTGCGATCTGCATCAACAATGTAAAGGTTTTAGAGGTCTCCACAACGGCATGCAGTCTCGATTGTGGGTGTATCGACTACATTTCTCCGTACTCTGCCGCAATAACAAGGTTCAATGCACAATCGCAACCATAAGCAACAGACCAACTAGATAAGGCCACATACAAGATCACATTCTATCTTGCACCAAAAGACTTTTCTTTTGGCCTTAAACCTCCTGTTCTTATGGGAAAGGGGGCCCTATGGAGTTCATCTCGGAAATAAGTAAAGTCTGATCAATGATTGTTTGAGACAAAGATCAAATTTGGTTGCTCACGACCGTTCGACCTTAACTAAAGTTCATTAACCACTTGAGGCAAACCACAAGACACTTCTAATAGCATACAAGATCATTTTTTTCTTCTCAAAATAATAGTACTAAAAATGAAAAAAGTTAATGTAGAGAAAATTGCACCTGTAGCGTGTGACCGGTACGATAAAACACATCCATGTTAAGATCATGATTCTTGAACACTGAATCAGCTTGTGGGTCTCCAGCTAACCCAAGCAACTCATCCTAGCAATTCAACACACATTAGTTATCACAGTGGTACAAAAAAAACACGAAAAAATGCTTAATAAAACTAAAAAAAGGAAACATTTTGAACAATTGGTTGCAATTTGAAACAAATAAACAAAGCAAAGAGAATGTGAGGTGAATAAGTTTGTGACATTGTAATCATAAAAAAAGAGAAGGGGAGAGTGAAACCTGAAAGTTCCAGAAGTGAGAGCCAACGTAGTTTGCATAATCACCAACTTGGATTGTTACAATTTCTTTCATTTTAGCTATCTACAACAGTTTCAAAGTAGCATAATCGCATTAATTTCTTCTCAAAGCAAACAAAAAAGAGTTTATTTCGAAATTTAGCATTGAACGCAAAGTTAAAAGTTCACCTTCTGCGGCGGAGTATGAGCAGAAGCGGAGAGGGCCGGTGATCGGCGTCGCGTCTGGTGGTCGGTGCCGGCGCGAGTTGGCAGGGGACAAGAAGCTTTGAACGGCGCAAGGGGTTATGAGGATATATGTGTAAATTTTGTTTTTCGTTTTAATCCCTAAAATTTGTTAAACTTTTTATTTATTTATTTTTTGTTTGAAATGAAGTGATAATTTATCGAAATTAAAGTCACATACAACTGTGAGGTCCGGCCCCAGATTTGAATTCAAATCATGACGTCCGACCTTATAATTTCGGCATTTGTCAGTTGAGCTAAGACTTATAGATAAATTTGTTAAACTTTTATCTTCATTAACCTTGTTGTTTTCAAGAGCTCTATTAATAATTAAACTTTTTTTTTAACTTTTTTTTTGTTGAAGTTTACTTGTTTGACTTAAATTTTTGTTAAACTTTTAATCCATCACTACTTTTAGGTCTTATTTTTTAATCAATTTATATTTAAACTTTATATTTTTTTTAATTAAATTTTCTTGAAATGTGTACGGTATCTCTCCTTAAAAAATTAGAAATTTATAACAAAATATGAATTATTAATCTACCCATTTTGAAAAAAATTTATTAAAACATATGATTGCAAGACATAAATTGACTAAAAAATATGGATAAAAAATGGTGATGAAAAGCTTTTGGAAGACTAAAATCTAACAAAAAATTTAGGGGATTAAAATGAAAACTTTGTATATTTATAAGGATAAAAAACATATTTAATCTTAAATTTTATCATAAATAAGGGTATTTCAGTCATTACATCATTTGACTGTTAATTTTATCATAAAAATATCTCACAAACTTGACCAACCCAAAAGGCTATAGCTACTAAAAGAAGGGCTTTTTTTTTTCAATTGAATCAAAACGACTCGTCCCAAAATTTGGTTAGTTCACTCTTGAGTGGGTCATGCAAGTGCAACGAGAAAGTTTAAGTTTGTCACAAACACATATAAAATATGTTTAGGTACACTCACTTCAATAAGAAATTTTTTTAAATAAAAGTAAAAAAATGATGTGATTAATTTATTTCTCTTTTAATTTTTTTCAAGCGCTCAAATATTTTTAGTTTGGGATTGTGACTATGTAAGAGTTTCTCGTCATCCTTCAAAAAAAAAAAAGAATTTCTCGTCATGTAACTTGCATTAATTTAATTTTAACCGTCCATTTTTCCCCTTTTCTCCATCATCTTATTAGTGGATATTCTTGAGTTTGAGACTGTTATTTTTTTGTCTGCTAGTCCAATGGTTAGAAATTCACCTCTTAGGGTGAATAAGTGAGGTGTTCGAAATTTAAACCACAGCCTTTACATATATTATACAAAATCACTAATAATTGAGCTAAGTTCATGGGGGGACGTTTAAGATTGTTGTTATTGCTTTTATGTGTGGGAATAGTCCACGTTAAAACAACTCAAAAATGATTTTAAGATGAGTTTAGAGCCAAAAAATAATTGGTCAAATTGGTAGATAGACATTTAAAGGTTAGCTTGAGTCAAAGCTCAATATAATTCTCGACAATGAGGCATCAAATCCACATTCTTTATTGATAATCCTAGAAATTTGAGGAGAAAAAAAAAAGAGGAAGAGAACCACAATTTTTTCTAAGTTTTATTTATTTATTTTTTGTCAGGTAATCTAGTGGCTAGAATTCACCTTATAAGATGAATAAGTGAGATGTCCGGAATTCGAACCCTGATTTCTGTATATAATAATGCATTGTCCTACCAACTGAGCTATATTACAGTTTTATTTTCTTTTTAAATTGAATAACATTTGATCACATCACACAATAATTAAAAAGAATATGTAAGACGAACAATTAAAGCCAATACTTCCAAATTGGGGGAAACAAGAAAGGGAGAGATGGAAAAAAGAAAATAACATGACTTTTTTTCCCTCCAATCATTAGTTAGTTTTTTTTGACAAATCCAATAATTACTTGGTTAATCATACAACGTTTGATTGATATTGGGTTTTGTTTTTATTTCATCCTTATAGCATAATTTGTTTTTTAGTTCATATACTCATAGCGTGTATATAAATAATTTTATTTATTTTGTTTTTATACTATTAATTAAATTGTAACAAAAAAATACTATTGATCCAGAAGTCCTAGCTCAACTGGCAAAATGCCGAAATTGTTAGGCCGGATGCCATGACCGGGGTTCGAACCCCGGTACCTCCACTTGTGTGTGTGAGTTTATAATGGTTTTGCCATTTCGTCTATCTACCAAAAAAAAAAAAAAATACTATTGATTAAATAATATATCACCTACCCTTCACTCTAATTTTTTTCATAAAAAGGATAAAATAATATCTGTATTTCTTGATATTTTTAACTTTGATTTTCATTGAATATTTTTTTCTTTTCCCTTTTATTTCTTCATTTTTTGACCATATCAAAATTTTGAGATACTTACATCATTTTATAAATATATACATATCTGTTTTTTTTTGTTTGAATATACATCTCTCTTTTATCTCATCATCTCCTTTCATTTTAAATTTTAAACCAATTAACAGTCAAATATGTAATGACTTAAATACCCTCATTTATGATAAAATTTAAGGTCAAATATGTTTTGATGCTTATAAATATACAAAATTTTCATTTTAATTCCCTAAAATTTTTGTTAGACTTTTAATCTTCCAAAAGCTTTTCTGCACCACTTTTTATCCATATTTTTTAGTCAACTTATGTCTTGCAATCATATGTTTTAATAAAAAATTTCAAAATGAGTAGATTAACAATTCATATTTAATTCATGCTATGTTAAATTTTTTTAAGAGAGATACTCTACACATTTCAAGAAAATTTTATTAAAAAGTACTCCCTCCGTCCCTATATATAAGATCCTTTTGCCAAAATCACGGGAATTAAGATAGTGGATATTTGTATTAAAGTTGTTTGTAATCACTATTGTTTTTACAATTTTATCCTTTAAGAAAGAAGGTTAGTTTATGTTTTCAACATATTATTTATTGTTGATTGAAGAAAAATATGTATAATAAATAGGGGCATGTATGTAAAGAAATAATTAATGTAGTTGAAAATAACAAAGAGGTCTTATAAAAAGGGACAAAAAAAATTCTCAAAAGGGTCTTATAATTAGGGACGGAGGGAGTATAAAGTTTAAACATAAATTGACTTGGGTTTTAGTAGCTATAGCCTTTTGGGTTGGCCAAGTTTGTGAGATATTTTTAGGGGAAGATTGGATAGACATTTCACATGATAGAGCCCTCGTTTGGACCACAATAACTTTCTTCTCATTTTGTATGTGTAAATTTAGGTGCTAGATTATTTGACACCAAGAAAAAATTGACAATTGTCAAAATATTCTATCCAACACTTTGTGTCATCCTTGATAAGATTCAGCCAAAATGCTCAAAAGCACATTTATTTCGATAAAATTCAGGCACAATATCTGTCAATATTCCAATGCTATCAAGAATAGGGTACCAGACAGATTTTGCACTTTATGATCAATGAAGCAGAAAAGCTTGTACTCGATCATGTTCAAATCAAGATATCCCAAAATAAACCTGAAGATATGGCTAGAAGCCTAGCACATGGATGGATGGCTGAGAACAACACAAGTATTTCGTCCACACAATGAACCTTTTCATGGAAGTGTTACTCAAATAAACACAACATCCAAAATGGAAATTCTTTAGGTGGATTCCATACTGTGTGCTGTGCCATTTGCACAAAATCCAATATCTAAAAGCCAAACAATATCATAAGAAATCAAAGCAAATATCATAAATGAGAATTCATCAATGACAATTGTACTGTAAATAAAATACAGTTACTTTCAACTGTACTGGTTACAACAAAAACCTCCTTCAGTATCAGATAGGAAAAATTCTGCAAAATATATTAGCAGCTCTTTCCACAACAGTTTAAAATAACCATAGCATAATTATGAAAAACAAAATCACTATGGCACAAAACTTAAATTTCTCTATAGTTCTCTTTGTTAGATATATTATATATTATCTTTATGTTGTTAAGTTCACATTCTTCATCTATATGTTTTATTATAATAATGTCTTCACTCAGCAAAATTTAGAGGCTTTGATTATTTATTCAGCTTCATGTTGCTGCTCCTAATCGCTTTTCCAATTCCTGCAATCTGATTGCTCATCTTCTGCATCCATACTGTTTCTTCCATGGCTTGAGAGACCTTGAGCAGATCCACCAAGGAGAAGAGGGGTAAGAGGACCCTGTGGGGAAACAGACTCTGAGAAGTTTCCCTCTGATGTATCTTCTTCACATTGATCATGAGCCATATATAAGGCTAACTTGTTAGCCTCCTGAATTGAAGAAACTGGGAATCTTCTAACATGGAGCCTATACTTCTGCATAATCACAAATGTACTACATCAATTGCTTGACATGACATAACAAAATAATCAAATTAATATGAAGAAACTAATAATGGTATGGATGGTTTCGAGGTTTGAGATGAAATATTGTCACTCACTTGCAAATGGCTTTTCACTTCATCATTTGTTAATCCATCCACTTGCATCTTTTCCCTAATTTGTTTAGGAGTGGCTGCTACAAAAAAGAAAACCAGTTAGGCTCATACACACCCTACATAGCCCGAGTACGGTAAAAAATTCTTGCAATCAGCAAGATGGAAGCGTCCAATCTTAATCGAACAGTTCTAAGTTATAACAAATATGTGCCTATACTAATCCCTAATAACATGTAATCTTGATCCCTATACACAAGAGTGGGATTCCTGTAGTTGTTGTCTCAGTTGTAAGATGCAGATCAGATGGCTTGGATTTCAAGCTGAACTATTTTACACAACTATAAAATCGTCTGATTTCCATACAAAGACTAAGATCCATTAAATACACTAAATCCACATATTTCCTAACTGCAGGTAATCCAGATTGCTCCCCCCACCCAATACAAGACCCACAATTTCAATTCCAAATTGGAGAATCAACTCTTTTCCCAAATCCAAAACAAAATAGAGACTAAGAAAACTCATATACCATAATAAATCAGAACACCATGTAACACAACTAATTAACAATAAAAACAATCATTCTGAACACAAACAATTTACCATGTGCTCCACCAAGCTGTTGAAGTGCATCAACAAATCGGCGATGAAGCTCCGACGACCAGCACCTCCTTTGTTTCCTGGAACTCTGCTGCAAAGGTTGCGGCGGCTGAGGTTGATTCTGTATCTCAACACGCAACAAAGACGATCCGGAACTTCCACCACCACTCTTGGAATTTCCATGACTCACTTCAGAGACCAAACTAAAGCTCTTAGCTTGTGAAACCTCCTTCAACAAATTTTCAGTAAATCCCATAAATACCTCTCCACCATTACCCTTATGTAACACAGTCCTATCATCATCACCTTCATTCTTCTACCAAAAAAAAAACACTTTTTGTCTCAAATCTCACTTCAATAAAAAAAAAAACCACAATTAAAAGAAAAGGGTAATTTGCTAATTTAAAAAATATTAAAATTACCGATTTTGTTTCATTAGTCCATAGCTGAGCTGAACTCATCCAATTCTTCTTATTATCACAGTTTTCTTTCAAATCATCCATTTTCATCAACCTAACTTTTTCTTTTTCATCATTCAATCTTGCTATAGCTACACCAATTAACAACAAAAAATTAACAACCCAAAAAAAAGGTTAAATCCAAAAAACAATAATCAACACAAAAAATTAATTACCATCATTAAGGAGGAGTATGGAAAGAGGGAGTTCACGTTTGAAAGCAAGAACTTTCTTCATTTCTTCTTCCAAGCTATGAACTAAGTCATCAAGCATTGAAAGTTTCTGAGACATGTCTTTGGTTTGAACAACGTTGTTGAGGAAATGAGAAACGGTTTTTGGAACAGAGGCTAAAGTCAAATCTAAGTTCAATTGTTGTTGTTGTTCCATGATGATGTTTTTTTTGTTACTCTGAAAATGAATGAAAGTGAAAAGAAGAAGATAGAGATTCATTTATATAATAATAAATAAATGAATAAAAAAAAAAGGATAAAAATTGAGATTCACGACAAAAAGATTTCGTTCGCGCATTCGGGTCGTCGCGTCTTTGTCCCACTAGGAAAATATGCACACATTGCACACACCTAATTCTTATTTTTTATTATCTTCTTTTTAATTTTCTATTTTTTTATTCTAATTATTTAGTTAAATTAAATATATTTTTACTCCTTATAAAATTTTAAAGTCTTATTTTTATTTCTATATAAAATGTTGAATTTTAATTTTTAAGATATTTTTTCGTCAACTTTATTTATTAAGTCAACTTTTTTTTCAACGCATTTATCTTTTAAGTCAGCTTTGTGTATTCTTTGAATTATTAAATGATTTTATGAAGATATTTCGAGACAAACATACACATTTTTCATTAATAACTTAAATTTCGTAATCAGAGGTGGATTAAATATAAATTTTTTAAATGTTTGGATTTCAATAAATCAAAATAACAAAAATCTAAAACTAAAATTTAATTTTGCATAGATTACTATCCGAACAAAGAGATCGTATCTGCAAAGTTTGACAATATTATGATAAGATCTTGGGTTATTTTAATTTTTAACAATGCTAAAATATTGACAAAAATATTTATGAGAACTCAAAGTAGAAGAAATTTTTTATATAGACTGAAATTAAAGTTATATAATTTTATAACAACTATAGAAACATATTTAATTCCAAAGAAATCGTTTGTTTTACTATTTTTAGTATAATTATTTGTCATTTTTCTATATTATTCATAATTATTTATTATTATCTATTTCACATGAATAGTTAAATATAATTTGACAAAATAATACTTAATACTACTTTAAATTTTAGAAACGAAAAAATTAAAGAAAGTTTTCCAAAAAAATATAGTTAAACTGGAGGGAGTGTTATGCCTTCGGGACACTGGTTAAGGAATCAAATGTAGTAAGTTTTATATTGAAATTTGTGTTCTCAACTCTTCAAAAGCATAAAAAAAATATTTTTTTTTTATTTTAAAACTTTTTTTTTTTAGTTTCCTTAACCAATGTTCCGGGAACACCAGTTAATATAGCCCTAAAAAAAAGAAGGAAGGAAGGAGTAGTTTTTTTTTTCCTTTACGTTAGAAGGAGTATAGTAAAAATATAGTCTATTAGAGAAAAGAAAAAATGTATTAGGGGAATGGTTGCCCGACCGATGAGTTTCATTTTGAAAGAGGACTACGTCAAGGGGATCCTCTTTCCCCTTTTCTGTTTCTGTTAGCTGCTGAAGGTCTTGATGTGATGATGTCTGCGGTTGTTTCAAACGGTTTATTTACACCTTATACAGTTGGGACGCAGGTTTCTGTGTCTGTGTCTCATCTTCAGTTTGCTGACGACACTCTTTTGATTGGGGTCAAGTCTTGGGCCAATGTTCGAGCAATGAAGGCTGTCCTTTTGTTATTTGAAGTTGTATCAGGTCTGAAAGTTAATTTCCACAAAAGTATGTTGTTTGGTGTGAATATTAATGAGTCTTGGTTGCATGAGGCAGCGGTGGTTATGCATTGTAGGCATGGGCGGTTACCTTTTATTTATCTAGGCTTGCCTATTGGTGGGGATCCTCGTAAACTTCAGTTTTGGCACCCTGTGGTTGAGAGAATTCATCGACGGTTGTCCGGGTGGAAGTCTAAGAATTTGTCGTTGGGTGGTCGGTTGGTTCTGCTAAAGTCCGTTATGTCGTCCATTCCGGTTTATTTCCTTTCTTTCTTCAAAGCTCCCTCGGGTATCATTTCTACCCTTGATTCTATTTTTATTAATTTTTTTTGGGGTGGTGGTGAGGATTCTAGGAGAATTTCTTGGATCAAATGGGAAAATATTTGTTTGAATAAGGAGAATGGGGGTTTGGGTGTGAAAAGATTGAGGGAGTTCAATATCTCTTTATTAGGTAAGTGGGTTTGGAGGGTTTTGGAGGATAGGGAGAGTCTTTGGAATGTGGTGTTGCGAGCGAAATACAGTGAGTTTGGAGGGAGGGTGTTGGGTCGATTTGGTGGCGTCAGTTAAATCAAATTAGAATTGGTGTGGGGTTGGCAGAATCAACGTGGTTGGTTGATAACATAGTCAGGAAGGTAGGCGATGGGAGTACCACCATGTTTTGGGAGGATTCCTGGTTGTTAAATGTTCCGTTGGCTGTAGCTTTTTCTAGACTTTTTGATTTGTCGGAAAATAAAGGTGTAACGGTGAGGGAGATGTTTTTATTAGGTTGGGGGGCTGATGGGGGTGCTTGGAGTTGGCGACGGAGACTGTTTGCTTGGGAGGAAGAGTTGGTGGAGGAGTGTGTGGAGCGGTTGGATAACTTTGTTTTGCAGGTAGACATTTCTGATAGGTGGGTGTGGAATCTCCACTCGTCACAAGTATATACGGTGCATTCAGCTTACTCTTACTTAACAACGGTGGATACTAATATCACTGCAGAGTTTGATCAATTTTTATGGCTTAAAGCGGTTCCTTTAGAAGAATATTTTTGTTTGGAGGCTCTTTCTGAATCGACTTGCTACAAAGGATAATCTTCGCAAGAGGAATGTCCTCGAGGCTACCAATGTTTTTTGTGGTGCTTTATATGGTAAGGAGGAGGAAAGTGATCATTTGTTTTTTCAATGTGATTATTATGGTCGGTTATGGCTTATGCTATCGGATTGGTTAGGTATTGTTACGGTTCTCAATGACAATTTTTATTCACATGCTAATCAGTTTTGTGCACTTGGAGGAGTCTCAAAGCACTCTGTGCAAGCTTTTTCTATTATTTGGATTTCGGTCTTATTTACTATTTGGAAAGATCGTAACAGGAGGATTTTTCAAAACCAAATTGTTCATCTGGAAGTTCTTCTTGAAAGGGTTAAACTCCAAACGTTTTGGTGGTTGAAAGCTAACTACATATTGTTCGTTTTTTATTATTCTTATTGGAGGCAAAATCCTTTACCTTGTTTACAGACTATTGTGTAAAGTCTGTTTTTTGGATTTTGTTTTATGGCGGATTTAGCCTTTTTGTATTGTCTTTAACTTTCTCAGCTTCCTTTGACACATCTTATGCTTAAGGGACTAATTATTTTATATATATATATCACTTAGTTTCTTCAAAAAAAAATATACTATGTAGAAGATTTTCACTATGAAAATATTAGAGTGAAGTTTTTTTTTTTTTACTAAATATTGTGAAGTTGACTAACTTGTTACCAGTGGCCTAGTGGGAAATGGGAATCTTTGGATTCCTCCTATGCTCTAACGCGGCGAAACGAAATGTAATAATTTATTAATTGATTATGAAAAAATTAATTAATGTTCTGTGAGTTGATTGATGTGCTTTTCCGAAGATTCCTTTTTTCAGTTGCCTAATGATCAATGATAATTGACCTGACTCACAAATCCATTGATGAATTAATTAAAAACCGGGCAGTTTTATACATCACTTTATCATTATAATAAATAAAAATCTACATCTTAACTCTTAGAAAAATCACTTTTTAAATTCATTTAAACAACTTACATCATTTATTAAATAAAATTTGATAGTAGATTTTTTTTAGAGTTATGATACATAGACATCTTTAGGTGGCAATACACCTTTTGACACCCACACAAAAATCTGACACGTGGTCACATGGACCCCGCACAAACACATTTTCTCTTTTCTCTCCTCTTCTCTCTTCCTAATGTATAGGGTGTACAAGGGTGTATGACAATAAATGATGTCTATGTAACATTTTCTTTTTTTTTATTAGTATAACATTGATTGAAGGGCATAGTTGACCGAGCAACACCTTATCCATGACCATTGGATTGTCATAAAATAATATATCCTTAAAGGACGACTAAATTAACTAAAATGTGTCATAATTAAACTTAATCACTTCATCTTTATAGGCCTCGTGCTCGGGGATTGTGAACCAGCATAGTAAATATAACCTCAAAAGGTGATCTAGGACGATAAGTTTGCCACCAACTATCAGATAAGAGCAACGCAGAATCGACTGTCATATAGGAATATTCAACTCATCGTCATCTATCGAATAAGAAAGACCACATCAACTCATATAGCAAGCACATATGGTATCCAAGAGAAAGGCTCCCCTGACAATAGAAAAAGAGGTCGTCTGCGATATCTATAAATATATCCCTCACTCAAGCTAGAACAATAGTTAATAAAACAAATATAATAAAAATATCTTGTAATTTGTGTACTCAAACTCGTAAAAATAAAAAAGATTTTCTTTTCAACAACACTTTTCCATTTTTTCCCCTTAACTAGTGTAGTTAGCATGACTCATTTTTCATTAAGGGTCTATTTAATAAGGCTAATAAGCTAGTATATATAATAGAGTAAATAGTTAATTTCCCCCCTGAAATTGTAAGTTTCATCAATTATCCCCCCTGAAATTAACAAAACTTCAATTACCCCCTGAAATTTCACAACGTTAGTCAATTTACCCCTTCCGTCAAATTTTTCTGTTAGTGAACATGACGTTTTGCAAATACCCCCTGAAGTTTTGCACTTATGTGCAAAATGCCCCCCAAACTTAAAAATTTATATTATTTTTTTTCTTAAAAACAAACAATTAATAGTTAAATATTAAAACTAACTATTAATTTTGGAATTTGGGAAAACTACATGCATATATACATCAAAATAGGCTCCAAAATAGGGAAAAATATGTATTTTTTAAAGTGACAGTAATGGGATGATTTGTGGATTAATATTAGGGGTTGTGTAGTTTAAATGGTTTGAGCAAATTGTTGAAGGAGTTGGAGGAGTTAAAAGACTAAGATGGTGAAGGAGAAAATATAAATTTAAATCTGATTATTAATTTGTTTATAAACCTCTAAAAATAATAATTTGTCTATTAGAAATAATCATTATTGTCACTTTAAAAATACACATTTTTCCCTATTTTGATGTATATATGTATGTAGTTTTTCCAAACTCCAAAATTAATAGTTAGCTTTAATATTTAACTATTAATTGTTTGTTTTTAAGAAAAAAATAATATAAATTTTTAAGTTTGGGGGCATTTTGCACATAAGTGCAAAACTTCAGGGGGGGTGTTTGCAAAACGTCATGTTCACTAATATAAAAATTTGACGGAGGGGGTAAATTGACTAACGTTGTGAAATTTCAGGGGGGTAGTTGAAGTTTTGTTAATTTCAGGGGGGTACTTGATGAAACTTACAATTTCAGGGGGGAAATTGACTATTTACTCATATATAATATAAACTCGCATGATGAAAAGAAGATTCGTTTAGTAACCGTCTTTTCATTACGAACTTATAGTTTACTATATTCGTTCCAAATTATAAGAAAAAAATTCACTTTCTCTGTCCCAAATTATAAGAAAAACAACCAACTTCTACCTTTTTTGACAAAAATAAACGATATTCATTCATTCTAATTGATAGAGTACATCGATACAATACAAATCCAAATTTGCTAAAAACAAAAAGGATGAATCTGTGAACAAACTTACATCATCAATGTTAATAGCATAAAACGGCAAAGTACATATGCTACAAACATGACTAATATGACTATATTCAAGTCTCCGGAATACTCATGTCTCCGAATCTGCAACGTTGACGACACCAAAATCATTGTCATTGATCGGATTTGCGCTTACTCAAAACTAATCTTTCAACCTGGAACAAATAAACATCGCACTAAGACGAGAAATAAAAAATACACCGCACAAAGACGGTAAATCAAAACAAACAGAGCCGTGTAGAGACAACGAAATTACAAAAACAAACGAAAGAATTGAAAATATGTGAAATCACTTATTCAATTCAGATAAAAGGAAAAACAACTCGAATGAGTGATTTTTGGGCCAAATTTGACTCTAAATCACCCTTCTCGCAAGAAGAAGAAGAAGAAAGGGATGACGGTTGGGGTTTGAGAAGTAGATAAGAGAGAGAGAAAGGGGTAAGATTTTGGTTATTGATGTTTTGAAAAATAATATTTTTCAAAAATAAACTTGTACTTATTCTCATAAAATTAAATTCAAATTGCATAAAATAAAATAAAATGATTTTAAAAATCTATTAAGTGGTTGTAAATTGCTATGATTATGATTATAAAGTAGACTCTTTATTCTAGTTGTAATTCACATGTTTCGTCCAATGCTAGCTACGATCTAGCTTATGTTTGAAGGCAATCAAACAAAGTTGCTCATAAACTTACTTAAACATTTTTATTACAATTTTAACCTAAATGTTTTTTCTTTTTGAAGGAACCTAAGTGTTTTTTATGATCCTCTTACTTGTATTGCTTTTATTATTTACTATGAAAAAAAATGAGTTTGCTTTGCTTTAAAAAAATCATATTTAAAGACAATACATAACATATATAAATTCAAAATTCAAATCTCAATTAAAAAAAAAATCATGTTTATCAACACGATGATTGATGATATTGATGGCCAATTCCTTGATGTTCTTTCTACTTTCTTTCTAGTTTCTATTTGTCTCTCTCTCTTCCTACAATGACCAAAATCAGACGTGTTCCTTATCTGTCGTTAGTGTATCTTCCAATTAAGAATCTTGTATATTATTTATTAAATACTAAAAACAAAATTTCACCACCAACCAAATAACAACACGAGGGTTGGAACTTGGAACAACTTTTGACGAACGGTGAAGATTCTTCTACGGTTCTACAGTCATCCTTGTCCGTCCGCTACCAGCTATGTTAATCGTGGCTTGCAGGAATTTCTTGAATTATTTTCCATCAACGAAACGCACTAAACAGCACCATAATACACCACTTGGGATTCCATTCCTAGATATTGGATTCCAATTTTTCAGCATCGACACGTTTTAGGACCTTCCATAATATTACATTAAATTTTATGTATACATTATCCCTTTTGTTTTCCCACTTTCACATTAACAAGATTAATTAAATAGACAAATTATTTTTTAACTAGTAAGTATTGGTTAAAATAGCATCTAATTTAACCAAACGGTTTGACGGTTAATGAGTTTAAAAAAATGAATCATTCAAAGTAATTTAAGTTCGATTCTTAGCTAAAATAATTTTTTATCAAACTTTATTAAAAGTAGTTTGAAGAATTTCTAATATAGTAAAAGTTATGATATGACACAATAAATAATTTGTGACCCCTCTACATTATTTATCTATCATACATCAATGCCGACACACTAGAGGATATTTTGTTTATGAAATTTAGCTGTTGAAGACTAATTCGTTTGTAATAGTTCTCACATGATTGTAATTATTGATAAATTTGTCTTACATTGCATAAGTTTCAGAGAAAAATTAGTCAATAGTAAACTAACACTCAAGTAAAATCAAGCAAAATTATATCATATAATGACAAAGTTAACAAAGAGATTTTTTTAAATGACATTTTATTATATTAAATACGCGATTTGTGATATTTTCAATTGTCTCCTCTTTATGATTTGATATCGACGACTACGTATACTTTATTGACACCAATTAGATAATCATCGTTTTCTCTTGGACGACTTCACTCATCTATCAATATTTGATGACCTACATTAATTCAACCTTAAATTAGCAATTTTTTGTAACCAAACTCTCCAAAACATGAGTCATTACAACTTAAACGCACGAGGAGATTACATATATCATTTAAAAGACAAGTTGATTAGGTGAAGGAGTCTCATTAAATTAACCAGCTCATTGATAAAATTTGGATCAATTTTATCCAAGCCAAGCCATTTCCCTCTCTACTTTATCATCTTTTCTTCTATTTTAGGTGACAAAAAGAGGAACAATTTCAGAGCAAAACTAAAAATTAGAAGCCCATCTTAAATATGACATATTTATCTGTGTCCGCCAACAAGGTGAAGAAGCACAGTCATTACATAAAAGATTGAGCTGGTGTTAAGTGTACTATTACTATAAGGTACAAGATCCAAAAGAATGCCTATATGTCCAAGATACAAGGTTTTTCGAGAAAAGGTCCCATCCTTCAATATCATGATTGGGAAAAAATATGGTCTTAGCTAAAGGAGTTCAAACCAAACTTGGTAAAATAATGAACAATTTGAATAGTTTCACGATTAATATTAGAGATCGTGAAGCGAGAAAGTTTGTTGAAGAAACACCTCAATTCGAGCAATTAATTTACTTTTTTTAATCTATTTTGTTCTCTCTTTAATATTATTTTTCTCTTTTTCAATGGAAAGATAAAACCTATCAGCTTAGACCTTCTTCGTTATATATAAAAAAAAGATAAAATCTATATAATTTTTTCTTTGTTTTTCATTGGAGGTAATTAACTTTACTTGAGATGTATCTGCACTAATGGTAAACATCTCTTCTAACTGAAATTCAAATTTTAATTTATCACATATTATAGAAGTCTAATATTTTCTGCTAAACCCAACGTTAGCTTCATTTAAATATTTATTATCTACTTAATGTGGAACTCACAAGGGTTGTCTAATCTCTCACAAGTAATAATAAATAAGTATATAAAATGAAAACTCCTAATATGTGATGTTAGAGATAAGGATAGTAGGATACTTCTGCGATGGGGATTGGCTGATTTAGTTTATGTTGTGGAAACTGCAAAGACAAACGTAAAGAAATGTCCTTTCCTTTTTCCCTTTTTATTGTTTATTTGGTTTATATATTCTATCAAAAAGACCACGAGTATTGTTGGGAGCCATTGGTTGTGCCTTTATTTTATATTACATTATTATATACTACACTATACCATATGTTTATGTTTATTATCCGCACTGTTGACGGTTAGCAACTTAGGATTTTTATTGATATCTTTTGAAAAAGTTAAAGTTCAATTTATATGTAATGCTAGTAGAATTTTGTCAAAAAAAAAAATGTAATGTTAGTATAATAAAAATGTTATATGCCGTCTTCGTGAACACAGTTCAATTGTTAAATATGTTGTAATGTATAAGGATATAAATTCGAATTTTGGATTCTCTTCTTATTCATCTGAAGAGGTGAATTTGTAACAAAAATAAAATTATACACATGTGTCCGATCACAATTCATGAGGTAAATTTAATTTGGGTAGAATAATTCTACACTATCAAAGTTAACTACTTGGGCTTTAAAAGTATTAACTTTTTTTAAAAAAAATAATTAATATAAAATATATAATAATTTTTTTTATAAACTATTTAATGTAATGTATTCAATATTTTTTTTGAGATCTTATAGATTATTTTCTTCCCAATTAATTCTCAATTTTTATCATGGTACATTGCAATAGAACATATTCTTCGTCCTGTAAAATGGATACGCATAGATAGATATGATGCTACATAAGATTTCAGGTGAAGAAGGCTAAGGGATACATATACATTCATCTAGAATCTAGCATTTAATTAATCAATATTCCATGATATGATAATGTTTATAGAGTTAAATATATATATATTTTTTTTTGGAACTGTTTATATTATGCTTTGTAAGTTCGTTGTGTTTATTTTCAATGCTAATGTTGACATGTTCTTTGGTTCCATGCCAATTTGACTAATGTCATAACAATGTGAATGTCCTCCCACTCAATGCAACACCTTTCAACATTACATTTAATAACTAAAGTAACGACCTGCAAACTGATATTAAAGAAATGCAATAAAAAAGTTTATCTCATATTCTTGTAAAATTTAGCAAAAAGTATATATACCTTCTTCTTAGTCTGAAATTACGATAATTTTTTTAAACGAAAATAATGAAAATGTAATAAAATAAAAAATATCGCCGTCTGTGGGAATCGAACCCACGACCACGTGGTTAAAAGCCACGCGCTCTACCAGCTGAGCTAAGACGGCTTTTTGATTAATTATTGTAATATGTATATTTATAAATACGCCGTTAACAATTCATCATCTTCATTATCATCTTACCTTATTCAATGTGCAACTTCAACCTGAATTCTTTTGAAAGGTGAGGAAATTTGAATTATATTTTAATGTCCAACAACATAGCAAGAAAATGAGAGAAAGGTAAGCTATGAATAAAAGTTGAGAATCATTAAAAATCAATCGAGAGTTCTTCCCTAAAATCAATTAATAAACATTCTTCGTGTACTAGAGTTTTAATACTTACTCCTACTTTGTATACACTATTTTTTACATCACTAATTTGTACTCCATTCGTCCTATAATATAAGTAAAATAACACATTTTCTTTGTCCCAAAATATAAACAAAAAAGATAAACTTTTATCTTTTCCAAGATTTTTTTTTTGTTATTCTCATAAAATTAAATGCAAATTACATTCAATTTTCTCTTTCTTTCATTTTTTCCATAACCAATAGCCAATGAAAATTGTTTTTACATCTTCCTATAAAACTTTTTTCCAAAGAAAACACAAAAAACTATACTCCAAATTCTTATGTTTTAGTTTTCTTAATAAATGTGATTTTTGTTTTTTTGCTTATAATTTGGAACGGAAGGAGTATAGAGCGTAGGGTAACTGCTACTTTTTAAGCAGCTTGATAATCACTATCTAAACTGTTAGCCTTCAGGGCACAATCAAATAATGCCCAAGATTATGCATTTGCGAGCGTAGCACAATCATTTTTTATTTTTTTTAACTTTAATCAATGTAACCGACCCAACTTAATAGGATAAGATTTAGTTGTGTATGTTGTTATACACCATGTGTCATGTGTGTAATTTGATTTAGTGAATGACGAAAATTGATTTTTAATGATTTGTTTTATTGATATGAAAAAAAAGGTGAATTGCGTCTATGTTTAGGTTAATGTACATTACAAAGATAAAATCACCTCTAATCAAGAATACTCAATACACGTATGATTCTCATGTTTAAAGATAAAACCACCTTGCATTAACTTGAAACATGAAATTGGAAATATGTTTCCGGTGCAAGTTCCAAATTGCTCCCGCATATCAAAATCAATTTTCGGTCTAAACTCACTTTTGCTAACCATAAAAGTACTAGTGGGTATACCCGTGCACCGCACGGGGAAAATGTTCCTTTAACCTAAATTAAAATAAAAAAACCAAATACTACATATCTCAGTTTATTTTAAATTTGAAGAAATTTTTTGAAGAGTATTCTATAAATAAATTTATGGTTGATAGCAATTTATTTTAGTTTAATTAAAATCAAGTTTTCCAAATTAAAAATATAAGTTGATTAAATTAATGTGACTATGGAAATTTCTATTGAGTTTTTATAATCACTTTTTAAGCAAAGAGGTCTCTTATAAAGCAATAATTAAATCACTCAATAATATAAATTTAAGGTTTCCAACAATATCAAACTATGAATGTAACTCTCGATGTTTTGGCTAATCTATATTCTACTAAAATGATATTGCAATTTACTTAACTCTCCTTTCAAAATAATTGTCCTTTCCCTTAATATGGTGACAGAACAATGCATAATCAAATTTTCTTAACTCTTTCTTTCAAAAAAAAAAATTCTTAACTTTAGAATACATAGCATACTCAAGTTTTCTATCATTACAACCACTGTACAAAATTCATTGGCTAATACATGCATTACACCGCTTCAACAGCTCACCTAATGACATCTGAGATAGCAAAAAATATATTTCAATGGTATTAGCTTATGTCAATTTGAATAGGCTAATTTAACTTCTTAAAAAAAAATTGTATCAACTAATGAACATAAACTACACGTAGTTAGCGAGACCATAAGAACAATAGAATCAAGATATAATCTTCAGCTCCTGCATACATCATGTGAGATTGAGATACATGTAAAAAGATCACTTCTCATCTAAATCCCAATGTGAAGACCTGGTGGTGTAAAATGGAAAAACAAAATAAATTTAAACAAAGAGTAAACCTTGAAAAAATATTGAATACAACAATGGATTTGAAATATAAACATAAATATTTTTGAGAAAACTAAAACATATACACGCACATATGTAGCAAAGATATGCAAGGGTAAAAAAAACAAACATAATAGAACAAAAACATACAAAATATCATGCATGCAGCGACAGCGACCATAGATAGAAGGGGATGGCTCTCCATGTCGAAAAGACAAAATAAGAGAATAGAATCGCCACAAAACACAAATAACTTTGTACCAGTTGTGCAAAATAATTAGCCTAGTGAGTCACAAAGAAGGCAACTTCAAAACAGGGAAAAATATACTCTAGAGTGGTGTCACAAAGAGAAACACCATGCAAAAGTGTCTTCTATGGTGTCAAGTGCCTTAAAAGGGAAAGCAAACATTAGGTAGAATGGAAAAGCAAATCTGTCATATTCAAATTGTAAGGCGTTTTTCACATGCGGATCACATAATGTTATTTCATTTGCTTCAATTTGAAACTAAAAGCACCTTCTTGATGAAAGGGGGCAAAAATTTGATGCAAAATGAGAACTGATTTGCAAAATAAATTCGTATTTGCAGGAGAACACAAAGAAAATATATCCAAAATTATAAGCCAAAAAAACTGTAACCCAAAAAGCTTACCCAATGCATTGCTTCGTTTTCCTTTCCAAGTCTACAAACAACAACACAAAAAACAACTTAGAAATCAAATCAATGGGATCAACATAGAAAAGAGTTAATCTAACCCCAAGCAATGTAATTTTTGAATTTGAAAGCATTATATATAAGAAAATTTTCAAAAAATATTATGGTCCTAAATATAAGAAAATATCACAACTTTTAAGGTGTAGTTATTGTTTAAAAGACTTTTCTATCCCTTATTTAATATGTTTGTTTTTAATATATTAGTAAGTGTATTTAATGCTTTACAATTTTTTATGAGGGTATATTTGTAATAGTATGCAAAAAGTTACACTAATTAATGATTGCATTGGTTTTAATGTTTTTTTGGTTTTTCAACTTATAATAAGGATCGGGAGTAACATTTAAAAAATAAAATTTGGTCTTTTGATTTTGAAGCACAAATTGAGGAAAGCAATGAAAGAACTTTTTGACGCAACATGTTCAGTCTCAAGCCAAGAAAAAAAATGAAGGAGAGTGAGAGGGAAAAGAAGAAGAAAACATTACGGCTGAAAGTGGCCCTTACCAAGTAAGAAGGCACAGTGGTCTAATGATGATTCAGGTTGAAGTATATAAAAATTGAAAGGTTTAGTGGAGAGTTGAATATAAAAGAAGAAAAAATATGGTTGTGTGGTATCAGAGATGGAGGGAGAACCCTATGATTTTATTTGTAGTAAATGAAAAATAGAAGTCTTTATGAATTATGATGATGAAATGAATTTGCAGAAAGAACGAATCCGCATCATTCGATTGATACATTGAGGAAGAGAAAGAGGTGGAGACTAACTGCCTTGGTAAAAAATATTTTCACATCAAATGGTGCTTTGAAAACGTAATCAATACATTGAAAACAGCTAGCATGGTGCAACTTCCAAACTTGAAAACACGTTTGTATTAATAATTAACAAAAAAATATTTAAAATTTTCAAGTGTCTCTTTTGGAGAAATTTTTTGTTTCTGTTTATCTGTCACTTTCAAAGTTCAATGCAACATTAAATGTTGTTTTACCAATATTATTCTTAATTATTTATTGCGGAGAGAGAAATATATAAAATGAGATGTTAAATGAATAAGATCATTATAGTAAAAGTATAGCTTATTGTATCAAAAATAGTAACAATTATTAATTGTTTTGATTTGTGTAAAATGTAAAAAAATAACAATTAAAAAGGAACGGATGTATAGTAATTAAGAAAACATTACTACTATTAATAATAATAGCACAAGCTCTTAAAAGATGACAAATGACAGATGACAAACTTGCCAAAATACTAAGTTTGCTTTATTATTATCTGTAGATTCAAATTTACTTTTAAACTACGTTTTATGCATGCTGTAATTTGTGTTTTTTTCCTTTAATTTTTAATGAAAAAAGTCAATGTACTTTTAATTTCTTTTATGATAATTGAGTAATTATTTTAAATATATAAACACAAAAAAATGCAATTTTTCAAGCACTAGAAAGTAACCTCTAAAAAGCATATCAGAAAACATTTTCACTTTTAACTTTGTTTCAAGGAGTATGGTGACTTCAAATTCGAACCTGGGAACATCAAATATGCCACAGTCTTTTTCTTTTATCACATCAACCACAACGAAAACACTTTCATTCTTAAACCTTCAAAACACATATTAAATCGGACACCCTCCATGCTGAACGCGCAAGCGGACCATCCTGTAGAATGTCCTAAATCTAATGAATTGGGTCAGTGCAGATCAATATGGACCGTCAAAACCCGATCCAAGGACAACACAACATAATCAGCTCACATGTGTTCACTAAAGATAGTTGCTCGGATAAGGACTTGAGGTCTAGAATCCCTATTTCCTTGCAACAAAGGACAACTCATGGTCTCATTCCATGCACACACACTTTCTACCCTAAATACCTCTCAACCTTGACGTTTACTAACTTGACTATCAAAATGTTTGCATCTACGTCATCCTCCTTCTAAGAAGAATGAAGTTATTATTGATCGAAGGCCAACGGTTTGAAGGCACCTCCACCATTCATACCACATATCTCAGGTCTGGCAATGGTCAAAACCAATAATTTATTTTAATATTTTTTGGATAAGCAAAGAGGGTTAAATCCAAAAAGAATGACACAAAGAACTAGAAAATTATACTAAACTTGTTGGAAATGTACCTCAATATTCTCGTCAAAAAGTAAATGTTGCATTGTCCTATCCTCCTTATGCAGACCAAGAAGATAAAAAGAAGTCAAAGTCACGCTACAGCTAACAGACCAATCTGCACTACGATTCCCACCACACATGAGAAACTTTTACCTACCAATTGCACGGAATCAACCTTGGGAGGTCAGGCAAATCCTCCTCCCACCCCTCCAAATAAACTAAATTCACCAAGACTGATAGAATGATAATTATAAAGATTTCCTAAATTATATAGATTGAATAATCTCGATTTTAAGCCGATTGAGTCGTGATGCTTACTCGTTTCCTCATGTATTAATATCAACGTTATCAATGAATCGTTAGTAGAAAATGGAGTTAACATTATCCTTGCATCTTCAGGAACTAAAAATATACTACAAAATTTTCCAGTACCAAGTGGCAAAGCATGTTAAAAACGATAACGGTCAAGTAAGGTTAAATTCTTTGATAAAACTTCACTGAAAATCTGTCATTACACTAATTCCTATTCCTCCTGTTTGCAGACCATGCTGAAAAGATATATAAACGGATGCCTTCCAAAACTATTTTGATAAATAAACAAAATTAGCTGAACTTCCCATGCACAGCCGCTTAACAATGTGCAAGCAACTCACTGCTCTGCCTTTATGAAATGAGGTGCCAGCAGTTTTGTGACGGTAAAGCCAACGAAGGAGTCAACATCAAAGAGTTCTTTCAACTTTTCATCGCATAATATTTGCCTCTTGTCAGAAGGATCCTTCACAAAGCAGTCAATAAAAAATTCAATTTGTTTTAGCTAACATGTACAAACACAATAAGTTCAAGATATATGCAGCTAGCAATTAGCATTTTCCATGCTAATTAGGGAAAGTTGGTGATTAACAAATTCATTGATCAAAAAAAGTGTACAACTCACCGATAAGGAAAAAAATGGTCAAGCCAATAACAATTGACCAAAGAAAGAATCTGAACAACATTAGTTAAATTAACTTCAGCTTTTTAGTCTCTTCTCTCTTATAAATTATAATTTCTTTACATAGCTGGTCTTATGTTCAACAAATAAGAGGATTGGTTGAGTTAGGTTGACAACCAACATGAAGCCAACGTGTGTTTTATATTGTAATAGAAAAATGGAAAAAGTGGAGGGTCAACAGCCAACAATTAACTGTTTAAAAATGATGCATGTTCGTGCATTACCATGAAAGTTACATCTTTACCCCTCCACCTATTCCAATTGCAATGCAACTGAGTACCAAAATGAATAAATTTTGAATGACTTTTCAAACTTAAGCATGCAAATTACCACTAGCGTACAGGAGGGCAGTTTAGAGCAATAACAAACCTGAAGGTTGTTTCCTTTTATATAATCCCACATTCTTTTAATGACATCAGATCTTGATAATTCACTTTCTCCAAGGAACTTCGCAAGGGCATCAGATAGCTGAAGTGGAGCAAGAAAACCTTTTCCTGATCCTACTTTCTGCCGTTTTTCCTTTCCTTTCGGCTCATCTAAATCTGTCATATAAGTATGGTATTAGACACAAGAAACATTGTATAAATAAATGGATATTTTCATTTGTAAACATGAATACACGTAAATAAAAATTACAAATGTGTACCATAGGTTTCATTAAAAATTTTATCCAGTAATTGTGTTTGAAATGATTTCAAATAATGTGGAATTTATAATATGCAGGAAGGGGCTGTGATCAGGGTGGAAAAAAGTATAGAACATTAACCAAATTAATTAACCATACCATCATCTTCTCTCTCTTGTTTCTTCTTCTTTTCCTTTCGTGCAGGCTTTTCCTTTGGTGCCGGCTTTTCCTTTGGTGCCGACTTCACCTGGATAACTATATCAAGAGACGAATTGTCATCAAAGAATTGACTACAAAAATAAAATAGGGAAGAAATTATTTGCAGTCTCATCAAATAAAATTTAACAAGTAGAATGAAAAAACATATATTAATCAGTAAAAGTTCTTTCATAATGCAGTAGTATAATTATATCACGCTTAGAAGAGAATCCAAAAAGCAATTACTTCGACAAGAAATCTCAAAAAGACAACTTCATATTTTGAAATAACAGAAACTAACAATCTAAAAGAATATCCAATGTCTTATTTTGAAATAACAAAAAATAGCAAGAAGGAAGTGTAAGGTTGTAGGAGCATACCATCATCTGAATCCAATGGCCAGATATGCTTTGCCAATACTTTATTCATTTGGAACATATTGATGGTGTCAACACCAAAAAGGGCACGCAGCGGTTCATCGCAAATGATATTTCTCCTATTGTTTGGGTCTTGCAAATCTTTCTCCCTAATATAGGCCCACAATTGCTTAACAACCTAAGGTCACCATAACAAACGAATGCTATAAGGCCAGATACAGAATTACACCAAACACTCACTTTTAAAGAAATTTTGAATATTCTTAACTGTTAGTATTGGAGCATCCTATCTCTACAAAAGAGGGCGGAAAAAGAAGTCGAAAAAACTATACCTCAGTCCTGGCCATCTCTGGTGCTCCAACGAATTCCTGAAGTTGCGGAGACAGGCTACATATTTTGCAAAAACCGCCGCCACCTTTTTTCTTTACTACCTCATCACCTGACTTGTTAGATCTGAAGTACAAGATGAAACAGCCACTGTTAAAACGAAGGTACCTCCTCCAAAGGAAATATTTACATCTATAGGTATATTTGTCCATATTGTCATTGTAATTATATGCTTGCATATAAAAATACAAAAACAGGACAGTCTAATCAAATTATTTGTTTAATTTTTATGATCACTTAAAGAATAGAACAAAACTCCTCCCATGTCAAGTTATTAGTTATATTGGCTACCGAGAAGACTGCAATCTTTCTGTAAATATTTTCCTCTTCAATTGATTAAGGTAAAGTTGCATCAGCCTTCAGAGCATATTTGCCTTGCAAAATATTGGGAGATCAACAATGCATAAACATTATGACAAATATAGGGAAAACAATTACATGATATTTTGTTTATTTATTGTTTGGAGCAGGGAAGGAATTTAACTTGGAGTTCAACAACTTAAAAAGGCCAAATGTGGAACATTTCTCCTGCAAGCAATCATGCAAGTGCATAAGTATCGATATTTCACTTCAAGGATCCAACCATAGTAATGATTAGCTAAACCGACTAACCACTTGTTAAGTAAACTGGATTTGAATATCCAATATTGTGATCAAAAGTTTCCAAGGAATTTCTTGGAAACACAATTTACAGCAATACAGACTAATTTTGCTCAAGCCTCAACTGTGGTTCGCCAAATTTTCTGCATCGGTGGAGACGAGTCAAATAACAGACATAAAAAGATCCACTTCACATTCAACAGTTTCAAAAAGGAGGGGGTATGGGGAAGAAACCAAAAGCTCGATCGCAGCATTGTCGAATAGATACACAAAATCGCTAATTCGACAGCAGAGTGCTAAATAAGTATAAGACGAACAACAGAACCAACAAGTAGTTTAGTGTGTATGAAAATATGTTACTAATACAATATTAACAAATGCAAGGCCATAAAAATTAAATTTTGATTACTTATTCGGCATAACTGCAAGAAAAAACATCCATAACACAATTAAATCATAAGACACTTTTTGCTGATGTAAACCTGCAAGGCAAGTAAAATAAGATGAAAATGCATAAAATAACTAAAAAAAGTACACTTTTTTGCTGATGTAAACCTGCAAGGCAAGTAACCACATCACTAGCTTCAAAAGCACACAAATTTTACACAAAACCACCAATGAACAAAAAGAGTAAACGTCACATATTCATAGTCTCCTAGTGGACCCCAATCACAAAACAAACCCATGTGCTTATGTTATCATCATAATCAGAATCATTAGCATTACACCAATATCATTAGAACAATAGCAAATGACAGCTATATATAAAAAATCCAAAAATAAAATTAGGTCATGATGCAATTAATCGATTGCAAAATGGCAAATAATCTATAAGGAGAAATCAATAACTTTCAGTCACTTTTTAGTACTCTATCCCTGCGTAACTGCAAAGACTAAACCCTCGATATAGATATGTCGATCACATTTTATGTATCATCAAATGCAGAATCAAGTAAATAAAACAATAAATTCAAGAAAAATCGAAATGCAATTTTTATAATAGAAACAAAATTGAAGGAATAATCATAATCGATAAACAGAAAGAAAAAAAAAAGTAACTAACCGTTCTTTCTTCTTGTTCTTCGTCTTCTTCACACTACCTCTGGTACGCTTCGGTGTTTCTTCTTCCTCATTATTATCATCTTCTTCCTCGGAACCTTCTTGGCTTTGTTCTGGTTTATCATCAGCATCTTCTTCTTCTACGGCGTCGTTTTGTGGTTCATCGTCTTGTTGAACGGTTTGAAGGAACAAGTCGACCTGTTCTCGAATGAAAGACTTCCTATCAGATAAATCGATACCGAAATCGGATTCTAACTGACGGCGGACGGTGGAGGTAGTGGTGGTGTTGAGGTCGGAGTTACGGAGGAACTCACGGAGGCGGTCGATGAGTTCCGATTCGGATACCATGTTTGGAAATGAAAGAACGAGTTGGGTTTTTTCTTGACTCAGTCGAGAAGAGAAGATTTTTGCCCCAACTAGGGACACAGATTGAAATATTTTCGCCCGTTTCTCGTTGAGGAATTAGGACAATTGCAGTTGCAACTCCCCCACACGTGCCCCTAATGTCTCTGTGTATGCAATCTGCTTTGTTTTCTCTATTTTGCCCCTATATGCCTAGGGTTAAAATGTAATTTGGTCTTTAATGCGTGAGACGTTGTCACTAACTTGGATAGAGTTTCGAGAAGCATGCATTCACACGTTTGGGCATTGTTGTTATTCGTTCGATAAATATTATGTTTTGAATTACAAAATAAAAATTTGTATTTTTTGGATTGTTTGATATTGATGGGACTCCCACTAATATCTTAGATTGTGTGGGTGTATTCTAGGGTGAACCATCAAATAAGTGGTTCACCGGTGGACCATTAATATTTATCATCAGATGAGATCAATGGTTTAGATCCATTAAAATTAAAAAAGAGAATATTTACAATTGACCACACACAATCTTGTCATCTCCTTCTCCCTTGTTTTGAGTCTCATCACAACTACCACATGAATCCTCATCCCACGGTGACTGCTCCTACCGTCACCACCACCACTACCATAATTAAGGGGGCGTTTGTTTCCCTTCTGAAAAAAATATTCCCAGGATTCTTACGTTGGAACTAAACATGCCTTTGTTTGGTAGATAGGAACAAAAAAATAAGCCCAGGAATAAATAATTTTCAGGAAAAAAAAAAAACTCATGTTTACCCACGTTCTCCTCAATTTTATTCCCATGAGATGGGGTTGGGAAAACTTTATTCCCGGTAACCATAAACCCATGAGATGAAATGAAAACCCATTATTACCCTTTAATTTCACCATCGTAACATACTAAGATACTGAAATGATGAGGATCCCTTATATTGTTGAATTAATGTTAGTTAATGAGACAATAAAGTGATTGAAAACTCTCTAATACTAAATGCAATTGCATCACTACTGTATAAATAATAGAGTACGTATAAGTTCTTGACCCAAAAAAAAAAATTACGAATAAGTTGTTTTATTGTCTACATGGACTAGGCTCCATTTTCGTAAAGCATATGCATAAAAATAATAATGCAGAAAGGATCGTATTGACATCATTTACATGTGGTTACTTGCTGATTGATTTCCTTGAATGTTTCTTTGTAGAATTTTCTTATTCCAGTTCATGTTTAATTAGTTGGTTTTCTATTTCTTATTAAACGGGTATTGGAATTACATCATTCATTCCCAGGAACAAGTTTTGCAATACAAACACATTTCAATTATTCCCAGTTTCTTTTTTAATAAAATTCCCAGGAACAAAACTATTTAACCAAACACTTTTTTCATATTTTCCTAGGAATAAAAATCACACCTTTATATTCCAGGGAAAGATAATTCCTAGGAATAAATTGTGTATCCATGAAACAAACGCACCCTAACTGGTGTTTTTTTTTTTAAAAGTAGGAAAAATTTCAATCATTAATTTCCCCTATTTTATTAATTTCAATCATAACTAACTGCTCCTTCTCCCTCTTTTAAGACAAATATAATACCCAATTTCAAACTCTTATATTTGAAGCGCTTGTCCTTTGGATTAAGTTTTGATGATTGATTAATTTTCTTAATATTTGAATAAGATGAAATCAGGAAGAACATTTAAATCAATGAGATTTCAGCTATTCTTGATTAACACCCATTCTGGTTATTTATATAAGCATTTGAAGAAAATTCAAACCAAATTAGTAAAAACATAGAACATGAGTTTTAATTCTTTCAAAATAAAACATGAGTCTAAACCAATGGTTCACGTTAATAGAAAAAGGCACCAGAGTTAATGAAGAAGGTGAGGTATGACAGGATTGTATGTGGGCAATTGTAAATATTCTCTTTTTTAATTATGATAGAT
The DNA here is from genome assembly GCF_003473485.1 of Medicago truncatula. Lineage (NCBI taxonomy): Eukaryota > Viridiplantae > Streptophyta > Magnoliopsida > Fabales > Fabaceae > Medicago > Medicago truncatula. Next base: position 6,705,125 of record NC_053046.1, read on the forward strand.
CTAGACCATTAATCTTATCTGATGGTAAAAATTAAATGGTCCGCCGGTGAACCACTTATTTGATGGTTCACCCTAGAATCCACCGATTGCGTGACTACATTAAATCTAATTTCCACTAACTCATTGTAGTATTTATAATGTGTCAGAATTTTAAGAAGATGTTTAAGTGTTTGTTTGGTAAAACATGTTTTTGAACTTATATCTTATGTCTTGTAAGTTTATATGATTGAAAAAAACATGTTTGATAATTATTACTTTTTGATTAGCTTATAACTTATTTTTATCAGAAGTATCGTTTATTTAAAATTTTATGAATTAAATTAGCTAACAAAATACACATATGGTGACTTAACTAACCAAACAAAAGATACATGAATATCAAATTGACTAAGAAAGTATTTTTCAATATGTTTTGTAATAATTTGATACACTCCGCACCATAGGAGTCAAATTAGTGAATTACCCTCTTTCGTGTAATAAATTTGTTCTGAGAAAAAAAAGTTCACATGATAGTTAATGATAGTTTATAAACAATACATCCTATGATACACAAACAAGATTTTACAAAGGATAAACTGTGATTATTCAAACAAGACTCAAAATCTTTCTTACTAAAACTTGTCTGGTCAAGCAATCTCATACCTTAATTTTAACCTAATATTTTCCCTCCATCATGCAAGCATTAAATTCTCTTGAGTGCTTTTCATAATCATCGCTCTAAGTTCAGTTTCAATAACATGAATGCCTTGCACACTGCTTAAGGAATGCTATGCATAGGAAAACAAAACTCATTGGAGGTGGCTTTACTACTGTTTTCAAAGTTAATATGCATCGTGACACAACTCAAATTAATTGTTTTCTCTTTTTACAATACATTTTATCTCTTTGCAAACCAAAATTAATCTTGCTTCCTCAACCTTTTATCTCTCCTGCAAAACTAAACTAATTGATTCTGAAAACCCAAAACTCTATCTCCAACTTTCCTCTTCCAAAGATTTTCCATCGGTTTGTATTACAGATACCCATATATCAGGTATAACCATCTTCCTCTAAATACCGATAGAAAATGGAAGTGTACAATGAAATTCTCCATTGGCTTAAGGATTCCCGCAACGAAGTCGATGTTAGTTCTTTCATTTTTGTTTTGTATTTTAAAATATTGTTTTGTATTTTCCTTTTTGAAGTTGTTTACTTCTTTGCTATGCATTTTTTTGAGTTAAATATAGATTTAACTATTGTTTGTGACTCATATCTATCATATAGATGAGGTTTCTTTGGATTCGTGGGAAGGTGGAATAAGAGTGGCTTGGTTCAATTTAAGAAGTACCACAGATGCGATGTCCTCGAGCAAAATGAACTCCGACGACGATGTTTTTGCCATTGCCAATGTCTCAATCTCTATATGATAGCCACACCTTTCCTTCTTTTGGAGTTTCTTTTGCGATGAGCTTGGGTTTCTTCTCTTCTTTAAAAAGGTGGAGTTCTATGGATCCACCGTGTATTTTCATATTTCTTTCAGAGGTGTTCAATTTTCCTTAAGTGTTCCTCCATTAGAATTGAAGAGGCAAATTGATAGTGTTCAATAAGTGGCCTACAAATTGTCAAATATAAAGCGGTGTTTATTTGTACCCAAAAACAAATACACATGACCAATATTAGAAGTCTAAATTCAAAGAAAGTTATTTTCCTCTATTAATTGTGGTGCTTTTCTCTATGTCAGTGTTCTTTTGAGGGGCAGTAGGTGGTTGTTGTCAGAGTTGTTTGTTTGTGCGCAACTGTTGGGGGTTCTAGAGCTGCAGAATTCGTGGCTGCTGGTGTGCCTTTTGGGGAGCAGCTGCTGTGTTCTTTTTAACTGGTTTTTCGGTTTGTTTCTCTGGAGATTATGAAGCAGGAGTATGCAATTTTGGGTGTTAGGGACCAGCTGGTTTGTGTTGTTCAAGCACATAGGTGTGGCCTGCTCTTTTTTGCATATACCAGCATCACTTTTGAAGAGGCTTTGGTGCTGCGTTTTTTTAGGGTGGTTATTGTTAGTTTTGGCTTTTGTATCTTTGTAGCATTTGGTGTTTGTTTTGGTGGCCCGTTTAGTCAGTGTTATGGTTGTAATTCATTTTTTAGTTGTCTTCTGCGGATTTGGTGTATCTTTACACAAAATTTTGTCGAGAATAAAATTTGCCGATTCAAAAAAAATTGTGAATCCCCACTGAGGTATATTTCATTGAGTGTTTCAATTTTAAGAAAGTGATATCTCAAATTGTGATTCGTTCATGCTTTTTATATTTTTTGATTCACCCATGTGATACTATTATGATTTGCATTGCTCTTGAAAGATATTAGAATAGCATCTCCATAACAGTTTGTGTTGTCATTCATTTTGATGTCTTTTTTCTGTAAAAAGAAATTTGATTACATGCTTCCATTACATGAATGAAGGTGGTTTCCTTTTCAATACCATCTTATTCGAAATGATTATCTGTCTACTTAAGATGAATTGGTGGAGGATTTAGTTACTCAAATGTCCTATTCAGCACCAATTTATTAGTGAATTTATGTAGCATACTTTGTTTCGATGTATATTTGGTATAGTGTCCTTGACAAATGATAAACAAAATTCAACTCTAAATCTTTCTACTGGTTTTAGATTAGAATGAATGAAGGCTTGCAATTATGCACCTAATTTGCATTGATAAATATCAGTCATCCCAATATTATAACAGAATATAAAGTGTAAGCAATATGTACATGTGGTATAACTTACCTCTCTTTTGAAGGAATTAACTTCAACTTGCTCCATTCAAAGAGATATAATGTGACAAACATCTTATTTATGAATGAAAGTGGATTTGGATTATATAAAAGCTATATATGAAACTTGCACTTGATATGACTTTATAGTGGTGTATTCTATGTAATTCTTATTTAGAGTTGATGTTAATTGCCTTAAAAATCATTGTATCTTTGGTTTTCATCCTCCTTAGAGCATACCTTATGCTTCTTCTTTTTTTGTACAATATCATATGCTTCTAATTAAGGATTTTTTTAACAAGATTTTTTTTAATGTTTGTGTTGTGCTTCAACGATATGTTTTATGCATTTTAAATTTCATTGTATCTCCATAAAAGCAGTTTTAAGGACATTTTTGTGTTATGATTCATTTGATGTTGTCATTCACTTGGAGTACACTTATCCATATAAATACTTTTTAATAGGCATTTGTTGATTTATTGATTTATAGGCATATTATTCCATGAGGCACTTTTCCAAGCATGGATTTTTTGGGCGAAATAGCTATCATTTTGTTATTTTGTTGTGCAAATTACAATTAATTCTGAATTTTGTTGTTTTCTATTGAGACATTACCCCATTCTTATAAATTTCCTTTTTCATACTTTTTATTTAGGGGATATTAAGTCTACTGTTAAATGGTTAGTTTGCAGGGCATTGCAATTCCTTACTCATGCATATTAGTTTGTAGGGCATTGAATGTACTTTCTTTTTGAAAAAGCTGATGAAATTTTTATTGAAATTAAGAGTAAAATGGATGCAAAGTGTAGTACACATGTGTAGCAAAAGAATATACACTCGCTCAAAACTCATCCTCTATATTGAGCTGCCTATAGGAGTTTCCACTTTTACAATCTGGTATTTTTCTTCAGCATAATTTGGAGCTGGTTCAATGTAATTTTCTGCATAATTTAGAGGGAGTTTGAGGTTTTTTTTTCATAGTTTGGAGTGATACGGGAAAGCTTGATGAATAGTGAAAGACACATGTTTTTTTATTTGACTTTGCAGATCATATGTTTTCAAAGCGACATATGTCTTGACTCTGCATTTTGATAGTTCAAAATGGGGTTAGAGCAGTTTGAAGATCTATTGATGTGGTAACAAGTTGTGTTATAAATTTTAAAAGATGTTTGCTTGCTTATAAGGCCGGACAATTCTTTAAAAAAAAAAAAAAAGGGTTGGACATTTGTCAAGTACAATTCAAAATTCAAAGTAAGCTTATATGAGTAGTCTAGGTTTGCAAGTTGAATGCTATTTTGATTATTTACTATACAAATAAGCGTTTTGTAATTTATGATAAGAATGGTAAAGATACAAATGTAACTTTAAATATAGTCTATAAAAAAGTATTTTGTAATTTATGATTAAAAATGTTGATGTTAATACAATTGTATCACACTACTTATTTATTGAAAAACCTATAATTCTTATTAAGACTTTGCAGAGCACGAGTCAATGGAAAGGATCTTACTCGGCATGTAATACTCCTATATGATTCAAATTTAAAGATATTATATACTAGAAATATATATGACTTATATTATGTTGATTTAAATATGTTGGTTCTTAACTTTTAATAATGACATCCACCTTTACTCCGTTATATAATAGTTGGCAGGAAGAGAAAATATATTTGAGGGATTAAATGTGATTAAGAGGGATTAAACTCTCGAATAGTAATTTACTCGAATGGTATATAGTACATCAAACACGTACATTGTACAAGTCAAATATAACTTATTGATCTCTATTATAGTCAGTAGGACCTTGCGTCGCATAGGTTGTGTATGAAGAAGTATTTTGAAATGTGCAATACTCCCTAATATATGCTATGTTGTCTTTAACAACTGTTTATATCTTTGTTGTAATATTTGGTTTGTGATACGATACTTCTCGATACGGTAACTTTGGTGACTCCGATAAATTTTATTTGTGTATTTTGATTTTTTAAATTCCATTCCAACATATTTCGTTTTATTGTGTATCAAATTATTCTGGCTCATAAGACCCGTGCGGTGCACGGGTCGGCGTTCTAATGGATAATAACTCGTAAATACTCGACCAAAGGCTATTATTCTAATACATTAAAATGTTTCACAATCCACATTTTCAATCCAACGGGAGAGCTCAAATAAAGTCCAAAATGAACGATGCCTGTTGTGAACATAGGTTGGAACAAAACTTTTATTTCCTGGAATTACCCTTTTTGTTGCGTTTTTGAGTGAAGAGAGAATATTCCTTTAATATTTTTTTTTGAATTCTGCTCATTGCCCAAATAGTTTCGCTCATTCTCAAAGTAAAAGTCAAAAATGCCCATACGCATGTTAACTTGCGTAGCGTGAGTTAACATGCACTAGTTATAAGGGTAGTGTGACTTAAGTCACGCAGCGTGACTTAAGTTGTGCTACGTTACTTAAGTCAGTTATCAGCAACACAGCAGCACAGAACCTCCATTTTTCAACTTTTCAAAAAACGAAAATTTCACCCCCAAATCCGAATTTCACTATTCTTGTGCCATTCAAACCAAATTTCGTCCACAATATCAAGTAAGTGATTATTATACTACTTCTTTGCATTATTTTGGTTGAAATTTTCGAATATTTTAAGAAAATTAAATTTTTTAGGTTTTTAAAAAATTGTCTTGCATATTAAAGATTATGATTGTTAGTGATGATTTAACTTAGGAATTGTTGTTTAGGGTACAATGTGGTAGTTTAGGGTTTAGAAAATGTAAGATTACATAGTTGTTTGAAAAATGCACACTACGTGTTCGATGAAATGTCTCAATTATATATTTTTTTTGTAATTAGTTAGAGCTATGTTTGTTAATGTTGATGATAGTTAATTTGACTGCAATGTGGTAGTTTATGGATTCAAATGACATTGTCGATATTATAGATAATGTTGTTGTTGTTGTATTATTAAAGATGACACATGTGTTGGTGTCGAAATTATGTGCAAAAGTGTTAAAGATTTTTTGCTTTTTTTGCAGACATGTCTGAGCATGAGAGGAATGACAGTTTTAGAGCTGGGAGGCGTACCCCGACTGGTAGGGCACAGAGGGAGAAGCAAGCGTTACAGCCTCTGGCTAGTCGAGGTCGAGGGAGACTGGGGGCCACAAGTCTTGCTACTTGATGCTGCGGGGGGATCGACGTCACAGACAGGTGCATCCCAAATTGTGGACCCGCCACACTACCAGCCTGAGCATCATTATCAGGAGCAGCCTTGATTTCAGCTGGGTTATCAGTATCAGGAGGGATATGAGTATCACCTGGGGTATCAGCCCCAGTTTCACGAGGGGTGTCAACCTGAGCAGCAGTATGTGGAGCCTCCTCAGCAGCAGCAGTATGTCGAGCCTCCTCAGCAGCAGTAGGATGAGCAGCAACATGCAGAGCTTGTTATGGAGGATGAGGACGGGGCTTTCCAGGGGGGCCTTACGAGTTGTCTCTTTTACCGGCCTTCGATAAACACGTGGCATGCAAGCTTTGGAACGATAAAACAGTAAGTATAATTTGCTTTATTTAATTTAATGATATTTTACTATTATGTGAAGTTTATTTTATGTAGAATATGTTATTTTCATTTAAATTAAGTATAACTACCGTAGAATATGTCATGCTTATTTTACATATTTAAGTATAATTGATTTATTTTCAACGTAGAATATATATAGTTTATTATTATGTCAAGTTTATGTTACGTAGAATATGTATAGTTTATTATTATGTCAAGTTTATTTTACGTAGAATATGTATAATTTATTATTATGTCAAGTTTATTTTACGTAAAATATTTATAGTTTATTATTTCATGTTTATTTTACATATCTATTTTTTTTTTTTTGTATTTCAGTTGCAAGTGGATCGTAAGATGACTGACATTTAGCACGGGAGGAAACTGAAGCTTTCTGCCTTGTCCCTTCCGTTGTCGGAAGATGATAATCCTTGGTTCCGGGAACCGGTTGATAGATCGAGTCTAGGGTCCCTCCTTCTGATTGGGTAAGACAACATCTCCCACGGGTTAATGTGTGCCATGGTTGAGAGATGGCATCAGGAGACCAGCAGCTTCCATCTGCCTGTTGGGGAGATAACCATCACACTGGATGATGTGGCTTGTCTCCTAGACATCCTCGTCGCTGGACGGCTCACTCACGAGGAGGATTTAGATCATGACCATTCTGTAGAACTGCTAGTGACTCACCTATTGTTTCCAATGGAGGACGCGATTGGGCAGGTGAGTGATTTTGGTGCCTCTGTCACTTTCACGGCCCTGAAGGACCGTTATGACCACCTGTTGAACAAGTGTAACCATTTGTTGGAGGAGAATTTATCAGAGGAGGATGAGCAGGAGCTGCGTCGTATTAGGCCCGCCTGTGTCAAGGCGTTCTTGTTGCTCTTGGTTGGCTACATGCTTTTTGCCAACAAGAACAACAAAACCATTAGTCTGTTGTGGATGCTTGCGATTCGAGATTTGGCTAACATAGACACTTGGTCATGGGGAGCGATGTGACTTGCTTTCTTATATGAGCAGCTGAATCTCACCTCAGAATGTTGGCTCAATTGGTGGTTACATGAGCTTGGTTGTGGTAATATATATATATATATATATATATATATATATATATATATATATATATATATATTTTAAGTTAAACGTAAATGTATAGTTTCTGTATGACACTCGTGTTCTGATATAGATTTGTCTCTTTGTTTTTGCAGGGATGGGTTATAGCTCACTTCAGACATGTGGTTCCGAGGTCGAGATATCTAGATTACGAGAGAGAGAGAGAGAGAGAGAACCCGTATGTGGGTAGATGGAAACCTCAAAGGGGGTTTAAACATGCTGACCACTTCAGAGGCTTGTTGGAATCGATGGATCATTGTCATGTCACCTAGACGCCGTACGAGCACCGACGAGACGTGACGCCTTTTCAGGACGTGTGCTGGTACTCCGGATGGATCATGGCCGACAGACAAAGGATGGTGCGTCACTTGCCGGAGCGGGTGCTGAGGCAATACGTACATGCTCAGAGGGTTCCCCGACCTCCTACTACGATTACGCCTCTTGCCCCAGCAGATGTGGCTGCTGCCTTCTTGGAGTTTGCTCTGCATGTCGTTCCCCAGCAACAGCGGGGTGGTCAGATCCTAGAGGACGAGCCTTGGAAGCATTTAGAGAGGTACATTATATGTTTCTACCGTGTATCCCATCCTCTCATCGTCAACCCTGCTCTAGAGCATGACATTGTCATGCCGAGACCTGTGTACCAGGATATTCTTGTTGACTAGGAGTGGGCCATACATCCTCCCGATCCATTGCAGGTCATCAACAGCATGAGAGACAGAGTGGAGCATGCGATGCAGATTTCAGAGGTGGTTTCAAATCCACTCTTCTTTGGCATTTTGGAGGGCCTTCGGACCGATTGATTATAACGTGTTTGACCATCAGCAGGTTTCGAGGAGGAGGTCTAGGAGTCATAGTCCGCATGAGCAGCAACAGTAGGGTCTTAGTCTTTGTTTATGACTTGTTTTTTCGTTAAAATTGTGTTTCTAAATTATTATTGAATGACTGCATGATCTCTAAATTATGAGTTATGGATGAATCAATGAATGGTTGTACCAAAATTATTATTGAATGATTGCATATTCACTAAACAGGGACAGATGGAACAAGGCAGCAGCTACTGCCACTGCCACTGCCATGCTATTCTGTTGCGCATATAGCTTCAACACCAACGTGAGTTAACTCACGCTAGTGTTAAAACTAGCGTGACTTAACTCACGCTACTCAAATTCTGTTAAAACTAGTTTTATGCCTAGCGTGGTTTAAGTCACACAACGTGGCTTAAGTTGCGTAACATTTTGTACTAGCGTGAGTTAAGTCACGCAACATATGTTAAGATACGTTGTAATTTGCACTAGCGCATGTTAACATGCGTAGGGGCATTTCAGTCATTTACTTTGGAAATGAGCGAATCCATTTGGATAATGAGCAATTTTTTTTTTTCGTACACGAGAATGGAAAACTGACCTCAAGTTTGGATAAGCAAGAAATGGCTTTAGATCCTGCTGCGTCAGTGCAAGCATAAAGTTGGGCTTTCGTGGCGGGTCACGTTTGGAAAAAAGATGTGTGGGTTGAGCTTTAACAATTGTTTTTCTCACATTCATTGTTTCTTATAAACACATGAAAATAACCAAAAACATTTCAGCGGTAGTTAACTACCGTTGACTTATAACTAAAAAATTGGCAGTAGTTAACTACCGTTGAGTTTTTTGTCATTTTTGTGTGTTTTTAAGAAACACTAGATGTAAAAACAGCAAGCTTCCTGATCTTTTTGGAGTGAAGTTGCTAAATAGATCATCATGATGGGCTTTCATTCTAGCCCATGTTTTACATTCTAGTTTGAAAGTTACTTTTCCCACTTGAGCATTTGCTATGAAACACCAAAAAACTACATTTACATTTACTCTCATTTCATCGGTAATTAATTGTCGTTGGATCCATGCTTAAAAAAATGTCACATAGGCAGTTAACTGCCGCGGAACGAGGTATATCGATAGTTAACTGCTGTGGATAAGTTTTTTAACAATCTCAAAAGTGGGTTATAGATTAAATATATTTTTTAGAAAGTGCAAAAGGAATCTCAACCTATTTCTTCGTTTTCTTTGATATTTTGGTGTCACTTTATACATTTTCCTATTGAATTTATGATGACAAATACATAATCATCAAAACCTGATCGCGAAGGAGCACATCACTTTCGTGAAGAAAAGACCCGGAGTAAAATAAGATAATCGCATTGGCTGATTTTTTTTTTTTTGCCTTTAAGCCACAATGGATAATGAGTGTCTGTATCCCTATTTATAAGTACTTTTTTTTTATGAGCTATTTAAAAGTACTTTATGTAAAAATAAATCCTCTCTCTGTAGATATCTATATATAAAAACACTCTTTCAATCTTTTTTGTTTCAAACACTCCTTCAATTTAGTAGTTATATCTGTTATTTTTATTTTATTTTAAATACACATCTTCACTAATAAATGAGATGCATGTCTTAATTAATAAATGATGGATGCATTCTTCGTGTTAATTTAGCTCCGTTGAAAAAAATATTGCATTATATATGTAGGGATTAAAGTTCGAACCCTAATATTTTATTTTATTTTTTGCTTTCCTTGTAAACAAATCACGCCAACCCCATGAATGTTAGGGAACAAACTGTTCTAGATTGATTCAAGGTCTATAAATTCTGTACTTGTTAGGCCCAAAAGTACCCTGCCTGCCACATGCTATTGGACGAAGTCCATAAGCATTGGATTCATCCAATCTCATCATTGCTTAATCAACAAATAGTTGAGATTCTTTCATTTCATAACGTCTCAATGATGTATAAGACACGCGAGCTCGACATTGATGACACCATTTGTCGGTCCCCCATCAACTCCAACGACTCCACACATGTTTATAAAAGACACCGTTTATCACAAATGTAAGATACACAACTTCTATCCTTTCAATACCCTCACTCTTTTTTATTACTGAAAAATTAGTATTAAACATTTTTAATCAGAAATTAATATTAATTAAGACATATAAGAATAAGGACAAAGAGTGTTTAAGAGTGTAGTAGTAGGGAGTATGTGATTTTGTAAGAAAAGAAAACGTGTATGAGGAAGTGGATAAGGATTGAAAATTGGTTGGTACTGTACTGTACTTGGTAATTAGTAAATGTTACACTGAACACCAACACATTCATATGGACAGCAAAAAATTGATAAAAAAAACCATTGATCACATTAGATTACATTACATACAAATCATGCCCCTGAACTGAGTCAACGGTTTTGTTAGTAGGGGAGGGGTTTTGTTTCGAAATTAGAATCCTTAAACTTTAAGAATTCTATCCTATATATCTAAAGCAGCCAGCCAGTCTAAAAAATATCTTGGAAACTAAAGTCAAGTGGCTGCGACCTGACAATAACACATGACCAACCCAACCAAAGGAAACCGACAGAATCAGTTTTATAAATAATAAAAGGACAATCCACTTGCATGTTGCTTAGTAGATTAAGACAGTGACACAATTGAGAAAAATTTAATAGTAAAAGGTTGAAGGAAGACAATACATACAATGTTGCTCCTTACCAAGCAACAACAATAATCCGAATCATTCTATTCTCCACATAGAACGAACGTCGTCGTTTACTTCCTCCTTCGATCTCCTTTCTATGAATCCTCCTCCGGCCATGGATATGCCGATCATGCACGACAGCGACCGTTACGATTTCGTTCGAGATATTGGATCAGGGAATTTCGGCGTTGCTAGACTCATGAGAGATAAACACACCAAAGAGCTTGTTGCTGTCAAATATATCGAACGCGGAGATAAGGTTTCCTTCCATCATCTTTTATTATTTGTTTTCCGTTAATTACTATGCTCACGTATCATATATCATACTACTGCTAAGTTGATGATGTTATTAGTTGATAATTTCTATTTTTGTTTTTGTTTGTTTCCTGTTGCGGAAATTCAGGTAAAATGTTTCTTGTTTTTAGTGGATTATATGCACGCACTTATTACTGATTCAATCTGAATAATATCATAGTTGTATTCATTCAATTGACACAAACAAAAGGAGTTTATGTAGGTCAACAACACCTAGCTCAACTAACTAACTACTTATAACTAATTACAGAATTAGTTTACTAGCTTATCTAAGTAGGAGCTAATACCACTGCTAACTAATCAAATTGTTTTGGGTTTTATTCTCCGTTTTCTAAGAAAAACAAGTTCTAGTAATTCAGAGTCTGGTCGTGGGGTTAGTGAAGTCTAGTCAAGAGTTGTTTCAATCATGATTCATATTTTAGTTCTCCCAAACGATTCAACTCTAACTGAAGCTCTTTGTCAAAAAAAAAAAAACTCTAACTGAAGCTCATTATAACTTGAGTCTGACCACTTGATTATACCGAGTGCACTCTACAGTTCCATGACTTCCATCTTTGTTACTTATTCGTTTAAATTAAAGTTGAAGTTTTCAACTTGTAGAGGCTGACTTTCAATTGCCCTTGCTTCAAGTCCAAGGGGACTCTTTATTAAGGAGACAGGAATTATAAAGAATTGGTTGGTCACTTTCCTAAATCCGAAAGTCGGACGTTGGACTGGTTCAGATGATAAATGCAGAGTGATTTAGGTAGATTTTAGGTTTACATACTCAAAATAGAATTGTGAACAAGGAAAGGAAGTCTGGTGTTCCAAACTGTACTTTTGGTTTAAGTATGATCTTTTAATTGAACTTTTAGTGTGAGACTCATTTTTTCTTGAATATTTTAATCGTTAAGGAATATTTGTTGCTAGTTTCTTTATAATTTTTACTGATAGAGTGTGAGACTCATTTTTCCTCGAATCATGTTATTGTGTGTGTATGGCAGATTGATGAAAATGTTAAGAGAGAAATAATCAATCATAGGTCTTTGAGACATCCTAATATTGTCAGGTTTAAGGAGGTTGGTATTTTTATTATGTTTCTAAATCCTTTATGTGGAAAGGAGGATATTTATATTTACGGAAAATGTTCTGTGAAATTTCACTTAGGTCATTTTAACACCTACTCATCTGGCCATTGTAATGGAATATGCATCTGGAGGAGAAATGTTTGACAGAATCAGCAGAGCAGGACGTTTTACTGAGGATGAGGTCCATATACAACTAGTTTACTTTCCCTTCACCTATCATTCTTTGAGAAGAATTTGTACCGGTTATTTCGTTTAACTTGTTAACCCCAATAGTATGTTGCAGGCTCGTTTCTTCTTTCAACAGCTGATATCCGGTGTCAGCTATTGTCATTCAATGGTAATCGAGCTCCTCTCCCTTCCCCACTATCTATGAATTGTGTTTAAACTATCTTAGAATGTGGTATAGTTAATGTACTAATGTACCAATTTTATTAGTATTATGTCTGATGCATCAATCTTATGTATAATTTGTCTCCTCATGAAGCAAGTATGTCATCGGGATCTGAAGTTGGAAAACACTTTGTTGGATGGAGATCCAGCACTTCATTTGAAGATCTGTGATTTTGGATACTCCAAGGTAAGGGCTTATTTGCTTATAAAGATTTCTGTTGTTTGAGTTCTGTGCTTTACATATTTTACTGCGATTGGTGTGCCGTGGTCGAGTAGTTTTTACCTTATAAATAATGTTTTTTTTTTTTTTTTTTTCACGAATGTTATTGCACCTTTGTGAATTGTGACAACTATTCAGGCTCCTTAAAAACTAGTATTCCTCCAAATTACTTTTTTCATCTGATTGTCGCTCTTTACTTTTCTTATGAATTCCTTTTATTTCTGTCATAATTTTTTTGGTACATTGCAATTAAAATAGAGCTTCATGTGTAAATGCAATGACACCCTATGTCCTTGAATTTTTCTATCATCCTTTTCATGAATTCAATTTTCTTTTGGCTTGTTAGCACCTTCATATTCATTTTTCCCGAATGAATTGGGACTTCTCATGTACAGATCACTCATTATTCTCTTTCATTTCTTATAAATTGAGTTGTTTAGATCAATTTCTTCTATTTTTAGAAATCTAATATATCTTTTTTTTTTGAACAAGAGAAATCTAATATATCTTGTTCTTGGCAGTCTTCGGTTCTTCATTCACAACCAAAGTCAACTGTGGGAACTCCGGCTTATATTGCCCCAGAAGTACTGCTGAAGCAAGAGTATGATGGAAAGGTTAGAGTCATTAGTTTACAGTCTTGTTCTTTTTCTGTATAGTATTTCTTTCATAATTTGCAAAGAAAAATTTGTGGGTAGTATATAAGAAGCTACATCAAATGATATGTCTAGACTCTTAACAATGACTAATTTTCTTTTGTGGTTGTCATTTTCACACAGTTCATGTCCTTTTAAGGTTGCTAGTATGCATTTTGAGTATCTTAATTGATTTCTTTAATGTTTCCATAAATTTGATATCAGGTTGCAGATGTATGGTCATGTGGAGTAACCTTATACGTGATGCTTGTGGGATCATATCCTTTTGAAGATCCCGATAATCCAAAGGACTTCCGGAAGACAATTCAGGTTGATCAGATATTAAGCTGTTTGCATGTTTTCTTTATGCGCCTCTGATTGTGTGAGCCCGACTGGTTTTGGTTGGTTCCCTGCAGAGGGTTCTCAGTGTCCAGTATTCCGTTCCAGACTTTGTTCAAATATCTCCTGAATGTCGTGAAGTTATATCAAGAATCTTTGTTTTTGACCCTGCAGAGGTAATTTCTATTTTCTAACAACTCACTTGTATTTAAATATCACTTGACAAACACTATACAGCTCCTGAAGAATTTTGCAAAATAGATGCATTTTTTTATGCTACCAATCCACCTGCTGTTTAACAATCCAAAAGTTCTTCTCTTGGTAGGATATTCCACTACTAAATAAGTCAAGAGGATTTCTTTGAACATATCTTGTGATTTCTGAATATGTCCATTAATTTTGATTTGTGATGCTATCTTTGTTTGTTTCAGCCTGGTTTGAAGCTATGAACCCATATTTTTTTTTAAATGCTGTGAACCCATTTTTCTGGCTTGCTTTGTTACCAAGTTAGAATTTCAATATTTACTCTGCACATAGTATTAAGATCATGTTTAGAATTTAGATACTAAAATAGATTCAATTTCTTTTCTTTGTTGTTTTATTTTGTATTAAGTGAACTGGTTAGTGAACTCGTGTAGATTCCACAAATTTACGCAGACTCTCGAGTTTAGCAACCTTGAGTATATCTACTATATTAATGTTATAACGTTTCGAGGTCCTGCGCTTCTTTGGTTCTATGTGTAGCATTTTTAAAATGTATTGTTCATAGTTGCATCCATTACCACATAATAAAAAATCGTGATCATAGGCAACACGGAAAAATGTTGATTGCAAATTATAAACTGAACCTCTTGATTATATAGGAACATGAAAGGGATTATTAACTTCCATTCTTGCTAGTTTATTTAAATCTTATGAATCTGGATATTAATGTTGCAGAGAATCACCATTCCAGAAATATTGAAAAATGAATGGTTTCTGAAGAATCTTCCTGCTGACTTGGTGAATGAAAAGTTAACGGATAACCAATTTGAAGAGCCAGATCAGCCCATGCAGAGCATGGATACGATCATGCAGATCATTTCAGAAGCTACCGTACCAGCAGCTGGGAGCTATTTAGACCAGTTTATGCCTGATAATGATACGGATGATGATATGGATGATATGGACTCTGACTATGAACTTGATGTAGATAGTAGTGGGGAGATTGTATATGCCATATAATTTAATTATCATTGAGACCGCAAACTGAAAAGAGAGCTTTATGGTCTTCTCAGCATCAAGGATAAAGAAAAAATTCCGTGACTATTTCATGCAGACTGGTTGATGCACAAAGTTCATCACGTTGATTTATATGATGTATGCTTATTTGGAACATCCATTGTCCACAACATTTATCAGTATCACTTTTGTGGGTCGAGCAACATGTTTTTTTTATGTATAGGGATCATCTCTATTTCTCAAAAGATGGTTTCACTACTATGATTTAGGGTGTATAATAACATAATTTTAGAATTTGTTGCATAATTAAGTTTTTATACATCAAAAATCATGATAATGAAGCTCTTCATTTCTTTTCACAATGGAGAGGACATGTACTCGTTTTGTACATTCTAAAAGGGTTGTTGGCTGAGGAATCCTCAGTGAGGATAACGTTCATTACCTTTTTGCTCTCTTGTTGAATACTTTGTTATATTTACACATTATCCTTGGTTCTGGCCTGCAAGTTAAGGGAAATATTGTTTGAATTTCACTGCACATTTCATGACTCTACCTAGAAGTTCTTGTGTTTATCCTAGTAAATCTTACTCTTGTACGCCATATTTGGTTATTCACAATTTCTGTCGGAATGTTTCTGTATCTGCACCTCTTTTTATGCTTCAGTGCATGCTAAATGCAACCAAGATGGATGCGATCGCAATTCTACAATCTATATTAGTGAAAATGGGGTGGACAGTACAAAAGTTTTACCTCCTGAACTAAGATAAATTATTTTTGTTCCTTCTACTACATATAGTTGAAGGGTTAAAAAATTCAACCAAGTAGAACAAGTCCTTTTTTCCTTGTTGAAAAAATTCAAACCTAAAAGTTAAATATTTAGTTCTATGCTGATGTATTCCATCTAATTCCATTTCACTTTATCTAATTCCTATCTCACTTTATTGTAATTGGCTACTGGCCATAATCCACCAACTGACCAATATACATAACACAAAATGAAACTGAACCAAACAATCAAAAAGGGATACTTTGACACCTCAATCTGGAAACAAAGTATTTTGGAGTACTGTAATTCTGATGTACATAGATCCTATTCTCTCTTCAAATGAATGAGAAAATATGGTGCTAGTTTGTTACAGAATAATAGTCATGCTACAACAACACATGGAGTTATCTTTTAGGCCACATAGAGTATATTACATGTACAGTGACACAAACTCCTGCTTTGTTCACTAGAGTTACACGGACAAGGTTATGATAAATAGGAAAACATATGTGTAGCAACATTGCTTACATGTTCAATATGACTTCAGGTCACTTTTTCCACGTGAAGCAACACTTAGGAACGAGTTCCATGAAGCCAATTTAAGTTAATCTCGACTTTAGGCATATCTATCTTCAGATTGGGAATGTTGGGAAAATGTTCCCATAAGGCAGCACCTTCTTCATCACAGATCACATGTATTTCATGCTTTACATTCCCCAAATTGATGACAGAATAAGGAAGTTCACTCAAGTTTGAGCAACCCTTCATGTAGAACTTCTCAAGCTTTTTCAAGTCACCGATATCGTTCGGTAATTTTGAAAGACTCACACAGTCTGAGATGTCAAAACATCGTAGCTTGTTAAGGCCACTGACAGATTCTGAGATCTCTACTAAATCAGAACAGGAACAAAGCCTTAGCACTTCCAAATTCTCCAACTTCTCAATATCTTGAGGAATTGCAGAAAGCTTGTGACAGTTTGTGATACTTATCTTCTTCAATGTAGTAATGTTAGAGAATCCATCGGGCAATTTAATCAAATCATTACAATAGTCAATGCTCAACTCCACTAGATTTGGCATAGCATCTGAAATTTGGATAGAATAGTTTTCAAAAGCATCCCTTGTATTGCACATATGAAGGGATAATTTTTGCAGATTCTTCAATATGCTTAGGCAAGGGACTGACACCTTCTCCAACCTTATTCTTTTCAAGTTTGATAAAAACCCAAGTAGCTCAAACTTGATTAACTCAGAACGATGGAAACCATAATTTGTTACTATTAAAACTTTCAGTTTGCTCATTTTGTCTGTGAAATCCGGTAATGAGTACTGGTCAGACTGAAGATTCAAAACCAGAACCTCAACTTCATCAGGTTGCATATCACACCAATCAGAAGAAAATGATTCATCTGTAAAACATCTTATATCAAAATAAGCATTGAAGGTGATGTATGACAATTGACAAGTGAATGAGTATTACATATTGCCGCCTCTGTTACAAAATAGTTGTCATTTAAAGATTTTAGTTTATTTTAATTTTTTGTCACTTCAGAAAATAAAACAAAAACTAATTGCTTGAGTTTTATTTAACTTTATTCTTATCTTTTAATACTTTCTATCAAGTGATGTGCAAGAACATTGATAGAGTGAACATATACTCCAGTCAAATGAACTTATAAACTTTGTGAAACCTTTGGCAAAATCTTTTTAAGACAATTACTTTGTAACAAATGGAATTCATTTGCAAGTGTGCATATGATTTAGACATTGAAACATACCAGTTGAAATAGACAGTATCCGGGCAGCAACCTTTAGTTGTTTCTGTTTTACGAACATTCCGGCGATGAATGAGTACACTCGACTAATGATTCCTTGCTGATTTGGTCCTATCCACCAATCAGGACGGTTATCTCCATTCAAGTCAATGATCAGTCTTTTTCTCTGTTCAAATGATTCCCCTTTGCTTTGATGGATTGCCAGTTCTCTGAGAAGATCATGCATCATGACATAGTGGTTATTGTAGTACATGTCTGTTTCTGTTGCAACTTTCCTGTACAGCAAGCATAATTTAGTAACCGAGAGAAGAACCAAAACAAGGGTAAGACAAATAATCTAATATATTTTATAGAATAGCTTCACTTATTTGCTTTATAATGACAAGAACCAAAAAGATATTGATTACCTTGTAGCTATGACACTAATCAAATTTCTGGTGATTAAATCATGGACAATGGCCATTGCATTTGTACCATCTTCATCTAGGCCATGCAATTCTGCCCACATATCAATGAGGACAGTAACAGGGATCCTCTGGTCTTCTGGAAATAGTCCCATATCCATGAAGCACTCCTTCTCCTTGATATCTTCTAACATATCCAAACTTTGTTGAAGGTAACATAGCAAGTCAGTGCTATTAGACTCAAGAATGGATTGACTCTTTAAACGCTCCTTCATTTTTTGCCACGTTACAAAAGGCTGCTTACGAAGTGATCCCGCAATGACCTGAAGCGCCATCGGTGAACCCTTACAGGCTTTCACTATCTGTGCATAGAAGTAAAATCAGTGAGTAACATCAACGGTTTGGGTAACTAACTTGTATGCAATTGTATACTAACAAGGGGCTGTTTGGGTTGACTTCAGTGGGCTTATCTACTGGTATAATCACTTTTGAGACTGTTTGGATTAACTTATTCGAGCTTATCTACTGGTATAGTCCCTTTTGAAACTGTTTGTGAGAGGATATGAAAACAGCTTATAGCAATTATATGAAAACAATTCAACTTTTTGTTATCTTTTGTTATAAAAATAGACACTTATACGATAATCGCTTAATTAAGTTGTTTATTCAGACAGAGCCCTAGTCAGTTGACAGCTTTGAAAACTAATCATGTATTTCATAAATAATTTGTTTATATCCCATAGTAGAAGATTTAACATAACAAATAAACCATAAATTTCTGTCTTGTCGGTCAACATATAATTATGTCTCATCAGTGCAATCAAAATTTAGTTGGAATGAAGAGAAAAAGTACCTCATGGACAAGATTTTTATCAGGCATTTTGTCATTGGATTGAGCAAAGTGAAGGAAAAGGGACACTGCATGATCATGGTCAAGTGGATCTAACTGGTATGGGGTGCCAAATCTTCTAAATGCAACCCTTGAAGTCACCAAAATCTTATAATCTGGCATTTGGAATTTGAACCTCTCAACAAGGCCTTCTGAGCCAGGCCAAACATCATCCAAGACTAATAATATTGGATTTCTCCCAACTTGCCTCAGCAGAAGTCCCAACCGGTTAATGGCGTCTTCATCAGTTTGAAACTCAGGCACCCGAAGCCCACAGTGTTCGAATAGCGTTTGTACAATGTTCTTCAAGTTGGGAGTTTTTGAGACGGTAACAAAGAAGATGTTTCCACCAAACTTGCCTGTCAAAATAAAATAGCTTTCTAAATCAAGGAGAATGGACTATAACAAAATGAAGCAGAATGGAATACAATGAAATGAAATAAAATTGTTCGGATATTTTCTATGATTGAATGCCAAAAAAGACGGGTAAGAAAGAGATCATAGAATGAACAACATAATATCCCATTCTATTCCATCCAATCTCAGTTAGACTATATCTTTGGAATCACGTTGGGTTCCTGGTTATGTTAGCCCAATTGTAGTGGGAGGAAGTTAATATAAACTGGTCATAATCAATCCAAACAATGAAAGCTAATGTAATTCTATTTCATTTCAATCCACCCATAACAAGAGGTTTAATGCTAATTTAAATTAAATGCATGTCATGCAAGACTACTAACTAAACAAGCAAGTAAGTTCACAAGAATGACGCTTGTTTAGATAAACAACTTAATTAAGTGCTTATCATATAACAAAAAGTAAAGTAAAGTCAAACTATTGTCATATAAACAGTAAGTTGTTTTCAAAAGATTCATGAAAAGGTCATGTAAATAAGCTAAAAATACTTTATGGACATGGTATAAGTTATTTGTATAAGCCCTTGTAAACGGTCTCATGAAGTGTTTATGCTAGCAGATAAGCTTAAATAAGTCAATTCAAACAGACAACCCTAAAAGAGTTACAATAATTTAGTGAAAAAAAGAGAAGCAATTAGTAGTTACTACCTTTGATTTGTGGATTCCAACAAAGCTTCTTAGCAAGAGTGCTTTTACCAGATCCACCTAAACCAGTCAAAACAAGTACAGAAACACCATCTTTCAATAATTGAATCTTCAACTTATTCAAAGGCTCATCAACTCCCATACACTGAGGCTCTTCAGGAGCACCACACAATCCCCTAATCTGACTTCCATCAAACTGACCCAAATTCTCCTTTCTCATCAAAATCTCAAAAATCTTGGAAATTTCATCCACCTTAGCCACCAGCTTGATCAAATCTTTTTTATTCTCAAGTTGAACATTAACAGACAAATGTCTCTGAAGTCCTTCATCTTTCTTCTTAAGCTTTCCTTGGTAACCTGGAAAAGAAAGAAAGTTCCATAAAGTAAGCTTCTTACTTTTTCTTACAAGCTCTTCACCTTCTCTTATGTGTTTCTCTAATCTTTCTATCTCTTCACTTGGTCGATCCAAGAAATCGTTGTAAACTTTGATTTCTTTAACCAAAGGAGCCAAATTGTTCAAAGTTTCTATGTTCCTTTCCAGAGTAGGACCAAATTCTCGACCCTTTTTGATTGTTTGAAGAGCTTTCTTCACCACCTCTCCCATCACAGCTCCACTTAATGCATCCGCCATAACTAGAACACAAGATCAAAACTATATTGTGTTTGTAAGAACCAAAGTACCCTTGTGTTGTGGAATTAACATAACTTTTTTGTAGCAACATTAAAACTATGATAAGATATTTATAGCAGAAGATATCTTCGTTGACTTATTATTTTTTGGTCTTGTTATTTTATCAAAGGTAACGTATATGTGTTTTTTTTAATACAAAAACACGTACATACGTATATGGTTTGTAGTTACTTGGTACCTTGGTAGTTATAGAGTCGTTGCTTCTAATGGTTTGATACCGCGTTTAAACTTAAAAAACTTTCTATAAACAAATCACAGAAAAAAAAAATCTATAAACAAAGAAAGAATTTTTTTATATGCATATACGCTTTTTTTTTTTTTAGTTTTGTATCTGCATGCCTTATATTTATATGTTGCGTAACTTTTCTTTGATTGATCATTTGTTATATTCAATGTCATACCTTCCATTAACCTTTTGTTCTATCTGGAATGTATATGGTTATCATTATTGTGTTACTTGGATCTTTGAGATTAGGACTTGGATTTGGGATAAGGCTAACAGTTTCTGAGTCTTGGATGTTTGCGGTGCAATTTAGTTCAGTTTTGAGGTTAAAAGTCATTCGAACCACAACGTAAAAAAGCATGCGGTTTAATTTGGTTCGATTAACTTTTAATTTTCAAATAAAATCAAAATCAAACCAATGCGGTTTGGGTTGGATTGGTTGATGCGTTTTTTTTTTTAAGACAATACAATTTTTTGTTTTTAACGTTAAAATTGAGTTAAAAAGCTATAACACAATATATTTTCAGCAATGTTTTCAACAATATTTTAAATTTCATCCAACATTACAATTTTATTTTCACCAAATAATATAAGAGAAATTAAAAACGTGAACATAAATTAATTCTATTATATAAGAAATGTAAAACACTAAGATTTTATCATTCTATAAAATTTTAAGTAGTGCATAAATATACTTTTGAAATAAAAAAATAAAGAAGAAACTAAGAGAAAAAAATATCAATTTTTAAAAGTTTTTATGAGTATCGGTTTTATGTGACATAGATTCAATTAACATTTTTCTTATTTTACGGTTTGGTTGGTAAAATAAAAAACGCAAACCGAACCAAACCATGTGGCTGAGTAAAAATGTAATATGAATACATCAAAACCAAATGCGTTTTTTTTTTTTTTTTTTTTTTTTTTTTTTTTTGTAGTTTGAGTTGGTTCAGTTTACGGTCTTTTTATTGAATTGGTTCGATTTTGAAGACCCCTAGTCTCTAATGAGAACTCTTTTGCTTAATAAAAACATCAACCTATTAAGGATTCCATTAAAGGAAGGAAAATGTTCATATTATTTACTCAAAACCACATAAGGATTTTCTCTCTCTCTCTCTCCAACGATTATCGGTTCCACAATTAAAATAAGAAAGAAATTAAATAAATGTTGGTCCGACCATCAAAAACTCATGCGAGTATTACGTTTTTCAATTTTTATTTTCTAAATGCACATATTAAGGTGAGACCTAGATTTTTTTCTCTTGTTTAGGGGATATTTACCCTTTCAAGATATCAACCAATCAAAATGTAATATACAAATGTAACATTAAATGTCAAATAAATGAGTCGCCTTTTTCTATAAAAAAAAATCAATTTTAATCCTAAGGTAACATTTAATTTAATTATATATTTAGGTATTCAATCTTAATTAATTTACACTAAAGGTCTTACTACAATTAAAATTTCACATCAAATTTAACCCATCATATAACACATTAGTCCTTTATCTTTTTTTGTCCCATTTAGGTCCTTTATCTATTAAAATGTGCACAAATTAATCCTTTTCTTTATTTTTCTATTAAAAAAACATGAAAATATTAATTTTATTGATAACTTTGTTTTATAAAATATTTTTTAATAAAAATAAATAGATTCATAAACCCTATGAACATTTCATCCTCATATTCAACATCTTCATCTTCTTCCTTAAATAAAAAAAATTTCCCATCCAAATAAACCTTCAAATTCCTTAAATATTTCCACGTCCATCTTCTTTTAAACACAAAATTCAAAATACTCAAATTTTATAAACCCTAATTTTGCCAAATCCATAAATCTGAATTTCGGATTTAAAGAAAGGAATCGAGAATTCAAAGTATCGGGTTTCTTGTTTTCTATGAAATTTGATTATATTGGTGTTTGATGTGAACTTGACGAGGATTTTGCATATGAGCTAGCTGTTTAACTTTTTAGATTCTTAACCTTTTTGGATTTTGGACTAGTGCTATACGATGGTATAAACAATTTCTTATTGTTGCAGGAACCTCTCCTTCACTACCATCAGAGATAGGAAAGCTATAGGGAAAGTGATGATTGTATTCGATGAGAAAATTACAAGATCTAAGCTGTGATGATCTTTACTAAAACTATGCTTGAGCACTTAAACAAGAGAGGTTCCTATCCAAATTGTGAGATTTTTTCTTTAAATCCAAAATCAAAATTTATGGGTTTGGTAAAATTAGGGTTTATGAAATTTGGGGATTTTGAATTTTGTGTTTAGAAGATGGAAGTGAAAAATATTTAAGGAATTTTAAGGTTTATTTGGATGGACAGTTTTTTTGATTTAAGGAAGAAGATGAAGATTATGAATATTAGGATGAAATGTTTATAGGGTTTATGAATTTATTTATTAAAAAGTATTTTATAAAACAAAGTTATTAATAAAATTAATATTTTCATGTTTTTTTAATAGAAAAATGAAGAAAAGGATTAACTTGTGTACATTTTAATAGATAAAGGATTTAAATGGGACAAAAAAAATATAAAGGATTAATGTGTTACAAATTAATAAGATAAATGACATTTAGTGTAATTTTGCCTAAAATAAATTGATTCATTTATTTGACATTTAATGTTACATTTTGTATATTACATTTTGATTGATTGATATCTTGAAGGGATAAATACCCTCTAAACAAGATAGGGTAATGTAGAAAAAATCACATATTAAAGTACATATTATTAGATTTATTTAAAGTCTCTTTTTAGTTTATTATCATTGGAGTTATTGAGTCTTTAATATTTATTTTGTTAGAAAATTATAAATAAATTACGTTTACGATCCATTTAATGACTTTTTTAAGTTTACGTGGATGCTCTTAAAATCTTTGATTTAGGGCTACCAACAAAAAAGAATTTTATAAGAAAAAAACCTCATAAGCACTAAATAAACCACATAAAAAACTTTATTGAGAGGATATATAAAAACTTTTTTTTTAGGGATATAAAAAACTTCGTTTTAGGTTTAACTTAGTTTTGAAATTTGAAAATGAGCTGTGCTATATGGTGCGAAACCTGTTAGACGAAAAGTAACAAACACGGGCAAAATTAAATTTCTACGTGAAATTTCTTGATTTATTTTGAAAATATAAGATTAAATTAAATATTAAAAAATACACAAGCCTTAATCCTTAATGATGTACAATCCTTGCTCAAAAAGGCTGCACTCGGATCCTATTTTCTCTTCAAACGAATGGGAAAACATTGTTTTTATTCCAGAATAATATACAAATGGAGTGATCTTTTTGTCCAACACAAACTCATACTTTGTTCACTACAGTATGGACAAGATTTTTGTAACAGGAAAACATACACAAGTTTACAAGTTTCAGCACGACTTCAAGTCACTTTTTCTTCATGAAACAATACTCAGGAACGAATTCCATGAAGCCAAATTAAGTTATGCTCTACTTTAGGCATATATATCTTTAGCTTTGGAATGTTGGAAAGATGTTCCCATAAGGCAGAACCTTCTTCATCACAGATCACTTGCATTTCATGCTTTAAGTTTCCAAAATTGATCACAGAATCAGGCAACTCACTCAAGTTTGAGCAACCCTTCATGTAGAGCTTCTCAAGCTTTTGCAAGTTCCCAATATTATTTGGTAATATGTGAAGAGTCACACAGTCTGAGATGTCGAGACAACGTAGTTTGTTAAGGTCTGCAACGGATTCTGGAATCTCTTTTAAATCAGAACAGGAACAAAGCCTTAGCACTTCCAAATTCACCAACTTCCCAATATCTTGAGGCATTGCAGAAAACTTGTGGCAGTTTGTGATACTGAGCTTCTTCAATGTGGTAATTTTACAAAATTCACCAGGCAGTTTAATCAAATCGTTACAATAGTCAATGCTCAACTCCACTAGATTTGGCATAGCATCTGAAATTTGGATAGAACAGCTTTCAAAAGCATTATTTGTACTGCACATATGAAGGGATAACTTTCGCAGATTCTTCAATATGCATAGGCAAGGGACTGAAACTTTCTCCAACCTTATTCTTTTCAAGTTTGATAAAGAACCAAGTAGCTCAAACTTGGTTAATTCAGAACGACTGAAACCATAATTTGTGACTATCAAAACTTTCAGTTTCCTCATTTTCTTTGTGAAATCCGGCAATGAGTACTGGTCAGATCGAAGATTCAAAACCAGAACCTCAGCCTTGTCAGGTTGCATATCACACCAATCCGAAGAAAAAATTTCATCTGAAAAAACACCATATATGGAAATAAGCTTAGGATATGGTGGATGACACGAGAATGAGTATTTCATATCGCACCATTTGTTCCAAAATAATTGTCATTTAAGGATTTAGTTTGTCTAATATTATTTGTCACTTCAGAAAATAAAAAAAAAATTATTTGCTTTTAAGTATTATCCAACTTTATTCTTAACTCTTAACACTTTCTATTAAGTGAGATGCCATGAAAGAACATTGATCAAGTGAACAGATAATCCGTCAAATTAATTTATAAACATTGTGAAACCACTTTTGGCTTAGTCTCTTAAGAGTTAAGACCATTATTTTTGTATCAAATGGAGTTAATTTTCATTTGTACTGTGTATATAATTTAGACATAGAAACATTCCAGTTTTTTTTGACAAGAGAAACATACCAGTTGATATACACAATATCCGGGCAGCAACCTTTAGTTGTTTCTGTTTTACCAACATTCCGGTAATGAATGAGTACCAATTACTAATGATTCCTTGCTGATTCGGTACAACCCACCAATCAGGACGAGTATCTCCCTTTAAGTCAATGATCAGTCTTTTTCTCTGTTCAAATGGTTCCCCTTTGCTTTGATGGATTGCTAATTCTCTAAGGAGATCATGCAGCATGACATAGTGGTTATTGTAGTACATGTCTGTTTTTGTTGCAACTTGCCTGTACAACAAACGTAATTTAGTAATCGAGAGAAAACCATAACACCAACAAGACGAATAACTTAAAATCTATTTGATAGAATATTTTTACTTCTTTGCTATGGAATGACAAGCCGAGATGCATTCTTTACCTCTAGATTTATAAATTGTTTAAATCACAAGTCATGAGAGAATGCATTTCAAATGACATCCTTCCTGAAGTGGTATGAGTACATGCTAAATCAAGTGATATTGTTTACCTTGTAGCTATGACATTAATAAAATTCCTGGTAATTAAATCGTGGATGATGACCATCGCTTTAATACCATCTTCATCTAGGTCATACATTTCTGCCCATATATCAATGAGGACAGTAACAGGGATCCTCTGGTCTTCAGGAAATAGTCCCATATCCAGGAAGCACTCCTTCTCATTGATATCCTCCAACATATCCAAACTTTGTTGAAGGCGACAAAGCAAGTCAGTACTATTAGAATCAAGAATGGATTGACTATTTAAACGTTTCTTCATATCTAGCCACTTCTCAAAAGGCTGATTACGAAGTGATCCAGCAATGACCTTTAGCACCAACGGTGAACCCTTACAAGCTTCCACTATCTGTGCATAGAAGCGAAATCAGTGAGTAATGTCAAAGGCTTGAGTAATAACTAGTGTTCAATTGTATAATAACTACGGGCTGTTTGAATTTTCTTATTTGAGCTTATCTACTGGTATACACACTTCTGAGACTGTTTGTTTGTGAGAGTTTATGAAGACAGCTTATAGCAATAAATGGTTTATACAAACAGGGCTCTACTGAGCTAACAAATTTGAAAACCAATCATGCTTTTTTTATTCAAAAATGGTTTGTTTATATCCCATAGTAAAATATTTAATATAACACAGAAGCATAAATTTCTATCAGTTTGTCAGGAATAATCATGTCTATTTAGTTAGATTGAAGAGAAATCACCTCATCAACAAGATCTCTATCCAGCATGTATGAGCTGCTGTGATTCAATTTAGCATAGTGACAGAAAAGGGACACTGCAGGATCATGATCAAGTGGACTCAACTGGCACAGGGTGTCAAATCTTCTAAATCCAACCCTTGAAGTCACCAAAATCTTATAATCTGGCAATTTAAATTTGAACTTCTCCACAAGGCTTTCTGAGCCAGGCCAAACATCATCCAAGACTAATAATATTGGATTTTTCCCAACTTCCCTCAGTAGATTTCCCAATCGGTTAATTGCATCTTCGTCGTTTATAAAGTCATGCACCGGATGTTTGCAATATTCAAATAGTGTCTTGACAATGCTTTTTAAGATGGGAGTTTCTGAGATGGTAACAAAGAAGATGTTTCCACCAAACTTGCCTATTCAAAACAAAACAGCTTTCTAAATCAAGGAGAATGGATTGTATTGTATTGAAATGAAGTCAAATGAAATACAATGAAATGAAATAAAATTGTATGGATATTTTTTATGATTGAATGCCAAATGAGATGAAATTGGTTTTTATCTCATACACCTAAAATGAAAGGAGTAAAAAAATGACTAGAATGAAACTACTTAAAATTACATTCCATGCTATCCAATCTCAATTGGAAGTCAGTTTAGATAAATTTCTCAAAAGATTAAAAGATCAAGCAATTGCAATAACTATGAGTGTTTTGAACAACAGCTTTGCATGAGTTGAAATCAACTTCGCCATAAACATCTAGAAGACTTTTCTATAAGTGAATAACCACAAATGTATTTTAATTGAGAAAATAAACCCCAATACTTATTAACCTTAATAAACTAGAAGCTTATACAAACTGGTCATTATCAATCCAAACAAGGAAAGTTAATGCAATTTCCTAACATAAGGCTAACGCCCTGTTTCAAATTAAATGCATGTCATACAAAACTACTAACTAAACAAGCAAGCAAGTTCACAAGACTAACGCCCTGTTTGGATAAATAATTTAATTAAGTGCTTATAGCATAAGTGCTTATCATATAAGTCATTTTTATAATAAAAGATAAAACAAAGTTAAACTGATATCATATAAAGTACTATAAATTATCATAGAGAACTCATGGTAATAAGCTGAAAACACATCATGAACATCTATTTCTATAAGTTCTCCCAAGCTGGTTGATAAGCTGAAATAAGTCAATCGAAACATGCATCACAATAATTTAGTGAAAAAAAGAGAAGCAATACGTTTGATTAGTGGATCACAACAGAGCTTCTTAGCAAGAGTGGTTTTACCAGATCCACCCAAACCAGTCAAAACAAGCACAGAAGCACCATCCTTCATCAATTCAACCTTCAACTCATTAAATTGCTTAACCATTCCAATAAATTCAGGCTCTTGAGGAGCACCATACAAACCTCTAATTTGATTCACCTGATTACCTTTCAGATGAGTCAACACCTCCATCAAATCCCTTTTATTTTCAACTTGCACAAGGGACAAATATCTCTGAAAAGCCTCATATTGCTTCAGAAGCTTTGCTCGTTGACCAGAAAAAAGAAGAAACTTCCATAGATTAAGACTAAGCTTCTTGCTTTTTCTTATAAGCTCTTTATTGTCTGTATATTTCTCTAATCTTTCTATCTCTTCTCTTGGTCGACCCAACGAATAGTTGTAACCTTTTATCTGTTCAACCAAAGGATCCAAAGCCTTGGAAGTTTCTATGCTCTTTTCGAGAGTGGGGCCAAAATCTCGAGCATTTTTTACTGTTTCAAAAGTTTGATTCACAATCTTTCCCACCACAATCCCACTTAATGGATCCGCCATAACTATGCAACTCTATTTGTGTGTTCTTTCCGAGGATAAAAGCAACTCTAGTTGTGTTTTGTTGTTGTTGTGGTTCTAAGATTTTATGAGGAAAAAACTGAACTATTATATCCACTTTAGCTTAGCCTACAAGGAAGTATTTTTTTGAAATCACGTATGGTACTTACGCATGCTTTGATGCATTGTCAACCATGGCTAAGTCCACACGTTTTTTTATGCTTTCATGGTTAATTGAATTAACCTCAACCATTGCTTTGCTGCGATAGATATTTGTCTCTCACTATATTTTAAGTTGACTGATATCAAATATTCACTGTAAAATCGATGGGAACTTTTGGTACAACATTGAAGGATATCCCTCATTTTGTTTTAGTTCGTTTAATTCTAGTTTTTACATATACAAGAACACTTAATGATTGTTTTAAAGGTAAATTTAGTAAGGTGTTTTTAACGGGAAATGCTAATGGGTCAAAGAAACTAATATATAAATAATGTATTGTGAAATGGTAAAAAGTTGTATATTCTAACTTTTTGAAAGTCAAAAAATTGTTATTTTAATAATAAAAATATTAGTTTTTACTTTTTTAGCTAGTACTTCAGGCCACTAACCAGTAACTATACCATAGAGAAAAGATGCGTTTTGGGTTAAAATTGTGAGAACCAAATATGGACGCGGTCCGGATTTAATGCCCAAAATTCAAGTGAACAAGCCAGGTTCAATCCTGTAGAAGGAGATTTGTAAAAGTTTGGGTAAGGTTAACAATAACCTAATTTGGATAGTGGGACAGGGAAATATAAAAAAGCTTGGTTGTCTTTGAATCGGAAGAATCTGGAGGGCCTCTAATAACAGCCTGTACGAGGTGGACTCCAGCACAACGATTCTTATTTGCTTGCTTCTACTTGTTTTTACTGACTTGGTTTACTTGCTTGCTTCTACTTACAAAATGACAAACTCTCTTTTTATATAGGCTCCAAATGAGAGTTCTAGACACATGACTATGAGCTATGCTAGAAGACTAATGCTGGAATTTAAATAAACTGATAAAATAAAAACTTCATTCATGATATCAATGAGGCAAGTCATACACTTATATAGCTAGGGTTGTATACCCTGCTAGACCTAATACTAATGGGCTCTAGGCCACTAGAAGGAATTACAATAATAATAAACTACTGTTGCCAAAAAGGCCCAACTATTCAGAAGGTCCATCATTTGTTGTTGGTAACGAAATCCTTAGTCCAAAAAGGTTTCCTGGTCTCCCTCTTGGGCCGGGTCGGGTTTACCATGCTAACAAATTACATGTATTAAATCTCTATACTATTCTAGTACTTATATATTTCTCTAGAACTTTCTTTTAACTTCACCACTTAAACCAAAATGGGTAGCACTTGATTAGTCCAATTATCCAACAAATCACTCCATGCATCTCTTGATCTTATCCTTGTTTTTTATTTACAGGAAGTGTCATACCAGCTACTATACCTATAGAACAACACAAAATATAATTTAATAAAACCAATTCAAGAGGGGTAAAAAGTAGATAATTAAAGGAAATTAATCATATTCATTCATGTACCTATATAAATGAATGTTAGGAAGTCCATACAAGTTCCTACATAAGAGATTACGAACAACGCAGCCATAACTCCCACAAACACAGGCCAATCTTTCTTTATGCTTACCACGAACAACCACCTTATTGATTTTTCAATCCATGCTCGAACTGTCTTTGCCATTCTCGTAGCTGTTTCTTCTTTCAATTCCAGCCTTAACAAGTTTGGCGGTTCCCTAAATTTTAGGCATAAAAAATATAGCGTGTCAATATCCGTGTCGCGTCTGATGTATGTGCTTCATAGCATATAAGTAAGATTCTAGCTACTAGATATATAATGGAAAAATAGAGTAATTTGCATTAGAAGTAGAGGAAGGAGAAGGTGCTCACTTGCCGAAAAGTGTAAGCATATTGGAATAGAGGAATATTGAAGTAACAACAAATATAGTGAGCCATGAGATGAGAGTGAGAAAGTTAAATTGATAAACTTCCATCGACACCCATGTTGTTGTTGCCGCAATTAGAACAATAGTACCAAGTTTCTTCCTCCTCCATAGTACTAGAATACTTGTACTTAGTTTCTTCCTCCTCCTTGGTACTATGTCCTTTAACATGTCATTGCCATGTCATCGACACCAGTGTATGCTTCTATTTAATTAAGTCATACATGATGTTGCATTAAGGAGTGGTGAGTCATATAAATACATATGCATTTGTTGGAGTTGTATGTAGATATACACAAGTGGAGTTAGTTGCATAAGCACAAAAGCAGGAGGGCTCCGGCCCTGAAACGCCTTGTCGTTCAAAGCGGTGGAACACTTTGTTGTTCAAAGCGGTGTTTAGCGGTGAGGACTTATGTCTTGAAAAAGAATGTTTTAACCATTCAATTAGCGGTGAGGGCTTCGACCCTGAATATGGTACCACATGCATTGTAGAGGAGTCTTAGTGGAGTTGTGGAGTATTGCATGAGTCGATGTTGTTGGTTTTAATTATCATTTGTTGTTGACGTTGATAATGATGATATTTATATATGTTGATGAATTATTATTATGATAGAGTGTTAGATTCAATTGATGCATTCATTATCTATATTTATTGTTGTGAATCTCACCCCTTCTGCTTGAAAATGTTGCCCTTCCTATGGGTAACTTGCAGGTGATCCTGAGTAGTAGGTGGTGGCTCAAAGTGTCTAGGGCTCTGATACGTGGGATGAGATTTTAATGTTACCTTCATTCCTATGTATCAATTTTTTTTGAATATTGCTGATGTAGCCCTATGGTTGTTGAATTTATGTTGATAAGACTTTTATGCCAAGATTTAATTATGGAGATTTAAACAGTTGTTGTTGTTGTTTTGATGCAAATTTTCCGCTGCAAAATTAATGATGATTTTGAAGGATGTTTATTAAATAGATTTTATATTCTATTTAATAAATTTTGAAAATGTAGTGTGACATGTCCGTTTGGGAATTACTCTGATGCATGTTTAATTATTATTAAATTGATTTTGGGTAACGGGGTGTTACAAAAGCTACCATTTGTACGCGGTGTTCCGGGGTGATGTTGTAGAAGGAGAAAAACTGGTCAGCCTGGAAAAGCCAATCAAGGGCTTCAGATCCATCAAAACTAGCCATCTCAACCTTTGGGTTACGGAAATTTGCAATGGGTGGGAGTTATGTGTTTGTCCAAAATATGGTGGTGTTTGGTACGTGGGATAGGGTGGTGTGGAGTAGGAAAAATTGTAGTGTGGAGGAGTTGAAATGGCGAAACTGAAAGGCGGTGGTGGATAGATCGATGTGTTAACAATCGGCTGAGTGAAATAGCCATAGGTTTGGGTTTGTGAAAGAGGTACGGTAAGGGGGGTAGTGTGATGAAGTGATAACGGTGTAGAGAAAAGAATAAAATTTGTTGAGGTAGAGAATGGGGTTGTTGCAGATCTAGTGAAGGGTGATGAGTTTGTGTGGGTTAGAGGTAGTGTGGTGTTGGATATAGGAGTAAGGATTGGTTCAAGCACAGGTTCTGTGAAAGTAAGTGTGGTGTTACCTGTTGTGTGGCTCGTAGGAGGAGGCAAGATCTGGGAGGTAGATGGTTCTCTCTGCTGGAGGGCGGCGACTATGAATGACCTGAGCTCGTCTTGGTTTGTGGCCATCGTGCGGTTAAGACGTTCCTCGCGGTCCTGAAGTTGTTGGTCGAAATGGAGGCGTTGGCTGTCAATTTTGGAATGAAGGGTTTGGAGTTCTTCAGTGAGGCGGTTGTTGGTGGCAGTGTTGGCGGCTTCGAAGTGTTGGTTGGCTGAGTGAATGGCATCTTCAAGGTCTTTGGAGGTGGTGGATGTGGGTTTAGGAGGCATGAAATCAAGGAATGAAAGCACCAATGATACTAAGCTCAAGGATTATTTGATCGGACTAGGAGCTATGCTAGAAGACTAATGCTGGAATTTAAATAAACTGATAAAATAAAAACTTCATTCATGATATCAATGAGACAAGTCATACACTTATATAGCTAGGGTTGTATACCCTACTAGACCTAATACTAATGGGCTCTAGGCCACTTGAAGGAATTACAATAATAATAAACTACTGTTGCCAAAAAGGCCCAACTATTCAGAAGGTCCATCATTTATTGTTGGTAACGAAATCCTTAGTCCAAAAAGGCTTCCTGGTCTCCCTCTTGGACTGGGTCGGGTCTACCATGCTAACAAATTACATATATTAAATCTATATACTATTCTACTACTTATATATTTCTCTAGAACTTTCTTTTAACTTCACCACTTAAACCAAAATGGGTAGCACTTGATTAGTCCAATTATCCAACAAATCACTCCATGCATCTCTTGATCTTATCCTCGTTTTTTATTTACAGGAAGTGTCAAACCAGCTACCATACCTATAGAAGCACAAAATATAATTTAATAAAACCAATTCAAGAGGGGTAAAAAGTAGATAATTAAAGAAAATTAATCATATTCATTCATGTACCTATATAAATGAATGTTAGGAAGTCCATACAAGTTCCTACATAAGAGATTACGAACAACGTAGCCATAACTCCCACAAACACAGGCCAATCTTTCTTTATGCTTACCACGAACAACCACCTTATTAATTTTTCAATCCATGCTCGAACTGTCTTTGCCATTCTCACAGTTGTTTCTTCTTTCAATTCAAGCCTCAACAAGTTTGGTGGTTCCCTAAATTTCAAACAATAAATAAATGGAACTTAACTACCTATTTAGAGCACATAGCACCAACACTTCAGAATGAATAAGTGTTTGATGTTATATGTGTCTAATGGCCAATTAATACTCATATACGAGACATTGATACATATAGTTAAATTTAATCACTTCAATTTTCTCAGAATATTATTAGTACCTGCGTATCCGTGTTAGTCTACATAATGGAAAAATAGAGTAATTTGCATTAGAAGTAGAGGAAGGAGAAGGTGCTCACTTGCCGAAAAATGTAAGCATATTGGAATAGAGGAATATTGAAGTAACAACAAATATAGTGATCCATGAGATGAGGGTGAGGAATTTAAATTGATAAACTTCCATCGACACCCATGTTGCTGTTGCCGCAATAAGAACAATAGTACCAAGTTTCTTCCTCCTCCATAGTACTAGAATACTTGTACTTAGTTTCTTCCTCCTCCTTGGTACTATGTCCTTTAACATGTCATTGCCATCATTTTGCGCCACAAAATTATTGCGTGTCATGATGTCATTGCCACCATTTTGCGCCACAAAATAATTACCCGATGAATGAGAGGGAGTTGAGAAAGGTTTTGTTTCTGTAGACATTGGAAATATTGTGGTTAATTAAGTGAAGATGATATTGTTCTAACTTCTAAGGTATAGGAATAGAAGACTATATATTATATGGAAGTAAGATAAGAGCATCGCATGGTTTCATTTTTGCTTTAAAATGTGCTGTGTGACATTTCAGCTGAATTACAATGCTTAAGTCTCACCTGTCAAAAAATATAAGATCTTATAATCTGGCAATTGGAATCTGAACTTATCAACAAGGCTTTCTGAGCCAGGCCAAACATCATCCAAGATTAATAATATTGGATATATACTAATTTTCCAAAATAGAAGTCCCAATTCGTTAATTGCATCTTCATCACTTTGAAACTCAGGCATCCAAAGTCCACAGCGAGCAAACAGTGTTTGTACAATGTACTTCAAATTGGGAGTTCTTGAGACGGTAACAACGAAGATGTTTCCACGAAATTTGGCTAGTCAAGACAAAAAAAGCTTTCTAAATCAATGAGAATGAATTGTATTGTATTGAAATGAACTAAAATTGTTTGGATAATTTTTATGATTGAATTCCAAATACCTTGGATTTGTGGATCCCAAGAAAGGTTCATTTGAAGAGTGGGTTTAACAGAAGCACCCAAACCAGTCAAAAGAAACACAGAAACACCATACTTGAGCAACTCAATCTTCAACTCAGTGAAAAGGTCAAGCCTTCCAGTAAATTCAGGAACTTGAGGAGCACCACACCAAAACCTTATTTGATTCCCATGAATCTTTTCCGCAAGAACCAACAGCTTCATCAAATCCCTTTTATTCTCAAATGGAACAACAACAGACGAATGCCAGTCAAGAGCATCAAGTTTCTTCTGAAGCTTTTCTTGTTGAGCTGGACAAGACAAACAATTCTTGAAAGTAGGCTTCTTGCTTTTTCTTACAAGATCTGTGAGCTCTCCTGTGATAGTCTCTACTATTTCTGTATCTTCACTTGGTCGACCCAACGAATCGTTGCAAACAATTATCTCTTCAACCAGAGGAGCCAAAGCATTGCAAGTTTTTCTGCCTCTTTCGAGAGTGGAAGGGTACTTTCGACCTCTGTTGAATGCTTCAATTGGGTATTTCAGAGCCTCTCCCACCACAGCTCCAACGACAGCTCCACCCACTAGATCACCCATAACTGTGCAAGTAATAATGTGTTTTGTTGTTTTTGTGGAATCAAACAAATGTATGTTTTGAGAAAAAAAAAACTCATCAACTCAAGTTATTTATAGATAGAGATTGTGATTTTTGGTCTTCATTTTACCCCACTTTACCTTTGCCTACATTTCGTTGTAGTTTCTTGGTTTTGTCGTACTAGTTCCGCGTTCACGTTTTATTTATTGTTTTGTACTAAACATTTCTGCTGCGCTCACGAGGGAAGGTAGATTAGATCATTTATGGCTTATAAATTCATGACAGAAAAGATGTTTGATAAACCTTATTTCATCGTCAACTTGTAGATTATGTAAATTGAAAACGCACTCTATGCAGGTATAATCTAAAATGAGTTTAAGTGTACGTTATATTTTGATTTAACTTCTTCAATATTTGTTTTTTTTGAAACAATTTAACTTCTTCAACTTTGTTTACTGATATATAATCTTACTTAATCTTATTTTAAGTATGTACATGTAAATTTAGTTTAGTTTATGTAAGTTATACTTAAACTCTGAATTTAAGTTAACCTCAACAATGTTAATTAACTTTGTTCCTTCACCATTAAATAATCGTGTTGTAAAGTTTGAACAAAAAAAAAATTATATAAAAGGGAATTTTGCAATAGAGTATGAATGAAAGATGTTTTAATTCACTCCGAAGTGAGCGAATTGCATGTAGAGATCCGTAGGGGCTTATAGTTTAATTGGTTGAAACGTACCGCTCATAACGGTAATATTGTAGGTTCGAGCCCTACTAAGTCTAGCACCCCCTTCTCTTCACCCGATACAAGAAGGCAGTCGAAGTCCCCTCCACTCTACATTTTATAGGAAGACATCGCGTTCCTAGTCGATTTCCCTCATGGCATTGCCCCCTTAATGCTACGAAGTGAAGCAGGCATAGAGACCAACCATAGGGTAATCTTCTATAGAGATTGATTGAACATTCATAATTATTTGTGGGTGAAAGATGTGAAATTTTAGAGTGACAATGAATGAAATCAAGGTTTTAAGAAAACCAGAAAATAAACTATTTTGTAATAGATGTTCAGGCAATAACAATTGAATTTCTACAATCGCGACAATTTTTAACAAAATAGGTCAAGACCAATGTCTTGACTCAAGACCTCATTTATCTAAGAGAGTGTCCCTAAAGTCTTAGGTGAAATCTAGTGTTATCAAAAACTAGTTGAACGTAAAATTATAGGTCACAACTAATTGATTTGATATGTCTAAACAGTTAAGCGATAAAACCTAAATGTAGTAGTTATTTATCTCTTTAGGTTCAATTCACTGGTGATCAAGCAATGAAAAACATTAAACACAAAAATTACTAAATAAACATAAGTCTTAAATTGCACAAATTAGAACTCATAAATTATATGGTCATAAATTCCAAGGTTCAATTAGTTTCAAAGGGAATAATCATCAAATCCAATCTAAAGAAAATTAGATTATCGTATTCGCGAGAAATCAGAAAATAAACTGATTAACAATTATATGAAAACAATTTACTTTATTTTATCTTTCGTTATAAAAATAGATTATGCATAAACACTTATATGATAATCACTTATATTAGAAGCGCTTAATTAAGTTGTTTATTAAGAGGAAATGAGAATGTAATTCAAATTTCTTTT
Source organism: Medicago truncatula (assembly GCF_003473485.1). Taxonomy (NCBI): domain Eukaryota; kingdom Viridiplantae; phylum Streptophyta; class Magnoliopsida; order Fabales; family Fabaceae; genus Medicago; species Medicago truncatula. The sequence continues at coordinate 6,741,899 of NC_053046.1, forward strand.
AAGGGATGGAAGTGAAATGTTTTTTAATATTTTTTGAATAAGAATGGAGATTAGTGTATATTTTAACCTAAAAGAAGAGATAAGTATAATTCAAACATCTTTGAAGGTATGAGAGTGTAATTCAAGTATGTTTCAAAAAATGATAGTGTAATTTACTCTTATTTTGTCATTTGTTATACAAATACAAATAGTTTATACATAAACACTTATACACTAATCACTTATGGTAAGTTATACAAATACAAATACATAAGCACTTATACACTAATCACTTATGCTAAAAATGCTTAATTAAGTTGTTTATCAAGACAGCCCGAGTCAGTTGACAACTTTGAAAACAAAGAATGTTTGTTTCTGAAATAGTGGCGTTCTTGTTCCTTTTGCGGCTCCTCTCTTTCAGTTTGTGTTGTTCCGTCTCTTTTATATCTCACATGTAAATCTCCAAAGCGTGCGTGATGTAGCTTCATCATCCTCTTTTCTGTTTTTCTGGTCGCTTTTTTTACATCGTTTCTCTTTCTTACTCCCTCTGTCCCGCGATAGATGACTCATTTAAAACTGTGTAATTTTATTTTTTTTGTCAATTAGTCTAGTGGCTGGAGCTCACACATTTTAAATGTGGAGAAGTGGGGTGTCGGGATTCGAAACCCGGCCCCTACATATATTATGCATTTGTCCCTACCAACTGAGCTAAGTTCACAGGGACTGAAAATGTGTAATTTTAACCCAACTTAATTTGACCATAATTTTCTACTAATATATAAAGATAAATAATATCATATAAGATGTCGTTAGATTCGTCTCGATAAGTATTTTCTAAATATCAAATTTTGATAATTTTTTTTTAATATATTATTCAAGATATTTAAGCTCAAAATTATACATTGATGTACGTAATAGGGTCAACTGTATCATGTATTATAGGACTGAGGGAGTACTAGCTAACCTTTTGTTCCCGGCATTAAAAAAAAACATGGGTCAAATATGGATAGTTGGTCATGGAGTCATCATTGGCTAATAGTAATAATAGGAAATGATACACTACTTAATTCAAACAATGGAATAGTTTGTTTATTTAGTTTATGCTATTTTTCTTTTAAGAAGTTAGTTTATGCTATTTTATTTCATCGCGTCCATTTCACATTATTTTTCATCTTAGATATTCAATTCAAACACTGTCTTAAAATTTATTACTCCTTTCCTCCTAAATTAACCGAACTATTTGTTGATTTTCCATATATTAAAAAAAAAGTATAAATGCAAAGTGTTCTTAAGTATTTGTGCATTCTCCACTATCATAAATGCAAAGTGGAATATATTAAATTTGAAGTGATGAAAGTAATATTAATTAGAGTTATATTTAGAAGAAGAAAAAAATCAATGTTATATTAAAAAGTGAAATAGATCAAATTTTTTGGAACAATATTTTTTACAAATGACTCACTTATTAGGAGACAAAAGGAGTAAAAGTATTTTTATAAATATAAAACCAGTCCCATTTATCAACCTACATAATATTAAAACCAAAATAAAAGTGGTCCAAATTATCAAAAAGGGATATTTTAACACCTCAAGCTGCAATCAAGTTTATTAAGAATAATTTTCATGCTATAATAATATATTTTTTTATATCAAGTAGTCTAGTGTTAGAGCTCACACAATTTAATTGTGGAGAAGTGGAGTGTTCGGGGTTCGAACCCCGACCCCTGCATATAAAATGAAATATCCCTACCAACAAGGGGCGAATGCTTGTACAACCAAGGGGTAGCTATGGCTACCCAAAAAAAAATTAAATTATTGAGTTAGTAGGTATATTTTTATATTTAGCTACCTCTAATAATATATATTTGGCTACCCCAAGTTCGATTTTAGGTGCAATATATATATGGCCACCTCGTAAAAATATTGTTAGCTTCGCCACTACTACCAACCGAGCTCATCTCACGGAAATTGCTATAATAGTAATTGTCATGCTATAATAACACACGGAATAATCTTTTAGGACACTTTTTTTTTTTTTGACAAGTCCTTTTAGGACACATTGAGTATGTTACATGTACAGTAACACAAACTCAAGCTTCGTTCACTACAGTTATATCGACAAGATTATGATAAATAGGAAAACATATGTGTTGCAACATTGCTTAGAAGTTCAACATGAGTTCAAGTTACTTTTTCTTCGTGAAACAACACTCACGAACGAGTTCCATGAAGCCAATTTAAGTTACTCTCGACTTTAGGCATATCTATCTTTAGATTGGGAATGTTGGGATATTGTTCCCATAATGCAGCACCTTCTTCATCACAGATCACATGTATTTCATGCTTTACATTTCCAAAATTGAAGACAGAATAAGGAAGATCATTCAAGTTTGAGCAACCCTTCATGTAGAACTTCTCAAGCTTTTTCAAGTCACCTATATCGTTCGATAATTTTGAAAGAGTCACACAGTCTGAGATGTCGAGACAACATAGCTTGTTTAGGCCTGCAACAGATTCTGGCATCTCTTCTAAATCAGAACAAGAACAAAGCCTCAGCACTTCCAAATTCTCCAACTTTCCAATATCTCGAGGCATTAAAGAAAGCTTGTGACAATTTGTGATACTGAGCTTCTTCAATGTGGTAATGTTACACAATTCATCGGGCAATTTAATCAAATCATTACAATAGTCAATGCTCAACTCCACTAGATTTGGCATAGCATCTGAAATTTGGATAGAACAGTTTTCAAAAGAATCCCTTGTATTGCACATATGAAGGGATAATTTTCGCAGATTCGTCAATATGCATAGGCAAGGGACTGACACTTTCTCCAACCTTATTCTTTTCAAGTTTGACAAAGAACCAAGTAGCTCAAACTCGGTTAATTCAGAATGATTGAAACCATAATTTGTGACTATTAAAACTTTCAGTTTCCTCATTTTGTCTGTGAAATCCGGTAATGAGTACTGGTCAGATCGAAGATTTAAAACCAGAACCTCAGCTTCGTCAGGTTGCATATCACACCAATCCGAAGAAAAGTTTTCAACTGAAAAAACACCATATATGAAAATAAGCATAGGATATGGTGGATGACACGAAAATGAGTATTTCATATTGCACCATCTGTTCCAAAATAATTGTCATTTAAGGATTTAGTTTGTTTTAAATTATTTGTCACTTCAGAAAATAAAATAAAAATCATAATGCTTTTAAGTAGTATCCAACTTTATTCTTATCTTTTAACACTTTCTATTAAGTGATATGCCATGAAAGAACATTGATCAAGTGAACGGATAATCAACTAATGAAACCACTATTGGCAGAGTCTCTTAAGCGTCTTTAGGGTGCATATAATTTAGACATAGAAATATACCAGTTGATATAGACAATATGCGGGCATCAACTTTTCGTTGTTTCTGACCAATGATTCCTTGCTGATTCAGTCCAATCAACCAATCAGGACGAGTATCTCCATTTAAGTCAATGATCAGTCTTTTTCTCTGTTCAAATGATTCCCCTTTGCTTTGACGGATTGCTAGTTCTCTGAGGAGATCATGCAGCATGACATAGTGATTATTGTAGTACATGTCGGTTTCTGTTGCAACTTGCCTGTACAACAAACGTAATTTAGCAATCTAGAGAAAACCATAACGCCAACAAGACGAATACCTTAAAATCTATTTGATAGAATATTTTTTACTTCTTTGTTATGGAATGACAAGCCGAGATCCATGCATTCTTTACTTCTAGATTTATAAATTGTTTAAATCACAAGTCATGAGAGAATGCATTTCAAATTACATTCTTCCTGAAGTGGTATGAGTACACGCTTTATAAACTTAACATCAAGTGATATTGTTTACCTTGTAGCTATGACATTAATAAAATTCCTGGTGATTAAATCGTGGATGATGGTCATCGCTTTAATACCACCTTCATCTAGATTATACAGTTCTGCCCACATATCAATGAGGACAGTAACAGGGATCCTCTGGTCTTCAGGAAATAGTCCCATATCCAGGAAGCACTCCTTCTCATTGATATCCTCCAACATATCCAAACTTTGTTGAAGGCGACAAAGCAAGTCAGTACTATTAGACTCAAAAATGGATTGACTATTTAATCGTTCCTTCATATCTAGCCACTTCTCAAAAGGCTGATTACGAAGTGATCCAGCAATGACCTTTAGCACCAACGGTGAACCCTTACAAGCTTTCACTATCTGTGCATAGAAGCGAAATCAGTGAGTAACATCAAAGGCTTGAGTAATAACTAGTGTGCAATTGTATAATAACTACGGGCTGTTTGAACTGGCTTATTTGAGCTTATCTACTATATGCACTTCTGGGACTGTTTGTTTGTGAGAGTTTATGAAAACAGCTTATAGCATTTAGATGAAAAGAATTTGACTTTATTTTGTCTTTTATTATTGAAATAGCTTATACATAAGTACTTATATGATAAGTGTTTATGCTATAAACTCTTAATTAAACGGTTTATGCAAACAGGGCTCTACTGAGCTAACAACTTTGAAAACCAATCATGCTTTTTCTATTCAAAAATGGTTTGTTTATATCCCAAGTAAAAGATTTAATATAACACAGAAGCATAAATTTCTATCAGTTTGTAAGGAATAATCATGTCTATTTAGTTAGATTGAAGAGAAATCACCTCATCAACAAGATCTCCATCCGGCATGTATGAGATGATGTGATGCAATTGTGCATAGTGACGGAAAAGGGACGCTGCAGGATCTTCATCAAGTGGATTCAACTGGCATGGGGTGCCAAATCTTCTAAATCCAACCCTTGAAGTCACCAAAATTTTATAATCTGGCAATTTGAATGTGAACTTCTCAACAAGGCTTTCTGAGCCAGGCCAAACATCATCCAAGACTAATAATATTTGACTTCTCTCAAATTGACTCAGCAGATGTCCCAATTGGTTAATTGCATCTTCTTCGTTTGTAAAGTCAGGCACCGGACGTCCACATTGTTCAAATAGTGTCTTTACAATGTTCTTCAAGTTGGGAGTTTCTGAGACAGTAACAAAAAAGATGTTTCCACCAAACTTGCCTATTCCAAACAAAACAGCTTTGTAAATCAAGGAGAATGAATTTGTATTGTACTGAAATGAAGTCAAATGGAATACAATGAAATGAAATAAAATTGTATGGATATCTTATATGATTGAATGCCAAATGAAATGAAATTGGTTTTATCTCATACACCTGAATTAAGAGGAGTAAAAAAATGAAACATATAAAGTTCCATTCTCTGCTATCCAATCTCAATTGGAAATCAGTTTAGATTAAATTTCTTTAAAGGTATTGGTGGAATATAAAAGAATAAAAGATCTAGCAATTGCAATAACTGTGAGTGTTTTGAATAACAGCTTTGCATGAGTTGAAATCAACTTCTCCATAAACATCTTGAAGACTTTACTATAAGTGAATAACCACAAATGTATTTTAATTGAGAAAAAAACCTCAATGCTTATTATCCTTAATAAACTAGAAGCTGATACAAATTGGTCATTATCAATCCAAACAAGGAAAGTTAATGCAATTTCATAACATAAGGCAAACGCCCTGTTTCAAATTAAATGCATGTCATACAAAACTACTAACTAAACAAGCAAGTAAATTCACAAGAGTGACGCCCTCTTTGGATAAACAATTGAACTAAGTGCTTATATCATAAGCGTTTATCATATAAGCGTTTATGTATAAGTCATTTCTATAAATAAAGATAAAATAAAGTCAAACTGATTTGATATAAAGGTCAAATGCATCTAAAAGTTTTTCGTTTTTCCCAAAGTGGTCCTTTAAGTTTCAAAAGTCTCAAACAAGTTCTTTTAGTTTTTGAATCGTTTCAAACAAGTCCTATTGTAGATAACATAGTTGGTAATTGCTTCCTTGAACTCATCTTTGGTACCAAATCTGCCTCCTAACACCCACTTAAAATTAGTCATCTTTTTAGGCATGACAAATGGTGGATAATGCTCTTTGTTGCTATCATCTGAATCATCACCATCATCCTCTAAAAGGACTTGTTTGAAACGATTTAAAAACTAAAAAGACTTGTTTGAGACTTTTGAAACTTAAAGGATTTGTTTGGGACTTTTGAAACTTAAAGGACCACTTTGGGAAAAACGAAAAAACTTAAAGACCTTTAAATGCATTTGACCTGATATAAATTATAAACTATCATAGAGAGCTCATTGAAATAAGCTGAAAACACCTTATGAACATCTATTTCTGTAAGTTCTCCCAACCAGTCTCACAATCAAAAGTGCTTATTCCGGGAGATAAGCTCAAATAAGTCAATTTAAACATGCTTCACAATAATTTAGTAAATAAAATGGAAGCAGTTAGTTAGTCACTACCTTTGATTTCTTGTTCCCAGCAGAGCTTCTTAGCAAGAGTGGTTTTACCAGATCCACCCAAACCAGTCAAAACAAGCACAGAAGCACCATCCTTCATCAATTCAACCTTCAACTCATTAAATTGCTTAACCATTCCAATAAATTCAGGCTCCTGAGGAGCACCACACAGACCCCTAATTTGATTCACATGATTATCTTTCACATGAGTCAACACCTCCATCAAATCCCTTTTATTCTCAACTTGCACAAGGGACAAATATCTCAGAAAATCCTCATTTTGCTTCTGAAGCTTTGCTCGTTGACCAGGAAAAAGAAGACACTTCCATAGATTAAGACTAAGCTTCTTGCTTTTTTGCACAAGCTCTTTACCTTCTCTTATATGTTTCTCTAATCTTTCTATCTCTTCTCTTGGTCGATCCAACACATCGTTGAAAACTTTTATCTGTTCAGCCAAAGGCTCCAAAGCGTTGGAAATTTCTATGCTCCTTTCGAGAGTGGGGACAAACTCTTGAATATTTTTAATTGTTTCATAAGCTTGATTCACGATCTTTCCCACCACAACCCCGCTTAATGCATCCGCCATAATTATGCAACTCTATTTGTGAGTGTGTGTGTGTGTGTTCTTTTGCGAGGATAAAAGCAACTCTCGTTGTGTTTGTAAACAAATAAAGTAATGTTGTTGTGTTTTGTTGTTATTGTGGAATGGAATCAAATGTTTTCTAAGATTTGATTTGATGAGGAAAAAACAGAACTATGATCACTAGTTATATATGTTGATGTTACCCCGCTTTAGCTTAGCCTACAAGTAAGTATTTTTTGAAATCACGTGTGGTACTTACGTATGCTTTGATGCATTGTCAACTATGGGGCTAAGTCCACGCGTTTGCTTTGCTGCAATAAATATTTGTCTCTTACAATGTTTTAGTTGTATTTTAAGTTGACTCATAAAAAATTCACTCTGAAATCGATGGAAACTTATTTTAATGACCATTTTTTAATTGAATTTGATCATCTCCCTAACCATTAGAGAATAAAGAGGAAAACAGTAACACGGTTAGAGAGATAACTTGACTAGCAAGTAACAATACATAGCTTAATGAATAACTGGAATTAGCTTGTATATAGGAGCATTGTACTGTTACTTGCTAGTCAAGTTATCTCTCTAGCACATAGACACTCATATGTCTCTGTTGTGAATTCAGACAAAATAACATCAATGAAAACAAAGATGTGTGGAGCAAAGAAAATAGTAAACAATGAGTAAAAGTAGCCTCAAACAACTACAACAGCAAAATAGACCTAAGTCCTAGAACAACACCACAAGCATAATCAAAGCAATAAAGATAAGCAATGAAAGAAATGAACAAACACACCAAAGATTATTAACACAGTTCGGTTCAATATGACATACTCTGGGGGATAGAGCAGCTCTCCAATCCATTAAGATGGAAGTGATACAAAGAAGTTACAAGAAATTAGCTTGCAAACTCACAAAGAACAAAACCTAATTTCTACTCATTTTTCAAGTCACCCACACTCTCAATGAATCCTAAGAAAAAACACAGAGAATCTTTTTGATTCTTTCAATGGTGAAATCTCATTATATCCAAAATGAATATAATGTTTCTCAACTCAAGAGAACTTCAGTATAAAGACACTCAACCCTAAAGTTCAGATAATAGTATTATAGAAAGACATCCAAAATTGAAAATAATATTTTTGTATATAATCAAATTAACTCAATCTAACGATCTTGTCAAAAGAAAAAAAAAAAACTCAATCTCACCATGTGAACAAAGACTTGGATTACGGTTGTTGTAATTAGGCTCGTTCAAATTAATAGTACTTAAACAGTAGAATAAACAATGAAATGTTGACGTTGATGATTCATCGTTTTACAGGCGCATATAACAACAAAAGTATGCAGATACCTTTTATTATTAGAGGATAGTGAATAAACCAATATAGTTAATTAATATATAAATTATGGTTAGTTGGTTGGTTAGGTAATTAAGAGTTAGTTAAACTAATTTACTTCTATAAATAACTCTCACTATTGTACTATTTTGATATTTTTTATTTATTTCTATCTTTGTGATGACTCGTAGAGAGAAATACACAATCTATCTTTCCATTGCATTTGATCTAGAACTATGGAATCGTTTGATTCATAACACCTTTTCTTTAGTTCCAGCACTTCCAACAACATAAAAACCACGCAATTTTACAGATTGACCAAGCATACATGTTTTTCAAAAGCATTCCTTGTATAGAACAGTTTTCGAAATTTGGATAGAACAGTTTTCAAAAGCATTCCTTGTATTGCACATATGAAGGGTTAGTTTTCGCAGATTCTTCAATTTGCACAAGCAAGGGACTGAAACCTTCTCCAATCTTATTATTTTCAGGTTTGATAAAGAACCAAGTAGCTCAAACTTGGTGAATTCAGAACGATGGAAACCATAATTTGTGACTATTAAAACTTTCAGTTTGCTCATTTTGACTGTGAAATCCGGTAATGAGTATTCAATATTTAATTGTTTTAAATAAAAAAATTGATTATTCTTTTTCTATTTTTTTTTCTACTTGTGTAAGTGTGCCTAATAATTTAAATTTATGTTTTTTTGTCAAAAAAAAAAAGATTTATGTTTGTGAGAACATTTCTCTCTCCATCCTACAACAATCCATCAATTTAATCATTTTACACATTAATAAAAATATATAAATGAAAAAGATAGAATATTACACCAACAATAAATTGATTCAAATGGTAAGAGATTTTTAATCGTTGATTTTTTTGTATAAAAAAAATTTAGTTGAAATGAGCAAACTCACATTATGTGTCCAATTGATTTCCAAAAAAAATAAAAATAGTACTCATATTACTTTTTTTTAAAGGTGGTATATATATATATATATATATATATATATATATATATATATATATATATATATATATATATATATATATATATATATATATATAATCATTTTTTTTCTATCATCTTTGTTGAAAAACACATTAGTTTGGGATGTATTTTATAGAGTCAAATACAATCATAATTTGTGTCAAAATAGCTTATGTCAAAGTCAACATAATAATTAAATATGCGTAATTTTTGTTTTAGTGGTCGTAAAAAGAGGTATGATAAGTGTGAATTAGAACTTAGATGTGTAACATTCGATAAAAAATGAGTATTAAACATTATATGAAAAAGTGAGTGTTATACATTATATAAATTAGATGACTCATAAACATAATATCTTAAAATTTTGAGTAGAAATGTGACTTTTTTCTCACTTATGTGATATCTCTTGACATAACGTAGATGATCATCCAAACTTCTCTTATGACCCAAAATATGCACAATTTTTCTTTTTTCACCTTTTCTTAACATGTTAACACACTGACTTTAAGTGGTTCAGTAATTTTCACACGCATTTCTCTCCATTCCAAGGAACATCCGTCAAAGAAAGTAGTAGTAGCAGCCTTGAAGAATATATGATTTTTCTTAACATTATTAAGAATAAAGGTAACTTATACCATTTTTGGATTAAGATATTAGAGGGTTTTAGATGAGAGTGTTTTAGAGACTTATAAGTTTGTATTTTAGAATACTTATGTAAGCTTTTAAAAAATAAAAATAAAAATCATATATAATATATAATATATGATCAATCAACATTACAATCACATTTAATCTGTTTTTATTTTTTATTTTTATAATTTCCCTAAAACTCCTTTATCCAAATATATCTTTAGAGAAGGACATTATTATTTTATTTCAAAACAAGTATAAAAGGTGCATATGCTTTACATGAATAGGACGATTCTCTATTTAAAGTATAGTTAGTAAGTTACTTGTCAGACCGAAGATTTAAAACCAGAACCTCGGCTTCATCAGCTTGCATGTCACACCAATCCGAAGAAAATTTGTCATCTATAAAAACATCATATATGACAAAATAATTGAGATGATGTATGACATGAGAACTAGTATTTAATATTGCACCATCTGTTCCAAAACAATTGTCGTTGAAACATTAAGTTTATTTGAATTGATTTTAAGTATTATCCAACTTTATTGTTATCTTTTAACACTTTCTATTAAGTGAGATACAATGAAAGAACATTGATCAATTAAACAGATAATCCAGTCAAATGAACTTAGACATTGTAAAACCTCCTATGTCAGAGTCTCTTACGAGTTAAGAAAGTTATTTCTCTAACAGATGGAGTTAATTTTCCATTTGTAAGTGTGCATATAGTTTAGACATAGAAACATACCAGTTGATATAGACAATATGCGGGCAGAAACCTTTAGTTGTCTTTGTTTTACCAACATTCCGGCAATGAATGAGTACATACGACCAATGATTCATTGCTTATTCAGTGTGAGAGTTAATTTAAAATCAGAATTCTGGAGAATCGTGCCACGATGGAGAAACTTCGTGCCACGATTGTTGAAGCAAAATTCTGGAGCAATCACTGGAAAAATCGTGCCACGATTGGATCGAATCGTGCTACGATGGTGCGATTGAAGATAAAAATAAAACGTATTTTTATCGAAGATTTGTTTCAGTTTTTTAAGGGATTACTTTCACTATAAATATAGACCTTGTATCAGAGCAAAGAGAGAGAGAGAGAGATAAAGGGGGCTGAAACAAGTGTTTAGAAAAGCAACAACAAAACTAGGGTTTGTATAAAGTTTGTCTCTTTGGAACAAACACTAGGTTTGAGGGTTGATTCACCTTGGGAAACACTATTAGGATTGAGTCTCTTGGTTACGGGAAGAGGTTGGGACTTTGGGTAGAATTAGGCGGGAGACTTATTCTTGTAACCCATTGATTTCTCTTTTGTAACGTTACTCATCATATAGTGGATCGGAGGGCTGCTCTCTCCCCCAGACAAGGTCAATTTGGACCGAACTGGGTCAACAAATTCTTTTGTGTTCTCTTATTCTTTTCTCTCGCTGTTGTTTTCGACTTTTGGCTTGTGTTTATAATTGTTCCATACACTTTGTTTTTTTGGCTGCTTGACTATCTCTTGCTCCACACATCAAGTTTGTTATTGGTGTGTTTTCTCATCGAATTCGCAACAATTGGCGTCCACCGTGGGGCAAGGGTCAAAGGATAATTAAGTACCATGGGTTCAAAGAGGGATATTGAGAAGTTTACCGGAGATAACGATTTTGGGTTATGGAAGGTAAAGATGGAAGCGGTGTTAATACAGCAAAAGTGTGAGAAAGCTTTGAAGGGTGAAGTTTCGTTACCAGTCACCATGTCACGAGCGGAGAAGACCGAGATGGTAGACAAGGCCAGGAGTGCCATTGTCTTGTGCCTCGGGGATAAAGTTTTGAGAGAAGTAGCAAAGGAACGAACCGCGGCATCAATGTGGGCAAAGTTGTAATCTTTGTATATGACAAAGTCTTTGGCTCATCGGCAATTCCTAAAGCAACAACTCTACTCATTCAGGATGGTGGAGTCAAAGGCCATCATGGAGCAACTTACGGAGTTCAACAAAATCCTTGATGACTTGGAGAATATTGAGGTGCAACTTGAGGATGAGGAAAAAGCTATACTCTTGTTGTGTGCTCTACCGAAATCTTTTGAATCGTTCAAAGATACCATGCTCTATGGCAAAGAAGGCACTGTTACCTTGGAAGAAGTTCAAGCGGCTTTGAGAACCAAGGAGTTGACCAAGTCCAATGACTTGAGAGTTCGTGAACACGATGAAGGCCTAAGTGTCTCAAGAGGAAATGGTGGAGGTAGAGGTAATCGGAGAAAGAGTGGTAACAAGTCAAAGTCTGAATGCTTTAACTGTCACAAGATGGGTCACTTCAAGAAGGATTGTCCGGAGATTGATGGTAACTCCGCACAAATTGTCTCTGAGGGTTATGAGGATGCGGGTGCTCTAATGGTGTGGTGTTGTTTGGAGGATGAAGAAGGTGATGTGTCTCACCTTAGGATTGATGCCTAGTGGAGCGGTGTTCGTCTTGAGAGACGTTAAACACTCAACATCAGCCTGGAGAGGTGGTGGTAAGAATACTCATGATCTACCTGTTGAGGTGAAGTTTCAAGGTTGAAGACATAGTGGGATGTACGCATTTGCTAGTTGAGGTAGAGTATGCTCACCGTGAGGTGGAGTTGAACACACCGGTAATGGTACGACTATGGAGGACCTTGGGTGCTATGCTCTATGGTGAGCAAGGGATTTCTTCAGGAGGTTGAAGAATGTATAGCACGGCTTGCGGGATTACCCTAAAAGAAGACCAAGGGTGATTGGATGCAAGGTGACCTTCAAAGAAGCAGGAGATGTCCTGCGTTGAAGATGTTGTGGTGAATGCTTGTGGGACTACCTAAAAATCCTAGCGTAGTTGGACTGCAAGGACTCTTCGAGAAGACGGAAGACGTTCCGATGGCTGAAGAGGTTAAAGTGAATGCTTGTGGAACTACCTAAAATTCCTAGCGTAGTTGGACTGTAAGGACCTTCGAGAAGGCGGAAGACATTCTGAGGGCTGAAGGGGTTAAGAGGTGTAAACTTGTGGAGCTACTTGGAGTAGTGGGAAGCAAGGGAAAGAGCAACAAGGAGGTTGATGATTGGCATCATCACTGATTTGAAGTCAAGGTGGAGAATTGTGAGAGTTAACTTAAAATCAGAATTCTGGAGAATCGTGCCACGATGGAGAAGCTTCGTGCCACGATTGTTGAAGCAAAATTCTGGAGCAATCACTGGAAAAGTCGTGCCACGATTGGATCGAATCGTGCCACGATGGTGCGATTGAAGATAAAAATAAAACGTATTTTTATTGAAGATTTGTTTCAGTTTTTTAAGGGATTACTTTCACTATAAATATAGACCTTGTATCAGAGCAAAGAGAAAGAGATAGAGGGGGCTGAAACAAGGGTTTAGAAAAGCAACAACAAAACTAGAGTTTGTATAAAATTTGTCTCTTTGAAACAAACACTAGGTTTGAGGGTTGATTCACCTTGGGAAACACTATTAGGATTGAGTCTCTTGGTTACGGGAAGAGACTGGGACTTTGGGTAGAATTAGGCGGGAGACTTATTCTTGTAACTCATTGATTTCTTTTTGTAACGTTACTCGTCATATAGTGGATCGGAGGGCTGCTCTCTCTCTCAGACTAGGTCAATTTGGACCGAACTGGGTCAACAAATTCTTTTGTGTTCTCTTCTTCTTTTCTCTCGCTGTTGTTTTCGACTTTTGGCTTGTGTTTATAATTGTTCCATACACTTTGTGTTTTTGGTTGCTTGATTATCTCTTGCTCTACACATCAAGTTTGTTATTGGTGTGTTTTCTCATCCAATTCGCAACAATCAATCCAATCCACCAATCAGGACGAGTGTCTCCATTTAAGTCAATGATCATTCTTTTTCTCTGTTCAAATGGTTCCCCTTTGCTTTGATGGATTGCTAGATCTCTGAGGAGATCATGTTGCATGACATAGTGATTATTGTAGTACGTGTCTGTTCCTGTTGCAACTTTCCTGTACAACAAACATAATTTAGCAATGGAGAAAAAACCATAACGCCGACAAGACAAATAACTTAAAACTATTTGATAGAACATTTTTACTTCTTTGCTATAAAATGACAACCCGAAATCCGTGCATTCATTATTTCTTCATTTATAAATTGTTTAAATCACAAGTCATGAGAGAATGCATTTCAAATTAACATCAAGTGATGTTGTTTACCGTGTAGCTATGACATCAATCAAATTTCTGGTGATTGAATCATGGACAATGGCCATTGCCTTTGTAGTTTGTACTATCTTCATTGAAGTCATGTAGTACTGCCCACATATCAATGAGGACAGTAACAGGAATCCTCTGGTCTTCAGGAAATAGTCCCATATCCATGAAGCACTCCTTATCGATATCTTCAGATATATCAAAACTTTGTTGAAGGCAAAGCAAGTCTTTTCTATTAGACTCAAGAATGGATTGACACGTTAAACGTTCCTTCATATTTTGCCATGTCTCAAAAGGCTGATTACGAAGTGTTCCAGATATGACCTCAAGCGCCAATGGTAAACCCTTACAAGCTGTCACTATCTGTGCATAGAAGCGAAATCAGTGAGTAACATCAAAGGCTTGAGTAATAACTAGTGTGCAATTTTATAATAACTACGGGCCATTTGAATTGGATTATTTGAGCTTATCTACTTGTACGCACTTGTGAGACTGTTTGTTAGTGAGAGTTTGTGAAAACAGCTTATAGTATAGATGAAAAGAATTTGACTTAATTTTGTCTTTTATTGCAGAAATACCTTATGAGTTATACATAAATACTTCTTATTCGATAAGTGTTTATGCTATAAATATCTATCAGTTTGTTAGAAATAATCATGTCCATTTAGTTAGATTAAAGAGAAAGAAGCACCACGTCAACAAGATTCTTATCAGGCATGAATGAGCTATTGTGATTCAATTGAGCAAAGTGACGGAAAAGGGTCCATGCAGAATGATGATCAAGTGCACCCAACTGGCACAGGGTGTCAAATCTTCTAAATCCAACCCTTGAAGTCACCAAAATTTTATAATCTGGCAATTGGAATTTGAACTTCTCAACAAGGTTTTCTGAGCCAGGCCAAACATCATCCAAGACTAATAATATTTTACTTCTCTCAAATTGACTCAGCAGATGTCCCAATTGGTTAATTGCATCTTCGTTACTTTGAAAATCAGGCACCTGAAGTCCATGTCCACATTGTTCAAATAGTCTCTGTACAATGTAACTCACGTTGGGAGTTTTTGAGAAGGTAACAAAGAAGATGTTACCGCCGAACTTGTCTAGTCAAAACAAAATAGCTTTCTAAATCAAGCATAATGGATTGAATTGTATTGTATTGAAATGAAGTTAAATGGAATACAATGAAATGAAGTAAAATTGTTTGGATATTTCACCAGTAACAATCTACATAGAGTTCCGTACTACGCTATCCAATCTCAATTCAAAGTCAGTTTAGATAAATGGAACAAACCCAGACTCCCAAAGCAACAGTCTCACAAGTACTTATGTCCGCATATAATCTCAAATAAGTTAATCCATTCCGAACTAGTAATTAGTGAAAAGAAAAAGAAGAAGCAATCAGTTAGTTAGTACCTTTGATTAGTGGATTGGTGGACAGAGCTTCTTGGCAAGAGTGGTTTTTACCAGATCCACCCAAACCAGTCAAAAAAAGTACAGAAACACCATCCTTCATCAACTCAATCTTCAACTTATTCAAAGGTTCATCCATTCCCATGCATACAGGCTCTTCAGGAGCACCACACAAACCCCTTATTTGATTCACATGATTCTCTTTCACATGAGTCAACACCTCTCTAACACCCCTTTCAATCTCAAGTAGAACAATAACAGACATATGTTCCTTAATTTTATCAATTTTTTTCTGAAGCTTATGTTGGTTATGTGGAAGAAAAAAAAAAAGAAGTTCTTCTTCCTGTTGGAGATGCCCAAGATCCAATCAATTATGTAACCAATTTTAGAATTAATAGATATTCATTATCTTGTTTACTGTTTAGTGAAATAGTTAATTTGATAATGTCCTTGATTAAAACTATAGACTTGTTATCATGATAGAGATTATGATAATGAGAAACAAGTCTTTTATTATTTTTTAATCTAAATTGTTCTTGACCGTATGATTGTTGTGAATAGGACATCAATAATCTGGATAGATCAATATATATGTGATAGTCTTTATTGGATAAAGATTAATAAGTCTCATTTATTAAATTACATATATAGATGATGCATATAGAGATGTGGTCATTGAACTGACTTAACTGAGAATTTCTAATGGTCGATATTACCTCAAATTGTCAATAGAAAAATTCTCAAGAAAGAATATAATAATTTTCTTTGACCTGAGATTGTCATAGTAATTAACATGTTATTTATTGTATTTTGATTCTTAACACCTAATACCTTAGGGTGCTAGTTGAAAGGATATTGGATACGATTAAATGCTTGTATAATTAATGACTAATCAAGATGGGATCCGTCAACTCTTGGTAATGAGTTTGAACTCTATGATAAAATCAAAACCCTGGCCAAGGAAACTAAATGAAAGAAGAAATGAGTTTCTTAAGTCATATATGTTAACTTATTAGAGTTTGACAATTGTACCATGCTCTAGAGTTAACAAGAGTTGTAACGACGGAAGAAAAATATTATGTCATTCTATTTGGTTCTTGAAAGTAAAATAATATTTCATACTACCTGGACGTTAAGGAGTGTTACTAGACGCCTACCTTGATTAATATATTGATTTGATTAATCTATTACCAGTTTAGTATTGAACCTACAGGGTCACACACAAACGAGTGTTCTAATTCTTACTAAAGAATTATTTTATTATTTGATGATTAAATTGAAGAATTTAATTAATCAAAATATAAATTTTCTAAGTGGAATATTATTGTATTTTTTGCTAGTACAAAGAATACAAATAATATATAATTAAATTGAGCATGTTATATATTTATTGAAAAATAAATAAATAAGAAATATTGTTGTACGTTGTATTATCTTTACTGATTATATATATAATCTATATATAGGAATATAACAATGGTCAATGGTTGATCATTTAGAAAGAAAAAAAAAATCGTACAACATTATATATATACAATTATATATAGTTATGTGGAATCATATTGGTCAATGATCACCTTAGTAGAAAAATTATTTTTCAAATAAATTAGCATTAACATGTGTTAATTGTTTTTATTGATTGACCATATGAAATAAAAGGTCATTAAGATGAGTCAACACATTCTATTTGATAGTAGTGTGTGTGACCTATAAATAGACCTTAAGTGATTTGATCACAACACACAACACAACAACAAGAATACAAAATAAAAATATGCTCTAGTTTTTTTTAGTTCCACTACTCAAAGGTTGAGGGTAAGAATTGGTCTCGGTGTGGATACACATAGAGTCTTTATATCATTGAAGAATTTTCATGCTTCAAGAATTGATACAAAGGTACACTTTTAGTATCTAATTTATAAATTTTATAATTTATGCGCAAAATAGATCCAAACTTTATTCCGTTGCATGTGTTTTGAACACTATTTTTACTTTACTTCCAAGTTCTTGCACTTTCTTACTAGCTCTTTGAGCTCTCTATCTCTTCTCTGGGTCTTCCCAATGAATCATTGTAACCTTTCAATTCTTCTACCTTCGGTTCCAAAGCTTTCAAAATTACTATGCTCGTTTTGAGAGTGGAACCAAAATCTCGACCATTTTTTATTATTTCAAGAGCTTGTTTCAGAATCTCAGCCCCACTTAATGCATCCCTCATAACTATAACTATGTAACTCTTGTGTTTGTGTCTTTTAACAAAGAAAGTAATTAATGTTGTTATGTTTTGTTGTTATTGTGGAATCAAATGTATGAACTCAAGGAACTATGATCTATAGTTATTTATAGGCACTTCAAGATATTTTGGGGTTGATGTTACTCCACTTTAGCTTAGCCCACAAGCTATGATCACCCGTTTTTCTTTTGCATTCTTTGATGCATTAACCCTATCTCATTCATACTAATTTCACACGTTTTTTATTTTATGTTTTGATGGATAATTGGGAACCTTTGTTGCGGTAGATATTTGTCCCTCACTATGTTTTAGCTGTATTTTAAACTTGACTCACATCAAATCTTCACTCTACGATTGTTTTAAATTTACACTTTGTTACTTTCAACCAATAAAAAATTATATTTTTAAATTATCACATAAGAAGCTTTAATTATTTTTGACAAATCATAATTGTTTTTTTATCATGACAAATCATAATTATTATTACCAGTGAAAAGACATACACTCACGTGTCCGTTTTTCCGCTCTTTTTATTGCACTAACGATTGAAAATTGTGAACGATGATTTTTTATAAAATTTTAATTTTGATTAAAACTAAAAATATAAATATATATTTCTTTTAAATTATAACAAACCAAATTAACCATCATTATCTATTTCAGTGGCACCAACGTGTAACAAAAAAGTAAATCTAAATTCTTATTTATTTAATGACACAAACAAAATCTTTAGAATAAAAAAGTTGTTTAATAGTATAATCTTATCTTATTTACTAAAGCTTATCCGATGAACTATTGTTTAACCTAATTTTTCCCTCCCTAATCTTAGCATTAATTGTTTCTAAAGTTGTAATCCTAATCAGCATTCCACAACCTAATTCAAATTTCCCTCCCACATATGTGTACGTATGCCAATCCATGTTCAAATACCAACAATAATTACCATGGTAGTGAAAACCGGACCGGACCGGCCGGTTCAACCGGTTGAACCGGGAACCGGAACACTGACCGGTCCGAGTGGCCCTAAAAACCGCTGGTTCATAGAACCGGGCAAACAACCGGGAAACCGCCGGTTCAGGCGGTTTTGCAAGTCCAACTCGTTGTTTCGTTTTTTCTCGGAAGGACGTGAATCTTATTGATCTGTTCTCATTCCACACAAATTGTTTCAAGATTTGTACAATTATCAATTGCTACAAGATTCAAGACAGGAAAATATATTGGTTTGATAATGATCAGTAAGAAACAAGATTTCAGAAGAAAGATTAGTAAAGAAGGGAAAGCAAGCAAAGCAATTCATTATGGTGATGTTTCCATGGAAGTACAAGTGACGATGTAAGAGAAGAAAAAAGAAAATTGGAGAAGAAGAATAGTGAATCAATTGGAATCTGAGAGTGAGAGATTGGAAAAGGGAAAGGGGCGGTTGTTTGTCCTCATCAAGAAATCAATATTGAATGTGATAATTTAGGGTTAGTGATGGGTTGTGCTTATAAATGAAGCCCATGAAAAATGTCATTTAAAAAGAAATATATATTATATGTTAAAACATAATAATGACTTTGGGCTCGTGAGGTGAGTATTCATATATACAGTATATATTTTTTTTTTTTGAGTTTTGATATATGTAATAAAAAAATTATATTTTTACTAGAATGTTATAATAAAATAATAAAAAAATTATTATTTAATTAATTCCGGTTCAACCCGAAAATCTTAAACTCATGCCTACATCGGTTTAACGTCTGGTCCGGTTTTGATTACTTTGATAATTACTATGCATGGTAAATAACATACAATTAATGTCGTGTAGTTTTTCCATGGATGAATTGGGCGGCAGCTGCAAAGACTCTATTAACTACTTTCTTTAAGTAATAGTCGTTTAAGGTTTATGCACGATTATTAAGAAAATGATTAATTTATTAATTTCAATGGTAAAATTAGTATCATTTACTAAAATACCCTTATTAATTGTAGTTAGTGGAGTAGTTAAGTTGGATGAAATTTAATAAATAAGGGTATAATAATGGAAAAAGATAATAAATGTTGCATTGGTATTCTAAAGTGATAATTATTTTGAAAAAAAAAAAAAATGCTAAAGTGACAATTATTTAGAGACGGAGGGAGTATTTTCACACAGCTCAACTCACCAAAATAATACTCCCTCTGTCTCACAATAATTGTCTCTTTTCAATTTTTTCTTTTTCTCAAAATAATTGTCACTTTATAATACCAATGCAACATTTTTTTTTTTTTTCCATCAATATACCCTTATTTATTGAATTTCATCCAACTTAACTACTCCACTAACTACAATTAATAAGAGTGTTTTAGTAAATGACATTAATTTTACTATTGAAATCAACAAATTAATCATTTTCTTATTAATAGTGCATAAACCTTACTACTTCCGTTCCTTTTTAATTGTCACATTTTGACATTTTACACAAACCAAGACAATCAATAATTGATCATACTTTTGATGCAATAAGCTATACTTTTACTATAATGACCTTATTCATTTAATATCTTATTTCATATATTTCTCTCTCCGCAATAAATAACTAAAAATGATATTGATAAAACAACATTTAATGTTGTATTGAACTTTGAAAGTGACAGTTAAATAGGAACAAAACTTTTCTCTAGTGACACTTAAAAAGGAACGGAGAAAGTATTATTTAGAGATGTGGAGTATGTATTCCCTAGAAAGAGGCTCAGACTCTGCAAAACAATTACAACTGACCGGCCAATTTTCAAAGAAGCGCTTCCTCCTCCATCGTTCTCTATTTCCTCCTCTAACTCAATTCCTGCCATAGCCAATTTCCCCTGTTAGGACTTGCATATATATATATATATATATATATATATATATATACGGGCTTCATGGCAGTATGAATCTCTCACGACAATCTTCTTCCAAACTATATATATATACGGGCTTCATGGCAGTTTGAATCTCTCACGACAATCTTCTTCCAAACTAAATTTCTTAACCCTAACTCTTCGATTATGGACCGCTATCTGAATTATGTTTCTGATTTTTTGCTTTGATTTGAATTGAAAAAAGAAACCATGGGAAAACAAAGTAAAGGAGACATGTCGAATGAAAACAAGGTGTAAATTGAAGGAAACAATTTCTAAAAATAGGATTAACAGTTGTTTCAAAATCATTTAATTTTCTTTGATTTTGAGCTCTACCCTTATTTCTTTCTTTTCCTTCAATAAGAATCATACATATTTTAGCTATGATTGATTGTGTGTATAAACCAAATCTAATTAGTTTGTTTATTGTTGTTTATGCATTATTATATGTGCATCTATCTAATTTTCACAATATTTTGAAAAAACAATGTTGCAAACTTGAGGTCGGAACGAGTATTATCTTAATTGTTGAGCTATTGGCCATGTTTAGAAGCCTTGAGATGGCTTGATTTTTCTTTTCTTTTGTCTTTGTTCTTTTAGACTAATAAGAAAAATAATAGATAGAGATCCTTGATGTGTGCAAATTTTCTCCAACAAGGTTCACTATTATTGCTTGCAAGTTGCAAGACCATACCATGACTTTTCTCATGATCAAGCCATGCAGTAACGGAAGGTTCCAAGGTAGGTGAGCAAATCATCTTGACAAGTAAAGATCAAAAGAAATCCACTCCTCCCCACAATGTGTTAGTTTCTTTTGTTCAAGTTAAAACTTTCTCAATAAACAAAAATGGTTTTGGTCTCTAACCACCAAACGGAACTCCATATTATGAAAGGTCTCTTAATTTATTATAATGTTATAATCTTCATATTTGTGCATTGTTTCAAATTATTCCCCCTGTTTGGGGATTGAAAAGAGGGTTGTTCTTGAAGAGGCCAGGGTTTTTAAGGACCCACGACTAGATGCTAGGAGATGTTCATAGGTTTTTAATTTATTTATTTATGGTGTGTTTGTTATCACAAAACTGATACACGTAACTACTGAATTAGGGAGAAACATTTACAATGCATCATGGTGATGGTTTATTTTTTATTTTTTTTAAAGGAAACATGATGGTTGATTGTAACCATTGAGTTTTGTTTGCACTGCCGGTATCAAAGTTGTTCACATTCTGCTAATACCTAAATTCTTTTTATTTTTGGTGTTTTTATTTTATTTTTTCCTCTTATAGATTCTTTTTGTGAATTTTATCTTTTATGTTTGTTTTGAACTTTTAAAGAAATACATGATCTCATGTATTTCAGAATTGTAAATTTGCTAAAAAAAAGGGATAGTTTTCCAAACATCATATATTTTAGGACTGTTAATTTAATTAGTGTGTTGTTTATTTCTTTTGATAAGATGCATGTTTTTATAGTGCATACCTTGGTTTGGTGTTCTTTTCATCTCATATTAATTCTTTGAAAATAAAATCTGATTGCTTCCTTATTAAAGTTTGTTGTATTCACTTTGTTTGCAACTTGAAGAAGAGGAGGATTTGATTCATGTGTTTTGCCCATATCCTCTTAACTACACTATGAGGGTTAATTTAAAATCAGGTTCTACAGAAATCGTGGCACGATGCCTGGATAACATGGCACGATTAGAGGTTTCAACTTTGAGGCAAGTCACTGGATTTTTCGTGGCACGATGGTGCGCTGGCAGCGAATAACAGAAACGTATTTTTTGGTGCAGATTTATTCCAAATTTTAAGTTATACTTTTACTATTAATATAGATCTTGTATCATATTAAACTTTGAGATAGAGGGAGCTGAAACAATGGTTTAGAAAGGCAACAACAAAACTAAGGTTTGTATAGAGTTTGTCTCTTTGGAACAAACACTAGGGTTTGAGGGTTGATTCTCCTTGGGAAACACTATTAGGATTGAGTATCTTGGTTACGGGAAGAGATTGAGACTTTGGGTAGAATTAGGCGGGAGACTTATTCTTGTAACATTGATATCTTTTTTGTAAGGTTACACATCATTATAGTGAAACGAGGGCTGCTCTCTCCCCCAAACTAGGTCAATTTGGACCGAACTGAGTCAACAAAATCTTTTGTGTTCTCTCTTCTTTTCTCTCTCGCTGTTTTCTACTTTTGGCTTGTGTTTATAATTGTTTCATACACTTTGTTTTGATTGCCTGATTATCACTTGCTCCACACATCAAGTTTTGTTATTGGTGTGTTTTCTCATCGAATTCGCAACCTACACAATGCAATAAGAACTCTTTAGATCCGACTCTTTTTAACAACCTAGCAAGGTTATGAGTTGCAACATTAAAAAGTGTCCTAAATGACAAACATTGACACTTCCTATTTTTTCCCACAAGTAACTTACAGTCCAACATAATTTTATGAATAGGAGCAACACAAAGGTTGGTATTCAAACATATAACCACTGATTGCATTAATTGAAATGGTCACAATTTGCAGGTTAAAATTCAAGCAGTTTGGAGGAACCATCATGCACCTGGAGCTTCAGCTAACTGAATATGCTCTAGCTTGCAAGTAGAAAATTATTGCGAACCGGTTCTGTCATAAAATGACCAGTCTCCAACCTCGTTGCTGAATTAACTTACAGCAGCTATAACATTCACAAAATGATTTTAATATGATGCACTTCCATGCTCGTTGCTGAGAATTGTTTAATTTTTGGATGAAAATGTCTCATGATATTTTTCTTTCCTTGTTCTTTAGAAATTTAGATGTACATATATAGATAAATAAATTTGGGTGAATTTTTGAAGCTGTTATCATATGTTTTGCTTTTAAACATACCTTATGTCCTTCATGTCTCAATAGAGAAAGAAAATACATGATATTATGATAAATAAGTTTTCTATTGGGTATGTCTATGTTCTGTAGCAGGATTGTAGACATTTAAAGTGCATGATTGCTGTCATATATTGACAACATATTTTAAGGTAACTTGAGGATTCATGAAGTTAAATTTTATAGAAGTTACCTTTCTCAATTGGGACTCATCAAGCTATATAAGCATATATTAGGATTAAGCCAAGAACTACAATGAACTCATAAAGGTGCACTATTTCATTGCAATCACTCCTTTTGATTCAGTACTTAACAAGATTGCTTCAATTTGAGTTCCAAAGCTTATAGTTAATACAACTATTATTTATCTTTGGTTTATTGACGTGATTAGTCCTTGCAATTAGGCGTCATTTAAAAATTTGTCCCTGTAATTGCTAATCCTGGCAATTTAGTCTCGCAATTGTTAATCATTTAAAATTTGGTCCTTGGACCAACTTAATCACTGCCACGTCACTAATTTGATGACGTGGCAATCACTGTCACACATGAAATTCCAATTTTGCCCTTAAGAAGAGGACAAAATATTGAAGAAAGAATTGGAAACCCAGGGGTAAATTTGGAATTTCATGTGGCGTGGCAGTGATTAAGTGGGGAGAGGGACGAAATTTTAAATGATTAACAATTGCAAGGTTAAATTGCCAGAATTAACAATTACAGGGACGAATTTTTAAACGACGCCTAATTGCAAGGACTAATCACATCATTAAGCCTTTATCTTTTATGTAAAAATGGATCAACTTTCATTTCAAACAAGCATTTTCTTTTTGTATCTGTTATAAGAACCAACATTTATCACACTGACTGTAATAAGATGGACAAAAAAAGTGAAAAGATATCTTCAAGAAAGGGCGTTTCAATTCAAGAAAATTCACACTATATTAAATTCATATATTGTCATCCAAATTCATTGAAGAAGCCAAGATTTCTTCAGGAAAAGACTTTTAAGTGAATAAGTTCAAGCTAACATTTGAAACAAAATTATTGAGATGACTTAAAATTATATATGATGGATGATTAAAATCACTTGCAGCTAATGATGATAAACTACCTTATTTATGTACGGCACAATGTTCCCTAAAAAAAAAATGTACGCCACAATGTCAAATTACTTTGTTTTTTTATTTGAGCAATGTTATTTGAACATCAATATGATTGACAACCACATGGACAACCATTTTTTTTTCAAAGAAAATCATGTATTGACACGAAAACCAAAGCAATAGAGAGATAAAATAAAAATATAATGTGAGTATAAGAGAGAAAGTTGTCACAAAAATTGTTAGAAAATGGTTGTACATATATCATTTCTCTTTTTTTTATTTTTCTGTTAACAATAAACTTAAGTGATGATAAGTTGTTTAATCAATTATGTCATTCTAAAATGTGTAAAATTTCCATCGTAAGGGGGGAATATTGTGATAAACGTAATGTGTTTCATATCATATATTTTATTAATGAGGATATCATATAATAACAAATTAAATATCAATAGTTATAAAATATTCGAGTGTTTAACTCTATCAGACCTGCGCGAGAGTCTAATTGAGATAATGAAAAAGTAAGTAAGTATATATATATGTTATGTGAGAATGATAAGAATAATTGTCGGCCCTTAGATTAGTTTGGATGGTGGAGATTAAAATCTTTAATTTAAAGAGCACGTGTGCATCACCTTATTGTATTATTCATCCACTACCGATTCATCTTCATCGTTATCGCTGATCTGATTTGATTTTGTTTTTTTTAAAGGTTGTTATCTACAATTTTCATCAAGCTCTATTGACTGGTTTTGTTTTTTGAAGGTCATTTTTATAATTCAGAAACAAATCAAAGCTCTGTAACAAAGTAGAATAAAATCAAACGAAAAAAACCCAAAGAGGAACGTGAAAACATGATCTACGCCTCGCCGCCTCACCTATCCTATTTCGTCGTCGTTGTTCTTGATGCCATCTCCAGATCTCGACTCAAGGTGGAAAGAGAGACAACGGTCATGAAGAGAAACGGCGAGGTGCAAGTTTCACAGAGATGGCGACGTGGGTGTGAACGGTGGCGATGGTGAGGCAACAAGACAACATTCTTTTGCAGATGAGGGACAGTGATGAAGATGAATGGGTAATGGAAAAAGAATACTATGAGAGGATACACAAGTGTTCCTTAAATTAAAGTTTTTAATCTCCACCATCCAAACTAATCTAAAGACTGATAATTATTCCTATCATTCTCACTTGATATGCCCCCATATATATATTCATATAGTTTGATACACTTTTTAAATGATAAACAAAAATATATTCGACATATATATACTCATATATATATTCATCTAATGTATATATATTCATCTAACTTCATCACTTAAACTAAAATGGGCCTGGCATTTGATTAGTCCAACGTAGCAAATCAAGTTATTATCCAACAAATCACTCCATGCATCTCTTGATCTTGTCCTCGTTTTTCATAGAAGTTATAGGAAGTGTCATACTAGCCAATATACCTAAACCAAAAAAACAAAATTAAATTAAAATTTAATACAGTCAATTCAAGAGGTGGAAAAATAGATGATTAAAAGAAATTAAGAAATTTAATCGTGAGTTTATTTACCTATAAAAATAAATGTTAGGAAGTCCATGCAGGATCCTACATATGAGATTACGAACAACGTAGCCATAACTCCCACAAACACAGGCCAGTCTTCCTTTATGCTTACCACGAACAACCACCTTATTGATTTCTCAGTCCATGCTCGAACTGTCTTTGCCATTCTCACAGTTGTTTCTTTTTTCAATTCAAGCCTCAACAAGTTTGGTGGTTCCCTAAATTTCACACAATCAATAAATGGAACTTAACTACCTATTTAGCACATAGCACCAACACTTTAGAATGAATAAGTGTTTGATGTTACATCAAAACTACCGTGTGTCTAATGGGCAATACTCATATACGAGATATTGATACCTATAGTTACATTTAATCACTTAAATTTTCTCAAATTATTATTAGTGCATACGTATCCGTGTCAGTCAATATTACATATATCTTTTTTTTTTTTTTGGACAAAACATATATCTAGTTTCTAGCTACTACATAATAGAAAAATAGAGAAATATGCATTAGAAGAAGTAGAGGAAGGAGAAGGTGCTCACTTGCCGAAAAGTGTAAGCATATTGGAATAGAGGAATATTGAAGTAACAACAAATATAGCGAGCCATGAGATGAGAGTGAGGAAGTTAAATTGACAAACTTCCAACAACATCCATGATGATGTTGCCACAATTAGAACAATAGTACTAAGTTTCTTCCTCCTCCATAGTATACTACGCGTCCTTCAACATGCCATTGCCACCATCTTGCGCCACAAAATTATTACATGAAGAATGAGAGGGAGTTGAGAAAGGTTTTGTTTCTGTAGACATTGGAAATAATATTGTGATTAATTAAGTAAAGATGATATTGTTCAATTTAAAGGAAGGAGTAGAAAATTACTCTCTCCGGTCCTAAATATAAGAGAAGAATATTTTTTTAGGTTCATTGAATAATTAATATATTTGGACTACAATGTAAACTAAATACATTATTTATTCAATGAACTTAAAAAAAAAATCTTATCTTGTATTAAAGATCAGAGGGAGTATATTATATGGGAGTAGGAGCTTGGTTTAGTTTTTGCTTTAAAATGTGTTGTAGCAAAATACGGTTCTTATGGTACACGTAATTCAAAACAGGGTAATACTCGGTGTTTGACTTAAAATAATAAGCACTAAAGCAAGACCATCCACAATGATTACATCCATTTTTTGTATTTAAATAGGTTACACATCACTTATTTATAATTTTTTAATAATAGTATTTAATAACCTAGATCTAACACAAATTTTTTCAATAAAATTCACTAATCAACTGTCAACAACTTTATATCATTACATTTTAATTTTTTAATATTAAAAAAATGCATGTTCACTTAAGATTGGGGTCTTGTAAGATCCCAACAATTTTTCTCTCCATAAAGGTACCTAATAGGTATAAATCGTAAATGTTTAAGACTCTCCAATTATAGATGCTCTAATGAAATTATATGAGATAGTATTTAAACTTTATTTTAAGGAAAATGTCATTATATATGTATCTCTGGCCTTAAATTTTGAGTGAAAATAATTCCCTTATATGGTTCATGAATGTCTAATTATGATTAAAATAAAAAACAAGGTGGTAGGGGTAGGGATAGGTTCTGCCTGAATTACAATGCTTTAAGTCTCACCTGTATATAAGATCTTATAATCTGGCAATTGGAATTTGAACTTCTCATCCAAGAGTAATAATATTGGAAATCCAATTTCCCTAAATAGAAGTCCCAATATGTCAATTGCATCTTCGTTTTGAAACTCCGGCACCCAAAATCCACATGAGTCAATTATTGTCTGTACAATGTTCTTCAAGTTGGGAGTTCTTGAGAGGCGGACATAGAAGATGTTTCTACCAAACTTGCCTAGTCAAAACAAAATAGCTTTCTAAATCAAGGAGAAAGGATTTTATTGAAATGAATCAAAATGGTATACAATGAAATGAATTAAAAATTGTCTGGATACAATGAAGCAAAATGGAATACAGTAGTAACTACCTCTGATTTGTGGATCCCGACAGAGCATGTTATCAAGAGTGGTTAGCTCAAATTCACTAACAGTAAGCACAGAAACACCATCTTTCATCAATTTAACCTTCAAATTATTCAAAGGCGCCGGCTCATCCATTCCAATAAATCCAGGCTCTTCAGGAGCACCACACAAACCCCTTATCTGTTTCCCATCAAACTGACCCAAACTCACCATTCTATTCACAATCTTCAAAATCTTGTACATTTCATCCACCTTAACCCTCAGCTCCATCAAATCATTTTTATTCTCGACTTGCACATTAACATTCAAGTGTCTCTCAAGCTTCGCGTCTTGCTTCTTAAGCTTTCCTTGGTAACCTGGAAAAAAATAAAAGTTCTTCCAAGTAAGCTTCTTGCTTTTTCCAACAAGCTCTTCACCTTCTCTTACGAGAGCCTCTAATCTTCCTATCTCTTCTTTTGGTCGATCCAACAAATCGTTGTAGCCTTTCATTTTTTCAACATAAAGAGCCAAAACATTCAAGGTTTCATTGCTCGTTTTGAGAGTGGAACCAAACTGTAGACCACTATTGATTGTTTGAATAGCGTATTTCACCAGTTCTCCCATTCCAGCTCCAACGGCACCTCCACTCAATAGATCAGTCATAACTATGCAACTCTTGTGTGTGTGTGTGTGTTCTTTGGGAGGATAAATAGAAGCAAATCTTGTGTTGTGTCCGTAACAAAGAAAGTAATAATGTGGAATCAAATGTTTTCTACGAGCATCGGATGAGAAAAAAAACTAATGAACTCAAGTTATTTATAGAAGCAGTCTGACTCAGTTTTGACAAAAAAAGAAAAGCACGACTTTCATTTTTTAAGGAGGAAATGCTACGGCGTCCTTGTTAAGTATATTTCATTAATAGAAGTTAGTGTGTATTTGTACCAAAAAAAAAAAAAGAAGTTAGTGTGTATTAAAAATTTTGTTAATTTATTGTTCAGTATTAAAAATTTTCAATAAATTTTTACCATTAGTGCATATTGTTGTTTATTCACGAATAACATAATTTATTTTTGGTCTTTTGTGTTATAAATATAGTAACTTTGTATTATTTTTTTTAGGAATAGTAACTTTTTGGTCTTCAAAAGTTAAAAAAATGTTATTTTTAATTCAAATTTTCATTTTTTAGATCACCCGTGTTAAGCGGCACCGGTTAACAAGACCATTTAATTTCGCTATCCTTTCTTTTTTTTATTTTTTATTTTTTTTTGGCCGCACAACAAAATATCTTCCATTCAAAATTCGGAACAAGAAGAGTCTTCATTTTTGCATGTGCAGATTGTCGTTTATTCAAGTGGAATCAAACAAATGTTTTCTAGCATTGGATGAGAAGAAAACACATGAACTCAAGTTATTTATAGAGATAGGCTTGTGTTCTGTGTTACTATTTTGTGTTTTATTGACTTTTTTGTACAAGAAATTTCTGCTGCGTTATTATAAAAGAGGTCGATGCATTAATTAAAAAAAGGTGAGGGAGTTATCTGTATATGTGTACACCCTCCGGTCATTAATATAAGCAAAAATTTATTTCCTATGTTCATTTAATAAATAATATATGTAACCTATAATTAAGACTGAATACATCATTAATTGAATGAATCTAGAAAATGGATTTTTGCTTATATTAGTGACCGGAGGGTGTATAATATAGATAGAATTGGTAATAATTGTCCTTTTTTTATATTTATCATAGATTTTTTTTACGAACCAAGAGCAAAATGACATAAAAAAGAATAGTGTCCAACTAAGTTGGAACACTACTCTAATATTGTCAGTTGCTCATATATATTATTAAAAAAAGGAAAAATTACATAAAACTGGGGGACATAAAATCTGACCCAGTCAACAACCCTAACGGGCAAAAATAAAATAAAATACGATAAAATAAAATAAAAATCCACAAAGTGGATCCAACCCTAAACAAATCTAACAATTAAGCGCAGAAGCGCGGGTCTAAAGTTTGGCGAATGAATCGATTGTCAACACGAAATTGGATCACGTGTCATCAACTCCCTGCAACGGCAACAAGCATTGACGACTCTTTCGAGTCCATACAGTCCATGTCAATCAACAGGATGACTAGGATAGAGAATCAAAGTGTGAGGTGGAACCGACCGCCAACACGGTAACTAACGAATCCACAATCACCAACTATTTACTGCGAAGAATGATAACAAATTAACAACAATTTTTGGCCCTCATACTGGTATCGAAGTGGAAGTCTGAGACAAATTGAACTCATATCTTTTTCTTTTCCTTTTTCACCAGTTTCCGACCCAACAAAGATAGGCGACTAATCCGGCTCGTGCGTAGAGGCATGCGCACTAGCCAAACATTGTTTGTAACACCCCGTTTTCCCAACATAAAAATTTCATTTAATTAATCAGAGTAATTTACATAAACGGAATGTCACACTTCTTTTCTTAAAATCATAAACGGAATAATTAACTAATTATCCTTGAAAATTCAATAACATAATATTTAATACTTCGCAGCAGAATTTATTCAAACATCTAAAATAGTCTTGGCACGAAGGCCTCATCGAAACATCTCATAAAAATCAAACTTAATCATGTAAATTCATAAGCTATACGTAAGGAATAGAAAAACATGCAACAAAGTTCCCATCCCGTTACGTATCAGAGCACCTAAAGACACACGTGAGAGATAATCCACTCACGACAGCAATCTAACAGCAACTTAAACTCGATCACCTGCAAGTTACTCATACGAAGAGCAACATTTCCAAGCAGAAGGGGTGAGATTTCACAAACAATAATATTAAGCATATAATTCATTGAATGCATTTAACAACTTAAACTTCACTATTAGTAATAATAATTCTTCATGTAATACTTCTTTAATAACTCAACCAACTTCTAATCATCGTTAACTTCATATTCATCACATTATAAACATCATCATATAGCACATAATAACCAAATCATAACCAACATATATCATCACATCATAAATATCATCTTTTAACACACAACATAATCATCATCTCACAATAACATAAACGACACAATATAATCATCATCTCATATTAACTTAAACAACACAACATAATCATCACTTAATAACAATAATCATATACAACACAACATAATCATCATCTCATAATAACATAAACAACAACATTTTCATCATCTTATAATAATATAAACAACAACATAATCATTAACATTCCATGGTTTGTCATCAACAACAACTTCAACGATTCGACGACGACAACGTCAACTTGTCAATACAACTACGTGAGATTACACCACCTCTTATGAAACAACGACATCAGAGTACATCACCTCTTATAAAACAACGACGTAAGAGTACACCACCTCTTATAGAAACAACGTAAGAGTACACCACCTCTTATAAAACAACAACGTAAGAGACAACAACGTAAGAGTACACCACCTCTTATAAAAGAACAACGTAAGAGTACACCACCTCTCACAAAACACCTGAACATAAACAGTCACCAATACTTTGGAAACACTTTGGAAAGACAACTTACAACTTTACAACTTAGACCAACACATGCATCTTGATCAATATGCAACAGCAACAGAAACAGTACAAGCAATTCACAACATAACAATATTAATGAAAAGTATCAACAACTTAAACATCATACATTTTCCACATAAGGCATATAAACATTTCACACAACCAACAACAGCAACATAGGCGGCACTTAAACATCTCAAGATATAACAACATCAAATAATAATCAACATCAACTTAAGCATCTTATATAATTCACATAATGCATATACAAATATAATACATTACTATCAACATTAAATCATATATAACAGCTTCACAGATCAACAGCAATATTATATTCCACCTCCATTCCTACCCCAAGGATCAACTCATAACATAGGTTAAATACTCTTAAACACCTTAATTGAACTCATAGTACTTCTATTTTTGAGGTTTGGAATTATCCCATAAGTTTTGGATTAACTTAGAAACGGTTATGCTGAATTTTCATAAAATTTTACCAAGACTTCCTTGGAGTATTTTCATCATATCTCAAAAACCAAATATCATTTTTAAGTCAAACAAAAGTCATTGGAAAGCTAACAAAATTATCTACAACTTTCATGTTTACACCAAAGGCCAATTCAAAACAGAAACGTGTGTAAAAGACGCAAGAACACGAAACAGGGAAGTCTGCCACTGAACATTTCCCCAGGCGAACTAATGGCGAGCTCAAGGCGAGTGGCTACTATGATGTTTCGCCAGGCGAACTACTGGCGAGGAAATGGCGAAAAGCTACTGGAATGATCCGCCAGGCAAAATATCTCTCCGCCATGGCGAATCACGACAGACCAGACTATGTGAATTCTGCAGTTGTTCACCAAAAGTCTCAATTTTCCCCAATTCAATCCCCAAAACTGATTGCAGCATTGCTATATGATTATACCTATGATCTGTACGCAATCTCTCATCATTGTCATGGTTTCTACACTTTCAATTCAACAATCTATAATCAAAACCTAAACCCAAAATACCAATTTAACGAAAACCCTCATGTTAAATCAAAATAAGAAGTTATATAATCTATAATCATTGAGAGTTAGTCTCACCCTTACCTTAAGAAAATCGATCAACAACTCTCTCTTGGTTCTTCTCTCCTCTTGTTCTCCCTTTTCTCCAAAACTGGTTGTACGTGAAAATAATTCTAAACCTAGTTTCTCCTATTTATCACTTCCCATCTATTTTATCTTATTTCCTTTAATTCCACAAAACTCTCTAAATTCACAAAACAGCCCCTATCTCAATATTTATTCTATTTTCAAATCTTATTCTATTAAATACTAAAATAAGCCACTTAATAAATCACATAATCATATAAATATATTCTAAACCTATTAAAACAATCAAATAAATCAAATAATTCAAAGAGGGCGTTACATTGTTCCCCTATGAATCGAACCCGGTATTCCCCGGGTACGTCCTTGGAAGGAGCTCCTTGCCACTGGAGCCCAAGCAACTTGGTTAATTGAACTCATATCTTTGTCTTAGAGGAACGACAACCGAAACTGACCGCCAACACGGTGACAATTTTCCGAACCCACAACTGCGAAGCAAACCAGAAAATGGCCATTTCTAGCCAAATAAATATGTTACGAAACATAGCCAGCAAAAACACACTAAGGAGTCATCGCTGGAGATGTGAACAGCGGAGAACATCACAGCAACCACCACAACAACAACATATTTTGGAACCACCACAACAGCCACGCTCGCCGGAAAGAACCGCAACAACATACGAACGACCTCTGTTGTGTTTAAAGGGACCCAAAAAAAGACACGGTCGAACATAAAAAAAGAAGGTGGTGAAGATGGAGAGTAGTACGACGGTGTCATCAAAACAAATCGCCGACAAAACCAACGATTTTCCAACACCAACAACCCAGCAACAACCACCCGAAACAGAAGCGGTGCTAGTTGAATCCGAAACTAACGGTGCATACCGCCGTGAGATCGGACAAGGGAGGTGTGGAGGGCCAACAACGCTCATCGCGCCACCGTTGCAAGACGCTACATCTTGGAGGAAGAAGGGTTTGGATAAAGAGGGTTAGGTGGCGGGAGGTCAAGGAGGAGAGGTTGTTTGTTGGTGTTGTACGACGGGATTAACAGGTGAAGGTGATGTGGTGGGCGGCAGACTTAGATTAGGTTAGAGAAATCAGTTGTATATTTATCATAGGGAAAATTCTATGGTGAAGTTCCTCAATTGACTTTTTCGGTGAAGTTACTCTACATCCAATAATAATGCGCCACATGTCATGTGTGCTAATTGTGGAATGGTATGTACCGTGTACCTGCTCAATATGTTCCACCGTAAACTAGCTTTTTTGAACCATCAGATTAAACACCTCACTAGTGCTATTGTGGTGCATTATTGTCAACACAAAGTAGTTGGTTTCTGTTATAATGTCTATGGTGCATTCAACGCAATCAACTCAATGATCACTGGATGCATCGGCAATGAAAGAAATCATCCCATCAGAACAAACTAACACAACAACAAGTGTATTTACTTGTCGTCGAGAGCAATGAGAAGGAAAATAGTATCCCTTTTTTTTTTTTTAGGTTTCTAACATATTTATAAGAGAGTGGTAATTGCACTCTCTCTCTTAGCATTTACACAAAGGTCATGTAATTTATTCCATTCGGTGAAAGTTCTCTATTCTTGGTCCGTGATTTTTGTTTCTCATTATTATTTGAGGGGTTTACGCATAGATATTGTGCGTTCAATTTCTCTTTTCCCGTCTCTTATTTTAATTTTGGATATATTTTGTTACTTTGAAACTCAACAAATTAGGTTTTAACTGCGTTATAATAAATCCGTCCCTTTTCAATTTGCTTTGATGGCAAACACTAATTTTTTTATCAAAATCTTTGTATTATACTACTATTTTTCCTTGTGTTACTACTAATCACTTTGAATATTTGTTTTTGTTTTACCATAAATATTTTATTAAATTTTTTTTTTATATATTGTCACAAGACACGTTTGAAATTAAGAATTTAGCAATACCACTTTGTAGATAAGGATCTACAACACAATCAATACCACTTTTTATACATCTTTTGATGATGTTTCCTCTCAGCAACCAAAATTTGTCTTTTTATGTTGCAAGACTAAAAAGTCGACACACCAATCTTCGATTTTGATATGCAAATTTTGCCTTAAGTTTTGTCTTTGCACTATTATCCTGCCAATCATATTAATTTTTTTCATATATATTTACTATAAGTTTTTTTTTTTTTTTTTTATATTCCTCACCCCTTATTATGTGACTTTGAACTTGCTTTGACATTCATCTCACTCATCTTCTTTTACTGGGCAATTTACATTCTACTACTACAATTTAATGGCAAGGCCGTTCCTAGAGTTTTACAGGCCTTAAGCATAATATGAGAAAAGGTCCCCTTAGATAATACATCATAATTTTTTTTAGCTCATTGTTGTGATTTTATCAGGTCTTCTTTTCTTTTTTCCCCCGCTTTTTACTACCAAAAAAGAACAAAAAAACAAAAAAAGATGAGTAGACCACATAATCCTAAATTCGTCTCACATGATTTAGCATAATGATATAATTTAATTTTTTGGAAAATTTCAAAGACAACATTAAAATTAATTTCTAGTAGGCTTATTTTTAACTAAAATATAATTTGTTTTGTTATAAAATTCTCAATTTCTTGGATAATAAATATGATCAATATATTTAATATTATTGAGGCACATTATTAGAAACAAAGGGCCCAAAAAAATATCACAAATTTATTCAATAATAAATTTTTGGCACATTATTAATAAAAAATACAAAATTTATAAGGAGGGTGTATAAAGAAACCTTTGTATATAATAGGGTATATATAGCAAATTGAGACAAATAGGCCATAAACATTAACAAGCTTCAACACAACCTTTCAATATGTTTGGGCCTTTCAGTAATATTTGCTATACACACCCCTAAAAAACCAAATATTTCTATATACACCCGTTTTTTGTGAAAAAATTAGGGCCCCTACAGCCGGCCCTGTTTACTGGCATGCTTTTTAAGTAATGCCGATATATCTTTCTTGTTCTTACTTATCTTTCATATGTTATCAACAACTTCACTCTATATAATTAATAGTTATTTATTCTCTAAAAAAAATCACAACTAAGCATTCAAGATATCCGCGCAACCGCAGGATTATATCTAGTTTTTCTATTCATTGCACACCTTTTCGTTTGGCTTTTCTAAAAAAAATATATTTTCTATTTAATATTTCTTTGTAACAAAAGTCAAACAATGGAATAGTTAGTTTATTTAGTTCTATGCTATTATTTCATCTCAGTCTATTTCACATTATTTTTCATCTTAGATATTCAATTCAAGCATTGTCGTAAAGTTTATTCAGCAATGTTTTTTTATAATAGATAGGAAACCAGTCCCATTTATCAACCTACAAATATTAAAACCAAAATGAAAGAGGATCAAATTTTCATAAAGGGATACTTTGACACCATAATCTGCAAACAAGTATTTTGGAATACGGTAACTCTGCTGTACATAGATCCTATTTTCTCTTCAAATGAATGGGAAAACATTGTGCTAGTTTATTACAGAATAATAGTCATGCTATAATAACACATGGAATAATCTTTGAGGACACATTGAGTATATTACATGTACAGTAACACAAACTCATGCTTTGTTCCCTACAGTTATATCGACAAGATTATGATAAATAGGAAAACATATGTGTTGCAACCTATGAAGCACGGATACGGATACGGACACCGAACATGACACGGACACTGACACACTGACACAACTAATAATTTAAGAAAATCACATAATTCAGTGTACTTATGTGTCAGTGTCGGACACGACACATGTCCTGGTACACGCCTAATCCGAAGAGTGTCCGTGCTTCATAGGTTGCAACATTGCTTACATGGACAAGATCGTGTCACTTATTCTTCATGAAACAACACTCAGGAACGAGTTCCATGAAGCCAATTTAAGTTAATCTCGACTTTAGGCATATCTATCTTTAGATTGGGAATGTTAGGATATTGTTCCCATAATGCAGCACCTTCTTCATCACATAGCACAGATATTTTATGCTTTAAATTTCCAAATTTTATGACAGAAGAAGGCAATTCAATCAAGTTTGAGCAACCCTTCATGTAGAGCTTCTCAAGTTTTTGCAAGCCCCCAATATCATTCGGTAATTTCCGAAGACTCACACAGTCTGAGATGTCAAGACAACTTAGCTTGCCAAGCCCTGCAACAGATTCTGACATCTCTTTTAAATCAGAACAGGAACAAAGCCTTAGCACTTCCAAATTCTCCAACTTCACAATATCTTGAGGCATTGCTGAAAGCTTGTGGCAGTTTGTGATACTGATCTTCTTCAATGTGGTAATGTTACAAAATCCATCAGGCAATTT
The DNA here is from genome assembly GCF_003473485.1 of Medicago truncatula. Lineage (NCBI taxonomy): Eukaryota > Viridiplantae > Streptophyta > Magnoliopsida > Fabales > Fabaceae > Medicago > Medicago truncatula. The sequence goes on from NC_053046.1 coordinate 6,779,029, forward strand.
AATCAAATCATTACAATAGTCAATGCTCAACTCCACAAGATTCGGCATAGCATCTGAAATTTGGATAGAACAGCTTTCAAAAGAATCCCTTGTATTGCACATATGAAGGGATAATTTTCGCAGATTCTTCATTCTGCATAAGCAAGGGACTGAAACTTTCTCCAACCTTATTCTTTTCAAGTTTGATAAAGAACCGAGTAGCTCAAACTTGGTTACTTCAGAACGATGGAAACCGTAATTTGTTACTATTAAAACTTTCAGTTTGCTCATTTTGTCTGTGAAATCCGGTAATGAGTACTGGTCAGACTGAAGATTTAAAACCAGAACCTCAGCTTCATCAGGTTGCATGTCACACCAATCCGAAGAAAATGTTTCATCTATAAAAACATCATATATGACAATAAGAATAGGAGAACAAGTATTTCACATTGCACCCTCTGTTACATAATAATTGTCGGTTAAAGATTTAGTCTGTTCCAAATTATTCGTCACTGCAGAAAATAAAATAAAAATTATCTGCTTTATAGATATATCCAACTATATTCGTACCTTTTAATGCTTTCTATTAAGTGATAATACCATTGATAGAGTGAACAAATAATCCAGTCAAAAGAACTTATATACTTCGTGAAATGTTTGGCAAAATCTTCAAGAGTGTGTTTGGATGAGTTAATTGGGAAATTTTAAAGAATTTAGAATTCTATGCAATTCAAATGATTCAATTAAATTATTTTCATTTCTCAATACTTCTGTTTGGATGGAGTGATAAAAATTCCACTGTCGTCATTTTTGAACAACTTATATAAATTTTTATTTTTGGGACCAAATTTGAAAATTCAAAATTTTTGAGGGGTCAATTTGAAAATTTTGGAAAATTTGAGGACCAAAATGCAAAAATTGAAAAATTTTAATATTTAAGAAATTTGAAATTCTTAGCTTTTACGTGTCATTTGAAATTCTCTAAATTTAACTTGAACAAAATACTTCATAAATTTCCATCGTTTTGATAATTATTCAAATTATCATCCAAACAATGAAATTCACCTCAGTATTTAAATTCCCTCATAACATTACCCATCCAAACACACTGTAAGACAATTATTTTGTAATTTTATCATTTATAACGTGCATATAATTTAGACCAAGAAACATACCAGTTGATATAGACAATATGCGGGCATCAACCTTTAGTTGTTTCTGTTTTACCAACATTCCGCGGATGAATGAGTACACACGACTAATGATTCCTTGCTGATTTGGTCCAATCCACCAATCAGGACGATTATCTCCTTTTAAGTCAATAATCAGTCTTTTTATCTGTACAGATGATTCCACTTTGCTTTGATGGATTGCTAGTTCTCGGAGGAGATCATGCAGCATGACATAATGGTTATTGTAGTACTTGTCTGTTTCTGTTGCAATTTTCCTGTACAACTACCATAATTTATTAACTGTTGGAAGAACCAAATCACCAACAAGATGAATAATTCGATCTATTTGATAGAATAGTTTTACTTCTTTGCTTTATAATGACAATCCGAAATACATGCATTCTTTACTTCTTGATTACAAATTGTTTAAAACACAAGTTATGAGAGAATGCATTTCAAATTACATCCTTCCTGAAGTGGTATGAGCACAAGCTTTATAAACTTAACATCAGATATTGCTTACCTTGTAGCTATGACATTAATCAAATTTCTGGTGACTAAATCATCGACAATGGCCATTGCATTAGTACCATCTTCATCTAGGTCATGCAGTTCTGCCCACATATCAATGAGGACAGTAATAGGAATCCTCTGGTCTTCAGGAAATAGTCCCATATCCATGAAGCACTCCTTCTCATTGATATCCTCCAACGTATCCAAACTCTGTTGAAGGTAACAGAGCAAGGCAGTGCTATTATCGTGAAAATAGCTATTAGACTCCAGAATGGATTGACTCTTTAAACGTTCCTTCATTTTTTCCCACTTCTCAAAAGGCTGCTTACAGAGTGATCCAGCAATAACCTGAAGCGCCAACGGTGAACCCTTACAAGCTTTCACTATCTGTGCATAAAAGCAAAATCAGTGAGTAACATCAGATGTTTGGGTAACTAACTTGTATGCACTTGTATACCAACGAGGGACTGTTTGGATTAACTTATTTGAACTTTTCTACTAGTACAACCACTACTGAGACTGTTTGAGTTTGTGAGAGCTTATGAAAACAGCTTATAGCAATTATATGAAAACAGCTTATAGCTTATACATAAACTCTTGTACGACAATCTCTTATGCTAGAAGCGCTTAATTAAGTTGTTTATCCAGACGTGGCTCTAGTCAGTTGACAACTTTTAAAACTAATAATGTTGTTTTTATTCATAAATAATTTGTGTATCCCATAGTAGAAGATTTAGCATAACAAAGAAACATAAATTTCTGTCATGTCAATCATGTCTCATTGGTGCAATCAAAATTTAGATGGATTGAAGAGAAAGAAGCACCTCATCAACAAGATTTTTATCAGGCATGTATGAGCTTCTGTGATTCAATTGAGCAAAGTGATGGAAAAGGGACACTGCAGGATCATGAAGAAGTGGATCCAACTGGCATACGGTGCCAAATCTTTTAAATGCAACCTTTGAAGTCACCAAAATCTTATAATCTGGCAATTTGAATTTGAACTTCTCAACAAGGCCTTCTGAGCCAGGCCAAACATCATCCAAGACTAATAATATTGGATATCTACCAACTTGCCTCAGCAGAATTCCCAATCGGTTAATTGCATCTTCGTCGTTTATAAAGTCAGGCACCGGAAGTTTGCAATATTCAAATAGTGTCTTTACAATGTTCTTCAAGTTGGGTGTTTCTGAGACGGTAACAAAGAAGATGTTTCCACCAAACTTGCCTTTTCAAAACAAAACAGCTTTCTAAATCAAGGAGAATGGATTGTATTGTATTGAAATGAAGTCAAATTGAATACAATGAAATGAAATAAAATTGGTTTTATCTCATACACCTAAATTGATAGGAGTAAAAAAATGATAAAACGAAACACATAAAGTATTAAAGTTACATTCTATGCTATCCAATCTCAATTGGAAGTCAGTTTAGATAATCCATCCATAACATAAGGTTAACCCCCTGTTTCAAATTAACTGCATGTCATACAAAACTACTAACTAAAGAAGCAAGTAGATTCACTAGACTAACGCCTTGTTTGGATAAAACATTTAATTAAGTGCTTATCATATAAGTCATTTCTATAATAAAAGATAAAACAAAGTTAAACTGATATCATATTAAGTACTATAAACTATCATAGAGAGCTCATGGAAATAAGCTGAAAACACATCATGAACATCTATTTCTATAAGTTCTCCCAAGCTGGTTGATAAGCTCAAATAAGTCAATCGACAATAATTTAGTGAAAAAAAGAGAAGCAATACCTTTGATTTGTGGTTCCCAGCAGAGCTTCTTAGCAAGAGTGCTTTTACCAGATCCACCCAAACCAGTCAAAACAAGTACAGAAGCACCCTTCTTCATCAATTCAAACTTCAACTTATTCAAAGGCTCATCCATTCCAATAAATTCAGGCTCTTCAGGAGCACCAAACAAACCCCTTATTTGTTTCCCATCAAACTGACCCGAATTCACCATTCTCTTCAAAATTTCATCCACCTTATCCCTCAGCTTCATCAAATCAGTTTTATTCTCAAGTTGAACATTAACAGACGAGTATCTCTCAAGCTTCTGACGTTGCTTCTGAAGCTTTGATTGGTATCTTGGAAAAGACAAAAAGTTCTTCCAAGTAAGCTTATTGCTTTTTGTTACAATCTGTTCCCATTCTCTTAAGAGAGTCTCTAGTCTCTCTATCTCTTCTTTAGGTCGATCCGACAAATCATTGACATCATTCATCTCTTTAATCAAAGGAGCCAAAGCATCCAAAGTTTCTATGCTTGCTTCAAGAGTGGAACCAAATTCTCGACCCTTTTGGATTGTATGAAGAGCGTATTTCAGCAATTCTCCCATTCCAGCTCCAACTGCACCTCCACTCAATAAATCCGCCATAACTACCAGTAATATCAAAACTATATATGTAACTCTTTTGTTGTTGTTATTAATGTAGTAGAATCAAATGTTTTGTAAAAAGAAAGAAAATGCATATGATCTTATGAACTCATCTTTCTCATTGTTATATAGAAAATAAATATAATTTGGTTGACTTGATGGTTTTTGGTCTTCTTCATGTATCTTAGTTTATTCATTTTTTTTAGCTTAGCCTACAAGTTTATTTCATAACACGCGTATAGTAGTATATGCTCGGCAGTGCAGTGGTACTTACTTGGTAATTACAGTTAGTTCTAACAGTCTAACGAATATTTCTTTAAAGAAATATTAGCAAGCAAAAAAATTCAAAATGTGAACCTGACGTGAATCGAACACGCAACCTTCTGATCTGGAGTCAGACGCGCTACCATTGCGCCACAGATCCACTTGTGATACCAATCTATACTCAGATCTACAAATAACATAATCCCCGTTCTCTCGAAAAAATTACTACCAACCAACTACGGCAACTAGAAATTTTACTTCAGCTTCCGATGATCAATGTAATTGTTCTTGACTTTGATTTCCTCGTATAAACAAATAACCTTTTTACCAAAGCGGGGCGCTGTCACCTGGCAGTAGTGGTGTTGCATCGACGTCAACGGAGATTATAAACAAATAACCTTTTTACCAAAGCGAGGCGCTGGCGCCTGGCAGTAGTGGTGTTGCGTCGACGTCAACAGAGGTTATCGAAATGAAGCTCTCTCCGTTGTTCAACTGAAGTTCTGTTTCAAATTTTATTCAATAAAAAAGAAATTTAATTAACTATCAACGTTTGTAATAAAAATATTATTTCAAAAAAATTTCACTTTTACTTTTTGACAAACTTTTTTATTTCTTTTTTCAATAAAACTTTCTAATTTATATTCCAAATACTAACATTGAAATATGTATTATCTTGATTGTCTTTCTGCATTTTAATTACGCTTAATTGTATATTTATTTTATGAAATTCAATCATAAATAATTTGGAATACAACACAATTAAATAAAATTAATTATTCATGCGAACTTATCCCAGTTAGTAGGAATAATGCATACAAATAGACTATGCATACCTTGACTTTGTGGTGACTGAAGCCAAGTGTCATAGTCTCCTTGGATCCAAGGGTCATGCATCACACTAAGTTGTTGTCCACTCCCGATTGTCCACCTACAGCCATATAAGAGTGACTGACACAAATTCCACATACTTCGCCAAACAAAACTTAGATTATATCTAAGTTTAGCATCCAAGAAAGAAAAACAACAGAATTACATGGACTTGAAAATTTTAGCAACCATTAGACAGAAAATTTCATCCCTGCTTAGCTACCATATCAAGGTTAAAAGCCTTGAAGTTCCGAAACCCCATTCCACCAAACTCCTTAGGGAATGCCACTCATTCCCAAGCCAATGAGCCACCCATTTGATCCCAAGATCATTACCGTGACCTCCCCACCAAAACACATTAGTCATCTATAATGGAATTAGACATGATGTAAATACTCATAATACAGGAAGGAATAACTTCGAGTACAAATTTGATCATAACTTCCTTACACACCTTCGATAACGCGCACCCCCTCCATGGATCAAAGGTAATCCTAAGTACTTGCATGTGCCAACAACAAGCCGGGACACCAATAATACGCGCCAAGTCCTCTTGCGTTGCCGCACTCATAATACACACATTTTTTTAAGGTACACGCTATTAAAATTCAGAGTATCGATCGCATCAACATATTAGAATGAGTCAACATGTTGAAATTATCACAGTTGCAGTAGAAAAAGTTACTTACCAGCGTTAAAAATTAAAATTACTGGTGTACACACACTTCACCAATCACCACCAAAACAAAGCCCTACCTCGAAAAACAACATCGTGTGACATTCGCCGACATAAACACACAATCATGGATTTGGATTCACTGCATCTGGGTTGTTTAATGGGCGGCTGCAAATCACACTTTATTAGAAATTACGGCAAAAAACAACTAAGCTATAATTCTCAGCTTCTTAAAATCACGGCAAATTTACATCAAATAGTATGTATACGTGATTTTGCTTCATCAAACGCCACTCAAAACATGCACTCCATCAATAACGAATTATTCAATAGAACTTGAGTTTAATTTTTGGGTGAAACAATTCTTGACAACCTTCTCTTAAAAACTGAACGATTAACACAAGAAAATGTAACTTTACTCAAATTTATTATTCAATTGTTTAATCCAAATAATTAAAAATTAAATTAACTTTAATTAAAAGCAATTTAGCCAAAATCAGTTTTGATCACCGTTTATGAAATAAAACATTGTGTTTGTTGTAGGACACCTCCATCCATGAACATTTTTTTGAAAAGACCTCCATCCATGAACATAAATAATAATATTATTTTGAATTCAGCAAAATTAATTAAAAAATACAAGTAGAATTGGGGTGAAACCGTAATTTTGTGAGTGTTAAAAACCCTTTCGCCGAGTCATCTTTATATATAGATCAAGCCCCGAATCTTTCCTTCATCTTCATAGAAACAAATAGAGAAGAAATAGAGACAATTCCCCAATTTCCATTTCGCTAACCGACGCAACTCTCGTTTCCATAGTTCAAACGTCGTCGTCGTCGTTTTCTTGATGCTTCTTCTTCTTCTTCTTCTTCTTCTTCTTCTTCTTCTTCTTTTAAACCCAGTTTTCTTTTTTCATTCTTAACAAGACTATACTCTCACTCTAGCTTTGTTCCCAATTATGTTGATGTTGATAACGCTATTTCTTCATTCAACAGTTTTTCCATCGAATTTGAATCTCCATTCTGATTAACACTACCTAGCCAGAAGCAATGTTGAAGAAAGCTTTCGAAACCCCTCGCTTCTTCGGGTTCCGCCGCAACCACAACAATTCTCTCACAACCTCTTCCGTTAGTTCCGACCAACGAGGTATTCGTTTCTGCATCTGGGTAGCTCTCAAATTTGAGAATCTTAGCTACGAACCTTATTGCTTGGTTAACCGTATCATTTTCCATAAAAATTGGTATTCCATTTACTGGGAAGCTCTTGAGCTTCTCAAGAAAAATGGTGTTTTAGTAACTTCAGATTCCGTTAGAGCTTTGGTTAGATCTTATTCTCATATGGGTTATACCGAAAAAGCTATAGAATCATTCAGTAGAATGCGTGAATTTGGTATTGAACCTGATGCTCATATGTATAACACAATTTTGAGAGATGTGTTGAATGAAAAGTTACTTGAGCTTGCTCTTGCATTGTATACTACCATGCTTAAATCCAATGTTGAGCCTAATTTTTATACTTATAATATGTTGATTGATGGCTTTTGTAAAAGGGGTGAAGTTAAGGGCGCACAGGAGATGCTCGATGAAATGAAGAGAGTTGGTATTGTTCCTTGTGTCCTATCGACGACTTCGATTCTTTATGGGTGTTGTCAGGCGAACAATGTGGATGAGGCGCATAAGTTGTTTAATGATATGAAAGAAACAAGCTACCCGCCAGATATGATTTCTTGTAACGTTGTTCTTAATGGGTTTTGCAAGATGGGGAGGCTAGAGGAAGCACTTTCTTTTGTATGGATGATAAAGAACGATGGTTTCTCCCTTAATCGAAATAGCTATGCTTCTCTTATTAATGCATTTTTTAAGGCAAGGAGATATAGGGAAGCACATGCGTGTTATACAAAGATGTTTAAGGAGGGGATTGTGCCTGATGTTGTTTTGTACGCTATTATGATACGTGGTTTGTCGAAGGAGGGCAGGGTTGGTGAAGCTGCTAAGATGTTAGAGGAGATGACTCAGATAGGTTTAACTCCTGATTCTTATTGCTACAATGCTGTAATTCAAGGTTTATGTGATGTAGATCTTTTGAATCGAGCACAGTCTCTTAGTCTTGAAATTTCCGAGCACAATGTTTGCACGCACACAATTCTCATATGTGAAATGTGTAAGCGAGGAATGGTTGCTGAGGCACAAGAATTATTTAATCAAATGGAGAAGCTTGGATGTGAACCTTCGGTTGTGACCTTCAATACGCTTATAAATGGACTGTGCAAAGCTAAAAATCTTGAGAAAGCAAAAAATTTATTTTGCAAGTTGGAGGTTGGGAGAAGACATTCGTTACACCTCAGTCTTTCTCAGGGTTCTGGTCAGGTTTCTGATAGTGCCAGGCTCCTGAAAAAGGCAAAGGAAATGTGTGAGGCGGGACAAATTTTGAGGGCTTACAAGTTAATCACTGATCTTGCTGGCGAGGTTAAGCCTGACATCATTACATACAACATTCTACTCAATGCCCTTTGCATGGATCGTGAAGTTAACGCTGCTTATAATTTTTTTGAGTTCCTGCAAAAGAAGGGTTATCCCTCACCCGATAATGTTACGTATGGGACAATTATCAAAGGGCTGTTCATGGTTGATAGAGAAGATGAGGCATTTAAGGTTTTTCAACGTATGCAGAAGACTGGCTCTGAACCTACCCTTTCAGTTTATAGAACACTTATGACTTGTTTGTGTAGAAAGAGCAAGGTCTCACGTGCATTCACTCTTTATTTGGAACATTTGAAGAGCCTTCCTAGTCGGGACAACGACTCAATCAGTACTCTAGAAAAATATTTATTCGGAGAAAAATTGGAACAAGTGATTCGAGGTTTACTTGAACTGGACTTCAAGGCCAGAGATTTTAAATTAGCTCCATATACAATTCTACTTATTGGGTTCTGTCAAGCAGGAAAAGTATCCGAAGCATTAATTATATTATCTGTTCTTGATGAGTTCAATATCAAAATCAACGCTACAAGTTGTGTACATTTGATCAGAGGCCTTTGTAAGGAACAGAGGCTACATGATGCAGTAAAAATATTTCTTTACAGTCTTGAGAAGGGTTTCATGTTGAAGCCAATGATTTGTAATCACCTCCTCACGTGTCTTCTTTATTCCCGAGATTATAAGGAGTGTGCTGTTGATCTTATTGATAGGATGGAATCTTTTGGATACCGTTTAAATTCAGAAGAATTTGCAACGACATTGACACTTTTACACCACTACCAAAAAGGAAGGAAAAGAAAAATAACCATCAGAAAAGATTAAATTACACTGATTGATTTAGATGAATGAGTTTCTTTATGTGGCTCTTCAGTGAATATCCCCAGTTACGAAAATGGTCGTGAATCAAGAGACCACTACACTTTTTGATGAACCAAAGGTGCCCTTTATCCCTTCTGTATATGTTTTTTCTTGAAGCAGTCCTTATGTGTATGTTAAATTTCAAATAATGTGTTTCCGGAGTTGTTATAGAATAGTACAAGGATCAATTGAGAGGTATATCCTTGCATGCTTCCTTTTAGAATTTTACTTTAAACCAAGAAATCGCATGTCTATAACTAATTTGGAATCTAAACACTTAAAATATTTCGGAATTTTCTTTATTGCCTTAGGATTTTGAAGAGTGATTATCGGAGTTTTTTGTACAAAGAAACTGGCACATCCAATATCACTTGGATTTTTGGTCTCTTTGACATGAGATACCCACAAAGTTCCTTTCTTTCTTAAGCCTGCATTCGGTTCTTCATTTGCATGCGTTCCTATGTGTGGAAATGTATGGACATGTCTCTTGGTGATTACGGAGAAATTACCGTTTGGGCTTTCTGCTCCAATGGAAAAGAAAAGATGCACTATTTTTTTTTTGTGGGATCATTTTCTATTAAATTCATTAATGTTTAAAATGTTCCTATGATGTTGGAACATTGTTGATGCCATTATTCTTTACAATTTCCCTAACTTCTTGCAGAGCTGATGTCGTCAAGCCAATTTTTTTGCTCTATTGTCCCTCATTACATCCTGTAGACCTTTGATTTGAGGTGTTTTAGGGGTGTTTCGGTTTGTTGTATGCTTCAGTATATTTCTTTGTATACACCTCAGAGACTCGAGCAAATATCGGCAAAGAAGATTTGAAGACTACTATTTCCCATGCACACATTAATTGTGGAGATATCTCATATATAATATACTTGTAGGTAAGAGTATCTTCCTTTAAGGTAGTCAGTCACTGTTTGATTCTGAACGCACAATTGCCCTTGCTAATAGTATATTTGACGGGATTTCTATTTGATGCCACACCCTTTTGTCATTGAAACATGCAAGGATCAAAACTTCGTAAAGTTTTAACATTATTGATGCTTATTTTGTTTTGCACCTAGAATTTAGGCCAGCCAAGTGATTTAGCTCACGTAATTCGAGATCTCATTCAACGCATAAGCAAAAATAATACACGTGTATACATAAAAAATAAAATAAAAAATACACATGTATACATTTTCTTTTTAGCTATATCTATCTTTAGCATGAATCACCAATGTTAGTTTGCTGAAATTGTAGTGATTGATCCATGAAATTGTCAAAATTCTATAGTAGTTGAAACTTAGAATCCTCAATCACAGTAGTCTGTCTATTTGAGACAATTTTGAATACAAAATTTGTTGATCTAAAAGAGCTAATAAGGTAATAGGAAAAGTGTCATATTTGAAGTTACATATTTGAGCTAAGGTAACATGGTTTCCATGATATCTATGGCCTTGATCTAGTAATGTTGGGGAAGCAAGTTTGGAAATTGTTAACCAACCCAAATCTATAGTTTCTAGAGTCTTCGAAGTAAAATATTTATCACATTGGAACTTCTTGGTGTGGTTATTGGCCACAATCCAAGTTATATTTGGTGTAGTATCTAGACTTTACGGATGGTTTTAGAAGAAGGACATCACTGGAAAATAGGTGATGATGGTTCGTCAATTAATATTTGGACCGATCATTGGCTTAGTGGTATGTACATCCCATGTGTACAAACACCTTATCTTTTTTCACTATATCACAAATAGTTGATAACTTGATAGATAAGAGTACAAGATCTTGGATTGGTGCATAAGCAAATATACTTTTGGAGGTTCTGATGTGAGTGCAATTTTGAAGATTACTTTGTTGAGATTGAATAAACCTGATGAGAGGATATGGATATTTGATGGTAGAGGAACTTATGCAGTTAAAAATGCTTACATAGTTTGTGCAGAACACTTGGTCAATATAAAGGAGCTTAAAATTCAAGGAGAAATTTTTTATGTGGAGATTTGGGAGGTAATTGTCTCCCAAACTGAGCAAACTTGCAGACTAGAGGGGTTGTAACATGCCCCACAGTCCGTGTCTGTTGTGAGTAAGCAACATAGAATTCTTGATACTTGTACCTTGAATGTACTGAGTAAGCAAAATGTGTCTCTTGAAAGTAATATGGGAAAATATATTTTGACTATTGAAACCTTCTAAACTATAGAGAATTTTGATAAAAACTCATAAGCTTCTCCCTAATAGTTTAATCATCATACACTCAATTGTCATTGTCCTCTTTAAGTGTGATAGATAGTTGATTGTTGAAAAAATCTAGTGTTCATGACTTCATGTCACCAAGAATAATTCATATGGATCTTTCTTGCTGAAGAAGGATATCAGTATACTCCTTCCAAATATTGTCACTTAATTCTATCATTTGACCATTGAGAAGAGTACACCCAATACCCCATGTAACCTAGCCATTATACACCTCTTTAAGACGAAAACTATTGCCAAAACAATCTCTCTTACTAATCTTCAAGTTAGTAGTTAATATTTCCGTACTTACCTAGGAACTAAAAAATTTGAAATAGGTTAGCGTTCATGCTGAATTACACATGACAATGGATGATGAAATAGGCCGCCAAAATTTAAGAATTTCCTTGACGGATGTATCGTGGATGTTTGCCCATTAGAGTTCGGTTGCAAGACAAAAGGTGCAGTTTCCAGTATCTTGTGTTACTCGTGATGATGATGTGGAGGATCTAGGTCATGTTTTGTTTCATTGCCCTTTTGTAGTTCAAAAGCAAGGCATTTACCTGGCTTATGGGATGACATCACTATTGCTCTCCAAAACACCGATTCCGGGGAGGAAGCCATTTTTATCTGGATTCATAATTTGCAGGTCGACATGTAACAGAGTTTGACTACGTTATTACAACATGTCAGAATCTTTTTTTCCTCACATTTTACAAACTCTAGGGTGGAGTTTAATAGGCGACAAGCAAATGTGGTTACTCGTGTCCTTGCAGGCAAGCTAGCCCCATAATTCATTCTGATGTTCTCGATTGTATTAAGACTATTAGTTATAAATGAAATGTTCTACGCATCTTTTCTTTAAAAAAAGAGAATATTCAATCTCTCTCACCCATCATCTTTCTTTATAAAATTGATCATACAAATAATTTTATATCATTACATTTCAATAAAATTTATTATGAAACAATTTAATTTATTTGATGGAACATGCGATAAATGAAGAGAGGATGCTTTGATAGTCTTAAATTCTCTATAAAGACCAAAATATTTTACTCCACAATAAGAGTACCTATTTAGCCTCGCTGGGTAAATCATCCACAATAACATCCTCTATTGTGGATGTTTTAAGAGATTCAGAATACAATCAAGAGGAGACTGGAAATCACTATGAAGAACATAAGAGATAGAAGTTTGTGCCAAAACATGAGCTCCATCATTAGTTTTTCGCCTGGTGAAAACAACTTGAAAGTTGTTGTACCTAGAAAAAAATAGATTTACAACCATGGGTCATATTCCAATAGATTGAATTTTACATGTTGAATATCATCAACTACTTCCCAATCTAACTCAAAAATAACATTACTCAAAACTGAAGCTAAAATTCATTGTAGAGCCAGATATAAACTCAAGATTCACATTTAACCTCCTAAAACTTCATGCAATACCAATCCCATCTGGCCATCATAAAGTTCACCCTGATCATCTTTCACACACATTTCAGTACTGGAACAAGATGTTGTTGAAAAATAACTCTATCAACATTACATTTGAAGAAGCCAAATGGAGATGGTTCCGAAAAAATTGTGAATTGGTCTTAGTCTAGTGAATTTGATGTGTGTGCTGCCGAGAGTGTAGCCAGTCTTTATCTCAGATAATAACACCATCAATCGATTTAGTTTTGCAATCTCAAATTTATATTTCTTTTTTTTCTCCATTTACTTTATGCTATAATAGTAAACATGGACATTTGACTATCAATCATATGATGTGAAACCTGCACACAGAAAAATCATCAAATCTCTCAACCGAGGGTATTAGCATATTCAATATTTGGCTAAAGAGACACATTTTGCTTACTCAGTACATGAAATCATGAACACTAGATTTTTCCAACAATCAACTATCTATCACACTTAAAGAGGACAATGACAATTGAGTGTGTATGATGATTAAACTATTAGGGAGATGCTTATGAGTTTTTATCAAAATTCTCTATAGTTTAGAAGGTTTCAATAGTCAAAATATATTTTCCCATATTACTTTCAAGAAAAATAGGGAATAATGGGAATAAAAAACCAAATTGTGAACCTGACGTGAATCGAACACGCAACCTTCTGATCTGGAGTCAGACGCGCTACCATTGCGCCACAGATCCATTTGTGATAGCATCATGCAGTCACAAGTATATGTTATAACATGCTTGCACAAAAGAGCCGTCAATTTGATTTACGGTTTTCTTCTTCTTCTTTTCTTTGAAATAAATTAGAATCACGATTTTAGGTCAACAAATATTCCTATCCTTTCCCTCAAAAAATAAATAAATTCATATACTTAACCAACTATGACAAATAATTTTTTGAATAACCAGTTATCACAAAAAGTAGTATGAAAGTTATTCCATTATTATTAACATCACATTACGTCTATAAAAAAAATATTACAATACGGTGCTTAATTTTTTTACACAAGCTTCTGGTTCTAGCTATACAAAAACAAATCACTCAATTTTCTTCTCCTTTTGCTTCTCATCATTTAGTATTCTACTTTTGAATTTGTTAATTGCCTTTTCATCTATAATCTCATAAGATTTCTTGTACTTCTCCCTCAACCACTCCATGCATCTCTTGATCTTGTCCTCGTTTTTCATATAAGTTATAGGAAGTGTCATACCAGTTAATATACCTATACCACAAAACAAAATTAAAATTTAATACAATCAATTCAAGAAGGGAAAAAAATAGATGAATAAAAGAAATTAAATCGTGAATTTACCTATATAAATGAATGTTAGGAAGTCCATGCAAGTTCCTACATAAGAGATTGCCAACAACCTAACCATAACTCCCACAAACACAGGCCAGTCTTCCTTTATGCTTACCACGAACAACCACCTTATTGATTTTTCAATCCATGCTCGAACTGTCTTTGCCATTCTCGTAGCTGTTTCTTCTTTCAATTCCAGCCTCAACAAGTTTGGCGGTTCCCTAAATTTTAGGGATAAAAAATATAGCGTGTCAATGTCCGTGTCGCGTCTGATGTATGTGCTTCATAGCATATAAGTAAGATTCTAGCTACTAGATAATGGAAAAATAGAGTAATTTGCATTAGAAGAAGTAGAGGAAGGAGAAGGTGCTCACTTGCCGAAAAATGTAAGCATATTGGAATAGAGGAATATTGAAGTAACAACAAATATAGCGAGCCATGAGATGAGAGTGAGGAAGTTAAATTGACAAACTTCCAACAACATCCATGATGATGTTGCCACAATTAGAACAATAGCACTAAGTTTCTTCCTCCTCCATAGTACTATGTCATTCATTATGTCATTGCCACTGTCTTGCGACACAAAATTATTACCTGAAGTATGAGAGGGAGTTGTGAAAGGTTTTGTTTCTGCTGTTGCTTCCGTAGACATTGGAAGTATTGTGATTGATTAATGATATTGTTCTAAGGTAGGAGTAGAACACTATATATTATATGGGAGTAAGAGCATCGCATGGTTTGGTTTTTGCTTTAAAATGTGTTGTAGCAAAATACTAATCTTACGGTGTACGTAATTCAAAACAGGGTAATACTCTGTCTTTGAGTTACACGTGTACAACTTTGAGGAGACGTGGAAGATTTGCAGCCTCCGTGGCACCTCCAATCTCTTTAGCATAACTTTAGATGGGAAAATAAGTAACTACAAATCTATGATCAAAGATAACTAACTGCCATAGTTGGTATATCAAGTATGGGTTAAGAGTTCTGCATCGAATTAAAAGTGAGTGTAGTATAAGTGAGATGATTTATAAAAATGATTATAGATAGAGATGAAAATTGTACTCAATCCAAACTAGTCTCTCTTATTTTCACAAGCAAATCAAATTAATCTCTTATTAATAGGTACTGCAAAATAGGAACCTTTGTGTCGATCAATATTATAACATTAGTCTCTCTGTTAATATAGGTAAAATTTGGAGAGCTGGTGATTTATATGATTTTTCTGTTCATCATCATAAATAAAAAAACTTGTGATTTGATCAAACTAGAGGTGCACACACTCAACTAAAACTTTAGGAATATCATTTTGTTCATAAAAAATAAACGGTGAAAAGAGTGGCGTCCTAAGAAGTTTGTTTATGTATGTAAATATCATTCAATTACCTAATTATATGTCATATTTTAATATTAATTATTAAAAAATTTGAATGATTTTGCAAATATCGTATCCAATCACTAAAATAAAAACGATCATACTAATAAATGTCATTCTTATTAAGAAGTTAAAAATAGTAAATTTGCATTGAAATTTACAACTTTTAAATTTTAAAAAAATTAAATTCATCATTATTTAGCAATTTCTAATATAATGTTTTTACTTATGTTTACTTAGTCCATGTCCAAAGGACACTTTTAAGATTCTCCAAATAATTCCTTAAAAAAAAAAAAAAAAAACTCCAAGTAATCCTTAAAAAAAAAAAAAACTGTCAAAGGTTGTTTCGGAAAACTTATTGTAAGGAGCTTTTTCTTTTAGAAAACAAACTCTCACATGGAAGCTTTTAGAAAACTTATTATAAAAAGCTAATAATTTAGCCTAGTTTTCACTATTCCACTCCCAACCCCACCACCACCACCACCACCGGGTTCTGCCATATCGTGCTTCATCCCTATCATCAACGGGTAACTTCCCTTTCCTTTTTTTCATTGTCTCTCTCTCTCTCTCTCGGTTCGATTCTGCATGTGTGTATAATCCTTTTCTCTTTATTATCAATAATGTATCAAATTTGTTTATTCTCCTACTATGATATATACACTAAACTATGTCAAATTCATTTATTCAGTTTGTAAAATTAGCTATTAAAGTCTCTGATTTGTGTGATCCTTATATCAATGATTGTTGTGGCAGTCATATCCCCATGCAAAGTGAAATTAGGGTTAGGGAAAAATTTAAATGTTTTCCAACAATTATTTTGATGTCATATTGTTGATCTAGTCTTCTTATATGTAGTGGTTTTATTGTGGCAAATCATGTATGTTTAGTGTCTTACTTCTTAATTCTCAATTAACAGTTTTTAGTACCTTCAAATGTTAGGACAAAATCATTGTCAGAACTTAATTATGTCTTTGGCTTGGAACCTTTTGCGTCGATTTAACAATATTTCCCCTATAACTCGATGAGATCAGGCCTGGACATAAGTTTATAAGTGAGGGAAATCTTCACTTTACAAGTCGGTTTTGTAAGGGTTGAGTTAGGCCTAACTTTAAATTTTAATATGGTGTCATAGCTAAACAAGATCCATTAGATGACCACCTCCTATTAGGTTACCGCTCTCGCGCCACTCAAATCATGTTCGAGATGTCCAGTTGTAGATGCGGCGGTGTGTGTCTGTTAAGAGTCTTACATTGGACGAAATAAGGTTTGCATATAAGTTTATGAGAGGGGTATTCCCCATCTTACAAACTAGTTTTGTAAGGTTGAGTTAGACCCCAACCTAAATTCTAAGAATATATGGTGGAAAGCAGGCTTAGGTGGTTTGAACATATAGAGAGAGAAAACATATGGATTATGTAGTAAGGAGAGTCGACCAGATGGAGGATGGTCAGATCACTAGAGGCAGAGGAAGACCTAGAAAAACTATCAAAGGAACTATTAGGAAAGACTTGGAAATTAATGAGTTGGACTGAAATATGATTTATGATAGAACATTATAGCGTAATTTGATTCATGTAGCCGACCTCACTTAGTAGGAAAGACTTGGTGGTTGTTGTTACGTGTCATTTTATGAAAGGCAGAGGTCATACCAAATTGCAGGGTAATGAGCATAAACCTCATGGTGTAACTTTATGATAAAAATATGACGAATGAATTACACATACTTCTATTTATACTAGTACTATGTCCCTAACTAACTAACTAACTTACTAACTAACTAAATAACTTACTGCATGATCAAATGTCATTCTCAGCACTTGATAACTTCCCTAGTCTTAACTAACAGTGGTCTGTGTGATTCTCAACATATTTCACTATGTTACATTTGTTAACCTTTAGAAAAAGTTTTAATCTACAACTTTCTTATTGTTAAAGCAAACTAGTTTAACCAAAAGTGACAAAGACTGAATGTTTATTTCCTTCAACAAGATCTCTGTTTGTGTGTGTGTGTGTCTATGCTTGCATGTTTGGTTGTTGCTAGAGTATGTTACTATTATTATAAACACATTTTCCTTACCAAGGCTCTGTTTGGTAAAAATAAGCTATAAGCTAGCTGATAGCTGATAGCTGATAGCTGATAGCTGAAAAGCTAGCTGATAGCTGATGACTGATAGCTGAAAAGCTTGCTTATTAAAAATAATGTGTTTGGTAAAATTAGCTGTTGAAGTGGCTGATAAGTATAAAATGACATAAAAGGACATGTTTTTTTTTTAATATACATATAGAAACATTTTTTTGTAATGTATTTATTTTTTAATATTTTTAATTATAGTTAAATATGTTTTTGGTCCCTATAAATATTCAAACTTTTGGTCTTAGTCTCCATAAAAAAATTCTTCGACCTTTAATCCTAAAAAAAAAAATCACCGACAATTTTGATCTCTACTTTATGTATCCCAAAATTAAGAGAAAGGTGGAAACAAAAAGTGAGTTAGAATATATAAAATTTTACAACGTACAAAAGACTAGTTATTTTTTCCTTTAAAAAAAAATAGGCTAGTTATTTTTTGTGTGGTGTACGGCAGGTTAGTTATAGCAAAATATAAAGCATTTCCTTAAAAAAATACATATATATATATATATATATATATATATATATATATATATATATATATATATATATATAAAGTGCTCCTTAAAAAAAAACTGTGTGGCATTTTTTTTAAGGGAAAAAATGGGGCGGTTATAAAGATGAACATGGGTAGTTGTTTAATTAATTTAAATTAATAGGGTTAAAGTTGGAAGAAAATATAAAAAACTACCAGCTATAAGCTAAAAAGCTACTTGAAATAGCTTTTCAAAAAACGCTATAAGCTCATGAAAAAAGCTTGTTACCAAACACGTCACGTTTTCATCTAACGAGCTTATAAGCTAATCCAACAAGCTATAAGCTAGCTTTTTTGTGTTACCAAACACAGCCCAAATACATTTCCTTTGAAAAAGCTAGAAGCAATTGAAATTTCATTGGGATATATTATATATATATAGAACATTCAAAATACAGTCTGGTGTTATGTCTGATTCTTAATATTATATCTTATTAGTTGGAAATTTGAATATACTTAAGTTGGATACTACTCTGTTATACTAATATTTACATAATTGATAATTAGCGTGAACTATTTACTATTTTCTATTCATTGCAGCTTATGGCTAGCAAAGAAAGCCTTATCTGCAATCATGAAATTCCAGAAAAAGCAAAGTGGGATCCAATTAGTACTAAAATGTTGCTCAACATTTGTGGGGATGAGATTTGTAAAACTAGAAAACCCGGAATTGCATTTAAGAATAAGAAATGGGAAGAAATACGGGTAGAATTTAACAACCGTGCTAAAAGAAACCATACACAAAAGCAATTGAAGAATAGAATGGATAGTTTGAGGGCTGATTGGATTCTATGGAAACAATTGATGGGTAAAGAAACTCATGTGGAATTGAACAACCACACAAAAACTATTGAAGCTAATTCTGCATGGTGGGACGCTAAAATAAGAGTGAGTATTCTAAACATTTAATTTTTTTATCATTTGAAAGTTAGTGCAAAATATCATGTGTATAAATCCTTTTCTTTAATGGTTATGTAGGAGAATGCAAAATTTGCAAGATTTCGATATCAAGGATTAGAATTTCGTGATGAGTTGGAACACATATTTGGGGAGCCAAAGCCAATCACAAGTCAAAATGCACAGACACCGATTGTGGGATTGTCAATTGAATCTAGTGACAAAAATATTGATTCAAATGTGCCACAAGAAGCTATTGAATCTAGTGGCAAAAATATTGGTTCGAATGTGCCACAAGAAGTTATGGAATCCGATGATGAAGAACTTAATCTTGATGATGAATTTATCCCTATCACTAACCCTCAATCAAAAAAGAAAAGAAAAACATCACAAGATATAGGGGAGACAGTGGCAAAGGACACAACAAAGGTTGGGTTTGCAACATCTATGAGAAAAATAGAACGATTTGTTGAAGCGACAGAACTTAATAATGATGGTATTGCAGGACCATCTTATGTATGTGGAAAGTACTCAATTCCAAATTGCATTGAAGTCTTGAAAAACATTCAGGGGGTAGGTCTTCTGAATGATAGACAATTTTGCTTTGCTTTAGAATTACTTAGAAATGGCCAAAGTAGGGTCATATTGATGTCCTTAAAAGATTCACATAATGCTTTAGTGAATTGGATTTTGTACAAGTATGACTTGTAGACAAATCTCTTGAATATAAGGTTTGGCTTTATGTTTCATATCATCGTGTCAAACATTGAGAATATGCATTGCCATTTATATATACATCTGAATTATTGATATGAATAAGTATTTATATTTATATCTGGTGATGTTCTTGTTACCAAAGAACGTCCAAGAAAAGATATAAAAAGGAAATGCATGAACTTCTATAAAAATATGTTATGGGGCAAGGACAAATGCATGTGTATATCACATGAAGTATTTATTGAAAACAAGGTAACACCAGTACTTTTGTATTGAGTTTAGCTTGCATTTAGGCATAACACACTGACATATAATTTTACAAATGAGTGCAATGGATAATGATGTTTTTTTTAATGGTTAAGATTCAACTTGGTACTCCAGTCTAATTTTATAAGCATTTTTTTTTTTAATAAATACAAAAAAAATGCTTCCAGGCAGTGTCTCAATATTTTAACATCATATCTATTTCAGTTTCAATATAAATTTTTTTATTTGGTTTTTACATTTTAAATTCAAGTAGTTGAAAAAATTATTGTGTGACATTATTAAAACTCTTGCACCTTTTATGAGCCTCACATGGGTGGACATACTTTAGTACATCTCTGTTCTGTCAACAAAATTCAAAGGATAACTGCTTTTTTGACAATGAATACTTTATATTGACACAAGTAAAAGTAAATGATGCTTTTACCCTCAGCGGTAGTTAACTGCCGTTAGGCTATGCGCCGACAGTTAACACCCGCTGGTTTTTCAGCGGCAGTTAACTGCCGTTGTGTTCGTGATATATGAACAGAACAACATAGGAGTTTCCAAAATTCCATTGTTATTGTTACGTTTTTTGCTTTCATAGGTGCGAATTTCATAAAGCATAAGTCATTCTAAGCCAATTTCAAGCACAAAATCAAGTAAGTTTTTTGAATCCTATTGCATTGCTATTTTGTGATTAATTTGTTAGTTTTTTTTGGTTAAATTGCGATTATAGAGGTTTATTGATTTTATGATGTTCCGATAGTTTATGTTGTTTGAATTTTTTATATTGTTAGAATTGTTATGAAATGATGGTGGAATTTTTAGGATTAGATGAATTGTTGTATAATCGTTGCGATTAGTTTAAGTTTGTTTTGAAATTTTGTTGTTATGAATTTGTGATAGAATTGTTACGATTAGTTATGGTATAATTTTTAGGATTAGTTTAGGTTTTGATGAATTATTGTAGAATTGTTATGACATGATGTAGGTTTTGATCGCCGATTTGTTTATGTAGATATGTCTTAGAATCAGGGAAACGTCGAGTTGAACAAGAAGAAGGAGGGTGACAACAAAAAGAAAGAAAAATCACCGATGACATGGCACAGAATCACATGTGATGGATCCGTCAAAAAGAAGGATTCGAAGGTGCTGGTGTATAATCATTCGAGGTTGAGGAGGAGCGGGAGGACATGCTATTTTGGTCCTCAGCCAAAAGCAGATGCCCTAGGGACTGTCGAGGACAACCCAATTGACTTGTGTGATGAGCAAGATGATTGAATCTAATGAGTTGTAATATCTAATTGTTTTGGATATTTTTTTATGTTTTTTTTTTATGGTACATTTTGCTTGACATATTGGTACTTTGAATAAATTCGCGTTTTGAATAATTTCAATTAAAATCGCATTTGGAATAATTTCGATTAAAGTCGCGTTTCGAATAATTGCGTATTCGAATAAAAACTAATTAAATCTAACGTGAATTCAACTAATTAAAATTGCGTAATGAATAAATAAATTCAAAAAGTGATAAATAAGATAATTATTGTTCCATTCAAAACAAAATGTATTATGCATATTCAACTATATATGTTATCACATTACATTGTATTACATTACATTCCAGAATGTACCTTCCAACTGCAACAATTATCTTACCCTTGAATGGGGCAAATTCAAATTTGCTAAACAACATGACTCCAACATCCGATCAGCATCTTGAATGATGGTATTCAAGTGTCAAAAGAATGAGGTGCATTCCTTGACACTTCAATACCAGTATTCAAGATGCTTATCGAATGCTGGATTCCTGCCGTTTAACAAGTTTGAATTATCTCATTCAAAGGAAGACAATTGTTGCAGTTGGACGTTTGTACCTTCCAACTACAACAATTGTGTTACCTTTGAATGAGGTAAATTCAAACTTACCAAGCAGTAGGATTCCAAGGTTCGACCGGCATTCCCATAGTTCAATTCAAAAGATTAAATTCTTTTTAGGTTTGGTTTAAATGACAGTATTCAACTGTCAAAAGAATAAGGTCCATTCATTGACACTTCAATACCTTCATTTAAACCGGCCTAACAAGAACAATTGTTGTAGCTGGAAGGTGCATTCATTCAGTACCTAATGACGATCTTCTGGCTGAATCAAACTTTTGATGATATCTTCAATTGATCTCAGCAACCTCATCCGCATATCGATTCACTAGAACATGTTGTGCTCCCAAAACATGCTCGTCACATTTTCGTCGTTCGTTAATTCCACTCAAGTGAATGATACTCACTCCTCGTCGAGCGTTAGGCGTTTATACCGAATGTGTTCCATCCTCCTTGTGTCTCTGGGGTTGACTCCTTGGTTGAATTCAGTCAGTTCATCCTTGAGACCTCTTAACGTTACACCAAGGCACCGAACCTTCAACTTCTGAGGTTCTCCGCCGTTAAATTGTGCATGAACGTCGATCCACCCGATCATTGTTTCAAATCTACACAGTTAGAAATTAAAAGGCTTAATTGCTCTTTTTGTCCCTTAAGTTATTATTTGGTATCACTTTGGTCCCTTAAGTAAAAAAAAGATTGTTTTGGTACTTTATCTTTATCTCTGTTACATGGTTTGGTCCCTTCCGTTAGTTTTACTAAAAAAACGTTAATTGCTATCCACGTGTCATTTTGGCATTGGCTGAAAAACATAATTTATTTTCTTCATCTTCTTCCCCCATTTTCTGGAAAATAAGAACACCACTAACAACACTTTCATGGAAAAGAAAAAGAAAAAAAGAACAACACCAACAACAAGAGCAAACAATAACAACAACCCAATAAGCAGCAACAACAACAAAGAAAAAAAAGACAAATCTCCAAACAAAATCAAATCATCTTCAACACCTTCATTCCTATTCAAACCTAAAATATAAAACATTTAAAAACTCAAATTCATCATCTCAAAAACACCAACAACACTCAATCTACCTCAGAAAAAATTGAAAATTGGTGTTGTTCTTCAACCTTGGATTCAATTGGGTGTTGTGCTAGTTAACCAAATTGGATTTAGCACCAAAATCACTTTTCTTAATAATTAATTTTTGGGTTTTTATTGCTGGATTTTTTCAACTGCTAGTTGTAGTTGTTGTGGATGTTTTGAAGATTTTGGTTGATTTTCCCATTGTTATTGAATCTGGAAAAAAAAATTAGGAAATAGATATGAAGATTTTGGTTGATTTGTTTTAGGGAGATTGAGAAATTGTGTTGTTTAGATTGAAAGAGATGTTTATGAATGAAAAAATTGGTTATTGATTAAGTTATGAAATTGATTATGTTTATATATTTGTTGAAGATGATGAAAAGAAAAAAAATCTGGGTTGGTGTGTTGTTGATGATGAAGATCATGAAGAGGAGGATGGAAAGAGAAGGAAGAAGATGAATAATACAAACCCTAACGTTTTTCTGAATTTTTTTAACGGAAGGGACCAAAACAGATAACGGAGATGAAGATAAAGTACTCAAACAATCTTTTTTTTAGTTAAGGGACCAAAGTGATAACAAATAAATAGTTAAGGGACCAAAAACGCATTTAAGCCAAATTAAAAATAATCTATGAAAACTCATTCAAACACTTGTAGTGAAAATTTGACATAAACCCTAAAAATCCTAAACAAACCCTACAAAATTTATAAAAATTCGAAAAAAAATATAAATTTAAGCAATATAACTTCATTATAACAAATATTCATAATATATGTTAATAGCATTTCAAATCTACAACATATCTATATTAAAAACAAATATTCAAACCCTAAAAAATTTATAAAATTCGAAAAAAATATAAATTCAAGCAGTATAACTTCATTACAAGAGGTATTCATAATATATGTTAATAGCATTTCAGATCTACAACATAATTATATTAAAAACAAAAATTCAAAATTTAATAATTAAACAACAACTAAAATTATAAAAATATACACACATATACTAACTAAAAGTATGACAATAACATAAGTGATAACTTACTTGTGATTTAGTGGAAGAAATTTTGGATGATTTGGTAGAGTTTTTTTAGAGAGTGAGTGAAAATTTGAGAGAAAGATGGTGAAGGTGATGATGGAGTGAGTGAGTGTTTGGGTTATGGCTATTGACTTCAATAATATATAACGAACACAACGACAGTTAACTGCTGCTGGGAGTAAAGACAGTCATTTACTTGTGTCAATAGGAAGTATTCTATTATGTTAGAAAAGCAATTTTCAATTCAAAGTCGGTGCTCTTTTGACAATTAGATTAACCTGTCTTCCACTTTAATAATGATTATATCATCATATTTAGACAAATTATACATGATTATGGGAGACATACTAGTATAGTACTATACTTTAGCTGGAAGCAACTACAAACAAACAAAAACGCGTTACCTGCACCGAATACTTACGATTAATTTGCAACTTTAGAAAACACAAACAAAATCCTCAAATCATTATTGTTAGTATTAAAATAATAGTTCTCATTCAACCAACCCAATCATAGTTTCAAGCTCACTTCATTTTCATGTCTTTATATTAAGCCTTCAAAGCTAAGTCGGTATCAGTGTTGAAGTGTGTCACTCTTCCAAACATAACATAGATCTGGTAAAATCTAGTTCTTTCCTTTTATAGAAACTTAACAGTAATGTTTCATTTTTGGTTACCAGCATTCTAATAATAGTGTATTTCTATTTTCATTTTTTCAGTGAAAACAATGGGAAGCAGAAGCACTAGTGTGCTATCTCTACTATGTCTTGTTCTTGCATTAGTAAGCGTGTCTTTAGTGCAAGCAGAAGATGATTATAAGTTCTACACATGGACTGTGACTTATGGAATTCTTTCTCCTCTTGGTACTCCTCAACAAGTGAGTGACCAATATGCTTTTATATTGGATCTAATAACTTTTTGTTAGAAAAAACTGATTCTGACTTTTTTTGTGGTTACTTTTTGAAGGTTATTTTGATTAATGGTCAATTTCCTGGTCCTAGACTTGATTTGATTACTAATAACAATGTGATTCTCAATCTTGTCAACAAGCTAGATGAGCCATTTCTACTAACATGGTGAGGTTTTATTTATGTTTTTTTGATTCAATTTCTTTGCTTTATGATCTGCATTGAGTACCTTTATATGTGTAAATCATTGTTTTCAAAATTGGCCAGTTTGTCAGCTGGTTTGATCTTGATTGTATTGCAGTCTGGTTGAACTGGATTGAACCGTGGTTGGTTCCACCATTTTTTCTTTTTGCACTTCAATTTACTTCTGTAACACCTTTTTTTTACTGTTTATTACTTTATTTGTCGTAAGGTTCAACCACTTTTGAACTAATTAAACCATGACCTCTAGAGGTCTCAATAGTTTGATCTTTCGTCCGATTTTTAAAACATTGATATGAAGTAAACTTGTGTTTTCTTTTGTATGTTTTTCTATTTGTTCGCATTACTTGTTGGTTTGTGGGATTTTCTGCGAGAACATGATTTAACATTGTTGGGAATAAACTAGGAATGGCATTAAACAAAGGAAAAATTCATGGCAAGATGGAGTACTGGGAACAAACTGTCCTATTCCACCAAACTCAAATTATACTTACAAGTTTCAAACCAAGGATCAAATTGGAACTTATTCATATTTTCCATCAACTAAAATGCATAAAGCTGCTGGAGGGTTTGGAGGGCTCAATGTTTATCGTAGATCTGTCATTCCAATCCCTTATCCAAATCCTGATGGAGATTTTACTCTACTCATTGGTGATTGGTACAAGGCCAGCCACAAGGTAAGTAACATATTTCTTTTCCTTCCTTATAAACATCCTATATTAAATATCATTCATACAGCTAGGCTGTTAAAGATTTGTGAGAATTAGGATCAATTGTTAGTTACATATTATAAAAAAAGTGATTTTGACATTAAAAGTTTATGTATTATTAAGAAAAGTAAAAGCTGATTTATGTTTGTTTACCATAATCAAAATCATCTATGGAAAATGATTTTCAAGAACTGCTCAAAAGAGCTTCTCATTTGAGACATTTTTAGATTTTGTTAAAATTCTAATTTTTTTTTTTTAAAGTAATAACAAACAGATAAAAACTTCTGATATATTTTTTAAAAACAAGTAAGTTTTTATAAAATTTTGTTTTCTAGCAAACGAACCTTTAAAATTGGTGGCCCCAAAATATGAGATTAGATTTGCTTGTTTCCTGTCATGTTAACTTACATTTATTATGTCTTGTAGGTATTGAGACAATCTTTAGATTTAGGAAAATCTCCTGGTTTTCCTGATGGGCTCCTTATCAATGGTCAAGTTCATTCGACCTTCACTGGTAACCAAGGTGATTTGTAACTATGCTCAAATTTTAACAGATACTATACATTTTAACTTTGTAAAATTTGCTTTTACCAATAATATTGCACTTTATTTTTTAGGAAAAACATACATGTTCAGGATCTCAAATGTGGGTTTATCAACCTCAATCAACTTTAGAATTCAGGGTCATACACTAAAACTAGTCGAGGTTGAAGGATCACATACTCTCCAAAACGTATATGATTCACTTGATGTACATGTTGGACAATCAGTTTCTGTGTTAGTTACCTTAAATCAACCTCCAAAGGACTATTACATTGTTGCCTCAACAAGATTTACTCAAACTGTTCTCAGCACAACTTCTGTGCTGCACTATTCAAACTCTCGTTCCTCAGCATCAGGACCCTTGCCTGCTCCCCCTGCCGACAATTATGACTGGTCTATGAAGCAAGCTAGAACTTACAGGTACTGAAGAAAGATTTAAATATGTATTTAGTTTTCAAGTCATGGTATTTTGCACTCTTTTTTCTCTCTAAAGTTCTTTATCGCATTTAGGTCTCCTGTTTGCAGCGTTTTTTTGAACAACTAAAATTTGACAACTTTTGCGACAACAATCTAAATGATTAACACAGTTGAAATAGGTGGTTAATTATGTTTGGTAGATGATTAATGTATATATCAACTTATCAAGTTAACGGGTTTAGACACCTGGTATATCCATTGACCATATACTTAACATAATTACCACCTATTTGAATTGTGTTAACCAGAAAGTCACGAAAGTTGTCAAAATTAGGTTCCTCGTAAAAGCAAAACCTTGGTGAATTTGCTTTGATTTGTTTATAGTTTTTAATCTGTTTGAAATTAAATATTCTTGCAGATGGAATCTGACAGCAAATGCTGCTAGGCCTAACCCACAAGGGTCATTCCATTATGGAAAGATAATTCCAACTAAAAGAATATATTTGGCCAATTCAGCACCATTGATCAATGGAAAGCTCCGTTATGCAGTTAATAGTGTCTCCTATATTAACCCTGATACCCCTCTTAAACTTGCTGATTACTTCAACATTCCTGGAATCTTGGGTGATATTCAAACCACTCCATCTAATGGTCCCGCACATATAGCTACATCGGTGTTGCGAACTTCGCTTCATGATTTCATTGAGGTTGTTTTCCAAAACAATGAAAACACCATGCAGTCTTGGCATCTTGACGGTTATGATTTTTGGGTTGTTGGGTATGTTTGTTAGCTTCATTAATTTGAGTTTCTTTTTATTTGATCGATGGTGTTGAAGAAATTTAGAATTTGCCTAATGGCCATTGGTACAATTGATTGCAGTTATGGTTCTGGCCAATGGACAGATGCAAGTAGAAGTACCTATAATCTAGTGGATGCTTTGACTAGACACACTGCCCAGGTAACACAACAAGCCAAGTGTCTTTTAGATAGTGTATATTAATTTATAGTTGTTTGATATCATCTTCAATATAAGCATTTTTAAATGTTTGAGAAAACTATGAATATAACAGTTTATAGTTTATAAAAACAGTTTATAGTTATATGAAAGGCTTAAACTATATAGCACGGACACTTGCCATTGAAGAGTGAAGACATATCTGGTGTGTGACATATTTCAGTCCTTCACCCACGCATGCGGTTACAATGAATTATTTCATTTTTCTTAAATTATTTTGGAGTCGATGTGCTAGTGTCGTGTGCAGTGCTCATATCTGCGTAAATGCAGTATGTGCCCAATATATACTTTTTTATATGCTTAATTGATGTGCATGTATGAATGTGTAGGTGTATCCAAACTCGTGGACAGCAATATTGGTATCATTGGATAACCAAGGTATGTGGAATTTGAGATCAGCCATATGGGAAAGACAATATCTTGGACAACAGTTGTATCTAAGAGTGTGGAATGCACAACGTACTGCAGCCAATGAATATGACATTCCTAATAATGCTCTGCTTTGTGGCAAAGCATTGGGACATCATCCTTAGAGTATACGTTTTCAACCATTCATTGGTTTCATTCTAGTCATGAGAGCTTGACTACAACTAGATTTTTATTTATTAAGATGATATAGGATTAGAGGGAGAAGCTATTTTATCAAATTTGTGACAGTCTCAACATATGCTTGAGAGAAATCATGTACTGAAATTTCTTTGCCAACTTATTTTCATACGGGCACAATCCATGAGCATGCATGGTTATTTTACTAGTAATTTCTGAATTCAAATCAACAGACAGACACATTCAGTTGCTAATAATATGTGTCTGCAACTTCTTGAAGATATGCACAAAGCTCTTTTGGTTTAGAGAACATAGGCATGTGGTCAGCATCAACAATCACTTTGACATCATTAGCAGGGTTTCGTTCAATCATTGATAGCTGAAAATCATGCTCTAATACTTTGTCTTGTTGGCACACAATGAAGACTTTGGCAACAGTTCCATAGTTATCTTTTGTGACTCTTGTTTTCTCTTGTAATAGTTCTTCATCACCATAGCTCCTAGCAGGCCTTATTAATGACATTGCAAGGGACAAGTCCTGGTTCATATATAAGCAATAACTATAAAGAAAAGAAGTTGTAAGCATTTTGTGTGTGTGTGTGTGAGTCACATTAAGCATATTGATTAGCCAGCATACCTCAGGTGGAGATAGTTGATACGCCTCAAAAATGATTTGTTGGCCAAATAACATGGATCCATTTGGTTTATCATTTGGGCTATCGTCAAACATTATCTTTGGGACCATGCTGGGATCCCTACTTTGTCTACTCTGCAATTCACAAATGACTATTACTTTTTCCACCCTATCGCATTCTCACGCACCCTGTAAAATTTCTAAAAATGCTCCCAGGTTTTTGGATTATAAAATCCGAAAACATCCAAAGTGAATTTGGATTTTATAATCTTGAATATGGTTATGTATAATCAGTAATCAGAATCTCTCACATTTCAGCAGTTTTGAATTTTGCTTTTAAAAACAACCAAAAAACAAAGTAAAAAAAAAAAGCTAAAACCCTGTCAAATAAAATCATAAAAATAACACCTAAAAATCAAATAAAACTAATGCAAATTTTTTTGGATTTTTCCGCTAACATGAAAAATTAAAAAAATTAAAAAAAAAGTCTAAACGATGAAATTTTGGATTTTGAGGGGCGGAGTCCCAGAGTCTTGATTCTTGATTTTTTTCTTCTTCTGATTTTTTGGGCAAGTTTCGGAGCAATATGATCAAGTAGTTCGAAAACCGGATTTTTGACTAAGAACATCTAACAATGACCTAAAACAGAAGGATGAGAATGAGGAAGATTAGCATTGTCCTTAAAATGACTGTCCATGTTGCAAACATGTTCATAATTTATGCTGATACAGTTCAAATTATATAATTTGAACTGTTTTTTCCCCTTAAAAAGGGGTTTTAAAGAGGTGTTTAGATTTTATAATCCGAAAAAATCAAATAGCACGCCCTATTTTGAGGTTTTCGGATTATAAAATCCGAATTGGTGAAAAACTCTTTTTTCATCCCAGGGTGGGAAAAACTCAAATTCGAATTATATAATCCGAATGGTATTTTGGGAAAAAAAAATTAGGGCACGCGAGTAACACATAGGATGGGAAAAGTAATAGTATTCACAAATTGAAACTATAACGATAATTGAAGAAAAAATATGGTTGCTTTGAACTTTT
The DNA here is from genome assembly GCF_003473485.1 of Medicago truncatula. Classification (NCBI taxonomy): domain Eukaryota; kingdom Viridiplantae; phylum Streptophyta; class Magnoliopsida; order Fabales; family Fabaceae; genus Medicago; species Medicago truncatula. The sequence continues at coordinate 6,809,138 of NC_053046.1, forward strand.
CATAGGCTAGTTTTTTCGCATCGTTCGCGATTTCAGTTTAAACTTGGGGGTGTGCTACAATTTTTTAGGTTAAATTGCACTTTTGACCCCAAGCTTCCACAAATTGACAATTTTAGTCCCCATACTTTTAAAGTATCACTTTTGGTCCTCCAACTTTAGTTCGTTGTGTGAAAGTGACGCTCTAACTAATTTTGACGAAGCAAACACAATTTTGGAACAAAAATGCAATTTAGTCAAATAATAAATATGCATGTAGCATTTTAGTCATTAAATTTGATGCCAATATATGTCCTGATCTGGTCAAAATTAAAAGGGATGACACTTTTGCAAAAGAGGCTAAAATTGGATCTCAAAAATGCTATTTTAAAAGTTTGGGAGCCAAAATCGTTGGTTTGTAAAAGTAAGGGGCAAAATATCATTTAACCTAATATTTTGGATGCTTTCAAGTAAGTACTTTATCATTGTATTTTATTTCAACTAAGTACTTCCAATTTTAAATTGCAGTGACGAAACTAGCTTAATTTTTAAGTACTTCACCTCGATAGTTAAAAAAAAAGGCAAAACCACTCTTTATCTTCATTTTTAATTTCAAGTAAGTACTTCATCATTGTATTTTAATTCAAAATAGTTCTTCACGTTTTAAATTTCAGTGGCAGGGCTAGCTTAATATTTAGGAAGGAAATAAATAGGTTTAATTGATCTGCTGGTCCCTTAACTTATTTCTTTTTTTTAATTTGGTCTCATAAGTCTTAATTTTCTCAAACACGTCCCTTAACTTATTTCTTTTATTGGGTTAATAGTGTTTTTCACCCCTGTAATATATGTTATTTCCGGCTTTGGCCCCTATAAAATTTTTAGTTTGATTTGTACCCTCGTAATTTTTTTTTTCTGGAGAACACTCCTAATAGGCCATTTTCAAAAAAAAAAATTCAAGAAATTTTGGTTTTTGAATGGCCTATTAAGGGTGTTTTTTGAAAAATAAAAATTTTATGAGGGTGCAAATCAAACCGAAAATTTTATAGGCGAAAACCGGAAATGACATATATTACAGGGTGAAAGACACTATTAACCCTCTTTTATTTAATTCGGTCCAATTTTGATAAGTTTAATCCCCTAAAAAAACACCTAATTTATTTACTTTCTTCTTCTTCTTCCCCATCTTTATCTACATTCATCCTTCATCATCTTCATAAAACCAAAAAAAAAAAAAAAGTCTTCTCTCAATTTTCCTTTCCTTTCGGATCAAACAAACAAAAATAAATTCATTTTAACTTCATCATCTTCTCTCGATTCAGAGTATAAAAGAGTTTTATCATGACTCTTTGGACATGGGTAGGGTTTTATCATGACTCATGAGAGTATAAAAGAGTTTGGCCTGCATAAAATTCATTTTAACTTAAAAAAAAACTCTAAAAAAACATATTGCTCTATCTCTCTGTCTCTCTCTCGTTCTGGAAATCAATTCTTTGTTTCTTCTCCGGCAGACTGAACACCTTCCGGCACAGTGGTCGGTGCTGCACCACCGTGCCGGAGTTATAAACTCCACTTTTTTTCAAAAATCTTTACACCTTTAAATATCCTTTTCTCTCCTAAACCCAAATCCGGTTTCACAAATTCGAAAAAGGTTCAAAATAATCCTAGATCTAGGTTTTAAAATTCGAAAATCATTTTTAATAAAAGAGGAAGAAGAACAAACAATCTACTACCTTCTCTGTTTCGGATTCTGCTCTGATGTTCTTCGAAAGTTGGCTCGGTTCTATTCCTCTTTCTTCTGATCTGTTCGATTTGATGGATGATTCAGTTGTTTGATGGTGTTTTTGCGTGATTGTTGTTCTTTCCTTCTTCCTCCCTTCAAATCGGTTTTGCTTCCTCTTGATTCTGCTCGTTTTGGATCCGGTTTGTTTGTGAGTGGAGGTGGAGTTTCGGTTGGTATGGATTTGTGTTATGGTTCGAACAATAACAAACAGTGGTGGTTGTAGTTATGTTTTTTGAACGGCTGGTGATTGTTTGTGGATGAATTTCGAAATTGTGGTTTTGAATGAATTCTGGAAATTGTTGGTGTGTTCTTGAGGTTATGTGATGAGCACCGGACGATTTTGATTATTTTTGTTTGTTTGATCCGAAAAGGAAAAGAAAATTGAGAGAAGAATTTTTTTTTTTTTGGGTTTTATGAAGATGATGAAGAAAAAAAATTATGAAGATGACGAATGATGAATGTAGATGAAGATGAGGGAAGAAGAAGAAGAAAGTAAATAAATTAGATGTTGGTGATACACTATAAAATCTGATAGACTTTGTAATCTAACGGTCTGTTTTTTTAAAGGATTAAAATTATCAAAATTGGACCAAATTGAATAAAAGAAATAAGTTAAGAAACATGTTTGAGAAAATTAAGACTTATGTGACCAAATTAAATAAAAGAAATAAATTAAGGGACCGACAGATCAATTAAGCCAAACAAATATAAAGCATAAGTATTATTTAAAATTTAATGTATTAACCTTAACCACTAAAAAGAGCTTCAGAGTAACTATTTTTGATACAAAGTACAGTGTAGTAGCACTTGTCACACCATACACTTGAGATAGCTCACGACTCTCTAGTTTTAAATTTAATATTCTCTTTGATTATAAACAAACAAGTAAAAAAGTCGTCTTCAAGGTGGGGTTTAGTATGGGAAAGGGAAGTTGTTTCCTACCATAGGAAATTTCTTTTTGTCCATTGGATCAAATAAGAAACATTGTTTTATCATGGAATCTCAACTCTCTCTCTCTCTCTCTCTCTCTCTCTCTCTCATGACTCATTCCTCCACTAGCAGTTGTGTATATTGCAATATCAAACCAACCATGACTACCATTTCAACAGCTTGAATCACACAATTTGCTTTCAATATTTTTCTTCTCTATATATTTTTTTTAATTTCAAGTTTTGGTGACAAATGGGTCTCTATTTTTCTCTAACTTGAACATCGATTTCTTTGTGTTCCTGAATGAAAATCATAGACTGCAATTTACAGAAAAAGGAATAAGTTCAGTTTCAGCTAAGATCTACACAAATTATTCCCTTCACCCTTCACTCATGAGTTCTCTCTGGTTTTCTATTCAAGGGTTTTTAATTACTGTGTGGTTGCTTGGTTGTTCAACCGGGTCAGTATGAATATGGATCAGGTCGGGTGGATTTGGAGTTTGTGTTGAAGATGTGAAGGTCTATCATGATAAAAATTGAAGATGAATACATTGCAACAAACGAGAGTAGAGTAAATCATTGATATACAAATTTTGACAAATCTGAGTACAAATTTGAAAAAAAATTAGAATACAAAATTTCAAAATCTCACAAATCTCTATAGCTGGAATTTGGATTTCCCATGTTAAAAATTTGCATACAATATTTGATGAAGAAATTCTGATAGAAATGGAGAGAGAAAGTGCATTGAGGTGGTGGGGGCAAGCAGGGAGATGGATTGTGGAGGGTGGTTGGTTAGATATGGTGTTGAGAGACTATGATAACTATGTGTTCTTTACCTAATCTAATGGTCAAAATTGACTTTCCCATGGTGGGAAACAACTTCACTGACCCATGCTAAATGCCACACGTCTTAAAGGTGGGGTTTAGCATGGGAAAGAGGAGTTGTTTCCCACCATGGAAAAGTACTTTTTGACCATCAGATCAAATGAAGAACATAATCTAACAGTAGACTATCAACACTAGATTATTTTCACACTCTCTTTCACCACCATTCTCTCTCCTCCCTCCATCCCCACTCACCCACCACCGTCCAAACAACATCAAACCCAACTGCTACCAAACCAAACAACGTAGAGAGAGAATGGAGGAAGAGGAATACCCGATTACATCATGAACTTGGATGACGTTCCTTCCAACCTTCCCACTCATCTTGAACTTAAAAAAACTCGTGTTTTCTGCAATCTCGATGCTCCTCAACATATAACAATCTATCTTCCCCTTTTCATTATTTTTCTTATTCTTCAATTCTTTTTTCCAACGTTACTTTAAATTTTACAATTTTTTTTTATAATTTATTTTCATCATTTTGAGTACCCATTTCAGAAAAGTTTCTAACTTCACAATTGGGTACTTTCGAAGGATAAAAATTAGGGGTTGAAAATTTCACTCTTTTGTATTATAGAAGGTTAAGTGTTGTGTTTGTAAGCTTATAATGTAAAAATGTTGTGTTTGGAAAGTGGTGGGTTTGATGTTGTGTTGCTTGTTGTGGTTGTGGTGGATGAGTGGGGGATGGAGGGAGGAGAAGATGAGTGGGTTTGAGTTTGACCAAAGTATTAGGAATGTATTTTGTTCAAAAAAAAAGTATTAGAAATGCATTGGTGCCTTTGACTCACTAAAATTTTCCCATGAACCTAGTAAAACTATGTCACCCAAAGCTTGGCATTTATTTCATGTCAGGAGTTACTAAAAAAAGTAAGAGTAAATTAAGTTAGCTTTTAAGACATATCAGATTTAGAGATGAAGTGATTCCACCATGGAAAAGATTTAAAGATGTGAAAATTGACATATAAAATATGAGGAAGAAGGTATAATGGTGGTGGGTGCAAGGAGGAAGATGAGATGTAGAGGGTGGATGGTTGGATTTGGTGTTGATGGTCTATGATAAAATTATGTTCTTTTGTAAATCTGATGGTTAAAATTAGTTTTCCCATGGTGGGAAACTCTTTCCCTTTCCCATGCTAAATGTCACCCGTCTTCAAATATCATAGTAGTGATTTGAGATACGTTCTTCATAGGATGAGATTCACTCATGTGACATTGCCCCGTTTATGATAGAGATAAACTAGTGATTGAAAATAAACTATAACAAACATAATAAAGGTAGATGATGTGTTTTCCATTGTTTAGTGCCTCATTAGAGGAATCACACTTATAATTTATCGATGCAATGATTCCTCATATGATTTAGATAAAATAGATCTTATTTCTAATTGGAAAATACCTTCTTCTTTTTTTCTCACTCAAGAGTAGGTTTGTGAGTTCTACAACTTGCTTTAAAGAATTGATTCTGACATGTTTGGTTATTCTTGAGTGAAATTGATTCTGCCTTTAGAATTGATTCTACTTAAAGCTCAAATTTATGGTTTTTGATTCTAAAATTGAATTAACATATTAAAGGTAAATATTGTAGGTAAACAATAACAAATCATGAGTTTGTTACAATAACAATAAAAAATCATTATTTTTTTAATTTACACTTTATATACTTTGGAGGATCCTTGCCCATTTATTATACAATCTTTTATTTATTCTTTTTTGTTTGCATAGATGATTCTTTAGATTAGACATATAATTTTTTTTTTGTCAGGTAGCCTAATGGCTAGAATTCACCTTATAATGTGAATAAGTGGAGTGTCCGGGGTTCGAATCCCGACCCCTGCATATAACAATGCATTGTCTCTGCCAACTGAGCTATGCTCACGGGGACAGATTAGACATATAAATTTACATACACAAAATAAAAAGACATAGAAATCAAATTTTATTCACCCCAACTATATTATTTTTGCATTTTTGAATTTACGTTCTCCTCATTAAATACACGAGTCACATATGCATGTACATGCATATGTGACCAACAAAACAACCCATGAAAAAATATCTCACCTATTTAGTTTTTGTCCCTCACAATCATTTGATGACAAATATAACTAAATTTAAATTACATATTTTAGATCATAATATTTTTACAATTGTGCTTTTATTTTATTTTAACAATAAATACAACATGATGATGTAAGAAACAATTGTTATTTTTCATTCTTCAAAAACATTCATATATTTTTATAATTTAAAAAGTGATAAAGAATATTGTGATATATACATATACTCTTAAAAATTATCATATTTTTTATATTAAATGTATGTCGAATGTTGCCTCCACATCTTAAAATTCCTAACTCCGCCATTGTGTACAGGCATATGTTGCCATAGTTGATGATAACAATTAACTATGAAATCCTCTCAAAAGAAAAAAGAAAAAAAAACTATTAACTATGAAATATGAGAAAGATCAAAATAAGGATAATCAAGTACCTCTTGGAGTAGACTCAAGTAGCTTAGATCAGGAGAAGGCATGAAAGCTGTAACAAATACAGCAGCTGCAATTTTCTTTGGAAATAATTCCATGGCCACAGATATACACATCCCACCCAAGCTATGACCCACTAGAATAACTCTCTGATCTTGTCGCAGTGACCTTAGAAATTCAATCAACGGTTCATAATAATATGTGACAGAATCCAGCTCATGCACTTGCTTTGGATGGATTCCAGAAGCAGCCATGTCTAGTGCTGTGACTTCGTGTCCAGCAGATTTTAACAGAGCAATAATCTTGTACCAACACCATGCCCCATGGCAAGATCCATGAATCAACACGAAATGTCTCTTAATCTCAGTATCCATCTACCTTTTTTAGTGCTCTGCTGTGTTGGTTTTTGCTTATATATAAATAACTTGGATTAGTCCAAGAATTTTGAATAAATTTCGATTTATTTTGATTTTTCAACCAAAACGCGTAAAATCACAACTGAAACTGTACTTAAGAGCAGCAAAGCCAGAGACAGTTAACTATGAGACCAGAGCAGCAGTTAACTGTTGTCGGATATGCCAGAGGCAATTAACTACCGCTGGTGATAATTTGATCATTTACTTGTGTCAATATGAAATTTTTGATTTCAGAAAAGCAATTTTCTTTAACTTAATTCAATCACCTTACAATTAAGTCCAGTTTGATGGCTTGCTCAAGCAAAAATTCCAGTCAGATGGGATAGATTGTGACCATCTACCTCCCAATACCTTAGCCATTAAATCATTACGTGCCCAAGTTTGTTTCATCGGTTAAATTCAATGTAAGTCTATCCAAAGCCCAAACTCGTGGAAAGCAACATTGAATAACCAAGTATGTGGAACTTGAGGTCAACCATAATACCATATGGAAAAGACACCCCCGCAGCCGGTGAATAGGATATTCTTTAGAGCATCCGTGATGAAAAAACTTATTTTTAGGTATTTAAATGAGCAAATAAGCAATTATCCTTTAAAATTGTATGTTTTGTCTAATTATCCTCTTACATTAACAAAATTTCAATTACTTTCGAAATTGTACAATATTAATCAATTTATCCATTCCGTCAAATTCTTCTGTTAGTCAACATGACGTTTTGCAAATACCCCTGAAATTTTCCACTTATGTGCAAAATGCTTCCCAAACTTAAAAGTTTATATTTTTTTTTTTAATCCTTGACTCAACATATCAAAAGCAAACAATTAACAATTAACTTTAATAATTTAAACTATATAATATTACAATCCAATATAAATATTATAATCCAATATTACAATTAACATTCGGATCATTTATTACAATCCAATATTTTAAATAACAAAAAGCAAAACAATATACTAGTCCATTACCACATTGTAATACTTTATTGGATACGGAAATCAAAACTCTATAATACTTCTTTTGTTAATACAATGAGTACATGACAATCAACATAAGCATTACCCTATGGAACCTAACACTATTTGACAATATTGATGTGTTTGACACCTATGTTGGAAGTCATAAGCTAGAATTCAAAAAAAAAAAAAAAAATCAATTCAGCATTGTTTTGATAGAAAAAGAAGCAGTTCGAAATACTCATTAGGCAAGATTGCATACATGGATACAAAACATGATTAGCCAGATATACTATGACTCTACTTTGTAATGTTCTTATGATGTGTTAGACATCTAATTTTAAGTTATTAGACAACAGTTACTATTAAGAAGTTATTGAATAAATAAGAAAATCAAATGAAAAATCAGTAGGCATTTTATTTGGGACTGAATAGTGGTTTGGGAGAGACCAGACTCTCAATTTTCTAGGGAATTCATTGTATTCTATATTCCTATTGTATCATCAATAAAAGTAAGTTATTTCTGTTATATTTCTATGTTTGGTATCAGTTTCTATCCTGATAATTCAAAGAAAGCGTCTTAAATAACTTAAAACATTAAAGCTTACTGTTAATTGTTTATCTTTAATATCTTTTGAGTCAAGTATAAGAAAAAAAATATAAATTTTCAAGTTCAAGGGGCATTTTGCACATAAGTGCAAAACTTCAGGGGGGGTATTTGCAAAACGTCATGTTGACTAACAGAAGAATTTGTCGGAGGGGGTAAATTAATTAACGTTGTGCAATTTCAGAGGGGTAATTGAAGTTTTGTTAATGTCATGGGGTAATTGACGAAACTTACAATTTAAAGGGGTAATTGCATATTTACCCGTATTTAAATGCATCTCACGCATACATATCATTTATGGAAAATGTTAACTTGTGTCTTTAAAACACAAGTTAAAGAGTCAAAAGTGGAAATAATTTGTCGTAATCAATGCTTTGAATTTAATTTTTTTACTTAATTGAATCCACAAAATTTAAGGAAAAATTTCTACTTTTGGGTTACTTAACATTTGCCCTTAGAGAAACTTTTGGGTCAAACACCCGTATAGGTTACCTCCTTCTATGTCGACTAGGCATGACAATAGGGCGGTTTGGGTATCCTCGCCCCATCCCCATCCCCACAGTGGATAAACTCTTTTTTAAAACAAAAATAGAAGTATTTTTAAGCTCCGAGCGTAATGTTGTAATGCATTATCCAGCAAAAGATGATGACGATCAATTGCTATGATGATGGAGAAGAGAGAGGCCGAAATTGTGAGACATGGAAGGAGAAAAGAGAGAACTATGATAAATAAGGGTCAACTGAAATACCGAGATTGTGTGAGTGAAATCATTTAAGGTTTGGGTTTCTATTGATATAAAAGGGGCAATAAATTGATTTTCACCATTCGGGATGGGTTTGGGTATGGGTTCGGGGTGAGTACTTATATCCTCGTTACCCGTTCCGTACCCGTGTTCTAAAATCGGGGAAAACCCAAACTCATTCAAAGCGGAAAAAATCCGTCAAATTGAGTTTGGTTCGGACGGGTATCCACGGATATGGGTTTTGTTGCCATGCTTAATGTTGACCACTATGTTTTTTGAAGCTCCCCTCGTGGTTGATGTTGATACTTTTCTCAAGTGTATTAAATCGTTCCCTAAAGAGACATCTTATATGAATGTGGTTACATATGAATGTATAGGTATATCCAAACTCTTGGACAGCAACAATGGTGTCATTGGATAACCAAGGTATGTGGAATTTGAGATCAGCCATATGGGAAAGACAATATCTTGGACAACAGTTGTATCTAAGAGTGTGGAATGCACAACGTACTGCAGCCAATGAATATGACATTCCTAATAATGCTCTGCTTTGTGGCAAAGCATTGGGACATCATCCTTAGAGTATACGTTTTCAACCATTTATTTATTGGTGTTTTATTCTAGTCATGAGAGCTTGACTACAGCTAGATTTTTTATTCCTTAAGAAGATGATATAGGACACTAGAGGGAGAAGTTATTTTCTCAAATTTGTGACAGTCTGGACTTATATTGAGAGAAATCATGTACTGAAATTTCTTCGCCAATTTATTTTCATACGGGCACTTCCCGATAATATGGTAACCAACGTCGCACAATCCATGAGCATGCATGGTTATTTTACTAGCAATTTCTGAATTCAAATAAGCAGACACATTCAGTTGCTAATAATATGTCTCCGCAATCTCTTGAAGATATGCACAAAGCTCTTTCGGTTTAGAGAACATAGGCATGTGGTCAGCATCAACAATCACTTTGACATCATTAGCAGGGTTTCGTTCAATCATTGATAGCTGAAAATCATGCTCTAACACTTTGTCTTGTTGGCACACAATGAAGACTTTGGCAACAGTTCCATGGTTATCTTTTGTGACTTTTGTTTTCTCTTGTAATAGTTCTTCATCACCATAGCTCCTAGCTGGCCTTAGTAATGACAATGCAAGGGACAAGTCCTGGTTCATATATAAGCATTTCAGAAAGTTATAAGCATCTTATTTATTTCACAAAGAATTTAAAAGTATTTTGGCATTTTTATGTGTGTGTTACATTAAGCATATTGATTAGCCAGCATACCTCAGGTGGAGATAGTTGATACAATTTGGTTGCTAAGAATTGTGGTCCAAATAACATGGATCCATTTCGTTTATCATTAGGGCTATCATCAAGCATAATCTTTGTGTCCAAGCTGGAATCAATTCTTTGTGTATTCTGCAATTCACAAATTGAAACTATATAACAGTAATTGAAGAAAAAATACGGTTGCTTTCAATTTTTTACAGGCTAGTTTTTTTTTTTATCGTTCCGTGCGATTTGAGTCTAAACTTAGGGGTGTATTGTATTTTCTTTTTGGTTAAATTGCACTTTTAATCCCCAAACTTTCACAAATTGACAATTTTAATCCACCAAATTTAAAGTATCACTGTTGACGAAGCAAACACAATTTTGGGACCAAAATTACTGGTTTGTATTAGTTGAGGGTACAAAAGTGTAATTTAGCCGAATAATAAATATGTATATAACATTTCAGTCATGAAATTTGATTTTAATATATGCATTGACTTGGTCAAAATTATGAAGAACGACACTTTTGCAAAAGAGGCTAAAATTGGAGCACAAAAGTGTAATTTTTAAAGTTTAGGGACCAAAATTGTCGGTTTGTAAAAGTAAGGGCGAAAAGTATCATTTAACCTAGTGTTTTGGATGCTTTCAAGTAAGTACTTCGTCATTGTATTTTATTTCAATTAAGCACTTTGCATTTAAAATTGCAGTGACGAAACTAGCTTAATTTTTAAGCACTTCACCTTATAGTTAAAAAAAAAAAAAAAAAAAGGGCAAAACCACTCTTTATCTTCATTTTTAATTTCAAGTAAGTACTTCATCATTGTATTTTAATTCAAAATAGTCCTGCACGTTTTAAATTGCAGTGGCGGAGCTAGCTTACAAATATAAAGCACAAGTATTATATTTAAAATTCAATGTATTAACCTTAACCACTAAAAAAGAGCTTCACAATAACTATTACTGGTGCAAAGTACAACACTTGTCATAACATACACTTGAGATATGGCTCACGACTCTCTAGTCTTAAATTTAATATTCTCCTTGACTATAAACAAACAAGCAAAAAAGTCGTCTTCAAACAACATAGTAGTGATTTGAGATACGTTTTTCATGGGATAAGATTAACTCATGTGATATTGGACCTGTTTATTATAGTTTTTTATAAAATAGATTTTTGTAGTGTAATATATTTTTATTTAAAAAAATTTAACAAAGAATTTTTTCAGGAAAGTTTTGAATAAAAAATCGGCTTGAATAGCTTATCTTAAAATATCATTCTAGATATTTCATCATTTTGTTATAATTTTTTGATACTAAAATGTTGAAAAAATCTCTAAAAAAAAAACTATTTCAAATAGCTTTTCATAAAAATCATTTTTGAAATATATCATTTAAAAAAAAATGCGATTTTTACTATGTAAAATATTGAACAATAAATATTTAGGTAAGTGAATGTCAAAATATCTTTTTTAACTTATAACAAATGAGTTTGAAATAACTTATACTATTTTTGAGTAAATTTCCAAAAAATCTATTTTTAAAAATACAAAAGAAAATCTATTTTTTTAGAATCTATAACAAACGGACCCATTTTCGTCGGAGGAAATAGCAAAGTTAAACTCCTCACCATTCAATTTCTTATGACATTGCCCCTTTTGTGATAGAGATAAATGAGTGACTGAAACTCAATTATAACACAAATAATAAAGGAAGCGGATGTTTTCCATTGTTTATTGCCTCATTAGAGGAATCATCGCATCAATAATTTATTGATTTATTGATGCGGTGATTCACTTAAATAAAATAGATCTTATTTCTAATAGTAGAATACCTTTTTTTTTCACTCAAGGGTAGGTTTGTGAGTTCTGTAGTTTGCTTTAAAGAATTGATTCTAGCATGTTTAGTTGTTGTTGAGTGAAATTGAATATGCCTTTAGAATTGATTCTACTTGAACCTCAAATTTTTAGTTTTTAATTTTTTTGACTTTCACACACAAATTTATAGCTCATCTCACTTTCGCATAAATTTATCTAAACACATACCACTTTTGGTCAAAATTATTTTTAATCAAAATCAATTTTTACACAATCAATTCTATCAAAATTAATTGTCTCCATTGAGATAAATTGTCACATAACTTGCCTTATCATCACTAAGACGTCATCTAACTTTAGCATCTATATTACTAAAAGATGAAATTAAAAGATGAATGAGAGATAAATTTTGATCACGATATTATGTAATCAAAATTGCATGTATGCACTCTTACCGTCAAAAGATTTCTAGTTGTCCGATTAAGGTTGGAGGATTCTTTATTTTACGATGGAGTTTATCATATTTTTTTATGAATCTTACCCTTTTTTTTTTTTTTTAATCTTACCCTTCTAAAGTGAGTAATTCACTTTATAGCGTACACATATGTGCAATATCCATCATTAATTAACATATTAAAGGTAGAAATTATAGATATAGAATAACAAATGAAATTATGAGTTTGTTACAATAACAACCATTAATTTTCTTAATTTACATTTTATCCACTTTAGATGATCCTTGCCCATATATTATACGGATTTCTTTTATTCTTTTTTGTTTGGATAGATAATTCTTTAGATTATACATAGAAATCAAATTTTATTCACCCCAACTATTTTATTTTTGAATTTTTTGAATTTATGTTCTCCTCACTAGATACGTCACATATGCATGTACATGCATATGTTGCCAAAGATGATGATAACTATTACATAAGAAATATGAGAAAGATCAAAATAAGGATAGTCAAGTACCTCTTGGAGTAGACTCAAGTAGCTTAGATCAGGAGAAGGCATGAAAGCTGTAACAAATACAGCAGCTGCAATTTTCTTTGGAAATAATTCCATGGCCACAGATATACACATCCCACCCAAGCTATGACCCACTAGAATAACTCTCTGATCTTGTGGCAGTGACCTTAGAAATTCAATCAACGGTTCATAATAATCTGTGACAGAATCCAGCTCATGCACTTGCTTTGGATGGATTCCAGAAGCAGCCATGTCTAGTGCTGTGACTTCGTGTCCAGCAGATTTTAACAGAGCAATAATCTTGTACCAACACCATGCCCCATGGCAAGATCCATGAATCAACACGAAATGTCTCTTAATCTCAGTATTCATCTACCTTTTTTAGTGCTCTGCTATGTTGGCTTAGTCCGAGAAAAAAAAAACAAGATTCTTATAAACAAGGGGCTTGATGGTATAGGTGGGCCATGACCCAAAAAAATTTCTTAAAAAATTATAGGGGGCGGCTGGGTTGGTGTTAAATAAGGACGGACATAGACGGAAAACACTTGGTGATATTGGGGTGCCAATGTCAGTGATATTGGCCAACTAAAATATTCACAAGTGTACAAAAACATAAAAAACTCTTTTTAGTGATAGAGAAGAAAACATGATTTTTTTTTTATTTTTTTATCTTTTTATACACTTGTGACATATGGTTGACCAACGTCGCATGACATTGGCACCCCAATGTCACCCAAATGCTAGCAACCTAGACATGGTGGTTTGGTGTGGTTAAATTATAAAAGAAACTATTTAGTGCACATTTGATTTATAATATATATATATATATATATATATAATGCGAAAATGAAATAAAAAAAACACTGCAACAAAATGGCTAAGGCGTGTCTGTTTTACCTATATATGTCTTAGGTTCGAATCTCATTCATAGCACTTTTTATCATTTTTCAGCACTGGGAATTGAACCATAGACGCGCCTTTAGTTAAAGGACAAACATTATCGAATTATATGGTATATATTAGTTTTTCGATCTACTATATTAAAAAAAAAAAAAAAAAAAAAAGGAAAATTACACTCACCTCTCCTGAGATTTTACTAAACAACACAAAGACCCCCTCTAGTTTTAAAAAATCACTCACTCTTTAAATGTTAACAGTGTTTATCATCGTTACATGGAGATTGATCTGTTTTGTCTTCTTCAGCCTCTCTCTCTCCCATCAACCACTCATCCACTTTTGTTTTCGTTTTCTTCTGATTCAATCTTCAAACTTAAAAGTTATCAATGTTCCTTAAATTTCCTTGTTGAATCATTAAACTCAAATCCACCATATTTGATTTGGGAGAATACTGAATATATTTTTAGATTGGCTTAATTGCACTTTTGGCCCCCTATCTTTTCAAAAGTTGCGATTTTAACCCCCTAACTAATTAAAATACAAAACAACCTTCTATGTATTGGATCTTTGGCAGTTTCGGCCCCCAAAGTGGAAAGATAGGAGGCCAAAACTGCCAAAGATCCAATACATAGGGAGTTGTTTTGTATTTTAATTAGTTAGGGGCCAAAATCATAACTTTTGAAAAGATAGAGGGCCAAAAGTGCAATTAAGCCTTTTAGATTTGTGGGTAAGTTCAAGCATCATTCACAGATATCATATGGAATAAAGTGGTGTCTTTTAAAGTGTCTCTTTTAATATGAAGATTGTTGAATTAAAGACTTTCAACTAAATATAATTTAATTCATCATGGAGTTCTTCAACCAAGATCGTTGTTATGCTCGGGTGATTGTGGGATGGTAGAATATGGTGAATCATGTCTTCTTGGATTTCGATTTTTTTGGGAAGTAGTTTGGTCCTTCGTTTTGAAGTGGTTAGGGATATCTAGCGTGCTTTCATCTGATATTGGTTTGCAATCTTCTCAGTTGGATGGTGTCCATCTCCTCCGGAAGATATTTGCATCTCTCTTCAAATAATGTGGCTAACTACTATATGAATAATTTGGAAGGACCGTAACCTTCATATTTTTCACAATAAAGAGTCATCTAACGCTTAGATGGTTGATAGGATGAAACTCCATTCTTGGTGGTGGTTTAGGCTTTGTTTGCGAGTTTGGAAGAAAAAATAAATAAAGGAGCAAGTGGAAGAAATAGATGACATTGAGAGGAGAATTCTTTAAATTTAATCTATATAGTTATAATATTTTTAAAATTAAAAATATATTAATCATAAGCATTGGTTTATCCTTATTTAAAAAACGACTCTTTCAAAAAATGTGAAAGATTTTAGCATTTTGTCTTATATTTCCAACCCTCGAAAGCATTCCCTTCCACTCCCCTCCAACCTCCCAAACAAAACCTTAAGGTGTATAAGCCTAATTTTTTTTTTTATTTTCTTTTTGTTTGCTGTTTTTTCAACACTTTATATTGGTTTCTTATTAGACACGTCTTATGCTTAACTTCATTTTTTTTTTATTTATGTATATTTTTTGGCTTCTAAAAAAAACATATAAACACAAATGTTATGTACACATTATCAGCACAGCCAATTTTAAAAAAAAAAAACTAGTAGAGCATGAAAAAACTGTATTCCACATGTTTGCGTTGTAACTCCCACCACCAATTTATCTATTTTGGATAATGGATGGATAGGGTACATAAATGTATCTTTCGTATGAATATGATGGTGGTAGCTTGTGTTACATACATGCATGATACAGAAAAGGAAAAACTGACAGGTCTACTCTACGTGTTCATCTTTTTTTGTCGTAATAGAGAAATTAACCTTGCCATTTCCAGGTTCCCTCAAGTTTTTCGAGTGAAATTTTTTACCTTTATTTCGTAGGTATTTGATTTTTTATTTCTATATTTTTGTATATAGTTCTCATGACCTTGCAATGCAACGATCGTCTGATTGTACAATTCGATCCTTGACAAAAAAAAAAATATTGTACAATTCGATCCAATTAATTTAACAAATATCCGAAATACATTTAAGGGTAAATACCTCTTTTCGTCCTTGTAATATTAGTGAATTCCGGTTTTAGTCCCTGTAAAAAAAAGATTTAGATTATGTCCATGTAATTTCAGATTCTTCCACTTTTGGTCCCTCATTTCACCACGTCAGCAGAATCTGCATACATGGCACGTAAAATAAGGGACCAAAAATGGAGGAATCTGAAATTACAGAATCAAAAGTGGGAGGAATTTGAAATTACAGGGACGTAATTTATGCATATTCTGCTGATGTGATGAAAGGAGTGACCAAAAGTGGAAGAATATGAAATTACAGGGACAAAATCTAAATTTTTTTTTTTACAGAGACTAAAATTAAAATTCGCTAATATTACGGGAATGAAAAGAGATATTAACCCTACATTTAAATATAGTGATTGGATTTAAAGCACCGAAACTGCATGCCATGCCACCAATTCCCGGTTCCAACCTATCAAATCCAATTAATGTTGAGGTTTTGCTCAACAAAAAAGAAAATTAATGTAGAGGTTTTGGGTTGAAATTAAACTATTGAATCAATACATGGTGATTCGGAAAAGAAAAAAAAAATTGACATAATGATTGAACCGTAGCTTATTTGGGGATTTTGGAAGTAGATGAGTACTCCATGATCCATGATTTTTTTGGTGTCCATGATCCATGACGACGGCTAATAGAATTTAGAACAGAATTTAGAATGCGTATACATGCAACAAATATATAGTTTTTTTCTAACAAAATAATAGACATATAGTTGCAGATAAAATATTGTAAAAACAGAGGACAAACCATTTTCAACGAAATTGACATCTAAATCTAAATGGGATTTGGTTTTGATATATTATTGTTAATGACCGGCAAAGAATAATCTTAGCGGGAGGTGAGTAAGTGATTGAATAAAAAAATAAATGAGTGAATGGGTGGTTCCTAACATAGTCAATCTCGGATAGCATTGTGTATCGGTCGACTTCAAAAGTGAGACAGCGGTATGACAAATAATGATCATTCATATTTTATTATTATTTTTTGGACAAATTATATAACATTGTGTATCGGTCGACTTCAAAAGTGAGAAAGCAATTTTCTTTAACTTAATTCAATCACCTTACAATTAAGTCCAGTTTGATGGCTTGCTCAAGCAAAAATTCCAGTCAGATGGGATAGATTGTGACCATCTACCTCCCAATACCTTAGCCATTAAATCATTACGTGCCCAAGTTTGTTTCATCGGTTAAATTTAATGTAAGTATCCAAAGTCCAAACTCGTGGACAGCAACATTGGAGTCATTGAATAATCAAGTATGTAGAACTTCAGGTCAACCATATGGAAAAGACACCCCCGCAGACGGTGAGTAGGATATTCTTTAGGGCATCCGTGATGAAAAAACTTATTTTTAGGTATTTAAATGCGTCTCAAACATACATATATCTTTTTATAAAAAATGTTAATTTGTGTCATTAAAGCACAAGTTAATGAGTTAAAAATGAAAATAATTTGTTGTAATCAATGTATTTGAATTTAATTTTTATTTTTAATTAATTGAATACATAAAATTTAAGAAAATGTGTTTACTTTTGGATTGCTTAACATGTGTTCTTATGACGTAAGTTAGCAAGACTTATCATTTATTTATAATCTTTTAATAGAAATATCCTGTAAACACTTAATCCCTTCAACCTAACAATTCATACAAATTTCTTAAATGTAACTCACTAATTATCGATCAATAACTAAATAAAATTGCATTTCAATATTTTAATCTCAATTTATCTATCATTAAGTACTCAAAATTATTTTCCTCTAATGAGATACCACAAAAAAAAAAAAAAAAAAAATTCTTAAACATGAGACATTCTCTCATTAAAGATGGTCTTATAATGCTTTGTTTTGCAGAAAAACATTGCGACATCATCTTTAGAGTATATACATTTTCAACCATTTATTGTTAGTTTTATTCTAGTCATGAAGCTTGACTACAACTAGACTTTTTTTTATTAAGAAGAATATATAGGATTAAAGGGAGAAGTTAATTTCTCAAGTTTATGACAATCTTAACATATATTTGAGAAATTTGTTGTTTTGAACTTCTAACTAGTTTATTTTCATTTGTGCTCATCCCCAACGTAGCACTTAACACCGCTCAAACAACTCAAATTGATAGAAGGATTAGATAAATATATTGAGGAATAATTTAGAGACGTAGGTTTTAATAATTTACAGATTAATTTAAAAATTATGGTAATGAACAAGTTTAATAGGTGCATAAACTCTTTTAAATACCCTCCTTTTTTATCGCTCATCTATCACATCATGGACACTTTTCTTATCAAATTTTCATGCCAAAATGCACTCTTTGACCAATGCTTAAGCAATGAATGTGTGGAATGTGTAAGAGTTTTGTGTCATAAGTCGTGCATGTCATCATTATGATGATACAACTCATGTTACTGCTGAGATAGGGGAGGTTGGGAGCCACATTGTACATAGAAAAGACTCAAATACTGTAAAGGAGGGGCTAGTTTTGGATGCAAGGTTGTTAGAGGAAGTCCTTTAAGTACATATCTTCACTCTGAAGAGTGTTCCTCATAGTTGTCGTCTTACATTAATGATGTTCTTTATCAGGTTGTTGATATCCCCAGGGTTCAACTATTATTGTTTCCTATTTTCACATCACATGTGTTCAAGCTGTAGACTATGTAGGATTGACTTTTGGTAATTGACAATCTTTCAATAACATCACATTTTGGGTTGTTTGGCTTAGCGGAGAGAAGGTGACAATCACGCCAAGTTTCTTGATTGTGCGTTGAGTTGGTCTAGAAAAGATGGTATGAGTAATGGCGGAGATTATTATGAGGAGATAGAAAAGAGATGGACAATGCCTTCATGTTCATGGTGTTACCGATTGGAACTTCACATCAGCTGTGAAGGTGTTTTGTCATCTGGAGTGCCCTCATATAATGAAGATACCATGGAAATTTTTAGGTCAAACACTTGTATAGGTCACCTCCCTATATGTCGACCACTGTGTTTTTTGAAGCTCCCCTCGTGGTTTACATTGTTCTCAAGTTTATTAAATTGTTCCCTAAAGAGACATATTGTGGTAGAGATGGTTTGCGGACCCAACACCTATTAGACGCGTTGTGTGGAGAAGAGTCGGTTGTGGCAAAAGATCTTTTATGTGCTATCACTTCATTGGTTAACTTATGGCTAGGAGAAAGATTCCCCTTGAGTTTGGTATAGAGTTTGTAGCTTATGCGCCCTTGACAATGTTGTTAAATTCAGGCGGTGGAATACACCCTATTGTAGTAGGTAGTATTTGGAGGCATTTGATATCCAAGTTTGCTACGAAAGAAGTTGGAAAATATATGACAAATATCTCAATGACTTTCAATTTGGTGTTGGAGTTTCAAGTGGTGTATATGTCATTTTGCATACTGCCAACATGATGTTGAGCCAGTGACTTGGAGATGGTTTTGTGACTATGCTCACAATAGATTTCTAGAATGTTTTTAACTTGGTAGACAAGTCAATATTGTTGCGTGAGATGAGATTAATATGCCCATCTATTTTTTATGGGTTGAGTTTCTTTATCGTCAGGCATCGAGATTATACCTTGGTGATAAACATATCATGTCAGCCACTGGAGTGCAACAAGACAACACGTTATTGACGCTCCTTTTTTCTCTTTTGTTACACCCTCTTATTCATCAATTCAAAGATAGTTGCAAGCTTCTTTTTCATGCTTGGTATCTTGATGATGGGACTCTTGTAGGAGATTCAAATGAGGCTGCTAAAGCACTGAACATCATTCGGGAATTTGAGCCATAATTGGGCCTTGAACTGGATATTCGTAAGACCGAAATCTTTTGGCCTTCAAGTGATGGTAATAAGAATCATATGGGGGTTTGTTTCCTTCAAACATTAGGAAGCCGACTTTGGGGGTGAAATTTCTCGGAGGAGCTATTAGCCGAGATAAATGCTTTATTAGAGGTTGACCATGAAGAGAGCTTTCAGGGTTGTTGAGTTAGTGCATCTTCTTCCACAACTAAGAGATTCTCATACTGAGCTTCTTCTACTTCGATCATACATGGGTATCACCAAAGTTTTCTTTGGCCTAAGGATGTGCCAACCAATTCACATGGAAGAAGCGACTATGTTGTTCGATAAAGAGTTGTGTGGAGTGGTTGAGGATATTGTTGTTGATGGGGATCCTTTCTTTAGGGACCTTCAACGGAGGTTGACTTCTTTACCTATCAGGTTTGAGGGTTGAGTTTATATACAACAGTAGAGTCTTCCTCGTATGCTTTTGTGGCTTCCTAGATACAGTCTTGGGTGCTGCAAGATCTTATTTTGAGAGACGATGAGAGTGTAGAAAGATTCCCCTGGAGTTTGGTATAGATCTTATTTGTAGTATGTACTCGAATTTTGACAATATTTTGGATGGTCTTCGTGGTACGATTCCAGATTTTGACGTTAACAGTTTTACTAGCAAAGACATCGTCCCTCCTAAAATATAAAATGTTTTGGCGAGTGCTCTTTTTAGTAAAAGTGTTCAAGATATGAAAATGAAGTTTGCATACAACACATTTTCAAAATTTCCTTCAGGCTATCCCCTATTATTGGATATTGAAAAAAAGTGATAACTTAGAGACAAATCAATTTATTCTTTACTGAAGTTCTTGAGTGATGGTACATTGATATTTAATCTTCATAATCATCGGTAATACTTTCTAAATTGAAATCAACAGGCATATTAATTTGCTAATAATATGCCCCCGCAATTTCTTGAAGATATGCAAAAAGCTCTTTTGGTTTGGAGAACATGGCCATGTGATCAGCATCAACAATCACTTTGACATCATTAGCAGGGTTTCGTTCAATCATTGATAGCTGAAAATCATGCTCTAACACTTTGTCTTGTTGGCATACAATGTAGACTTTTGCAACAGTTCCATAGTTGTTTTGTGTGACACTTGTTTTCTCTCCTAATAGTTCTTGATCAGCAAAGCTACGAACAGGTCTTATTAATGACATTGCAAGGGACAAGTCCTGGTTTATATATAAGCATTTCAAAAAAATATAAGTATCGTATTTATTTTCCAAAGAATTTAAAAGTATTTTGTATGCATTTTTTGTGTGTCAACATAAGCCAGCATACCTCAGGTGGAGATAGTTGATACAACTTGGTTGCTAAGAATTGTGGTCCAAATAACATGGATCCATTTGGTTTATCATTAGGGCTATCATCAAACATAATCTTTGTGTCCAAGCTGGAATCCAATCTCTGTTGATACTGCAATTTGCAAAATGAAGTTATAGAACAGTAATTGATGAAGAAGAAAAAAATGGTTACTATTTTTTTTTATAGGCTACGTTTTTTCATTCTTTTCCAAAATTTGATTTTTTTTTCTTTCTAAAATTTTGATTTTAAAATTAGGGGTATGATGTTGATTTTTGGAACGTTGCTATTCTTTCATGTGTTTGGACACTTTAACCCTTATATATTTAAGAAAAGGACACAACTACTCTTTGTCTTAATTTTTAATTTAAAGTTAGAATTTTATCATTTTTTTTAACTCCAATGCAGTCCCTCATGATCTAATCGTCAATTCCAATGCAACTGTCAACAAAATGATCCACTTGCATTGAAAAATTTAGTCCTTTAAATCTGTTTTGAGACTAATTCTCAAGTAGTCAACGAGACATCTAACTTTTATATTTTTTTTAATGAAGTTGAGCTACCTTAATATATCCTATTTCAATTTTAGTTTATAATGATATACTTTAATTTTGATATGATTTAAAGTTGGCGTAGACTAGGTCATAAGTCTCTATTGGCCGGTTTGGCTAATTTCTATTCCTAATGTTTATTATATTTTTGCCAAGGAGAATTCTTTTAGATTACTAAAAAAATAAAAAATGTAAAAAGAATTATTTATGCTCCCAGCTAGATTATTTTTGAAATTTCTATTTTTAACTTATGTCTTTTTTTTTTTTTTTTGAGGGAATTTTTAACTTATGTCTTATTCACTTGATTCTCCACATATGCATGCATTATAAATTCACTTGATTAGCCACATATGTATGCATTATTATGACTTATGTCTTATTCACTAGATTAGCCACATATGTATGCATCGTGCATATGTTCCCAAGGTTGATGATAACTATGAAATATGGGAAAAACACAAAATAGCAATAATTTAGTACCTCTTGGAGAAGAGTCAGGAAGCTTAGATCAGGAGAAGGCATGAAAGCTGTGACAAATACAGCAGCTGCAATTTTCTTAGGAAATAATTCCATGGCCACAGATATACACATCCCACCTAAGCTATGACCCACTAGAATAACTCTCTGATCTTGTGGCAGTGACCTTAGAAATTCAATCAACGGTTCATAATAATCTGTGACAGAATCCAGCTCATGCACTTGCTTTGGATGGATTCCAGAAGCAGCCATGTCTAGTGATGTGACTTCGTGTCCAGCAGATTTTAACAGAGTAATTATCTTGTACCAACACCATGCCCCATGGCAAGCTCCATGAACCAACACGAAATGGCTTGTATCCATGTCTAGTGCTCTGTTTTATGTTATGTTGCCTTTTGCACATATTTATAAAGGAAAATATTACGGTATTTATTAAGATTATGAAAATAGAAATATTGTATCGGAAAACGGTGGAAAGTAATAAATTTTAACTTTTTAAAAGTTAAAATATTGTTGAATCCAATGCAAATCTATTACGTTTAGAGGGCATTAGTTAGCGTAACTCATTAATAAAATAAATAGGGTCATGTTAACTAGTGTCTCTGGAGGCACTAGTTAAGGATGTAAAAATAATTTTTTTTTTTATTAAAAACAACAACTTTTTGACTTTTCAATGCAAAGTTTTTACATTGGTTTTTCTTATATAGTGCCCGGGCGGATCTATATCATATCCATGTGTGGCTATAGCGACACATGATTTTTTTTTTTAAAAAAGTTATTTATTTTAGCGACCGAATTTTGAGGCGACAAGTCATGAAAATGGGTTGCTAATTACTTTAGCGATAGAAAATTAGAAATAGTGACTGAAAATTCAGTCGCTAAGGTAAAAATCGATCTTTAATTCGTTTAGCGACAGAAATAGTGACCGCATAATTCAATCACTAAAGTATAAACTTTAAAAATTAATCGTTATTTCGGTTGCTACTTATTAACCACACTTGATCAATAGTATCTCATCTAGTGATGCTTGCAACATCTTAGACTTACATGTATTGTTTTATCTTGACATCTTTAACATGCAAACAGAGTTGCTATATCTTGTGATAGTCTTAAGTGTTACACTTTGTGGGGTGTTACATTTAAAACAAGGTATGATAAAATTAGATTAAGTGTATTCTTGTTAATCTGATAAATTGATGATACTATGAAGACTGAACACTTTTGATGTCACTGTACAAACAGTGGAGTGTTACTCACAACACTTTTGATGCCAGTATAAAATTATCCTTATTGATATAGTTATATTTCAAAGTCAATGTCATTATCATGTTATATCTGTAATTAAAACTTTCCATCCACGTTTTTTGATTAATAGTTTTGGAGTACTACTCTTTTTCTTTGTTATAGATAGCATGATAATGCCACTGTACTCTTAGTCTTGTGACGATTTTCCTACCAGTTTAATGATTAATAGTTTTATGATTGAATTTAATTTCTCTTTTCATAAACGAGATTAATATATTTACACAAATGGCGCCTTCATATAAAATAGAAACGATATAGAGGAGTGTTGTTGTTATTATTTGGTGTTGTTTCCAGGTGCTTCTGTTATGTTGGCTCTTTTCTTGTTCTGTCATGGAATTAGGAATCTAGGGGTACTTTTTTATTGAGTTTTTATTGATGGAGAGGTGCCTTTTAATTGTCGGCTCTCTTGGTGTGCACTCTTTTTTCCTCCTGTTGCGGGTTTTGTGCACCTTCCGTTAACCTTGCTTAATAAATTTTATTATTCAAAAAAAATAAAATATAACCCTACACAAAGATGACACGTACTAATCAAAAAATTGATTATTCAAATGTATTTATCATAAATAAATACTGATTATTCAAATGTATTTATCAATAAGTACTTACGATCTGTTTTTCAAAAAAGCATAAAATTAGTTAATGCTTTGGATCCTTAGCCGGCTTGCCAACCTCGCTCTAAATAAGACATTAACAACGACAATGCTGTAGCAAAGCAGCCATGTATAAATAAAAAATGGTTATATATATATATATAACAAAGAAAATATTATACTACCTATTTTATATAAAATAGGTAGTTTTGGAGTACTTTTCAAGACATTGAATGCACAATTTTCAAAAATAAGTTTTTACGTTTGGCTTTTAAACTTGTGCCTTAAGGGCACAAATTAACATTTTCCATATATATATATATATATATATATATATATGGGGGCTCAATTACACATTTACAAAAACAACTTTTTTCTTCAGGAAACAGCTAGGAAAACAAGTTGTGAATATTGAAATTCTGGAAGAATGCGATCTGATGAACAGTAACGCGACAAGAGAAGATGAACAGTAACACGATCAGATCACCCTAAAACCCCAACGTGTTGAACCGTAACTGAACTCTTGGGTCGGCTCCTTCAACAGCCTCCACGCCTCCGACGATCGCAGCGGTGTTTGGTCGGTTTCACGGTGGTAAGGTTTCACTCTTTCTGGATTTTCTGGTTCTGTTTTCTTATTTGTGTTTGTTGGCTTCTTCGATTGGATTTCTCTGTCAAATTGTGTTGTTTTCTGTTTTGACTGTGGCTGTTGTAAAATTGTGATCTGTTTTAATTACTAGATTCTGGGTTTGTCGTGACCTAAGCTTCCGGGTTGTTGTCGGACATGGAAGAACAATTATACTTCTCAGGTTCTCTTTTGAGCGTGAATGAACTTGTTGGGATGCCTTGTGTGTGCCTCAGAATGAAGTTTCCAATTTAACAAAGGTTGTTTCTGATTTGGCTTCTGGTGGACTGGTTGTCGAAAAGTCAGGTGTTATGATGGTTCCGAAAGCAATCAATATTGTTGGTGGTGTTGATACAATTGCAGCTAGAAACCTCACCACACAATCTAAGATATCCTTTGCTCAAGCAGTGAGCAAAAACGCAAATTTCACAGTCACTGATCTACCTCAGCCATGTATGAAAGGTGACTCAATTTCAATCAAAATCTCCGAGAATGAATACACCAAGGGAGTTGAAGAATGCAAAAGTATCCTCTATGGGAGGTTGATTTTAAAGAAAGGAGAGAAAGCTCCAACAGCAAAACAACTACATGAAACCTTGTTTCCTCTTTGGAAAATCAACAATTGGAAGATTGCTCTGATGGACAAAGGTTTCTTCGAATTTGAATTCTCAACTATTGAGGAAATGCGCTCCATTTGGTCGACGGGTTCCTAGAATCTCAAATTTGGAATCCTTCGCTTGTCACAATGGGTTCCTGACTTCTACCCCGGCCCTCAGAAACAATCTAATGCCCAGGTTTGGATTCGTTTCTCTGATCTCCCTAGGGAATATTGGAGAGAAAAAACTTTAATTGAAATTGCTTGTGATGTTGGTATGCCTATTACTTTAGATGAACCCACTAGACATAGAGTATTTGGTCACTATGCTAGGCTGCTTGTTGTTGTTGATTTATCAAAACCTCTTCATAACAATATTTTAGTCGAGAGGGAAGGGTTTGCATTTCATGTTGGTGTTGTCTATGAAAAACATCCTGAATATTGTAATAACTGTCAGATTTTAGGTCATCACATATCTCAATGTAACAAGTTGAAGCATGGAAAAATGGTTGCAAGTAATAAGCAAGATAAACCTAAAGCACAAGAGGTTGTGATAACAAAAAAAAAAATCACTAATCAGGGTGAGAAAAATCCTAAAATTGTTGTTGCCCCTTTGCCTTCTTTATTAGCAAATGCAGAAGTTTTAGATACAAACATCGATAGTCTTGCTACTAATAATCATGATGTTGATCTCATTCCCATTATGGAGTTAGATGGCAACATTGTTTTACCAGAATCCCCATCAGATCAAACAAATATTGATAACAATTGTGATAAAGCATCTGATGCAAACTTAGTCGACACTCTCTGTCGTGAAGACTTAAACGTGGAAGTGGTACCAATAGATAATGCTCAAGAAGATCTTGGTAGGGCCATAGTGGCGACAGACTCTAACTTGTCAAACTTTAGTGAAAATGTTATTCATGACATGCAAGTTTTAGGACTTGTTCCTACTGTGGCCCAACAAACTATGGATTTTTTGAGCGATTCATGGGCTAACATGGGTCAGAAGGTAGATTTTGTTAATTCAGACTCAAATCAACAATTTCAGTTGGTGGTTCCAAAGAAAAAGAAAAACAAGTTAAAGCAGCTTTCTGAGACTGGCAAAGGGTTTAAGGTTGGGGCTTTCGGTCGTTCACCTCGCTACTAATTTGGGTTAATGTTGCTCCTCTAGCTTCTGGTTGTTTTATCTGTTTTGGTTTGTCTTTTTCTTCTTTTATCCATGAGGGTTTTGGTTTATGTCCTCCACTCCAAAGTTTCCAGTTTTTCTTTTCACTCCAAAAAATTGTTTCCATCAAATTAAAGATTTTTTTAGCAATAATAATGTCAGGTTAATGTCTTCATTATTACCAAGTGATAAGCTCTAATTTTTCATTGAAATTCGTGTTTTAAGATTAGCAATTGCTAGTTGGAAATTTTCACCGTTTTTGCCAATTCTCATGAGAGAAAAAAAAAAGCTTTAGTAATGATGATATGAAATTAAGTGAAAATAGTATAACAAGCTTTAGGGGGTGTATTGGATTGAGATTTTAAAAGATTATTTTGACAAAAAAAAGTTTTGAAGATCTTAAAAGATTGTGGAGGAATGTATTAACTTTCAAAGGATTTTAAAAGACTTTTAAGATTTTGAGGGATTTTAGCTCATAAACTTCTAAAGATTTGAAAGTATTTTATAAGAATTCATAAGATTTGAAATGACTATCAAATTTTAGCAATAATTAAAAATTACAAGAGTTGACTAAATAAAAAATCAAAGGTTTGTTAGACCAAAAAAAAAAAATCAAAGGTTTGCATGATAAAAAATAAAATCGATACAATTTTTATGGGATTGACTACTACTAATAATATATTATAATAATAATTACTTAATAAAATCAAACTTACTCCTTGAAAAAAAACTTATTAATAATAATAAAATAAACATGTAAGAGCACGAAAAAGAAAACATGAAGTAAATAATGTGATCAACAACAACCAAAGAAAATAAAAATGACGAGAATAAAAAAAAAAATCTGAAAAAAGAAAACAAACATGAAATAATGATACTGAGAGAAACAAAAAATGAAGTGGGAGAAGGAGTAAAAAGTCTCAAGAAATCTCAAAGCTATGTGTGGGAGACAAAAAAAGTCTCAAGGTTAGATGTGAGATTGTTAGTAGGTACATTTTACACTAAAAAGTCTCACAAAATCCATTACTCATAACAATCCATTAAAATCCTTACAATTTTGAATATCAATAGACAATTTTTAAGTTGTGCAAAATCTCAATTGAATACCACTGGATTTTATTGGACTCATTAAAAAATCCTGAAAATCCTAATTAAATACCACAAGAATGTTTTAGATTCCTTAAAGGTCTTGATTGAATACCCAAAGACTTTTTTAAAACAAAAAAGTCTTTTAAAATCCTTTGAAATCTCAATTGAATACACCCCCCTAAGGAATCTAAAACAAAAAAGTCTTTTAAAATCCTTAGTAATCAATAGTATATATATAAAATAAGATTTTTTTATGATACATGTCACTTCCACGTTTATTCGCACTATTATTATTATTTTACTATTTTTTAAAATCAATATTTAATTTGGAATAAATACATCAACAAACTTTTGATCTTATCTACTAAATATTTTACTTAACTTTTGTTTTTTTAAGGAATTTTACTTAACTTTTTTATTGAGTTCCTAATATTTTATGTGATAGAAATATCAGAGATAAGACAAATTCGTAAAAGTTAATTTTATTCTATGTGTTAATATTTTTACTAAATCCAATTAATTTTATCTGTATGTGCATCTATAAATTTACCAGTATTTATAACATGATATATTTTATTATATTTGTGTGTATTTATTAAGATATTCATCCTATACCAATCCATAATAAATTTTATTTACGAATATCATACATATAATATTTTTATCTTCTTAAATATGTCTAATCCGGCAACGCCAGATAAATACATAGTCTTTAGTAATGATGTATAAAGAGAGCTTAATTAGTTTTTACCGTTTTTGCGGAAGCTTCGGAGATCATTAGTTTTTTTTTTTTTTTTTTTAAATTAATTAAAGGAAACTTACAAAACTACCCTTGCGTTTAACATTGATTTGAATAGCAGCAAGTTGATATTTTGGTCAAAATTAAATTGGAGTAGACTTGCTAACTTATTTCTTCGTGTTTTTGGATGGGAGTAGGTTAGCAGCCCCCTATATATATTCCCAATAAAATGATGATTTTCTAAGTGAAATATATACTTCATTTTATTGTTTTATAGTCTTTAAGAAAAATAAAAATAAAAATGTTTTAGTCTCTTCGTTAAATCAACATGTATTCCTAATGATTTTTGTTAAACATATTTAAAATATTAATTGTAAAAAGTTCACCCGCAAAGAATGAACTCAAAACTTGATTATGTCTAAGATTTTTTATTACTTTTATCTTGATTTTTTTACGTTTGAAAAATTATATTTAACTTATCATTTGTTAAAAAAATCTTAATTTTAATAAATGATTTTTTTTTAATATTCTGAACTTGTTTGTAAAAATTATAGAGTATAAAGATAACTAAACATTTAGTTTTAGCTGGGAGTAAAACTACAAACAAACAGTAAAATTTGGTATGTACATGAAAAACAATAAAATTTAAGTAAGGATTAAACTTAAAAAGTTCCAATTTTGTGGAGAATAAGAACATATTTAACCATATAAAAACTATAAAATGATATTTTTTTTTTTGACTAAAAGAAATTATATTCTTTCATTCATTTAATTGGTCGAGTGCATCAAAAAGAAATTGGAGAATGTTAAACAATATTCTCAAGGCATTGGTTAAGCAACCAAAACAAGTAATTTTTTTATTAAAAGTAGTGTAATTATTATTGAATCAAATTTCAGAACTTATATTTTCAAGACACATTTTCTATTTATAAATTCCTTAACCATTTTGCTGAGGGCACTAATTAGCAAGACTTCATTCTTCATTTAAATTGTTGTAGTGCATCAAAATCAAACACAAATGCAACATTGCTAAAAACGAAAAATGATGAATTTGAGAACAAACTCATAAAATCCCAGTAAATAGCATAAACAATAAATGTCTACCCATAATGTGACAAAATTAAAATGATCAGAATATCCATCTCTCTAGATCTGTAACGTTGACGATCAAGTCATTTAATCGAATCTGTAATTTATTAAAGTTGATCTGTCAATCCAAAGCAAACGAAAATTGTATCAAGACGAAAAGACAACCAACACCACAAACAAAGCAATGCCGTACTGACACAACGATATGACACAACAAAACCTAGATCTGAGTGAAAATCACTTGTTTAGATTAAAAGAAAAGAGAAAAACAATATGATATGTGATTTCGAGTAAAAAAATTACCCAAAACCATCATCTCAATCTCAACAATGAAGGAAATTTAAGAAAGATGGGAAAAAAAAACTTGGGCTGATTGTTTTTAGAGAGATTTTTATTGAGTTTTGCCAACGAGTGTCCTCGTGACATTCTTTAAGCATTCAAAATATAGCAATTGCTTTATTGAAGAGTTTGAAGAAGATGAGAGAGTTTAAATAAATCTCATTATTGTAGTTGTGGGACAAATTTTCCTTTTTTTTTTTTTTTTTTTGAAGCCCACTCATCCCTTCCTAAACTTCTCAAATAGGCATGACAAACGGAGTGGAGTGGAGGCGGGTTTCAACATTATTGGACCTGCCTCTACTTCCTTGCACCATGCACGCTCCCCCGCCCTGCAAAACTGTATTTTAAAAAATAAAAATAAAAACTGCATGTATTTTTCAGTTTTTTTACAACAACAAAAAATAATAATAAAATTAATAATAAAATATCTAATAAACCTCTTTCAAAAGGATAAGATAAGATTATTTCACTTTCTTTCTTTTTATTTAGTTGCTATCTTAAGTAGGGTAAATGGGTAGTAAAATTATTAAATATAAAAGCAATAAGATAAATTTCAATAAGTGGGGCGGGGTGAATGTAGGGCGGGTATAAGCATCCTTCGTTCCTATTATAAAATTGGATTTTTCCTGCACTCACATCCATCCCCAATTAAACCGGCTTTTCAACATTAAATATAGGTTGGGGCGGCCGGATCCATGCGGGGGCAGGTTCTTTTGCCATGCCCATTTTCAAACAAAGCCTAACTGTTACTATTTTATGGGGCAAGATTATTTGGAAAAAGTTTATCCTCCTTCTAAGTCTTTTGTATTTCGATGCTTCCTTCATGACAGGTGTCCTACTGATGAGCACTTACATTCTAGGGAATATATTTTGGTTTCTATGTACTTGCCTTTGTAGTCACGGTTATGAGGGATCTCCTCACATTTTATTGGAGTGTCACGCCAAGAGACTATGGACTGGAACTGGAATCTCATCACTCATTTGTGGTAATTTATCTACTTCTAGCACTCAGCTCCGAGATATAACATTGGCAGCAATCATCTTCACCATTAATATTATTTGGTATGCTAGGAACCAGTGCATGTTCAAATAATAAATTCATTACTTATCCACAATTTTATTCATTCATTGCTTTTGTTGTTCAGTTTTAGTACTTAACCGTTATTTATCATGGTGTATATTTCACATTGCACACTATTCTCCATTTTTTTGAGATAGATAGATAGGTATTTTGTCACTTTTGGAACATTTTCCTCGTATTTTTATTGTGCTCTTATACTTTTTTCTATTGTTTTGATTTCCATGTCAATGTTTACATTTATTTCTATACATTTAGTTGTCTCATAAATTATCTCAAAAATAATTGTTCAAATAACATATCACTAAAAGAAATCAGTTACACCATTTTTTTTATTTGATAGACTAATAAGTTACGGTGTACCCTTTGTTTTTGAAATATACACCATTTTAAGTTGTTGGCTCACGAATGGAGTTTCGAGGACCATCTAAATTGAGTTAATTATAAGCAATTGCACACGTCTGATTGTATTATTTTCAGACCTTAAAATGCGTTTATCTCATAATTTTAAAATGTAGCAATGTGAAACTTCAAACTCACATCTACTTCGCAACAATGGTAATGAAAAGGACGACACAATTGCTATAACCAATATACAACTATCAATACTTAAAAAAACGGTAAGAGAGGAAGGTTGTGAAACTTTTAAATAACTTGTGAAATCAACCACAATATAAAGGAATGGAAGGTTTCCTAAAAAAAAAAAAAAAAAAAAAAAAAGGAATGGAAGGCAAGCGATAATAGATTGGAACACTGGTAGTAAAAGTGATTTTCTAGCAATCTACCTTTCGTTAAAACAAAACCGTCACACAAAACAATTTTCATTTAATAGACTAATTTACAATTTAGACGTTTTCCTTGATTATATACACCATAAACCTTAATAGAAAAGGAGCATGCTACAAGCAAAACTAAATATGCTATATAAACAACAAAGACATACCAACATGTCAAAAGCAAATATGGACCAAAAACAAATGCATTTTGTTCTGGTACATGGTTCTGGCATGGGTGCCTGGAATTGGTACAAGCTTAAGCCACGTTTAGAATCATCTGGTCACAAGGTCACAGCACTTGATCTTGCAGCTAGTGGCATCAACACTGAGGAAGTTGAAGATGTTGATACTTTTGTTGAGTATTCTAAGCCTTTGTTAGATTTCATGGCCTCACTTGGTCCAAATGAAAAAGTAGTTTTTGTGGGACATAGCTTTGGAGGAATGAGTATAGCCCTTGCAATGGAAAATTTTCCTACAAAAATTTTAGTTGGAATTTTCTTAGCTGCTTTTACTCCTGATACCGAACACAAACCATCTTATGTCCTACAACTGGTGAGAATTTATCATGGTCAGTTAATTTATATGTACATTTCGCAATATAAATGTCATTTATTTTGTCCAAACTAATAGATGATACTCCAACCATCTTAAAATAATTGTCTCTTTACTATCTTTTCACTGTTTCAAAATAATTGTCATTTTAGAATAATGACACCGTAGTTTTGTTAAGGCTTCAGAATTTCATTAGTCCTAATGTTCATTTTTAATTTACCTGACCTTTGGGTGTTATGGATAGTATATTGAAAGATACCGAAGTATGGGATGGTTAGACTCTGAGGTTTCATTTGATGGAAACAAAACATTGATAAGTTTTGGACCCAAGCTACTGTCCACAATGTTCTTCCAACTCAGTCCCAGAGAGGTATCTTTATGGCATCTAATCTTGTAGCTTCATCTCCAACAAACTTAGCTAGACACAACACATGTTCTTGATTATTGCTTAAGAAATTGCTTGGTTGGAATTTTGTAGGATTATGAATTGGTTTTGGCTTTAGGAAGGAGAACGTCACTCTTTATAGAAGATTTGTCTGAGGCTGAAAATTTCTCCAAAGAAGGATATGAATCTGTTCCACGTGCTTATATTGTTGCTAATGATGACTTAGCAATTCCAGTGGAGTATCAGTATTGGATGATCCAAAATGCTGGGATTGATATGGTGAAAGTGGTCGACAGAGCAGACCACATGGCTATGCTTTCTAATCCTCAAGACCTTTACTTATCCCTCCTTGATATCGTTAATAAATACACCCTTTAGTCATTATTATAAGTAAAATTTTACTTTTTAGATATATTGAATAATTAATGTATTTAATCTTTAATTATTATAGACTAGATACATAAAATGAAATTTTCTTAGAGAGTATAATTAATTGATATGGAATACTTCCCTTGTATTATAAAAAAAAATTGGATCAACGAAAATTGATATATTTAGATCAAATTTTATATCAAACATATCAATTTTTGTTGATTCAACTTTTCTTTATATTTTGAACCAGAGGTAATAATTCTTTTGTGAACGCAAAGATTTGGAGACATCTTTGAACACATAAAAAATAAAAAATTAATTAGTATACTTTGTCAATGCATAATTATTTTACATATACATCACATTATTGGATACATGTGTAAAATAATTATACACTGACAAAACATATTAATTAAACTTATTAAATGATGTGTAATTTTTAAATAATTATAGAGTAAATAGGCAATTACCTCCCTGAAATTATAAGTTTCGTCAATTATCCCCTGACATTAACAAAATTTCAATTACCCCTGAAATTGTACAACGTTAATCAATTTACCTCCTCCGTCAAATTATTCTGTTAGTCAACATGACTTTTTGCAAATACCACCCCTGAAATTTTACACTTATGTGCAAAATGTCCATTGAACTTAAAAATTTATAAAAAAAATAAAAAAATTATACTTGACTCAAAATATATTAAAGGCAAACAATTAACAGTTAACTTTAATATTTAAGTTGTTTAAGACGCATTCTCTCTCAAACCAATATCCAGGCCAAATAAATTGCTACTGATTTTTCATTTAATCCCTATTGATTCACTACCTTGCATGAGGTTGTTGTAATATTCATCATTGCCTTTGAAATTAATCAAAGACTCTTCTTCAAGTTCGCCCTTTTCTGCATAGAGTAGGAGAATTTTAATGGCAGAAGCTGAAGCTGAATCATTGCTTAGTCCATTACATTAGTGCTTTGTGGACCATCTTCTTCTTCAATCATAGATTTTTTTTGAGACATTACTGAGTTAATATCCATAGCAGTCTCATCAAAAACACAAGTTTGAAACTTGCTGCTTAGGCTTGAACAATGTAGAGTGTTGTAATAAAGTATCCAAATGTTAATTGTAATATTGGATTGTAATATTTATATTGAATTGTAATATTATAAAGTTTAAAGTATTAAAGTTAATTGTTAATTGTTTGCCTTTAATATCTTTTGAGTTAAGGATAATAAAAAATATATAAATTTTTAAATTCGAGGGGCATTTTGCACATAAGTGCAAAACTTCAAGGGGTATTTTCAAAACATCATGTTGACTAACAGAAGAATTTGACAGAGGGGGTAAATTGATTAACGATGTGAAATTTCAGGGGGGTAATTGAAGTTTTGTTAATGTTAGGGAGGTAATTGACAAAACTTACGATTTCAGGGGGTAATTGTCTATTTACTAATAATTATATGATGTGCATTTTTTTAGTGGTCCAAATAATAATGTGCTCAAATCCCTTTGTTGACACAGGAATTGCTCATTGAAATGTTTTTTTGAAGAAACCTAATTGAAATGTTATAAGGGGATTCACTATCTTCTGGTGAATATATATGCTAGTATATATATGTAATGTTAATCGAATGATGTTTTCCTTAAAGACTCCTGGAAAATATATGACTTTTTCAGAGTGAAAAAAAATATATTGGTTGAGAATTGAGATAATTGATATCACATTTTCTTAGCATGTGATATCAATAAATTGGAGGACCATATTTTCTTTTGGAAGCTCACAAAAATAGTTTTAAGTGGGAGATATATTTACATGGAAATCTTTAACAGATAAGGGGGAATACTTAACAGATAAGATATACTCGAGTGGAAAACTGGAAGAAATTACAAGACCTCCTCTCTAAATATAAAGGAGTATAATTACACTATCTTTTATAAAAATAGGAGAATAACAACACAAACTAGAAAAAATTCCACATAAAAAACTATTTTTTCTTTCGGTATTTTTTTTCTCACTCTCTCAACAAGTACATACATACACTTAATAGGGCTGGACGTCGGTCGGTTTCGGTCGAAAGTCGGTCTGAAAACCTAAAACCGAATAAGCCCACGGTTTCAATCCCAAGGCCCATTTCCGACCAATTTATGTATCGGTTTAGTCGGTTTCGGTTTAATCGGATAAGGCGGAAGATCGGGTGGGTACCGTCGGTTTACACTAAACTGAAAACACAAATTCAAGTATTTGCCCTGTAGTTTTTCTAGTTTGTGCCTGACTTCAGTTCTTATTCACCTATATTTCAAGGCTAATCATATCCTAAAATAAGAGTAAAGTTCAACATAAAATTCATGTAATTCACCAAACATTTATTTAAGGCCATTCCTTAATAATTATAGAACACTGCTTTGGGGTACAGGCCATTAATACTATTGTAATATGCTTGCATCAATTCAAAGCACATTAGCACATTACAAACTAGCACAGCATAGCCAACATGTATTTAAACTAAGTCACAAGTATTAAGTGTATTATAGTACAGTCATCCAAATGTAAGATTAAAATAATTAGTCATCTTCAATGTTGAATATGAAAACTGCAGTATGCTGATGCTCAACATGGTGTAACTCTGCAGTAAGGTCTGAAAAAAGAAAGAAAGAAAAAAAGTAAAGCTTTTTATTAAGCATCAAAATAAATTTGAAAAATAAAATAAAATAGAACAAACGGAAAAACACCAACCTGCTTTTTGCACAATCAGAATGGATTTCAATGATATGTAAACAAGCATTGGATGATAGCTGATGCACCTCTTCTACGTGGCCAATCAATGTGCTTTGATGCACATCATGTGTCTCTAATGCACACCATTAGGTGATAGCTTCAATTCACATATTAATCCTAACAATAACCATGTAGATGAAGCTCAATTTAAATGAACAAAGTAAACTCAATAACATAAGTAAACTCAATAACATAACCGTATATATCAAATTTAACAATGTCAATATGCATCATTTTATCTAACAGAACATTATGCATCAAATTTAACAATGTTTTATGCATCAAATTATCTAACAGAGAAGTACATATCAAATTTGACAACGTCAAAATGCACCAAATCTAATAAGATAACATAATATATCAAATATAACAATGTCAGTATGCATCAAATTTATGACATATCAGTTAGCCATGGACATACCAATATGTAAGCGTAAACCAGTTTAACAAGCAAAGCCAACACCATGGAGCCAAGCAAAACTACCAGGTTCCACATCGACTTCGTTATCAAAAATCGTAGGCATGTGCTGTGTAGTACAAGTCACATTTGACTTCAAAATATCCCAAAAAAAAGTCACTCCTGCAGTACATAAAATTACACTAAATAAATATATATACATATGCAGTACATAATATATAAAATAGTAAAAAATTAATGTTTTTTTACCATTAAATGGAATTAGACCCCAGTTGCTGGTCCAACACCAGCAGCAGGACTAGCAGGGCCAACATGTACTCCACTCAAGACTTGTCCAATTTCTAAAATGCATGGCAAACAATATATGAGAAACAAGTCAAATAATTAAGCAATATCAAATACGCATAATAAAAATACGAATTTATTGACAAAATAATAATTTACCTGCCACAACATTTTCCAACAACTCATACTCTTCACTCAAATTTAGATCTTTGAAGTCGACAAAAGATGGTTTCAGCCAATTCTGAGTACAAATCAAAGCTTCCGCCATTTCCGGACTCAATGAGCTCCTATATGTGTCTAAAATCCTTCCTCCGGTGCTAAATGCGCTCTCCGAAGCAACTGATGATACTGGTGTGGCCAACACATCTCTAACCATTGTTGCCAAAACAGGGTAACGAACACAGTTTTTCTTCCACCAAGTAAGAATGTCAAAGCTTGGATCATCGTTTTCTGGAGGGTCACTCAAGTATCTCTCAAGGTCATTTTGTGGAACAATGGTTTCTTTGGTTTTCAAGTGTTTTTTGTAGGCATCTGCCCTTGTATTTAGGGATGGAATTTTTGGAACAGCAGGTTGTTCAACAGAGGAATTGTTGCTGCCCGAAGGGCCAACAAAGGATTCATGTTCAGATTTGTAAAGATTGTACAACTTGAATAAATTATCACTCACACTCCCAGCCCTTTCTTTTGCTATATCACTACCAGCACCATACAAATCATTAAAAGACCACTCAATGTACCCAAACTTATACCTAGGATCAAATATTACTCCAAAGTATAAGAATTGGTTCATTTTTACAACATTACCCCAATACTTGTCGTACTTGGCCTTCATTTCTACTCCCATATCAGCCACAATTGTATTCAAGTCCATACATGCCTTTTGAAGCTCACACAAAATAGAAGCTAAGCTGTGAAAGGCTGTGTGTATAGACACTTGTTGGGAAGATGAAAACACCTTTGTAGCATCATAGAAAATCTTTAAAAAGCTAACAAAGGCTCTAGCCTTTTCCCAATCATTAGGAGTAGGAAGGCCAGCCTCTTTAAACCACTCAACATAGCTAGAATCTTCATGCACTAACTTCTCAAAAGCGGGTTGGAATTTTTCAGCGGTATCCAACATCATGAAAAGTGAATTCCACCTAGTGGAAACATCAAGACAAACATGTTTTTTACATGTTATCCTTGACATATCAATGCATTCTTTAAATTTCAAAGCTCTTTGAGGTGAAGACCTCACAAACCTAACCGCATTGCGGATGCTAGAAATAGACAAATCTTGATCTTTCAACCCGTCCATGACTACTAAGTTCAATATATGGGCAACACACCTCATATGGAAGTGATCTCCTTCACCCAACAACCCATTCTTGATCTTAAGTCTTTGTTTCAAATAACTAACAGCCACATCATTAGAGGAAGCGTTGTCAACGGTGATCGTGGACACATTTCTTATACCCCACTCTTTCAAAACCTCCTCAACCTTCTTGCCAATGGTTAGTCCTTTGTGATTTGGTATTGGGGCGAAACTAATGATTCTCTTTTGGTAGTTCCAACACCTATCAATGAAGTGTGCAGTGATGGTTATGAAACTAAGGTTTTGTTGGGAAGACCAGCAGTCTGTAGTTAACGCTACACTTCTACAATCAGACTTAAAAAATGCCTTAAGTTTCAATTTTTCATCTAGAAAAAGTTGGAAACAATCTCTAGCAATTGTCCTCCTTGAAGGGGGGGTCATAAGAGGTTGCAATTGTTTACAAAGTTGCTTAAATCCCTCACCTTCTACAACCCTAAAGGCATGTTCATCAAGGATGACAAAGTTTGTTAAAGCTTTCCTACACTCTATTGCATTGTACCTTTGGTTTGCAGCAACTAGCAAACCACCCTTTCCACTTACAAGGTTTGATTGCCTAGTGTCTTTTAACATGTTAGAGGGTTTTTGAAGACAAATTTTAGTGTGTGCTAACATGCTAGATGTCCCATGTGCTTTAGAATGACAGCGATATCGTTTATGGCAATGTTTACAAACTGCTATAGGTTCTGGTTCATTGGGTAAAGGGTTAAAATCTAACCAAACAGGAGAGGTTCTCCTATTACCATTAGCATTAGGTCTTCTACCCCTAGTAGGAAGGGGGGAAGTGGACCATTAATAGGTAAAGCAGCTGGTTGTTGAGTTTCAGCAGCTGAAAAATATTAGTCAAGTATTTTAGATATGTAATTAACTAAATAATTCACATTACAAAGCATTTTCTAGCAGAAGAGTATGCACAAATTTAACAATTTTATCTAACAGAACATTATGCATCAAATTTAACAATGTTTTTATGCATCAAATTATCTAACAAATAAGGATATAAGCATGTGAACAGGACTCAACCCATATAAGCAAAGCTTAGGCAGATAGATATATTATCAGACATACATATACAAAACTAAACTCAAGCAGATAAGCATGGGAACAGATCTCAAAACGCAGATAAGCAACACTTAGGCAGATAGATATATCACCAGACATACATAAATAAAACTCAACTCAGGCAGATAAGCATGTGAAAACTTACAATTGACACCAGCTCCATTTAACACATTCACAGCTGCAGCTCCATTAACCTCCTCCATTGTTGCATCTCCAGTCACCCCTTCCATAGGTGCAACTTCGTTTATTTCCTCCAAAGGCTCAACTTTATACATACAATAAAAAAATAAAAAAATTAATGATAATTTATATAAATTCAAGAACTTGTAAATGAGATTCAAACCAAAAAGAGGCAAGTTGTACTCATTATTTTTTAGAAAAAGCATTAACTTAGAATAGATTAGTATTGATCTATTTTGTGTATTAACATCATACATATATGGAGCTGAATGTTTATAAACAATATACACATAACAGAATGTTTATTGATTGATTGATTAGGCAAAGTTGTTGTTTTAAACTCAGAAGTAGTGAAACTGAAAGATAAAAAAGAGTTTTCTTCTTTACTAAAAAAATCAAGTATTTCTTCCACTACACAATGATTCAACTACCCCATTTCTTCTTACTGAAAATCAGAGAGAATAGAAAAAACGTACCAATTCCTTGGCCATCTCCTTGATTGCTATGATGCCCTTGATCCATCTTTCAAGTTACAAACTAACTAAGCCTCCAATAACATAAAAAACATAAGTTAGAATTTTGCTTTCATCACTTAAATATAATGAAATCATTTAACAATATAAAATCTAAACACTCTAGCTTAGCAATTTTTACCTTTTTGTCAATCAGTGATAAAATCAACTTCCTCCTTATCTACAAGTACTAAGCTGAAATAGAAATAAAAACATTGAAAAAAATGTGTTAAGATAAGAAATAACAAACAATCTAATTAAACAATAGTAAATATTAAATAATGAGTAGATGTGTTCTGTTCATCATAGACTGTTAACAAAAATAAAAAATACCCTTTTGAATACCAGAATTAGTTCAAAATATTGTTTACTTCTTTCATCAGTGCAATCGAAACCAGAATATAGTCCAAGAAATAACAATATTGCTTCTAAAAAGCCTTAAATCGAAGAAAGACAATCAAAACCCTAACTTTTACCTTTGATCAATCGGTGATTAACTTCATCTTTTCAAAACGAACTTGAATGATAGAAGCAAATGGAGTGAGAAG
The DNA here is from genome assembly GCF_003473485.1 of Medicago truncatula. Classification (NCBI taxonomy): domain Eukaryota; kingdom Viridiplantae; phylum Streptophyta; class Magnoliopsida; order Fabales; family Fabaceae; genus Medicago; species Medicago truncatula. Next base: position 6,849,007 of record NC_053046.1, read on the forward strand.
ATAAACCTAGATCAGAAAAAAAGAGTGGAAAACAAAGTTACGAAAAAATCAAAATGAAAAAAGAAAAGAAAAAAAAACAGAACGTTAAGAAACAGGACGTACAAATACGGTGAAGGTGAATCTTCGCCGGAGTGAAGACGGATCTCAATGGAAACGGCGTGTTACGGCGATTGATGAGCGGAACAGTGGCAAGGATGGCGATGGTGAGTAAAAACGGCGCAGCTTAAGACTCATGAAACTAGGGTTTTCTCAAATGAGTGAGAAAAAGAATGAAAACGTGTGTATATCAGTGGGAAAGCTAAAACGACGTCGTTCGTTCTGATTTTAATTTTTTTTTTTTAGTGTGATTGTGTTGTGTTGGGTTGGGCTGGGCTGCTACTTGCTTGCTAGTGGACTCTGGACTGTGGACTTGGATCGGTCGGTGTTTGGTACCGTTGGGCCATAAAACCTGCACCGAACCGATCCGTAACAAACCACCGGAAACCGGATTACTAAACCGGCTTGACCCGTTAAACCCGTCCGTTTCGGTTTGCCTTGGGCCGGATTCCACGGTTTCGGGCGGAACCAACTTTTTTGTCCAGCGCTCACTTAATGTTGTGTTTCTCACTGATCTAGAAATAGGATGATCGAAACTTATACAATGGGGTTGTTATTCATACGACCAAAACATTATTGTCTCAACCACCCCAATTAATGGTACCGTAGACATTTTGACAGAATATTCAAAAACTTAACGTGGATACAATTTCAGCATTGTGTAGAAATTACCAAATGGGAACTATATATTGAGCCAACTTGTTTGACTTGAAATTTTATTCAATGAAAGATAACGATAAACGATTGATTAGTCTTCAATGATTGGCTGAAACAGATAGCTCAGACCTACCAAACTCGTTTTGGATTTCACATCTTTCTATATTTAGCAAAGAAGTACCAAAAGTTGCATAGAAGAAAACCATAATAATGTCTGAATTGAAAATGAACCAAAAACAGAAGCATTTTGTTCTAGTACATGGTGTTAGCGTTGGAGCTTGGAGTTGGTACAAGCTTAAACCACAGTTAGAATCTGTAGGTCACAAAGTCACAACATTTGACCTTGCAGCTTGTGGCATCAACACACACAAAATTGAAGATGTTCATACTTTTGCTGAGTATGCTAAGCCTTTGTTAGAGTTCTTAACCTCACTTGATCCAAATGAAAAAGTGGTTCTTGTTGGACATAGCTTTGGAGGAATGAGTATAGCTCTTGCAATGGAAAAATTTCCTGAAAAAATTGAAGTTGGAATTTTCTTAGCTGCTTTTATTCCTGATACACAACACAAACCATCATATGTTCTAGAACAGGTGATAATTTATTCTTTTTATATAGTAGTACTTAAATATTAGATAGAATTATTGTCAATTAATTTGTCTAAGCTAATAGATTAGAATATTGTTAATTTTCTTGGTGGAAATAAGTATGTAATTGATCTAGATCTTTACCATAACTAAATCACAGATTTTTACCATCAAATGTAAATGTAAACTAGGATATGATGAGAATATTTTTGTCCCAAAAAATTGATTGAATAAATATATAAATGTATTTAGTTTTTTAAATTAAAAAATACGTCAACAGCAGGGTTCGAACCTGCGCGGGCGAAGCCCAACAGATTTCAAGTCTGTCTCCTTAACCACTCGGACATATTGACTGATGATCTTTGCTTTAAGTTGGTTAATATTTATTAGTTTAGTTATAATCTCTATATAAAACATAGCTCATTATAGTCAACTTTTCTCTTTTTTTTTGTTGATATCTATCATGCTTCTCAACACAAATCACAGTCACACTGTGATTGTGGAGACAAAAATTTGAGCTATAGTGTCATGAGAGTGAATAGAAAATTAGATTTCTCATTAAAACCATGATAAATTAGATTTAGGGTTAAATAAATAAATAGTCTCTTTAAATATACAAACATTTGATTTTAGTCCTCCTAGAATATTCCTTAGATTTTTGGTCCCTCTAAAATTTTTCATCTATGAAATTAATCCCTGCTCTACATTGGGTATTACACTAGAGGGACTATTTATTTATTTAACCCTTAGATTTATATTTCTTTGTACAAATGTTTATGTATGTTAAATTTACCTGATCTGACTTGGATCATTTTGTGATATGGATAGTATATTGAGAGATACCCGGTTACTGGATGGTTAGACACTGAGTTTTCATTTGGTGGAAACAAAATGCTGTTGCTACCTGGCTCAAAGTTCTTGTCTACTAAGTTCTTTCAACTCTGCTCCATTGAGGTACTTAATTGTGGCATCTATATGTGCAGTTTTTACATAGAGTAAATAGCAAGTAATTTTGTCCCCTAAATATGCAAGGCCCTGTCATTAAAGTCTAAAATATATCGAAATTACAAACATATTTTAGTGTACGATTGTGGAGACAAAATAATATGAAACAAGATATAATTGTATTGGTAATATTTTTTACGTTCAAGAGTAAAAAATGTTTTTTAGTATTTTTTTATTGTTTATATTCTGGACAAAAAATTGTCGTGTAGTTTATAACGAACAAGAATTCTTGTTTTTGTCCCAAAAATCATAAGATGGTACTATTGTGACGGTGCCCCATTGTGGAGTATGCAGGATTTGGAATTGATGAAGATTTTAATAAGGACAGGATCACTTTTTCTTGAGGATTTATCTGAAGCAAAAAATTTATCCAAGGAGGGATATGGGTCGGTTCCACGTGCTTGTATTGTTGCAAATGATGACTTGGCCATTCCAGTGGAGTATGAACAATGGATGATCCAAAATGCTGGGATTGATGTGGTCAAAGTGATTAATGGAGCAGATCATATGGCTATGCTTTCTAAAACTCAAGAACTTTGTTTATCTCTACTTGAGATTGCTGATAAATATGCATGCTCAAGTCAATGATATTTAGGGGATACATTTGAACCGAAATTTAACTAGTATGTTGTAGTAAATTGAATAATGTTTTCCTAAGAGACTCATTTTTTTGTAGCACCTAAGAGACTCATTTTTATTCATTGTATGAACTAATAAAATTGAGAATTATTTTACTTGACAAATATAGTTCTTGAGCCATCATGTTATATATAAAAGTAAATTACACTCTCATTCCTTCAAAGATGCTTGAATTACACACACTTCTCTCCTTTTATGTTTAAATATACACTCTCCTCCCAAAAAGAAAAATTTATACCCCCTCTCCTATAAGATGTTTGAATTACAACTTCCTCCCTTATTAATTAAATATGAACTACATTTTAATATATTTTAGGTTTGGTACCACATGCATAGGTTTGGTACCACGTGCATATACGGTCGAGTCTAGGAGTATTGCATACATTATTGTGTTCGGTTGATAAGTAGATAATCCCTATAAATATTTATGATTTTGCTTTTAGTCTCTACAAACAAATATCACATTATAATAGAAGAAAATGGAATTACGGTGGCTCTGGGCCGGAATACATGGGTTATTGGACAATAAAAACATTTTTCTATGAATTCGCGAGGATATTTCTTGCTAGAAATATCATTTCCCTTTAACCCACTTGGGTTGGCCAGGTGGTATTGACTTGGAATTTGGGAGTGTGTTCCTCCTCGAGGTCTAAGGTTCGATTATCTCTCGTGCCAATTTAGGTGGATTAGTTTAGCTTCTTCAAAAAAATAAATATCATTTCCTTTTATTTTGTAAGGATTAAAAACGAAAATCTCATAATTTGAAAGGACTATTTACTTAATTAACCCATAAATAATGAGTAAATAGTCAATTTCCCTCCTGAAATTGTAAGTTTCATCAATTACCCCCCTGAAATTAACAAAACTTCAATTACCCCCCTGAAATTTCACAACGTTAGTCAATTTACCCCCTCCGTCAAACTTTTCTGTTAGTGAACATGACGTTTTGCAAATACACCCCCTGAAGTTTTGCACTTATGTGCAAAATGCCCCCCAAACTTAAAAATTTATATTTTTTTTTTCTTAAAAACAAACAATTAATAGTTTTATATTATAGCTAACTATTAATTTTGGAGTTTGGAAAAACTACATACATATATACATCAAAATAGGGAAAAATGTGTATTTTTAAAGTGACAATAATGGTTATTTCTAATAGACAAATTATTATTTTTAGAGGTTTATAAACAAATTAATAATCAGATTTAAATTTATATTTTCTCTTTCACCATCTTAGTCTTTTAACTCCTCCAACTCCTTCAACAATTTGCTCAAACCATTTAAACTACACAACCCCCAATATTAATCCACAAATCATCCCATTATTGTTACTTTAAAAAATACATATTTTTTCCCATTTTGGAGCCTATTTTGATGTATATATGCATATAGTTTTCCCAAATTCCAAAATTAATAGTTAGTTTTAATATTTAACTATTAATTGTTTGTTTTTAAGAAAAAAATAATATAAATTTTTAAGTTTGGGGGACATTTTGCACATAAGTGCAAAACTTCAGGGGGGGTATTTGCAAAACGTCATGTTCTCTAACAGAAAAATTTGACGGAGGTAACGTTGTGAAATTTCAGGGGATAATTGAAGTTTTGTTAATTTCAGAGGGGTAATTGATTAAACTTACAATTTCAGGGTGTAAATTGACTATTTACTCCATAAATAATTGTCCCATTGTTCTTAACAAAGAGCCGCAACCTAGTATCCCTGACAAGGCGTTAGTTGAGGCATGCGTGCGTATGCAAGTGTTTCATGAACAAGCTATGTTTCTCTGTAATAACAGATACTCTTCTGCTCAAAAAATGCAGAATCACAACCTCACTACAAGAAGCGCGTCAACTCCATGCCCTTCTCTTAACCACCACCAACGCCTCTGGCTCCAAATCTGCGTTTTTATACAACAACATCATCTCAATGTATTCACGTTGTGGTTCACTCGAAGATGCTCACCAAGTGTTCGATAAAATGCCTCAAAGAACTCATGTTTCTTATAATGCACTTCTTGCAGCATATTCTCGTGTATCGGAACAACATTGCGTTTACGCCTTTAACTTGTATACCCAGATGGAAAATATGGGTCTTAGGCCTTCAAACATGACGATTACTAGCTTACTGCAAGCAGCTTCATTGCATGGAGATTTGTTGATTGGGTTGTTACTTCATGCTAAGAGTTTGAAATTTGGTTTTTTGAATGATATTTGTGTGCAAACTAGTTTGCTTAATATGTACTCGAGTTGTATGGATTTGAGTTCGGCTGAATCGGTTTTTTGTGATATGAATGAAAGAGATAATGTTGCTTGGAATTCTTTGATTTTAGGATATTTGAAGAATGATAAGATTGAGAAAGGTGTTTATCTATTTATTGAAATGATGTGGGTTGGTTTTACACCAACCGTATACACATTTTGTATGATTTTGAGTGCATGTAGTCGTCTGAAAGATTATTTTTCTGGGAGATTGATTCATGCACGTGTAATTGTCGGGAATGTGTCGCCGGATTTACATCTGCAGAATGCACTTGTTGACATGTACTGCAATGCTGGTGATACACAAACGGCGTATATGATTTTTAGTAGAATGGAAAAGTGGGATTTAGTTTCTTGGAATTCTATGATTTCTGGGTATTTTGAGAATGAGGATGGAGAGAAGGCGATGAATTTGTTTGTCCAGTTGAAGGCACTGTGCTTCCCTAAACCAGATGACTATACATATGCTGGGATTATATCTGCAACCGGTGCATTCCCGTGTTTCAGTTATGGAAAACCTCTTCATGGTCAGGTTATTAAAGCAGGATTTGTAAGAAGCGTGTTTGTGGGAAGCACTCTAGTATCGATGTATTTCAAAAATCAAGAAACTGAAGCTGCTCTGCGTGTATTTTGTTCAATCCCAGGAAAGGATGCTATTCTCTGGACTGAAATGATAACTGGTTATTCCAAAATGGCTGATGGAATGGGTGCAATTAGATGCTTTTCTGAAATGCATCATGAAGTTCATGAGATTGATGACTACGTTCTCAGTGGAGTTTTGAGTGTTTGTGCTTACCTTGCAATTTTAAGACAAGGTGAAATAATTCATTGTTATGCTTACAAATTGGGTTATGATGTTGAAATGTCTGTTTCTGGAAGTCTAATCGATATGTATGCCAAAAACGGTAACCTTGAAGCTGCTTATTTGGTATTTTCTCAAGTTTCCCACCCAGATTTGAAGTGTTGGAACTCAATGCTTGGAGGATTTAGTCACCATGGAATGGTGGATGACGCATTGAAACTCTTTGAGGAGATCATTAAACAAGGTCTAGTTCCAGATCAAGTGACTTTCTTGTCTTTATTGTCTGCATGCAGCCACAGTAGATTGGTTGAGCAAGGAAAGTTACTATGGAATTATATGAGCAGCATTGGTTTGGTTCCTGGGCCTAAGCACTACTCTTGCATGGTAACTTTGTTGAGTCGTGCGGCATTATTGGAAGAAGCAGAAGAAATCATCAACAAATCACCTTATGTTGAGGACAATGTTGAATTATGGAGAACTTTGCTAAGTGCCTGTGTTATAAATAAAAATTTGAAAGTGGGAGTTCGTGCGGCAGAAGAAGTTTTGAGATTCAATGCAGAAGATGGTCCAACACTTATTTTGCTTTCTAATCTTTATGCTGCTGCAGGGAGATGGGATGAAGTTGCTGAAATAAGAAGAAATATGAAGGGATTGATAATGGAAAAAGAACCTGGGTTAAGTTGGATTGAGGCCAAGAATGACATTCATGTGTTCTCTTCTGGAGATCAATCACACCCTAAGGTTGATCAGGTGCAGGCTGAATTGCACAGGCTTAAAGGAAATATGATTAGAACAGAAAATGATGACAGTGAGGTACAAAATGCATGCTATATGGGTTACAGAAGCTAAGCCTATTCTTTAGAGGTGGAATTAAAAAACAAATGTATATAAAGGAATCCTTTCCACAAAAAAAAAACGTATGTAAAGAGAATGAAGTTTTAGAGGTTAAGGGTAGTTTTCCATGATTTTTCACTTAATATAAATTCGATTTTCCTAATGTCGAATTGGCCGCTCTAGACAAGTTCATAAATCTTCTTAGTTCTTGCACAACTTTCATCTCTCAGCACATTTCTATTAGCTGAATTTGGCTACAAACTAACTTACAAGGTGCTACAAAAAGGAGAATATTTCTCAGTTCTCAACCAAATTAACATACTTTGTGTCTTGAGCTAATGCTTTTAAGTTATGTGAATAATACACGTCGTAAAAATTTAACATGTATTTTGAATCAGTGAGTAGATTTTTGTATTAAAGCAATTCAAGTCAAACCCACAAACTTCCCTATTTTCTTCTTTTTGATGGAAACTCTCATGTTATTATTCCATATATACGTCTAATTTTCATAAAACAAATCTGATATTTTATTGAGAGGAAGAGAAATCCTATAATATTATGAAATATTATAGTAATAACATTGTAGGGAAGAGCGAGCTTAAATGCGGATACATATTCAGCTACAGCTAAGATTGAAATATTGATTCATTATTCCTTAAAAAAAAAAAATTTGATTCATTATGATGATAATTTAGTCTGACCTCAACATTGTTGAGAAATGTTATTTAAACTTGATTTAATTATATTGTCCGATATTTTAAGTGACTTTTGAAGAAAAAAATCAATTAAAAGAAAATTAATTTTCAAATTTACTTATAACTTGGGGTATAGATTCAGTTTAAATATAAATTTGTTGAAAAATCAAGTTGGGTAGTTTTTTCTAGAAAAAATGTTTGATAAAAAAATAGTTAACGGTAGTTAATTTTTAAACTGCTTTTATAATCACCCAATAATCTCATTAAACTTTTGAAGTCACTCAAATGGTCAAGTGATTCACACTCCAGTTCAAAGTAAAGCTGCCGCTACAACATTAACAATGCCTACTCTGCGAAAGCGAAGTCGCAGAGAAATTGTTGAGAATCCTCCTCAATCTGAAATTGAAATCCCGATGAAAGATCACAAAAACAAAAAGTCTGAATACGAGCTCTCAAGAGAAGAAAGAATCCGAGAAAATCGTGAAAGAATGGGAAAATTGGGTCTTTTCGACATTTCGCTCTCCCTCAAACCTAATCCACCTTCACGTCCAACCGCATCCAAGAAGCCCAAATCCCCTGTTTCTCTCAAACCATCTCGTCGATCTACAAGGTTCTTCCATTTTCACCCTCAAAATTCAATCTTTGATTATATCTACCATAATCCCAACTATTCTTTTTTTTTTTTCTTTGGTTTTCAGATTGCAGAATGTTGCTCCGATTCGTTACACTGAAGAAGCAATTAACAAGAGAATTTACTGGAAAAAGAAGGTGAAGAAAACTCCTTCCAAATTAATGCCAGACAGCTACACGTGGTTGAAATACGATCGTAAACAGATCAAGGGCTCAATAAGGTATCTATGTATTTTACAAACTTCATCTAACTAACCAATTAGTCCTTAACTTTCTGGGATGCAAGTCCCTAAAAAAATACTTTACTTGGTGTGTGTTTGGTATGGCCTTGAAACTTAATCACGTCTGGGTAGAAGCAATGTTTTCCAGCTTCAGCCAAATCACGGTCAAAGTGCAATGGAAATTGGTTTTGGGCTTCCAAATTTTGGAATCAAATTCATATAAAATTGTTAAAATAAAAATATAGATATTTAACTGTAAGCAAATAGTCAAATAAAAGGATTAACTTGAGAATTTAATAGAATAGAAAATAATTTTTGAAATACTTGTAATTTCATGGATTTATTTGAAAGTGTTCTATAAAGGAGAGATTAATCTGGTGGTTTATTCAATCTTGACCGTTAGTTATGTTTTAACTTTTTGTTTAGAACTTGTTTCCAAAAGTTGATTTCTTCTTTGTTTTACTCAGAGATTATTCCGAGTGTAGCACGGTGAATTGCCCAGCGAAGAAATACGAGGATCGTGCACGAGATGATCCAACGGTGGTCATCGTAACGTACAATGGGGAGCACACACACCCATAGTTTTTGAAGAGACATGGGTGGCATTGAGGGAAGAATAGTTGAGATGACACTTCATTTTTATTATTTTTTGTTCATTCTTGTACCAAATGTTGTTTTATCATTAGCATTTCTATCTTCTTGTTGGATAGAATAGCACTTACAAGAAGACAAAGTCGATGGATAAATTGATTATGTCTTCTATTTAGCCAACAACAACAACAAAGTCGATGGATATTTCACACCAATAACATGGTTATAAAAAATGTGATAAGAAGTTAGAAGACACTTTTGTTGTTATATATGTTTCTAGGTTAACTTCTTAAGTAGTTATATGAACCCGTTTGATAATAACGAATTATATCAAGTTTAAAGGATAATTGCTCTACTGCTCAAGAAAAATGTAAACATACAAAATATTATTCATTATTTAAACGTACAAATACTAGGAATCAAATTAGTTTTTGAAGGAGGAATCAAATTAGTTGTTCAGTAAGTTTGAGATTGCAGAATATGAACTCTATATCATATTGTATATGTGCGGCGTCAACTACAAGTTTAATCACCATTCCAAGATAAAAATTGAAGGCCACGTATCCACATTGAAATGTATAACTGTATAAGTAAACCGGAGCCATACAACTGACTAGGATCTGATATCTCTTACAACAATGAATGATGGTTCAGTGCTCAAGCAAACCAAGAAAGAAACTATGACTACAATGTGCCACGAAATAAGCTAGACAAGCTACAATTCAGGAAAATTTATCATTCAAAATCACCTAACCTAAACAAATGTTAAGTAAATCAGTTCAACAGTAACCAACTGGAAATGCCTAATGGAAGAACTGACAACGAACTGAAACAAGCTAGAATCCAGATGCCAATATGCACGACTAGTGTCCTCAATGCGGCGTGTCTGCATTCCAAGACACCAATCAGATAATAGCAAAAGTCATTTTAAGACCATCTAACAAGGAAAGACCAATATTTCAAGTGACACATTCATGTGTTTGGTAGCAGAAAAGGATCCCATCAATTTCATGATTTCAGAAGATTGCTTCTATTAGCGCCGAGCAGTTCTAGATTTCGACCGTGGATTTTTCTGCAATGACATCATAGAAAAGAAGACTTAGAGGGTGCAACCTAACAAACCATTAAAGAATCACAAAACCAGCAGATCACAATGCTTAATTCTATCAAGGTTAACATTTTTTAACTACCAACAGAAATAGTCTATTTAGTAAACCAGAGAGGCTAAGTTTACTTACAGCCCCAAAGCTTGCTCCTGATCCTGTCGCAGCACCTGTGTAAGAAAAAATGGTCAGTATGGTCTGAAGATAACATTAAGAAAGATGAATTAAATCCCAACCACCCTCCTTTTTCTTGTCAAAAAAAAAAAAAAAAACAAGAGGGAGGGAGACATTAATTTTCAATTTATTTTTTATCTCTTGCAGTCAATTTCAATAATAATGCGTCAATTATTTCAATCAGATTTTCAGCATGAACCGGACAAACAAGCTGGTTGGATTGGGAAAGTAGGGAGGGAATTTTCCCTGCTGCTAGATCAAATGACCCTAAAATGCTGTTCCAAAACAAGATTTCTTTTAAGAAGCAAAAGACTTATATTAAGAAAGGAATACAAGGAGTATTCCAACCCAATTAAAAAAGCAACTACAAAGGGTAAAGGTACCACAAAACAAAATCACAACCAAAAAAAAAAAGGATCGCTACTAAAACCTGGACAAACATTGCACAGGATAAACATTCCACTCATAATAGAGGCATGCCGATGAATTAGATCGTGCCAAAAATCATTTCCATGCTTTCACGTAAACTTCATAGTTTAAACCAATTAATGTTGTTATATGATTAGAACAGTTTAAACTGTCACTTATTTGGTTGCCTATATATAACCCAAATTCAATCTCACTCCTATTAACATGTTCATTCTAGGACAAATAAGAACTTTGTAATACAAGGGTTTGTCGTCAGTTCATAACGAGATGCTTCATCTCTTTCTCTTTTACTTATTTAACGAGACTAATATAGGATGAGAAGCTTCATTTCTCTCTAACTAATTTGATGCAGGACTGGTAGAAGTTAAAAAGAAAAATGATAGTTTGAGTAGTGAGTACAATAATTTAATATTTATTGTATGTGATACATGAATTTATTTATAAACTAAATATACGTATAGCCAAGGTTGTCAAAATCGGGACTTCACTTCAGGTCGAAAGGGAATAGCAAAATCGGGACTCATAAAATTGCAATCAAAACCTAGAACCACTCTCTTTACCGGTACAATGACTGGTTTGGTTATCATTATAAAAAGTGGTTTTAATGACCTAATTGCAAACAAAAATTGCTTCATGGAAACTGTATCTCCCCACAAAATCCCAATCTTGCAGGTTAACCCGTTATTCTTTTCACTTGAACCACTCTTGTCCCCAAATATTCCTTAAGAGCCCTAACTTCCCTTAACTTCTTCCTTTAGGTATCCATAGAAGACCTAATTTTGTTCTTTTAAATCCTATATCTTCTGTTCTGCTGCATTAGCCTTGATTTTCAAATCCATCTATAACAGCTATGTATTTTGTGAACACTTTGTACATAAGATAACAAAGAAAAAGTATGACCTAAGAAAGTACCTGAAACATAGGGAGATGGAAAGACTGAAGTTCCAGCCGGAGTTGAGTTAAACAATGGCGTACTATTACCGAACAGAGAGGGAGTTGATGTTGCACCAGGTAAGGATGATGAGGCAGAACCAAAAAGTGAGCCTTGAGGCGTAGAACTAGATGGTGCAGGCCATGAGGCTCCTTGAGCAGGAGTTGTTGGTGTTCCAAACAAAGATGGCGTAGTTGATGGGGCTGAAGACGGTGTGTTAAAAAGAGATGAACCACTTCCTATTGACAAAGACGGAGTTGTTGCAGCGGTCTGTTGGGAAACCAATGCTCCTTGAGTTCCTGAACTGGAAAACAACCCAGCAACTTGAGTTGAGGGTTGTGAATTTGCAGGTAAATGCAATGTAGGGTGAACTCTTTTTGATGCTGCTTCTTGTCTTGCAGTTTCTCGCCGATCAGCCTCTAGAAATGGATCATTCACCTCCCCTCGACGGCGCTGATCAGCTAGGTATGCTGTTTTCATGGATTCCATGTACTGGTGAATGCTCTCCACCTGAGCATTATTCAATAACAGGTTATTATTACCATAAATTAGAATTGGTAAAGATTTTGGACCATAATTTTATATATGTGCTTGAAATTTTTGAACAAGAGGACAACCACGTGTTATCATCTCTAATACACCTGAATTCTGTTCTTGTTTGTTACAAAAAACAAGAAATGAAAGATGGTGCAAAGGTGTAGCATTTTCATAGTAATTGTCATTTTACAGATAAAACAATGAAGACTGGCTCCTTACAAGAACAGAAAGCAATGGAAATTCAGAAGGAAATATAAGAAAAGCAATAAAACAATGAAGACTAGCTCCTCCAAGAACGGACACTAAGGAAAATAAAGGAAATATCAGAAAAGCAACGTTTTCTCTGCCCTATGGCATTAGCCCCCCTATGATCAAATAATTATCTGATCCTCCCATTTCTCCAAGCTCCCCCATGAAATCCCCCCTCTCCAAATGGGTTCCACATCCCTTCGCCAATATCCTCCAACTACCTGTCCATTTTGTTGGACACCGTGTCGCCACCTTTTCCTCATAATATACTTCTCCAAACACATTTTCATTTCTTCCCTTCCTCTCTTCCTTCTCTGGTAAACTTGACTTATCCATGACTTAGAGATCCATCATAGTTGCATATTGAGAATATGTAATGACTTCAAATTTAAATTAGTGTATACTATGCACGTAGATATGAGCCAAATGAATGAACTACAGGGTGGAATCAGTTTTAACAAAAGAGCTTATAACTTGACATAAACAAATGGAAGAAAAAAAGTCTTTTGGCAACTTAAATTGAAAAAATGATAAAAACAGAAAAGATACAAGTGATTAAAGTATCAAGATTCAAAAGTTTCATGTCATATTCCAAAAAGTAACAACAAATAGATAGAGTTTAATCCATAAGATTCATAACAAAGTGCATACAGTCATAGCTGTATGGTGCGATATCATTTTAAAAAGATATATTTGTTTCTCTTTACCTTTGCAGCCACGTGAACAAAAAAGTCATGTACATTTGTCATGACTTTGGGAAGAGATTGCAATAACGAGGATCCATTACTGGAAGCATTTTTTTCAGATTCTAGGAGAAGCAGCTGCTCTAACTCTTGAATCCACTGATGACATTCACCAATATATTTCTCAAATCTAAGAATTGTTTGCTGTAAAAAGGGTGATGGTTTCTTCGGAAGACCACTGTAGAAATCAAAAACGGGCACCATAGATGTAGCTGGTGGTTGGCTGTTCAAACTAGGTGTTGTTGCTCCAGGAGTCTGTGATGGGGCAGTGGCACTTGATGCTCCCCCACTAGGATAATGGAACCTTGGACGTAGGATCATAAAGGATCGAACAGCAACCTCTGTATTACGTAACATATCTTTAACAGCCGACGTTAATTCCTGTAGCAAAGTTTTCTGCCGTTCCATAGCAGTGCTGATTCCACCAAGTTCCTATTCAACATCAGAGAATATATGTTATTTCATGAACAGATGACATTAAGCACAATATTAAGAGAGAATGGAGCATTCAATCATTTCAAAATATTGGTAGAATGAAAAAAACTGCTTAACAATAAGTAAAAAGTAAACAGAAATAGAACAAAGGATTTCAACCACATCATAAAAAGCCTGCATGCTTAAACATCTCTAAAAAGTAGGCTTGTAAGTCTGGTCAGTGGCATTTGATGCATCCATTTCAGAATGTTAATAACCACACACTTCCCTTAGATGACAAACAAGATTAATTCAATGCTCAAAGATCGTGTTATTTGAGGGAACATACGTTGATAGGACCGGGGGTCTGGGCCTAAGCTCAACAATTAAGCTAAATAAGGAAGCTAGAGAAGGAGTAGCATTGACAAGTCATATGACTCCACCGGAGTGGAATGTCTACACGACTAGAGCGAGAGAGGTGATAAGGAAAGGCATTGAGAAACATGGTTACTGGTTAGGAGTATCCGATACTTTAAGTGAGCTTCTGCTCCATTTCCTACTTAATACAAACAGATTATCTTTTCTCAATTCACAGTTCTATCATACCTTCTGCCCAAATGAACTACTAATTAAATTTCATATGATTCCTTCACAAAATAAGAGAAAGCAAATCACAAAAGTTAAGAGCAAACTATCAATTAATTGTGATATAACTTCCTACCCATTCTATACTATCGAAACAGGAACTAATAGAAATTTAAATTTTTCCGTGGCCAACAAAGGATGGTATAGTAATATGTATGTTGTTTCTGTTAACAGACAAATAATAGAAATGGACAGCATTAGGCTCTTGTTTAGCTGCACGCAAAACTCTAGTAACAATAGCTATACTGTTAATTGTCAGCAGAACATGTTTAACATATAAATTCAAACCAAATCATACACATTAAATTTATTTCCCCGTAACTAGAAAACATTAATCCTTATACTTATATCGTGTCTATTTAGCATATAAATTTGAGGAAAAAAGTCATAAAACTGCACACTTTTTTGCCTATATGGTCTAAGAGATAACCTGAACAATGTGGCTAGCATCAACCTCAAATCCATCGTTGGAAACAGACGAATCATAAAGACGATTACACTGATCAAGTCTTTGACTTTCATCTCTATATTCCAATACCCGTTCTCTGTATAACAACATATAACAGTAATTAATGAACTAAAATCACAACATAACAATAAACCATGAAATAAAAAACCTAACTTTACATTGAAAATTAAAACATACTCAATCTGAAGTAGAAATTTCTGCGAATCAGGATGTAGATCTGCCCAATTGGTGCTGTAACTCGCAGGTGTTTTATCGTTCGTGAACAAAAACAACTGTTGCTGTTGTTGTTGCTGTGCTTGAAATTGTTGCTGTTGAAATTGTTGTTGTGGTTGAAATTGTGGTTGTTGTGGCTGGAATAAACTACTCTGTTGTTGAAAAGGAGATTGTTGTTGTTGTTGTTGTGGTTGAAACAGAGTTTGTTGCGGTTGAGATTGTTGAGGAGTTGAGAAATTAAACGCCATTGTGAAAATCGAAATCAAGAAGAACCCTAGTTAAACCCTAGAAACAGAGGGAATGAAATTGAGAAGGTGAAGAAGCGCGTTGAATGCACGCGCGCAAGAACGCGACTTGATATGGAACTTGAACTCGAAATTGAAATTGTTACGAATTCATGTTGAAGAATTGAGATTGAGGAATGAATCTTTGATTATGAACCAAATTCTCAAATCCCGCGTTCAGAGTGAAACACTGTCTTGTGTGCTCAAAAATAAAAATAGGTTTTTTAACGTCTTAGTCACGTTGCGATACTTTGAGTCAAACAACAAGACAAGAGTTCGCGTTACTTTTAAAATTTAGCATTATTATTCAATAAAATATTTATTTTGTGAAAAGAAGCAAACTATTTATATTATTTTTCTTACAAAACTTAAAATATGTTTGATCCTTGTTTCCCAAAAATATATATATATGTTTGATCCGCAAAAAAAAGTATTGAAACTTAAAAAAAAAAAAAATATTGAAAAAAAAAAACACAAACGGAATCACGCAACATAAGACATAACAACTAACTTTTATGTTCTTTCTTAAAAAAAAAAACTAACTATTATGTTCTTGTCAAAAAAACCAACTTTTATATTATTGAACAATTTTTTTGTCTTTTACTATCTAACACAATTTTAAGTTTATTTAAATTATCATCAAATTAAACAAATGTTTGTTAATGAGTTCCATCAAAAAACAAATTATTAGATTGTAGAATTCCATCAAAAACTATTAGAATATAAAATATTATTATGGTATTAGAGTCTCTCAAAGATTCATTGGACATTTTTCTGTGTTTCAAGTTGATGCTCGACGTTTGTCACAGTGAGTTGTTGGTGTGTGGATTTGTTCTGTATTGGCGGTTGGATTCATGCCTCAGTCCTCAAGGATTAGGTTCGGACACACATCATGTGTTTTTACAATTTGGTTGTATTCGTGCAGGGTTTGTTGCGTTGTGCATGTGGTGTGTGTTCATGTTCATTTGCTTGATGTTTTTGACATGGTTTATCCTTTTCGGTGGATTCCACTTTCATGTATTGGTGGTGTGTGTGATTTCTGTCAGAGTGAAGGTACGCTTTTGTGTGAATTTAATGATTCAGATTTTTTGTCCCCTAGTCTATGCATTTTTTTTATTTTAATCTACTTTTCTTTCCCTTATAAATGCACAGTATTAAATATAGTGTTAGATATGTTTTTGATATACCTTTTGTTTTTAACATAATTTTCGTTTTAGTCTCCATAAAAAATTTCTTCAACTTTTAGTCTCTAAAGATTTTTCATCATCACTCTTGGTTCTTGCTTTCAAGCCAATTCATGTGTTTCATTCAAAATTTTGATTTTTTTTTCGCAATCATGTTCAAAACACTATAAAAAACTTCTAAAAAAATAGATTTTTTTTTTTCACAAAACATATTAAATATGAAATTTTATGTTTATGGTGTTTAAAAATTTATGTTTTTGTCCCAAAATATTTTGTTAAAAAAATTATAATTTTTGTTGGAGAGATATTTTTATAATATTATAAACATTCATTCAAAAGTTCATTCAAAAATCTAAAAGGTACACGCGAGCCTCATCTCAAAAAATAGGGTGCATACAACCTCACTTAAAAGCAAAGACTAGAAACGTGGACAAACAATATTTTTCGACAAAATGTCCAAAAATAAAATAGGGAGATTAAAACAAGAAAAAAAATTAAAATATTTTTTTTAGTTAATGTGATATTGGTACGAAGTCTCCATCATCACTTAACAATAGCTAATCTCTATTAAGTTAACTCCCTCCGCCCAACTATTTTTTTTTTCTTAAGTATGGATCAAGAATCAACTTCTACCATATTCTTAAAGGACTCAAATCCTTTAACATTTGAAGTCTCACTCCTTAAAAAAAAATAAAAAAAATTGAAGTCTCACTATCCATCCATTATTAATAAAATTAAAATATTTTATAAAAGTTAAAAACATATTTTTAACCAAGGCCATTAATTTTGGACATTCTCTCTTCCCTCCCATTACCATAGTCTCCTCCACTTCGAAATTCCATATCAAACCCACTCACTGAACTTGACCGTTGAAGTCTCACTGTCCATTTCACACTTCAAAACCTAAGCTTATATCATCATCATCAATGCCTCCTCTACAAAAACGAAATCGAACTGAAATCGACAATCCTCAACCAGCAATCACAATGAACAATCATCAACACAAAATATCTGAATACGAACTCTCAAGAGAAGAAAGAATCCGCGAAAATCACGAAAGAATGGGAAAATTGGGTATTCTCGACATTTCACTTTCCCTCAAGCTCAAACCTAACCCACCTTCACGCAGAACCCCTTCTAACAACCCTAAATCCCCAATTTCTCTCAACCCTTCTGGCCCATCTCGCCGATCTTCCAGGTTCTTCCATTTTTGCCCTAAAAATTCAATCTTTCATATGTTTAGCTAAAACCCAACATTTTTTTGTTTGATTTTTGTATCATGCAAAAAACCCATCATTTTTTATGTTAATTTTGTTTTTAGGTTGCAGAATGTTGCTCCAATTAGTTACTCTGAAGCGCAAGTGAAGGGAGAAAAGCGTGAGAAAAGTACTAGGATTGTGATAAGAGAAGGTCCTCAACCTGAGATTTACACTAAAGAACATGAGAAGCTTTTGGGGAACACCGAGAAAACTTGGGAACTTTTTGTGGATGGTGTTGGGAAAGATGGGAAACGGATTTATGATTCTGTTCAAGGAAAATCTTGCCATCAGTGCAGGTAAAAGTTACTACTTACTGTATATGAAATTGATCATGAATGGTTAGTTGGTTACCATTTATTTAATTTAATGTTTGAATAGCACTTTCTAGATATGATTTATTGTTATTTTTTTGCTAGAAATAATAACATGCTACTACTATTTTTTTTGTGCTTGTATTTAATGTACTAAGTGATATAGTGTAGGATAGAAATGCATCAATTTAATTTCTGTTGGAAAATAAAATGACACTATCTATGAGGATATGATTAGAAATGACAATATTAGACAGAGAGTTGGGGTAGCACCTATAGTGAAGAAGATGGTGGAAAACAGGCATAGGTGGTTTGGACACGTAGAGAGAAGACTTGTGGATTCTGTAGTAAGGGGAATAAATTAGATGGAGGATAGTCAAACCACTAGAGGAAGAGGAAGACCTAGAAAAACTATAAGAGAAACTATTAGGAAAGATTTACAGATTAGTTACTTGGGCCAAAATATGGTTTATGATAGAACATTATGGCATAATTTTATCCATGTTGCTGACCCCACTTAGTGGGATAAGGCTTGGTAGTTGTTGTTGTTGATGGGTTTTAGTTGGAGTTTTCAGTAAGTGCATTTCAACAGCTTGTAGCAGAGTTTTGCTGGTTCTTGACTCTTCAACCTTGGAATAATGTTCATTGTTTTATGGAGTGTACCGGCACCTTCTTCAGGTAGAACAATAGTGTGATAAGTGATAATGTTATTTGGTTTTCTAAGGATTCTTATGCAGTACATCTGGTTCTAGTGATTCCAAAAGAGAGGATAGTGTACCAGAATTTGTACAACCCACTATTGTTTTGCGATTTAGTACGAAGTGTTGTCAAATAACAGCGATAGTGTTGCAGCACAGCGAAATTTGAACAAACCACTTTTTTTTGCGATCCACAATTGACAACACTGGTGGTTGACCATTTTATTGTCATGAATTTGTTGAAAGTTTAACCTTGTTCGAGTTTAATTTAGCTAAATAACTGTTAAATGTGACCTGAATAAACTTGATTTTTTTTTTAAGAAGACGAATAAATTTGATTAAGGTATGCTTGTTTCAAGATATGCAACAACAATTCTGCTAGCGTGACTTTGGGGATATTACATGTTCTAGTTTGGAACATGTGTTCTTTTAAACAATCTGGGTATTATTGCCTACTTTTCATTCCTATTATGTACAGGGTGGTCATCAAATATTTTTGTTCGAATAGAAGATAATTTAAAATTCAACCCACTGTAACTTTCTATTACCAGTCACCACCCATTCTAGCACATTTTTTTTCCCTTCTATTTTTGGACTAAATAAATTTTAGAAACATTATTTGGAATATTATGTACCAAACACATATGTGTATTGTACTTGGAAACAATATTGCTGGTAGTGGTATTATGATCAATTTCATTCCTGAGAATATGAATATGATCCTATAACTTGAAACAAATTTCTCTATATGTAAGACATCTTTCTGGTTTTAACTTTTAATCCGCTAATATTACATACAAAAAGAATTTGATATGCTTTTTACCAACTGATAACAATTTGGGCGGTCATGTCGAAAAAAAGTGCCAAACACTTGATCACTGAGTCAGGGGAACATATTGGGAATGTTTATTCTAGCAAGGGAAGTGACATTGACACATGTTGAGGTGTGGGGGACGTGGTAGTTATGCTATTGAGGAGGGGGAAGGGGATTTTTTACAAGGTGGTCACTAAGAAGGGGGTACTGGAGAGTTAAAAGCAAAGATTTTTTTATGCCAGAGTGTTTGGCTTTTAGACCTGGGTCCTGAACTCTTTAGAGCTGTGGAGTATTTTGTTATTATGTTCAGAATTTTTTTTTTTATTTTTTTTTTTAACTGTGGACTTGGATTGAGGCACTCTTGTGAAGTTACATTCATTAGCAGTGAGTTTCCTTTCTTTTTTACCTCAAATCATAAGCTTTGTCCATAACCTTGCCTCATTTATGTGGCCAAGTTGACACAGTCTATTTTTACCATGCCTCATTTGTGTGATCTATCCATCTAATTTCTTGATGAACTTGCTCACTGAATGAAAACAATGTCTTGTAGGCAAAAAACTCTTGGTTATCGAACACGCTGTTGCGAATGCCACATGGGCCAGGGGCAGTTTTGTGGAGATTGCTTGTACATGAGGTATGCTTTCCACATATTTTCCCCCTAACATATGTATGATGGTAATCGATATTTGAGTCTCCCTGTGCTTGATTTGGTTGGACAAATTAGGATAATGTTGATGCTATAGTTTCTAGGTTGATATTTTTCCTATCTTTCTTGATTTCTTGAATAGTAAAACAAGTTGTAGACCACTTTGGTTGGATGTCTCATTTCAGTTGCACTTGTACACGAGGATGTCTTTGCAAATATGCCATTTAATTTGAACTATATAATGCTGTCTTTGGGTTCTTTCTTGGATATGTTTCAACTCTGGCATAATTATGAATCACAAATACTGAAAATGGTTCTAGACATGTTTCCATGTGTAGATTAGAATTTAATAATACCTTGGACCTGATACGGCACGTTGTTTTCTTATCATGTTCTTGTAGATACGGGGAGCATGTAATAGAAGCCTTGGCGGATCCAACTTGGAAATGCCCACGTTGTCGTGGAATTTGCAACTGTAGCTTATGCCGTAAAGCTAAAGGATGGGAGCCTACTGGGAATCTGTATAGAAAGGTTACTCATAATTCTTGGCTAAAATTGTGTTACTTTTTTTCAAAAGATTGAGTTGTAGCTAAGCTCAAATATCTCCTTATTTTAGGTATTGCAGTTGGGATACAAATCAGTCGCACACTACCTCATCCAAACTCGTCGCTCAGATACAGTTGTTGAGATAAATGATGATACTTGCAACCCAGTTTTAGATACAGATGTTGAGAAAATTGATGATGCTTCCATCCTAGTTTCAGATACAGATGTTGAGAAAATTGATGATGCTTCCAACCCAGTTTCAGTTAAAAGGTCTCTACCTTTCTCTGATGAGGTCAATGAGAATAAGCTTGGACCAAAGCAGTCTCTAGCTAAAGCTGAAACTGATGGGGACGAGGTTGTCGCAAAGAGATCATTGATTTTCCCTGGTGATCAAGATAAGCTTGAAAAAGTTGAAGGTTCGGATAGCGTCATGCTACTTGCTTCTTCTACCAGACCAAGCCCAGACAGTATTGCTGGAAGACTTAGGTCTAGGGTCAAAAAGCCATGATGATTATAGTTTCTTTAATTTAAGCCGAGCTATGTTAAGAGAACATTGTGTTTTGAAATTATCTAACTTGATAATTTTGGGAAGAAAACCTCTTTTGCCATAGTAACAGTAGTATCAGCATGTGAAACACTTAAGCACCAACCACTGTTGATTTTAATTGAAGAGTAGTGGTATTATGTGCATTTCTCAAAATATATTCAGCACATCAAAGATCAGTGGCCATATTTTGAATGTCTGGCATTTTTTGCTTGAATCCTTTCACAAACTACTGGAGTTATGTCAAGTGGGCAATTTTTATTTGACATGTTTGAGTCTCACGAGAACAATTAAATATAATAAAGATAAACAATTTAATCATCAAGGTCAAGTTATTATATGAAATTAGAACACACTTACTTGATGAATGAAACCATGATTACCCGGACTCGTTGAGATTTGAGACAAAAGTCTTCCTTTTCCTTTCACATGCTCCAGATTTAGGGTTTCCAATGGGGCAAACCACTAATGAGCATAATAGTCAGAGTGAGTGATGACAAAGGCGACCTAACATTTCTATTTATAATCGTGCAACCCTACGTACACCCTTAATATATGCAATGCTATGGCACCCCACCCTATATAGATATTGTTTGCCCCAGTAAATCTCATCTAAATTTAAAAAATTGATATTGGCCACCTTAAACATAAATGATCACACATTACAAACGAATTAATGGCATGTAAATTATAGTAACATTTAGGCTTAAATATGTTTTGATCCCTATAAATATATCAATTTTTTGTTTCAGTCCCTCTAAAATTTGCTTCAACTTTTAGATCTTATAAAATTTTCAATCAACACTGTTGATCTCTCTTTTTAAGTCAATTTTTTTTAGTGTTTGATGAAATAGTGCAGAATATTGTAAAAATCTCTCCCAAAAAAATTAATTTTTTTTAACAAAAACATAAATTAAATATGAATTTTAACCGCCAAAAATGTAAAATTCATATTTAAGTCATGTTTTGTTATAAAATATTTAATTTTTTATGGGAGATATTCTTATAATATTATAAATTTTTCTGCAAAAATATGAATTTTACATATAAGTTTACTTTAAAGGGAGACCAAAAGTGAATATGAAAAACTTTTGGAAGACTAAAAATCGAATCATAATATTTAACCCTAATATTTGTTTCATTATTGCTCTATTAATTATCAAAACACAACCTGCTTGAAAGAAAAACCAAGACAACACTATCTGACTTACAAAAAAGATGTTAAGGTAACTAAAAGTAGCAAGTTTTTATTGAAACCAACAATTATTTAATAAAAAGTTATATATTTAATACAAAATGTTCAAGTTCCAATATAAAGTTACTATTTTAAATTTTTTAACATGTGCAAATTTGCACATGATAGAAAAACCCTACAAAAAATTATAACGTGTTTCATTCTTTGATTTTATTCTATTTTTTCGAAGAAAAATACCGATAGGCCATTGAATAGTGAAATAGTCAAAGTTAGCTTGTTTACTTTAAGGGAAAAAATTATCGACCATTATCACTATATTTGGATCCACTAAGCATTTTCCTTTAAAAAGTTAGCTTCAAAAATATAACAATAAAATTAAATTAACTAAATGTATGACTGTATAACCAAGCAATTTAAATTAAGTGGTTATTGAGATCAATCAAGAACGAATTATATAAGAGAACCCGAGTTTGAGTTCGCTCACAATATTTTTACTAGTTTGATAGCTTTATAAAATATTGTATTCTTTTGGAGAACATTATAAACATTGTTGTTAGTTCTCCAAAAAATATCATGATTTTGATTGGTAGTTTTTGTAAGTATTTGCCTTGGCAACATATAAGATTTTTATTCTTCACTTAACTAAATTTTATATAATTGGTAACTGTAGAAAAAAGTTACTGTTGATCGATGTTGTTTATCACATGTTATATCTCCGCCACCTTTTAATATTTTCAGGCTCCGTCTTTGATCATGGATGATTTATGATTGAGTAAATAGGCAATTACCCTCCTGAAATTATAAGTTTCATCAATTACTTCTTTGAAATTAACAAAACTTCAATTACTCCTCTGAAATTTCACAACGTTAATCAATTTATCCACTCCGTTAAATTTTTCTGTTAGTGAACATGACGTTTTGCAAATACTTTCTGAAGTTTTGTACTTATGTGCAAAATGCCCCCAAACTTAAAAATTTAAATTATTTTTTTTCTTAAAGACAAACAATTAACGATTAAATATTAAAACTGACTATTAATTTTGGAGTTTGGGAAAACTACATGCATATATACATCAAAATAGGGAAAAATGTGTATTTTTAAAGTGACAGTAATGGTTATTTCTAATAGACAAATTATTATTTTTAAGGGTTTATAGACAAATTAATAATCAGTTTTAAATTTATATTTTCTCCTTCACCATCTTAGTCTTTTAACTCCTCCAACTCCTTCAACAATTTGCTCAAACCATTTAAACTACACAACCCCCAATATTTTCATATGATTTGTTCTTGTTTACACACTTTATAGAAAACTTCATTCTAACTTCTTGTTTGTGCTTCAAGCACGGACAATCATTCATCGTATACAATCTAGCTCACACCACAAAACTTTTACACCGACATATCATACATAGCATATTAAGTAATATTCATGTAAAAAAGACACAAATCATCAGCAAATGAAATATGTGATCGGTATGTATAAAGGAACACTTATTGAAAAATGTCAAACACTTAGACATATATTTCTTTACCTTTGAAATTAATCCACAAATCATCCCATTATTGTCACTTTAAAAAATACATTTTTTCCCCATTTTGAAGCCTATTTTGATGTATATATGCATGTAGTTTTTCCCAAACTCCAAAATTAATAGTTAGTTTTAATATTTAACTATTAATTGTTTGTTTTTAACAAAAAATAATATAAATTTTTAAGTTTAGAGGGCATTTTGCACATAAGTGCAAAACTTCAAGGGCGTATTTGCAAAACGTCATGTTTACTAACAGAAAAATTTGACGGAGAGGGTAAATTGATTAACGTTGTGAAATTTCAGAGGGGTAATTGAAGTTTTGTTAATTTCAGAGGGATAATTGACGAAACTTACAATTTTAAGGGGATAATTGCCTATTTACTCATTTATGATTATTACTTGGTTGTTAGACAATAGACACCATCATCATCTAGGACAAAAATCGCCAAAACCATGGTGTGGGTAAGAATTTTCAACACAAACCTTGTTTTTTTTTTTTATGAACATATTTTGTGGGCTCTAAAGATACACACGACCCTTTTCTCAAAAAACAGGGTGCATGCAACATGACTTAAAAGAAGAGCAATAATATTTGAACAACTATTTGATATAATCTATTTGACAACTTTTATTTTCTCTCTTTTCATTGGTCAAAAACAATGGAGAGAGAAAAAGAAAGAGAGAGAGTAAAAATATTATGTGAGTATGAGAGAGAAAGTTGTCACAAAGTGGTTGTACAAATATCATTTCTCTAAAAGGAAAGACTATAAACGTGGACAAACGATATCCTGGGACAAAAAGTTTGGTTTTTTTTTTTTTTTTTTTGAAAAAATCAAAATGAAATTAAAAAAAACCAAGCAGTTCCCAAGCACAACGTGTGCCTAGGAGACCACTATAAAGTTACAAGATGTCAGTAACACAATAAAACAGAGAAAACACAAGTTAGCCAATGTCCAAACAATCTAAAGGGTTTGGCCGCCACCTTTGCGTACCATAAACAAACATGGCCTTTTTAGCTTTCAACCACCCTAAAGATAACAATTTGACCTTATCTAACAGACGAGGGACTATAGTAACTGTATTATTGAACAAACGGTTGTTACATTCATTTTATATAACCCAAGAAAACAATAGCCAAAGCTGCATGAACGAACTTTTAGCTTTGCCAACACCTGTCATATGAGTAAACTGCACCAAATGATATGCAATAATATTAGAGTCCACTCCAAGAAAACCAATCCATTCGCGCACCTGCTGCCATAAAGATGCAAAAGTAGAGCACGATAATAATAGATGTTTGGCCGTCTCCACGTGACCGCACCCTGAAACACAAAAGATATCATCCACAGGAATAACACCACGAATAGCCAGGTCAGTGTTCGTTGGTAGTCAATCCCGAATGAGCCTCAACGC
The DNA here is from genome assembly GCF_003473485.1 of Medicago truncatula. Classification (NCBI taxonomy): domain Eukaryota; kingdom Viridiplantae; phylum Streptophyta; class Magnoliopsida; order Fabales; family Fabaceae; genus Medicago; species Medicago truncatula. The sequence continues at coordinate 6,874,354 of NC_053046.1, forward strand.
AAAAACAGAGACCTTCAAAGGAACCTGATGATGCCACACCAACTCAAAAGGTATGCCCATCTAAGAATCATCACCGTTAGTTAACAAATCATAGGCACCTCTCACGGAGTACCCCTCAGCAGTATCAGGAAGCCACTCCCATATATCTCCACGCCCACAGCTTACGCTGCCAACTCCACCCCTCCCCACCCTACTCCAGACCCATAGAGAACAAAGTGGCCACTGTAATGGTTTTGTTCTCAGATAAGTCAAACAAACGAGGAAACCGCACACTAATGCGACCAGAACAGAGTCGCAACACCATCACCCACCATCCGCCTAACACTATCACCGAACCACCCTCCACCTATGTCACCGTCACCATCACGAATCCTATCTACCTCCCGCCACCACGAAGAACCACTCTGGCCCCCCACCTCCAACCTCCCACCTACTTCGCCATAACGGGCGACTAAAACATGATACCACAACTCTTCTCTATAAACTAACATCCTCCGACACCATTTACCTAGTAAAGGAACATTAAATTCCTTCAACTTCCTTACCCCCAAACCTACATGCTCCTTTTTAGAACACAATGTATTCCAACCTATCCAAGTAATTTTTCTACAATCCTCACTCCCATCCTGTTATACCCTGTTTTTGGACCTAAAAATACTGGGCCCAATTTCATTTCAAACTTTGTCAATTATCAAATTTCAACTGCACAGTTCAATTTGTCTCTGCCTCGCAGTATTTTCAATCACAATTTTACCTATGTTTTTCTTGCATAAAACCTTTTAAAATGTCTTTACTTGTCTTGTAAGTCATTTAAAAGTGTCTCTGAATCATTACATTGCTTTTTTCTACAGTTTATTTCAAAATTTGCAAAAAGTCATACAGAAGGGTATTTTGGTCATTTCCTGCAGTGGGACCCATTTTCATCCTTGTGACTGTCTCTGAGTCTTTTCAAATTCATTTTTAACTTTCCATCAGTAAACCTTGCTAATTTCATTTCAAACTTGCATCTGAGTCAGTGTCGAGTCAATTTGGCTCTGTTTAGGTCATTTTTAGCCCTAGGGGCATTTTGGTCATTTCACATAAAATTTTGGCATGGGGAGGTTACTTTGAAGTACCTCATTTAAGCCATTGGTTCGTTTTAGTCCGTTTTGTCAGTTTTATTTTTTGTTTCACTTTACGTTTGGTCAAATTTTGTTTTTTATTCAAATTTTATTTTTAATTGCATTTTGGTCCCTCAATTGAGGTCCCAAAATTGCATTTTTTGTCCAAAACTGTTTTTATTTATTTCATTTCGAGTTTTTTAATTTTGCAGTCCAGTCCTTGTCATTTTCACAATTTGCAGATTGGTCCTTAAAATAGCAAGCAGCGCCCAAGTGAGCAAATCCAGATGTCACAATTCTATTGGCTCAAGTGTACACATGTCAGCTATAAAAGCATTGAGTCAGAATCAGAAGCAATAATCACACGCCAACTCATAAACACAAATACAATTTTCTTTTTCTCAGCAACTGAATCAAAACAGAAAAATTTCTCAGATTCATCAAGAACACCAAGAACAAAAACCCTAACCGTTTTCCAGAAACCCTAATTTTCATCAGAATCAACATTTTTTTTATCAATCCTCAGAGATTCGTGTGAATCTTCATCACCGGATTGAAGGTTTTCCTGCAATTCCAAGTGCGAGCTCACATTGAAGCAAGCTCAAGCACTGATCACAGGATTTCCTCGCGTGGATCTAAGAAACATTGAAGCAAGCTCAAGCACGTAATCACAGAGAAGCAGAGAAAGAGTCAGAGAAGATGAAGAATCTGGACCGGTGAAGCAAACAGAATCAAAATCATCAAGAACAGAATCAAGATTTCCAAAGATTTCCTCCATTAAAGGTTTCAACCAAAACCTTAGGTAAAACTCATAAACTTTTCTCAGAAATAATATCACTGTTAAACCTAAAAATCACGCAAGCAAAATAGATCCAAAATTTCCAGAATTCAAAGCCAAAACCGTAACCGTAAACACAAAACCTAGATCCATAAGGATCTAAGTTTTGAAAGCAAAAACAAACATCAAAGAGGTGTTAAACAACGAAATGATGTAGATCTTCAAGGATCTAAACGTTTTCTTTCGAAAAATCAAAATCAAATTCAAAGCCGTACGGCAAATTTCCAGATCTACATCGTTTCGAATTGAATTTGAAAAAACAACTGCTGGATTCGTGTTTAGGGTTAAAGGACGAATTGATTGATGAAGAAATTTTGAAATTCTGGAAATTTTAGGTCACCGGAGTTCTTGAACTCGCCGGAGAAGATGAAGTTTCCGGCGGACCTTCAAGGTCTCCGCCGTAGCTTCATCCTCGCCGGCGGCGAGGTTAGAGAGAAGTGAGAGGAGAGGGAAGTTTAGAGAGAGAAGGAAATGAAAGAAATGGACTGGACCGGTATCCATGTCCTTATATAGACGCGTGAACCGGTCCGGTTTATTTCGTTTTCATTTTGAACCGTAGGATCTAGGGTTTTCTCCTTTGAACGGTTGTGATGCATTGTTACCATATGCTTGATTTACGTTGCCATGCGCTGTGTGTTCTAAACCGTCAGATCTGAATCTGGATCAATCCAACGCCTCTGAAGCCTCCGGATGATCCAGGCCCAGTCTGTATTGGATTTTGGTTTGGGCTGGAAGTTTTTTACGTTTTTTGCTCTTTCTCTTTGCTACTTGCACCATAATTGCCTGCTGTTTGCACCCTTTGTTCATGCTAATTTTCACCAATAAATTCCAAGAAAATTACCATGTCATTTTACTATTTTTTCTTGATAAGTTTCAGTGGTATTTTACTTGGAAAAGTTGGTAAAATTTTGGTGTTGATTTGTCAAGGGTTTTTACTATTTTAAGTCACTTTTCTCGCATTTTTACCCGTTACCTCGTGTGCATAATGTTCGTATTCGTCATGTTTGATTTGCATACTATTTCATATGAATTTTGCTACTGTTTGCTATGCATATGTCACTGTTTTGACGTATTGAGTTTTATTCTTGCATCATACGCATTATTCATCACACGTTTCCGGCTTATTTTCATCGTCACTCTACCGTCTTATGCCATACTTTCTTCTATCACTTTATGCCATATTCTTCTTTTACCATCTTCTACTAACATTTCCTTTCATGTTGATCACTTCATAGCACTTCATTATCTTCACTATTGTCTTCTTTAGTTTAGTTTTCTCTTTTACAAATTGTAATTCATTCGGTGATGTAATATTTTATCCTTGGTTTGTAGCTTGGCAAAGGGGCCATAGAATGTATTTAGGCAATTTTTGTAATATGGACTATGGACACTATGACGCACCGACACGCACACACTCACCTTAGATGTATGCATAGGATTGTATGGTTAGATAAGCGCTTAGGTTTTAAACACTTAGAGAAAATCCATCTTTTTTTCAAAAAAAAACAATTGAACTTCACTTCAAAAATTTTCATAATAAATATGAAGTCAACACTTCATTTTTTTTTCCTTTCTTTTTTCTTAAGAAAAATTCAATTCATCTTAATCATTTAGACTTTCTTTTCAATCACTAATCAAACCTCACTTTTTTGCTAAATCTCATGCTCATGAAGCCTCCCAATCTCCTTCTTCAAAACCATTTTCAAAACTAAAAATCAAACAATTAAAACGAAAAAGCAAGTCTTTTTAGCAAGAACTACGCCGGTTTTGATCCCGTAAAACGGTACGTAGGCAATGAGTCAAAACTCATCCAAGCCGAAATAAAATCAAATTCTACTTCTTCTCACCCCCATTCTTAACTAATCACGCCTTCCTTTTTTACAAATAAGCAATAAAACTAAAGCGTAGAAATAAACTTAGGAAAGCGGTTCTTATGGAATACCATAATCGCTCCGGGTGCCTAACACCTTCCCGTAGTGAAAACGACCCCCGAATCTAGAACTTTTTAAGGGTTTTTCTCCTTTTACCCTTCCCAAGAAAAAAGAGAGATATCAACGGTCGAAAGGTTCAAGTCCAATTAATGGCTTGGCACCCAAAAACCATGATAACAGAAATGGCGACTTCACTGGGGATGCCTTTTAGCGGGTCGCGCCTAGTTTTCCTTAGTTTATATTTACGCTTTATTTTATTGCTTACATATGTGAATACTTGTTTACTTTCATTTAACGTGTGGGGTGAGGATATCAAAAGTCCTAACCCGGGCTGAGTGAACTTATGTTTAGGTAGAGATATAATCGACAATTCGATCCGGGGGTTGCCTCGTGTATTGGATTATGCGATCAATCTCACATAGCTGAGGCATTTTGGAAGTAATATTGTCGGCGTGTGTTGTCATGCTTAGGCACTTTGCTTTCAATTGTTCGACGAAGCTATGAACCGTAGTTACCAAACCCATCCTAGCCTTTTTAGGACGTAGTGCGGTGGCTAAACCGAGTGTTGTCTCGAGTTTTAGTCGTCACGCGATACTACACTCAAACTAGACCTTCTTTCGAATAAACATGGAACGGATGTTGTCCCGTGCTACCATGATATACGTAAGAGAGGTTGCAGTTTGGGAACTGTGTTAGAACCTTGGTTACTACTATCCAAAGCCTTAGTTCACCGGACGCCGTGTCCATCTGTTACTTTGAATCTCAACCCACCTTGTCCTTTGTAAACTAAACAACACAATCATGCATACATACATTCATGCATAAACATTTTTCATGCATTCATCGAAGGGTTTAAACAAATAGAAATTTTTTGTAAATAATCACAGGTATGAAGAAGACCAAGTGCTACAAGTTCAAGGAAGTGGATTTGGTTAGTTTGAGAGAGTTGGCACTCAAGGTCAAGAGTCAAACAGGGTTCCGACTCCGGTATGGGGGATTGCTTACTTTACTCCGAACCGATGTGGATGAGAAGCTAGTGCACACTCTAGTACAGTTTTATGATCCGAGCTTCCGTTGCTTCACTTTCCCGGACTTCCAGTTGGTTCCTACTCTCGAGGCTTACTCCGATCTAGTGGGTTTACCTATAGCCGAGAAGACACCTTTCACCGGTCCCGGGGCTTCTCTTACTCCTCTGGTTATTGCTAAGGATCTCTACCTCAAGACTTCCGACGTCTCCAACCATCTTATTACCAAATCTCACATCCGGGGGTTCACTTCGAAGTATCTTCTTGATCAGGCTAATCTCGGTACTACTCGTCAGGATACACTCGAGGCTATTCTTGCTTTGCTTATCTACGGGCTCATTCTCTTCCCGAACCTCGACGACTTCGTGCACATGAATGCTATCGAGATCTTTCATTCCAAGAACCCGGTTCCTACTTTGCTAGCGGATACCTACCACGCCATCCATGACAGGACTCTCAAGGGCCGTGGGTATATTCTTTGCTGCATATCTCTCTTGTATAGGTGGTTTATTTCGCACCTTCCGAGTTCCTTCCATGACAACTCGGAAAACTGGTCCTACTCGCAGCGGATTATGGCCCTCACTCCTAATGAGGTCGTCTGGCTCACTCCGGCCGCTCAGGTGAAGGAAATCATTATGGGTTGCGGAGACTTTCTCAATGTACCTCTTCTTGGTACCCGTGGAGGAATCAACTACAACCCCGAGCTTGCTATGAGACAGTTTGGTTTCCCTATGAAGTCGAAGCCCATCAATCTTGCTACATCTCCAGAGTTCTTCTTCTACACGAATGCTCCTACCGGACAAAGGAAAGCTTTCATGGATGCTTGGTCCAAGGTTCGAAGGAAAAGTGTGAAGCATCTAGGTGTGAGATCCGGTGTCGCTCATGAGGCCTATACTCAGTGGGTGATAGATCGAGCTGAGGAGATTGGTATGCCTTATCCAGCTATGAGATACGTGTCTTCATCCACTCCGTCTATGCCTTTACCTCTACTTCCCGCGACTCAGGATATGTATCAGGAGCATCTAGTTATGGAGAGTCGTGAGAAGCAAATGTGGAAAGCTCGGTACAATCAAGCTGAGAATCTAATCATAACTCTGGATGGTAGAGATGAGCAGAAGACTCATGAGAATCTAATGTTGAAGAAAGAACTAGCTAAGGCCCGGAGGGAATTGGAAGAGAAAGACGAGCTGCTTATGAGGGATTCCAAGAGAGCTCGAGGACGACGAGATTTCTTTGACAGATACTGTGATTCAGATTCCGAGTCCGATGATCTTCCGACTACTTCCTATGCTTGAGAGCTTTATTTGTTTACCGCGTTGAAAATGTTGTGTAATTTTGATTATTTGCAAGATTTCTAATTTGTTTTAAAATCCTTCGATGAAAAAAATAAGTCTTTTGCATTCGCATTTGCATATCATGCATCATATGCATCATGCATTGGTCACAAAGGCTTCCAAGTGCTCACTATCTCCTGGTTCCGCTGCCGCAGTGTGAAAAGTGGCTCGTGCTCAGAGAGTTTACGAACCAGATAGAATTGATCGAACCAGAGAATACAGAAGAAAGAAAAGGGCTATGGAAGAAGAGAACGCTCAGCTTCGCACCGAGTTAGCCTCTCTAAAGGAGGAATTGGCTAAAGCTAATGACGTCATGACTGCTCTACTAGCTGCTCAAGAGCAATCAGCTACAGCTATCCCTACAACCACAGCTGCACCAGTAACTACAAGCGTGCTCCCTACCACTTCTGCAGACAACCGCTTTACTATGCCAGTGGGGTTTCCGTATGGGCTTCCACCGTTCTTCACTCCCGTTGCTACAGCAAGCACCTCGGGCACTGCTAACAATGTTCTGATCCCTGCAACAAATGCCGCCTCCATCATTGCTACTTTGCCACAAACAACAGCAGCTGTCACTGAGCCTCTGGTACACACTCTGCCTCAAGGTATTAACATCAACACACAGCACAGAAGCATCCCCGTAACCAAGACTATGGAAGAGATGATGGAGGAACTTGCTAAAGAACTCCGTCACGAAATCCAGGCCAACCGAGGGAATGCAGACTCTGTCAAAACTCAAGACCTTTGCTTAGTGTCAAAAGTGGATGTCCCTAAAAAGTTCAAGATTCCGGACTTCGACCGGTACAACGGGCTAACTTGTCCTCAAAATCACATCATCAAATACGTCCGGAAGATGGGCAATTACAAAGACAATGATTCCCTTATGATCCACTGTTTTCAGGATAGCCTGATGGAGGATGCCGCAGAGTGGTATACTAGTTTGAGTAAGAATGACATCCATACCTTTGATGAGTTAGCCACCGCTTTCAAGAGCCATTATGGGTTTAACACTCGACTGAGGCCAAATAGGGAGTTTCTCAGGTCCCTATCTCAGAAGAAGGAGGAAAGTTTCCGTGAATATGCGCAAAGGTGGAGAGGGGCGGCTGCCCGTATCACTCCTGCTTTAGATGAAGAAGAAATGACCCAGACATTCTTAAAGACCTTGAAGAAAGATTATGTTGAGAGGATGATCATCGCTGCCCCGAACAACTTTTCGGAGATGGTCACTATGGGAACCCGTCTTGAGGAAGCCGTCAGGGATGGAATCATTGTGTTTGAGAAAGCTGAATCCTCTGTGAGTGCATCAAAGAGGTATGGTAATGGACACCACAAGAAGAAAGAAACGGAAGTGGGGATGGTGTCAGCTGGAGCCGGTCAATCAATGACTACTGTTGCTCCTATCAATGCAACTCAAATGCCTCCGTCATACCCATATATGCCGTATTCTCAGCATCCGTTCTTCCCACCGTTTTATCATCAGTACCCTTTGCCACCGGGCCAGCCTCAAGTGCCCGTCAATGCAATTGCCCAACAGATGAAACAACAGTTGCCGGTTCAACAACAACAACAACAAAATCAGCAAGCTAGGCCTACTTTCCCTCCGATACCGATGTTATATGCTGAGCTGCTTCCAACTTTACTCCAGAGAGGGCATTGTACAACTAGACAGGGCAAGCCTCCACCTGATCCGTTGCCTCCAAGGTTCAGGTCTGATCTCAAATGTGATTTTCATCAAGGTGCCTTAGGTCATGACGTCGAGGGGTGTTATGCTTTGAAGTATATCGTGAAGAAGCTTATCGATCAAGGGAAGCTGACTTTTGAGAATAATGTTCCACATGTCCTCGACAATCCGCTACCAAATCATGCCGCTGTGAATATGATCGAAGTGTGTGAGGAAGCTCCTAGACTTGATGTCCGCAACGTCGCAACTCCTCTGGTGCCTCTGCACATCAAGCTGTGCAAAGCTTCTCTGTTCAACCATGATCATGCCAAGTGTCTAGGATGCCTCCGTGATCCTTTGGGTTGCCATGCTGTTCAAGACGACATCCAAAGCTTGATGAATGATAATCTTCTGACTGTCAGTGATGTTTGCGTGGTCGTGCCAGTTTTTCACGATCCGCCTGTCAAGAGTGTACCTTTGAAGAAGTGTGCTGAGCCTTTGGTGATAAGGTTGCCAGGACCAATTCCTTATGTTTCGGACAAGGCAGTGCCATACAAGTACAATGCTACTATGATAGAAAATGGAGTAGAGGTGCCTCTAGCCTCCTTTGCCACAGTAAGCAATATTGCCGAAGGGACTTCTGCAGCACTAAGAAGCGGGAAGGTCCGTCCGCCGTTATTTCAGAAGAAAGTAGCTACACCGACCATTCCGCCAGTTGAAGAAGCAACTCCAACCGTTGTTTCACCCATTGCTACAGATGTGAGCCAGTCAGGCAAATCTATAGAGGATTCAAATTTAGATGAGATTCTGAGGATAATAAAGAGGAGCGACTACAAGATCGTTGATCAGTTGCTGCAGACTCCTTCGAAGATATCTGTCTTGTCATTACTCTTGAGCTCTGAGGCTCACAGGAATACCTTGTTGAAAGTGCTGGAGCAGGCATATGTTGACCACGAAGTTACGGTAGATCGGTTTGGTGGCATAGTGGGAAATATTACTGCTTGTAACAACCTCTGGTTCAGTGAAGAAGAGTTGCCGGAAGCGGGAAAGAGTCACAATCTGGCTTTGCACATCTCGGTAAATTGTAAATCAGACATGATATCAAATGTGTTGGTGGATACCGGTTCCTCCCTCAATGTAATGCCCAAGACAACTCTAGATCAGTTGAGCTACCGTGGGACCCCGTTGAGGAGAAGTACTTTCTTGGTCAAAGCTTTTGATGGATCTCGAAAGAATGTGCTGGGAGAGATAGACTTGCCGATAACCATTGGCCCTGAGAATTTCTTGGTTACTTTCCAAGTGATGGACATTAATGCATCCTACAGTTGCCTGCTGGGAAGACCGTGGATACACGATGCAGGTGCGGTTACTTCCACCTTACATCAGAAGTTGAAATTTGTGAAGAATGGAAAACTCGTTACAATCCATGGTGAAGAAGCATACTTAGTCAGCCAATTGTCTTCTTTTTCTTGTATTGAAGCAGGGTCTACTGAAGGGACTGCTTTCCAAGGTTTGACCATTGAAGGTGCAGAGTCTAAGGAAGCTGGGGCTGCTATGGCTTCATTGAAGGATGCTCAGAGAGCCATTCAAGAAGGTCAGACTGCCGGCTGGGGCAAGGTGATACAGCTCTGTGAGAACAAGCGTAAAGAAGGTCTCGGGTTCTCCCCGTCATCAAGGGTTTCCTCGGGAGTCTTCCACAGTGCTGGGTTTGTTAATGCTATCTTCGAAGAAGCCACTGGATCTGGTCTCAGGCCTGTATTTGTTACACCAGGAGGCATTGCGACAGATTGGGATGCCATTGACATTCCATCAATCATGCATGTTTCTGAGTAATGTGTCTTGTTGCTTTAGTTCTTTGTTTTCAAAATAACAATCCTCTCGCTCTGCCCAAAGCGAGGGTGGTATTTTCTGTAAGGGCATGTTTGTTTCGGCATTGCCGTTGATTAATAAAATTTTGTCGTTTCTTCCACGACTACTTTTTTTTAGTGTTTTTCCCTTGGAAACAATGGTAATGCCAGAAAAAAACCAAAACGTCTGTATTTTCTTATTAATTTCAAAAATCTGCATGAAAAAAAAACTCTTTCTAAAATCATCCAATCATTATATGCAGGTTGAACCATAACAAACCCGTTGAACACAGTAATCCTACGGTTCCTCCAAATTTTGAAATCCCTGTATATGAAGCTGAAGATGAGGAAGGTGATGACATACCATATGAGATTACTCGGTTACTTGAGCAAGAAAAGAAAGCCATTCAGCCTCACCAAGAAGAGATTGAGCTTATCAACATAGGTACCGAGGAGAACAAGCGAGAAATCAAGATTGGTGCTGCTCTAGAGAAAGGGGTTAAACAGAAGATCATCCGGCTCCTCCGGGAATATCCGGATATTTTTGCATGGTCGTATGAAGATATGCCAGGTCTAGACCCTACGATTGTGGAGCATCGGATCCCCACCAAGCCTGAATGTCCTCCCGTCAGGCAGAAATTGAGAAGGACTCATCCTGACATGGCCCTCAAGATCAAGAATGAAGTTCAAAAGCAGATTGATGCGGGTTTCCTCATGACAGTTGAGTATCCCGAATGGGTTGCCAATATTGTGCCTGTGCCAAAGAAGGATGGTAAAGTCCGGATGTGTGTTGACTTCAGAGACCTGAACAAAGCCAGTCCAAAAGACAACTTTCCATTACCTCATATTGATGTGCTTGTTGATAATACTGCTCAATCTAAGGTGTTCTCCTTCATGGACGGTTTTTCTGGTTATAATCAGATCAAAATGTCTCCTGAAGATAGAGAAAAGACATCTTTTATCACTCCATGGGGGACCTTCTGCTACAAAGTGATGCCATTCGGCCTAATCAATGCTGGTGCTACCTATCAAAGGGGAATGACCACTCTGTTTCATGACATGATTCACAAAGAAGTTGAGGTATATGTGGATGACATGATTGTGAAGTCAGCAGATGAGGAGCAGCATGTTGAATATTTAACAAAGATGTTTGAAAGGTTAAGAAAATACAAGCTGCGATTGAATCCCAACAAATGTACATTCGGCGTCAGATCCGGCAAGTTATTAGGCTTCGTTGTCAGCCAAAAGGGCATTGAAGTCGATCCTGATAAAGTCCGGGCCATCCGAGAAATGCCAGCTCCACAGACAGAGAAGCAAGTCAGAGGTTTCTTGGGACGTTTGAATTACATCTCCCGATTCATATCTCATATGACTGCAACCTGCGGGCCGATCTTCAAGTTACTTAGAAAGAACCAGCCTGTTGTATGGGATGATGAATGCCAAGAAGCTTTTGATAGCATCAAGAATTACCTGCTGGAACCACCTATCCTTGTCCCACCCGTGGAAGGAAGGCCGTTGATCATGTATTTGGCAGTATTTGATGAATCCATGGGATGCGTGCTTGGTCAACAGGATGAAACTGGAAAGAAAGAGCATGCTATCTACTATCTAAGCAAGAAGTTCACCGACTGCGAAACTCGGTATACAATGCTTGAGAAGACTTGTTGTGCTTTGGCCTGGGCCGCTAAACGCCTGCGTCATTATTTGGTGAATCACACAACTTGGTTGATATCCAGAATGGATCCGATAAAGTATATCTTCGAGAAAGCTGCCGTCACTGGAAAGATTGCACGCTGGCAGATGCTTTTGTCTGAATATGATATTGTGTTCAAAACTCAAAAGGCAATCAAAGGTAGCATTCTTGCCGATCATCTTGCCTACCAACCTCTTGATGATTATCAACCAATTGAATTCGATTTCCCCGATGAAGAGATCATGTATTTGAAATCCAAAGACTGCGACGAACCGTTGATTAATGAAGGTCCAGATCCCAATAGCAAGTGGGGTTTAGTCTTTGATGGTGCTGTCAATGCTTATGGTAAAGGAATCGGGGCAGTCATTGTATCCCCGCAGGGGCATCACATTCCTTTTACCGCCAGAATTCTGTTCGAATGTACCAACAATATGGCTGAGTATGAAGCATGTATCTTTGGGATCGAGGAAGCAATTGACATGAGAATCAAACACCTCGACATCTATGGAGATTCTGCGCTCGTCATCAATCAGATAAAGGGTGAATGGGAGACCCACCATGCTAAGTTGATCCCTTATCGTGATTATGCGAGACGTTTGCTGACATATTTTACAAAGGTTGAGCTGCACCATATTCCTCGTGATGAGAACCAAATGGCTGATGCTCTTGCTACTCTATCCTCCATGTTTCGAGTAAACCATTGGAATGATGTGCCAGTAATCAAAGTGCAACGCCTTGAAAGACCTTCACATGTGTTTGCTATTGGGGATGTGGTCGATCAGGCTGGTGAAAATGTGGTTGACTATAGACCCTGGTACTACGACATCAAACAGTTCTTGCTGAGCCGTGAGTATCCGCCGGGTGCTTCCAAACAAGACAAGAAGACCCTGAGAAGATTGGCCAGTAGATTCCTGTTAGATGGAGAGATTTTGTACAAGAGAAACTATGACATGGTATTGTTAAGATGTGTTGATGAACATGAAGCAGAGCAGTTAATGCATGATGTACATGACGGTACCTTCGGGACCCATGCTACAGGGCATACTATGTCAAGGAAGTTGTTACGGGCAGGTTACTACTGGATGACCATGGAGCATGATTGCTACCAGCACGCCAGAAAGTGCCACAAATGTCAAATCTATGCTGATAAGATTCATGTGCCTCCGCACGCTCTCAATGTTATTTCATCCCCATGGCCGTTCTCAATGTGGGGCATCGACATGATTGGAAGAATTGAACCGAAGGCTTCAAATGGTCATCGTTTCATCTTAGTGGCAATTGACTACTTCACCAAGTGGGTTGAAGCAGCATCTTATACCAATGTGACCAAGCAAGTGGTAGCTAAGTTTATCAAGAACAACATCATCTGTCGATATGGTGTTCCCAACAAGATTATTACTGACAATGGTACCAACCTGAACAACAATGTGGTACAAGCTCTTTGTGAAGAATTCAAAATTGAGCATCATAACTCTTCTCCCTATAGACCTCAGATGAATGGTGCAGTTGAGGCCGCCAACAAGAATATCAAGAGAATTGTCCAGAAGATGGTAACCACTTACAAGGACTGGCATGAGATGTTACCCTATGCTCTGCATGGCTACCGTACTACCGTGCGCAGTTCAACCGGGGCAACCCCTTTCTCTCTTGTATATGGTATGGAAGCAGTTCTTCCTTTGGAAGTGGAGATCCCATCTCTCCGTGTGATAATGGAAGCAAAGTTATCTGAGGCTGAATGGTGCCAAAGCCGGTATGATCAGTTGAATTTGATTGAGGAAAAACGTATGGATGCCATGGCTCGTGGACAGTCATATCAAGCAAGAATGAAGACTGCTTTTGACAAGAAAGTTCATCCTCGAGAATTCAAGGTAGGGGAACTTGTATTGAAAAGGAGGGTAAGCCAGCAACCCGACCCAAGGGGCAAGTGGACGCCTAACTATGAAGGACCTTATGTTGTCAAGAAGGCCTTCTCCGGTGGTGCTTTAATCCTTACACACATGGATGGTGTAGAGCTTCCAAATCCAGTGAATGCCGATATAATCAAGAAATACTTTGCCTAGAAATATGAAAAGAACAGCGTGGTAGGTCGAAAACCCGAAAGGGCGGCCTAGGCAAAAATGCGCTTCCCGGTGGATCGAAAACCCGAAAGGGCGGTCCAGGCAAAAATAAGGGACAAGAAACAAATATGAAAAGCTCGCTGAGATTGTACGCAACTCAGGCAAGAATGAGCGTCTCGATGAGCCGAAAACCCGGAAGGGCGGTTCATGCAAAAATGAGATTGAAACAAAAGGCAAGTAACTATATCTGGCCAACCACCGTCCCCCTTGGGGCATCTGCAACTGTTAATGACCATCTTCATCTGAATCTTCTGTACTTGTGAATTCAAAGTTTTTTGGGAAATGTAATGATTACTGTGTTCAATGTACCACCAACCAATAAAATTACCATTTTCCAAGCTTTGTGAATCCGTGGAGTCACGCCTTCGGCTGACCACCACTCTTATACATCAAATTGAGCCTGTGCTTTTGTTTAAGACTCTATTTTTCTTCTACTTTCAAAGCTATATACAAAACATTTTCTTCCTATTTTGATAATGACAATGCTTGAAACAAACATTTTTGAAAATTGAAAACTTTTTGTCTATTTTGAAAAGCAAACCTGAGCAACAGGGTACATTCAAATGAAACATGCATGAGCGAGTGTGTGTTGGTGTCTATTTCAATGTGTGTTACAAGCAGGTTCTCCTCCAAGATAATCTGTGGTCAATGGCAAGAATGAAAAAACAGAATGAAAATGCATGAAATTGAATAGGCTCGCTAAGTTGAAAACCCGAAAGGGCGGCTTAGGCAAAAATGAGCACCCCGCTGGATTGACAACCCGAAAGGGCAGTTCAGGCAAAAATGGGGCATTGAAAAGAATTTATTGCCCCGGTGGATCGAAAACCCGAAAGGGCGATCCAGGCAAAAATGGGATGCAAAAAAAATGATGAATGAAAATTGAGAAAATAACATGCAAAAAGCATTGACCACAGATGCAATATCTACGACATGCCCAGCACAACGGCGTTATTCCCAGTAGAGTCTTCCGAGATTCTATCCCCAGCAAGTTGCATACCTACCTGCCCTCAGCCATGGTTCCGATACGTCTCCCAACGACGTCATCTCCAAAGAGGATTTCCAAGAATGTGTAATATAGCACGAGCCACTACGTGCCCAATACTCTGATGTCTTGTCTTCCCCGTGAAGTCGTGCCTACAAACTGCCAACAGTCATGCATTACAAGCATTCATACATGCATAATCATGCATATTACGTGCCCATGCATTTAATGAAACTGTTATATCATCCATGCATATCGCATTTCCAATGTCAACATCAGTCTCAATTCAATACTCATGTCAGGTTCTCTGTCAAAACCTTGTGAGCCAATAATATCGGTCAATTTCTACCTTTCAATTCAAATCGACGTCAAGTCAATCTCAATTTATATTTTGTCAAAAAAACCAATCCCCAGTGAATATGTTTCTGTTTGGTCAAGTGGCTAGTTCGAGTCCGAGAACAGCTTGTACCTATCAATTTGCTTATGTTATCGGTCGAGTGCCCAGCTCAATCCAAGAGCAGCTTGTACCTGTCAATATGTTTCCGTTTGGTCAAGTGACTAGCTCAATCCAAGAGCAGCTTGTACCTGTCTATCTGTTCCTGTCCGGTGGAGTAACCAGTTCGCATCCAAGAACAAGCTCGCACCTGTCTATTTGCCTTGCTTTCAGTCGAGTAACCGATTCGAATCCGTAAGAACAACTCGTACTTGCCAATTTTCTCTTTTCCCCAGTCGGGTCACCAGTTCGAATCCATAAGAACAACTCGCACTTTCCAATATCCCCAAGTGAGTTACCAGTTCGAATCCATAAGAACAACTCATGTTTGTCCAGTAACCTCTATCCCCTGTGAAGTGACCAGTTCGAATCCATAAGAACAACTCGCAGTCGTCTGTTTGTTTCATTCCCGGTCAAGTGGCTAGTTCGAATCCAAGAACAGCTTGTACCTATCCAACTTGTTTCTAGTTTCCCGTTACTCTGCTATTCACTATCTTTGTCAATGTCTACCAATCCCGCAATGGATACGACATATTTTGTTAATTCCAATCTCCATGAGGTCTTGCATTCATAATCCAAATGATGCATGGCATGCATATTATTTGAAAATGGGTAGGCGTATTTTTACGTCCAAACACAGTGCGAATGCTAATATTTAAGTATCTTCGTCCTGTCAAGCCAAAGACTCCGTCTCTTGACTCTCCAGACAAAGAAACTTAAATAGGGGCAGCTGTTATACCCTGTTTTTGGACCTAAAAATACTGGGCCCAATTTCATTTCAAACTTTGTCAATTATCAAATTTCAACTGCACAGTTCAATTTGTCTCTGCCTCGCAGTATTTTCAATCACAATTTTACCTATGTTTTTCTTGCATAAAACCTTTTAAAATGTCTTTACTTGTCTTGTAAGTCATTTAAAAGTGTCTCTGAATCATTACATTGCTTTTTTCTACAGTTTATTTCAAAATTTGCAAAAAGTCATACAGAAGGGTATTTTGGTCATTTCCTGCAGTGGGACCCATTTTCATCCTTGTGACTGTCTCTGAGTCTTTTCAAATTCATTTTTAACTTTCCATCAGTAAACCTTGCTAATTTCATTTCAAACTTGCATCTGAGTCAGTGTCGAGTCAATTTGGCTCTGTTTAGGTCATTTTTAGCCCTAGGGGCATTTTGGTCATTTCACATAAAATTTTGGCATGGGGAGGTTACTTTGAAGTACCTCATTTAAGCCATTGGTTCGTTTTAGTCCGTTTTGTCAGTTTTATTTTTTGTTTCACTTTACGTTTGGTCAAATTTTGTTTTTTATTCAAATTTTATTTTTAATTGCATTTTGGTCCCTCAATTGAGGTCCCAAAATTGCATTTTTTGTCCAAAACTGTTTTTATTTATTTCATTTCGAGTTTTTTAATTTTGCAGTCCAGTCCTTGTCATTTTCACAATTTGCAGATTGGTCCTTAAAATAGCAAGCAGCGCCCAAGTGAGCAAATCCAGATGTCACAATTCTATTGGCTCAAGTGTACACATGTCAGCTATAAAAGCATTGAGTCAGAATCAGAAGCAATAATCACACGCCAACTCATAAACACAAATACAATTTTCTTTTTCTCAGCAACTGAATCAAAACAGAAAAATTTCTCAGATTCATCAAGAACACCAAGAACAAAAACCCTAACCGTTTTCCAGAAACCCTAATTTTCATCAGAATCAACATTTTTTTTATCAATCCTCAGAGATTCGTGTGAATCTTCATCACCGGATTGAAGGTTTTCCTGCAATTCCAAGTGCGAGCTCACATTGAAGCAAGCTCAAGCACTGATCACAGGATTTCCTCGCGTGGATCTAAGAAACATTGAAGCAAGCTCAAGCACGTAATCACAGAGAAGCAGAGAAAGAGTCAGAGAAGATGAAGAATCTGGACCGGTGAAGCAAACAGAATCAAAATCATCAAGAACAGAATCAAGATTTCCAAAGATTTCCTCCATTAAAGGTTTCAACCAAAACCTTAGGTAAAACTCATAAACTTTTCTCAGAAATAATATCACTGTTAAACCTAAAAATCACGCAAGCAAAATAGATCCAAAATTTCCAGAATTCAAAGCCAAAACCGTAACCGTAAACACAAAACCTAGATCCATAAGGATCTAAGTTTTGAAAGCAAAAACAAACATCAAAGAGGTGTTAAACAACGAAATGATGTAGATCTTCAAGGATCTAAACGTTTTCTTTCGAAAAATCAAAATCAAATTCAAAGCCGTACGGCAAATTTCCAGATCTACATCGTTTCGAATTGAATTTGAAAAAACAACTGCTGGATTCGTGTTTAGGGTTAAAGGACGAATTGATTGATGAAGAAATTTTGAAATTCTGGAAATTTTAGGTCACCGGAGTTCTTGAACTCGCCGGAGAAGATGAAGTTTCCGGCGGACCTTCAAGGTCTCCGCCGTAGCTTCATCCTCGCCGGCGGCGAGGTTAGAGAGAAGTGAGAGGAGAGGGAAGTTTAGAGAGAGAAGGAAATGAAAGAAATGGACTGGACCGGTATCCATGTCCTTATATAGACGCGTGAACCGGTCCGGTTTATTTCGTTTTCATTTTGAACCGTAGGATCTAGGGTTTTCTCCTTTGAACGGTTGTGATGCATTGTTACCATATGCTTGATTTACGTTGCCATGCGCTGTGTGTTCTAAACCGTCAGATCTGAATCTGGATCAATCCAACGCCTCTGAAGCCTCCGGATGATCCAGGCCCAGTCTGTATTGGATTTTGGTTTGGGCTGGAAGTTTTTTACGTTTTTTGCTCTTTCTCTTTGCTACTTGCACCATAATTGCCTGCTGTTTGCACCCTTTGTTCATGCTAATTTTCACCAATAAATTCCAAGAAAATTACCATGTCATTTTACTATTTTTTCTTGATAAGTTTCAGTGGTATTTTACTTGGAAAAGTTGGTAAAATTTTGGTGTTGATTTGTCAAGGGTTTTTACTATTTTAAGTCACTTTTCTCGCATTTTTACCCGTTACCTCGTGTGCATAATGTTCGTATTCGTCATGTTTGATTTGCATACTATTTCATATGAATTTTGCTACTGTTTGCTATGCATATGTCACTGTTTTGACGTATTGAGTTTTATTCTTGCATCATACGCATTATTCATCACACGTTTCCGGCTTATTTTCATCGTCACTCTACCGTCTTATGCCATACTTTCTTCTATCACTTTATGCCATATTCTTCTTTTACCATCTTCTACTAACATTTCCTTTCATGTTGATCACTTCATAGCACTTCATTATCTTCACTATTGTCTTCTTTAGTTTAGTTTTCTCTTTTACAAATTGTAATTCATTCGGTGATGTAATATTTTATCCTTGGTTTGTAGCTTGGCAAAGGGGCCATAGAATGTATTTAGGCAATTTTTGTAATATGGACTATGGACACTATGACGCACCGACACGCACACACTCACCTTAGATGTATGCATAGGATTGTATGGTTAGATAAGCGCTTAGGTTTTAAACACTTAGAGAAAATCCATCTTTTTTTCAAAAAAAAACAATTGAACTTCACTTCAAAAATTTTCATAATAAATATGAAGTCAACACTTCATTTTTTTTTCCTTTCTTTTTTCTTAAGAAAAATTCAATTCATCTTAATCATTTAGACTTTCTTTTCAATCACTAATCAAACCTCACTTTTTTGCTAAATCTCATGCTCATGAAGCCTCCCAATCTCCTTCTTCAAAACCATTTTCAAAACTAAAAATCAAACAATTAAAACGAAAAAGCAAGTCTTTTTAGCAAGAACTACGCCGGTTTTGATCCCGTAAAACGGTACGTAGGCAATGAGTCAAAACTCATCCAAGCCGAAATAAAATCAAATTCTACTTCTTCTCACCCCCATTCTTAACTAATCACGCCTTCCTTTTTTACAAATAAGCAATAAAACTAAAGCGTAGAAATAAACTTAGGAAAGCGGTTCTTATGGAATACCATAATCGCTCCGGGTGCCTAACACCTTCCCGTAGTGAAAACGACCCCCGAATCTAGAACTTTTTAAGGGTTTTTCTCCTTTTACCCTTCCCAAGAAAAAAGAGAGATATCAACGGTCGAAAGGTTCAAGTCCAATTAATGGTTTGGCACCCAAAAACCATGATAACACATCCCAAAAAATATTATTCAATAAAGATGCATAGAAGAGATTATACCTGATGGAGCTTTGAAGAAGGAAAGAGCATAGTTTTTTTCTCCAAATAAATTTATTTAGAGTAGTAAAATAATTATTATCGCTAGACCAATTTTTTTTTTTTATCGGGGTTGCAAAATACAAAACATACTTACATATAAAAAAAAAAATTGGGGTCCTCTTTCTCTCTTGTAATCAATTTCTTTTATTATATTTTGGGGCTGCAGTACCTTTAGCCTCACCCTTTTTTTGGTAAAAAGAAATTATTTTCTACTATAACTTTTTTTATCATATCACTTTAGAACAGGCAGAGAAGTCGGAACTGATTTGAGAAGAATCAAGCGGCCACCGAAAGAGATAAATCTACTATTCTAACCCGAAAGTCTAGATTTAATGCGACTCAGGATTGGTTCCCAAAACTTAAGTCTCCGTGGATTACCACCGATAGGCAGGCCTATGTATATAAAAGGAATTTTTCCCACTTTACAACTCAACACCTTTGCTGCCTCATTCAACAAAGAATCAGAAATATTTATTCCCACCATCGCTGATGACAAAAAGTTGAAAAGGAAAAGAGAGAGATTAAAAAGAATAAAATAAATAAATAAATAAATTATCATAATATTGGTATGATGTTTTCATTGTCGTTTAACATCGACTACTCTCCCCTCTCAACTAGGGGTGTTTAAATCCAACCCGTTCCAAATTAAAACCGAAAACTGCACAAAATCGAATATTATTGGATGAACTTAGATATCATTTTGTGAAAACCACTCGGATTGGATCGGATTTTATATTTATTATTTAAAACCAAAAACCGAACCAAATCGCGTACTTAAATTTTAATACTTAATTTTCATTTTTTTTTATAAACATGACATATTATATTAGGCTATATTTTTTCTTTTTAATTATTTTAATACTACATAATAGTTTAATTTAATCTATTTTGTTATATTTCATATGTTTGAAAGTAATCAATCATTATTATTCGATACTATTAATTTTTAATAAATCATATGATATATCTTATATCAAACATTTTACCATATTTTAAAATATTTATTAATAAAAATAGGTTTGATGATTTTTTTAGTTTTTTTTTTTTTATTAAGCCGAAACATTTTTTTTTTTTTGACAAAATAAAAGATATTCATTCATTTAAATTGATAGAGTACATCGATATAATGCAAATTCGCTAAAAACAAAAATGATGAATATGTGAACAGGCTCACATCATCCATGTTAATAGCATAAAACGGCAAAGTACAATTGCCTACACATATGACTATATTTAAATCTCCGGAATTACCATGTATCCGGATCTGCAACGTGGATGACGCCAAAGTCATTGATTGGATCTGCACTGGATCGAAGCTAATCTAACAATCTGAACTGATCAAATACCTGAGAGAAGCAAGAAAAACAAACAACGTCGCACAAAGACGACGAACAAACCAACGTCGCACGAAGACGACGAAATCACAAAAGAAAAAACAAAATAGATGTGAAAATCACTTATTTCAATAAAAGGGAAAAGGAAAAACAAGTTAGAGGGGTGATTTTGGGTTAAAAATTGACCCTAAATCACCCCTCTTTGATGGATGAAGGAGAAGAAACTAGAGTTTTGGTGACGGCTCACTAGAGACAAGAGAGAAGGGGAAGAGAGAGATTTTAACTTTAAAATCTATTAAGCCGAAACCATTAATTTTGGACATCTCTCTTCCCTCCTTGTCTCCTCCACTTTCAAATCAAAACACAACTCGACCGTTGCAGTCTCACTCTCCACTTCTAAGTCAAAGCTACCACTCTCTTATTCTTATCAATGCCTCCTCTACAGAAACGAAATCGATCTGAAATCGACAATCTTCAATCTGCAATCACAATCAATGGTCATCAAAACAAAATGATGTCTGAATACGAACTCTCAAGAGAAGAACGAATCCGTGAAAATCGTGAAAGAATGGGAAAATTGGGTATTCTCGACATTTCACTTTCCCTCAAGCTCAAACCTAACCCCCCACCTTCACGCAGAACCCCTTCTAACAACCCTAAATCCCCAATTTCTCTTAACCCTTCTGGCCCATCTCGCCGATCTTCCAGGTTCTTACATTTTTGACCTAAAAATTTAATCTTTCATATGTTTAGCTAAAAAGGTTTTAAATAACTGTCGCGGTTTAGGTTGCGTTCGCGTTAAGGTTGTCGCGATTTCGGCTGTTACGGATGTTGCTTTACTGATTGCGATCTTCGCGGTGTGAATTGATCACAACAATGCACAAATATTCTTAAATCATTTATTCTATCATAGTGTATAATAACTTAAATTACAACATTACAACACTATACAATACGAAAATAGGCGATGAGAGCAATATGAGATATTATTGGCTCATCACAGTCTCTCATTATCCATTTTTCCTTATGAACGGTGTTGTGTTTTTCACTTCCGCAATGGTGTGTCGCATTCGTAACAGAGTTTTATGGCTGTATTGGCTTTTTGCCACCGTCGTAACGGGCGGTTCGGTGTGATTTTTCATCTCACCATGAAAACAGGTAAAAACGGTATCGGTGGCCACCTATACCTTTTTGTCGCGTCCGTTTTCGCGGTAACGGACCCATATTTACATCATTTTTTTGTTTGATATTAGTGTCATGCAAAAAACCCATTATTTTAGGTTGATTTTGTTTTTAGGTTACAGAATGTTGCTCCGATTAGTTACTCTGAAGTGCCAGTGAAGGGAGAAAAGCTTGAGAAAAGTAATAGGATTGTGTTAAGAGAAGGTTCTCAACCTGAGATTTACACTGAAGAACATGAGAAGCTTTTGGGAAACACTGAGAAAACTTGGGAGCTTTTTGTGGATGGTGTTGGGAAAGATGGGAAACGGATTTATGATTCTGTTCAAGGAAAAACTTGCCATCAGTGCAGGTAAAAGTTACTACTTAATCTATGACTGTATATGAAATTGATCATGAATGGTTACCATTTATTTAATTTAATGTTTGAGTAGCACTTTCTAGATATGATTTACTGGTATTTTTTTTTGCTATAAATAATACAATGTTACTACTATTTTTTTGTGCTTGTATTTAATGTACTATATGATATAGTGTATGATAGAAGTGCATTAATTTAATTTCTGTTGGAAAATAAAATGACACTATCTATTTTTATTGCGTGTTAGTCATTTGTATTATATTCATTTATTTTATGGGTTTTTATTGGGTTGGATGTGTGGTAAGACTAGATGAGATATGATTAGAAATGACAATATTACAGAAAGAGTTGGGGTAGCACGTATAGAGGAAAAGATGGTGGAAAATAGGCTTAAGTGGTTTGGACATGTAGAGAGAAGACTTGTGGATTATGTGGTAAGGACAATAAATTAGATGGAGGATAGTCAAACCACTTGAGGAAGAGGAAGGCCTAGAAAAACTATAAGAGAAACTATTAGGAAAGATTTAGAGATTAATTAGTTGGGCCAAAATATGGTTTATGATAGAACATTATGGCGTAATTTAATCCATGTAGCTGAACTCATTTAAGTGGGATAAAGCTTGGTAGCTGCAGTTGTTGCTGATGGGTTTTAGTTGGAGTTTTTAATAAGTGCATTTCAACAGCTTGTAGCAGAGTTTTGCTGGTTCTTGACTCTTCAACCTTGGAATGATGTTCATTGTTTTATGGAGTGTACCGGCACCGTAGAACATTAGAGTGATAAGTGATAACTGTTATTTGGTTTTCTAAGGATTCTTGTGCAGTACATCTGTTTCTAGTGATTCCCAAAAGAGAAAGGATAGTGTACCAGAATTTGTACAACCCAGTATTGTTTCGTGATTTAGCATGAAGTTTTGTCAAATAACAGCGATAGTGTTGCAGCATAGCTAAATATGAACAAACCACTATTTTTTGTGATCCACAATTGACAACACTGGTGGTTGACCATTTTATTGTCAAGAATTTGTTGAAAGTTTAATCTAGTTCGAGTTTAATTTAGCTAAATAACTGTTAAATGTGACCTGAATAAACTTGATTAAGGTATGCCTGTTTCAAGATATGCAACAACAATTCTGCTAAAGTGACTTTGGGGATATTACATTTTCTAGTTTGGAACAAGTATTCTTTTAAACAATCTGAGTATTATTGCCTACTTTTCACTCCTATGTACAGGGTGGTCATCAGATATTTTTGTTGGAATAGAAGATAATTTAAAATTCAGGCTACTATAACTTTCTATTACCACCTCATTCAAGCACATTTTTTTCCTTCTATTTTTGGACTAAATAAATTTTAGAAACATTCTTTGAAATATTATGTACCAAACATATTTGTGTATTGTACTTGGAAATAATATTTCTGGTAGTGGTATTATGATCAATATCATTCCTGAGAATATGAATATGATCCTATAACTTGAAGCAAATTTCTCTATAGGGAAGACATATTTCTGGTTTTCACTTTTAAGCCGCTAATATTACATACAAAAAGAATTCGATATGCTTTTTACCAACTGATAACAATTTGGGTGGTCAAGTAGAAAAAAAAGTGCCAAACACTTGATCATTGAGTCATGGGAACATATGTGAATGTTTATTCTAGCAAGAGAAGTGACATTGACACATATTGAGGTGTGGGGGACGTGGTAGTTATGCTAGGGGGGAGGGGATTTTATACAAGGTGTCACTCAGAAATCAGAAGGGGTCGCTGGAGAGTTAAAAGTAGAGTTCTTTTTTGCCAGTGTTTGGCTTTTTAACCTGAGTTCTGAACTCTTAGAGCTGTGGAGTATTTTGTTATTATGTTCAGAATGTTTTATTTTAATAACTTGTGGACTTGGATTGAGGCACTCTTGTGAAGTTACATTCATTGGTAGTGAGTTTCCTTTCTTTTTATTCTCAAATCATAAGCTTTGTCCATAACCTTGCCTCATTTATGTGGCCAAGTCGACATAGTCCATTTTTACCATGCCTCGTTTATGTGATGAATTAATTATGTGATCTATCCATCTAATTTCTTGATGAACTTGCTCACTAATTGAAAACAAATATTGTAGGCAAAAAACGCTTGGTTATCGGACACGCTGTTGCGAATGCAACATTGTCCAGGGGCAGTTTTGTGGAGATTGCTTGTACATGAGGTATGCTTTCCACATATTTCCCCCCTAACATATGTATGGTGGTAAGCGATATTTGAGTCTCCTTGTGCTTGATTTGGTTGGATATTTTTATGGACAAATCAGGATAATGTTGATGCTCTAGTTTCTAGGTTGATATTTTTCCTATCTTTCTTGATTTCTTGAACAGTAAAACAAGTTGTAGACCACTTTGGTTGGATATGTCTCATTCCAGCGGCACTTGTACACGGGGATGTCTTTGCAATATGCCATTCGATTCGAACCATATAATGCTCTCTTTGGGTTTTTCCTTGGATATGTTTGAACTTTGGCATAATTATGAATCACAAATACTGAAAATGGTTTTAGACATGTTTCCATATATGTAGATTAGAATTTAATAATACCTTGGACCTGATACGGCGCATTGTTGTCTTATCATGCTCTTGTAGATACGGGGAGCATGTACTAGAAGCCTTGGCGGATCCAACTTGGAAATGCCCACCTTGTCGTGGAATTTGCAACTGTAGCATATGCCGTAATGCTAAAGGATGGGAACCTACTGGGAATCTGTATAGAAAGGTTGCTCATAATTCTTAGCTAAAATTGTGTTACTTTTTTTTCTTTCAAAAGATCGAGTTGTAGCTCAAATATCTCTTTATTTTAGGTATTGCAGTTGGGATACAAATCAGTTGCACACTACCTCATCCAAACTCGGTGCTCAGATACAGTTGAGAAAACTGATGATACTTGCAACCTAGTTTCAGACACAGATGTTGAGAAAATTGATGATGCTTCCAACCTAGTTTCAGATACAGATGTTGAGAAAATTGATGATGCTTCCAACCTAGTTTCAGATACGGATGTTGAGAAAATTGACGATGCTTCCAACCCAGTTTTAGATACAGATGTTGAGAAAAATGGTGATGCTTCCAACCCAGTTTCTGTTAAAAGGTCGTTACCTTTCTCTGATGAGGTCAATGAGAATAAGCTTGGACCAATGCAGTCTCTAGCTGAAGCTGAAGCTGACGGGGACAAGGTTCTCGCAAAGAGATCGTTGATTTTCCCTGATGAGCAAGATAAGGTTGAAAAAAGTGAAGGTTCGAATACTGTGAAGCTACTTGCTTCTTCTACCAAACCAACACCAGACAGTATAGCTGGAAGACTTAGGTCTAGGGTCAAAAAACCATGAAGATGATAGTTTCTTTAATTTAACCCTGGGTATGTTTAGAGAACATTGTGTTTTGAAATTATCAAACTTGATAATTTTTGGAAGAAAACCTCTTTTGCCATAGTAATAGTAGTATCAACATGTGAAACACTCAAGTACAACTGTTGATTTTAATTAAAGAGTAGTATTATGTGCATTTCTCTTCAAAAATATTAGTACATCAAAGATCAGTTGGCATATTTTGAATGTCTGACCTTTTGCTTGAATCCTTTCACTAACTACTGGAGTTATGTCAAGTGGGCAATTTTTATTTGACATCTTGGACATCTATCCGAGGTCAGACCTTCTCTGTCTGTAACATCTATCTGAACACTAAAAGAACCGTCCTTTAGCTATGGAGTCATGGAGATAGACATGAATGAAGCAACTTGAGTAATGCTAGTGATTATTTGAAATCCATTTCAATTAAAAATGGATTTGGTTCTGGTGTCAGCATTTAGTGTTCCACATTGCCTCACATAAGATTATTTTCAGTGGATGGAAATATGGAATTTAAAGGAAACTGAAAAAAGTCATTTTGATTTTCGGCCAACACAAACATAACAAAATATTGATTATAAAACATAAAACAAAATAGTGTTACTTATTGTTAATATGCTTTTTATATTCTTATTGTTATGGGCCAAAGTACAATGGTAGGAATAGTCAGATTTAGAGAGAGAAATTTCACCACTCTAGATAACTATTCATACCGCTGTTGCACAATAAAGCAGTTTTAGGAATTTCACTGATAAACTAGCTTTATAGTTTATAGCTGATAGATTATAGCCGATGGTTTATAGCTGATGACTAGTAGCTGATAAGCTACTTGAAGTGTTTAATAAAATTAACGGTTCAATTAGCTGATAGATGTAAAATTACATAAAAGGATATTTTTAATTCATAATAAAGTTTATATCAATTAATGTTTAAAGTATTTAAAAATTAAAATTGTTAATTTAATATTATTATTAAATTAATTTTTAATTTCTAAATGTTAACGTAACGTTCTTATTTTTTTTTGTTGGAGAAAATTATTGTCCTTGTTCTCATTCTCTACAATTCTAATATATCACACAAAAATAACGTGTCATTTCGCAAAAAAAATGTGATATTAAATATTGAAATAGTCCCAAAAAAAAAACGTAACAATTGTAACGAAAAAAAACTTAAACGTAACGGAAAAAAAAAATATATTTTTCTATTGAGAAAAAAAAGGATCTTTCATTCATAAAAAAAATAGCATTCATATTTAAAACATATGTATTTTAATTTATAATATAATATGATTAAGGGTAAAAAATGAAATTTAGCTAGAATAATAAGGGTAAAACTAGAATTAAAAATGAGAAGCTATAAGCTCAAACGCTACTTGGAATAACTTCTGAAAACTAGTTTATAAGCTCGTGAAATAAGCTATAAGCTCATGGTAAAAAAGTGTTACCAAACAGAGCTTTTTTGTCAAACGAGCTTATAAACTATAAGCTAAGAGCTAACAGCTCTTTTTTGGGTGTTACCCATCTCAAATTTTAAAAAAAAAATTATGAAATTTATCTTCATATTTTTCTCTCAAAATTAAAAAGAATTTATTTATTTTCAGAATTAAAAAATCGAATTTTTTTTTCTTCAGAAAATTAGAAAGACAAAAAAGAATTTTTCAAAATATTTCTAAAAAAAAAGGGAAATTAATTTTCGAAAATTACAAAAATAAATTTAAAATTTTATTTTTGAAAAATTTAAATTAGTTATTTTTAAAATTCTGGAAAAATTAATTTCCGTATTTTTTTGTATTTTTAAATGTTTTATTTTTAAAAAAAGTTTTTTAAATAATTAAACTAAAATAATTACCACGTGGCTGCCAAATGTACAAACTTACACAGTCAGCGAATGCTACATAGGCATAAATGTGCCAAATCATCAATAAAGTGGGGTCAATGACTATTTTAAAAAACAAAAAATTTTGCAGGGATGAATTTCAAATTTTTTTTTTACCAGGGACCAAAACCTAAACTCGTCATATTTGCAAGGACCAAAAACATATTTTAGCCATGATAAAATCTTAGTTTATGTCATAGTGTGCATAACTCAGTTGGTATGAACAATGCAAAAAATATGCAAGGTTCGGGGTTCGAACCTCGGCCACCACAAAAAAAAAAAAATCTTACTCTTTTGTATTTCCGACAAAATAAGATTATTTTATATCCACGTTTTTTATTTGATCTATGTAGTTGCGAACATTGGTAGATAAAAATAAAATTGTAATGTTGGATGAAATTTAAAACATTGTTGAAAACGTGACTGAAAATATGTTGTGTTTTAACTTTTTAATACTTAAATATGATAATCATCCCTCTAATTTAGGCCAGTTTTGATTTTCGTCCCTGTTATAAAAAAACTTTGAAATACATCCCTGAAAAAAAAATTGTTTGAAAAAGGCTCCTGACCCCACTTCATGTCTGACTTGGCATGTTATTCGCCACATGGCAGTTGCTGACTGTGCAACATTTGCCACGTTGCGCTGACGTGGCAGTCCAAGTAATAAAAAATAAAAAATCTGAAAATTAATTTAAAAATCATAAAATATTTCGGAAAAAAAAATCTGAAAAAAACTAAAATTAAAATTTTCGAACACTTAATTTTTTGACATAAAAACTATTAAAATTTAAAAATTTGAAAAAAAAAATGTGAAAATTAAATTTTGGAAAAATAGAATTTTTTAATTTGAAATTTTTTTTTTTTCGAAAATAATGACAATTATATTTTCAAAAGTTATAAATTTAAAATTTTTGAAGATAAATTTTAATTTTAATTTCTTGTTCTTTTACGAAAATTTTAATTTAAAAAAAAAAATATTTTTTTTTCAGAAATTTGTGAATATATATTATTTTGCAAAAAAATTAATTTTATTGAAAATTATACAAAAAAATAAATCAGAAAATTATTTTAATATTTTAAAATTTATTTTCAGATTTTTTAAAATTTATTTTATCATTATTTAATTTTAAAAACAATTTTCAGAATTTTAATTTTTTAATATTATGTGGCACGCCACGTGGCAAAAGTTGCACAATCAGTAACTGCCACGTGGCCAAAACCATGCCAAATCGGCTGAATAGTGGGGCCAGGGACCTTTTTCAAACAATTTTTTTTTTTTATAGGGATGATTTTCAAAGTTTTTTTTTACTGGGACGAAAATCAAAACTGGACCAAATTACAAGGACGATTATCATATTTAAACCACTTTTTAACTTAATTTTAATGTGGGAAACAACAAATTGTATTGTCTCTACAAAACCGCATCAACTGATCTAACTCAAACCACATTGGTTTGGTTCAAATTATATTTTCAAAGTCTCGCATGTATTTTTATCTTGCGGTTCAGTTGACTTTTAACCTCAAAATCGAAATAAACCGCACCTCAAATACCCCTAGTCCATTTTCTTTTTAGACATCTCTCATTTGTCATTGTTGATCTTCATTAATCTTTTGCAGATCCAGACATGTTATTCTTTGTTGTTGAAGGAGAATTTGAATAAGACATGGAATATTTTTAAACTATTCAGCTTCATTTTAGATCTCAAAACTTTTTTCTTCTTAAACCGGTCTAACCCATCATCCGAACCGAACGACCCGCTAAACCGCGATCTCCGATCAATCATATCTTAATTCTTAGACCCTTAAACGGTGGAGCTTGGGTTTTCAAAACTCCCCCGCGGATTGGGCCGGTTTGGGGCTTTGGGCCTGTAACTGTTTGCACCCACCCGATTGTCCAACCCTAATTCTTATGACGCACAAGTAAAATAATGTTGTGCAACACACCACTTTCCCCTACCATTTGGGCAATAGGTCACACCATGTCTCACTTGATGCAATGGTGAGACTTATTAATGTAATAGGCCCCTCCCACATGCTAGTTGTGATCTTAACAAAGGAGTTTCACAAGTTGTTATGTTGATATTTTGTATCCTCAGTCCTCCATCAGAAACACTCTTCCAAGATACCTTTGTTATATTGGCCATATACACATGCACTCCTTATGTGCCCAGCAACTCAGATATATCTCTACATTAGTGACAAGTGTACATATGGACCACCTAGTTCTCCTTTGTTCAAACGTTGAAAAAAGTTATAGGCTAGGTTAGTCATACATATGCATAATAATACTCCAAGTTGGAGGGACCAGGATGTGTTTTGTGAATCCAGCTCTCGCCGACCGTACAAGACACTTCCTCTATATGTGTCCTAAAAGACCAAAATAAACATTTCAAATACCTTATGTACCCTTAAGAAATTAGGCACATGGCATGCAAAGATTATGGTTCCACATAAAGACTTTTTTTTTTTTGAAGGGCACATAAAGACTTGTCTATCTATATATAAATCAAAAGAGTATATTCCTCTCCTTTTTATTTTGACAATTTTCTCACGTTTTTCTTCACAGTCAAATATGAATAGTACAATCTTTATGTAAAGAACAACATATAATCCTCTCTTTTTTGTGTAAAAAAAAATCCTCTCTTTTTTTCTCTCCTCCTTTTCGTTTGTAATTTCCACTTTTTTGTTACATCAGATTCAGAGAAACGCTTGATTCATTCTAAAACAAATGTTAGAATCACAATCATGGCCCTTACAATAAATAGTAAAGGATAAGAATTTTGTGGCCGTACTTAAGTTGAGAGCGACTCTGGGGACTAAATCATTATCCAAGTATAGTTCATATATATTGCTTAATTAATATAGGGTTAATAATGTTTTACTCTTGTAAAATATATGTCATTTTTGGTTTTTCCCTTGTAAAATATTTTGGTTTCCTCTCTGTAAATTTTTTTTTTTTAATTTCATCCTTTAAATTTTAAGATTTTTTGATTTTGGACCTTCATGGAAAATTTCACCACCTGTAATTTGAGCAAATATAGGTTTATCCCCCTTGTAATTTGAGCAAATTTCGGTTTACCCCTCGGTTAATTTGAGCAAATTTCGGTTTACCCCCTGTCATATCTTCGATTTTGTACTATCAAAATTTATGAAGGTCCAAAACAAAAAATCTTCAAATTACAAGGACGAAATCCAAAAAAAATATTTTACAGGGGATAAAACTGGAAATGACCTATATTACAGGGAGGTAAAACACTACTAACCCATTAATATAGGTAGCCCCTTTTTTAAAAATAATAATATTCCAACCTACATGTTTAGTCTCTCATGTTAAAATTTTATGGACGGTCAATCTATTCCTAAGGGTACAGATACCTTCAGAAAGACTAAGGCCCTCCAGAAGGGCTCCTAAAGCCTAGGTGTGTTCCTCCAAAGACGCCGTCTCAACATGCTTCTAGAAACTTCTAGAACACTATAAAATAACTTAAGGCCCAAGTTATTTGGGACTTAAGTCATGAGAAAATAAGTCCACGGAAGGCTGCAAATATACCTCTTGAAATCATTCTCAAGCATCATAAAAACATATTAAACCTTTTAACGTCTAATAATGTACTCAGTGCAAGTATTTTACTAGACCTTTCATGTAAAATTCTTGGATGAATATGGGCAATCATTAAATCTGTCACTGAATTTATTTTGTAATATACTTTGATAATAAATTTTAAACCTAAAAGTTTTTTTTACCTATGAATTATTGTATAGTTTCTTTTTTTTGGCGTGAATATTATTCTATTGTTTCTTTCTGGTCCTGCAAAATAGTGATATTTTCGGGTAAGTTTTTTTTTGTTTTTTGAAGGAGGGTGTATTGTAAGATTGTAACACATCTAAATTTATTGCTGAAATACATTCATTCCCTAAACCATTTGGTTTCCTTCTATGTTAAAAATTGAGTAAACATTCAGTTTATTTTTTTAGGGGAGTAAATATTCAATTTGTTGATTGAGATTGTAGCGGCCATATTAACTTAGTCTCACGCCATATCAATAATATTTCAAAAATAATTTTTAAAATTGTAAGATGTTAATAAGATTTATCCTTTTGTTAGTATTTGCATTTGCATACCCCGTGAGCTTAACTTAGTTGGTAAAGATAATGCATAATATATGCAAAGTCTGAGCTTCAAAACCCTGACACAAATAAAAAAAGTATTTGCATTTGCATGAATAATTAATGACATTGAGTTTGCATTTGATAATAGACAGGAATACATTTGTTGGTATTTGCATGTTGGGTGATGTTATTGTGATTTACGAATCCTGACAAACATGTAGTTTGTTTATAGGATTTGAGTTGCATTCAATCACAACCACGTGACTGCACATAGTCTATCACATCTAGACTGTCCGATCTTGGTCGGACGGTTCAAATGTGACCAACTCATTGCAGTCACACTACACACAGTCCAAATCCTTATTTATAATAAAGCTCTCAAGCTTATTTTGGTAACCAACAAATGACCATGGTCATGGATGAATTCCTATTCAAAACTCTCATTGCAAGCATTCTCTCCCTGTTAATTGGAATCTTGATATATCACTTAAAGAAAACACATGGTCATCGCCACAAAACTGCACCTCAAGCAGGAGGTGCATGGCCTATTATTGGCCATTTGCACCTCTTTGGAAGTAAGCAACTTACACACAAAACACTTGGTATGATGGCTGACAAACATGGACCAATTTTCACAATCAAACTTGGTTCATACAAAGTTCTTGTACTAAGTAGCAGTGAAATGGCCAAAGAATGTTTTACTCTCCACGACAAAACATTTTCCACTAGACCCTTAGTTGCAGCCTCAAAATTAATGGGTTACAACTATGCTATGTTTGGTTTCACTCCTTATGGTCCTTATTGGCGTGAGATAAGGAAATTAGCTACACTTGAGCTTCTTTCGAATCACCGACTCGAACTGTTGAAGGACACAAGAGTATCTGAGATAGAAGCTGCAGTAAGTGAGCTTTATAGGTTATGGTCGATAAAGGGTTGTCCAAAAGAAGGTGTTTTGGTTGATATGAAGCAGTGGTTTGGTGATTTGACACAAAATATTGCTCTGAGAATGGTGGGAGGGAAGACATACTATGGTGCTGGTGAAGGTGAAGCTAGGAGGTATAAGGAAGCTATGAGAGATTGGGTGTGTTTGTTTGGTATGTTTGTGGTCTCTGATGCAATTCCATTTTTGGGTTGGTTAGATATTGATGGTCATGAGAAGGCCATGAAGAAAACTGCTAAGAAACTGGACACTCTGGTTGAAGGATGGCTGGAGGAACACAAAAAGAAAAGAGCTTTAGGTAACAGTCGAAAGGAAGAACAGGATTTCATGGATGTCATGTTGAATGTTCTGCAGGATTCAGAGATTTGTGGTTATGATTCAGATACAATCATCAAGGCTACTTGCCTGGTATGTTTTGAGCTTTAGTTTTTTTTCCCATGGTTGCTACTGTAAAATATTGCATCTAACTATGCATATTTGGATTGAATGTGAGTCTGACTAAATCATTATGGCGCCTTAACTTTGTTGAAATTCCAGTGCAACTTTTGAAAAAATCACTGTCACACACGGTGATTTCTATACTAAACTCACATCAATCCTAACATGCACATGAACTTGTATAGGGTGCATGACCTGTATAGGTTTCTCACCATAAAAAATACCATTATTTATTTATAATTAAAATGACTTTTAAGTGGGATAACAATATTTTAATTATTAGAAAATTTCAAAATTGACCTTGTATTTAAATGAAAGGTTAAATATGTTTTGGTTCTTATAAATATACCAACTTTTCATTTTAGTCGTTCTAAAAATTTTGTTAGACTTTTAATCCTTAAAAAAAAATCACCACCACTTAGAGGCCATTTTAGCTATAAAAAAAAGAAACTGGTTTTTTTATGGTCTCCTATGGTAAGAGATAGAGCTGTCAAAATGGGCCGGGCCGTAAGGGCCGGCCCGAAAGCCCGAATAAAATGTAGGGCTTGGGCCGAATAATTGGAGCCCGAAATTTGAAGAGGGCTTTTTAGCCCGGCCCGTAAAAGCCCTTGGCCCGTTAGGGCTAGCCCGTCCGGGCTCCGGGCTGCCCGGAAGCCCGCAAAAAATACAACTTTTTTTTTTTTTTTTAATGTTACTATGGATAATTGTTATTATCTTGGATCAATCTTAATTTATCTTTTGTTCACTATTAACCTATTTGTGTATATTTAAGTTATTATGTTCAATCCTTAAAGAAAGGGAAGGAAAAAAAAAAAAACTGATACGGGCCCGGGCTGGCCCGTTAGCCCGGCATATTTATGTATGTTTCGTACTTAAAAGAATGGAAAAGGGAAGAAAAAAATACGGGCCAGGGCTGGCCCGTTAGCCCGGGAGCCCGTATAGGGCCGGGCTCGGGCTCATTTTTTGCAGCCCATATTCAAACCGGGCTTTTTAGCCCGGCCCTTAAAAGCCCTTGGCCCGGCCGGGCCGAGCCTAAACGGGCCGGGCCGCCCGTTTTGACAGCTCTAGTAAGAGACCTATTAGGGTCATGCACCCTAGACGGCACCAAATCGGTACAACATCCTTGTTGCCTCAGAGGTGGAGTTTAACGTGGGAAAGGGTAACATGGATCAATTAGGTTTTTACCATTTGATTAAAAGAAGACCATAATATTATTGTGTCCTCTCATAATTATATTTTTTCACATCATCTTCCCCAACCATTCTCTCTCCTCTCTCTCACCCACCATTACCATTGCAGCAACTCATCCACCACCACCAACCTCACTATCACAATCAGGGGCGGAGCCACCCCCCAGCCAGCCTCAACTCCAACTTTCTTTGTAGCAAGCTCAGCCATTACTAGAACTTTTAGCTTTTCCTGCAGATTTTGTCAAGGATTTAGGTTCCCAGATTAGATAATATTTTAGGATTTTAGGATCCGCGGGAAAGATATATCCGCAAGAAATGTGAAATTATCCGCAGGAAATGTGAAATTATTCGCATGAAGGAAGTAACATTTTGCGATAAATTTTTTACTCATACTCTATTAAATTTCTGTCTCCGCCACCGATCACAAAAACACTTAGTCACTTACCAATGGCTTCTATTGAAAATCAAAAAATAAATGTAAACATTAATCATCATCAAACTCAAATATTCAAGTCATAAAACTTATAACAACTAATTTCACTCAAAGATCCAAAATTTTTATATGGGTGTTATTCTAGATCTAACAAGTTTTTTTTTGAACAATCTAGATTTATCAAGTTGAAATGTTTTTTCCTAAAAAAAAAAAAAAAAAAGTTGATCTTCCATTAAACCTCTTTACTCCACTACTTACTCTGTCCCTATTCAGCAGAAGCAGAATTATTATCATTGCTAGCCAATTCGGTTATAATTCAAATGTTTTTCACTTCATCTTAAATTCTTAGGGGATGTAATGGATTGAGATTTTAAAAGACTATTTTGGCAAAAAAAGTTTTGAAGATTTTAAAAGATTGTGTAGGAATGTATAACTTTCAAGATTTTTATAAAAGACTTTTAAAATTTCGAAGGATTTTAACTCAAAGATTTTTTAAAATTTGAAAGTATTTTATGAGAATTCGTAAGATTTAAAATGACTCTTTCAAATAACCATAAAAATACAAAGTTGCAAGAGTGGATGACTAAATATAATAAAAAATCAAAGGTTTGCATGATAAAAAATAAAATCGATACAATTTTTTAATTTTTCAATAACAAAGTGGTTCTAGTTTGATGTCTTCTTAAGTAATATTTTTTCTCATCTAATCTATTCTACCATAAATTATCTTCTTCTTATACATGTTGTTCCGTTTGAACAATAAATTGATAATATTTTTAACATAATTAAAAGGTTTTTTCTAGATTATCTTTGAAGAATGGTGGGTAATTTACCCACCAACCAATGAAAATGAGCAATTTGTTGGTGGGGTCAAGATAGTTCATGAATACCACTTAAAAATGTGCTTATGTGGCTAATGTGTATTGGTTGAGGTAAATTACCCACCATTCTTCCATGGGTACCCTAGTTGTCATCCAATTAAAAACTTCAAATTTGAAATAACTTTTTTTAACAACTAACGATATATATATCGTTTTTTTACTATTAAGATTGACTACTAATATAATAATAATAATAATTACTTAATAAAATCAAAAGTTATTCTTAAAAAAAAAAACATACTGATAATAATATAAACATGTAAGAACAGGAAAATGTATAAAAACGTACTGAAAATGTATAAACATGTAAGGATATAAACCTGATCTTTAAAAAAATGTATAAAAAAAACGCATTGATAAACATTTTTTTTTAAGGAAGGAAACGTCCTGATAAACATGTAAACAAACGTGACCTTAAATAAAAAAAATGAAATTCTGGAAAAAGAAAAGAAAAACAAAAAAAATAAAATAAAGGAGAATATCAACGATAACACATGTTGATGAGTGAAGTGGGAGAAACAATGAAAGAACATATAATGAGAGTAAAAAGAGTCTCAAGAAATCTCATATCTTTGTATGAGATTGTTAGTTTTACAATTTTTAACTAAAAAGTCTCACAAAATCAATTCTACCAAGTAATCCATTGAAATCAATACATTTTTGAATACCAAGAGACAATTTTTAAGTTGTAAAAAATCTTGATTGAATACCACCAGATTTTGTTGGACTCTTTAAAAAATCATTAAAATCCTAATTGAATGAATACCACCGGAATTATTTCTAATCTTTTTTCTATAACAAAAAAAAAAGTCTTTTAAAATCCTTCCAAATCTCAATCCAATACACACTCCTTAATCTTTAATGAAAATAACATAACCAATCCGTCAATTTCTACCCAACAAATCCCTCCAAACAAAAATACTATAAAAAAGGTGATTTATTTTTAGGTTTTTTTTTTTAATAATTTTCCTCAAGAAATTATGAGTCTCAATTGTTATCAAGAAACATGATTTTAATCCGAAAAGGAAAAGGGTCAGAGTGAAGATCCAGAAGAAATAAGAAGATGATTGACAATGATAAGAACAAGGATGAGGTTGATGTGTTTTAAGTATAGTACTGTGTGTGTGGTCTTGTATTGATGAAAAAACAAAACTACTGTGTTCGATTTCTCGGAAAGGAAAGAAGTGGAGGAGAATGTTGGTGAAGGTAGATGATAATTAATAAATGAAATATAGTGTGGAGAGACCTATGATAATTTTCTGGGTTTTCTAAGAACAACTTGATGAAGATGGTATGGGTTGAAGATGATGAGGGGAAAATAAAGTGTGGGCAGACCATCATAAAATCTATACTCCTCTTTAATCTAATGATAAAAAAAAACTTTCCCATGGGGAAAAGGATTAGTCTTTCCCATGTTAAACTCCACCTGCTTGAGAAGATAATCTCAGTTTTCAGTACATATTATTACCTTTTCAGTTTGAGAACTAACTTTGAGTATATATATATTGGCAGAATCTGATTTTAGCAGGAAGTGACACCACCATGGTGACCCTAACATGGGCACTATCCCTCCTACTCAATCATCAAATGGAACTTAATAAAGTACAGGATGAGTTAAACACTCATATTGGGAAGGACAGGAAGGTGGACGAATCTGACATAAAGAACTTGGTCTACCTCCAAGCCGTTGTCAAGGAAACATTGCGCCTATATCCACCAAGTCCAATAATCACCTTGCATGCAGCGATGAATGACTGCACTTTTTCATGTGGTTATCACATTCCTGCTGGTACACAGTTGATAGTGAATGTATGGAAGATCCACCGTGATGCTCGTGTTTGGACTGATCCTCATGATTTTAAGCCCGGGAGGTTCTTGACAAGTCACAGAGATGTCGATGTCAGAAGTCCGAACTATGAGCTCGTCCCTTTTGGTTCTGGAAGGAGAGTATGCCCTGGGGCTTCATTGGCTCTGAGAGTGGTGCAATTGACATTGGCTAGATTGCTACACTCTTTCAATGTTGTTTCCCCTTCAAATCAATCTGTAGACATGACAGGAAGCCCTGGACTCACTAATTTAAAAGCAACCCCGCTTGAAGTTGTCCTTACTCCACGTCTAGATACCAACCTCTACGAGAACTAGATTATAAATGAAGGTATCCATTAAGTAGATGTGATCTCAACTCATTATATTAGGCTTGTTTTCCCTAAATAACGGCAACAATCTATAGGTTGCAATGAGACGTTTGATGGAGCTATGATGTATTATAAAAGTTGATATTTGATGCAATATGCAGTACATAACTATTTTTTTCAGGTCAAAAAGATAACTCTAATTTTGGTTCATATTCATCGATCATATGATCTACAACTCATGTCTGTCTACACTCTATCGCCAAAAAGGAGACTGGGTGAAAATTTTCGTGTATTTTATGCCATCCATAAAGAGGATTAAATTAGAACCTGATTGGAAGCTTAAGCCTGAAGCATCATGTATAGAATACAAAAGTAGGTTTGCAACCAAAATATAAGATGGATAGAAAAACAGTGATATACAAATTCAAACATGAAGATATTACTTTACCATGTAACAAAAAATATGAATTTGAACATTACACCATGACCTTTGTGGCATGTGCTGACTGACTCACCAGCATTCCCTAACCACGTGAAATCTTACCTACATGTGTCTAGTGCATCTTACAAGTTGATAGCTTGTAGAAGTTTACATTCCCTGTTACACCTAGTTAGCAATATATGTACAACAGAATTCAAGTCATACATAAGCATGACTTCCAACTTGTGCCTGAACTAGCAATTAATGAGAGAATGAACTCGCTTCAGTGCTATACATTGAGTACTCACTTGCATTAAAGTTTGGTTTCTCTTCACTCCACTTCAAAATTTCCTTGGCATATTTAAGGGACGCATCAACACTATCAGGTTCCAACCCCTTCACCACAGAAACATACAACTTTCGTCCTGTAAGCGATGAAAAAAGCCTTTTGAACTTAACCGCTATGTAATGGGAAGCCAGTTGACCAAGGGAGGGATTATTATTAATGCTGTTGCTATTGTTGTTGGTGCGATTGCGGCTAGTTATTGGATGAAAATCAGAGAACCAGTCACACTTGGTCAAAGGAACTTGTTCGACTTTCTCCTCAAAAAGATCAAATTTATTCAATATCAACAGGAATTCCATTTGCTCAAAAGTTGGATGAGTGACAATGGTTTCAAAAAACTTCATGCTCAATATCATCTTGTTTGTGAGAGAACCATTTCCATCGACAGAAAACTGATCATAGTCACTCAAGGAAACACAGAAGATGACCATTTCAACATCTTCAAACATCTCTAGCCACTTGCAATTTTCTCCAAGTCCCCTCGCATGCACTCTGATCAGTTGATACCTGCTAACCACCAAAAGAAGTACAAATCATCAGAAACATTCAATAGCAATTGAAACATCTTTTTATCCTCCAAATAATTATAAAGAAACAAGTTACATATCATTTATCCTCCATTGTTTTTCTTAAACATTTTATAGTGAGGACAGACACAACCAGGGCTCAACAAAAGCATTTTAATAGTGAGGTGCAAAAATATTTTTCACCAACTACAATTCTACCATAACCCCGATATACTTGCATTTACATCCCCATCCTCCGGGCAGTTTTACATGTGTTATTTTCCAAGAGGAAAAACAATCATAACAGCAATTGGGTTAATCAGGACCACAGTCCATTCCAGGGATATAACAACAGGCATGAATAAATTTGTTGTTGAAACAACCACAAGATATTTACACCTACCTAGCCAAAGAATCATATTGATCAGTAGTATCCACAGTTTCCTCAGGAGCTGATTGGGGAAATGAAAACTCCACACAAGCCAACCCATTTGATGAAGTAACTCCTTCAGCATAGAGGATATCTAAATCCGAGGGTTCATAATCTGTCCTTAATATTTTGACAGCCTAAACAAAATGCGTTGTGTTAGATTCATCGTCCCTTAACAGTACAAGATTGTCAAAGATATTAACCCGACAATTACAATTAATTTGATGAAAGAACAGATACAAATTAGTAGCAACTAACAATAAAAAATGGCCTTTACCCGCTCTAAGAAATAAGTGGCAACACTAGGCAGCATTTCCAATTCACTTCTTCTTTCATATGTGGCCTCAATGGCAGTATCATTCCATAATTCCTCAATCAACGGTGCATATTCACGAGTAGCAGCAGGAAAAATAGCTTCCAGTTTGCCCGATGCCATAGTTTTCAGCAACCAATCAGAGAATGCTTTCAGCCTTGGGCCAATGGAATATACTGTCTTATCATCGGGTTTTGGATTGGTTCCTGTAGTTAATCATAATCATAACCGACAACCTTTTAGAATAAATGGATGCACTAAATTAAAATCCTACTTGCCTCCTATATCAAAATTTCTATTCATCATCCAATCAAACATTGGGAGATCCTACTATTTTACCAGTTGACCATGAATTGGAAGTACAGTATAATATTTCATTCAAGTTCTAATGAAGATAAATATATCCAACCATAAAGCGAACTTTAAACATCACATGCAGATTAATAAAGCTACAATGACTCAAAATAAACATACAGATTATGCAATTCTTAGTTAATGTGCAAGGCAAAGAAACTGGTATGAAGATCATCTCATACTTTCAACAAACCAACACTTTCATAAGAAACTAATCTATTCAAATATCCTATTAGAATAATTATCATTATGAAACTTGGACCTCAAGGATCTTGCACCTCAAGAAACAATTACTTATTAGTTAATTAGTATTAATTTGTAACTTGGCACACAAGGCTTAGCATTAATTTGTAACTTGACACACAAGGCTTAAGCTTGGCACACAAGGCTCAAGTGTGTGTATATATGTACTCTCTCAATGCAAATGAGACACAGCCAATATTTCTATCATGGTATCAGAGCGCTTCGGCCAAGATTGCTTCTAAGTTAGCAGTCCAATATTTCTATCATATCCAATCAAACTTTGGGAGATCCTACTATTTTGCTCACTATCGTTTAGTTGCATATTCCTCAAGTGTTTGGAAAAAAATAAACACTTCTTAACTGGTTGAGCATGAACCGGAAGCACAATATTGATAACATTTAAAGTTCTAATGAAGATAAAGATACCGAATTATAAAATAAACTTTAAACATGACACATAGATTAATAAAGCTATAGTGATTCAAAGATAAACATAGAGATTATGCAATCCGAGTTAATGTACAAGGCAAAGAAAATAATCTTAAAAGCATCTCATATTTTCAACAGATTGACACTTTTCATAAGAAACCCGTCTACTATGGAGTGTGTATCATGCTTATAACGAACATGCTAGTATTTCATATCATTACATATAGGTAATTTTCTTTTTGACAAGAGGATTTCCAATAGAAATATATGACATGTTTTTACACTCAGTCCACAGTAGGCACTTGTCAGATATAAGATAAGTCAATTTTTTTATACCCTAAGTAATATGAATGAGTTGGTTATATTGTGCCACTTATCAAGGGACAGAGGACAACATATAACTATGACGATTCAACCACGCATTAAACTCACATGCTAGAAACATGTAAACATACCAGAAACTGCAAATAGCATGGTTATTGAGTCAAAAATAATAAAAATATTTCAGAGAGAGAAGTGCAAAGGATGGAGACACCACACTCTTACCTGTTGTATCAAGCATGGAAGATTGCCTTTTCGTTAAATCTGCCAATATTTCATCCTCAAAACGCTCACGGCCCTCAAGGAGTATTCCAAGGTAGGTATAAACATTGCTCTGAATGGTCAATATAATATTTTCATGCTCATCTTCTGAGAAGGGGATGCTTTTGTAAAGAATCTTGGCCTGCCGTAAATATTAGCAATACTATGAACACATCATTTATTACTTGCAAATATCAGTGATTTTCTAGAAGTGGGGCTGGCAAAAATTTATTTCCACAATAGTCAAATACCCATGTATAACCAGATACCGCGCTAATCTATGATATTAGTTATCAATTTTTCCTTTAATTCAAAATTTGCTTTGCTGAACATGGAAATACTTGATGACAGAAAGGAATGTATCATACTCCCACCGATCCTATTTATAAAAGACAACTAGGTTTTTTTTTCTCAATATAAGAAACATAGCACTATTTAGTCTATTAATTAATTATAGAATCTCCTTTTACATACCTGCTTCATTGTGAGTTTTATTTTAACAAGAAATCCATCTTTTTCATCCAATTAGATACATTAGTCAATTAAATGGATTACTTCTTTAAAAAAGTAGCATTAACTGCCTTCAAGGTGGTTCCTTGTATTTTGGTCATTTATTTCTTATTTATACACAGGACTTGAGCGAGAAATGATTAGCATATATAGCAACTTTTGCAAGATAGATGACTGCAGTATATTATGACTATCTAAGTTACTCTTAGAGTCTAGAAAACTCCCAGATGTTACTCTTATTAATGTTTTCTAAATTAAGAAGAAAAAAATTGGGAACCAATGCTAGAATACAAAAAAAATTGTAAATAAACCAAAACAAAGTATGACTAGCGACTTGATTCACAGACGTAATTACTCGAATGAGAAATCTTAATCACCTGCTTAAAAATAGTGCTTGTTCCAGATCCACTGCAACCAACCAAGAGAAGCTTCTGAACTATTCCGTGCTCAAGGTAGTCGGGAATTGATCTGCTAGCCATATTGGAGTGTTGTTCTCCAAGAGAACTCGAAGATTTAGAAGGAACTGGCAGGGACAAGAAAGCGCATACAAGCTTGGTTCCAGCCTAGCAATTCAAACAAATAAAATAGTATGTAGCAAATACCATTGAGCTAGAAGAAAATAAGAGACGAATACACTCCAAAAAGGTAAGTTACCTTTCCCCATATGTACCCTCGTGTATTCTTCTGTCCCTCTTCTTGATAAGAACCATCCTCATTGACCCAAAAGTGTGGGTTACCAGCAGTCTGAACTCCTGCCAACTGCACAACCAAAACACAATTCCTTCAACAATTTTGTTCAACAAAAACAAGATATATATAATTCGTGATAGAGGGTCTTTCAAAACTATTTGTGCATATATTAAATAAATTTCCGACCTGCAACATTCGAAGCTCCACTTTTGTTATTTCACGACCATTAACGAAAACCTGTGTGTTTCCATTACTAGCATCTGGCTGGATGGGACTTCCAACATTCAAATGGGCACTTATAATACTGGAAGGCTTCTGTCCTTCCTGTGAAACCACAAACAAAACCAGCATCCATAATTAAGCATAAGAATTAAGAAGCATACAAATCAGAAAATTCACGGAGAAAAAACATATACATGTATAAATAAATATATACCTTCCCCCAAAATCCAGATACTTTATCATACCAATAGTTTCCCGGCTTAAGCTTCTTTGGAGGGTTCGAACAGTTCTGCAAGGTAACTAATTCCTCATAAGAAAGTGGTTTCCCATTCACACAAATGTAATTCGGTGGAAGCTGATTTGCTTCACAAAACCTCTCGGCTTTCATTATCTGTCTAACCTCCAACTGATTAAGCAATCGCTTAAGCATCCGAGAACATTTACCTAAATTCACTCTATTCGACTCATCTATAGCAAATCCAATGCAAGTAACACACTTTCTACCTTCCGGCATAGACCCCATTGCTCTAAGCACACAATTACTACAATACTTTGCATCACAAACCAAACAAACCTCTTTATCAGTAAACCTATTCCCCTTAAAACATCGATAACACGACCCTTTCTTTCCCTTCGTTAATGGCTCCCTTTTAACCGGTCTAGTCACGGTTTCCTCAACCTCAAACTCCTCATTCAAATCATCATCACCATCCTCATCAGATTCCACATCAAAAGTAACAGCCGGAACACGTTTACCATCACAATCCTCCGCTTTCAACGAAGAAACACGCGTCGATGGATACTCTAAACTCAACACAGACTCAGTTGAACCCCAATCTTGTTGATTCAACTCCATAGTACTAGAGCTTCTAGTTCTACTGCTAGGTAACTCACTAGAGGTT
The DNA here is from genome assembly GCF_003473485.1 of Medicago truncatula. Lineage (NCBI taxonomy): Eukaryota > Viridiplantae > Streptophyta > Magnoliopsida > Fabales > Fabaceae > Medicago > Medicago truncatula. Next base: position 6,917,816 of record NC_053046.1, read on the forward strand.
GATTCTTCGAGCAACCTCGAAGAATCACCCAAATCGGAAAACTCGCCGGAGATTTCATTTTCAATTCCGTTTGAGAAATCAAACGGTCCAGAACTACTTAATTCACCGGAAAGTTCACAGACGTTAATCTGTGAACCACGGTGATCGAAAGCAATAACGGAAGTGGGAGAAACCGTTCTCTCCGAAGCTAATTCGAGTTCTTTGGAAACCCTAGATTCGCCGGAGTTTAGTGTTCTTAGCTCTTTTGCATGGTGCGGTGGTAGAAGCGGTTGTACAACCGGTAAAGAGAGAGTTTCGGAGAGAGGGACCTGGGAAACGACGGCGGCGACCGGAATGTTGTCGACGGTGATGGGAACAGCTCGAGGAAGATCGTAAGTTAGCGGTGGACCGTCGTATTCGACGGCGAAGGAATATTCCGGCGCCGGTGACATGATTCTAATTTAAGAGGAAATGCAATGAAAGCATGAGAGAAAAAAGGAAATGGAATTTTTGTAAAAGATTATTGGAATTTGCGAGAAGGATTTGGTGAAAGGAATAATAGGTTGTGTTGTTCAGTGGAGTGTGCAGTGCATAGATTAAGGGAAATGAATTTTGTGTGAGTGTGAAGAAAAGGAAAAACAAAAAGGTAATTTTAAGGTGATTTTTTTATTAACAGTGATTTTTTTTTTTTGTATTAATGAAGTATTAATATTCTAGTTTGGAGTTTTGTTTTCAACCCTCCGATTCTCGAGAGAAAATAGTACTCCCTCCGTTTTATTTACAAGAAACAATTTATTTTTTAGATACATTAAATAATTTATGTATTTGATTTAGATTCTTGACTAGATGCATACATTATTCAATATATCTAAAAAGTCAACTTTGTATTGTAAACAGGACCGGAAGGAGTATGCTAAGATGAAATTAGGTAGAGATGGAGACATAAGTAAAGACTTATCAAAAAACGGTTTTATATAAGAATCAAACTTATGTAAACAATTTATACTTGTCGGAGTTCATTCACAACTTGAGCTCATATGTTTGGTTTTATAATAATTTGGAGTTTGATCAAATGAGTTTTTCTTTAATAAATAAAAGTCTATTTTTCCTCAAATTGTTGTAATTGTAAATGTTATTTAAGTCTCAAAGTCTCTTTAATATAAATTGAGGCGTCATCTCTTCACCAATTTTTTTTTTTTTTTAAACAAAAAGTCTATATAAATTAGGTTTCACATGCTTAAGACATGTCTTAATGTATATTACTCGTCAACTTGACCCTAAACATGAGAGTGAATTCGGTCGTTACGATGCATGAACCAATTTGTTACGAACTCAACTAACTTAGTTATAATCTCGTACGAACTAAATGAACTCAAAATTTGTTATGTTTTTTTTCCAACTTTTGGTTTGTAAATATTGTTTACACTCTGTTGTTTTTTCCTCGACACACCTTATGCTAGGAAGACCTTTTTGTTGTGGTAATATATTCCATTTTAGTATTGTTATGGTAATATATTCCATTTTAGTCTCTTAAAAAATTTAGTTATAATTTTTTTTAAGGGAACCTAGTTATCATTTGGTAATAATAGTAATATTGTTTAATAATAAGTAGAATAATGATATAATATAGTGATAATGATGTAAGGTGAAGGAATAGGGTATAGTGTAGTGGTGGAACAGAAGTGAAAAAGAAAGGAGAACAGGTTACAGGAAAGTGAAACGGGAAATGTGGAATTGGAATCTTTGTGCTTTTTGTTTGGCGAATGTGGGGTTTGGAGTTTGCCCACCACTTTGTCCTTTTGCATAGCTGAAGTTGGCATCCTATCCTATCCAATCTTGTTTTTCTATCTATTAATTACTATAATTACTAACTAATCTTTTAATTAGATTTTTTGTTACAGTACTACATTATTTATGTTACTTTATAAGGTTTTTTTCTTTTTCTATACGTCTCTTATAGTATATATTTTAATTAAAGAAGTGGGGGAAATCCCTTTCATCTAATTTCCTTTTTGAACCAAAAAAGGGTGGGGTGGTCCAGGTTTTGGTGCTACATAAAACCCAGTCACCCACGAACAAAAAGCACTCCATTACTATGACATGTTCAATTATTAGTGAATGAATGAAGGAATGTGAAGGATGTGTTAGAATTTTTATATTCTATAGGTGAGATTTAACATGGGAATGGAGAGTTGTTTTCCACCATGGGAAATTAAATCTTAAACATTGGATCAAATAAAGAACACCCTCTTACCATATTCCTTCAACACTAGATTAATTTTACATTATATTTCATCCTCTCTCTTTCATGTCCCCACCACCAACATCAAAGTTCTCAATATGTCGGGTAGCACTTGTATGACATAGAGTTAGTTGACATTAGTCAATCACAATGTCACAATGCTTGTGATTGGTCAATGTCACCAAACTCTATGTCACATAAGTGTTATCACAATGTGTGACTTCAAAAACCTCAAACCTTCAAACACTTTCGAATTCAAACATTGAAACCCAGATTAACATGTTAAATTAGATAATTTTTTAATGGCTAAAATATGGTTTTGGTCCCTGCAAATATGCCTCGTTTTGGTTTTAGTCCCTGCAAAAAAAAATTTGTTGTTTTTGGTCCCTGCAAATATGTCTCATTTTGGTTTTGGTCCCTGGCTCCACTTTTGTGATAATTTGCACATGTGTCACATGATGACTTAAACATTTATTAGAGAAATAGTCCCTGCAAAATCTTTTGATTTTGAAAAAGGTCCCTGCAAAATATTTTATTTTTGGAAATAGTCCGGGACTATTTCCAAAAATAAAATATTTTGCATGGACCAAAAACAACAATTTTTTTTTACAGGGACTAAAACCAAAACGAGACATATTTGCAGGGACCAAAACCATATTTTAGTCTTTTTTAATTAAAAATTAAATACTATTTATCTTCATGTGTTCTTTAAAGAATCTTCACCTTCATCAATTTTTTATGATACAAGCTCAAATCTAAAAAACCACAAGTAGAAAATATCCAAATCTGTTAAATCACGGCAACAACAACCTTTCTTAAATGAACATATTAAGTCCACATGAGGTCACATAAATTTCTACTCACTCCATAGCCATTTTTCTGATACAATAGAAAATTGCAATTGGAGGAACCTCTTTAAATTTCCAGGAAGCAAATTGTAAACATGGGTATTATTTCTGAGATTTAAAGAGAAAGTTATTGTTGCCATGATATTTTTCTTTATATTCATCAATTTCTTTTTTATCAAATATTTTCAAAAGCTAAAGACTAAAGTTAAATCTGAGAAACCAAAAAAACAGCAGAATTATGAATCAATGGAACAATCAAATAAAATAATTATGAAAACAAGGAAATAAAATAAGTTTTTGGTGGGTTTTCTAATTGAAGAAACAACATGCCCCAATCCCATGAAAATGGAAAAGCTTGGTTATTGGGGAACACTTGGAGAAGGAAAAAAAACGATAATAATGGAACCAGTACGGTTACTGAGGTCATTTTTTCCTTTTGGGTATGTGAACAAGATGAATATGATTGCAGAAAAATCAAGTGCAGGCGGTCTACCATAAAGCAATGCTCAGCATATAATCTAATTAGTTATTCAGCTTTTTTTTTTTTTTTTATCTTTTTGTTGTTTGTTGTTATTTTGTTTCTTACGTTTTCCTTTTCAAGTGTGCTGTGTTACAAGCAATATAGTTGCACGTTGCTGGATTCTGATTCGACCTCTCGACATGAGTTTTTCACCACTGTGTTGCGTGTGAATCCTTCCTCAATTGGAGTCTTCCGTTTGTCATTCGGGAGTTTCAACTTCTTTTTTTTATGAGAAAATAGATTTTCAGTTAGAAACTAAACAAGGCAAAACTAACCTCTCTTACATTATCTTTTAATAGATAGAAGTTTTAAGGTAGGAGAAAAAACATCGAAGTTTTAAGGTAGGAGAAAAAACATCAAATAAGCTACGATCAAAATTTAGAGAAGAGCGTTCGAGACTCGCTAATAGGTAACACATCAATTAGCTTCATGATGATACATACGACAAACATATATTCTCTGTCCAGGGCAGTGGAGAAGAGAAAGCACCTCTTAAAAGAAAGATTGGATGAATGCATCACAATATCCAAACAACAGGAGAATCCATTTTAAAAATAATATTTTTTAATGAGTAGGCAATTACCCGCCTGAAATTGTAAGTTTCGTCAATTACCTCCTGAAATTAACAAAACTTCAATTACCACTTGAAATTGCACAACGTTAATCAATTTACCCTATCCGTCAAATTCTTCTGTTAGTCAACATGACGTTTTGCAAATACTCCTAAAGTTTTGCGCTTATGTGCAAAATGTCTCTTGAACTTGAAAATTTATATTTTTTTCTTATCCTTAAAATGACTGCATTATCACTCAATTGTAGAGCATATTAGCTAAGTTTTGACGATTACAACTATATATTGGCAGTATGGTAGAACAAGTTGGCAGTATTTGGTAAACCTTACAATAATGTTCAAAACTCACGAATATTTACAAAACAAACATAAAAGCATTTCTTTGTTCCAACATCATATGTTGTTTTTTCTTTTTCAAGTTGTCTTTCACCCCATTAGAGATCAAAACGATGGTGGCTATCATGTTTTTTTATTCTCTTAAAAAAAATAATGAAATATACATAATATAATATTATTATCATTTCTTTGAATCCTAACGTGGGGAAGAAGACCATGATTCCTTCAAGATATTTTATAAGGCTTAGTACATGCTTTGGTCCCTTAACTTATTTTTGAATTTCATTTTGGTCCCTTGACTTTAAACCGTCTCAATTTGGTCCCATAACTTTACCTCCGTTTACCTAAGTGGTCCCTTCTGTTAGTTTTTTTAACAGAAGGGACCACTTAGGTAAACGGAGGTAAAATTATGGGACCAAATTGAGACGGTTTAAAGTTAAGGGACCAAAATGAAATTCAAAAATAAGTTAAGGGACCAAATCATGTATTAAGCCTATTTTATAAAGTGAGAGAAGTAACAAGTTTATGTATTTTTTCTTAAAAGTGAGAGAAGTGTGTTGGTGTAGAGTGTGCAGTGCTCTCAATATAAAGGAAGTGGGAATTTTTGGTGTGGTTAAAATTAGCAATAACAAAGCCATATATTTTGACGTCTTGGTTATGTCAATCATATGTCATTTATGTGCTTCATTATGTATGTCATGCATTAGTTTTCCATCTGACAGGTGTGGTTGTACTTTGTTATGTTGACTTTCATATCATTAGGCTCTAATACATGATTAATGTTTGATCGTTTCAGGGAACATATATGGTTGTATACCGTCAAAACTTAGCTAATATGCTCTACAATTAAGTGATAATGCAGTCACTTTTAAGGATAAGAAAAAAAATATTAATTTTCAAGTTCAGGGGGCATTTTGCACATAAGTGCAAAACTTCAGGGGTTATTTGCAAAACGTCATGTTGGCTAACAGAAGAATTTGACGGAGGGGGTAAATTGATTAACATTGTGCAATTTCAGGAGGGTAATTGACGAAACTTACAATTTCAGGTGGGTAATTGTCTATTTACTATTTTTTTTAATATTTAAGTGACTTGACATATCTATCCCAATTCGAAGGTTGAGTTTTGCCCACAAAGCATAGCAACATTCAAGTCTATTATAGAAGTAACATATGAACTTACCATGAGAATCTCTAATCAAACCTCCATAAGTAGAAATCCTTAAAAGACTTTTTATGAGATCCATCAATATTAATAATCTTGTAATAATCATGCGGTGGAGGTGTCCAAGATATCTCAATGCTACATCCTATGGAATGAGATTGAGAATCCACACTACAATTGGAAGAGGAGATAACGAAACTAGCTTGGTTTGAAATTAAGAGAAGTTGATTGTCAATCATAGACTTCCTATTGAACACCAAACTATTTCTATCTTTCCAAAGCACATAAATAGCAACTCCAGAGAAAGTTTGTCAATTGTCACGTGTAGTACCAATATTAGGAGTTGTGACATTCCAATCAAACCATTGATTCAACCCAAGACCGAAAAACTTACTTACTCCAAACATCTTGGGAGATAAGATCATTTCCATAATATTTATGCTTCTTCACAATCTCTTAAACCATGAATAAAAGTTTTAGGATAGTCTCACCACGTATAGGACTTAACTTATCTCTTGTCATGCATCTATGAATACATTTCTTAATTAGTTAAAATCTTATCATGAGATATTTTCCATAAAAAAGATGATGGGCGATGGCATGGGTGAGTAGCAATTGAGAAGAGAGGAAAATAGAGTTTCTAACGCTTGTTGAAGAAGGGGAAAGACAAAGGAAATATACTAAAATTATTGTGGAAAATGTAAATTTGAGAAATCCAACCTTCCATGCACTACGTCTACTACATTGCTAGCTCTATATGCACGTAATTAACGATAACCCTTTGAGCATTTACTTTTATCATCACACCAAGAATCAACAACAAAACCAAGAGAAGAAAGTCATAATTACATTTACAATTCACAATCAAGACAGAAAAATTTATGAGTTAGCAATATAAACATTAATTTATCCTCTATACCCCCAAAGACTAACTAATTAATTAACTAATCTAGTACATACATTTGCACATTAAACTCAGCAACAAATAGTTCCAGTAATCAAATTAAAAAATATGCAACATCATCATTCATTCAATCATGAACACAAATGCTAGTATCTTCGTGATCCCATTTTTCGCAACGACGACACTCTAGGAAACTCACCACTACTAACACTAAGTCGTGGTGCTTGTTGGTGAGTTTGTTGTCCGGGGGGCGCATTCTCCTTAACCTTCCAAACCTTAACGGACTTATCCAAACTTCCACTATACAAAATCCACTTTCGCTCGTGTAACATCACATCGAGATCCTTCTCAGCAGCGAGACACTTCACCGGTCCAGTATGTCCACTCAACACTGACATACAAACATGTTCATTAGTAATCGATCGTTTCCACACACAAATTGCCATGTCAGCAGAACCACTAAACACCAAACTTCCAGCCGCCACCAAACACAAAACCGCCAATTTATGACCCCTCAAAATTCCACAATGTTCCAAATTCGTTTCGCGGACCCAATAATTGACCAACCCATCTGAAGAACCCGCGTATAAAAACGTCCCATCAGAATTTAATGTTAAAGCTGTTACTGCACATTCTTGTTTCAACAATGTCTGTGAAAAGAAATGTTTTGTTCCTTTTCCTTGCATCTCACGCCGCCAAATCTTAACTGTTCCATCAGCTGAACCGGTAAAAACCAAACCATCAAATCCAACAACTAGCGCGTTAACAGCGTCATCATGAGCTGTTACTGATTCTAAACATTTGTAATTTGAAGCACGCCAAACCTTAAAAGTCTTATCCCACGAAGCAGAGTAAATTAACGAAAGATCTTCCGTTAGACTTAAACACGAAATTGCATCATAATGTTTAATCCACAAAACATTACGGTGTCTTCTAACCTCAACATAATTACTCGGTTTCATTGAACATTTGATATAGTTTCTTAGCGTAGGCAATGTCGCGGCTCTTCTATAAGTTTGTTCATTCTTGTTTGAAACTCTCCAAACACGAATTCTTCCATCTTGATGGCCGGTGAGAATCTTCTCACCGGCTATAACAATTGCTTTAACTAAACCACTATTTGATTTAAAACCCGCGAATTCCTTTTGATTCTTCCAAACACGAATGTTTTTACTATCAGAACCGGTGTATAATAAATCCTTCGTCGCTGCAAGCGAGTAAATATGACCTTCTTCGCGAACTAATGAACCAACAAGAGCTTCTTCGCTAGACGAAGCTTCTTCATTAACATGCCATGGTGATTTTGATAATGGTGAAAGAGATGCATCATAAGGTGAATTATCTGATGCCATTTGAGGATCTAAATGGGGTGCATCAGTTGTTTTGATAGGGCTGTTTTTTCGAGGATGGTTGTCGGAGTTGTAACCGTCAAATTCGTCTTTTTTCAATTTGCCAAATCTTCTACCATGAACGCTTCCTTCATCCAAGAATGTATGTCCTTTTCTTGATGACCCTGTCATTGCTAATAATGTTGATTAGTTATTTATTCCTTACTTCCTCTCATGCAAAGTTACATAAAAGAAATGATAAATTATATTTATTGTAGCTTTGGAGCTGGATGGAATAAAGAGGATAAAGGAAAAGAAGAGAAATTAAGGTTTTGTTTGTTTTACATAACATGAAAGGAAGGTTGAGAATAGACAATATGGTTTGGTTTGGTTTGATGTAAGAAATGAATGACAGACAAGGTGGTTTGTTAGGCATGTAATTGTGTTGCTTGTTAAGGATAATTGTGTTATGCCATGTCATGTTGTGTTAGGATTAGGTGGTAATTGAATGACTAAACAAGGTAATTGTGTAAATTTAGATTTGGAATGAGTCAATGGGATTATTTGACCCGTCTAAATCACATTTGATTTGGTCAATTTACTAAAATTGTCGCCTCTTGTATTTTTAGGGTGTGTGATAATTGGCTTCTTTTGGTTGTTTCATGTTAGAGGATTTGTTTTTGAAAGGAGAATATGTTACATTTTCAAATATCAATAAAATATTAATTATATTTCTTTTCATTTTGTAATACTTATTTCTCTCATTATAGTTTTATATCAATAAAATATATTTTTCCTCTGATGTATCACTATTTGTTATTATATCTTAACTCACTTTAGGAAATAATTAAGCATGTTACAAGTATAGTCTCATTTTGATATCAAAATAAAAAAGAAGTTCATTTTGTGTGCATGTTGAAATTTGAGGCCTAACTCATCCATAAAAAACCAATTTATAAGGTGATCATTGTCTCCTCTTTATACTCTTATCAAGAGTTTTATCTATATGATGTTAGTCTTAGGTTTTTCCCAATACATCCCAGTCACACCCAACACTCTTTGGGCTTGATGCGTGAATAGGTAGGTGGTTTTTAAATTCGACAAGCTCTAATACATGTTGAAATTTGGGGCCTAACTCATATTTACAAAACCGGCTTTTAAGGTGAAATTTGGGGTCTAACTCATCCATAAAAAACCAACTTATAAGGTGATCATTGTCTCCTCTTTATACTCTTATCAAGAATTTTATCTATATGATGTGAGTCTTAGGTTTTTCCCAATACATCCCAATCACACCCAACACTCTTTGGGCTTGATGCGTGAATAGGTAGGTGGTTTTTAAATTCGACAAGCTCTAATACATGTTGAAATTTGGGGCCTAACTCATATTTACAAAACCGGCTTTTAAGGTGAGGATTGCCCCCACTAATAAACACATTGTCAGGTCATCTCTTATTTGATGTGGGACTCTTAACACACACCATCACGACCAGCACTATTGGGCTTGGTTCGTGGACATAAATGGTGAGTGGTCCGAAAGCGGAAACCTGATAGCAGATGACTCAATGGATCTTGAAGAGGCTTTGATACCATCTTAAAAATCGTGGTTGAGCCTAACACAACCTCACAAAACTGCTTGTGAGGTGAGAATTGTCCCCACTTATAAACACATTGTCAATCATCTCATATCCTATGTGAGACTCTTAACAATCCGGTTACTCTACAACTACAACAATATAATGACACGATTGTACTGTTAGATTTAGAGAGACATAAAAAAAAAGTTCAATTGATGAAAAAGTGATAGAAGCAGAACAGTAATATTGATAATATCAGAAACACAAATAGTCATAATTCCAATTAAAAACATAATGGAATGATGAGAAATCGAGCATATTATTACATTTAGTTAAGTTCCTACAATTACTTTTTGTAAAAAAAAAAAAAAAAAGCTCCTACAAGCACTTATGATCCAGTACAATAAAAAAAAAAATACTGACGAAAAGTTTAAGATCTAATGATAGAAAAGGGTCCGATTAGGCATGACGATTTCCAATATTTCGGAAAGATGAAAATAATAGACGTTTTGTTTATCTATCAAATGACATTGTCAAATGGAGAAAAATATGTTAGAAAATGACTAATTTAGATAAAGTGGTCTCTATGAGTTTAGCTCAGTTAGTAGGGATATTGTATAATTTATGTAGAGGTTGGGAAAAAAAAGTGTATTGTTTTGGTTTAAGTTATTTTCTTCAAATCGTGTTAGTCAACTAGTAAATGAGGTGATTAGAGATTGGAAAAATCTTGGTTGAAGCTTAAAAAATCATGTAATTTAATATAAATGACCAAATGGAATAAGCTAGAAAAAAGAATATGACTGACCAGATGGAATAAACTAGAAAAAGGATGAAGATGAAAACAAATATTCACAACAACAAATTACTAAAGAAAATGAACATTGAGAAAAAGTTATACTTGTGATAGTAGTACTTACTATAACTATGATCAAACTCTTTTAAACAAGGGTTATGATATCAATTAGACCACTTGTTCAAAAAAAAAACAATTAGGCCACTTGTTAAAGGAAACTAATAGTAGTAAATTTGTATTAGAAACAACAATTATTTAACTTTTAAAAGAACTTTTAAAAAGTTGAATTCACCATTTTTTTAATAAAATATTTCTATTTTTTTCTTTTAAACAATATTCTTAAGTTTTGTTTGCGAGTTGGATTTTGAAGGGGAGAGGAATGGAAGGAAAGGCTTATGGAGTGGTAAATCCTTGTTTGTGAGTTTTAAAAAAACAAAGGGAAAGGTTTTGAGGGGTTTTGAAGGGCTTCATTTGTCCAATTTTAAAGTTCCCCCAAATTGGGGGTTTTGGGGGGTTAAACATACAAATTGACAATTTTGCCCTCTTAATAATTCAAAATTCCAATTTTAGACATTACTAAAATTAATACAATCTTTTTAAAAACAACTTATTTATACAAAACAGCTTATTACAACCTCATTTTCAAAAACCGCTTATTCAAAACAACTTATTTATACAAAACAACTTATTACGACCTCATTTTCAAAAACTTCTTATTCAAAACAACTTATTTATATAAAACAGCTTATTACGACCTCATTTTCAAAAATCGCTTATTCAAAACAACTTATTTATACAAAAGAGCTTATTACGACCTCATTTTCAAAAACAGCTTATTCAAAACAACTTATTTATGCAAAACAGCTTAATACGATCTCTTTTTCAAAAACATCTTATTCAAAACAGCTTATTTATACAAAACAGCTTATTACGACCTCATTTTCAAAAACCGCTTATTCAAAACAACTTATTTATACAAAACAGCTTAATAGGACCTCATTTTCAAAAACAGCTTATTCAAAACTGCTTATTTATATAAAACAACTTATTACGACCTCGTTTTCAAAAACCGCTTATTCAAAACAACTTATTTATGCAAAACAGCTTAATACGATCTCTTTTTCAAATACAGCTTATTCAAAACAGCTTATTTATACAAAACAGCATATTACGACCTCATTTTCTAAAACTGCTCATTTATTCAAGCGGTTTTAGAAAATGAGGTCGTAATATGCTATTTTGTATAAATAAGCTGTTTTGAATAAGCTATATTTGAAAAAGAGATCGTATTAAGCTGTTTTTGCGTAAATAAGCTGTTTAGAATAAGATGTTTTTGAAAAAGATGTCGTAATAAGCTGTTTTGTATAAATAAGTTGTTTTGAATAAGCAGTTTTTGAAAAAGATATCGTATTAAGCTGTTTTAAATAAGCTGTTTTTTTTTAAATGAGGTAATAATAAGCTGTTTTGTATAAATAAGTTGTTTTTTTAAAAAAGATCGTAATAATTTATTTTTCATAAGATAAGCTGTTTTTTAAAAAGAGGCCGTAATAAGTTGTTTTGTATAAATAAGTTGTTTTTAAAAAGTGATTGTAATAAGCTTTTTTTTTTTATATAAATAAGTTGTTTTTTAAAAATAAACTTTGACAATAGATCGTAATAATTTGTTTTTCATGAGATAAGTTGTTTTGAATAAATTAGAAGTTAAATTACGAAGTATAACAATGTTTTGATTTTAAGAGGAAAAAGGGTAAAATAGTAAAATTATAACATAAACCCTCCATCTCCTTACCTTATTGGCTTTTTAACTCTCAAACAAGGGGAAGGTTTTCCCTCTTTTCTCTCTTCCCTCCCTTTCCTTCCCTTCCCCTCCTTAGTCTTTCCTTTCCTTCCCCTCAAAACTCGCAAACAAAGCCTTAGAGCATTCTTTAGTATTTTCCTTTAAACAATAATTTTGTTTTTCGTGGAACAAGTATCCATAAAAAGCAGTGATATTTGTTATTCTTAGGATAAAATAGCTTCATTCAATGGCTAATACCTCGCTATTACAATAATTAAAACTATTGGGATTTTAGGTTAGCAAAAAGTGCTAGCTAAATTCTCACAATGTGATGGATCAATGTTAAAATTCCAACTGAATGAGATATTTATATTTAACATATGATGTGCCTCGGGTAAGGTTACTTCTAATAGAGGGATTCTATTGAAAAACAGAATGATAACACATGGTATTGCCCATCCACTTTAAGGGAAAATGGAAATTATCAAACGATATCTTATATTTTAGTAAAGACAAAATTCAAAATTATCTCATTACTGCATGGAAATATCTATCAAAATTCACAATTCAAAATTTCCAATATTGTATTCTGGCATGTGATTTATATGTATGTAGCTCAATGGATATTGCTGTAACCTAAAAAAGTATACTATCCAATGAGAAGGACATTAATCTAAGGAGAATCCCCACAAGCCAACTTGGAAAACGAAAACAGCTTAGCCCATTGTTTTTCTCCTCAGTTTGTCTTCATCCAAGAGTTATCACGCAACGTCACCCATCCCCCTTCTATATCTACTTTGAATTTCAATCGATTTTGATATAGTGACTGTGCAAAAATTTAATAAGGTATACGATAGCATCCAAGTAAAATTCCAACTTCCTCTCAAAAAAAAAAAGAAGTTAAATTCCAACTTCCATATCATCCATCCTCTCACTTATCATCGTTAAAAATAAAAGAAGACACTTTTATATTGCATATAAGATATTTTTAATATTTGTCCCTTTTTTTTTTTTTTTTAAGTTGATATTCCCTCCGTCCCAAATTGTATGTCACTTTAGAAGAAAAAAAATTGTCTTATATTATAGTATGTCACTTTACAATACTAATGAAACATTAATGTTATTTTTCCTATTATATCCTTAACTATTTATTACTCTTTTTTCTTTCAATTCTTTCATTTATCATATCATTTATTAAGGACAATTTTGTAAAACAATTCATAATATCTATTTCTCACACAATATTAATTACATTTCTTAATATGCGTGAAATGGCCAAAACGACATACAATTTGGGACGGAAAGAGTATCTATGTAACTTTAAATAACTTGATTTAAGAGTTTTTATCACAATCATTTACAGTATCATATATCAATAAATAAAGGGTCATGTTAACTAGTATGATGAATATATAACCAATGAACAAGTAACTGGTTAAGGGAATCAGAAAAAGAAAGTTTTAAAATAAAAAATACACTTTATTGACTTTTAAGGAATTGACAACACAATTTCTGAGGCAATACATACTATATATGCTTCTAAATTAGGGGCACCGGTTAACATTACCCATAAATAAAAGTGTAATATTACCTCTAAAAAAAGAGTAACATTAATTTATTAGAGTTATCTATACCCTCTGTCCTTTTTATATTGATATCTCTTTTTTCAAAACTCATTTTACATTGTTTAATGTGTTATTTTATTGCAAAAACAGTCCAACTTATTTTACACAAACAAGAAAAATTAACCAAGTGACTGAATTCAAATTATTAACAAACTTCAATTAGAGGATAAATAGTCTAAAAGAGCACGAGTTCAAATCCTAATAGAAATAATCACTAATCATACTTATTTACATCTCGATCAAACTTTAAAATGTCAAAACTTCATTCTCCTGCAAAAGATAAATTTTGGTCTCTCATGCAGATTGGTAGAAAGGGTATTTTTACTCTCTCGTGTACAAAGAATAGAATACTGTAGATTTTTTAGAGGCGGATAATTATGAAAGCGATTAAGAAAAATGTATATTGACAACTTATTTTTATAAACTTTATTTGTTTTACAGATTATTTTTATAAACTAAATTAACTACTTTTCTTAACACAGCAAGTTAAAATTAAGTTTTATATTATTAAGGGAGCGATTACCTAATTATGAATCATAGGAAGTGGTAATCTATTTATCTATTGTAAGAAATCCCACTAGACAGGCAGCTGAATCACTTTGGTGGTTTTCATGGTAATGTCATGAATCATATTGGTCCTTTTTGTAGTTGCCACGCCCATGTACTTTTTGTCCGTTACACGTTACTAGTGTTTCTAGCCCTTGTTTGAGAAAAACAACAGGCATTTGCAAAGGAAGATACCCTGAGCTGAGAGTGAAACCACTTCCTATATACATCCTATAATAGAAAAACAACTGGCCTCACATTTTTAACTAAATTATTAAACTATAAAAGGTTGGTGATATCTTTATAAATTTGAAAACATCCATCAGACTCAGCAATTTTCAACACTCTAACTTGAACCAAAAGAAAGAAAGAAAGAAAAATGGCTTTTGTGATTTCAAGAGCTGAATCAGAGACCAAGAAGGGTGGCCTTGATCACCAAGAAGACAAGAACCCTGCAAGAGAAGAGAGTGCCATCTCAAGTGAGCTACACTTGAAATCGTCCTTGTCGAAATCCTCATCACAAACCCTCGACAAAGAAGTAGTCCTACGACGCATTCGCCATCAGAAGTCCCTAAACAGAATCAAAAGTGTTTTTGAGGGTTTTCGGGGCTGCTCAGCTTCAGCCCAAGAACAGAAGTGGCTACAACAGGATGATGTTTTTTCTTCACCTTAAATATATGCAAGCCACTGGCACTGTTTTCAGATATGAGCAATAGGCGGCCTATTGACTTGTTGCTAAATGGCTTCTAATGTTTTTTTTTCCAATTTATGTAACATCATGTATCAGGTTGACCATCATAAAATATTGCTTCCAATTCAAATTATATGTCGTTTAAGGTTTTGCACAATGATTCGAACAATAAATAACTTACTAAGTGGAACAATTTCACTAAATTGCTCACGAACATAATAGCCATGTGTTACTATAGCTTCTTCTTTACTACTGTGCACACCACCCCTCCCCCTTTTATCAGTGTTATCATTCCCTTCTCTGAAAGTATTTCAGGGTTTGGACAGGGAGTTCTATGTGGCAAAAACACTAGTGCATAATTAACTTCAACTAACATGGATTATATAGTAATGTTACAATTTAGTCCAGTACACCGACAGAAGCAACAAAGATGATTGGTTAAAAATACATGTTGCAACATTGACGCCTCACCTTGGCCAAAAAAATCTATAAATTTATAAGGGAATAAAATCCTCATTTCTGGCGTATGATCCCGGAATTGGAAAGTAGACGTAATGCTTGGTTGGAATTCTTCAAAACAGCAGACGATCTTGGAACTGACATTTTCCTTTCTTTCAAGAAACCTAAGGCAGTCTTTAAGCATTGAGGAGGAGCTGGTTTGCTCACAATAATAGGTTCAGAACTGCAAATGACAAAGGAAATATATATAACTACAGGAATAAAAGCGGCATGAAAGCATAATTATAATTGTATAGAAATAGATAGGATGAAATCCCTACTAACCCTGAATCCTTGGATTTTCTCTTCCTTGAAGTGGTAGCCTTTAATTTATCTTCCTCCTCATCAGTCTCAGTTAATAAATTTTTTCTGCAAACAGATTATAGCCTCTTAAAAGATTTATCTAAAGAATCAAAGCATAGTTAGATAAGAGAGAAAGAGAGGCCAATCATTACTTCTCCTTAGCTGCAAGCATTTCAACAATGCTTTTGGGAAGAAATTCCACAGCAGTGTTTGGTTTTTGCTGAGATTCAGTGTTTGGTTCTTGCTCAGATTCAGTGTTTGATGTGTCCCTAGATTTTTTAGTAGCTTTAGATGGTCGAGGTGTTAAATTTTGAGCCCATTTTCGCCGACGTTCTTTCTCTTCAATATTAACCCTGCCATGTAAAGTCATATTAGACATCAGTATATGTGGTTGTTATGCATGAGTCCAAAATAAAGCCGAGAGAGCGTGCAAGTGGATCTTAACCCATAATTATGCAGTATAAGAGAGAATAAAGGAATGTTGATATTTGCAAAACAACAGATCAAAAGCCATATGCTAGCTACACCCATCTGTGCCATTCAGCGGTTAGCCCATAATAATTTATGAAACTAACGACATCCTGACATAAGCACTATCTCTCATCTCATGAATGTTTTTGATGAAAAACCTTTTCATATGTTCCAGTGTTGTTAAAATTTAAATAACAGCTATAGTGGTGCGGTAGCATAGCAGAATTTGAACAAATCATTATCGTTCTACAATATGCTATTTAGTACAAATATTTGTGAAATAGTGACTCTAGCAGCGCTATAGCACAGTTGAGTAGCAGAACTTGAACAGAGCACTATTTTTTGCAATATGCAATTGACAACACTGAGATATTCACTGATCAGATCTCATATTGTTCAAATTTACCAAATCTTTTATCCAAATTCTTAAAAAACCATTAAGCACCATAGTGCCAACCAATTAATAATCAGCAAAATGAGACACTCACATAGTCATATCTTTCTATAAAACAATGTTTATGAATGAGTGAATTCACTCAGTTAGAATTCTCTATCCCTACTCAAGCCTGAGATTATCCAATAATCTATCAATGTTAAAAAAAGTTCTGCCAGCGTAACCAACATTATCGATCACAGACAACGGAAAATAGCGGACTGTTAAAGTTCCACTACGCAAAAGTGCTACAGCGCAACTATATCAGCTAATTAACAACATGCTGTCCTAAATAGTGTGTGGCAAAACAGCAGCAGCCACATCAAGATTGTCGATGTCTTAGTCACTGCAAAGCAGCTAAAACTTCTCTCCCCAAAACAAATAATATTGAAACATAGTAATTTGTATTGATAAATTTTTAAACAACGTTACTCATATTGCAAAAACAACATCACAGAAATTCTCAAAAATTATTTTCCAATTATGCTTCCAGTAACTTCAATTATCCTGGTAACCAAGTAAACACAGTTTTACCTGATTGTGTTTTCCCTTTTAGTCTTTCGAATCTCTTCATCTAGTTGAATACCCTGCGATACACACTCTTAGATTAAGTAAACTAATCTCAAAAACAAATTAAAGATTGTAAATTCGATTTGATTCATTGAAACAAATAAATTGGAATTGGAAAATGAACTGAAGAAACCTGTTCAGCTGTGAATTCCTCAGGGGCATCAGAATCGCTGTCTGACATGGATGCGATTTTGATTATCTCTCTCTCTTTTTCACTTTCGAAATCAATTCAGAAAATTTAGGGTTTAAGCAAATTGGCACGGGTTTTGTGTTTCTGCCATAGGCGTGAGTTTGATTTTTTTTTTTTTTGCAACGATGAAGACAAAGGCCCAAAGAAGAACTAACGGGCCTCGTGAGTGAAATAATCGTGAAAATTTCTTTTTAGCCCCCTAATATTTCTAAGTCCCCTTGAATTTCCGATTTTACCCATATCAAGCACATCCGGTACATAACTATCGGTCGCCTTGTTTCGGTACGTATCTCCTGGAAGACTCCTTATATATGATAGAACACGGTCGTCATACTTTTCCTCTTTTGCACTCAAGTTGAAATTTCTCCTAAACCTTGTAGTTTTTCGACGATGTTGGGTTTTTTCATCACATTCATTCAAGCAAATAGGATCAATTTTAACTCAATTGTGATCGATTAGCATGTAAAGCTTACTTCCTCCTTTTACATTCAGTTTTTGCATAATTTTTATGGTTTTTTGTCAATTAGAGCTTCTAGGAGTTGCCTCCCAAACTCACTTGGGGTGGCCTGATGACGTTGGCTTGGGACCTTGGAGTAAGCTCCTTACATGGTTCGATTCACCCCGGTGCAAATTTAGTGTTTTAGTTTGACTTCTTTAGCAAAATAAAATAAAAACTTGATAAAGTTTTTGGTTTTCTCTAGACCTACCACTTAGTTCCCACTCAAGATGCATACTTAGTCTGAGAACAAAAGACCATTTTTAATGATTATCAAACTTAAAAAATCCTCCAAGATGCCTTACATGGTAGTTCGATTTTTTTTCCAGACAAACATCATAATTTTGTCTTTTATAAACGGTAAAACTTGCTTTATCTATAGTAGTAGATACGATGAATCTTTTTGAATGAATTTGGAACATATTTTTCCTTTCATGAAAGGTAAATTTAGGTACCGTTTGGCCAGACTTTTTTTTTTCGGTCTAAAAGCTACTTTAAAATAAAGCTTTTTAAGAAAAAGACTAAAGCTGTTCGGTTTCTTTATTTTTTTTTTTAGTTCTAAAGTTATTTTTGAGTTAAAAGCTGTTTGGCAAAATATTGTACAAAACTTTGAATTTATTATTTTTTGGTGGTGTCTGGGGTTCGAACCTGGGACCTTGCATATATTTATGCATTGTCTATAAATAAAAAAAACTTTGAATTCATTATGAATTAACATAATAAATAAAAAAATGTTTAAAATATAAAAGATATATTTTTACCAATACTATATTTACTCAATGACGTTTATTTTGTGTAACATGAATACAAATTTGTATCATCATATAAACGACTTGTTAAATATTTGAATAGGAAAAATAATTTAAGGAGGCTCAAATAATAACATAAATAATATCAAAGTAGTTTGGAAAATTAAAAACAATAATCATCTTTTATTTTAAAAAAAGACATAAATCATCACAAACTCAAACATTTCTACTCTCCATCAACGCAACTCATATTTGATTTCTAACTTTATTCATGTAACCTCCATCTTGCACTCTTCCTGGATTATATGAACTGATTTCTTCATTTATATTGTTTTCTTCGTCACGCTCAATCATATATTCAGAGATAACATCACATTTATTAAACTCTTCATCTTCAACTCCACACATTCGAATAAAGTTGTGGAGTGCTGTTGTTGTAACTATGATCTTTTGTTGTTTGATTAGTGAAAATGGTCGCATATCACATAAGATATGCCACCTTTTTTTTCCAAACTCCGATTGTTCTTCCAATTGTTCCACTTTGCTTTTTCTAAATTTTCAGATTTAGAAGAAATATTTTCTTTGGTAGTCATAGTTGCATTTATATATAGATAATAGACTAAGCGGATTAAAAAATAAAACATGCATGGAACAATCTAATTATTATACAATACAATAATATACATCTAATAGGTATCAACTATGAGCAATTGAAAAAAGAATGTTATAAAATAAATAGTTAAATTAACAAAACAATGAAAAGAAAGAACCTGATTGATTTTGGCAAGAGGGTATTCGCAAGGTGCCTCAGTGAAAAGAATTGTGGAGCTGCAGAATATATCTATAATATGTATATGTGTGTGTATATAATGAGAATAATTGGTTTTTTCTTTTCCAATTATACTCTACAACAAATTTTGTTATAAGAATACCATATTTTTAGTGTTGGTTAAAAAGATAAGAATTTATATTATATAATATTATATTTGTTACATTGCTGGTGTCATTGAAAAAGATATGTTTAGTTTTTTTAATAAGAAAAAGATATGCATAGTTTGTTACAATACAAATGTGTAAATTATATATAAGTATAATTTTTTTAGGCAACTACACTTGTACTTTTAATTAAAATCAAAATTTTATAAAAATAATTATACGCATTACACAACACTAACAAAAATTATACGCATTAGCATAACAAAAAAAAACAGAAAGAGGAACATAAAGTATTACTCTAAACGCTAACGTGTGTGTGTATTTCCGTGGTTGAAGAAAGGGAATAAAAATATTCGGTGTCATTCATTGACAGCGTGTGAATACAAATATTTGCGAGGTTGTGATGATCAAAAGATATTGAAATTAATATATAAGTGATAAAAAGATAATAAAATTCCTTAAAAAAATAGATAATAAACTTAATGGAACCTCATTAAAAAATTAAATGGACCGGTTAAAAAAAATAAAATAAAATAAAATGGAAGAAAAAAGCATATTGAAAAAATAAAACAAAAGGTTGCCGGCGGGAGTTGAAGAGAGGTGCTTGTGAAATAAATTGGGGAGAAATAGTTTTTTGAAGTAGCATTCAACAACTTTTGGTTAAAACTCATTCCATTCAATTTTATGCATTCTAAAAAAAGTACTTTTTTCGAAGGTACTTTATTGATATTGTGTTTGGCCTAGCTTCTCCTTAAAAACGTAGAAAAGTTGAAAAAAAACCGGATCAAATGGTACCTTATATTTGTAGCTTCGAACGGGCAATGCATCGTGTAAGTTGCAATTGCCAAATGCAATTTGAGATTCAAAGATATAAGGGTGTGTTTGTTTTAAGTTTATCAAATTTATTCATATGAATAACATTCCTTGAAATATCAAGATGAGAATTTTATTTTAAGGTATTTAAAAAAAATATGTTTGGTTAACTTTATAATATTCCTAGAAACCTTACAGATAGAGATTATAATAGATAACTAGATATAAATTTATTTCCATCTTCATGGGAACTTTATTCCCACAATTTTCTTTGGGAAATTTTTCTATTCCCAATAATATTTTATATCCGAAAATAAAATTTAGTAAACTTGTAACAAACATAAACATATATATATATTTCTATCATTTTATTCTCAGGAATCAACAAATATAACTTGAAATAAACACACCTTAATGGTGACAACTTATCACCATTTTCAACTGCTTCTTGTATTTATTCAAGAAATAAAATCTAATATTTCCTTGGTTATTTCTTATGAAATGAAACATCATTAAATGGAGAGTCAAATTTTATACATCTGGATAAATCCTATCCAAAACTGGTTAATCCGAAAAGAAAAGAAAAAAAGAAGACTATTTGAGTGGATTTTGTGAATGTAGGAGAGGAGAGATTTTCTTTTAAAAGGATTGTTATTTGAACAATTAATTTGGTAATAACTTATCTAACAATCATATTTTACGAAGAAAAAAGTGGTATTGACACGGAAATCATAGCAATAGAGAGATAAAGTAAAAAATAATGTGAGTATGAAAGATAAAGTTGTTGCAAAAGTTATCACTAAATAGATGTTCAGGGACATGAAAACAGATAGTAGTCAATTTCCCTTGGTCAAACATTGTATGATTTGCCTTTTGTTGACCATACATAAAGCGTTACATCCACTAACAAGTAATTTCCTATCAAGACAAGGGCTTTTAGTGCAAAAGAAAATTCATCCAGGCGCATATCCGCCATTACACACATAAAAATCAAATAAACATGTCGATGTACACGCATTTTCCATTCTAATTCTAAATAAATCAAAGTGTGAATGAGTCGAAGTTTCTCTCTACCCTACAAATACAAAATAATACTTGTTCATGTTACTTCTTCCCTCTATTGTTTTCATACCAAAATAATGAACTTTATGGTAACCTGACACAAGTCACAATTCATTTTCCATTTTCGTACTACTAGAAGTTGTGCTCAATTTACTTCTCCAACTGCTACATCAATATTAATTTCAACCTTAGCATAACAACATTTAAAGGTATACTTATATGCATATTTATGCCTACAGTTTTTCAAATTTTTGTTACCATCATTAAAGTCACTGATTATTTTTTCTTCCAGTATGAACAAACATTAATTAATATAGATGGCTACCCAACTAAATATTTCACAAGCTTTAACTTCTCATTTAATCCATCACCTGAAAAAATAAACATCACTTTGATTATATTTTTCTTATAGTATCTTATAAAGATCAAATTTTTGAGCTATTCAAGCTGAATCAAAAATACCATTGAATTGAACTAAACTTTATTTTTTATATTCTTTTCAGGGTAATGATCTTGATCAAAGATTACCAACTTCAAATTCTTCAATCATCATCTCAAAAAAATGTTTCTTCATCTTCATCACATGATAAAAAATTTCATCATGATCATAACAATCTTCTTATTGAGCAAAACAAGAGCACAGAACAACAGCAATAACACAACTTGTTTGAATCGTTGTGGAGATGAAACTCTTCAATATCCTTTTGGAATCTCTGAAGGTTGTGGAATCAAACTAAACTGTACCAACAACAAAGTCCAAATTGACGATTTTCTGATTCAAAACTTAACAAAAAACAGTATATTCATCTACCTTCCTGCAAAATGCAACCGTAGTATTGCATCTATTCGACCACTTTTCAATGATAATTTTGCTCCAACAAGAAACAATAGTTTTCTAGTTCAAGATTGTTCAGCTTCTTTAGGTGGATGTGTGATTCCAGCTTCAAGTTTTGGTGGAAATCAGATTGAAGTTGAAAGCTGTGATAGCAAAAGTAGTAATATTAGTTGTTTTACTCAAGAGTATCATGAAGGAGATGTTGATGTTTTGAGTTATGATGAATTGAATAAGACTAAGTGTAACTATTTGTTCTCAGCTATTGCTGTTGAACAGAACAAAGAAATTTCTTTGCAGTTTCAAGCTATTGAATTAGGTTGGTGGCTTCAAGGTTCTTGTGAATGTTCTAACAATGCTACTTGTTCAACGGTAAATTTGCAAGGAAATGGTACTGGATTTCGTTGTCAATGTGTTGATGGTTTCCGAGGAGATGGATTTGCTAGCGGCACTGGTTGCCGGAAAGGTCAGTTTAATTTTTTTACTAAATGCATGTTTAGTATCACGGTGACTTTGTCAGAATCACGGTAATTGCACAATGATTCCAACAAACCATCTATTATTGTTTTTAGGTATTTTATGTGTTTTTCAGAAATGGGATTTGTTTTATTATTATACTTTGATTCTTATTTCTAGAATAATTATAATGCTGCATAAAAATAATGAATTATGATGCTTTTTGACAAATTGGTTTGGTGCTTCTTTATTTTATGGCCATTCAAGTTGCTGCACTTCAATTCTGTGCTGTAGAAAAAGAAAGATTGCACTTTTGTTCGCCTGCTAAAAAATACTACATCTTAAAAAACTGAATTTAAAGATGCAAATTTAAAACTGTATTTCTTTTTCATTTAATTTTAAATTTTGATTTGGGATTGATCAAAAGGTTAGTTTGTGATTTGTTAAGGCTCCCCTTGTATGGAAATTTTGTTTCTTTGCTGGCAAACTAGGGACTTGTATCATATAGTCATGCAGTAGTGGGTTTTTATATTTTTTATAAGCAAATTCTTGGGAAAAAGAATTTGTTAGTAGCAATATCAAACTTTAAACAAATATAATACTCATTTGGTGTTTCAATTTTCAACCCATACCACTAGAGCTATTACTTTGAAAATGTAGTGGACCTCAATTGATAGACAAAGATCAGCAACTCTTATTTTCAGATGCATTTAATAAAGTTAGAGCATAAGCTAGCTAGCTGTCTTAGTGCATGTTTGAATCTGTGGTAAGTCTGACTAATCACGGTGAGTTATAGTAATTTTACAAAAGTTATGATTTAGAGTTTCAATAAAATTATAACGTGTCTATGATTTTATCAAACTCACGGTCATCTCAACCATTGAGATCATTTCATTGTAAATGTATTTTTTAATTGCGAAATTTTATCCCACAAATGTTCGACGCCAACTTTTCCTTTGTGGCAAGTAACAAACTAGTTTTTTTTTTTAGTCTTGTGGACCTTGAGGGTCCTATTAGGCTCCTTTATTTTTGAATTGATATATGGAAGTAAAGCAACTATTGATTGCTTGTTTTCCTCTTTAAATTCTATGCATACCACTTTTGATGCTTCTAGTATCATGGAAAAGAGGATGAGGATGTATGGTAAATGAATGTGTCATGTACTCATGTGTGTTCTTATCTTGTCTTGAATTAGTTTTTTTTGGTGTGCTATTTGTTTTGAATGGGAACCTATTAACAAAGAAAGAATCCTTCAAAAGTCAACATCAGTGGCTGCACATGTGTGGTAGCTAAGAATAAGATTGCCCTGAATTTTTTTAGTATTGATGGTGGTCAAAAGAGAGAGGTGGTGGTGATACATTAACAATAATAGGAATTAAGAGTTAGGAAATGACCTTATATAAATATTAATTAATGTGATTACTTCTAAACTTTAAGCATGAGGACATCACCGACAGAACAATTTTGTTACCTTTTCATACTTTGCTGACAGAGGAAATTGAGTCTCATTCGAGTTTCTCGATTAAACAAAATAAACATCTAACAAACATGCTAGTAGGAACTAAATGTCAAACATTTGCTGAGCTGTGCCACGTTAATTGCGGCAAATTTATAGCTTTGCATGAG
The DNA here is from genome assembly GCF_003473485.1 of Medicago truncatula. Taxonomy (NCBI): domain Eukaryota; kingdom Viridiplantae; phylum Streptophyta; class Magnoliopsida; order Fabales; family Fabaceae; genus Medicago; species Medicago truncatula. The sequence goes on from NC_053046.1 coordinate 6,942,152, forward strand.
TTTGAATATTATCTTTTTTTTTTATTTATTTAAAATGGTTTTTTATTAAATTTTCCAAGAAGAATATTTTATAAAAAAAATCTTAAAAAGTTAATCAAAACTAAACATGCATTTTGTGATCAATGATTTGTGTGAAGTTTGTTTTTGACTCAGTCAGCAAGTAACATTTTAGATACTGCACATTCAGGTCATCCAAATTGGTTGGTTGAGAATAGTATTTGTTTGTCTGTTCCTTTAGTAAATATTGAAATCTTTTTAACAATTTACCAATGGTTGCTTTGTCTCAGCTCCAAGTTGCAGTGCTTCAACAATAACATCCGGGGGATGTGGGAGTGCAACTAAAATCGGCGTTGTTGTCGGAGGTATAACCTTTACTTTCATTCCTCGTATCGATGTAAATAAATTTGATTATTGCTACATGAATAATTTTGATTAATGTTACATGATTGTTCACATTTAACAGCGGTTGTAGCCGGAGTTGTGATTGTGGCTGCTCTCATTCTTATATGGTACTGTGCCAGGCGCCGTTTTACTTGGTTGAGAAAACATACCAGAGTAAAGCGCCTACTACGTGAAGCTGCTGGAAACTCTATTGTGCCTCTCTACGCTTACAAAGACATAGAAAAAGCTACAAATTCTTTCTCTGATAAACATATGCTGGGAACCGGGGCTTTCGGTACAGTCTATGCTGGAAAACTTCACAATGATGAGTTTGTTGCAATAAAGAAGATAAGGCATAGAGACACCAATAGTGTAGATCAAGTCATGAATGAGATCAAGCTCCTTTCTTCGGTCAGTCACCCGAATTTGGTTCGCCTCCTAGGTTGCTGCATTGAGGAGGGAGAACAGATACTTGTTTATGAATATATGCCACATGGAACGCTTTCTCAACATTTGCAGAGAGAGAGGGGTAAAGGTCTTCCGTGGACAATACGACTCACCATTGCTTCTGAAACTGCTAATGCTATAGCTTATCTCCATTCTGCAATTCATCCTCCAATTTACCACAGAGACATAAAATCCAGCAATATACTCTTGGATTATAACTACAAATCTAAAGTAGCTGATTTTGGGCTTTCTAGGCTTGGCTTGATGGAGACATCACATATTTCAACTGCACCACAAGGGACTCCAGGTTATGTGGATCCTCAATACCACCAGAATTTCCATCTTTCTGATAAAAGTGATGTATACAGTTTTGGAGTGGTTTTGGTAGAGATAATAACTGCCATGAAAGTGGTTGATTTTGGCAGACCTCAGAGTGAGATTAATTTAGCTGCACTTGCTGTTGATAGGATTCGGAGAGGTTCTGTAGATGAGATTGTAGATCCCTTCCTTGAACCAAATAGAGATGCTTGGACTCTATATTCCATTCATAAGGTGGCTGAGCTTGCATTTAGATGCCTTGCTTTTCATAGTGACACGAGGCCTACTATGATGGAAGTGGCTGAGGAGCTGGAGTACATCAGACGCCGTGCATGGGCAACTATGGAGGAAGCCATATGCTTGGGTTCATCAGTTGGATCCGGAAGTTCATCGCCTCGCTATGGAAGTGAGAACTCAGTGAGTGGTATTAAGTTGAAGACAGTAGGTCAAGAGAGTGAGGGATTGATTGTTCCACCCAAAAATGATAACATATTGAAGTCTATGGAAATGGAGGTGATGGACAGCTCCCCTGTATCGGTGCATAATCCTTGGTCGAGTGGACCGAGCTCACCTTCAACGAACAGCTTGTTGGGAAACGTCGTTCGGTGACATAAGCCTCCAGCAATGTGAATAATACTAAAGCCATATATACAACAGTTTTATTTTCTCTCTCAACTGTCATTGATATAGATATTTTTATGTGTGATTAAGATTCTGGTTTACTAACATCTTCCAAAAGCTTATATGCAAAAATAATCAGCAGTAGATATACAAAATTTTCTATGCAGACAAGATGTAAACTATGAATAGTTATTATATATTAAGCGGACAATTTTCTATTAAGCAAGAATACCTTTGCTGCTTATTTCTTTTATTTTCCCTCTAAAATATACTCTATTAAGAGGACAATGTTTTGAAATAGCATGTTGTTAAAAGTTTCAGCTATGTTACTTCTGGAAGGTTATTTTAAAATTACTGAACCAGAAGACGTAGCCACATAGACCCCTAGAACTGGAAGATTATCCAAAGAAAAGTGCCTGTAGTAAACAGCAAAAGATAACTATTCGATTGAGACTTGCGTCTTTAAAATTAACACAACCAATCATTTTCTAAAGAATCGTGCACAACTCAATATGAAGTTTATAATGTGACGGAGGGAGTAATGCAAGTGTCTCAAATTTTCAAACATATCAGTATATGTCATTTAAATTTCATAGTCGTGGATGCTTAATTATAATCAGAGCAGCACAAGAATGTTGTATCTACAGCAACAATTTCTGATTGACCAAGAGTTTCGTGAATTTAGTATCGGAGGGTAAACAGATATACATGGTTTAAACACATCAGTACAGTGAGTAGAGTAGCGAACTTATAAGCGTTGAAGTGCCCAGAGATCGCACGAAAATAGACATTTGAGCTAACAATTGCCATTGATATCGGGTTTTAGATCCTAATCTATAACCGGCTTTTACAATGTTTTTAATTTGTCTGCTGAAATGTTGCTCATTGACAAATCTAACAATTCACTGTAAAACAGTATGAAGAGAGTACTGTATGTTGTTATCTAACCATGACTTCTTGGATCAACAACTTGATGCACCTTTCTTGCTTCAGCACTCGAATATTGACCTACAACACGTGCATGAGGCACCGATGTTTCACCACGAGCAAGCGCGTCTACATTTTCAAGCAAGTATTGTCTTGGAAGTCTACCTACTACGTTGCCCTCTTCATTCCCTTCTTTATCGAGGAAGGCAAAGTGTGGAATACCCTCCACACCGAACTCGTCAAGCTCTTGCTCCCATTTCGTGTTATCCACATTCAACATCACAAAGTTCACTTTATTCCTGTTTTAAGAAGTTAAATGTGGTTAAGATTGAGAATTAGTATACACCAAAAATCACAAACTATTTTTACAAAGTGTTGATATTTCCCTCAAATAACATCAACAAAAGTGAGAGATGAAAGTGATTACTTGTACTGCTGCTCAATTTTGTAGACATCAGGAGCTAATTCCCGACAAACCTCACACCAATCTGCATAAAACTCAACGACAGTAGGCTTCCCATTTGAAAGAGCCTGTAACAAGAAACATCCAAAACCAGAATACAAACACTATCAGAAAATATATAGCTGATAAAATGTAACAATAACAACCTCAAATTGTTCTTCAAAAAAAAAAACTCAAATTGTAAGGTATCAGGTTTTTGGCCTAAGCTCAGGTAATGTACTAAATAGGGGGTTTGGCTACATTTGCTGACGTGGCTAGTTTGTTAGAGGGGAATGCCAGTTATATGAAGGACCGGGATAGCAATAGAGGGGCATTCATTACTTCTCAGTTACGACCTTAGAGGATCTGGGCAGAGAAAGTCCTACCTCTGAAGGAGCAATGCTCTGTGGTTAGTTAGGAATCTACTTCCCAACTTCATTTTATCTTCTTCATCAATAATACAACCCCCCTTTCATCATTCCATGTATTATGACCCATTGTCATTATTATTATAGTCTGTCAAATTCTTGTCTTGCAACACAGATGAACTTAAAAAAACCAGGTGTGTAGATTAGAAACATATAATTGGATATAAGAAATTAACTTTAAAACCATTAGTTTTTCAATTTAAGATTGGAACTCTTTATTTTTTCCTTTTCAAAAGTGAATTACCACTATAAGGCCAATAAGTCACGCCTTCAAAGAAAGACCCTTTTTTCGGTGACAGAAACAGTTAGGTTTTATGCACAACCAACCCCAATTAAACGTATCTTTTGAATTGACTTATTTGAGCTTATAACTGTTGAGTATTGCTCATATATACAGCAATGAGGGACAAGGGGCGGAGAAGGAGCAAAGCTAGTGGAGCATTGTGAAACTCCCTCTGCTCCTGCCCTTGAGTTTGGCCCAAACGTGTGTTAGTCCCAATTGTTGTTCGCCTCTTGCAGTACGGTTCAGGTGTATTATTGTAAAGTGTAAACTGAACCAAAGTACTATATATATTTGTTATAACATTGTAAACCCTAATTTATGACAAAAATAAATGGAACTATAACTGTTCTATAGTCGCATAGGTAGGCATCATAGGCCAACAAAACTGTGTCTCATTGTCTTTCAATTTTTGTTTTTTCTTATACTTGTATATCGGTTGTTGTTCTAACAATAACATAAGCACTTTTAAGTCTATTTGAGAAAGCTTATCCATAAGTTGTCTTCAGCTCATTGATATAAGCGGCCTGTTTGGATTAGGTTATTTGAGCTTATCTACTAGCATAAGCACTAGTGCAATTGTGGGGGTGCTTATGGAAACAACTTATAATTATTTTCAGCTTATATCATTAAACTCTTGAGAACAGCTTACTAAAAAACTAATAGTCTATTTATATTGAAACAAATTTGACTTTATTTTATCGACTTGTACATAATGTATAAGCCCTTATATGATAAGCGTTTATGCTATAAGCTGATAATTAAACTGTTTATCCAAACAAGTTCAAGATCTTCATGACGAAAACAAGTTATAACTTATATGAAAATAGTGTTAAGTTAAGAGTGGGAGGGAACCTGTTCATAAGGCAATGCAACAGCAGAGAGATCCTTCAAAGAAACACCAAAATCCAATCTAGCAAATACGAAAAGTCCCAAAGCTGCTAAAGTAGAAACAATAGCGATTTTTCTATTGATATCTTTACTTGGCAATTGAGGAAGACTAGTTGAATCAACGGCTGAAGTTGTCGTCGGTTTACTGCTACTAGTGCTAGGCTCAACCACCACTTTTATTTCCTGAGGCTGATAAAAATCATTAATTAATTAAAAACGAAGTTAATCAATGAAACAAAATTAATAATAGTGGAAATGATTTTTTACCGGTGTTGTTGAGGTAGTGTTATCTTTTTCGTTATGGTTTGGGTCTGTTTGGGAAGCTAAGGTGAGGAATTTGATGTGGCGGTGACGAGGAGGATATAGGGTGAACTGTTGAGAAGGTTGAAGATGGAGGCATGGTTGGAATCTATGAAAACCGATTGGATTTAAAGATAGACGAGCCATGTCCACGGGGTGTTCAAAACAAATATCTTTGGTTGCTTGGTGAAGGAAGTAGCAGTAAGCAAGACATAACTTGCACTTCATTCCAACTGCCACCGCTAATAAGAAAAAACAGATATTTTCTTTCAAAAAAAATGGAAAAAGGATATATATTATCCATTTATTTAATTTAGGATGGATAAAAAGGAGTATTTAAATACAAGCAAAATTGACTTTTTAGATTCATTCATTTAAGTATGTTTTAAGTATATACACACTTTCTTTCACACAAAAAAGTACCGCCTCCGTTATTTAAACTCTTGAAATTTTAATTTTATATTCAATGTGGGTTTTTTTAACTCGTGTCTTAAAGGTACAAGTTAAGAAGTTAGAAAAATAATTAATCAATAAACGCACAAGTTAAAAAGATAAAATTGAAATGTTTTAAAATTAAGAATACATATTTTTTAAGATTTTATTTTTACTTTTGATTTCTTATCTTGTGTCTTAATGGCACAAGTTACCATTTTGGAGAAATGTTTGCGTCAGACATGTATGAGATACCTTGGCAAATATGTGTGAATGCATGTTAAAGAAATGAGGTGTGTTATTTGAACAACCATTTGATAGACAACTTATTTGACAACCATAAATTTACAAAGGAAAAGTAGGTTTTGGCACGAAAATCAAAGCAATAGAGAGATAAAGTAAAAACATATGTGAGTATGAGAGAGAAAGTTGTCACAAAAATTATTATAAAATGGTTGTACAAATATCATTTCTCTAAAGAAATTCCACAATTCGTATTTCTTAAACCACCCTTCCTTCTTCCTCCTCACAGAAGCTAGCTTGTCTTCTCACCTTAGCATCGAGTCTCCTCCTTTCGTCCCTCGCATCTCAACCACTGGTCCATGACTTCTTAACACATTGTGATTTTGTCGCTTAAAACAAATTTACTATTAGGATGTTGTTAAAAATGTCACTTAGATATCGTCATTGTGTTTCTCCAAATAGGTATGTAATTATTCTTACTTATATGTTGTTCAACATTTACTTTTTGCTACAATGTGAAACTTCTAATTTATACTTAACTAGACTTTCCACCCGGTAGATGTAGTAGACAAAAACAAATCTCAATGCATATCAAAGAGAATGAAATATGTGGTCCCAAATATATGCAGATGTTGGAATTCGAACCTCATACACCACACTTATTCACCTGAAAAATATTAATTTTTATCAATCGTATGTTACTTCATTCTTTTGTTAAAATTATATGTCAACGTTATATTATTGGTATGTTACTTCATCTTTTTTTTTTTGACAAAATGTTACTTCATTCTTTTGTAAAAATTATATGTTAATGTTATATTATGTACCAAAAAATAGCTCATTCTTAACCTCAACATGTAAAATGTTTTATTTAAATAATTTTCCTTTTATCGAATATTTGGCCTTTACCATAAATGATACCCTTTAACTGTTTGTTGAAATGTTTCTTCCACCTGTTTATATAGATTGCAAAATTCTGGTGCATTTTGTGGTAGATATTTAACAAAGAGAGTTCAGTTCTAATTTGGATGAAAAATGTAATATTAACAAAAAAAAATATTGCTATAATCTTTCAAAACCTTTATATTCCAATAGGGCGATTTGTTTTGTTGAAGAAATAGGGCGATTTTTTTTGAAGAAATAGGGGAAATAAAGCGATGCCGATTTGCTTTGTTCATGAAAATAGTAGATTAGGTGTGAGCATTAGGGTTTAAACAGTAAAATTATGCAATAGGGTTTAGGTTAAAATTAGGGCTTACGGGTTAACTTTAATATATAAGAAGATTAGGTGAGAGCATTAGGGTTGTTCATGAAAATAGGAGATTAGGTGTGAACATTAGGGTTAAAACAGTAAAATTATGCAATAGGGTTTAGGTTAAAATTAGGGCTTACGGGTTAACTTTAATATATAAGAAGATTAGGTGAGAGCATTAGGGTTGTTCATGAAAATAGGAGATTAGGTGTGAGCATTAGGGTTAAAACAGTAAAATTATGCAATAGGGTTTATGTTAAAATTAGGGCTTACATGTTAACTTTAATATATAAGAAGATTAGGTGAGAGCATTAAGGTTGTTCATGAAAATAGGAGATTAGGTGTGAGCATTAGGGTTAAAACAGTAAAATTATGCAATAGGGTTTAGGTTAAAATTAGGGTTTACATGTTAACTTTAATATATAAGAAGATTAGGTGTGAGCATTAGGGTTAAAACAGTAAAATTATGCAATAGGGTTTAGGTTAAAATTAGGGCTTACATGTTAACTTTAATATATAAGAAGACACACAAACAACTCGCACTTCCTCTAGCGAGAAATCGAACATTTGAAAGTCTTCTACTTTTTTTCGGTATTTTCAAATCTGGAATTGTAATTTACATGCATTTTTTGTGTTGTGAGTTGATAAAGATATTTATGATAAGATTTTTCTGTCTCAAGTTACCGGTTTATTTCCTGGTTGAGTCAAATCAACTTCTATTTCACTACCAAAAAAAAAAATAAATCAATTGCTATTTTTGATTAAAATTGTTTTTCTTTTATAAGAACATGTTTCTTCCCACCATTTCATCATGGGGGACTCCAACCATAAACTAGTAACCAAATTAGTGACAAAATGCAACTCCCATTAAAGTTGCTGTTATGGGGCTGTCCTAAACCAAGTTGATCAAAATGTATGTATTGTATTGTATTAGACGGAATTAGTCCATACATTCAAACAAGCCAATTGTTATAGCTCTAAGATAAGATGCATTCATATATCACATAATCACAAAGCCACAAAAATAAACACTAAAATGCATTGGTATGTAAAAACTAAACACAAAATGCAGGCACATTCTTACAATTACAGAGTTATTGCATGATCACTTTTCACACAAACATACAAAATTGAATTGAATTCTAATAATAATATTATTCATAAACAACACTATACTGTCACGAGTCATGACTTTGAACCTTCAGGTCCCAAAATACCATTCACCACCGCCGAAGCAACCAAAAGCCCAAAAACCTCTGCTCCCCCCACCACAATCGCCTGTGCCAAATTCCCAAGCCCCACCCCCGTCTCTATCTCCTTCTCCGCCTCCTCCAATCCTAGTTCCGCCTTCTCAAGTCCTTTCTCCGCCGTCTCCAATCCTTTCTCCGCCGATTCAAATCCTTCCTTCACAATCTCCTCGGCCTTTTCCTCCGCTTTCTTCAGACTCTTTCGTATCCCAAACAGAGGAATATCCTGCGCCATAGACACCGATTCCCTTGCCGTTAAAGCAGTAGACGCCGTGAGGAGAAACAGCATCTCCCTTCGTCCGGATGATGGAGACGCTGTTACGGAGTTTGTAGCTTTCGCTTTGCATGAAAATGTCGTCGCGTTGGAAACGATGACACGTTGAAAGGAGAGAGTTGGGAACGACGAGATTGCATACCCAACCATTTCTTCACGACACTCTGATCCTCTTCGTTTGTGGCTACTGATTCTTCATTCTTTTACAAACTTTAACGAAGTTTTGTAATTACCTAGATACCCTTCCTTTATCAACCGTTATAAAACCTACACGTGTATAAAATAATCCAAAAAAATGTCCGGGTTTTTAAATGGATCCTTGCATTGGATTTGGGTTTCTAAATCCGACTGTTTTAAGAATAATCATCCATTTCTCTCTAAAATTGTAAGGGTCAAGCATTTACCTCTTGAAATTTGCAATAAAAGTCATTTTGTTAATTTGTGGTAAGTGATATAAATCAAGAATTATTTTAATTTGTTAGCACTTTCTTTGTTTTAGGTATTCCATTTATGTTTTATGCACTTTTGATTATAACGACTAGTTGTTTTGATTTTATCGATAAGATGATTTTCATTTACTAAAATATTTTTATTAGCAATGAAATAGTTAAGTGAATTAAAATACAACAAGAAAAAAAAGTTGTATTGATATTGTCTTTTAATAACAAAAGTTAGCACTTTAGTTTTCTTCTTTCTATAATTTGAACTTTGAACGGTTAACTACTTTAACTTTTTTAACGCCCTAGCTAAAATCAATTAAGCTACCCAGTTATGTCAATTGTATTCATATTCTAAAAGAACAAATAATTTAAGACTTATAAATATTGCTAAATGGGCAATGGTTTGAATATACAAAAAATGTTGGTTGGATTGGAGCAATGTTCCATTTGATAGCGAGGGTGATGATTACAAGCACTCTACCACTTAAGTTAGTGAAAGAGCGAAAAGTGAGAGGTTAATAGTAGAAATGTGTATACATTGCGTTGAAGTGAGAATGAGTAATATAGTGTTGGAGTAACTATTGAGAAGTAATTGGGAGTTGTTACGAACAACATTCTTGAAAAAGATCAATCGTGAGGATGCGATGGATTGAACATTTAGACAATATAAATACTTATTAAAAAACGAATGGAGCAAGTGATATAATAATTAAATAACTAAATTAATAAAGTGGGATATGCGATAAATCAATGTAATTAAAAAAGATATTTTTTCCTAATTCACTGATTTCATGGTAAAAAGCTCCACCTTTGCAATTTCAGAGAGCGGTAGTTTTTTTCCTTAATTTCATTTTCATTTTTCACATTTTGCGCCACAAAGAAAACCTTAAAACCCCAAAACCCAAACCCTCGTAACTCGTCGTTGAACAAATTGAACCAAAATCTCAACTTTCCCTCTTCTCATTTCTCTCTCTCACGAAATTCTCCCAAAATCACCATGGTTGAAGAAACTCCAACCGCATCTGAGACTTCGGTCACAATGCCTCAACCAACCGAACCTGTCACTGTCGTCGACGGAACCCTAAACCTCGACAAAAACGGAACAACCGTCAACGCCTCTGTGGAATCCGCCGCTACTTCTGCTCCGGCGTCCAGCACCGAAGGTCAGAAGTCTCTGGACTTGGCTAATGAACTGATGGAAAAGGGAAACAAGGCTATGAAAGAGAATGATTTTGGCGAAGCAGCTGATAACTATAGCCGCGCTCTTGAGATCAGGTTCTATTCGTGGAGCTACTTCTCTTTGATTCGTTTTTCCGTAATTTCATTGTAGATTATTCTATTGATTTTGATTGTTTAATTGTTCTTATGCGTTGAATTTGATCTTTAGGTTAAATGATTGGGAATTCAGTTGGAAAAAATCTCAGTATGCATGTTCTCAGTGTTTTATGGATTAGTCACACTCTAACGAGTTTGAACCCAGTTTCATTCACAATTAAGCTGTGACAATGTTACCTTTAAAATATGAAAGCATCGGAACCCTCGTCAAAACAAAACTTAAGGCCTGTTTGGATTGTTTGGGAGACTGTTCATAGGCTGTTTTCAGCTTTTTTCATAAGCTCTTCTAGATAACTAATAGCTATGCGAAAAAATTTAACTTATAGAATTTAGAAATAGATTTTACATTAGTGCTTATAATGATAAGTGATTATGTTATAAGATGCAAATTAAGTTGTTTATCCAGACAGGTCTATCCACTACAGTAAGATGTTATCGTCTTGTTTTGGCTAATTCCGTGCTAGGAATGGTTGAAGTTTACCTGCTTAATTGCTTGATTATAGACATTTTATTTTCAAAAGGAGCATGCAATTATTTAGTGCAGGTTGTCAAATTATGCATTTTCATATATTCAAGAATATTAATTGATGAAATGAAATCGTATTATATTTTTTTAATATCTGAAATTTGAAATAGGTCAGGGGATATTATGGACGGCATTTGATGTCAAGTACTCAACTAAGCTTAGTTATCATAGCAATATTGGGAAACTCTTTGGTTGATATAAAGTATGATGTAGTTTTTGAATCCCACGAGCAGAGATTTCATTTTTGTCAAACCAACCCGATGCGCTTATAGGACCCATGTACAAGTCAATTATATGTCCACACAAGAACGTTTGAATGTTTTCTAAGCTTCGTTTTCTTCACTCACAGAGTTCTGATTGAGTTTTAATCAACAGAGTTGCCCATTATGGTGAACTTGCTCCCGAGTGTGTCCACACATACTACAAATATGGCTGTGCACTGTTATACAAGGCTCAGGAGGAAGCCGATCCTCTGGGTGCTGTTCCCAAGAAGCAGGAGGGGTCTCCACATGGCTCTGACAAAGATGAACCTGTGAAGGGTGCTGTGAATGCTGAATCCTCCACTGCATCTTTTGCAAGCAATGTTGAGCAGGACGTGACTTCAAATAACCAGGAGTCAGAAGTGGATAATGGTCAGTGCGTTGCTTCTGCTGTTTTTTGCTTCCTTCACTAAAATGAGAACATTTTACGAAATTTGGCTTGCAAAAACATGTATGATATTAATCTGGGTTTGCTGTTTGCGTTATAGTGCCTTCTACTCATCATGTCAAATAATAGAAAGTGTTTTATGGCAATGTTTTTAATGAAAGGGAAACTATGTCATGTTCCTTATTGTCTATTTATGTGGAATTGAGTTACCTTGAGTTATCAACTGTTTACTCAAGACATAGGATAGGACAACAAAGTGTTCTATATTTTCTGTGCCCTAATCAGGGAACTTTTTCCTTCTCTTTGATACGTGTGCATGACTGGCACTTATTGTGGGGTTTAAAATGACTCGAGTCTGTGACGTGTGCTGCGGACTATGTCCGTGGGGTACAAAAGGCCCATGGTTAAAGCATTTTACGTATGAAGCTTGTGACGCTACCTCCTGAATTGATGTTAAAAGAAAACCACCTCCTGAATTGTTGGGAGTAGACACTTTGTTTCACAATGTCAACTATAGTAATCATATTTGCGATAGCTAGCAAAGATCATTGTTGTATTGTAAATGTAGTGCATTATTTCTTTCACTTTTCTTGGTAAAGTTATAGCTTCATAATCACCTAAGTTGTAGTTTGCTGAGAAAACAATTTCTCATTGTTGTGTTCTTTTGAAATGTGAAACAGTGTCCGGTAAGAACGACCAGGAAGATGATGAGGATAGTGATACTGAAGAGTTGGCAGAAGGTGATGAAGACGAGTCTGACCTGGATTTGGCATGGAAAATGCTTGATGTTGCTAGAGCCATTGTTGAAAAGCAATCTGTCCATACTATGGAACAAGTTGATATACTATCAACATTGGCAGATGTTGCTCTGGAAAGAGGTATTTTCACCATCTTACATTTATTTTAAATTTAGCCAATTCTCTCTACCCCTGTTCTAAAAGTTGAATTGTTTCTGGGATCTGTTTTTTCCAGAGGATTTTGAAACATCTCTCTCTGACTACCAGAAGGCTCTATCCATCCTAGAACAGCTGGTTGAACCAGATGATAGAAACATTGCTGACATGTATCCTTGTCATGATTATTATTTTGATGTGATATTACTTATGTTTAGACTTTAGCATGTTTAAATGTTAATAAAAAATTAAACAACATACAGAGTGGCATATAATTGCTTAGTTCACTTATTAATAATTTCTCCAATTTAAGATGATCAATTGTGCTCTTCCATTGCTAGACTGCCTTAACTTCTGAAATAAGAAATTTCCGTATATGCTTGTGTTTGGAGGTTAGTTCAAAACCTGAGGAAGCCGTTGCTTATTTGGAGAAGGCTACATCTGTTTGTAAGGCACGCATAGATCGTCTCACAAATGAAGTGAAGAGTTTTTCAGAGTCGACATCTTCCGAGACTAATAACTCAATTGCGGATAAACAAGCAGAAATTGAAATTCTCGCAGGTCTCTCAAGTGAACTGGAAAAGAAGGTAAATTTTGTTTTAAAAAAATTAAGATGCTTATTTGTCTTATGTTATTTTGATATAACGTGGAATGTATGGAATTGCAGCTTGAAGATCTACAGCAGTTAATTGCAAACCCAAAATCAATTCTCGCTGAGATTCTAGCATCTGCCAAGGCAGGCAGTGGAAAAGAACCATCTCTAGCAAGAGTGAGCTCCTCGCAGTTGGCTACGGAGAACAGCAGTGGAAGTTTTGACTCTCCAACCATTTCAACCGCTCACACCAATGGATCTGCTGGAGTCACACATCTTGGTGTGGTAGGGAGAGGAGTTAAGCGATCATCAAATACTAGCACGACAGAAGCAAGCATTTCAAAAAAACCAGCATTGGAAACAACTGAAGAGAAAGGTGATGGTGGCAACGCATGATTTATACTGGTCTCAGTTCTTTTGTATGGAGTGATGAGTTTCGCACTCTTTGAATTATGGATGGGACAAATTCTTGCAAATTCCATGGTTGACTGTTTTCAGGAAAGTGTTATGCCATATTTTTCATCACTGTAGCTAAGGTTATCTCGTCACAAGTATCAAATGACTTAAATGTATTTCCTAGAAAAACCATGAGAATTTTTATGGATTTAATCACTGTCCGTTAGTATTATATGCATGTTCCTTTAAGGTTTGGCGCTGAATTAGGTTGAATTTATTATGTAATGATGACTAGATGATTAGGAATGAGTTGGGATCCTCTATTTAAAAATTCAAATTAAGTTTGCGGAAGATAAGAAGACCACGTGTCAGGCTTAATAAAATAGTACTAATAAATTATTCAACTACTATGGAGTGGGTGCAAAATCCAATCTATAAAATTGAGAACCAAAAAACTATGTAAGGCGTTATTATCTTCAGTAGCGAGCCGTCCCTGCGGGTAAGAGACAAATTATAAACAGAATAACAAGAAAATGTTGATGTTATCAAAGTGCTAGAAATCATAGGAATATAATATTTACCCCTTAACTATAAAATCAAGATAGTTAGATCGTATTGCTACGAGTGAAACAACATCAACAATACTCAATTCTGAATTGAGGGGTTGCAAAAAAAAAATGTGTTATAGGTTGGAATGTGCTACCTGTGGGAAATATACATGGGGAGGATGTGGTAAACACTTGACCACCCTCTACAGAAGTATTGATGAAGGAATGCACTGTATGTGCCGCTCCTGGCCTGGCGTTGTTATACCCTCACAGCAACGCACAGCCACAACCACTGACCAACCATCAACATCCAATAACTCTCATGGTACAATTTCTTTAATTTGGTCTTTTTCTTAATCTTTTGGTTATGTATTGTAACAGTTGTGCACCGACTTTGCCGGTAATTAGTCACTACCTGAGACAAAATTTTACTCGGATCAATGAAACATCGGTGTTTAATTTGATCTTTTGGTTAGGTCTAATTTTACTAGGATCAACGAAACCTTGGTGTTTAGTCTTATCTTTTCTAAAAGATTAAAAAATTATATGTTTAAACATTAATTATGATATTGCTTTTTGCAGATAATACAAATTCTCAAAGTTCTTGAATCGATGATGACCCGCAGCCAGCAGTAATTTGCTTTTGATGAACATGCAGAGGGAAAGCATTGATATTGTCGAGTTCCATTATGTGTATGTTTGGATTGACGATGAGATTGACAAAATCATAATGCCACCGTAGTTTTGTGAGATTACAAAATGTAGTTTTTAGCAAAATCATTGTGGCTCAACTTATATTCACTCAATCTCACCTTTAATCAAAACGTACACTTCACTGTAATGTTATAACAAAGTGTCTACTCCAGAAAAGATATAAATAATAATGTAATGTAGGATTGGTGATCATGTTACAGTGACCAACATTAACCTGCATTCTTTTCTATCTTTGAGTCTATTTTTTGTATTTTTTTGTGAGCAAATCTTTGAGTCTATTAATAAAAAATAAATTCCTCTGTTCCTTGATTTGTGTTCCAATGCTTCATTGTTATCTGTTCCCTTCTTTAACCCATACTTTCGTAAATTGTCTGATAGGGAGTGAAGTACCAAGTCAAAATCAGTACACCTGATAAGAGAAATTTCTTAACCAAGTCACTCTCAAGTAATTAGTGTAATCTGTTGATCCAATTGAAATTTGAAAGAATTTGAAACCTTTCATCTGAACTTTAGTGCTATTGTGGTAACTATCTTGTTGCCAGGCTTTTGATAATTTGTCTTGAGTATGAAAACAGCCCCAATCATTAGGAAGCCTAAAAATGGAAAGTTGCTTATAAATATGACCGGAAGAAGTATTAAAAAAAGTAAAAAAATAGATGTATTAATTGGCTGTGTTTTTTAATAGTTTATCATTAACTTTGTATCTTACAATGATCTAGTGTGATTTTGGTTCCACTTTTATAAGGATCAAAATTGATTTTGGAGTAGTAGAATTAATTCTGACAACTTTGGTTGTTTTTGAGTAGAATTGATTTTCTAATTGATTTTCATACATAAATTTATAATCCAACTCACTTTTATATAAATGTATACGAATATAAATATAAATTATTTTACTTTCAATCCACTTTTAACCCTAATTAGTTTTACAAAATCAATTTATTCAAAATCAATTGTTGTAACCACATAACCAAACATAATCAACCATAAATTTTAAGGAAGTATTACATAATAGGCATCTAGAAAGTACAAACACAAATATGAACAATAGATTTCACACTAAAACATGCCACTTTTAAAGGACAAGAAACTTAGATAACCCATATTTTACCTAGATCCATCACATAACAATTAACATACTTTAATTAATTTTATTTTGACACACAATGTCAAGAAATCAAACATTATGTTTTATATACATTTCATAGAGGCAAATAATGTCTACCTACTTGATGTAGCACCTTAATTTTGTTCGGACAAATAAAAAAATAGCAAAAATAAGTGAAAATTTTATTACATTTACAATTATTATTTATCTCCTCGTAAAATCTAAAAGTCCAAAAATACTTCATTTTAATCCTTCATTTGTATCAATATTCTTTAATTACGAAAATTACAAAAGTGATAAATTCATAAAAATTGAAAATTACAATTTATTTATTCTTTAAAAAAAAAAACATTGATCGCAGCATACTCCATCGGATCCTCTATGTTCAACAGGGCCGGTCCTAGGCATAGGCCACGAGTGCGACGGCCTAGGGCCCATGCGCATAGGGGCCCTAAATTTTTTTAAGGGGGTGTATATAGCAAAGCTAAGGAAAAAGTGGGGTGCATATAGTAACTCGTACCAGCCGGCCTAAATCTGAATCATTTTCTCGGCCCATTAGGAATAAAACAGAAAGGAAAAAGAAACGTGGAAAGACCCAATAAAGAGGAAAATAATGGAAAGGACCCAACTAACGCACAAACAAAAACTTCTTTTGAGCAATTAGAAAGACATATGAAAAAAGAAACTTAAAAAGAAAAACCAAAAGGTTCCAAAATCAGTCATTCTCTCCAGGTGAATTGTTTTAGGTTTATTTTTTTTCTTTCTTATTCCAATTCTATTTGATAATATTGTTTCAATTCTCTAGTTGCTTCAAGTGTTGAATTCTAATTATATATTTTTTTTATTCCAATTCTCTTTGATAATCATTGTTTCAATTATCTAATTGCTTCAGGTGTTGAATTTTAAAATTCTAATTGAATGATTTCTGTTTTTTCCAATTGAATTTTTATTTTTCCATATAGCATGATTTGTACACCAAAAAGCATATAGCATGATTTATTCAAAATCAAGAGTTCACGTACTGTACATAAAACACAGTACACGTTGAACTTGAATATCAATTTTTGATATTTTTTTTTAATTAATTGTTTGTACCCATAATTTTTTTTTGATTAAAGTATCATTTCGTACGTAGTAAATCCTTAATGATATGATATCAATAAAATAATCAACTAAATTGAAGATGAAAGGTTAATGAACAACAATGGGATTTCATTTCCTCCTTATAAAGATTTTTAATTGGTTATGCAGAGAAAATTGCTTTTGTGTAAATTGATTTTGTAAATGAATTTCAACTAAAAGTGAGTCGAAAGTAAAATGACTTGTATTTGGATAAATTCATGTAAAAGTGAATTGAATTATAAATTTATGTGTACAAATCAATTATAGAATCAAAAGCTACAAATCCTAACTTCAAGTAGAATCAATTATAGAGACGAACTGATTCTACTCGAAAGTAACTAAATATGTCAGAATCAATTCTACACCTCCGTGGCTTATCTAGAAGTGGAGAACCAAACTTACACTAACCATATAAAAAGGTGCCGGGGGTGTGAAAATGAAATACTGAGATAGGAGTAACAACTGCCTGAAAGATTTTCTTCTTACACCAATTGGAAAATAAAAACCCAATTTTAGCGGGTTAAGGCCCATTCAAATCACCAAATATTGCAGAAACCCTAAAGCCGTAACGGAACACATGCTCTATAAAACCGAATCATATCTTTGGATCACCAACACCAAGTAGCATAACATAGCCACCGTTTATGTTTTTTTCTTTTCTTTCTGAAACCTTAGTTTTTTAGCTTCTTTACTTTCGATTTGTTTAATATGTAACATGTCTATGTTTCTGTTTTGTTAATTTTCTCGAAATTTTTATTTTTATGAAGGAAAATGGTTTAAATCGTGGTTTTTCTCAGTGATGATGAATAATTGATGACGAGTCCGATCCATTCATAATCATGACGACATATCGAGGCATTTGTCTGAGAGGTTTCTACTTTTTTCTTGAAATCCTTCATTGATTTTACTTGTGAAATTTTTAATAGAATTTCAATATTTTTTGGTTGTTAAAAGGCATGACATAGTGATGATAATTTGTGAACCTTTCCATATGATTCTTTACAGGATTAAAATATCCTCCTACTCATTCTGAATGTCATTGCCTAAATATTTATTGTTCTATATAAGTTTTGATTTTATATTTTTCCTATATTTATGTGTTGGTGGCTATGATGATAATGATATTATCATTTTATTGAGTTTTCAATGATTGTCTTTCAAGCACTTTTGAGCCACCGTCTTTCTTTCTTCAAGGTCTAGTTAATTTTATTTCATTCATTTCAAGCACTTTTTTTTCTTCTTCTTTTCACTCTCTCTCAAAAAAAAAAGTTTCGTATTATAATTTTTTTTCTTCATAATTATAGTTTATTGAATAGCCGATGTATTTTATTAGGGGACATTATTATTTGAATACCAAATATTCGTAATTAAAAAAAAATTATCTTGATTTTTATCTGTGAGTAATTATTTTTATATTAAGCTTAAGTGTAAGTGTTTAATCTAGGTCAGTCGCTCCCTTTTCTGTTTTAAAGTTAAATGAAGTACCAATTTCTTTCTCGCAATGGATTCTTACCATTACGAGTCATATAAGGATCACATCATTTGGTTTTAAAACAAGAAATGGCGCCGCTCTTGTGAGTTGTGAGGGGATGACGGGAATTTTAAGCATTACCACATAAATATTGTGGAAATAAAGAACAAAATGCATTTGATCATGGACAATGTGATATAAGCAGTGGAGTAAAGAGTTAGTATTATATGCTTGATATTCAAAATTCACATGCACTTTTTTATTTTTTGTATTATTGTCCAACTTTTGTTAAACCACTTTTTTTTTTTCTTTTCTTATTTGATGAAAACTATAGAGAGGGAAAAACGAAGAGAGAGAATAAAAACACAATATGTGAGTATGAGAGAATTTTTTTTTTTTTTAATTCAATTGTATTTACTATGTAGTGTGCTTTTTTCTAACAATCACGTGCTGCAAACCCAAACCCATCTCCAATGGGCTTTTCGTGTACATTAATATTTGGGAAATGGCAATAAAGCTCGTGGTTGATTCAAAATGACAAAACTTGTGTTTGACTCCGGTCATGTCATGTTGATAATTAATCATGTGTAAAAGTTAAAATCAAATTCGGATAGGAGGCAAGAGCTAAACAAATGGATACAATTGAAAAATAAAGGTTTTCATTCATCCATGGATAAGTTGCTAATTAAGCTTGACAAATATTACCCTTTCCCTTTTCATTTTTATATTTTTTATCGGTGGAAGTGTAATTCCTTTTTCCTGTAGCAACCATCCATCCACTCAAGTCCTGTTTCCATACGTCCAAGAGATGAATATAAATAATGTTGGTTTTAATCATCTAGGTAATCAAGTGAGAAAGTGGGATCACTTTTTCCTGATGTCTACAACTCTTCAAACACAATGTGGTCATTTGTATTCATTTGATTAAGATTGGATGGTCTATTTCTAAGCGCAATACAAGATTATTAATAACCTGAGCGAATTCAATTTCAATTAACAGTTGCATGAGAATTTTTCATCCTTAATTTGATTGCAAATGACAATCGTGAGGCTCATACAAGATTCAAAATTCACAAACAATATATTGTTCCAAAAAAAAAAACATCGTTAATATGGATTAGTGTTTTCTATTTCGTCTATTTCTGAATACTTGTCGTTTTTGAAAAATAATTTTTGTTTCAAATTATTTAATGCTTTCAAGTTTCAGTGCAATATTGATTATTGGCTTGGCAATAATACTGATATTATAGAAAGTAATATAAAATTTCATCAAAAATAACAAATTTACTTGATTTTATTGGTATGTGTAATAGAGGGAGAAAAGTAACCTAGAACGAAAATTCTTTAGAAAAAAGAGCCAATTAAAAGACAATAATATGTTGTTTGATTAAGGCTAAAATATGGTTTTAATCACTACAAATATTTCTTGTTTTGATTTTAGTCCTTACAAAAAAATAAAATTGTAGGGACATTTTTTAAAAACAAATAAAGGAATTGACCAATAAAGGAACCACCAAATTCAATGTCAACACATAAAACAAAGTCAAATGACCACAAAAATAAAATCAAAACACCTATGACCCGTTACTAAATCCCCTCCAAAATTGGAATGAGCTAGCAGAGGTGGAGAAAGACCTATATGAAGAAAAAAAAACTATCAACATCATCTTCACAACAAAAAAATCACCACTACAAAAAGATTCCCAACCAAAAACCGACAACCACCACCTTGTGCTACCAATGCCAGCAACCACCAATATCATGTCGAAACAACCCAACAACCATCTTCTTGACTGATAAAGGTTACACAATGCAACCAAGGGTGTGCACAAGGTGACACACACACACTACACAGCCATCCCACCCAAAACCACAAACAATAAAGGCATCGTATATAACTAGTGATGATTAGCATACACTATGAGTGGTTTAGAACAAGCAACCCCATCTCCTAAAAACCATAAAAAATAAGAATCAAGACTACTAATAATTTCTAGCCGCAATCGAATGACTCTACCTCACACCCAAGTACAATTTCGAAGCCACAACAAATGCCTATTCACCTGCCGCTTCACCAAATCTCTAGATTTCACCAACACATCAACTCATATTTGCTAGTGCGGAAAAGATGAAAACATAACCCTAAACCGAAAACACCCAGTTGCCGCCGTTGAGAGGCGGCACCACCGTGAGGAAACCCAAACCTTGTTTTATACTTGAAACACCAATAGAGAAATGTTGTCGAGCGACCCCAATGAGGTTTGAAGGTGATGCCGAGGTGGATCTCGTTACACCACCACAAGTTGGGGCTACAACGGAAAGAACGAGTTTGGATTAAGAGGGGACGACGAATATGAGTTTAGAGAGAAGGAAGATAGTTGTTTTTTAGAGAAAGAAAATGAACACACTTTTAATATTTTGTCCATGAAACATCGTACAAGACACAAAGTTGTTCAATACCTTAAGAGTATGTTTGGATAAGGGGATTGAGAAATTTTTAAGAATTTAGAATTCTATATAATTCAATTAAATTTCCATCATTTGTAAATATTTTTGTTTGAACGAATAAATAAAAAATTTCATTGCCATCATTTCTGGGTAACTTCTATAATTTTTTTTTATACCAAATTTGGAAATTGAAAATAGTGGTCAATTACCAAATTTTAAAAAGTTACGGAGTCAAATTATAATTTTTGAAAAAAAGGCGTCAATTTGCAATTTTTGAAAATTTATGGGGGTCAATTTGAAAATTGTGGAAAATGTGAGGACCAAAATGCAAAATTTCAAAAAAATTATATTAATGAAGGAATTTGAATTTCTTAGCTTTTTGGTGTCATTTGAAATTCTCTAAATTTAACTTAAATTAAATTCTTTATAAACTTCATCATTTTAAAAATTCTTCAAATCACTAGAGCTGTCAAAACGGGCGGCCCGGCCGGGCCAAGGGCTTTTAAGGGCCGGGCTAAAAAGCCCGGTTTGAATATGGGCTGCAAAAAATGAGCCCGAGCCCGGCCCTATAGGGCTCCCGGGCTAACGGGCCGGCCCTGACCCGTATTTTTTTCTTCCCTTTTCCATTCTTTTAAGTACGGAACATACATAAATATGCCGGGCTAACGGGTCAGCCCGGGCCCGTATCAGTCTCTCACACACACAGACCACAAAAAAAAAAAAAAACAGTTGTATTTTTTGCGGGCTTCCGGGCAGCCCGGAGCCCGGACGGGCTAGCCCTAACGGGCCAAGGGCTTTTACGGGCCGGGCTAAAAAGCCCTCTTCAATTTCGGGCTCCAATTATTCGGCCCAAGCCCTACATTTTATTCGGGCTTTCGGGCCGGCCCTTACGGCCCGGCCCATTTTGACAGCTCTACAAATCACCATCTAACAATATAATTTATTTATTTTTTTTTAATTCCCTTAAAACGTTACATTACCTCAAAACCTTCATCAATCTTAACATACTCTAAATGTTTCATACTTACCTTTTAAGAGCACAAACATCGGTGGTGACATTGCTTACGTGTGTCATCTTGTGTCAGTATAGATACCGCTATTTAACAAGGTGGTAGTAGCATTGGTTGGAACCGTATCCATACCATTTTGCTTTTGAGTTTTTATTATTATTTTATTAATAATTAGTTTTTGCCTATTTAATTTGGAAGACATGTTTTTGAAATATGACATAAAATTATTAGAAAATATAAGATTAGTGGGAGTGTTAGCCAAAGACTTCATTCTTGTCACATTCAGCTCTTTAATTATGAATTTTTTCATTGGTTTCATACGCTACTCCTCAGTCTCTCAATTCTCAATTTCCAGCTTCTCTTTGTTTATTTGGTCGTGCATGAAATGAAATTTCCTCTCCATGTGCTTGCTCCTTGTGTGGCTTACAAGGTGTTTTGCTAAATCAATAGCTGACTTATTATCCACTAATAGTCTCATTCTTTCAGTTTCATTTAACTTCAAATCTTCAAGCAACATTTTAATTTAAGTCCTTGACATGCTGCAAATGAGGTTGCTACATACTCAACTTAACACACGAGGATAATGCAACTATTCCTTGTTTCTTTGAGCACTATGAGATTGAAGCTTCACTAAACGTGAATAATTACCCAAATGTACTTTTTTCTTCATGAATTTGCTTACTTATCCCACAAGGAATGTCAAATTAGGTTTGTATTGCTTAAGTATCTCAGTGAGCCTATAATTTTCTTATACAATGTAGAGTCAACTAGATTCTCATCAACATCTTTGCCGAGTTTGATTCCCATCTCTATTGGTATTTCTGGTGGATTGCAGTGTAACGTGTAGAATCTTTTCAAAACATCTTCACCATATTTCTGGGAGATCCAAAGAAGACAATCAAAAGAGATTAGGTGTGCCAATCCTTGTTTAGTGGAATTTGATCATGACCGTTTATTTTGATCCAACAGATAATATTAGCTCCTCTCATCTCTCATTTAAGTTACTCCTCTCACTTGATATGCCCTCTCTCTCTCTCTCTCTCTATATATATATATATATATATATATATTATTATTATTATTATTATTATTATTATTAATGGAGTAGCAAACTTGCAGGTTTGCCCTAATTCCATCCTTTGCAACTCTTCCAATTTGTTACCCCTATCTCTAAACCATGTCAAGTTCCATACATTGATCGCCATGTAGGAGAATGGAGTTCAAAATTCTCGTGTTGCACGTTATTCAAGTTAGTTTGTCATGATGGTACTCCATGTGCATCACTCTCTTATATATAAATGTTCAGACAGTTGAGGGTTGAAATTCACCATTTCATTGAAGGTGGACGGTGCAGAGTACTCAAGTACTGCCACCACAGGCACATTAAACTAGACCTATTGGAGCATAAATATGTTGAATGGAGAGTTGAGACACAAAATATCTTTAATCTCTATCCCTCTAATTTTCCTCTTCATTTATGATCTCTACCAATAAGTTAAGTAACAAAACCTTCTGCCGCACATCAATCTATCATTTCAATTTTCAATCCAATTTTCATCTCCTTTCCTCTACCACTATGTCGTCTTCATTTAGGAAATGAGGAATTTTTCTGGTAATACATCTGCACTTTTTCATTTGGGATCCTGCTATGCCCTGTTTTGTTGACTTGCTGCTGCAGATTTTGTTAGGCCATTTTTCCGCTTCTGGTGTGATTCTGTTGCCAATTCAACTTACATTTTAATGGTGTTACAGAAGTGAATTTTGACGCCCGTGTTGGTCCGAGACCGATAGAGTTTGTGTTTTGCTCTTTGAAACATTATAATTGTATCGAGCTTACCTTTATTTAAAACCTTATATGATTTGTTGTTTTTCACTTCTTTGTCTATAGTACATCATGTGTTGATGATATTTGTTGTTGTATCTTGCTTGACATTGTGTATTACATGTTAATTATTTAACATTTGATTCTGTTTTTGAAAGGAACATATGAATCTATTAGAATTTTTCATCATGTGTTGCTGATTATCTTGCAGAAACATATGATTTGTGTTACTTATTGCTGCAAATGTGCTTACTTTTGGAATCACATCGTGGCTTACTTTCTATCACTGTACTTCGTTTTTCATAGAAGGAATTATACAAGACATAGGAAGTGATTGTGACATGAATTGTAGCTAACAAACATGTAGATAGATTTTTTGAATTTGACTAGGTGTATGCTTATTTGTACCTCTTTTCAACTATTTTTTTGAATCTATCTTACTATGATATGGTCATTTTCAAGTAACATTATATTGCAATATTTGATTAACACCTTTAGCTCTCTTTCAAGCAGGTTTGGTTTGTGGTTTCTAGATTACATCAGTATAAGTGTTATTGTGATTTTTGGCTTATGTTTTATAAGGATGGTACTTTGGTAGGAATAGTTATAGGTTTTTAGTGTCATTTGAAGTTTGAATTCTGCTTGAAAATTGTCGGTCTTACTCTTGAAAAATAGGCATAGGTGTAATGTGATTCCATAAACTTTTGTTGATTGAATGGAAAGTTGAGATTCGAACCAATTTGACAAAGCCTGTCAATGATGTGGACTCTGTAGTTACAATTAGTGGTGATGCAACTCTTCAGGTACTTACTCTACTATACTCTAATCTACTTTTTTTTATTTTTTTTTATTTTGTTCGTGTAGATATTATCATTTTAAAGATTGAAATTTTATGCTGAAAACTAATTGAAATCAAAGTCTACAAATTTATGAGCAGTAGCTAGCATATTCTTTGAATTCAATATATTTAGAACCCTATCTTTATTAATAGTAAAGCACAAAGAGGTTTCAGAAGGACATTACACATAATAGAACCTCGGTCGATGCTTCTACATGACTATTGGAATTGAAAGTTATATAAAACAAAACTTCATTTCATATCTTTACTTTACGACATTTACTAAATTGAGGACTGACTTAATAGAGTTTATTCAATTTGTAAGAAGTGCGACTGATACGACGTTGTTAAGCAAAACAAATCTGCTAAATGACATTTGATATATTGCTTCTTAAATGACTTAATATCTAACTTGCATCCTTTACTGTTGTATATCAAATTCATAAACTGCATTTCTTTCCATTTTTAATGCTTGTTGAGTGATAAAAATTAGTTTACAAAACAACATAATGAGACGATTGTGTATGCTACCTAAGTTTTACTATAAAAGCAGTTGAACTTCACTTCCAAAACTCACTTTCATCCATCCAACTTAAACAATCTACATACACAATCAACTACCATGGCAATCAACAATGAAGATGTTTCAGCTACTTTGCTAAACAAGGAAGTCTTTGTATATTTTTTCATATTTGTTAAACTAGAAGTTTTTAATAGTTAGTCTTTGTATATTTACTCATTTATGTTTATTTTCTTTCAACACAAACTTTTTCCTGGCGTGGCTTTTGTCAAATTGCATTCTATTATTTGGGACATAGTTGGAATTGTCATTTAGATTTTGGTTAAGAGATGGATATGTCGTGCAGAATTTCTGGAGATTGGAGAAATCTTTGCAAGACGCTTGGATTATCTCAAGGCATAACAATTAAGTTGGGTGTCACTTATGCATCAAGACATTAAGGTTTTGGTGGCTGATTTATGTTGTTATTGTACTTTGAGGTGTAAGGTATGCTTTTAGTTATCTACTACTCGAATATTGTAGTTTAAAGATTTTCTTTTTTCTTTAACTTATAAAGACTTTATGTAATGTAATGGTGGTCAACCAATTTGTCTTATAATTGAGATTAGAGCTGCTTTCTTTAGACTACACAGGAAACATAAATTTATCTCAACGAAAAATGGAGTATCATTATTAAGAATTTGTCGGTATACAAATCTTCACCTAAAAATCCCACTCATCAAACCTCCTCTTACTCCCCCTCCTCCTCCCAGTCAGAGAACTTGATTCTCTGATAATAATTCCAAAATTTCATAGTTGTAGCTTTGATCCATATGAAACTTTCTACTTTGATAGTTCTCTTTTCGATTACGACTTCAAAGGGATCTCATGGCTTTGATAGCTGTCTTTTCGATTACGACTTCAAGAGAAGAGGGCTCTCATGGTTAAATTCATAAATTTTAAACTAAATGATCGTCATTTATTCTTAACATTCTATTGTCAAAAACATTATTATATGATAATGAACTAAAACTCTTAAATGTTCATATTTTCAGGTTTTGCCATCTAAATTTTGCGACTTTCTACAGCAGAATTTCTCTGAGATTTTATCATGTAACAATGATAATGGGTACTACAAAGACTTTGAAGTCATTCTTCAGAACGATGATAAATATACTACTCTTATAGGGCTTAATTGGGAATTGGGATCTTTTTTGTCAATCTAATCACTTTCAACCAGGAATCATTCACTTCAAGTTTAGCAAAATAACCCTCACGCTGTGTGCTATGTATATCAGCTCTCAACATCTGAATCTACCCTCTAATCAACAACAACAATCAAAACAACTATCAGTAATATGTACTTCGAGTTTAATAAATATTAATAAAATGTACTTCGGTCGTTGGTTTCCTATTATAGAGTTATCTTTTCTTTAGTATAATAATCATATTCACTATATTAACAAGACAATTCCAATGAGAAAATGTCGCATTTTAAATGTCTATCCAAATTAAACACGTCTATATACGTATTTGTAATCAAATTTAGACTAAACCTGTTACATTTTTATTTCAACCTAAGTATTGTATAATATTTATAGTGATAACATATTTCTATAAAGAAGCTTCCGCGAATGTCCATTAATTAATGTAATTATTACTCATGTGTTTATATATTGTGTTTATCATTGGCCCGTGCTAAACAATCTAGTTTTTGTTTAGTCTTAATGCCACCAACCAATGGTAATCTTTCCACATGGTAACTCTAGCTTGAAAAGTCTTCTAGCTTATTTGGCTTCAAACACTACATACACACTTGTTTTCAAAAAACATTTAAATTTATGATCAAAGAGTTTAAAGAAAGCGTTGTATTACAAGTGTCTATGATATAAATGTTTATGTATAATAAAAGATAAAATAAAATCAAATTGTTTTTATAAGCTATTTCGAAGAGCTGATAAAAAAAAATTGAAAATAACTTAAAAACATTTTATAAACTGTATCCATAAATTTTCACAAATATTACAAATAAGTCAATCCACTCAAAATCTTTATCTAAATTTATCAATTGGTCATAAATCTTTGATATATGATACCAAATATTCATTTGAGAAGCTTCCAACGTGGCAACAAACAAAAATCCATTAACAGTAGCTTGATTCATTCATCCGATAAGAGATGGCCTTATCCTATCAAAAATCTTACTCACACCACAGCCATCAAAACAGAGTACTCTGTTTAGTCGGTGTCTATTCTCATCCTACACACAAAGCTACAAAGTACTTAACTCTCAAATTAAAATTAAAATTAAAATAACAATAAGAAAAACACTCTGGTGAAAAAAAAATAGCAGCAATGGCAGTATCACTACAAGCTGCAGCTACACTCATGCAACCAACTAAGATTGGTATCAATAATCGTAGCACCACTTTACATCTCAAGTCAACACAATCCATTTCTAAGGCTTTTGGCTTGGAACACAATGGAGCTAAGCTCACTTGTTCTCTTCAGGACATAGCTCATAGGTTTGCTGATTCTGCTAAAATTGCAGGATTTGCTCTTGCAACCTCTGCTCTTGTTGTTTCTGTATGTTTCACTTTGTCTCTCTTCTATTGATCATTCCTTTTTTTGATCGCACTTTGATTAAGTTTCTCGGTTTATTTTTTTCAGAGGCTAAAAGTTGCTTTTATTTTTGGGATGAACTAAATTATGCCCATTCATAAAACAAACCTAGTAGCTATTGTAAAACAACGTATAACAACCTGTGTGATCCGGATAGACTATAAGAAAATACACACATTTACATACATTAATTGATCTTGGTCATCGATTTGAAATCCCATCTGCTCATATTATATTTTCACCAAATCATGTTTAATTAAATAATATATATCATTGATTTGAGATCGAATGATCAAGCACAGTCAATGCATGAAATTCAAATCCTAACATGCGGTTTATCTGAAATTGTGAATTATTTTTTATTTGTGTGTTTCCGTATCCCTAGGGCTAGCCCAAGTATAAGGCTTGAGAAAATCCTCGTTTCTCAAGCCTTAGCTTCCTAAATAGTCCTTTAATTTTATAATCTCCACAAATTTGAGTTAGTTTTAAGTTTCAGATTGTCTCGGGTTAGACTCTAGATTTTTACTAGAAACAATTTTATTCGAGTAAATGTCAATCACTTTCTTTCTTAACGAAAATTCAAACTCTGGCTCGACTCATTTTGAGTTTGCAAGGGACTAGTCAGTAGTCACTACTCACTAGTCTCTTTTGCTAAACTTAATCACGAGGGTCTTTGAACCTAGGCTCTAGAGTTATTTTCACAATTATTTAGTCTTGTATATTTTTTCATTTGATATGATCTTAACTTAAACATCACTTATTTACTTATTTATGTACCTATTTAGTTATTTTATGTATGTTGATTGACTAATGATTATTGTGGAATTAATAATATTCAGGGAGCAAGTGCAGAAGGTGCTCCAAAGCGACTAACCTTTGACGAAATCCAGAGCAAAACATACTTAGAAGTGAAAGGAACAGGAACAGCTAACCAATGTCCAACAATTGAAGGTGGATCCGACTCATTCTCCTTCAAGTCAGGAAAATACAATGCAAAAAAATTCTGCCTTGAACCAACTTCATTCACAGTAAAATCCGAAGGCATAACTAAAAACTCCCCGCTCGATTTCCAAAATACTAAGCTAATGACGCGCTTGACATACACGCTGGACGAGATAGAAGGACCATTCGAAGTATCTCCTGACGGTACAGTCAAATTCGAGGAGAAAGATGGCATTGATTATGCTGCTGTGACTGTTCAGCTCCCCGGAGGCGAGCGCGTGCCATTCCTCTTCACGATCAAACAGTTGGTAGCGTCAGGGAAGCCGGACAGCTTTAGTGGAGAGTTTTTAGTACCATCTTACCGAGGTTCGTCGTTCTTGGACCCAAAGGGAAGAGGTGCCTCAACTGGTTATGACAATGCAGTTGCATTGCCTGCTGGTGGAAGAGGCGATGAGGAAGAACTTGGTAAGGAAAATAACAAGAGTGCTGCATCATCTAAAGGGAAAATTACATTGAGTGTAACTCAGAGTAAGCCTGAAACTGGTGAGGTTATTGGTGTGTTTGAAAGTATTCAGCCTTCTGATACTGATTTAGGTGCTAAAGCTCCTAAGGATGTTAAGATTCAAGGTGTTTGGTATGCTCAGCTTGAGTCATAGAACATTTCTGATGGTTTAGATTTTGTTAGCAAAATCTTTTGACACCAATTGGTTAAGAGCATTGAGAGCAATTAGTATCATGTTTGTATATTATAATGACTTGATCATAATGCTTAAAATGTCACATGGTCTTGTGTCTTAAAACATTTGGCTTATTATTTTATGGGTTATGTTAATAAATGCTCTTAAGGCACTAGTTGAGAAGTAAAAAATAGAAATAAATTATAAATTTAATGTAGAAAAAGTCGATTTTTAACGTTTTAAGATGTTGAATACACACAATCCTTAAGATAAACTTTCTCTTTTAAGTTTCTTAACAATTTGAAGTTAAAAATCCGGTCTACAATATTTAAGCACAATCCTTACGTTTTATTTAGACCGACTAATATGGGCTATCCTGTTTTGACAACTCTATATGTACGTGTTGATCGATCATAAATTATCCAAATGAAATTGATTGTGTAATTTAAACGGGTTGATATCAAAAGAAATATCATAAACATTTTCTCTGCAATACTCATCCTTTTATCGAGGGAAACTCGAATGAATTTCACCACTTTTTAAAGTATCAAACTCAGATGACTTTGACTCGGTAAGTATTGAAAAAAAGACTCATCTTGATCTCAAATCAACACCAATATCCTTCTAGTGCATGATATATGATGTGATTGGAGAGAAGAATGGGTTGAATGATTAAAGGCCCTTCAACCCGAATAGTGTAGCCATCGCACCGACGGAACAGATTCCTTGCACAATAACAATATCTACAGGATTTCATCTCCCACTTAAAGCAAGAATAAAATTAAAACAAATTCATTGTCCTACTATTTTAGTATTTGTCTCTCTCATTATAGTATAGTACCTTCCTATTTAAAGTTTCCTATTCCCACCTTTCACTTTATTTATTTTTTTTTTTTTCTCTTCATTAGTCAAAAACAATGGAGAAAGAAAAAGGAAGAGATAGAATAAGAGTATAATGTGAGTATGAGAGAGAAAGTTGTCAAAAAAAAAGTTTTCACAAATTGATTGTACAAATATCATTTCTCTTCTTTATATACTGCGCATTCATTTCATTTCATTTCATTTATTATTATTATTCCATTTCCTTCTTTTCTGACCCCAAATTATTTCCACTTTTCATTCATTCATTGATTTTGATCGACGTTGCTAGAAAGGAAAAAAAAAAAAAAAAAAAGCTGGGCATGTTTGATTGATAATTGATTTGAACAATTTGCATAATATAAAGATAAAAAAGGAATATATTATTATGCTAGGCTATGATGGAGGAACTTCCAGGAGCGTTTGGAACAAGCGCTAGCTTAACTCTTCGTTTGGGACAAATTGTTTTCTCTTCTGCTTCTCTTTGTTTCATGTGTTTGGATGTTGGTTTCTACTCCTACACTTCTTTCTCGTATGTTCCTTTCACTTTCTTGTTTAATTCAATAACTTTCTTATCTTGTATCTTTTCAATTCACACAGAATCCATTTCTTGATTCATATTTGATTGATAAATTTGTTGACTTTAATTTGTTAGAGGAGGTGGTCCAGATGTTATAGATTTCATTCATTCTTCATATGTCTTTCTCTTCTTGACTAGGGATATGGGCCTCATAATATTCAATTGTTAGATTCTGCTATTACTATTAGTTTTAATATTTTAATAACATTAATATTTACTCTTTATTTGGGTTTTTACCCATGACTTTCATCTTCTTTAACCGTTCACACTTGTTGGTCTAACCAACCCTCTGTTATTAGTTTTAGTTAACTTTTTGTTAGTAGGTTTTTGCCGGCTTAATTTCATTTGTTCAATAATTTGGGTTGTTCTATCTTTATATAAGCCAACTTAGTGCATGTTTGGATTGTCTCTGAATGTGAGATTGTTAAAGTTAAGAATTAAGATGAATTGCCGTGATAGCTATACTCCCTCGAGTCTTATATTTAAGCAAAAAGTCAAATGTATTTAATTCAAATTTGGACCAAATACATTTGATTTTTTCTTATATATATATATATATATATATATATATATAATACTGGAGGGAATACTTTTTAGCCTCAACACAGTGCTAGGATGAATTTGCCAATCTAACCACTCATCCAGACATATACTTCACTGTTCGTCCAAACATATACTTTGCTTGTAATGAGTTTGGCAGAATCACGTTGTAGCACTGTAATTTTGGCAAAAGCTACACTTTAAGGTTTCAACAAAATTCTGGCAGTTTCAACAAAATTACATCATAATGATTTTGCAAACTCACTTTTAAGTACTAGTATTGCACTTAGAGTATCTCTCATATTCAGCTCAGTTTGTTTTTCATTCAATCAGAAAATGAGAATCAATATTTTTCTCGTTGATAGTGTTCTTGAATGTTTTATCTATGACAGCAGCACTTTCTACAGGTATTCAAGTGTTAAACTATAAAAAAACTTTTTATAGAAATCATCTATACAGAGCTTTTGTAGAGTTAACCCCACATTTTCTCTTCTATGGTAGAAACAATTTATATATAAACTCTCATATTAAGTGTTTATTGTCAGGATTTAATAACATTGTTAATTCAATCACCATCCGAATCACTTGCCTAAAAGCTCTAGAATTCGGTGGACATTTTGGAACAATAGTAGGATTAAGGAAAGGACAGAACATATTATTTTTTCTTTCGGCTATATTTAACCTTTCAATAACTATGACTAATACAAAGTTGGAGTTTCAAGGTGTTTGGATTCACGATAAGTTTGACAAAATCACAATATACTACACTTTGAGGCTTCAACAATACCACGGTGTCAATGTATTTAATCTAGATTTTCCACTTCATTTTCAAAGTGTAATTGTTGGTATGATGGCAAAGGGAGGGAATTCAAGTTTTGAATTTTTTCTGCATAGCTATAATCTTACTCTGACATGATATTTGGATGTCATTAGAATATGAGAGCAAAAGTCAGAATTTAATGTCCATATCGCATATTCATAGTTTAAAATCTGCAGAAGGACGGAAAAAATGGCTTAGGCTTTTGAATTTATAACTTAATTTTTCTTCTTTACACTTGCTATTCCACAGGTTTTTGGTAACAGTGATGGGTTTGGCAATTCCATGGAGCATAACATTGTTCATGGTAGATGCTTACTCCGTCTTCATACAATGTTTACCGATTCAAAAACGGCTCATATTGATAATTGTTTTGGGAGACATGGTACTTAGTACTCACTAC
This sequence comes from Medicago truncatula, assembly GCF_003473485.1. NCBI lineage: Eukaryota > Viridiplantae > Streptophyta > Magnoliopsida > Fabales > Fabaceae > Medicago > Medicago truncatula. The sequence continues at coordinate 6,974,484 of NC_053046.1, forward strand.
TTATATTAAGTCAGGCCTCATCGTTTCATATAGTTACTAATTAATGATATAATTTCTGTATTCCAGGTTATGTCATATCTCTCATTAGCTGCAGCATGTTCCGCAGCAAGTGTTATAGATCTTCTGCATGAAGCTGGTAAATCACATTGCCCAGCAAAGTTATGTGGTAGATATCAGTTGTCTGCTGCTATGGCATTCTTGTCTTGGTTTCTTTCATTAGCTTCTTGTCTTTTTAATTTTTGGATTTTACCTTCTCTGTAAACATACTATCTTACTGATTATTGATACATCATACATGTACATGAATGAAAAGGGTGCAAATGACAAAGTCATTTCCTCTTTGGCATATATTTTGTGTTATTGTGAATAGAATTTTGATGACAATAAACAATGTAATAGCTCTTCACCAAAAATACAATATAATAACTTATCTTTCAATGCAAGAGGTTTGATAAAGAAAACACTCCAATACAAGTATGTAGCTCATTAGTCTACGATGTGTCAACACAGTGATACGAGTTTGAATTTGTAACTTTAAAGTACGAAGTTTAAATTCTACGTGGAATCTTTGTAAAATGATCATTTAACAAATAATTTCCCTTGCCCCAATTTAGGAAAAAAAAGTCCCCCACTACTAGTAACACAAAAAATCATTATAACATCAATCAAGTGCTATAATTAAATAATACTTGCAGGGCTGTTCCTAAATTGAAAATTATACTCTCGTATAATGATTATTAGCCACTGAAATTAAAATTAGCAATTACTTTTACTAAGGACGTGCTTTTTAACTTATAAATAGAAACATGAAACATGATTTTTTACTTAAAAATTGAAACATGAAACATGTTTATTTTTCTTTTTTTGATTGGGGGTGGGGATATTGAACAATAATTTTTTTCTTGAGGCCAATCACTTTGGGAGGCCCAACTCGATTGAGCTCTTTGCACTCCCCAAAGAACGACCCTAAATACTTGTTTTATATTATAATTTAAAAATGTTTTAAATAGTTAAATTATGAGGTTAAAGGATATACACGAATAGTGATATCTAATTAGAACTCAAGATTTTAAATTTAATTTTAAGATATATAGTAAGAACTGGCGAAATAAAACAGTGATTTTTCATTGAATATATCAAGTAAAACCAGTTGACACTTATCCTACATGTTACTTAAACTATTGAATCAATGCCAATATGCAAAACTTGTATAAATTAGCTTCATCACACACAAAGTCTTTGCCCTTTATTTGTAATAAAAAATTGAAATGTCACTTAGACTATTGTCCCACCTAAAGAGAGATCAAATTATATGAATATAATATTATAAGAATATTAGATCACTCAATGACATTTTTCTCAATATATATTATATAGATCAAACTGTTAGATCGAAAGTTTATATACATTTTTTTTAAGGAATTGAAAGTTTATATTATACAGCTCATTTCTATAAATTTATATGTATGTGTATTATTTTAGACTGGACTAAAACCCTAAATTCAACTCATACAACGCCCAAAGCGCTCTGACCTGACCAAAAAAGGGCTCAGTTGCAGGAGAAGTCCAAACACATCAAGACTACACATTAAACCATATCTTCGAACCCAATACCTTCAATGATCAGGAAGCTTAGGATCCATGTAGGTCAGGTCCGTAACGCTTTTTGATCATAAATGCAGAACAATGATTGATGATATCAACGCTTATGCGCGCCGATTGTAACCGCCTCTCAACGACTATCTCAACAACTCTTTCATCCATTGTATAATTATGTCCTTAATTCACAACTCCTAATCCTTTAATACCTCTTACTCTTTGTTCTACTGACTTTGGATACCCCAACTGGCATCTCCACACAACCAATATTTTTCACCCCATATCTTGTGTAATGTTATTTAACAATGTATCAAGTAAAATTTTATTAACCGTGTATCATTTCATTCCCCTCAAATTTTACGTCGGTGTAATTTGATAATTCTATATAGAGATTGATATTTGTACAACTAATATTAGACAACTTTGGTGACAACCACCTTTCTTCTATTGTGATTGGACAAAAATAATGAAGAGAGAAAGAAGGAGAAAAAGAATAAAATCACATATGAGTATGAGAGACGAGTTGTCAAAAACTGGTTACAAATATCATTTCTCTTTCTCTTTCGTCTCGTACTATTCAGCATTGCTATTCTAAATATATGTAAGTGTTTATATTCAAATACCATTGACATTACATATTCACACAGGACTAAAGTTCTTCGTAAGGTAAACTAATTTTGCCTGCACTTTTCATCATCGTCATGTTCCAGTATCACCAATATTTAGTTGTTTTTTAACAATATAAACTTGAAACCAGCACAAAAACTGAGGTATTTTTTAATGTCCTCCATTTTCAAACTGAAACCAGCAAAAGCTGTTTCGTTTTGCATACACACAGAAACACAAATCAGTAAAACCATTTTGCAAGAGTTAAAGTCCCCAACTCATCAAACCCTTCACTATCTCATAGACCAATGCATCTCCCTAAAACAACTCAAACATGTTCATGCACAAATCATCCTCCATGGACTTGCCACCCAAGTTCTCACATTAGGCAAATTAGTCTCCTCCAGTGTCCAACTTCGAGATCTTCGTTACGCACACAAACTGTTTGATCAAATTCCTCAACCAAATAAATTCATGTTTAACCATTTAATAAAGGGTTATTCTAATTCCAGTGACCCAATTAAGTCTTTGTTACTTTACCGTCGAATGGTGTGTGATGGTATTTTACCAAACCAGTTTACCATCCCTTTTGTTCTCAAAGCTTGTGCTGCGAAATCGTGTTATTGGCTTGGTGTTTGTGTTCATGCTCAGTCTTTTAAGCTTGGAATGGGGTCACATGCTTGTGTTCAGAATGCAATTTTGAATATTTATGTTGCTTGTGGTTTGATAACAAGTGCAAGGAGAGTGTTTGATGATATTTCTGAAAGGACCTTGGTCTCATGGAATTCAATGATTAATGGGTATTCTAAAATGGGCAGGTCTGAAGAAGCTGTTTTGATGTTTCGAGAAATGCAAGAAGTTGGATTGGAGCCTGATGTGTTTACGTTGGTTGGCTTGCTTTCTGTTTCGACAAAACATGGTAATTTCGATTTGGGAAGATTTGTGCATCTTCATATGGTCGTTACCGGTATTGAAATTGATTCAATTGTTACAAATGCACTCATGGATATGTATGCCAAGTGTGGGAATTTGAAATGTGCTAAAAGTGTTTTTGATCAAATGCTTGATAAGGATGTAGTTTCTTGGACGTGTATGATTAACGCTTATGCTAATCATGGACTTATTGATTGTGCTTTGGAATTTTTTAACCAGATGCCGGGGAAGAACGTGGTTTCTTGGAATTCAATAATTTGGTGTCATGTTCAAGAAGGACTTTATGCGGAAGCCGTTGATCTTTTTTATAGGATGTGTGATTCAGGCGTGATGGCTAATGATACTACTCTTGTTGCCATTCTTTCATCCTGCAGTCACATGGGTGATCTAGCATTGGGAAAACAAGCCCACAGTTACATTTTTGATAACAACATTACACTGAGTGCGACGCTTTGCAACGCTATAATAGACATGTATGCGAAATGCGGTGCTCTTCAGACTGCCATGGACGTCTTCTTCGGGATGCCTGAGAAGAATGCAGTGTCATGGAATGTTATTATCGGGGCACTTGCTCTGCATGGTTATGGAAAAGAAGCTATTGAGATGTTTGAGAAGATGCAGGCAAGTGGAGTTTGTCCTGATGAGATTACGTTTACAGGGTTGCTTTCTGCTTGCAGTCACAGTGGTCTTGTGGACACGGGACAACATTACTTTGAAATTATGAATTTGACTTTCGGGATTTCTCCCGATGTTGAACATTATGCGTGCATGGTCGATCTTTTAGGTCGCCGTGGATTGTTAGGAGAAGCGATATCATTGATTAAGAAGATGCCTGTTAAACCAGATGTTGTTGTTTGGAGTGCTTTACTTGGTGCATGTCGAACCTACGGGAATCTTGCAATTGGTAAGCAAATCATGAAGCAGTTGTTGGAGTTGGGACGATACAATTCTGGTCTTTATGTGCTTCTCTCAAACATGTATTCAGAATCTCAAAGATGGGATGACATGAAAAATATTTGGAAAATACTGGATCAAAATGGGATAAAAAAGTGCAGGGCAATTAGCTTCATTGAAATTGATGGCTGTTGTTATCAATTTATGGTGGATGATAAAAGACATGGAGCTTCAACAAGTATATACTCTATGCTGGGTCAATTAATGGATCATCTAAAGTCTGCGGGGTATCCATGTAAACATTTGGATGTAGAGGAAATATACTGCTCTTATATTTAATTCAGCATAAAGTTTTATTGATGGAAAGGCATAGATTCATAACTGGAATTATCGTTTCTACTCCAAAGTTTATCCAAGTCTTCTATTGTTACACATGAAAACCAAGTTGATTTTTTTTTGTAAACCAGAAATTCTGCACGCCCAACTGGAAGAGACCCGAACCATCTTATCCAGCTGCTCTTGGGTAAACAAAGTTGATTTGAATGACATAAATGTGAACTCCTACTGAATCGAAAAGAGCAATGCTAAAGAGTATGAATGTTTGTTTCCACAAATCATAAAAAGGCTGATGTGTTTTGCATTTTAAGAATCAAAAACTGGTTGCTCACAGACACGGGATGAATAGCTTCGATAGGTTTGACTTGGACATGTGGTGACTCGGCTGAGAAACGTGGTTCCAAACATAGGCGTTATCTTCCATGTTTGATGGAAATCATGCAGGTGTGCATATAAAAGCAGTCAATTAGAGTCATTCGTTTATTTTCATGAAATTACTTAATAGCAACATCAAGTATTTCCCAATAGAAAACCTTAACTTCTTCATGTAAATAAACCAAATTTGTACTCCTCTGGGTTATTATTATTTTGATTCATTTGCTGTCATTATCGAAATTTTAATCAACATCATAAAAGATATCCTAAAAGTGTAATTTATAGTAACTATTCAATGAGTATTTTTCTTTGTTTAAGTGCTTAGGTAGGAGTTTAAAGTTCTTCTCTTCAAGAATGTCTTTTTAAGAAAAACAAATTAAAGTCCTCCCCAAAAGTTAAGCATTACTTAATTAACTTGGCCACATTCATTGGACTGTACAATAATATTATATAGTTTCATATAGTTAACTTAACTTGAATATAGTTTCTTATTAAGAAGCTAAAAGCCCTGCCCTGTTTCCAAGTTTCAAACTTTTACACTCCATGCATTGTTGTGTATGCCATTTTTGTATAATGTACTCAACAAACCAATGATTATTTCAATCAGCATGTGCCTTTATTTAAGCTTCCAGCATTCATATTCTTGAGTACATAATAATATTGCGTTGGTTTACTAGTTGGCTAAATTAATAATAATATATAGGACTAGAAAGCACACGAATGTAATTAACATGAAGCAAAACATAAAATCCACCAACCGGCAATAACACATGAACATGATAACATGTTATGTGTGTGTATAGTCTAAAAACATCTTTGATATGTCAAACTATTAGATTAGATTTTCAAGTCGTGTGACAATTATTATCACAAGATTTTTGAAACTCATCGAATCGATATTAACATAAAGTTGAGCACGTCAATAGCCATGAAACTTCCTTCCTATTCAACACATTTTGCCAGCAAGGTTAACGTGCCCTACCTTTGACCACCCAAAATATAGGACACATTAAAGCTCAATTGGACAGTACAGCTGAATTATAATCAAGAGGAGTGTTGGTTTTACAACATTGGTTTTATTATTCCATTTTAAGTTATAAATAATGTATAGCCTTAATGAGTCAACCACAGTATATTAGTTAATATGCAAAACAAAAAACACAATTGTATGGATAAAGTAATTTGATATTCAAATTTACAAAATAATTTAAGGATGTGGTTCATTGAGTGATAATTGGACAAGTTGTTGGACTATTGAATTTATATACAACCAGTACTCACTAAACCATTGTCTATTTGGTGGTAATACAAAGGTACAATGGTCCCTATAAAGTCGAAGACTTAATAATTAACAAAACTTCGTCATTAAATATATGGTGTGTTTTTTATTTGTGTTGCTTTCATATATTTTACTTTTAAACTGAGTTGTTGTTTTTATGTTGAACCTTTTATTGTTTCGTTCCTTTGCGCATGCATTTGGTTCAACATGAAAAAAAAAAAAAAAAAAAAAAAAAACGAAAGGATTACAATAAGGTTCACAAAATCTTATGAAGAAGATCCAAGTAGCAAAGGCAATGAAGTGGATTTGTCCCACCAATGAACGAAGTCATATTCTAATTCCTTCACCTTCACTTTGAGCCACACCACCACATTAGATTTTGATTTGCTTAATGATAAACTCAATATTGATTATTATTGCCCAAATGTTTTTTCTAAATTACCTTTGAAGAATGGTGGGTAATTTACCCACCAACCAATGAAAATGAACAATTTATTTGTGGGGTCAAGATAGTTCATGAATATGTGCTTATGTGACTAATATGTATTGGTTGGGGTAAATTACCCATCATTCTTTCATGGGTAGCCTAGTTGACACCTTGCCCAAAAGGTTACTATTTATTAAGTTTTCAAATCATCCAAATGCTAGCTAACCAAATGACAAGAAAGCAATCTTTTGACTTCACATTGAGGACATGTATACCACATAATTGGTCGAAATTAACAGATGTGTTATTTGAAAGAGCGCGAGAAACACCTAACCAAATCGTAATTGCAGACCAAATAAATAGCGATTTAAATTTTCTTCAACACTACACCTACCAATATATAAATGGAAATTTTGGTCTTGAATCCGACATATAAGTAAAGTATCTTTTGTTAGAATGTGATTTTGTGAGAATCTCTAAACAAAAAAGAACATCTCATGTGTTCTTCTTGATGCATATTTTTTTTTTTTGGAATGATAGTGAAGTAGGTTATTATTAGATCGAACTTTGTAATTTAATCTCACCGTATCAAAGATTAACTGAATTATCCGACTATTTGAACATTTATTATTATAGAATAACGTTTAACCAGACAAATTTCATATAAGAGCTCTGTATTTAATATAGTTAGGCGTTTGTCATCCATGGGCATGCAGCATATAGTTGACCCATCTTAAAGGCCAACCTTTTTTTAACAGTATATAATAGGCCTTGAATTTATTTATTATTTTTAAATTAAAAAGGAAAAGAGAAGACTTCACTCCAGTTGCCCCCACTATTTAACAGTATATAATAGGCCTTGGATTTATTCATTTACTTCGTAGAGAAGATTTTCTTAATATATATGCTAGTATGAAAGGAGAGATCAATTGGTACGTGCTCATTTTTTGAGCCCATGGTATGCTTGCTTTTATATAGCTTTTTTGATTCCTCATTTTGTTGCCTAGCTAGTTTTGGAAAGAAAAGAAAGGATAACGACACAATTTATATTTTATATAAGTGACGTGTCTTATGAATGCCTAAAAACTATCCACCACATATTTCACTCTCAACCCAAAATAATAATCTTATCATGGAGCACATCATTCCATAGACAAAAACCAATACCAAGTATAATGTTGCATATAAGAAAGAAAATTTCTCTTCACTTTGAATTTTGCCCATTCTCTTGATTTGGTGTGAGTAATTTACGTTTGACATTTTTCAACGTGAGTTAACTCACATTATCGATTTAAAGATCAATTCAATCAATCTTAAAAGATATGCTGAATAAATGAAATGAACAAAATTTAAAATGAGAAGAGTAATTTTCTATAAGAAAATAAGGAGGTTTGGACCATCTATCCCCTCCAGAGGCTTGATCACCTGTAGACTAAATTTGGAAATTGATGTTTTTATTGAGGGGGCTTAAATCATGTCATATTTTAGCATGACAACAATCCATGAGACACAAAGCATGTAAATACTATAGCAAGTGCCAATAAGTCAGTAGCTACTACTAGCTTGTTAAACTGTTAATTTATTCAATAGCATGCATGAATGACCCACTACCTGTAAAACTTAATGAGTGGTTCTATCCCTTCAATAAAAATATATCAAGAAACAAAATGAAGTTCAATCTCTTTTTTGGATAAACATAGCTTGAATATTTTAAGACGCTTGTTATGGATCATATAAAAATTATTTCTATATTCAAGACTACATAAATTCGGATGTTATTTTGTATTATTATTTTTTTATACATAAAAGAGTGTCAAAGCTAAAAAAACAAAACAAAAAAGTTAGTCGAGCACTTCTAGACATACAAGTCTTAGAAAAATCATCAAAAAAACAAACAACGTAGTTCATTATAACAAACTTGAACATGTCAATTTAAATTCAGAAGGTTACGAATACTCATCACCAAAATGGGGGCTGCTCCCCTAAGGTCGCAACTATATGCTATCATATTAATCATGATTTTTGAATCACTTTTGATGACAAGTGCATCAAACTATATAACAAGAAAAATAGGAGTAAGTTTATCGTCTTTACTGAGATTGTCGTCAACTTATCAATTTACTTGATTTATTTAAATTAAATGCAATTAAAGGGGTTTCAAGGGGTTGCACGTTTGAATTAAGTGCACAATGTGAGTAGTAGTTCTTTGCGTGAAAGTAAAAGGTTTGCTTCAAAGGCTAGGCGACGATTAGGATTCTTCAATCTCATCTGTCTTCTATTTCATATTAATCCAATATTCAATACCAATTATGACTAAGTACTTAATAAACGATGGTTTGATTATGAAACCGTTATAGATTTAATAATTATTTATGGTAACTATGCTTAAATAGTTAAAAATTCTCAATGGATGAGTGATAATCTGTTGGAACAAAATGTGTTTCACAATGAACCTTATTAAGTTTTGATGATAACAAGGTATTAAAAATTGTCAATTGGTTATTACTAATAATTGTTCAAGTGTACAGGACCAAAGGCTACTCAAGTTATTTCAATAGGTCTTGGAAGAACAATGGAAAGAAAAAAGAAATTCTGAGCATCTGAAGAAAACTGCTCCTGAAGAGATGACGTCATCAGAAGCAGAAAGTCATCAGAAGCAGAAAGTCATCAGAAGCAAAAGTTTTCATCAGAAGCAATATCTTCACCAGAAGCTACATTTGATCCTTTAATCAAACTGAAGATTCAAAGTAGCTGATTCTCAATTCAGTCTTATCAAAGAAGAACAAAGAATTGAAAGGGAGGTATCAACGGATATATGGATAGCACTGAGCTCTTGTCTCTCGTTAATAGAGTTGACAAAGTACAAGTGTACAACCACTACCTCCACTACTCTGTTTTCTGTCTACGCTACAAGACAAAACAACAGCCATGCCTGCAGAATTTGTACACTCAAGATGGGAATGAATTTGAAGTTTATTCTTCAAAGGACTACACCCAAATCAGGCAAAGGATCACTGGTGGATAATCAAAGGATTTCAAACGACTCTTTAGACGTGCTGATTATCTCAACGTCTCTTTCACACCTCTATATAAAGGAATGAAGACTTGAAGATTTTAGATAGAGATACATAAGTTTAAAAGCGCCAAAACTCTGTCAATTTGATTCTACAAAGCACACTGAATTTCTGCACTGATTTGATACATCTTAGAAATTCAAAGTCTAGAGTCTTTTCTGTATTGTATTGTGAACACCACTGATTGTATATCAAGTGTTCAATTTCAAACTCAATTCTCTGTATCTTTGTTTGATTAGAAGTCTCTCGCCTGCGTGCTTGAGCATTAGAAGTCTCTTGCTTAGTGCTTGAGCATTGGAAGACTCTTGCGTGTGTGCTTGAGCATAGTTTTGTGAAGTCTCATACTTAGAAAGTATTGAGCAGTTGTAATCTTTGTGATTATAGTGAAATCTCCTTGGAAGTGCAAGGGGACTGGACTACTTCCGTGTTGTGGAAGGAACCAGGATAACTGCTTGTGTGTTTGTCTTTCTTTTCTCTGCTCTGTTCTTTTCCGCTGCAATCTGACTCTGATCATTTCATCAGAAGCAATCAAACTGCTTCTGAAGTTTTATCAGAAGAAGTTTTAATTAAGAGAAAAAGAAAACACAATTCAACCCCCCCCTTCTTGTGTTTTTCACCTTCAATTGGTATCAGAGCTTGCTCTGTTATCACAGCACTTAACCGTGTTACAGTTCAAGATCTATTAGAAAAACATGTCTGGAGATGAGGAATCAGCTACTACAAAATACACAAGTGTCAAGCATGACTATGATACTGCTGACAAGAAAACAGACTCTGGAAAAGCTCCAAAGTTTAATGGAGATCCAGAAGAGTTTTCATGGTGGAAAACTAATATGTACAGCTTTATCATGGGATTGGATGAAGAGCTATGGGATATACTGGAAGATGGAGTTGATGATCTGGATTTGGATGAAGAAGGAGCTGCTATAGACAGAAGAATACATACTCCTGCTCAGAAGAAGCTTTATAAGAAACACCACAAGATAAGAGGAATCATTGTGGCTTCTATACCTCGCACCGAATACATGAAAATGAGTGACAAATCTACTGCGAAGGCTATGTTTGCTTCTCTATGTGCAAACTTTGAAGGCAGCAAGAAAGTAAAAGAGGCTAAAGCTTTGATGCTAGTTCATCAGTATGAACTTTTCAGAATGAAAGATGATGAGAGTATAGAAGAAATGTACTCAAGATTTCAAACTTTAGTTTCTGGATTGCAAATACTGAAGAAAAGCTATGTTGCTTCTGATCATGTTAGTAAGATTTTGAGAAGCTTACCTTCAAGATGGAGACCCAAAGTAACTGCTATTGAGGAAGCTAAGGATCTAAATACTTTAAGTGTTGAAGATCTTGTTAGCTCACTCAAAGTGCATGAAATGAGTTTAAATGAGCATGAAACCTCTAAGAAGAGTAAATCCATTGCTTTACCATCTAAAGGAAAGATCTCAAAATCTTCCAAAGCCTACAAAGCCAGTGAATCTGAAGAAGAATCACCTGATGGAGATTCTGATGAAGATCAATCTGTAAAAATGGCTATGCTGTCCAACAAGCTTGAGTATCTGGCAAGGAAGCAGAAGAAATTTTTGAGCAAGAGAGGTAGCTACAAGAACTCCAAGAAAGAAGATCAGAAGGGATGCTTCAATTGTAAGAAGCCTGGTCATTTCATTGCTGATTGCCCTGATCTTCAGAAGGAGAAGTTTAAAGGCAAATCCAAGAAATCAAGCTTCAATTCCAGTAAATTCAGAAAGCAAATCAAAAAGAGCTTGATGGCGACCTGGGAAGATTTGGATAGTGAATCTGGTTCTGATAAAGAAGAAGCTGATGATGATGCTAAGGCAGCCGTTGGGTTAGTGGCAACAGTATCATCAGAAGCAGTATCAGAAGCTGAATCAGATTCAGAAGATGAAAATGAGGTATATTCCAAAATCCCTAGACAAGAACTTGTTGATTCTCTAAAAGAACTTTTATCACTGTTTGAACACAGAACCAATGAGTTGACAGATTTAAAAGAAAAATATGTTGATTTGATGAAACAACAAAAATCAACTCTATTGGAACTGAAAGCTTCTGAAGAAGAACTCAAAGGGTTTAACCTCATATCAACAACATATGAAGATAGACTCAAGAGTCTTTGTCAGAAGCTACAAGAAAAATGTGATAAAGGTTCAGGCAATAAACATGAGATTGCCTTGGATGATTTTATTATGGCTGGAATAGACAGAAGCAAAGTTGCTTCTATGATCTACAGCACATACAAGAACAAAGGCAAAGGGATTGGATATTCTGAGGAGAAATCCAAAGAATACAGTCTCAAGAGCTACTGTGATTGTATCAAGGATGGATTGAAATCCACCTTTGTGCCTGAAGGTACAAATGCTATAACTGCTGTTCAGTCAAAACCTGAAGCTTCAGGTTCACAGGCTAAGATCACATCAAAGCCAGAGAATCTTAAGATCAAGGTAATGACAAAATCTGATCCTAAGAGTCAAAAGATTAAAATTCTGAAAAGATCAGAACCTGTTCATCAGAATCTGATTAAACCAGAATCTAAAATTCCAAAACAAAAGGATCAGAAGAACAAAGCAGCTACTGCTTCTGAGAAAACAATACCAAAAGGTGTCAAACCTAAAGTATTGAATGATCAGAAGCCACTCAACACTCACCCTAAGGTACAAGGGAGGAAAAGTAAAACCTCCAAAACTAACCTAAAAGGACCCATGAAGATATGGGTACCTAAATCTGAATTGGCCAAAAATGCAGGTGTGCTTAAGGGCAAGAGAGAAACAAAGGTCATGGTACCTAGACAGCGGATGTTCAAGGCACATGACTGGAGAGAAAGCTTTGTTCCTTACCCTTACAATGAAAGATGGAGGAGAAGTGAAGTTTGGTGGCAACCAAACTGGAAAGATCATTGGTACAGGTACTATTGGTAATTCCTCCATCTCAATTAATAATGTGTGGCTAGTAGATGGTCTGAAGCATAATCTATTGAGCATTAGTCAATTTTGTGACAATGGGTATGATGTAACGTTCAGTAAGACCAACTGCACACTAGTCAACAAGGATGACAAATCCATTACATTCAAGGGAAAGAGAGTTGAGAATGTCTATAAAATAAATTTCTCTGATCTGGCTGATCAGAAGGTAGTTTGCCTTCTGTCAATGAATGATAAAAAATGGGTATGGCATAAAAGGTTGGGACATGCTAATTGGAGATTAATTTCTAAAATTAGCAAGTTACAACTGGTCTAAGGATTGCCTAACATTGATTATCATTCAGATGCACTTTGTGGTGCATGTCAGAAAGGGAAAATTGTGAAAAGTTCTTTCAAATCTAAAGACATTGTATCAACCTCCAGACCCTTAGAATTACTCCATATTGATCTTTTTGGTCCAGTTAACACTGCATCTTTATATGGAAGTAAATACGGATTAGTCATTGTTGATGATTACAGCAGATGGACTTGGGTAAAATTCATTAAAAGTAAAGACTATGCATGTGAAGTGTTTAGCAGCTTCTGCACTCAAATACAATCTGAAAAAGAATTGAAAATTTTGAAAGTCAGAAGTGATCATGGTGGAGAATTTGAAAATGAGCCATTTGAACTTTTTTGTGAAAAACATGGGATTCTCCATGAGTTTTCTTCTCCTAGAACTCCACAACAAAATGGGGTTGTAGAAAGAAAGAACAGAACCTTACAAGAAATGGCCAGAACCATGATCCATGAAAACAACTTAGCTAAACATTTTTGGGCAGAAGCAGTCAATACTTCATGTTATATTCAAAATAGGATCTATATCAGACCTATGTTGGAGAAAACAGCATATGAACTCTTTAAAGGAAGAAGACCCAATATCTCTTACTTTCATCAGTTTGGATGTACCTGTTACATCTTAAACACTAAAGACTATCTGAAGAAATTTGATGCCAAGGCTCAAAGAGGAATCTTTTTAGGTTACTCTGAAAGGTCAAAGGCATACATAGTGTATAATTCAGAAAACAATGCGTTGAAGAATCTATGCATGTAAAATTTGATGATAGAGAGCCTGGAAGTAAAACTTCAGAGCAAAGTGAAAGTAATGCAGGTACAACTGATTCTGAAGATGCATCAGAATCTGATCAACCTTCTGATTCTGAAAAGTATACAGAAGTTGAATCTAGTCCAGAAACTGAAATCACTCCAGAAGCTGAGTCTAATTCAGAAGCAGAACCTAGCCCAAAAGTACAGAATGAAAGTGCTTCTGAGGACTTTCAAGATAACACTCAGCAGGTTATTCAACCTAAATTCAAGCACAAATCTTCACATCCTGAGGAGTTAATCATTGGAAGCAAAGATAGTCCTAGAAGAACAAGATCACATTTTAGACAAGAAGAGTCTTTAATAGGACTGCTTTCAATAATTGAGCCTAAAACTGTTGAAGAAGCTCTCTCAGATGATGGATGGATATTAGCTATGCAAGAAGAGCTAAATCAATTCCAAAGGAATGATGTGTGGGATCTGGTACCCAAACCTTCTCAGAAGAACATTATTGGAACAAAATGGGTATTCAGAAACAAGCTGAATGAACAAGGAGAAGTAACCAGAAACAAAGCCAGACTTGTTGCTCAAGGCTACAGTCAACAAGAAGGCATTGATTACACTGAAACATTTGCTCCAGTTGCAAGATTGGAAGCAATCAGGTTACTTCTATCCTACGCAATTAATCATGACATAATATTATATCAAATGGATGTCAAAAGTGCTTTTCTTAATGGTGTCATTGAAGAAGAAGTGTATGTTAAACAACCTCCTGGGTTTGAGGATCTTAAGCATCCTGACCATGTTTATAAACTTAAGAAATCACTATATGGCTTGAAACAAGCTCCCAGAGCTTGGTATGATAGACTAAGTAATTTCTTAATTAAAAATGATTTTGAAAGAGGACAAGTTGAAACAACACTCTTCAGAAGGACTCTTAAGAAAGATATTTTGATTGTGCAAATATATGTTGATGATATAATATTTGGTTCTACTAATGCATCTCTTTGCAAAGAATTTTCTAAGTTAATGCAGGATGAATTTGAAATGAGTATGATGGGAGAATTGAAATTCTTTCTGGGAATTCAAATCAACCAAAGTAAAGAAGGAGTATATGTTCATCAAACAAAATATACAAAGGAGCTTCTGAAGAAGTTCAAGCTAGAAGATTGTAAAGTGATGAACACTCCAATGCATCCAACCTGCACCTTAAGCAAAGAAGATACTGGAACAGTAGTAGACCAGAAGCTATACAGAGGTATGATTGGTTCTCTGTTATACCTCACTGCATCTAGACCTGATATTTTATTCAGTGTATGCTTGTGTGCAAGATTTCAATCAGATCCTAGAGAATCTCATTTAACTGCAGTTAAGAGAATCTTCAGGTATCTGAAAGGAACAACTAATCTTGGACTCCTGTATAGGAAATCCCTAGATTATAAGTTGATTGGATTCTGTGATGCTGATTATGCTGGTGATAGGATTGAAAGAAAATCAACCAGTGGAAATTGTCAATTCCTGGGAGAGAATCTGATATCCTGGGCAAGCAAAAGACAAGCAACTATTGCTATGTCTACAGCAGAAGCAGAGTACATTTCAGCTGCAAGTTGTTGCACACAACTACTTTGGATGAAACATCAGTTGGAAGACTATCAGATCAATGCTAACAGTATTCCCATTTATTGTGATAATACTGCTGCTATTTGTTTGTCAAAGAATCCAATTCTACATTCAAGAGCCAAGCATATTGAAATTAAACACCATTTTATCAGAGACTATGTTCAAAAAGGAATTTTAGATATACAATTCATTGATACTGAACATCAATGGGCTGATATATTTACAAAACCTTTGTCTGTTGAAAGATTTGATTTTATTAAGAAAAATTTGAACATGCATTTTGTGTCTGATTGAAAAATTGATTGCCTCTGAATAAGAAGTTTGGTTCTGAAGTTTATTCAGGAGCATTTTGGTTCATCAGAAGCTCTTAACTGAGGTTCTGAGGAAAATGTGCTTCTGAAGATGACGTCAGCACTAAAACTTCAGAAGTGTTATTCTTTGCTTCTGAATAGCTTGGTTAGTGGGAACGTTGGTAGTTACTTTATGTAAACAGCTGTCCCATTACCCAAAAAGTAGTTTTCTGAAGAGTCTCTGACGTGGTCTATTTGTATTGGAGTATAACAAAAAGGGCAATGATGTTTTATTCGCTTTTTAACATACTTACACGCGCCCCCAATTTGTCATTAATGCTATGTTTGTTTGTCTCTATTGAATTGCAAACGGTTTAATAAAAACACTAAGTCAATTCACACACTACTCACTTCACAACAAACACTTTCTATTTTTCGTCTTAACCCTCTGCGAAAGTAAACGCATTCTCTCATCCTCTCAAAAACTCTTTAGAACCCTAAAACCACTTCATATCAATGGCATCTTCAAGTTCTGCCGGTGGTTCTTCATCGAATATGGATATAGATACTCCTGCTTATGAAATCAAAGGAAGAACTATGTCGATTGAGGAATGGGATCTAATCATTCAAGCGGAAAATCCAGTGGATTTCACTTCTCTAACTCATCATGGATGCGACTTGGTAAGATTCTACAAAAAGCAGAAGCTGATGAGTTACTTCAGTCTTCTCAACGGTCCTACTTATGAAGTGCTTGTCAGACAATTCTGGGTAAGAGCTTCAGTGTTTGACAAAGTTGCTGCTAAACAGGAAGAAGCTCAGATGATTCTGGTTGATCCTACTTTGGAGGGAAAAACCAGAGAAGAAATGGGTCTACTCGCCTTCACTGGGACTGAGATTAGATCAAACGTCATGGGGATTCCTGTAACAATCAATGAGCATGTGATTGCTCAAGCCATGAGAAGGGATGCTTCTGGGACATACGATGGAGAAGAGATTCCTAACCCCAGAACAAGCCCATGGAAGGAGATAGTAAACAACACTATCTACGGATCAAAGGATGCTAAGCCTTACAGCACCTTAAGCATGGAAAAGAAAATGCTGCTGAAGATCCAAAATGAAAACATTTTTCCCAAAGGTGGAGGAAATGATCAACCTTCACTTGGTCACAAAGTCTTTCTGCATCACACCATCTCTCAGGAAACAACAATGAACGTTCCCAAGTATATGTTTAAATACATGATCAAGGAACTCAAGAAGAGCCAGATGGAGAACAGGAAGTTTGTTCCCTATGGAAGGCTGCTCTCCATAATCTTTCAAGAAGGAGGACTCCTAAGTGCCCTGAAAGACGTGGGTATTTATGATAATCAGAAGCTGGGAGCAGTCACAGGAAAAATAATCAATGGGGCAACTCTAGTCAAGATGAGGCTGATTTCAACTTGCAAGAAACTAGATACAGATATGCATGAATCTGATGTCATATCTGATCTAGTCACTCATCACATCCCTATCTGCAAGAAAGATCCCCTGGATGTGCAGAGGGCCTACATCTTGGACTACTACAAGAGCTACAACAAGAAAATCAGCCTGAAAGATATCCCAGAAGAAATGTATGGTGGTGATCTGCCTGTGGCCAAAGGCAGAAAATCTAAAAAGAAGCAGATCACCAAGGAAGAATACCTTGCTGAAGATGCTACTGAGGTGGGTGCTCAGAAGCATAAGAAAGCTAAGAAGGAAAAATCTGCTATGTCCACCATTCTTGAGGAAGTGGAGGATTTGGATGATGTCCCTCTTATCAGAAAAAGGACAAGGAGTACTCAAGAAACAGCAGAACAGCCTGCTTCTGAACAAGCTGGTTCTGAACAAGCTGCTTCTGATCAAGCTGCTTCTGAAAAGCCTTCAAGTCCCAAAAATAAAAGAGAAGCTGCTCTTCAGACCATCAAAAGGAAGAGGTCTAATTTAACAAGAAATCTGAAGACAGCTGAAGGAAGAAGGGAAGAAATGTTGAAAGAACTGGAAGAGAACTGGGATGAAGACTCTAGCCCCAAGAAGGCAAAAAGGACTGCAACTTCTGAGCCCATAGTCATGCCCAGTTTTGAAATGACTGAAGAAATGAGGCAGTACGCTAGAGAGGTTTCTGCATCCAAGATAGCAGAAAAGAAAAGGTTGAAGGAAGTGTTTGAGAAAGAAAGGGATGAGCGTCTCAAGGCTGCAGGGTATGTGCCTACTCCTGACATTGCTGCTTTAGCGTCTGAGTTAGAAACAGTTCAGTATGGAGCAACTCTGCTTTCTCAAGCCTTGAAGAATAAGCAATTCATCCAGAAGCTCAGTCCTCAGGTAATCCATCTAAAGCTCCAACTAATACTCAGTCTCTATCTCTACCCTCTTCACCCTCTTCATCATCCACAGAATCAGATGACCAACCCCTTAGCCAACATATAGACAAGCTTCTAAAAACCAAACCTACCAAACTAACAGAATTTGGAACACTTGACTATGAGAGTACTCAAATAGAATTTTCAAAAAATAGGATAAAACTTTGTGAGAAATTCAATTTGCCTACTACTCATCCACTATATCCAGATACTCCAGAACCTGTTAGTATACAACAACCTGAACCTACCCAAACAAACTCACCAAATAACCAATCTCCACAAAAAGCCTCTGAAGTAGCTTCAGATGCAACTACTTCAGAAACCCCCCAACACCAAGAATCCTCAACCCTTCACAACTTAGAAAAACATCTAGGTGGTGAAATGCAACCAACACCCACTAAGGCCTCGAAGACAGTTTCTGAAAAGACTGTCTTGGAAACCCAAACAGAAACCCAAACCATCCCTGAGCAAACTGTTCAGGAGCAAACTGCTTCTGAACAAGTTGCTCCTGACCAAACAACAGAACAACAACAACAACCAGATTCACCCACTATAATAGACTTAACCTCTGACCAACCTTCCACATCAAATACAACTCAAACTGAACCTTCACTCATCCCTGACCATATCCTGGAGTCTGAGTATATAGAGGAACAACTGATCAGACTTAGTGATGAGATTCAGGCACTGATTCTTCGCAGAACAGTTCCTGCACCTCCTATTCACTATTATGATCAGTGGATGGATCTACAGAAGAGCTTTGATGAGCTGCTGGATCAGCTTAGAACTAAATGTGTGTCATCTCACTCTGCTATGCTGAAGAAGCTTTTGGATGATATGCATGAAGCAGCTAAGGAGAAAGAGCTGAATTTTGTGCCTCTGCTGGACATCACTCCTTTCTATCCAGAAGAAGAGTACATCACTAGGGCTGCTAGAATTCAGGCTGGATTTAAACGAAGAATGAGGGAAAAGGATGAGCTACTTCAGAAGAAGGATGATCAGATCAAGTATCTCTTAGAACAGTTGTATAAGCAAGCCCAACCTTAGTTGCACACCCAACTCTAGCTTGTTTTTTACTTTTGTTCTTCGTAGCTGTGTCCTTGTATCTTAATCTTCTTTATATATATTATCATTGTTTCTGGATCTTGTGCTTTTTCACCTTCAATATGTTTTACAAGCTTTAACTCTGATGATATTTACTGTTTAATGCTGCTTGCTCTGATACTCTTTCTTTTGTTTCTATTCTTTTTGTTGATGACAAAAGGGGGAGTAAATGTATAGTATTTGTTAAGGCACTGAGCCCTACTATAACCACTTCTAAATTTCTTTTAAATACTTCTGATTTGATTTTATAAGTATTTTATTGAAATTTAATTAATAAGAATAGAACTTAGGGGGAGCTTACAAACCTCACCTTAAAGAACTATTAGACTCAGGGGGAGCTTACAAACCTCTGTCCCAGTAGTCAACTTATTAATTAGATCAACAACAATTGAACATTTTAAATACTATTGTTTGTCATCATCAAAAAGGGGGAGATTGTTGGAACAAAATGTGTTTCACAATGAACCTTATTAAGTTTTGATGATAACAAGGTATTAAAAATTGTCAATTGGTTATTACTAATAATTGTTCAAGTGTACAGGACCAAAGGCTACTCAAGTTATTTCAATAGGTCTTGGAAGAACAATGGAAAGAAAAAAGAAATTCTGAGCATCTGAAGAAAACTGCTCCTGAAGCTAAACTGCTCCTGAAGAGATGACGTCATCAGAAGCAGAAAGTCATCAGAAGCAAAAGTTTTCATCAGAAGCAATATCTTCACCAGAAGCTACATTTGATCCTTTAATCAAACTGAAGATTTAAAGTAGCTGATTCTCAATTCAGTCTTATCAAAGAAGAACAAAGAATTGAAAGGGAGGTATCAACGGATATATGGATAGCACTGAGCTCTTGTCTCTCGTTAATAGAGTTGACAAAGTACAAGTGTACAACCACTACCTCCACTACTCTGTTTTCTGTCTACGCTACAAGACAAAACAACAGCCATGCCTGCAGAATTTGTACACTCAAGATGGGAATGAATTTGAAGTTTATTCTTCAAAGGACTACACCCAAATCAGGCAAAGGATCACTGGTGGATAATCAAAGGATTTCAAACGACTCTTTAGACGTGCTGATTATCTCAACGTCTCTTTCACACCTCTATATAAAGGAATGAAGACTTGAAGATTTTAGATAGAGATACATAAGTTTAAAAGCGCCAAAACTCTGTCAATTTGATTCTACAAAGCACACTGAATTTCTGCACTGATTTGATACATCTTAGAAATTCAAAGTCTAGAGTCTTTTCTGTATTGTATTGTGAACACCACTGATTGTATATCAAGTGTTCAATTTCAAACTCAATTCTCTGTATCTTTGTTTGATTAGAAGTCTCTCGCCTGCGTGCTTGAGCATTAGAAGTCTCTTGCTTAGTGCTTGAGCATTGGAAGACTCTTGCGTGTGTGCTTGAGCATAGTTTTGTGAAGTCTCATACTTAGAAAGTATTGAGCAGTTGTAATCTTTGTGATTATAGTGAAATCTCCTTGGAAGTGCAAGGGGGACTGGACTACTTCCGTGTTGTGGAAGGAACCAGGATAACTGCTTGTGTGTTTGTCTTTCTTTTCTCTGCTCTGTTCTTTTCCGCTGCAATCTGACTCTGATCATTTCATCAGAAGCAATCAAACTGCTTCTGAAGTTTTATCAGAAGAAGTTTTAATTAAGAGAAAAAGAAAACACAATTCAACCCCCCCCTTCTTGTGTTTTTCACCTTCATAATCTAACGATCATACTTAAAAATCCTAATTCGATTTAGATAATTAAGCAACTTTCAATTTTAGTTGTTGTCTAGGTTAATGCAAGGTAAGCCAGCCTTATACTATATAACCTAGAGATTATACATAGATAAGTCATTAGTTTTTTTTTCTTCTTCTGCCTAAAGTCTAATTAGATACAATTAGTACTTATTTGTGCCTGTAGGCTAAAAATATTAGCCTCGGAACAATTAAAAATTATTTAAGACTTAAATGATTACCGAATAAACTCCCATTTAACATGTGTTTGATTTTATGGTTAAATATGTTTTTGGTCCCTATAAATATGTCAACTTTTTATTTTAGTCCATCTAAAATTTTCCTTCAACTTTTAGTCCCTATAAAATTTTCAATCATTACTTTTGGTCCCTATTTTTAATTTAATTTTTGTATTTTTTAATGAAATTGTGCATAAATGTGTAAAATATTCTAAAAAAAATTAGAAACAAAACAAAAATTAAATATGAATTTTTAACCAAAAACAATATAAAAATTCATATTAAATTCATGTTTTGTTAAAAAATTCTGAATTTTTTTGGAGTGATTCTTATAATATTTTAAATTTTTCTGGAAAATGTTATTAAATAATATGAATTCTACATATGTGTTTACTTTAAAAGAGGGACCAAAAGTGAAGATTGAAAATTTTATAGGGACTAAAAGTTGAAGGAAATTTTTAGAGAGACGAAAACGAAAAGTTGACATATTTATAGAAATCAAAAACATATTTAACCCTTTTGATTTTAGAGAGTCAAAAATGATTTTAGAAATCAAAAACATATTTAACCCTTTTGTTTGGATGACTTATAGTTAAATTGATTTTGTTTGTAGAATTGAATCTACTCGAAACTACAAATTTGAGTTTGACTTTTACAATTGATTTTATCCTTAAAATTACCGTTAAATTCACTTTTAGATAAATACATCTAAACATAAATCATTTTAAATTCAACTTACTTTTAATTAAAATCAATTTTACAAAATCAATTTCCTCTGAATCAATTCTCGGAAAAATTCAACCACACATACACTAGTTTCGTATATATAATTGAATCCACTAAAATAAATTTAAAAAGTGTAGACGAAAATAATGGATTTCTGATACCTAACGAGGCTGCAGGATTGGTGCCTAGGCTTTCACCAATATCAACTTACACCAGCTTCTGTCGGAGTATTTTCCTTTCAATCTTATTTAATTATTTATCAATTATTTGTTATCATTATTTTATAGGTGAGGTTAACTTGTACCCTAAGGACACAAGTTAAGAAACTAAAAATGAAATTTAATAACTTTTGTATTGAAAAAATAAAATTTCAAACTTTTAATATATTGAATGCACAATTTTTAAAAAAAAGTTTTTATATTTAGTTTTTAAATTTGTACCTGAAGATGTACAAGTTAACATTTTCCTTATTTTATTATTTGTTATTTTGATTACGTTTTCCGAAGCTTTTAGCAACGTGGCTTCCCCTATACCTTGCACCAAAGAACAATGGACTTCATTCCTCGCCACGTCGTCTTCTCCAAAACACCACGTACACTTTTGTTTTTACCCTTCCAATCACTTGAACAGTCGATTATCCACATGTCTAGGTCTCGATGGAAGTTTTTGTCCATTTTCAATCATCATCATAAGTGAATATCTTGAGAGCTAAGCCAAGTCCAAATATCACATTTCACATGAAATTATTTGAATTGATTTTGATGTGATTAGATTATTGGATGTAAAGATTAAGATCATAGTGTTTGACTGTTTGTAGTTGGATTTGGTTTAAAAATAACTTCATATCAGTTTTAAACAATTAAATATATAGAAGGATATATAGTGTTAATTTATGGATTGTAAATTTTTATTTTTTTTTGAAAAACCTAAAATAGAATTTATTAAGATAGCAATGAATCTTAACCAACATAAGGAGTGCTAGGTTAGAGGTCTTACAGTAGCAACAAACAAAGGATGATGGGAAGTCCCCAATGAAAAACTCATACACCTGTGAAAATAAAGAAAATCCAAAAACCTATAGGAAACGTCTCCTAACAAAGGGCTATCTCCGAAATCAATAAATAGAAACACAAAAACAAAGCTAACACCACGATCAACGAAACAACATAAACAAAATCCTCAAGCATCGTCACAACTGCCACAAAAACAACTTCTACCACCCACATTCCGCTGCTCGCACACAACCCCTGAACACCAACTTAAAAACCTACACCACAACCAACAACCTTTGAAGAACAGTCTGAAAAAAAACCCCAAACACCATCATTAGCTCTCCTAAGCACCATTAACTTGTAAATTTATTCTTAGAATTATGATTATTGGAACTTTACATTTTAAAGTTTATTTCAAGTTTTAACAAATTATGATTAAAATGCTTTTTATTCTTGGAAAAATCCTTTTATTCTCATGTTAAAGAGTGAAAATCATATGTTTTTATGTAAACAAGACATAATTAAATGTCTTTAAGGTTTAATTTAACTAACAATGTCATAAATTGAATTTCTTTATGCGATTTCAAATCGATATTTCATTGAACATAAAGCAAAAAAAAAGTAAAAATAACCGGCCACCCTCTAAGTATTTTAACACTTTTTTTTTTAAAATCAAAACACTAAAGTAGTTCTACCCACTTAATCTGATGTAAATAATAATACATCAATATTTTAAGAAGAGTCATATTATCAACTCTTTCAACATTCTAAACACCAGTAAACAATAAAACACAACTTTTGGTGCATATGATATGCTCAATAATTAAAAATCCGAACCAAAAAAGTATAGGAGTATGTGTACAAGAGTGAGATAGCCTTTGAAATCATTATGCACTTCACAATATAAAAAGCATAAAACGGGACCTCTCACCTTAGTGTGCTATAGTTTTCTTCAAGTTAGGAAAAGAAGACTCAAATAAACACTGAAATCAGGACTCGTAATCATCGTCATTTGTTTTGTTGATAAAATAGTTACTACAGCTCATCATATCATTATAAAAAATAAAATTAGAATCATTGTGAATGCGTTCAATTATTTAAAAGTAACCATGCATTTATATATACGAACAAGGCATGAGAAAGAGAGATTTTCACGTGTTAGAAGAAAAGTAAACGACCAAAAAAGAGTCATAGTTTTATTTTATTTCGTATTGCTACTCATTAGATAAAGAATATTCATCCACTTTCATACACAATGGCGTGCTAATCAAAAAACAAATAGGAGTATTATTCATATATTTAGTCCACTAATATATTTTAATGATTTAGGATTTCATATAGGTTAAATCTAACATGACAACTTTTTCTCTAACATATACTAATAGCCAAAAAAACATGTACCAAAAAAAAAGGCTAAGGAAAAGGAGAATTCACATTTCACAAGGACCACACCATAATGAACCAAGGAGATTGTCCTTTGAATTTAGAATTGGGGCAGTTTCATTTACATCTCGTGGGAAAAAAATATGTACTGGCAAATGTGATTTCCAGTATGTCATGTAAATCTTCAGAATTGAATCACACATTACTCCTATTGGGTGAATTTGTGGCCCGTGATGACAATAGTCCTTACTAAAATTCCTAAATGTTACAAACTTTAACATCCTACTTTATTACATTCAACTTTACATTCCACTCTTAATTTAGAACCACCACAACAACACAACAAGATCCAGCTTTGCTCATTGAATTGCTACGCTACAAGGTTTAGGTATCATTATCAACAACAGTCAACACGGTAAAACACCCTTCACGTGATTTGCTTGTGCCATCCACCACTTCATGTTTTCCCCTAATAATAGATTTATAAATGATACAATTCATGTTTGAATTTTAAAAGTAAGATGTTAGTTTAATATTTACTCTTTAGTCATTCAAGAATCTTTAATTTCTTAATTTTTAACTTAAATCAGATGAGGTATAAAACCCTTCATAATGAATATTTGGAATGACAATGACATTGACTTAATTACTGTTAGCCCCTGTGATTTTTGCACAAACTATATACTTTATAGTCTCACATTGCGATTTTGCCAAATTTGGCATCAAATTAAAAAGACATTTTTTTTATAAAAAGAAAATACTTAATTGTATTAAACAACTCAAGTTGAAACGAAACTACACTCAAAATGTTCAAATCATATAGGATTTTTCTTCTTCTTTGGATAAGACATAATGCTCAATTCGTTTGGAACGACCTTTCCAAAGGCATGCATCTCTACACCTTCTAGAATTTTAATGTTCCTCCAATTCATTGGCGCACACAAGGCAAGGATCCAGCGCATCATGCCACTGATGCTACACATTTTCTATCCAAAAAACCTTCATTCTTACTCAATCAAACACCGACTTAAGTTTTCATAACTAATAAACACTACTTCATCTTCACGAAGATGAAAATGAACACTTCATCTTCGCGAAGATGAAGTGTTGCCCAACATATTCATCAGTTCGGCCAACCAAGTCGGTCCATTCAAGATTCAACTACTTGAACCTTTTCATATGGGAGTGGTCCAAAACCTAGTGGCAATAACCGTAAATATACACTAGTACACAATCTCGAAAATAGGGTCTAACAAATAATACAACCTGTCAACAACAACTTACAGCCTGGAAAGCCATTCCCGCTAATCCAACGTGGCAAAAGTGTACAAATTCAATTCCAAAAACTTTCCTATATATATTCTCTTCCTCACGTTCTTTTCATCACCTAATTTAACCACTCTTCCATTTTTTTCACCATGGGAAATTGTAGCTCCTCCGATTCAACTCGTGTCGCAACCGCGAAACTCATTTTACAAGACGGACGGTTACAAGAATTCACTTCACCAGTCAAAGTTTCTTACCTTCTTCAACAATATCCTTCTTCTTTCATCTGCAACGCAGATGAAATGGATTTCGACGACGTCGTCACCGCCGTCGACGAAAACCAAACTTTACAACCAGGACAGCTTTACTTCGCACTTCCTTTGAGCTGGTTACGGCAACCTTTACAAGCTCAAGAAATGGCTGCATTGGCTGTGAAAGCGAGTTCTGCGTTGATGAAGAGCGGTGATAAATGCGGTTGTCGCCGGAAACAGATTCTGTTCTCCGTTGAGTCTGACTCAAAAAGAGTTTCTCCGGCTACCGGTGGGACTGTGCAGAGATCAAGAAGAGGAAGAAGTGCTAGAGGTGGTAGTGCTGGTGTTGAGAAGTTTACGGCGTTGTTGAGTTCTATACCGGAGTAGGGGTAGTTTCGGAAAAAATGGTTCATGGTGATTTTTTTTTCTTGTAGATATTTTTTTTTTCTTGAAAAGAAATTTTTTGATGTAGATTTAGATTCTTTTGATTGGAGTTGGACCAAGTCGTAATTGGAATTTGGATATTCCGTTAAACTGTCTCTTTATTAAACTTTTTTCTTTTTAATCGATGCATTTTGCACACAACTACATAGCTTAATCTATTAAACGATGGTAACGGTAACTAGATACACTCTATTTCAATTCGAAACCTGTAAAATAACTTATCATTTGATTTAAGTGTCTAGATTCTTACATTTTAGTTTTTGACCTCAAAGTATATTATTTGAAATGTAATAAAAAAAGGTATATCATTTCATTTGAAATTGATTGGACTACTATTCTTTTTGAAATTTAATTTATAATCATTATATTTTAGAATGTTAATCAATCACAACCATCAAATTATTAATGTTTTGACATTAAATTTCTAATCTCAATAGCTTTCCTAAAATCCTTTCCGCGTAAGAGACAACTAGCTTTCTTAATAACTCTTATATTAGCTTCCATAATTTGAACTTTAAATAGCTATTTTTAAGAAAGTTATTTAACAAGCTTTCCATAATTTGAACCTATTTTTAAGAAAGTTATTTAACTAGCTTTCCATAATTTGAACAATAAATAGCTTTCTTAAAATCTTTTCCGCGTTATTTAACTCAACAATTGAGTTTGCATTGCGTGTAACATGATTTATTCATTATTATTATTATTAGTTGTACATTGGATTAATTGACCGGAAAAAATAGCATAAGAGTCCAACATTAACAGATCATGCAAGCATATCGTAATAGTATAGTTTATTTACTAATGAAAGTAACGGTAATTGTCGTGTAGTAACTTGTAATTATATGATAGCTTTGTGCAATAGGATAAGCTGATAGAAAATATATGTTCTATATTATAATGTACGAAAATGACTGCTTAGATTGCGACAAACGTGTGTAGTAGAAGATAAGCTGATAGATCAATGCTAACAAGCAAAGCCTATAGTGTAATATAATGGCTTCATGAAAATTACCTCATCCTTATCCACGTGTATTTCCTAATGGTACATAAAGGTCAAAGAGACGAACTGAGACAATTAAATTTAAATATGAATTATAGTGCATTCACATTTTAGATTTGATGTTTGGATTTTGTCTCGTATCTAATATTAGTTTACTTGATTGGTTAGAGAGTCTTTGCCTTTTAGGATCGACTCCAAGAAGTCGTGTTTGTACCTGATGGAAGTGTTTACTCGATTGGATTTAGAAGTGTTTTTTCCTTTTAGGGTTGACACTCGGGATTGTGTTCGGTACTAAAAGCTTAGACCATATAATATGATTGTTAGCTTAAGTATGTCTCTTCATAGGAAAACCGATTAGGAATCCTAGAGTAATTAAAGACCAATCTTATCGAACGAATGCGGTCAAAAGAGTAAGACCACCTACAATCACGAATCTCCCCATGAAGTCGGGACAACTAGAAGAATCTCGAACATAATGAGTTGTGTATCCATCTTCCGTGTCTCACCTAATTATTACCGATCATGAGAAAACTAATACCTGATGGCATAATGCATTTACTCAAATTAGGGTTAGGTCTAGCAAAAGAAGAGGTACAAACCCAATAAATGTGACCTCTATAGAAGGATATGAAGTATTGAAAGAAACACACACTTAAAACAATTTTCACATTACTTGATCTGAATTTGTGTACTTAGACCAGCAAAAACGTTATTTACTTATTTTTCCTGTTTTCTACCTTTCCATTAAGTCCAAATAATGCATGTTTGACAGAGGAAGCTATACTATTTTATACTACATAACAATTATGATCATAATAACAAATACAACAATTTAGTTAGGCTCGTACCATTAAAAATGTGGACAATTAGAGGAGTGTTATATGAAAGAGGACAAAATGAAAGGAAATGTAAGGTTGTGAAGGTAAATAAAGACATAATTTCTTATGTAAAACGTGAATCAAAATGTGAGAGATGAATGTAGGCATGGTGCTCTATTTGGCATTGAAATTATAGGGTTGGCATTGGAGGACACAAACACAACAAAACTAGTAAAGAATGGGCAGGGTTGGTAAGTTTTATGTGTGGTGTGAAGGAATTGTTTACAGCTGTAATGTAACAAGTTTGTGATGGTACGGTAATTATAATAATTATAATGTACAAACGAATCAGTTCAATTTTTGGCTTGTAATGTCTGAGTAACGAATATTGTGTGTATGTAATGTATGTAAGTATATATGGGTCCTCCACACATCACATCGATTGAAATTAACCAGATTGTGTATAGTCTTTGCCAGCAAGACTCAAACAGATCCACTTGATTTTTTTTGCAGTTTTAGGCAAAGAGGGTTTTAGAATTGATTAAAAATACTATGTATTAATATTATTAAGGTGAAGGTTACTTGTTGGAGAAAGAGTAAGGCATGGCATATTGAAAACATGCAACTACGAAATATTATTATACTGTTGAGATTGAGCTGTGAATAGCTACTTGTTGTTTGTTGTTCATGACAAGACATATGATATGGCAAATGTGACCACCCACCAATTCATGTACTATATCACTTTCCAATATGATTAATGGTTTTTTTTGGTATGTCATTTTGCTTTTGGCCAAGTGGAATGAGAAAGAGGTCAGAATGTTTGGTAAATTTGGTATGATATTACTACTCATCAATGTGCCTTCAAACCATTTTTTTAATTTAGCTTGATTGAATTTGGAGTCTCTTTTTTCTTGAGGGATTTATTGGAGTCTTTACAAGTTTATGCTAAAAATTACTGTACACTAACATCTATAAAATTACTAATACATTATTCAGATTAGAGCACTTTGTTACCAATTAAGTTGATACTAATTGTACTATATATTCCACTATGCTTGCTTCTATTAGGTTGATACTAATTAATATGACATGGTTTGTGTATGGATCACCTTTGAGTTGTACAGCTGTTGTGATGTGATTACGGATGATTGTTAAGTGACTAGACTACAAAGGATGCCAAATCAAACTTAAATTCCACTAACATGTATGTCGCGAGTAAAAGTAGGGGGTGTTACAATTAATATTTTGAAAAGACAAAAATAATTGCCAAAGGAAAAGGAACAAGGTATCATGGTAAAAAACCATGTCTTGCATGGTTTTTCATTAATACTACTAGTTTTCTTGTGTCTTTTCAAATAAAATTAGGGACTGTTACAATGACTGGAGCAAAGAAATTAGAATAAGATTAGGGAGTTTTATGTGTCAATTCAATAAACCCAATATCTATATTGGATTTCTCTCTTTTTGTTGTTGGAGGTTTGATCGTGGTTTGTTTTAAGAGACATTAAATTGATAGTAATGATTATTTATAATCCTTCATTTTGTTTGAAGTTTCATGATTCTTTTGTTGTTTGAGGCGTTGTCGGGGGATTGATCATTTGCGGACTTTGATATTGTCGCAATTTTGTAATGTGCACTATTCACATAACTTATTTAACTATATTTTTTAACTAATATATAAATATAAATGTTACCATGTAAAATATTGTTTGATTTGTCTCGATGAATATTTTCAAAATATCAAATTTTTATAATTTTTTATTATATATAACTAAAGATATTAATGGTCAAAGTTATATATAACTAAAGACATGTAATTTGGAATGGAGGGAGTATTTAGCATCAACACATAGCTTGTGTTGTATAATGCATTTTAATTTATTAATTAATAAAAGCTTCTTTTTGCATCTTCAAACAAAAAAATAAAATAAACCCAATGATCCAATCTAACTTCAAGTGTTTCATTTGTGTTTATTTTTTGTGAATGTATTACCCATGATATATTTTTGTATTAATTTATTTAAAAACTAAAATTAAAATTTGAATGATTTTTTTTTTGTATGAGTATTTGTATCCAACCAACTTCAAGATACTTGAACATCTACCTTTATTTTTTATATAGTTTGGATTGAACCTAAATCAATATCGAAGTATTATTTTAGATAACTGACTTTATAATTTCGAAACAATTGCTATTTCTTTGTTTATATAGTTTAGGATTTATGTATTGATCAATACACTTCATTTTCATCTTCTTCATGTTCAAGTTTTTGCTGCGCCCCCGACACGAGATCTATTATTTTGATTATACATGTCAATGAGTGGAAAAAGGTAAACTTTAAGATTATAGTCGAGCATGTGTGTTTCAATAATGAAGCGCTTATCGTTCCTTGTTGCTTTTCAAAATTTGTATCTAAGAAATTAAGTGAAAAAGTATATATTCAATAGGATTGTCAATTTGTCATGCTATTGGTTTTGTATGGGTGCATGTTGGCTTCACCATTTTAGTTTCTTGATGCATGATTTTTCAGCTTGAAGTAAGATGCAAGTCGCATGTTTGGTGAAATGCTTGTATTTACATTTGTTGGATATGGGTCAAATTTTTGTCGAATGATATCTCTAGGTTTTTTTTAAGGGGAACTCGAAGTTTTGTTTTTGATTTTTAATTTCAATGAATGATCTTAAGGTGTTTGACCATGCTGTAAGTTTGATTTGGTTTGTGAGTAAAGCTTCTTTTAATTCTTAACCTTATGTAGAATTTAAGAATAAAACAAAATTGATTATTTAGGATAACTAAGCAGTAATGAAGCATAAAAGAATGTATATCTATCTCAATTTTATGTTTTTTGTTGTTCTTATAAAGACAATATATTTCATGTGAGGAGCAAGTTGCAGTCATTTATTGAATACAAATACGCAGAAAGTTATATAAGTAGACCCTAAATGACAACAAAGGGGCCTAAGTGTCGCATGTGTAGGCCTAATTGCTAAGCAAATGGCATAAATGCTCATATGCAAACCTATCTGTCGAAAGAAAATTGCTCTTCTCCCAACAAGAATTGCTCCCTCATGAAAAAACTTTCTAAAATATTTATGTATGACTTAACTCGCGTAGGTGTATAATCAGCGTGACTTAAGTCACGTTCGATACATTGGTTGATTTCAACGCGAGTTAAATCATGTTGGGTTTTGTTATAAAAACAGAACAATATCATATGAATTTTCAAAACTCCATTGTTGCAATTTTGATCTTCATTGTTGCAATTTTCTCCAAGCTTAAGCCAATCAGCGTCAATCACAACCCCAAGATCAAATAAGTGTTTATTATCCTATTGCATTGACTTTTTTTTATTGAATTGTTAGATTTTTTGGATAAATTTCACATATTTAAGTCTTTATGATTTGATTTGGATGTTAGTTTTTTATTTAATTGTTAGAAGTTGATTAGAGTATAAATTGTTTATTAGAGTAGAATTGATTGAACTGTGGTAGAAATTGTTAGAAATTGCTAGAAATTGTTAGATGTTTGAAATTGTTAATGATTGAATGTTACACTTTAAAAATTGTCAAATTGTGGTAGAATTTTTAGGATTAAAGTAGGTTTGACCATTGATTTTTACATTGTATAGATATTTCTGAGAAACAGGGTGATGCCCAATTGAAAAAGGAGGGCGAGAATAAGAAAGCAAAAACCATCGTGACATGGCACGACATCGAATACGAAGGATAAAAAAAAAAAACAATGCGAAGGTGCAAGTGTACAATTTCAACAAGCTGAGAAGGAGTGGAAGGATGTGTTATTTGGTCCACAACCAAAAGTAGATTCCCCAGGAACTATCGAGGACAACTCAATTGAAAAGGGAGATGATTAAATGTAATGACTTGTAATAATGTCTTTTTTTTTTGATGTTTTTGGATTTGTTGTGCATTTTGGTACTTTGAATAAATTTGAATAAAGTTGCATATTGAATAAAGTTGAATAAATTTGAATAAAGTTGTACAAGTACACGAAATCAATTCAAAAAATACACAATTTTATTTAGTTTTAATTTCATCTACGTTACATTACACTCTTCCTAATTATGCGGTATCATCATGATGTTGAGTTTAAATTAAATCCTTGAAAGTTTGCCGAAAATGCTGGCATTGAAGTGTCTTATACTTATAGTAAAAATTTGCAAGACTATTTGAAAACTCAAAAGAATGAAGAGCACATAACACATGTATTCTACCAAATCAACTTTATAGGTTTTCACATCGAACTCCATCATATAAGATGAGTAGCGAAAGACAAGTTTCAATTGACAGATGAGCATGATCAATCACAAAACAACATCATAAAGGATGTCTCTCAAAAGCTGAACAGATCATCAGGCTCTGTGGAGATCATCAGACTCAGAAGACCTAGCAGGACACATAAGACACCTTCAGACTTGGAAGATCTTCAAACTTCAGAAGCACCTGAGGGACTTAGACTCCACGTCAACTTTATCGTCTTTTGTAGTTGTCCACATTAAAGGATATGAGCATAATTTTGTCTTCTTCTGACCACGTGTAGAAACATATAAAGAACCTTAAGGGCAATAAGAATGAACATATACTTCATGTTTCAGCAAATGATTTTTGAATGACTATCCAACGAAATTATACATATCTGGCAATGGCTCAACGTCCTTGATTTGAAACTTCTCAACGACTCTTTATGTGTTGGCACTCTTCTCCAACGTCTCTCAAATCCCTGCCTATATAAGGAGCAGAAGACCATGAAGAAGATTAACAAGACTCTGCTATTTTAAATGTGTCATTACTCTGCCAAATCAAATAGTGCATAAACACTTAGGATTTTAGTTTTCAACTTTTGTAATCTTAGAAATCCTAGAAGTTGTAAAAGATTATGTTCAACTTTGTTCCGTTTACACCAATCATTTTATATATCCGGTGTAAGAAATTATCTAAAAGTATTAATTCTACTTTCATAGCCCTCATTCCTAAGGTTGACAACCCTCAACGCCTTAATGATTTTCGTCCTATTTCTTTGGTGGGAAGTCTTTACAAAATTTTAGCCAAATTATTAGCCAATCGTTTGCGTGTGGTTATTGGGTCCGTTATTTCGGATGCTCAGTCTGCGTTTGTTAAAAACAGACATATTCTTGATGGTATTCTTATAGCTAATGAGGCGGTGGATGAGGCTAGGAAATTGAAGAAAGATCTTTTGTTGTTTAAGGTGGATTTTGAAAAGGCCTATGATTAAGTCGATTGGGGTTATTTGGATTCTATTATGGGTCGTATGTCTTTTTCAGCTCTGTGGAGAAAGTGGATTAAAGAGTGTGTAAGTACAGCAACAGTTTCAGTATTGGTGAATGGGAGTCCGACAGACGAGTTCCCGTTTCAAAGGGGATTGCGGCAAGGTGACCCTCTGTTCTGATGAAATCTTTGGTTCAGGCTCAATTGTTCACTGGGTATAGTTTTGGGGTGGTTAATCCGGTTGTGGTATCACATCTTCAATTTGCTGATGACATTTTGTTGCTGGGAACTAAAAATTGGGCAAATGTTCGTGCTCTTAGGGCTGCACTTGTTATTTTTGAGGCTATGTCCGATTTGAAGGTGAAATTTCATAAGAGTAGCTTGGTGGGTGTGAATATTGCTTCCTCTTGGTTAAGTGAGGCGGCGTCTGTTTTAGGTTGCAAAGTGGGCAAGGTGCCGTTTTTGTACTTAGGTATGCCTATCGGGGGAAGTTCTCGGCGTTTGAGTTTTTTTTTTTTTTTTTGGGGGGGGGGAGGACCATAGGAAAATATCTTGGATAGGTTGGCATGATGTGTGCCTTCATAGGGAGTTTGGAGGTTTGGGGGTGAGACAGTTGAAAGAATTTAATTTGCCTTTGTTAGGTAAGTGGTGTTGGAGGATGCTAGTTGATAGGAGTGGCTTTTGGTATCGAGTCTTAGTCGCCCGTTATGGCGAAGTAGGTGGGAGGTTGGGGGCCAGAGTTGTTCTTCTTGGTGGAGGGAGGTAGGGAGGATTAGGGACGGTGGAGGCTGGTTTGGGGAGTGTGTGTCCAAGAAGTTGGGGGATGGTTTAGACACTTTTTTTTGGTATGATAGGTGGTTAGGATTGGTTTCTTTTTGTGAGCGGTTTCCTAGGTTGTTCGATCTTTCTGAGAGTAAATCCATTACAGTGGCATGTCTGTTTTCTCTTGGAGTTGAGCGGGGTGGGGAGGCGTGGAAGTGGAAGAGGAGGTTGTGGTCTTGGGAGAAGGAGGAGTTAGAGGAGTGTAGGGCTTTATTGATTGATGTTTCTCTGCTAGATTCTGTTTCAGACAAGTGGGTGTGGTTGCCAGACCCCACTGAGGGTTACACTGTTCGCGGTTCATATCGCTTGCTGACCACAAATGACGTTCCCCTTAGGGATCCTGCAACATCTTTGATTTGGCATAACCAGGTGTCGTTGAAGGTTTTCTTATTTGCGTGGAGGTTGCTTCGTGATAGATTGCCTACTAAGGTTAATTTGGTTCAAAGAAGGGTGCTTGACTCAGAAGCTTCTCTGTGTGTTTCAGATTGTGGCATGAGTGAAACGGTACAACATTTGTTTCTAACTTGTGATACCTTTTCACCTTTATGGCCTCTGGTGCGTCATTGGCTAGGTATCATAGGTGTTGATACCAATGTTCTTCTAGACCATTTTCTTCAGTTTGTGAACTTGACAGGTGGAGGCAAAGCTACTAGAGACTTTCTTCAACTTATTTGGCTCTTGTGCGTTTGGGTTTTATGGAACGAACGTAATAACAGGCTTTTCAATAATGTTGTAACTTCTATTCCCAAGTTGTTAGAGAAAGTTAAATATATGTCTTTAGCCTGATTGAAAGTCAAAAAGGTTGTTTTTAGGTTTGGTTCAGATAGGTGGTTCTCAAGTTCCTTCCAATGCTTGGGCATCGCGTGATGGTTTTTGTTTGTTTGTATGACTTTGTGTTTGTAGAGTAGCTCTTTTGGTACGCCTTATGCTATAGGAGCTGCTTTTGGTGGTTAATATATATCCCATTTTTTATTGTTCAAAAAAAAAAGAATAAATATTATATTGAAAACATAAATTTACTCTCTCTCTTAAGGATAAAATTGTAAAAACAATAGTAATTATATACAAATTTAATACTACAACCAACTTTCTTAATCTCCGCAATTTTGACAAAAGACTCTTATATTCAGGGACGGAGGTAGTACTTATTTTCAGTGGCAAGCCTATCTATTTTTATTTTTTTTACGAGATGGCTAAATTTAAAGAAATTAATTGAATATATTTTGAGTTTTGTTTTCACAATTTTTATTAGGGTTAAATATGTTTTTGGTCCCTATAAATATGTCAACTTTTCGTTTTAGTCCTTCTAAAATTTTCCTTCAACTTTTAGTCCCTATAAAATTTTCAATCTTCACTTTTGGTCCCTCTTTTAAAGTAAACTCATATGTAGAATTCATATTATTTAATAAAATTTTCCAGAAAAATTCAAAATATTATAAGAATGACTCCAAAAAAAATTAAGAATTTTTTAACAAAACATGAATTTAATATGAATTTTTATATTGTTTATGGTTAAAAATTCATATTTAATTTGTGTTTTGTTAAAAAAATCTAATTTTTTTTAGGAATTGTTTTTAGAATATTTGACACATTTCTGCACAATTTCATTAAAAAATACAAAAATTAAATTAAAAATAGGGACCAAAAGTAGTGATTGAAAATTTTATAGGGACTAAAAGTTGAAGGAAAATTTTAAAGGGACTAAAACGAAAAGTTGACATATTTATAGGGATCAAAAACATATTTAACCCTTTTTATTATCGTTAACAAATCTCTCTTTTATAATTATTTAGATTAGATTAGATGATTGATAGTTTCATAATAAGATAAAACTCATTATCAAACAAGTGGATATGTTTTAGTCTTCATATTTCTACTAGTTATGGAGAGGAAAAAAACTCATTTATGATAGTTAAATATATTTTCTCTAAGAACTAAACAAAGTAAAAAGAGGTCTCAACTAACTTATCCATATTTATTTTTCTCAATAACTAATTTTTTTTTTTACTTTCATCAAATTAAATTTAATATTGCGAAATTTTTCATTTCATGTATTCACTCTGTTTCAAAATACATGTCGCATTCAACCACTTCATAAATGTCAATGCACAACTTTGATCGTTGATATATTTAATTATCTAAACTAAAAAAATTAAAAAAAATTTAATATTTTGAATATATTTATCGAGACAAGTCAAACAACACCTTACATACTAATATTTTTTTTAAGAAATCAAAATGGAATATATTAATACATGCAGACTATCCCCACAACACAAGGTGTGCGAGAAAGGATAGACAAAAATTTACAACAAAGGTTCAACAAAAATAACAACAATTAGCCGTCACCCCAACATAACAAAGGGTTCTGACACCATTCATGAAACTGATAAAAGAAAACATCAAACTTTGCCTTATGCACCAAAAGGAAAGACGTTTAATGCTCTCCAAAAGCTGACCAGGGGTGTTCTCTTTGCCTAAAAAAAGTCTATCATTTCTTTCATTCCTGATAACCCACGAACTCGCAAAACATATCAAAGACACGACGAAAGAGCACCACGATTTTGCATGTCCTGAAGACGTACCAAACTGAAGAAAATGATCCACAATGGTTAAAGGATACGTTGTATAAACATCCAACCAATTACGAAACAGATGCCAAACCTGACCAAAAATGCCGCAATTTAAGAACAAATGAACATCTGTTTTCTGCATCCCACACCCACCAACACACATCTGCGCCTCATGTGGAATGATCCCCCATTGAAATAAATTTGCCTTAGTTGGCAATCTATTCTAAAATATCCGCCACACAAATATCGAAACCTTACTAGTTGGAAATTTAGATTTGCGGAGATCAAAGGAGCACTATGATTAGAGGGCACCCCACAAGTGAGAGTATAGTAAGCCCCTCTAACTGTATACCCCGCTGCTGGATTAGGGATTCATTTCCATACATCGATAGTATCAACCTGCAACATTATGTTAGCAATAAAGTTATACACTCCTCTAACATCTCCTCCTCTCACACCCATAACCTCCTTCTCCAATTTCATGCCTCCCCTCGCTCATCCCACCCCAAATCAAACATTTGCGACACAATTAACAATTTATTTTCTGATAAATCAAACAAACGGAAAAATCGAACTCGAAAAGGGACATCACCAACCCACCAATAAACCAAAAACCAATAGTTAAAAAATATGATCAAAGTAAGTCATTCTAATAGACACATTGCAAAATTGCGAATGTATTTTAAAACGGAAGGAGTATACACTACTAGAAAAAACAAAATTAGCGAGGGAAATTAGTGACGGAAAAAAGAAAATTCCTCACAAATTCCATGATCGCAAAATTTAGTGACGGAATTAGAGAGATTTCACGTTTTCCCTCACAAAATTTCCCTCACTAATATTTGTTTTTTAGTAGTGATATTCACTAAAAAAATCAAACAAAATACATATGGATCGCATTTAAATAGAATTAAATTAGCCTTTATTATTGTACCGAAAATCAAATAGCCTTTATTAGTCCATTTATTTTGATTTGTCAAACATTCACTTGTATTGTACCGAAAATCGAATACATTTGATAATGGCCGTTTCTTTATCATCATCAATATCCTATCAATCAATATTATTCTCTTGTGTAGTCGCTTTTGATTGTCTTTTTCCTCAAATGCACGCTCACGCATAGGTCAAAGTCAAAATATATAAAGTTATGTGACATTTCACATTATCAAATGTATTTTAGCATCATCTTCATCTTCACACTATAGATCCATACTTCACCAATTTTTATATATTAAAAATGACAATCTGTCACAAAAAAACAATAATATAAAAAGTAGGATAAGTAGTGGAAGGAATCACGAAACATCAAAACCAATCAAAAAAATAGAAATAGTAAAAAGTTTTAGATATCTCTGACTCTTAGAGAATCTACAATGGGCGTGTGTGCATCATGTCACAATGTGAAAACAACAAAGAAATCAACAACATCATCATCAACAAGAGATGCTAGTGAAAATGGTAGGGTTGATTTTGCTGCAACATGTTCATCAGAATCTTTTAGAAGACCGTCGTCGATCATGGTCATGAACATTTCCAATGGTGCTATCAAGGAATACAAGAAACCAGTTCTTGCAAGTCTTGTTGTTTCGGAGAATAGTGATAACAATGATTGTTATATCTCAAATGCAGAATCAATGTGCATAGGGGAGTGTATGCCACGGGTTCCCGATGAGGACGAGCTTTTACCGGGTCGAATCTACTTCATTGTTCCTCTCTCGCATTCTAATTATCCATTGTCTCTTCAACTTCTATGTGATCTCGTTGTTAAAGTTAATTCTGCACTTTCCAATGTAAGTTAATAGTGTTAAAAGCTACATTTTGTATGTTAATATTAACATTTTCGTTTTTGGTCTTCTTTTAATTTTAATTTCTTGTATGATTTAACTAATTTAGTTCACCTAGTGGGATCTTTGAATTTATTTATTAAATTTTTATGATCTGGAGAAGAAAGAACCAAATTGGTTCCCTGCTTCACGTTTCTGCTGTAAATTGATTGGTGTTAATTCTGCCCTGGGTTCTTAATGTTCATATCATCATACCAATAACGTAAACCAAATAATTTATTATCTAACACCTAAATCTTTGTCCTCCTTGTGTTTGATTGGTTGCATTTCGCTTCATTTTACATAAAGAAGTTATAATTATTCAACTCATGATATTGAAATAGCATTTGGGTACCATTGGCCAATCACAATGCTTGTGTTTCTCTTTTTTTTCACAAGCGTGACATTGTGATTGACCAATATTACCCAAATGCTATCCAAGATATTGATACCTCTTGTGCATTTCGCTCCTTCCAAAGTGAAACGAAAGTAGTTCTCCATTTGCAAAGAATTCGGATGTATTTATAGTGTGACTGCAATGAATGAGCCGCACTTGATTGAAGGTCTAGATTTCAATATAATTTTTTCAATTTTTTAAAATATCGATTTAAGGTTGAATTGTGATTAATTGTGTGTGCACTCATGGAGTCGCGGCTGCACATATTTCACACACCTACTTGCAAATCTCCAACAATGAATATTCTATATAGGTTTTGTTAATGTAAGAATGCTAATGCTAATGAGTTTTTTTAAGATATTCTTATAGTGATACATATTTTTTTGCGACATTGATATGTGGTCTAGGGAATAAAATAATATAGTAAGACACATAGTTTAGTTGATGATTATTCGGTCATTATAAACTTTTACTTCTGAAGAATAAAATAAATTTTTGAAAGCAATTTTTCATTATAGTAAGTACTAAAAAAAAAGAACAAAATGGTCATGTAAACACGGTTCATTTGATAACTACAAAAATAATATTATATAAGGGTTAAGTATTAGGTCACGAATTCCCCACTCTTCCATATTTAAAATGTATGAACGTCAACTATTAAATTACTTGACGGAAAAAAATTGCAAAACATATGTAATTAAATGTTACACAATTTTTTAGTCCTCGCATTTTTCTGGATCAACGCATTATATTTTTTGCACATAAATCCAACCTTTTCATTGGACTCATATCCCACTTTTGGTCTAGACTAGAGAGTTAGAACTTAGAGACATGGACCGTAACAATGGACAGGAAACAACCAAAAGATGCTATGCATCCCTTTGGAACCACGTCCTATAGGCCACACGAGTCACACAAGAATTCGACAACCAAGTCTTATAAGTCATACCACCAAGGGCGGATTCAGAAATAAATTGACGTAAGAACATAATCAGAAATGCATAGTCAGCTCGCCACGTCAGCAATTCTGCACAATCATATGGGTCAAGGGCTAAAATCAAATAATCTTATTTTACAGGGTTGAAATCTAATTTATTTTTTTTACAGGGGTAAATCAGAACTCGCCCAAATTACAGGGGTAAAGACATATTAACCCTTTAGTGAAATAGTGAAATTTCACAATCAAGTACAGCTTGGTAAATCATTTTTACTAAGCTATATAAATATGGTCCCATCCGTGACTTCAACTTTGTCACATCCTTAAAATTATTGTTACTTTTTCAACATGAAAATGTTACATTATTTTCCTCTCTTTTCCCTAGCAACTCTATCCCTGCTCGTTGTCTCAGCCAGCACCACCATCTCTTCCACCAGCAGCCAAAGAGTTCTTAGAATCTCACAACAAAGCATGAGCTGAAGTAGGTGTTGAGCCACTTCAATGGAGTGAGAATCTAGCAAAAGACACAAGCTTACTAGTCCGTTACCAAAGGAACAAAATGGCTTGTGGTCTCGCCAACCTAACAGCTAGTAAATACGGCGGTAACCAGCTTTGGGTGAGTATTGGGGAGGCCATAATGCCGAGCTCAGTAGTGAAGTTGTGGGTGAGGAAGAAAGAGCTTTACATTCATGTGAATGATACTTGTGTGAATCATGAGTTCTGTCATGCTTATAGGCAGGTTGTGTGGAAGAAATCAGTACAACTTGGGTGTTCACAGGCTACTTGTACTGATAAGAAGGAAGCTGGTTTGACTATTTGTTTCTATGATCCACCTGCACCTCGTAGAGTCATTGGAGAGAGTCCATTTTGATTGGTGTTTATGTATGATGATATGAATAATATGATGTATTTCAAGTAATGTTATGTTAGTTAGGTTCTTGAATTAGATTATGTAAGT
The DNA here is from genome assembly GCF_003473485.1 of Medicago truncatula. Taxonomy (NCBI): domain Eukaryota; kingdom Viridiplantae; phylum Streptophyta; class Magnoliopsida; order Fabales; family Fabaceae; genus Medicago; species Medicago truncatula. The sequence goes on from NC_053046.1 coordinate 7,015,012, forward strand.
GTAATGTAAACTATGCTAGAGAGATCAATATGTGCCTATGTTTGGATTCTAGTGTGAAATGTTTGATGAATCTTAAATAAAATTGCTTTGGTCTCAAATTTATATTATTGGTGATTTGTAGTGTTTGAGTCTGAACATGATTTTTAGATTAAAATTTATTGTTGAACTCACTTCGACCTAAATATGTATTCAAACATAATGAGTCATTTTAGTTCAACTCACTTTCAAGTAAAAAAAAAAAAAAAAATTTACTCAAAATCAATTTTGATCACCGCATAATCAAATATGCACATTGTCATTTCATCAATGTCAAGCAAGGCACTAAGAATATGAAATGGTTCATGTAAGCATGATTATCGATGTGCATTGCACAAGATTTCTCTGATATTTTGAAAGAAGATTTCTCTATTTAATTAATTTAAACTTTATATCTTAATATGATTGTTATTGAGTTGAATCTTTCGGACGACTTTTTGCAAATAAAATAAGTGTACAGATCCGATATTGTATTATCTTTTTAATATTATGCAGAAGTTTAGAGGAATAGTCTAGAGTTAGGAATAGTTTAGATTTTTTGACATGTAAACTACGAAACTCGTTAGCGCACTTCTAAATAGTTCTGGTAACATGTTTTGACAGCTCAAACGAAAGGTGTATGAGAGGGTGAGGTACTGAGAATAATTTCTCCCAGAAAATACACAATAGGCTCAATAGAAGATATGGAATTCCAAACTAACAATGTAACATAAATAAATCATATATTTAGAAGAGAAACTCACCCATGTGCGACCTATACATAATTTACAATAGAGGTGTTCACAACTAAACTGATTCAAACTAAACATGCAAATCAATTCAAAAACCTGAAAATTCTACAAAATTAAAATTTATTAAAAGTATTTAAACGTGCTTTTGCAACAACCGCTCGAATCCGATTTTAGATTTCATTTTCAAACCGAACCAGCAACATATACAACACCCTTATCTTTTTGTATATTAGTATAGTATATTGCATTTATTATTTGTTGGTTTTTACCTTTTTAATAATATTATTAGTTAAATTAAATATATTTTTTTATAATATCAAATGTGTCAAATATAATCAATTATTTTCATTCCTTTTAGTTTTTAGTATATTATTTGTTACGTTTTGCATCAAATTTATGATTTCACCCTATCATTATAATATTCATTTGAATAGATTTTTTTCACATAATTTTAATTTGGATATTAAAAAATCGTTCCTAACTAAATTGCGTAAAATTGGATCAAATTAGTTTTTATATTTTTATTTTATTTTTAAGTCACGAAAATCAACCCAAAATGGAAGTATTTAAATTTTTGGATCGGATGATTGTTTGCATTGGATCCAGACTGCGCCGTTAAAACCCTAATTCACACACGAGGTGGTTAAATTGAAAAATATATAAATCCTAGAAGGCACACCTTATTATTTGTTTGTTAAGAGCAGCAACAATTTGGGGAGATTTCATCAAACCAACAAGTGGCCTTCGTTTTGGTGGTGGCGCTTCTCTGGTGTATGCGTTCGTTGTGTTTCTCAATTCTAAGATGCGTAATTCATCACTCACAAATCACAACTCAACAACGACGACGATCAGGGGCGTATCCTTTCATTGTGAAGGGGTAGCCTTGGCTACCTCAAAAAAAAAATATTATTCTTGAATTTGTTGGTATGTATTTATATACAACATAGAGCTATCCTAAACAAGTTTTGTTGCCGAAAACTAACATAAATAAGAAAGTAAAAAATTATCAAGACAACAGTCATAATTAAACATAACCTATTTGTGTACATTGGAAAAGGCATTATTAATCTATTTTGTAAACAATCGTTTATGGATAAAATTGGTTTCTTGAAACAGATTTTGTCCAACTTTGTTAAATAGATATTGTCAATTTTTATCATTTATTGCTGCAATTAGTTTATTTTCATGTAATGGTTAATTTTCATGTATTGGTTAATTTTTTGTTATAGAAATTTAATCCAAGACTAAAAACACTTTTTTTTTTTTGTAAATTTTTAAAATTCAAGATAAAAATTGAATAATTTTTTCTAGTAAGGACCAAACCTAAAAAATTATAATTTATAGGACTAAAGATATATTTTATCCTTAAATTTAATAGGTTGGTTTTAATTATTTTTTTAAAGTTGGCCCTTGCCTAAATTATTATCTAGCTTCACCACTGGCCGCATGCGATCCTTCTCTCAAGCATAGACTAATTTTTTTTCTCTTTTTTCACAAGCATTGTGATATTGTGATTGACCAATATCACCAATGTCATCCAAGTGCTATCCCACAAATTGTTGGTCAGTTCAAGCTATTTTCTTCTTTTGTAATTTGGTTATTCTGTTTCATCTTTATTTCTCTACCTACTCTATGTTAATTTCCATTTAGGTAATTGTTCGTAATTATGGAGCTGGAGCTGCATGCATCAAAGGTCTTGGAAGCTTGCGACTATGAGCCGTGTCTAATTTGCAAACAATGGAAAAACAAGGATGAAGTTGCTTTATGATTTTATTCTAAAAATGGATAACATGCAGCTTTTGAATTTATTTTTCAGAACCCATGTGCTTGCATTTATATCAAGAATCAAAATGGAGTAATAGTGCTTCAACCTCTTTAATTGGATCGATCCCACACTTCTTTAAGAAGTTGCCATATAAAAGCAAGATATACTACTAACTAGGGTCTTATTTATAAGAAAGAATTGAGCTAACAAAATTTAATGTATTTGGTTTAATATTATGTCTAAATATATAATTTTTTTAAAGTATAAATATATAAACTTTTTCTTATATAAATATTATTAATTAACCGAAACAATGGACCGCAAACAACCAAAAGATGATATGCATGTCTTTGGAACCACGTCCTATAGGGCACACCAAGTCTTATGAGTCCGTTTGACGCACATGATAAGATAGACATATGATAGGATAAAGAAATGGATAAGGATAGAATATGATAGTGACATGATAACATTTATCCTATCACCTGTTTGGTGCACACATGATAGTAATATGATTTTGGTTTTTGAATAACCTATTAAGGGTATTGTGAAAGAAAAAAATTACAATGATGAAAACAAAACAAAAAAGTACATGGATAAAACTCGAAAATGACATATATTATAGGGGATAAAATACTATTAACCCTTTCTTAAATTAAATTACATATATATATATTCATCCATGGCAAAATCAATACTAAGCAAAATTCAGTGACAGGCACGTAAACACCACCAACATAATCATCCATGGCAAAATCAATATATAAAATATATAAATTGAGAAAGCCTCAAACATTTTCATTCGGAAGCAAATGCAAATTTATTAATAAAAAACACACATAAAGGACACGATATCAATATTATGCAGAAAGCAACACCACTGCAACTTGCAGCAGAGAATATGGAGAGAAGTGGGATTAAATCACAAAGAGTGGGAGTCAAGGGAATCGAAGAGGGTAAGCACGTGTTTATGCTATCCTATTTGTAACCCAACTAAAATAAAGGATTAGAATAATGAAAGATGAATAGGATTATTTTATCATATCTTATTAGTGCACCAAATAAGAGATTTAAGTAGGATATGATAATTTTATCATATAATGCCTCCTTATCCTACGCACCAAACGAATCGTATACCACTAAGGACGGATTTAGAAATAAATTATTAGCGAGACTAAATTTATTGACCTAAGAACTAAATTTTATTTACTTAAAAGTAATACTAAAAATAGTTGTAACAATTAAATTTATAAAGAACTTGTCAACAAAAAAAACTAAATTTATAAAGAAAATAGTATAACATCAATTTGTAAAAAATGAGCTGAAATAACATTATTATTAACTATTCCGGCCACCGATCACCAATATTGTTACATAGTTGACTCATCGTATATTTTATAGTTGAAGAAACACGTTCAATGATTACAGTTGTCACCGACAAAACCAGAGCTAACTTCATAAGTTTGTACATCACATCAAATATAGATGCATCTCTCTCGACACCCTTCATTGATACTCATTTCATGACCACTTGCGGAAATGCCAAAATTTGCAAACCAAAAAATATTTTTTCAGTCACCAAATATCTCTTGCCACCATCTATAGAACATATGTTACTCATGCTCTTGCTCTCCATCATAGCGGATGGAAGTAGGCTATGTCTAATGAATTTATAGCCTTCATGAATAATGGTACACCACGGTCTTTTGTTGTTCCTCAACCCCATTTCAATATCATTGCGGCAATCATGTCTTTCACATAAGCATCAAACATTTGTCAATTGATGATTATCACTTTGGTTGAGGCTTCGTTGCTATGGAGGAATTTCAAATCTCTCATGTCTCTTACGTTTATCAACTAGAACATTTGCTCACTAGAGAAAGTCTAATATAGTCACTTTCTCTTGCTCACTAAGCCACTTTCGCGGAACCCGCATCAATTTCTCACCTCTAAGATTGGAGTTGTTGAACCTTCCTCCATCTACAAGGGGCATAAAGGAGCAATATTTAGTCATTATTGATCACATTTTTTTTTTTTTTTTAAAATGCTAACATGTATAGGACACATTTTAAAAAAATTCAATGTAGAAATTATGTCTTGAAAATTATATTATTAATTATTTAAAGCAGCCAACTACATTTTTCAAATATTCATATCACTTATCTAAAACTCTAAATTGAGTCCCACCTAACAACACATAAAACACCTCAAATTTATAGTTTATAAACTATATTCTAATTTTATATTATTTTTTACATGAAAATAGTAGAAAAGAAACAATGACCGTGTAGAACCACGACACTTGCTGGACAAAGTGAAATAGAGGTAATATTCTGACACAGTGTAATAAATATTTGCAAAGACACTCTAAAAAATAACTGATATTTATGCTCTTAAGACATAATGACACATGCTAAGATAACCATTTTTTTTAGTGGTGATAGGTTGACACCCATAGGTAGCATACCACCTTGTACACACTTCCACAACGCAAATTTTCTTTATAATTAAAGGGTTAAAAGGCGTGTTAAAGAAAAAGTGGACACTTATTATAAATGTGTACGTGGAGGTTAAAATGTAGGTACAATTAATTAATTTTTTTTTAAGTAATATTGATCACAAGTATTAGCGGTAAAGAAGCAATATTTTAAAAAATAATTTGTTATTAGTAATCATTGCAATATCATTTGTTCTTATTGATAATCATTTATATTATTTGTAAGTACTTAGTTGCCAAATGTTAGCACATATCTTGGAAAGTGGAAACCATCCTTGTATTTCATACCTCTTGTGATGAATAGAAAAGCATAGCTTGGCAACATACCTTTCAAGAAAAACTATCTAGAAGTCTTAATCGATCATTATTCTATGTTTAGTAAATGGTTTAAGACTAATTACGTGTACATGCACATCCAATTAGCCAAAATCGGTGACTAGTCAACACTACAGAGATCTCAATAGCATACATGACAAACTCCACAAATTGCAATACAGCTTGCACTCCATGTCAAAATTTCCAAGCTCCCAAAGTCTGTATCAGAATGTCTTTTACTGAAATTTCACAATCAAGGACAGCTTAGTAAATCAACTTTACCCCATTGGACCAAAGTCTATATAAATATAAATATGGTCCCATCCGTGACTTCAAACTTTGTCACATCCTTAATATTATTGTTATTTTCTCAACCGATAAGCTCACATGAAAATGTTACATTATTTTCCTCTCTTCTTCTCCCTAGCAACTCTATCCCTGCTCCTTGTCTCGTCCACCGCTGCAAGACCAGCAGCCACCACTCCGGAGCCAACAGCACCGCCACCTCTTACACCAGCAGCTAAAGAGTTCTTAGAATCACACAACAAAGCAAGAGCTGAAGTAGGTGTTGAGCCACTTCAATGGAGCGAGAAGCTAGCAAAAGACACAAGCTTACTAGTCCGTTACCAAAGGAACAAAATGGCTTGCGATTTTGCAAACTTAACAGCTAGCAAGTACGGCGGTAACCAGCTTTGGGCTGGTTCCGCCGCGGCTGTTACACCAAGCAAAGCGGTGGAGGAGTGGGTGAAGGAGAAAGAGTTTTACATTCATGTGAATAATACTTGTGTGGTGAATCATGAATGTGGTGTTTATACACAGGTTGTGTGGAAGAAATCAGCACAACTTGGGTGTTCACAAGCTACTTGTACTGGTAAGAAGGAAGCTAGTTTGACTATTTGTTTCTATGATCCACCTGGTAATGTTATTGGAGAGAGTCCATTTTGACTGATGATAATGTATGATGATATGAATAACATGATGTATTTCAAGTAATGTTACTTTTTTCTTCAATTAAATTATGTAAGTTTAATGTAACCTGTGCTACAGAGATCAATATGCCTATGTTTGGTTCTATGTTTTCTTGAATTAAAATTGATTTTTCGAAATGTTTGTTCCGTCTTAAGTTGATTCGATTTTGTCTTTAAAATTTATTCTAACTTGATGATTTGTAATTTTTTATTATAAACATGATTTTTAGACTAAAATTTATTGTTAACTCATTTTATGTAAATGTGTATCTAAATATAATGAGTGATTTGAAGTTCAACTCATTTTTTAGTAAAATCAATTTTAGAAAATTAATACATTTATAATAAATTTTTATCCTTAGTAAATTAAACATGTACATTGTCGTCATTTGAGCAAGGGCAAGTTCTCTGCTTGATTAGTTTAACTTTGTCTTTTACTATGAATATTGTTATTTAGATGGATCTTTTCGACGACTTTTTGCAAATAAAATAAGTTTACAGATCAAATCTTGTACTATCCTTTTAATACTCTGCAGAAGTTTATAGGAATAATCTAAAGTTATGAATAGTTTATAATGTTTGACTTGCTGTTTACATCGATTTTTGGTAATGTAAACTACATTATCCATCAATGATCATAAATGTATTTTTAAAGGGAAGTGTTCATGTCTCGCGACTTATGACATCACTTCATACATTCTTTAAGAACATTAATGTCAAAATTGCATCCAACATCTTTTAATAACAAGTTGTCTCATGACAACATGATCGAAAAATGCTGAAGTGAGCATATTAAAAAGAAGAAGAAAGAGAAGGAAGATGAAAAGAAATACTAATTGCAAAAGAAAGAGGAAAATAAAGCAAGAACATTAATATTAAATTGCAGGAATGTAAAGGGTGGTTGAAATCTATCAATTTATCCACTCGTGAACCCATATGCTACGCGGCGGGGGTGTTAGAGTTTCAGAAATCAAGAAACCAACCCCTTGTTCTTATTACAAAATGATATATATATAGGGTTTGCTAGAACACACCCATTAATTTTTATGTGGGAGTGTTTTAGCAAAGCTACACCTTAGGGTGTATTTAACCATTTTTTAGTTATTCATTTGCTAAAATACTCATTCTAAAAAATAAGTGGGTGTGTTCTAGCAAATCCTACACTTATTTGTTAGAATGTGTGTTATAGCAACATACACCTTAAGGTGTATTTATTAACTTTTTAGTTAGAGCTTGCTAAAACACTCTCACATAAAAACTAGTATGTGTGTTCTAGCAAATCCCTATATATATATATATATATATATATATATATATATATATATATATATATATAGACTTTGTAGGAAAAACTACCACTAAATCCTACGGTCTAGATTAAAAATAGAAATAACTTCTTATAACTTCCTAAGACACTAGAAAATAACTTCCATGCACTAAGACACTAGAAAATAACTTCCATGCACTAAGACACTAGGAAATAACTTCAATGCACTTCAGTCTTGTTTGTCGCTACACGTTCCACTTTGCCTTATTGCACTCCAACTTTAACTTCCTTGATCGAAATTGCGGTGTGTCGAAGTCTGTATGTTATTGGTCAAAATCCCTTTACACTTTGCAGCATGTCGAAATAACCCATCTGCCTTGTCGAAAATATAATCATGAATTCGACCAAATAATTCCTTTTTGGTACTAAACACCAGTAAACTATGAAACTCGTTAGTACACCCCGAAACAGGTTGGGTAACATGTTTTCACAGCTCAAACGAAAGGTGTAATAGCGGGTGAGGTACGTAGTGAGAAGAAATTCTCCTTAAAAATACACAATAGGCTTAATAGAAGATATGTAATTCCAAACTAACAATGTAACATGAATGAATCAGATATTTAGAAGAGGGCTAGTCTTTCGTCGATCCCCAAAATCATAAAAACAAGTAGTTTCTTTTATTTAATTAAGTTTAAGGGTTAAACAGTAAAATAATTTTAAAATTCCTCCCCCTCTCCCCTCCCCTGCCCCTTGCAAACCAAACACATTTTTAATTAAAATAGGCTTAAATAGGTCTTTCGTCCCTGCAAATATAGGCCATTTGAATTTTCATCCATGAAGTTACTAATCATTCCAATCTGCCACTGCAAATATTAATCATTTGACTTTTGGTCCTAATTAGTTTTTTTTTGCTGAGATGGGCTATCATTAGCGACGTGGTGCCTATGTGGCAAGTGATGATTGGACGAGGTGGTTGGCTTAAATAGGTCTTTTGTCCCTGCAAATATATATCATTTGAATTTTCATCCCTAAAGTTACTAATCAGATGTAATTAGGACTATTTTTCAAATGATTAATATTTGCAGTGGCAGATTGGAAGGATTAGTAACTTCAGGGACGAAAATTCAAACGACTTATATTTGCAAGGACGAAAGACCTATTTAAGCCATTAAAATATATCCCCTCCCCTCCGTTAAAATCTCTCCCCTCCCCTCCTCTCCCCTTCTAATTCTCGAACCAAACGGACCCTTAATACACACACTTATTAATATACTAATATATTGCATTTATTATTTGTTGGTTTTTACTTTTTTAATAATAATATTAGTTAAATTAAATCCATTTTTTTACTATATCATATCTCTCAAACATAATCAATTATTTTCATTCCTTATTGTTTGTTTTTAGTATATTATTTGTTACGATTTGCATCAAATCTATGATTTCACCTTGTCATTTTAATAGATTTTTTCACACAATTGTAATTTGGATATTAAAAAATTGATCCTAACTAAATTGCTACAATTTGGATATTAAAAATCGGTGTATTTGATTAGGATTTTAAAGGACAATTTTTGTTTAAAAAAGTTTTGAGGATTTTAAAAGACTTTGCAAGATTTTGATGACTTTGATGATTTTAAAAGACTATTAAGGATTTCAATGGATTTAATTCATAAGATTTTAAAGGATTTGAAATGATTTTATGGATTTCAAGAGATTTCAACAGATTTTATGAATTTTAAGAAATAATTGAAAAAAATATCATAACACACTCTTTTTCACAAAATCTCAATAAAGACTCTTTTATTTATTTTATTTTATTTTTTACGGGAGAGCTAGAGAGAGAGAGAGAGGTTTTTTACGGGAGAGCTAGAGAGAGGTTTTTTACGGAAGACCTAGAGAGAGAGAGAGATAGAAGGAAGGGGAGGGAGAGAGAGAGGAGAGGAAAAGAGAGAGTAAGAGAGAAGGGAGGAGAGAGAGGGAGAGATAGTAAAATCTTAAAAGAAAAAAACAATTCTAAGAAATCTCATGTTTTTATGAAAGACTTTTTCATGCTAAAATTTCACTAGAAAATCCCACAAAATCCATCAAAATCTGATTTATTAAACAATCCTTCGAAATTTGAATGATTTTGAATACCACTAGACTTTTTTTAAGTGATTAAGAGTCTTGATTGAATACTACAAGACTTTTTTTAAATTGAAAAGAGTCTTGATTGAATACCACAAGACTTTTTCATGATAAAAAAGTCTTTTAAAATCCCTTAGAATCATGATCCAATACACCCCCTAAATTGCGTAAAATTGGATCAAATTAATTTTTATATTTTTATTCTATTTTTAAGTCACTAAAATCAAACCGAAACGTAAGTGTTAAAATATATAAACCCTAGAAAGCACACCTTATTATATGTTTGTTAAGAGCGGCAATAAATAATTTGGGGGATTTCATCAAACCAACAAGCTGCCTTCGTTTTGGTGGTGGAGCTTCTCTTGTGTGGCTGGCTGTTCGCACAAGCAAAGCAGGTGTTCGTTGTGTTTCTCAGTTATAAGATGCTTAATTCATCACTCACAATTCACAACTCAACAGCAACGACGACAAGAACGCGAGGTATTTTAATTTTCTCTTTTCCCCTTAAATCATTCTTTATTCTGCATGATTACTTCTGATTCAGCCGTACAATTGTTTGGGTTTGTTTCAGTTGCAAGTGAAATAATTAGAGAATTGTTGTTGCCACATGTTGTTTGGCTGAAAAACACAAGTAAATTACCCAAATACCCCCTCGATAGTTAACTGCTGAGGAATTTGAAATCCGGCTGCAGTTAACTCTCAAGGAAAACCTCGGTAGTTAACTGCCGAGGAAAACTGATTATGCAGACAGTGGGTCTGCATAATTCTAAACATTTTCAAGCCATTTTTTCGGCCAGTTTTTATCTGTAATTAAACCAGAGCATTTCCAAAGGCAAAATAATTCATACAAGATTGAAACTCGGACATAATGAAGATAAGTACAATATCTTTTACAATTGTTCATAATTAAATTAAACCGACATTTGGTTAAAATTAAACAAACGTTTGAAATTCATCAAAACATTACAAAGTGTCCATAATTAAACTACTCATTACACATCATTAAATTAAATCCCTACTTACATTCAACGCAATTGCATATGGAACGAACATACATATATAATATATTATCTTCCACCATATTCTGACGTCGCCGTCGTCGCGAATAAGCAAAGGCATATAGCTTGCCATTTTCCATGTGTATTCATCTCTATCTACTCCTAGGTCTATGCATGACATTTGACCAAACAAGTGACGTGTATATTGATTTTCACCAAGATGCTCAAAATAAGTGTTAAGTTGTGCCTTCAAATTTTCAAGAGAGTCCGTCGGCGTTATCATAACCTTAACCGTCTTTTTAAACGCGGAGTACCTAACACGCCCTTCAATTTGTGCAACCTCAGACATGTCTCACTTGAAAAAAAAATTAACAAAAGAATCATATATTAGAACAAAATTAAATGGAATGTAATAACGAATAAATCAAATGCGTAAACATTAATAAGATATAAAAAAGTATTGCATTATTTTCACCACATAAAAATCATATTATCATATATATATATATATATATATATCTATATATATATAAATTACATAATGTTAGTTATATATTGGCCACAAAAAATTGGCGTTACAATTTAGACCCCAAAAAATATGTCGGTGTAATTTCTACAAAAAAAAAAAGAACTAACACCGACAAAAAAATCACTCATTAAAGACCAAGTGATTGGAGAAGATCAAGTGACATAGAATCTTCCTCATCTTCCGCAATAACTTCAAATTGTTGCTTTGGTTTTTCGGGAGTGTCCAACAAAATAGGCGCCGCTTTGTTTGACTCCTTTTGTGGTTTGGACGGTTTGTTTCCACTTTCAATAGCCATGAGCTTTCGGAACAACTCATGTTGATCCAAATACTCATCTTCCCAAGTCACCGCATCTTCTTTTTTGTGATTATGCCACTCCGTAGATGATGGATGTAGTGGACAACCATTCTTCAAGGAAATAAGCACAAAATGATTTGGAATTTCCCCAAGGCACAAGATGGGAGTTTTTTGATTACCCGGCGGTGGTGGCCCTCTTAGTGGGAAAAACGATTCCGAGTTTCCAACTTCAAGATTTATCAACACCACCACACACATTTTGTAATAATTAGCAACAATGTGTCCCATGTCCGGAAAAGTCAACCACTTATCAACAAGATGTGCACAAGTTTTTGTATTTGCGGGAGGATGTAATCCGTTTAAAATGTAGTTATAACGATCCTCACCCGCAAATACTTCAACATAATCATCTCTATGATCTATCAACTCTTGAATAAGATGTGTACGGATCATGAGATGATTTTTTTCGGTCAAGCCCATGAACTTGGCTATAGCCCGGAATCCGCAATGTCCATCGCCGATAACATCCACCACTTTTTCAATAAATGGAAGCATGAAGCGTGGCATATAATCAATAGGACGCATAACGCATAACCGGGATAGCCTTAGGCTTTGGATACCGAGTAGGTGGTGGAAGTGGGAAAAGTGATGTTTTACCAAGACGAGCACTTTTTTTCCTTTTATACGATGATGTTGGTGATGGTGATGGTTGGCTATCCGAATTTTGGGAATCAACAACCTCCCACGAAGAAGGGATCCGACTAGTCGATGTAATTTTTCCTTTGGACCTCGCAATGTCGACTTTTTTCTTTGCTCCCTTGGTTGGTTCTTTTCGTGGTGGTGGAGACATCAAGGTGGTTTCAGGAAATGCCAACTGCCGCAAACCCTCTTTGACCTCAAGCTTCATTTGGAAAGGGAGTTTCTTTAGACGTTCTACAATAGCCTTCAACTCAACCTCGACACAAAAAGCAACTTCGTTACTTTCTTCGCCCATAGATAACCTTAGCCAATGGTGGTATATCTCATCCAATAAAATTGGCTTCTCTTGAAGGAGCTTAGTAGCAATTTCGCATGCACATGGTAGCCCGTAAGATGTCCTTTGAACACAACCACAAATGTCATTGTCCATGCACAATGTTTCCCTACAACGTGTCTCTTCCAAAGCAATGTTGTCCAAAGCATATCTAGACACATGACCACCTAACCCCGAGTACAAAGTGACATCTTTGAATCTATGTTCCAACACGCAAACACTATGACCAAAGGATGTTTGTATAGCAGTGAACTGAAGCAACAACATGTCATGTATTTTCTCCCAACAAGTACCCAAATCACCCACACTATTGTCCAAGTATTTCTTCAATAATGCATGAGCCGATTCGACCCTGTTTGTGGTCCTGCAACCAAGATGCAACACATGGTCTGTCCATGCCCTCACAATTTTCTCCTTCACTTCATTCAAGGTGGTCATGGCATAATCTACCGAAATTGGGAAATCACTACATGAATCTTTGAACTCCACTAATGCATTTGCATATAACCGTTGAGTGGGCGATTCAACCATAGCTTTCCATGCCTTCATTATCTTCTTCACCACATCGCGATTGCTCACCTCTTTCCCATCCTTTTTAAAACCCAAAGGATATTTACAATCTAAGACACACCTTTGTTTAACATTAGCTTGCACATGAAAGTAACAATTCATTGCATAACTTTCCAGAAAAACATGTGCAACTACCTCAAACAAAGTTTTCCTCTTTCTCATGTGTCATAAATCTAAACCCAACCGAATATGTCAAATCGGTTGAAGTGACCCCAACTACCTCAAACATTGGCATCCTATACATGTTGGTTTTGTAGGTGGAGTCCATAACCAAAACCGTTGGAAAATTGTTAAACAACTTAATGGATGTTGGATGAGCCCAAAAGATATCTTCAATAGTATTACTTTCAAGTTGTGTTCTTGAGTAATAAGTATAGATGTGCTCCTCCAACTTCGAGATTAGAAATTGCAACGGCTTCTTGTCACCCCTATTTGCCTTCCATATTTGTTGACGTTCATTGTACACTTGCTTCACATTTGTCATGCAATGTGGTCTTTGGTTCTTCAAATGTATCAAAATATTTCTTGGAAGCATCTTCCTCTTGGTCAAGTCACATACAATCTTCTTGTCGTCCTCCTTTAATCTACCGGCAAGAATGTGTCCTTCTAAAGCCGGCTCCATGGGATGGTTGTGAACTCCATTAAGAATGTTCAATCCTCATTCCTTTGTTTGCTTACTTTGATATCCACTATGAATAAGCAACCACATTTTCTTGAGCCCGTTCTCGCATGCTTCGGTTTTTTTTTTTGGAACTTTGTGAGTTCCACTCCTTTCACACACTAACCGGAACATTGGATTGATCAAGCTTGATCATTGTGTGACAATTGTAAATCCCGCCTTATTTGCTTGTCGACGCACCCACTCAAGCAATTCATCTCTATTTTTCGACTTAACATCTTCTGAAAAAAAACTTAGCCATGTCGACCTCGTGGGGTTGAAGTGGGAGGACACCGGAGCCGCCAACATACTTTGAAGCTTCAACATGGACGGAAGCTCCATCAATGTTTGTTTTCGCTTCAACATTAGGCGGTTTGACATCTCCAGAATTTTCGACAAAATTTTGTTTTGTCTCTCCCGGAACATCTTTCGCATTCTCTACCATTACTATAATTAAACAACACATAAATATGAATTAACAACTAAGTAATGTATAAACATCAATGCCATAATGAATTAAAACAAAAAAAAAAAACAAAAGAATTTTTTTTTTGAAAATCTAGCAGTAGTTGCCATTTTTTCGTTGTGAAATTTTTTCACCAAGAGTTCCTCGGCACCTAACTACTGAGGTTTTCCTCGGCACTAAACTACCGAAGTTTTCCTCGGCAGTTAACTGTCGAGGATTCCCATGACAGGGTTCTACGTAACTGACGTAGATACCCATAAAACACCCAAAAAATCAATCGAATAAAATGAACAATACCTGTTTTTTTACGTCAATAGTGTGTTGATACCTCCTATGTTTGATGCTTGAATTATTTTGGATCAAAAATTGATTAAAAAAAAATGGATTTTGGGATTGAATGGAGGTGAAAATGAAGGTGATGAAGAAAATAGTGTGTAGGGGGAGCAGGTGGCTGTTTCATCGGATGAAACATTTTCCTCGGCAGTTAACTGCAGCCGGATTTCAAATTCCTCAGCAGTTATCTACCGAGGGGTGTTTGCGTAATGTACTTGTGTTTCTCAGCCAAACAACAAGTGGGAACAACAATTCTCAAATAATTATGAAGAATAACAACAATAATGAAATCAAAGACAGTTTAAGTGATTTACCTAATTGTCTTGTACTTCACATACTCTCCTTTTTGGACACCAAAGTAGCCATCCAAACTTGCGCGCATTCTATCCACGAGATGGAAGAATATTTGGAAACATCTTCCCAACCTTACACTACTTTATTCCTCGCAATTTAACACGCTCGAATCTTTCACAACATTTGTTTCTAATATTTTATCTCTTCGCGATTCCTCAACTATCTTCGCGACATAAAATTTATAGTTGACCCTCGCCTACTCGAAACTATCATTGAATACGCTGTTTCACCCAATGTCAAGCTATTAGATATGGATCTCTCATCTCATATTCAACGCTTTCCTCTTTGCTTATTTTCATCTCCCACTTTAACATCTCTCCACCTCCAGGTCAAAACTCATCACAAAATATTTTTTCCAAATTCTCTTAATTTGCCAGCCTTAACCAGCTTAGTTCTATGGTACTTTTGCTTTCCTCTTAGTTATGATGGTCGAGACGAACCTTTTTCAAAATTAAAAAAGTTGAAGAGTTTGTTCATTTACAAATGTGAAGTTAATGATGCACAAAACCTTTGCATATCAAGTATCACACTTGTCACTTTACATATCATCACACGTCCCAAATATTGTTTCGGAATCGAGCTCTTTACTCCAAGTCTTATTAACTTTCTTTTTAATGGTATTCCTCTTCAAAAACTATGTGGAAGCAATACCAATCTCCCGAACATCAAATGTGTACATATTGATTTAATCAATTTGGAGAATTCTTCCGAGACTTCATTGCTTCTACTCAACTAGCTGGTCTAGCTTGCTAATATCCAATATTTGAGCATCAGTTCAACTACTCTTAAGGTACTTCAGGCCATGTTTATTTTGACTTGTTTCTTTATTCTACTTAAAAAATTCTTCAAAAATATGACTTTTTAAACCGATCCTAATTCGTCTTGATTTCTTAGGTTCTTTCCTTAGTTCCTAACTTATTGATGGCTGAGCTCCCTTCCTTGTGTAACTTGAAGTCACTGAGAGTATATGTTGACTCATGCTTATCCATACCTGATGGAATAGTTGACTTTTTGCTTCGAAAGTCACCCTCAGCAAAGGTCGACATCATAGACTGGTCGAGGTTAGATGTGCATTCAACTTTTTTAAAGAGAGATTTATTGCTATAGTAATTTTATTTCTGCCTCCTTCTCCATGAAAATGTGGTTATTGATTGTTTGTAAAAAATATTGTGTTTGAGATCAATAAATGTTGACGTGAAAAAAGGAATAACAAACTTATTTGTAAATGTTAAAGGGAACACAGAAACTAGAAAGTGTGTGTAGTGGAATTGATATTGCATAGTTCATCTGATTGGTAATTAAAAGATCTTGGCTAGATTGTTTTCCTGCTCATGGAAGACACTAATGATCAGTTAGTTGTGTGGAAGGTGCAATGGAGTGGATTTATAGAATGTACGTGAGGGATAGTTAGGTACTGCCAGGTTTGATATATGAATGTTGATTAATTGTTAACTCCTTTATAAACTGTAATTTGATAAGTTCAGGATTAGTTTCGCCGTTCAAAAGAAGAAGAAATAAAGTCTCACTAATTTCTTGATTCCTATTTCCTTTTTACTGGTGTCTGCTTCTGTTTTCTGTTTGATGTGCAACATTTTCCCTCTAAATTTTTTAAGATTTTGACATAAGAATTGACTTCCTATTTTATTGATTTCATGATGTTGTTCTTGTTTGATAATTTGAAAATGGCCT
The DNA here is from genome assembly GCF_003473485.1 of Medicago truncatula. Lineage (NCBI taxonomy): Eukaryota > Viridiplantae > Streptophyta > Magnoliopsida > Fabales > Fabaceae > Medicago > Medicago truncatula. Next base: position 7,031,646 of record NC_053046.1, read on the forward strand.
GATTGGTTTTGAGTTAATGTAAGGCTTTTAATATGAATTTTGTGGGAAAGTGAATACAAGTTCACATTCTTAATGGGTTACTTTTTCAGTTGAAACGAGAGTCAAGAGCACATGAGAGCAGAAGTTATCCATGTTTGATTTTGCAGTAAAGGCACGGTGGAAGGTACGAAAGCTAGAGGAATCTCTGATATGTTTTGCCAAGAACTTGGAATCAAGAGAGTCCTCAAGCATGATGACCTGTAACAATAACATTTTTTCACAAGAGATATCTTTCTCTAATAGCTAGATAACATGTTTAAGATTTATTTATTTTCCACAGTTTATTTGTTTGTTTCAAGTATTCTACTTTTAAGGGATTTATATATTTTCATTTGATTATTTTCGAGCCATATGTTTGATCCCTCTTTACTTAATTTGGAGAAAATGATGTGATTTGGATTAGATTCTCCAACTATTTGGTTACAAAATCGTGGGCTACATGTTATATCAATCTACAGGTTTTAGTTATCTTAACTCTTGTGTTTCTTGAGATTGTTGTCAATTGAATGCGAAAAAATGATTTAGTGCAATGTCCAACTGTCATTATATTTATCAGGAAATTATTTACCAACATCAAAACACAACACAATCATACAACTACAATCTACTTTGTACAAAAAGAATTACATAGAACAAACAATGTAAAACCGTTTCTCCATTAAGATGTAACACTACCAAGTAGTATCATTTTAAGACATCCTTAGATATGAGATATCTAAAATTGAAGTTATGTGGAATCCATTCTATGCACTTCTTGGATTTTGGAATCTGACATTTCTTAACTCTTTTCCTTAGTGATTCAGGTAGAGGTTCTAGGATCATATCCATGACACCACTAGGACACAAATCCGAGTCTTTTGCGAATGATTCAACAAGCTTCGGTAGAAGTATTTTTTGGTCCTTTCGTACGCCTAAAGTAGCTCGAATGTACTCGTCTTTCGCTACTTCTAGATCTTGAAACACCCTCTTTGGTGTATATGCACGTACCTATCATAGTTCATCAGAATTATAAACAACTCATTAGAGTTAAGCAAAGGAAAATGATAATGAAGAAATTCCTAGTATCTTTGTTATGGACTACGACACTTAAATCCGGTTACAAAAATAAGCTGATGTCGCAAAATTTGTGGATTTTAATAAGATGTTAATGTAAAACTGATATATACCAACGGTGCGGATCCTTATAATCTAAAAATGAGTGTGTTAGAAATGTAATGTGTAAAAATGGGAATTAGGAGAGTACCGCTGGATCAGAATGGTTTCCTGAACATAGAGCAAAGTGTGAAAGTGGCTCAAGATGTTCCAATGCATATGCTTGTCGTCCATCTCCTGTTTTGAATTTTGTCTTTGAAGAAAAAAACAACCGTAGCCACTACAAAAGGAGGCAAGTTTGAACATGTTCCTATGTCAGTCACACTACATTATAGGATTTAATTTATAGTAAAAATTTGCATGTTGAGGATCATTTTTCTTTATAACTTTTTTTTAGTATATGGAAGTGGTTTGGATCATAGGGTTCACCTGTCCAGGGCGAGACATTCGACACCTAAGTATAGTATTTTGTATTGTGTCTGCACTAACTGTATAACCTCCAACTTTATATGCAGCCTGCAAAGACCAAACAAACAAATACATCATATACTTAAGACTTAACAGTTTCATCTTTAAATGGCATAAAATATTAGTCCTTAGTTTTTACCTTCAAAAGAAGAAATACTCTTTTCATATTGTTTTGTGGAATGCCATAAGCCAAAAATGCCTATCAGAAGCCAAAGAACAGATTATAAGTTTAACTTATAATCAAACTAGATAAATGCATTGGAAAATTATTATAGGGAAGCATTTTATTAGACAAGATAGCAATATTACATGCATCACCAATGCATTGTGTATGTTGATCCAGAAAGCTAGCTTCTCCTCATGCTCCAACTTTCCCGGATCTACTTCTTCTAATCGAGAAATAAGTGACCTTAAACAACAAAAAGGACATGTTTAATAATACTTAGCTATGTGCTTATAACATAAGATCTTTATTATCTTAATCACATGAATATAAGAGACTCACTTGTAATTTTGAAGCAACTTTTTTGTATCACCTGATTTCTGATTCTCTTTATAAATCCATGATATTTCAACCATGGTGCTGTATGGTCCACTAAACTCCTTGAGTCCTTCAACATGGAAAGGATTGTCTAAACTTACATCAAAAGAGGAGTTATTATTCTTGAACCTTGGACTCCACATATCACCTTGATCTCCAATAGAAAAGCCGCTCGCTGAGGACAATGACGAACTGGGAGATGAAAGGCCAGGATGTATCATAGGAGGGTCTGCAAGCTTGCAATATATAGCTGATATGCATTTTACCATATCCTCAGAAAGTTTATTTGGTTCCACCGGAACATGATCAGATATTCGCGTACCGAGATGTTCAGCCAGACTGATTATATTTGATGAGTTTTCGATATACTGCACAAAATCAACTCATGCTCAAAATAAACTCTTCACGATAACTTATGAAAACAATTTATATTGTATATGAAAAAAGTTTTATTGTATTTTATCTGTTGTTAGAAAAATAACTAACACATAAGCACTTAATTAAGTTGTTTATCCAAATAGAGCCTTAGGTTGATAACATGGTTGCAAAGAAAAAGGGATGACATCATGAGTTCACTAATGATATCATGATCTCGTTAATTTCACAAAGAAGTTTATTGGCTTCCTTCGACATGCTTAATTAACAAGTGATCTCATCAATTTCACAATGAATTGCATGGCCTATTGTCAAGTTTATAAAAGAGAGAAGCGGGAGTTTCAAAGTTCAATCTATCAAAAGTATTTTATGATTACTAAACTGCATTAACCAGGTTAAATGATTTTCCATGAGACTAGATTACCTCCATCATGGACAATGGCTGCGAATGACAAGTGCGCAGAGATTTCGTTAAAGATTCTTCTGGAAGAGATGCTCTTGTAAATGTTGTACACTGTGATAATGACGAATGACAACGATAAACACGAGAATCTAAGTCATTTTCTTTCCTCAAACTCTGATGTTCATATCTACTATGTTCATTTTGCAAAGTCTCGAGCTCATCATGGTCGTTATATTGTAGCGTAGAACATTCAGTTTTGGTTAAGACCTCAGGCATAGAAGGTTTGACAAATGGTGCTTCAGGTGTTGTCGGAGAATGTTTTACAGTTTCCTCCTTGGTAGATGGAGATGCCGAAGATAATTTTTTATCGAAAGCTTTTCTGTACAAGGAGAGAAGATGTTGTTCTAAATACACAACCTCCAACTCTAACACTGCAATTTCCTTAATCAGTTCTGTGGCTGGCTGCATAACAAAAAATAACAAACAAAAATTAAAACATGAGAAACAAAGCCTAATTAAAACAATATTGTAACTCTCTAGTTCCGAAGTATATTGAACTTGTTGCTACCTTAGGCATCATCTTTTCATTTGAATGGACTAGTGATGAAGATCTGTTTCCAAGTGCCTTTTCTAAAGTGGATCTAACCTCAAACTGGTCCTGTAATCTTCTCTCTAGTTGTAGAATCTGTCACAAGGTAATTATTTTTCTTCAAAAAATAGGCATAAAGCAACTAGGCCAAGAAGAAGCATGATTAAAATAGCATGGCAAAAAGTCACACTGAGGGGATGCACAAAGTCATTAGAAATTGATGAATGCAATGCACCAAAAAGAAAAGGACAAACAAAAGAGCATGATTAAATGGTCCAAATGTCAATAAGTATTATATGACTGCAGGAAAACATGCACCAAACCAATTATGATGAGGTTCTGGTATTCTACCTCTTGCTTCATAGTACTATGGACTTCACCTTTAGGGCTTTGTTTATTCCTTGATTTAGCACATTCAGTGACGTAGCCCATATCCTAAAACCAATTCAAACAAAGACTTGAGGCAAATTAAAATTGTTGTGTGTGGGGGACTATAAGGAATGATTACCAATATGGACCATTAATGTCCCAACATTATGGTTGGGACTAATAACATCAATCATATACCTTTGAGAAAGGTAACAAGGAAAAAGGTCAACTATCTGTTCATCCATTTCATAACAAACTTTTGAAAATATAGTTCTTGAATTTTTGGCTCCCCGTGGCACTCATGATACATAATTGACTCAATATGCCAAAATATGAACCATGACACCAACAGAAATACACGACACTGATAAGTCAACTCCGGTAATAATTTGAGAAAATAGAAGCAATTGAATATGATCACATGTCGGCACCGACACGTGTCAGACAGTGGCCATGCTTTCGATCTGAAGTGTTGGTGCTTCAATTGAATGCATTTATTCAATTTTAAGATGATATAACAAACAGAAAGAAAGAAAGAAGTGATGATTATACCATCTTCACTCTATCAAAGGCCTCAACATGATTATCTGGATTATCCCCTTCAACTCTTTTCTTATTATCAGGAAGACTGCCACATAGAAAGAGCAAACCCAGAAAAAATAAAATAAGTTTGTCTTTTTCTGAAATTGTTTTCAATATTAAGATGCTTAAAACTTAGCTAGTTGCAGCATAATGAACACCAAAAAGGACCTCAATTCAAGGAACATGAGAAAGAAGAAAACCTGTTTGAACGGTTGTGCCTTGGAGTAAATCTAAGTCCTAACATTTTATTTTCTCTACTCTTTTCAAGTCCCATACCTGAAAGCCACAAAAACCATAGCTATTCACATACAATTCACAAAACAACAATTATAACAAAGTTACAAAAGATTGACCATCCTACCTAAAAACTTCACAGTAGACAGAACTCAAATGATTAACACTTAAGAGAAATGAGCTAAAAAAAAAGCTTCCAAGAGTCTAAATATTTCACAAGTCACTTTGCATTTCAGAAAAGCAGAATTTCCTTCCTGGAACTATCCTCAAAGTGATCATGTGCTGCTACTGCATAATGTCAAAATCACATGAGCAAGAATGTGAAGAAAAGACTAGTAACTCTTTTGACCAAATGAGCCTTCTCTTTGAAGACTCTCCCTCAAGTTTAGTGTTCTTCTTTTGCTATGGCCTTTGTAAAGGATGAACTTTTTGCATTTTGCATGAAAAGGAGTTATTGGAGAATGCCTTTAAGGCTTTAACACAAGAACAAAGTCTTTATAGAATAATAACTTTGACAAATGTGAACTAAGGGAAAATGTCAAAACATAAATATAAAAAAGTGAAGTCACACTCTAAAGTCTATAAAAGAAGAAAATAAATAATTGCAAGTCTCTTAATTGCTAAGTAGAAAAATGTACCTATAAATGAATAGCTACAAATTTATTTTCAACATTCTCTTCTCTCGTTGGGAAGCAAGTGGGAGTTGGTGACATTTCGTCCACCCTTTTGTCTCATTTTACATCTACCATTTTGTTATGTATATTATTATACTTAGAAATTAAGCCATTAGATTTGACAAAAAACAATGAGGAGAAAAAATAATGGGACAATAATTGAATAGTTATTTATTCTTAGCTCAAAAGATACATTGTGGTCCATTGTATAGTAAGTTATATAATAACATGGTACCATTTCATTTTAATGTATATTTAAGCAATCTGTATTGTGTTAGAGAAGCCTAAGTAAAAATAAAAAAAATGGTGTGGTACTAAATATTTACATTCAATCTATATGGTTGAACATTTTTGTTTAATTCATTGATTTTGTATTTATTTTTATGTGGTTTTCACTTTTTAGACTTTGTGTTAGGCTAAAGTTTTATGTGGTTACCAAAAAAAAAAAAAGAGTAAAGTTTAGTGTAAAAACCAACAATAATGAGAAAACAGGTGACTATGTAACAAAATGCTGGATAGCAAGAAAGAAAAGCAAGGATTTACCTAAAAAGTGATGAAAGTTAAGCAGAAAAGGGCATTGGATACTTGAAAGGAATAGAGGTTTTGTGGGGTTCTCTTTGTCAAAATGGCTTTTATTTAAAGGGAGATACCTATATTGTCCTTGAGTATCAAAGAAACTAACGTTTGTCACAGAATCCACAAATATAAATAAATATAGTAATGTGGAGTCACCTTTTTGGTTCCAAAACCAATACAACAAAAGAAAAGGATGGAAGTGCGGTAGTTCTCTCTTATTGTCCTCATACAATACAACCTTGCTCATAAATAAAGTTTCTTTTTTGCTGCTTGCACACTTGTGTTAAAGAAAAAGGTAAAAAAAAGTGCAAGAGTGGAGCTTAAAATTAGGACTCATTAAAAGATAAAGAACATTAACCATGGTTAGTAAGAAATTATTTTTATATTTTACAAAAATTTCAACTTGGACTACGTATTAGATTTAGAAATTTTTGTTGTACCAGTTAGATTTAGAAATTTTCATATTATAGGTACCAAATTTTCACCGTCGATTAACGGTGACTATCTCTGACAATAAATAACATATATGGAGCATATAAGATAGTTTCTCCGTCTCACAACTAGATTTTTTGTATATACATGAGTTGAGATCGAACTCCAAATCCTTATTAAATATTGGGATGCAACATATTTTTTTTTGTATAACTTGTATGGAAAATGAATTATAACATCTGAAATTTATTTTTTTACTCTTCTTTTTTTCAAATATTAAGACAAATTTGACAAAAGTTTTGTAAAGTTAGTCTCTCTATGAACAATAAAAACAAAATGCAGGGTTCTTATTTGGACTCATCTTATATTTTAACCTTCAATGCAGAATTCAAATATATATCTGCTCCCAACAAATAAACTAATGAAACTTCTATTTTATCTTATTATATCAAAATTGCATATAAGTCAGAAGAACCATTTTCAATGCTAAAAAATAGCACTATAAAACAAGAGACAGATCAATGTATAATTTATGGATTCAGTTAAATTGAATTGAAGATTCAATTTTTCAAATGAATCTGACAGACATGCTTCCTTGATCCATGTAATCATCGAAAAAACATATTGCAAAACTCTTTAATTAAGAAATAGGATTACAAGAGTACAAAAAACTGTGGCATCCCAATAATTAATAAGGATCAAAATTCACATAGTTCTAGAGAACTGAGATTCTCCTAAAAAAAAAACCAATCAAATCCACTTATCACCACTAGACTAGCTCACTGAAAGTCTGAAATGGTAAAATATTTGTTTTGCCTAAACATTTTCAATTGAACGCTATAGTGTGTATAGAGTACACCTTGATTTGTAATGTAATGGATAAGGCCTGAAATTGTGTTTACAAGTGGCGGATGGCCATCGCCTTACAAGTGATTTTTGTACGGGTTGAATTATGTAGAGTCCAAATTCTTAAATAGTACAAGAGCTTATCCCCATTGAACCATCCACAATCAGACCACTCTCATGCATGCTCCAAGCAGTGACGGATCCAAAAAAATTGATAAGTAGGGGTCAAAGTTATATCATAAAAATTTATATAAAATTATATAAGTTATATTTGTAATTGCTCTAAACTGTTGATTTCTTAAAACATTTTTTCATTTCTAGTAGAGTATAAAAAATATAACCTTAATTAATTATTTTTTCAACCACCAACGTCAATCATTGATCCTTTTTCAACAAATATTAGAATAGTTTAGAACAAAATAGTAGTTTTATGGTCTTGCTAATGATATGTGAAGGTGAAAAACACAAGAGGGGGGGGGGGGGGGGGGGGGGGGGGGGTTGAATTGTGTTTTCTTTTTCTCTTAAAAAATACTTCTTCTGATAAAACTTCAGAAGCAGTTTGATTGCTTCTGATGAAATGATCAGAGTCAGATTGCAGCGGAAAAGAACAGAGCAGAGAAAAGAAAGACAAAGACACAAGCAGTTATCCTGGTTCCTTCCACAACACGGAAGTAGTCCAGTCCCCCTTGCACTTCCAAGGAGATTTCACTATAATCACAAAGATTACAAATGCTCAATACTATCTAAGTATGAGACTTCACAAAAATGCTCAAGCACACACGCAAGAGTCTTCCAATGCTCAAGCACTAAGCAAGAGACTTCTAATCAAACAAAAATACAGAGAATTGAGTTTGAGTTGAACACTTGATATACAATCAGTGGTGTTCACAATACAATACAGTAAAGACTCTAGACTTTGAATTTCTAAGATATATCAAATCAGTGCAGAAATTCAGTGTGCTTTGTAGAATCAAATTGACAGAGTTTTGGCGCTTTTGAACTTATGTATCTCTATCTTCAATCTTCAAGTCTTCACACCTTTATATAGAGGCGTGAAAGAGACGTTGAGATAATCAGCACGTCTAAAGAGTCGTTTGAAATCCTTTGATTATCCACCAGTGATCCTTTGCCTGATTTGGGTGTAGTCCTTTGAAGAATAAGCTTCAAATTCATTCCCATCTTGAACGTACAAATTCTGCAGGCATGGCTGTTGTTTTGTCTTGTAGCGTAGACAGAAAAAACAGAGTAGTGGAGGTAGTGGTTGTACACTTGTACTTTGTCAACTCTATTAACGAGAGACAAGTGCTCAGTGCTATCCATATATCCGTTGATACCTCCCTCTCAATTCTTCGTTCTTCTTGGATAAGACTGAATTGAGAATCAGCTACTTTGAATCTTCAATTTGATTAAAGGATCAAACGTAGCTTCTGGTGAAGATATTGCTTCTGATGAAAACTTTTGCTTCTGATGACCTTCTGCTTCTGATGACGTCATCACTTCAGAAGCACTTCAGCTTCAGGAGCAGTTTTCTTCAGATGCTCAGAATTTCTTTTTCTTTCCATTGTTCTTCCAAGACCTATTGAAATAACTTGAGTAGCCTTTGGTCCTGTACACTTGAACAATTATTAGTAATAACCAATTGACAATTTTTAATACCTTGTTATCATCAAAACTTAATAAGGTTCATTGTGAAACACATTTTGTTCCAACAATATGTTCTAAGATAATTGGTTAAAAATTTCCTAAAAATAAATATTATTGTAAAAATAAGTGGTATTTTTATCGATATAATAATTATAACAATTTTTTATAAAAAAATTACTTTTGATTTCTTAACTAGTGCTCTTAGAACACTCATTAAAATCTTTTTTAATTTTGTAATTTTTTGTAGTGTTATGAATGGACTATATGAAAATAATAATACTTATCTAATTTAGGATTAAAAATACAATAAACAAGTGGAGGCAAGTGGGGTCGGTTGACCCCATTGCCCCCACACTACATCCGTCCCTGGCTCCAGGTGTCCAGTTATAGGCGTGAGGGGGTGTCCAATATCCATTGGACTATCCGTTATTAAGCAACTCAGATCATGCTTTAGATGAGATATTTGTTTGTAAGTGGATGACAATTGTTACATTATAAACCAACATTGTAAGATTTGAATTAGCTTCAATTCAAATTCTAAGAGAGTGCGCAAACAATGCCAACATAGGATTTGAAATAACAAACAAGCCCGCAAATATGTTTAAATTAAATCAAGATAGATAATTGCTTATATATTTTAACAGACAAGACACGGTTAGTCAAAAAAACAAACAAGACACAGTTATTTTGGCTGAATTGATCAAAGAAGACAAATTAGAAGTTATTTCATATATGCAGAAATTCAAAATAAGCTTCTAGGGCTTACAAACTAGCGTGAAGTTGTACTTTCAATATGTGATATTTTTGTCGTTGTTTATATTTAACTGGTGTGTGTTTGTTGTCACATGAGAACCAAAATAATTTTATATGAACACTGCGACAGAAAACAAATTAAAGTAACACAAGCTAGTGGAACAATGACAGTCGTTGTTTTTGTATTTACTATTTAGTCTCTTGTTCTTGGCAAGTTTTTTCACTTTGAAACCATATTCTAACTTGCTATTAGAGAAATGAAGTTGAAAAATGAAAAATTAATTATCTAGCGCATGAAGTACGGACACAAACACGAACATAAGATACATACACCGACATCGATATTAGTTAAGAAAAATAATATAATTTAACGTAAATACGTGTATTAGTGTCAATACTGACGCTTGTTGGACATCTGACACGTTTTTGATAATAAATATAGATGCTCCGACATAAAAGTGACTTTTAAAACAAAGTGTGAATGTGTTGGGCAAATTATGAGACCAATATAGTGAAGTGGCAAAATCACAGATGTGGTTTTGTTTCCAAAATTTGAATCATAGTTTGAATGTTGTTACATTGCATTGCACTGCCTATGTCCACAAGTGGTGTCAATTAGTTAAACGTGTGGGAGAAAGGAGATAGAGACAGTGTGTAATAATATGAAGACACACATTGGTATTGGGTTTGGGAAGGTGTTAGTATAATCCCTATTCCCTCCCTCCCCTACCGTGGGACAGAAAAAGTAAACTTTCCAAAGAGGGTTTGGACAAGTTAGTCAATGCCAATCATATATAGCCATCAAAAGGCATCTCACTCTCTTCCTTGGTCTGTCCCTACTTCTCTAAGATCCATACATAAGGTATTGGTTTGTTATGCCTCTCCTCAAGAGTCCCCTAAATAATAATAGCTTCCCTTCCTCTCATTATCACTGTAATTTTATTTCACATAAACTAAATAGTTTAATTTTAATTTGTATGTTTTCACTTTTATTTTATTTCGCATAAATTAAATAGTATATATATTGTCAATGTAATACATTTTACACCAAAAGTAACTATAATTAAAGCTAAACATTTTTAATAATTTAGTGTGAAAATCATTTACATCAATAGTATATATAAATTAGTCATCTATCGTAAGGGGCTGTCCCCATTTCATCTGGTAAAAGATTATATAACTCGATTAACAAGAGCGTCAAGTAGTTTCTCAAACAAGTTGATTGGTTTGGACAATGCGTAAAATATGTAAGGTTCAGATTCAAACTCCGACAAAAAAAAAAAAAAAAAAAAAAAACAAGTTGGGCGCCAAGCCAACTAGTTTATTAAACTTTATAAAATTAAAGCTTTCAGTTTAGAAAATGCATGAATACTAAACACTAATCTTACTTTTGCGGAATGCCAACTAGTTTATTTAAGGAAACTGCTCCAAGTTGGAGTTGGTAGATAAATGAATTTCCAGGCACATGTTAGCAACAAATTGGTTGATGCATGGATAATTTGACAAAAGCGACTGTCTGACATATGGGTAGATCCACAGGCTTTGAGCCTGAGCCCACTAAGGAAAATGGCGCCCAACATCATCCAACAGGAACCACTGCATTTGTAACTGAATGAGTGTGTATGTTTGGTTCTATGTCTGACGAGGGAATTGATTTTGAGTGATTTTATTGTGGAAAATTAATTCTGATTAAAATTGAGTTAAAAGTAAAATGATTTGTGTTTAGAAAAATTTATGTAAAAGTGAATTCAATTGTAGATTTGTATGTAGGGTTGGGAATATGCTAGGTCAGGTCAGGCTTTGATAGGTCTGAGTCTGGCCTACGAAAAAATTTGCAGGCCTGAGCCTGGCCTATGGCCTTTCATAGGCCTATTTTTTTGGTCTGGTCTGGCCTGAAAGCCTATTTACAGGCCTACTTACTATTAAAGTCACTAAACATTCCATTTTATCTACTTTTAAATAGGCTTAATAGGCCTCAAAGCCTATTTCAGTGTAAGACTTGTCTATCACTATATAAGGCCTTAAAAGCCTATTTCACTATAAAGCTTTAAAGCCTATTTAAAAAGTCCACTATGAAGCCTAACATGCATAAACAGGTCAGCCTACTAGGCTTCATAGGCTTTTTTGATAGCCTAAGTCTGGCCTATTTACTTAAATATGCTTTTTAAAAAGCCTAATCCTAACCTTTTTAATAAACAGGTCAGGTCAGGCCAGACCATAGACCCCTGTAGGCCGGCCTGGCCTATTCCCAACCCTATTTGTATGTAAAAATCATGTCTAAAAGTAAAAGTTACAAATTTTAACTTCAAACTTGAATCAATTCTTAAGACAAAATCAATTCTATTTGAGAACAACCAAACATCACAACCAATTTTAAGCTTTCAAATTCAATTATGGGTCCTCTAAAAGTGAAACCAAACATACATGAGTTTGTTTTTTTAAGTCATATACATTATTTTTTAGGATAATGGCTTGTTTGCGTTGAAAAAAATTGATTTTGATAAAAAGCGGATTAAATTTAAATTGATTTATGTTTGCATACATTTGTTTAAAAGTCAGTTGAATAATAAATTTGAGCGTTAAGTAAATCAATTCTATAATAGCCGGCCCTAGTTTTCTAGTGAGAGAAACTCAAACTTCTCTCTAAACTTTCTTTCTCCTTCATTCATCAAGGTGGGGTGGTTTTAGGTCATTTTTTGACCTAAAATCACTCATCTACATCTTTTTTCCTCTTTTCTTTCAATCTAAATAAGTGGTTTTCACATATATCAATTTTTTTCTTTTGTGATTTCGTCGTCTGATTGCGGCGTGGTGTTAGTGGTCGTCTTGTGCGGCGTTTGATTTCGCGTCTTGTCATGGTGTTCGTTTAGTTCATGTTAAAAGATCGACATAAGTCAATTACAAATTGAATCTATGATTTGGGCGTCAACGTTGCAGATCCGAAAGCATGGGTATTTCGAGGACTTAGATTTTATCATATTGTTTGTAGGAATTTTGCTGTTGTATGCTATTAAATTGGTTGTTTGAGTTTGTTTGCAGATTCACCTTTGAGTTTTCACCTTGTTTTGGGATGAAAAAATGAGTATTTCACCAATTCAGATTTTATAATCCGAAAACCACAAAAAAAATAGGGCGTGTTTCTTACTTTTTTCAGATTATAGAATTCGAGCACCCCGAAAACACCCTTATTTAGAGAACAACAATTCATACTGTACAATATGAATTGTACCAGCTCAAATTTTGAGCTTGTCTATAACATGGATAACCAGTTCAAGAACCATATAATCTTCCTAACTCTTATCCTTCTATATTAGGTCATTGTTGGTTGTTCACAGTTAAAAATCTGATTTTCGGGCTATTTGATTAGATTTCTTCGAAACTTTTCTTTAAAATTAGGGGAAAAAAATAAAAGATTAAGACTCCCATTGTAGGGATTATGCCCCTTGAATTTGCATTAATTTTCTTTATTTTGAGAATTTTTTGGTTGTATTTTTATAAAAAAAATTATGTTATGTGACATGTTTTTATCAATTTTTACTTTGTTTTTGTCCTTTTTAAAAGTAAAATTTGCAACTGTTGAAATGAGAGAGATTCTGATCGTTGCTTATATGTAAGCATACTTCAAATTATATAATTCAAACCCATCCAAACTATGTTCGAATTATATAATCTAAAATCTCATGGACATTTTTGTAAAAAAATAGAGCGCGTGAGAAGATAATAGGATGAGAAAAGTAATAATCATACTTTTTAATCTCTTTGTTGTATTTCTCCCGTGCTGTATTTCAACCTAAGAATCTCTCGAAATCCCCCAAAATTCGAAACCCATCGTATTGTATTATATTTTGTCTAAACTAGCTTGAATCCATCACATTTTAAAGGTTTCTAACTACTAGATTTAAAGTTTTCTAACTATTACACAAGATAGTACATATTTGCTCAAATATTGTGTTTTGATTTGCATTTTTTTCCTATCAGACTTATTTGATTCATATTTCAAATTTGAAATTTATTCTTTGACGTTCTGGATTCTAAAATCTGAAATATGTGTGAGAATTAGGGAAAAATTGATTTTTGTATGCCTTTTATCAATGTTTTTGCTACGGACATACACATTTATCACATTATGGAGAACATGGAGTAGATGATTACCTCTGTTATACAGGAGCTTCAGCTACAGTGCAAAGCTAGGAGAGGCAAACCAGATGCACCACGACTAGAGCTTGTGCATGAGCCACAACTAGAACCAACTTGAAGTGCATCGAGCAAAGATAGATTAGGAGGAGGATACACTGCCAAAACAACTAACGGAGTCATCTCTCAGTGTCCCATACGATTTGTCATTGTATGCGAACTATGTGGCCAGACACATAACAGAGGTAGATGTGTGATACTTTCGCCTTATTAACTTCAATTGATTTTCTTATTTTATATTAAATTTTTACTTAATCTCTTTGTTTTCTTGGTTCCTTGTCGCACCAAAATATGTCAACAACGGAAAAGATATATTGGCTAAATATTTCAGAGAAGAGGGGATTCACATACGCCATTGGAGTCGGTGGATAAGAATTCGTAAAAAAAAAAAAAAAATCTTCAATTTGTGTCCTTCTAAATATCATGTTTTCAATATTAGCCATTTTTTTATACAAAATTTCATGTTTCGTATTTCAAATCACTTTTTTTTATGACATGTCATTGATAAGACCATAAAATATCATTACATTGATAATGTTATTTATTTAATCATTTAGACACACGTGAGTTATCAAACCAACAATTTTTCAAAGACTATGACAAATACTACAAACAAAACATTTGGACCCAAAGAACATCGGAAAGAGAGTGTAACAAAGTATTAGCAAATATTACTGAGTGGGAGACTTGGTCACCAAGGACAGAGGAGGGCATGCGATTTATAAGATAGTACCAAGGTGAAAAGTCTGAGTGGATTCAACACGTAAACTCGTTGAATTTATTTCATATTCAAATAATATAAAAATTATGTATACATGACATATATACTTATATAACACATTCTTCAATAATCGAAAGTCCAAACTTTCAACTTAATTATAAAGCAAAAATATACCAAATCATCACAATAAAGTTTCACGCTCATAAACTTAAATCAAACTATGTAAGCCATCCACCAAATTAAAAAAATACATAACTTCTAAAAAAATTAAATTAAGGGTAAATTTGGGCCAACTGGTACAAATCCACAATAATTTAAGGTAAATTCACGATTTCACGCATGTTAAGGCAGTCTCAAGTACAAAATTATTGAAATTCGAATCTATTGGAGAGTTGATTCGTTTCTAGCACCTAAAATATGTAAATTTATACGTATTTACGCATTAAAACACAATTTTCGTAAGTAGCTTGAAAAGCCTTGGGAGAACCGTTGGTTTGGATAGTGCTAGATAGAGAAAATCTAAGGACGTGGAGGGTGACTATGGAGTTTCCAACATCGAACAATAGTTTATCCTAAACGGTGACAATAGTTGCATTTGGGACGAGACTTTGATGTGGATGGTCGTCCATGAGAATAAAAAACAACCATAAATTGTAAACAAAGGGTCACAAAAAACGACGTTGAAACTGTCAGAGAGAAAATGTGTCCAAACTCGAGAAATAAAGCGTTGTTTGCAACATAATATGTATAACTATAGCCCAAAACCAAAGAGTGGGTCATAATATGGAACTAGTGGAGTGAGTCTAATCAAAGAGAAATAAACAATGTTCTTCCTTAACAAATAAGTCGAAATTGAGTGTTGGGATGATTTAGGCTACAAGAGAAGGGAAAAAAGTATTTGGAACAAGGTTTGTTAAAAGAATTCTCACGAAGAATAGTTGGTCCACTAAATTATCAATAATTTAGGATTGTCTCTGAATATACTCAAGATGCCACATTGAATAAGAGAAAAAACAACGAACATATGATAAAACTGTGTGTTTAAACGACACAATATACTTTTTTCCCCTTCTAATCAAACAACATATATTCTATATATAAACTTAAAAACATTAAATAAGATAATCAATCCATATTTTCAAGATATGATATCCCTATGTTAAAAAATAAAATAGATATTCCTATTTATAAAGATAGTAACCATTTGCTAATCTTGTTTTAACTATTTAACAAAAAAAAAAGTACCACCTTTAAGAAAAGCAAAAAAAAAAAAAGGTATTTACTATGGTAGTATTGACCTGGGAGTATGAGCATTCTCAAGGTTTCAAGTTAGATTATATTAATTTATCAAAAAAAAAAGAAAATTAGATCATATTAAGAAAATTACATTATCTTATTTTAAAAAATGATTTTTTTTTTTCACTTTCCCCTAAACAAGTCATAAAGCAAATCCGAAAAAAAAGTCATAGAAGTTTTTTTTTCCCTTCCCAAAGACAAAAGGCATTTAATATTAATTTATTTTGTGTTTGATTTCCTTTTTCTCTCTAGAGGAGGTGAATGAATGGAAGTTTAAAAGTAGACGGCAATTGCAGAATACATCATATAAATCTAATTTTTTAGGTGTCAACTAGACGTCATCCTCTTCAATTGATAATTTGGGGGTTAAGAAAAAAATTAACATATACGATTATCGACCACTATTATAAACAATATTTTTTTTTAGATTTATTGAAAAACTGACGTATCTGATCGTTATAAACCAAAAACGTCAGTTATACAACAAATTTAAAAATAATTTTTTGTTTATAATAGAGGTGGAATGAAGTAAATATTTAACTTTTTTGTTGGAGAAGTAAATGCGTAACTAAGTGCAAATGATTCACTCAAAACACATAAAACTCGTTGTGCTTCTAATTATAACCCTGGAACATTTTTGTGTTCTCTAACAAAACTCAGCAAGTCCAAAAACACATGAAAATTTAGTTACACACATTAGAATGTGCAAGTGTAAGTGATGTACAGCCGTGCAAGTGGGGTCCACTTACCCATGACTAAATCATCAAATACGTCGTCGTTTGGTTTCCCATGACCATCGTTACAAACAAAGTGTCTTCCCCATTCAACCCAAACAAAATTCCCAAATTACCTCTCCTTCCATAGCTACTACAATACCAAATCCAACCCATCTTTAAAATTATATTTATCTTTTTCTTAATATTATTTCACATTTTATGGCAACACTTAAAATCATACTAGTATAAGAATAATCAAATCAAGGAAAAAAACTTTTTCTTTTTATCTTAAATCTTACCAAACAAAAAAAAAGTCAAGTCTATAAGACGGAAAAGAGACGTGACGAACACGGATCCTCTCTTGCCCTTTTCGTCATGCCGTCCAATATGTTTTGATCTTAACCATTTGTCTGTGTTACGATATATATGGTCAAAGGTGTTTGAACAATCGAAAGGATCCAGATCCGAGTCCGAGACATGACCTATACATTAATAATATCCAAAGTTTAGTATCAAAAAACATACTTTACCAATTGCTGTTTTTCGCAAGCTGCAGAATACTGAAAAACTCTCTCTACCCCAAACTCAACAAGAGTAGTCACAGACCCACCTACAATTTAGGACCCATCTCTTTTTTTGGTCTTGGTATAACCCCACTTCATCTTACACCTCTCAAATTTCATTTCTTTTTTCATGATTCCAAATTATCCTCAATCACCTCTATTCATCCACCCTCTTTTATTTAAGTAAATTTTACCCAAAAACCAAACATGTCCCAGAAGAACCCAAACCATTATTTATTTATTTTATCAAAAAAATAAATAATATTTTTCCTTGTGTATATGAAATTCATTCAATTTGGGCACGGGACCTGACCCAATAATAACCTCTTTCCTCTCAATGCCTAAAACCTAGAGCCGCACTTGGTATTATACATCATATACATACACATCTACATCTTCTCCTCAAAAAATAAATCTATATACTTTCTTTTCTACATCTAAACCAGTGAGGCATCATCGATCGATTATTAGAGAAAAACGATACAAAACAAAACAAAACAAATTTGTTCACATAAATAAAAACCAATTTCATACCCCACCCCACCCACCACCCCTCCATCATAAACTTCCACATCTCATATTTTAAGGTACATTTTGCAGTTTGCACTACCCTAATTTCTAGTCTTTTTTTTTCCCTTAGCCAAATCTATTATATTTTATATTTTATTTGTCACACATATATAATTTTGCAGTCAATTTGGTTATGGTCTTTGACCTAGAAACACATATAAATTGGGTACTTTATGTTTATTATATATAAACAGAAAAAATAAAATTTTCTCATTAGGTGACAGAAAAAGACGTACTAGTAATGGAAGGAGGTAAGATCTTACCCCTTTACATCTTTTAAGTGTCGAGGTTATATATTTCATGCACTTTTTTTATTTAATTTTAATTATATATGGTTCTGCAGCAAATTTTTATTACATGCAATTACATTACATGTTTATAATGTTATATACCATGATTTTGGTTAGGGTTTATCTTAATTTTACTAGCTAATGTACAATTATGCAGGGATTTAACCAGTTTATGCAATTGGGTATTTGTGATTAAGGGTTTTGGGTTTCAATGTAATAATTGTTTAACATTTTGACTCTAATTGGATTTGCATGTTATGTATTCTTGCTGTGTTGGATTTATATCTTCTGGGTACTTTGATCATTTGATAATTTGATTTATATACCATAATAACTGGGTGAATAAATTTAAAAAAAAAATGTTTTTTTTTTTTTTTTTTTGGGTTTTGATTGGTTGTACTTTGAAAGTACGAACATAACATGTCCAACGTGTGAGAGTTGTTAGATACATTTGATTTTGATGCAGTTTAACAATTGTTAGCTTTCTGTTTTCATTGGCAACACAAAATCACAATCTTTACTGTTTCTGTTTGGTTGGATTTTTTGTTTTGTTTATTGAAGAACTTATTTTTTACACAAAAAAAATTATTGGATTTTTTGGGCTTAGAGGTTGATTATTTCCTTAAACTTTAAAATTTAAAGATTAATTTTTTAATGCTATTATTTTTTAAATTTTCTTCACTCTTTGTTGCATTAATAAACTAGTGAATGCGGTGGATATTGCTAGGCGGGATACCTTCATCCGGGTTCGAACCTGGGCCTAACAGTTGTGTGTATGAGATTCTAGTGCTTGCCACTTCGTCTGCGGACAAAAAAAAACTAGCGAATTTAACTAAACGTAGTTACTAACAGATCGTGTTTATATTTGCAGTGTGTGTATTTATTGAAAATTTCCATAAACAAATATGTTTTGGACTGAATTAAATTTGCTGTGAATTTATTCTTTTCAAAATTGATGAAAAGATACCGATTTTTTCTTTTAAAATGGTGTTTAATTACTAAAGCTTCTTAGCTATTAAATGATTTCTCTCCCATTTGGGAATTAATCAAGAAAATATTGAGTACTTTGTTAATTCTCATTGGACTGACTGAAGCAGGGTTTATGTCAACAAATAAGTAGCCAAATGCACGGGTTCGAACCCGCAATTCTCCACTTCTTTGCACTTAGTGTGTCTGTATTTCGCCGCTAGGCTCACAATATCGATAAAAAGTTATCAAGTTTCTCCCCCTGCATGCGCTCAGAACACAATAAATAAATAACAGAATACCTTAAACATGAATCATATCATATCGTAATTTATAGAGATTATTTTGTACTATCTTGCATATGGTTCTGTTTATTCATTTTAACCAATTCAGACTTTTTTATTCCTCTTTTATGAACTCATAATTCCTTTCATTATCATATGCAGTCATTTAAACTTTTGCTAAACAAGTATTGTCATTGATAAATAAACTAATTTAATTGTATTTATTAGTTAGTAGTAACTGTGTGAAGATTTTGCTGTAAAAGAAAACTATGAAGGGTTTTGTACCAAGAAACCGTAATGAAGCTTCGACAAACATTTTAAATAATCTAGCATGAAATGGAATTGAATAAATCTTGAATAAAATAAAATGTGCCTATTAAACACTGGTTTTTGGATTGGTTCTGTTCTGCTTCATATTTCAACATAAATGAGTTTTCCATTAAATATTTCACCTATTGAATGCTATATCTAGATGGTTGATTTCCCTTGTAGATGTTTATCCAGGGACATTTGGAAATGCCTTATTTCCCTTGCTACCGTATCTAACGGTGATCTATACAGTATATAATATGTAATGTATGATGAACAGAAAGTTCAATTCTCTAGTGCACTATTGGTTCGTCCAAATTTGACTCCCCTTCAAAAGTCAAAAGTCAAAACTAAGTTCGAAGTAGAAAGTTTATTTGAACTTTGATAGAGCTATCATATTTGTGTTCCTCAACAGATAGAACTAACAGCAATATAATTTTTCTCTAGTATTTTTAAGTTGAATGTGAATCCTGGTGTAATGGTAAGGTTACTATCTTGTGAACACTAGGTTCTACTTGTAGAAACAACCTCTCTGCTCATGGGTTGAGGTTACATACATCTAACCTTCCTATATTCCTCAACGGTGGGGGCTTCATGAACTGAGCTGCATTTATTCATTAGCATTTTTGAATTTGACATACTTGGGCCATTTAGTTTCAATGTGTTTTCTTTCTCTTTTATTTCAGCCTTTATTTATTTTAAATTGAAACCAAAACACCATTTTCTGATTTTTATTAGTGGAATGACATTTTCTTGAGCAGAGTGGTGAGATAGGGAGTCATCAATCATAGCACGTGCATTGGATCAGATAGCACTGGATTTTAGAGTAGCATCATGGAAATACTTCCTTGTTCCGGTGTTCAATATGCTGGAGAATCTGATTGCCCTCAACGCGGTTCTGGAACAGCTTTTGTCTATCAGGAAGAACCTAATTGCCCTGAAAATGTCGAACAAGCTAAATTGGTCGACGGTCAACTGAATGGATCATTGCATAACATGCAAGAGTTAGAGATAGAAAGGAGAGATGACGGGACACAGAATGTTGCTGATTTGTTGACTAATTCGAATTGTCAATGCAATGGAGCTTCATGTTGTAACTGTCAAGGGGAAGACCAAAAGGGTTACGGTGGTTTCCATGATTTTGATGAAGACATGATAAATGAACGTTACTTAACCTCTGAGAATTCTCTCTCCGTGGTTGATACAATTGACAGTGAATCACCAAATAACGGTAGGGAAGGAGACTTGTCTTTTTCAGAACCCAAGTGGCTAGAGGGGGATGCATCTGTTGCATTGTGGGTCAAGGTAACCAAATGTTTTTGTTGCCAAAATTTAGTTGTTTACTTTCTCTGGAGTTTTTTTCTCTTTCGTTTTTTTTTTTTCTTTTTCTGATGGATGAATGCTATTTTCCTTACAATGTGATGGTTGATTACTCGTAACTCAATCCGAAATGCTGTTTATTTATCGACAAAGCCTTGAATGTCTCTAATTGGCATGCAATGTGTAATACCTGATCACGAGGAATTATCTATGTTCATGTTTTCTTTATGGCAGTAATGTCCTCTTGTATATTTAGTTTATCAGCTTATAAGATTTTGGCGTTGTTAAGAAAAGGGAAATTAAAATGTAAGCTCAGCTAATTTTCTATTCTTTCTGATTTCTATCCTTTTTAGTGGAGAGGGAAGTGGCTAGCTGGTATCCGATGTGCAAGGGCTGACTGGCCATTATCAACTTTGAGAGCAAAACCAACTCATGACCGAAAGAAATATTTTGTCATATTTTTTCCGCACACAAAGATTTATTCTTGGGCAGATATGCTGCTTGTTAGGTCAATTGATGAGTATCCGCATCCTGTTGCATACAAGACTCATCAAGTAGGACTGAAATTGGTAAAGGACTTAACAGCTGCACGGCGGTTTATAATGCAAAAGCTAGTTGTTGGCATGCTGAACATCGTTGATCAGTTTCATCTTAATGTATGTGATGGTTACGCTACTCGCTTTTCTCCGCTTCCTATTTTTTCGGTTTCTATCTATTTTCATTTTTAACTGGAAATTTCTACAATACTGTAGGCTTTGACAGAAACTGCCCGTGATGTGAAAGTCTGGAAGGCATTTGCCATGGAGGCTTCTCGTTGTAATGGTTATTCTGATTTTGGAAGAATGCTTCTAAGGATACACAATGTAAATTCCATTTTCTGATGATAGTTTAGGGAGGACGGGTCATATATCTTTTCGTAATCTGCAATTTATGTCACTTGAGCAGTATCATGGCTATAAAATTTCCAAGTTCTACTGTAATTTAGTTCTGTATATAAACACAATGATTATTGTTTCCATGAAATTTTCCTTACAGAGCATCCTGGCGCACTACATAAGTGCCAACTGGTTACAGCATTCTTCTCACTCTTGGATTGAGCGATGTCAGAGTACAAATAGTGCTGAATCGGTAGAACTTCTGAAGGAGGTACCTTATAATTTTGGCTACCCTTGTATATCCTGAAAAAAAATGGTTTATTTATGTTGCATGATCTTTAATCCAAGCATGTCTAATGTGGGGCTTCTTTCCAAGATCTTCGTTTGAAATCATAACACACATGCAACAATGAATGCACATGCCTCATTTCAAATAGTGATCACAATTTTTTACTGAATGGTTTGATTGATTTATTTCTTATCCTCTTCAGGAATTGTTTGATTCTATTTTGTGGAATGATGTCAACAATCTCTGGGACTCACCAGTTCAACCAATATTAGGTTCTGAATGGAAAACCTGGAAGCATGATATAATGAAATGGTTCACGCCATCACCTCCCTTATCTAGCAGCAAAGACACTCCTCGGCAGATTTCTCTTGATCCATACCAAACAAACCTTCAGGTATCTAGAAAAAGGCCTAAACTTGAAGTTCGCCGTGCAGATACACATGCTTCAAAAGTGGAATTCAAGGGTGCAGATCATGCTATTGCTCTTGTGAATGACCCTGGTTTCTTTAAGAATCAGGAGACATTGAGCACATTAGAAGCTGAGGCTTGTAAGCTTGAAAATATTGGAAAGGTATCTATCACAAATGATCTGTCCGGTAATTTGACCGATAAATGGAATGATATTGTAGTTGAGGCTGCTGATTCTGGTTTCATGCATACCAGAGAAAATGAATTAACACCTATAAATGAAATGGCTGGTGTAATATCTGCGGAGCCCGGTAGTAAGAATCGACAATGTATAGCTTTTATTGAAGCCAAGGGAAGACAGTGTGTAAGATGGGCAAATGAAGGAGATGTATATTGTTGTGTGCATTTATCTTCTCGTTTTTTGGCTAGCTCAGGAAATGCCGAAAATCCGGGTCAAATTGATACTCCAATGTGTGATGGTACAACTGTTGTGGGTACTAAATGTAAGCATCGGGCGCTACCTGGATCTTTACACTGTAAGAAGCACCGGCCTTATACTGAAACAGATCAGATCTCATGTTTACCCCAAAATACTATAAAGAGGAAGCATGGAGAAAATTATACTGGTTCAGAGAACATGTTCAGCAAAGACATGGTTTTGGTAAATGTTGAAGCTCCACTGCAAGTGGTTCCAGTGCCATCCATTGCTGGTGATTCATTACATGGAGAAAGCAACTTGTTTGGGAAGCCAATGCATTCTGAAGAGGGTCATGTTGCAACGGAGGCTCTGAACTGTATAGGTTCTCCTCCATTTGATAATAAGAATCCTTGTAGGGAAGCTCCTAAACGCTATTCCTTGTACTGCGAGATCCACCTTCCAAGTTGGCTTAAGCGAGCAAGAAATGGGAAGAGTAGAATAGTATCAAAAGAAGTGTACTCAGAACTTTTGAAGGGCTGCAGCTCGTGGGAGCAGAAGGTACAACTGCATGAAGCATGTGAGCTTTTTTATAGGCTATTCAAAAGCATTTTATCACTAAGAAACCAAGTTCCTAAGGATGTCCAATTCCAATGGGCTTTGACTGAAGCCTCTAAAGTTACTGGTGTTGGAGAATTTTTTACAAAGTTGATTCTTAGTGAAAAAGAGAGAATCAAATTGATGTGGGGATTCAATGACGAAATGGATGTAACCCCTGTAATAGAAGAACAGCAACCTCTCTTGCTCATGCCACCCCCAATTAATCATAGTTTCGATAATGAAAATGCCATCAAGTGTAAGATATGCTCCACAGAATTTCCTGATGACCAAGCACTTGGTAACCATTGGATGGACAGTCATAAAAAGGAAGCTCAGTGGCTGTTTAGAGGCTATGCATGTGCCATTTGTCTGGATTCTTTTACCAACAAGAAACTACTGGAATCCCATGTTCAGGAGAGACATCATGTGCCATTTGTCGAACAGTGTATGCTTCTCCAATGCATTCCTTGTGGGAGTCATTTTGGAAGTTCTGAACAATTATGGCAGCATGTTTTATCAGCTCATCACGCTGATTTTAAGCCATCAAAAGCTCATGAGCAGCAAGCTTTCTCTACTGGGGAAGGTTCGGTGGTAAAGCATGACCAGGGAAATTCTGCCTCTATGGAAAATAATTCCAAGACTCCAGGTGGTCCACGGAGGTTAGCTTGCAGGTTTTGTGGGTTGAAATTTGATTTACTACCTGACCTAGGCAGACATCATCAAGCTGCTCATATGGGCCCCAATCTGGTTAGCAACCGTCCTGCTAAGAGGGGAGTTCGCTATTATGCATATAAACTAAAATCTGGCAGACTGAGCCGCCCTAAATTTAAAAAAGGTTTGGCAGCAGCCGCATCATTGAGAATGAGAAATAAAGCTAATGCCAATTTAAAGCGATGCATTCAGGCATCAAAGTCAATTGGCCTGGAAGAAACAACAACCGTGCAACCTCATGTAACAGAAACAACATATATTAGTGGATTGTCAGAAAATCAATGCTCAGCTGTTGCCAAAATTTTGTTTTCAGAAATTCAGAAAACTAAGCCTCGGCCTAACAATCTTGATATTTTATCAGTTGCTCGCCTTGCTTGCTGCAAAGTTAATCTTGTAGCCTCATTGGAAGAGAAATTTGGAGTTCTGTCTGAAAAGCTCTATTTAAAGGCAGCAAAACTTTGCAGCGAGCGTAATGTTGTTGTGAAATGGCACCATGAGGGGTTTGTTTGTCCAAAAGGTTGTAACTTGTTAAAGGATCAAGCCTTGCACTCTCCTTTAGCATCTCTTCCTAATGGTTTTGTAATACCGAAGTCTGTAAATTTTTCTGATCCTGCAAGTGATGAGTGGGAGGTCGACGAGTTTCACTGCATAATCAATTCTCAAAGTCTAGGTTCACGGAAAAAGGCCGTAGTATTGTGTGATGACATTAGCTTTGGAAAGGAATCAGTTCCTGTTATTTGTGTAGTAGATCAAGAACTTCTACATTCTCTAAATGCTGATGGATCTAATGAACCAGATATTATCTCTTCTAAACCTTGGGATAGCTTCTTCTATGTTACGAAGCCAATAATTGATCAATCCCTCGGTCTTGATTCAGAGGTAGTTCATTGTGATTTAATTTGTTCATTTTGATAAGATTGTAGCCAGAGATGAATATATTTTTTAACAATAAATGCATATCACATCACTTTTTTGAGAAATTAGGTTAGAGGTTTTTCCGAAGACATCATTTTAATAATCTAGTGTGTGCACGTGTGTGTGTTATATTCTACTAACTTTTTCAAAAATCCTTTTACTTGCAAAACCTTAAAAGATGTTTTACGCTCTGGCCACACTGTACGTTTCACTTTTAAGTAATACATGCATCTAACTTTTAAGTTGAAGATATAAAATGTAATTCATTTAATCCATCTGTTTGTTTGCAGAGTCCGCAATTGGGATGTGCCTGCTCATATTCATCCTGCTGTCCTGAAACATGTGGTCATGTATACCTTTTTGGTGATGACTATGCGGATGCAAAAGACAGATTTGGGAAGCCAATGCGTGGCAGGTTCCCATATGATCATAACGGTCGATTAATATTGGAGGTAAAATATTTTGATTAATTGTAAACTGCCATTCTATCCAAAATCTGAGCCGAGAATAATATTTGGACCTTTTAAGCTTTACTTGCTTGAGATAATTCCACTGTCCCTTCTTGTATAAAATCCGAGCTGATACTATGTCTATTTTACTAATAAATGAAGTCTTCCTTTTTGTCATTGCAGTTTGCAAAATATATATGTATTTTTTTATAGTATTTTTTAATTTGCTGACTCAGTGACTCAGCTTAGGTGTCAATAACATTGTCTTGATTTTTGTCTAAGATTTTTTTAGAAATACTATTCGAATATTATTATCATCATATGACTTTGCCTTTATGCTCCCTTCAAAATTTGTGGTGTATATTCAGAAGATATTTGCTTTTTATTCCTTCTCTATTTTTCCTTTATTTACAAATTTTCATTTTGTCAAATACTTTTGTTTTACAAAACTGCAGGAAGGTTACCTTGTCTACGAATGTAACCGTATGTGCAGATGCAATAAATCCTGTCCAAACAGAATATTGCAGAACGGAGTACGGGTCAAATTGGAAGTCTTTAAAACAGAGAAAAAGGTTACTCTTCTTTTGATTAACTTAAATGGTTCACGAGGCTTGTCATATTGACTTTTATGATGTGATTTGTAGGGATGGGGAGTAAGGGCTGGCGAAGCTATTCTGCGTGGAACATTTGTGTGTGAGTACATAGGAGAGGTTTTAGATGTGCAGGAGGCACACAACAGGCGCAAAAGGTTTACATTTCTTCAACATGTTGTTTCTTTTGAACTACTTGTATGTATAAATACCTATTTACTGACGTGGTGTATATCAACACCAGATACGGCACAGGGAATTGCAGTTATTTCTATGACATCAATGCTCGTGTTAATGATATGAGCAGAATGATTGAAGAAAAGGCCCAATATGTGATTGATGCTTCTAAAAATGGAAATGTGTCGAGGTTCATCAATCATAGGTAAGCATTTATCTCCTTCACATACTATTTATCAGTTATGTTGCTGTTGTTGCAGAACCTTTTTGCCTTTTCAATCATCCATGAAACCATGCTACTTTCTGCTATTTTATTTTTTATTTTTTTATATAACATGCTATAATATCAGGTGTTTGAAATGTGACTGACATTAATATTGTTATCAATATAAGGGTGACTTTTTATGCCCACCTTGTTAAAAGAAATGACTGTTATTTGTTTTGATATTGTCCTGGCAACCATCTAAAACACCATGAGAAGAATTTTACTACTATTTCTTTCAAGCAACATCAATTTTATCATTTCTACAGCAAACTTTTTTCACTAGCAAGTAGCAACTGTTTACTACATTATGATTTATTTTAAAAAAAATGTGTTGGTTCGCTCTTACCTTTTGTTGTTATTGTAGCTGCTCGCCCAATCTTGTCAGTCACCAAGTTCTCGTAGAGAGCATGGATTGTGAGCGTTCACACATTGGTTTTTATGCAAGTCAAGACGTAAGTGCTCTCCTCTAATCAACTATTTCCTTGATAATGATCCATTGTCTATGATGTTCTACAATTGGTACGGTAGGAGGAAACATTGGATGTGCAACGAGATATTTTTATAAACAGTTGTAGGTCATATAGCTCTATTAAATGTGCTACAAAGATAAAGAAATATCATCTTTGTTCTATATATGTTTAAGGTTTGTGCATAAAGATTAAGAAATGATAAACATTTGGACTAAATTATCCTCATCAATTCCTCAGTATCTTTCATTTATTGCATTACATATTTCTAAGTTCTTTCTGTCAACTAAGATTATAGTCGAAAGTATTAATTAAACATTACAATTTTAAAACATCAATAGTTTTGAAACAAAAATGAAACATCAAAACAAAAATGAAACATCAAAGACATCAATTCATATGAAATGGTTGGAGTATGCTTGTTGTATTGTGCTTGATGGATAATGAACATCACTTCATATTGTGTTATATTGTGATTCGAACTTGAAATTTCTAGTAGCTTAATTTGTACTAATAGATTATATTTCACTTTGTTTCTTGTTGACAGATCGCTCTGGGTGAAGAACTGACATATGGATTTCAGTATGAGCTTGTGCCTGGGGAAGGATCTCCATGTTTGTGTGAATCATCAAAATGTAGGGGACGCCTTTACTAGAACCTCAACACCTGCGTGTTCTGTTGCAATAATATTTTCAGATTTGTCAATTTGATGCTCAATTTATTAAGATGAAATGAATTCAATCAATTTCCTGAGGCAGGTAACTTGTAAAATAGGCTATAATTGATTGGCCGGCTGTCTATAGAAAACTTCATAGGGTTCAAGGGATTTGGATTTTTTGCTAGCCGTGTACTGTGCCTCCATCTCTGGTAGAGTAGTTTTAGTAGTTTCTCTTGCTTTTTCGATATTTTTTACTTGAAGCAGAAGTCCAGCGGAAAACAAAAGAAGTGTTTCTGCAGTTCTGATATGATTTCTCTCTTAAATTTGGATCTATGGCTCAATTTCATTAGTAGTGTTGCAGGATTGTACATATGCTTGCTATATTTGGTCCTCCTTTTCTTTGCTGAGTTACTTATTTATACAATTAGCTTGCTTGTAAATTGTGTTGCTGAAAGTCCGGTTTCTAATGATGAGTTAGATGCAATATAACAATTCAATATGGTATCAGAGCCTATTGATCGGGCAACCATTTATATACACGCAGCAAACCCAATAGTGTTGGGCATGAAGGGGTGTATAGAAAAGATACGACTTTTTATAAGAGTTTATAAAGAGTGACACCTCTCAACTTATAAGTTAGCGTCGTTGTTAAACCCAATAAATAGTGTAGCCATCACCATCTTACACAAGGTATGGAAGGGAGAGAAGGAGTAGTCACTACTTGTTAGTTGTTACTTTAAAATGCTAGTGGTAAAAAGACATACATTGAATTTGAAGGTTTTGAGTTCGATTATTGCTGCATTGGGAGGGAGATAAATGATCTTTGATTGTCTTCCATACTTTGGAGTGGGACATAATAAGTGCACAAATTACAGAGAAAGATAAATATTTGCATATTCTTAATTAATTGAAGTCCACAAGTCTATTTAAGTCATTTTTACTAAATTTATCTCTTAAAATGCACCATTCATATAGATTTTGAATTCAATGCTTTACAAACCAAAATACCAAAAGGTTAAGCACGTCTTCCTCTAAAAAAAGAAGATTAAACACCTTTTTCCTTCTTTTTTTCTGAATGATTTCATTTTATTTAAAATTATTTATGGTAGAAAGTGGGTGTATCATGATCTCGGAAGTATAACTCAATTGACAAAGATATGTAAGGGTTGAAGTTCGAACTATGGATTCCTCACCTATTCATATGAATAGATGAATTTCTAGCCACCTTGACCAAAAAAGAAAAAGAAAAAAGTTGCTATTACAATATGTCTATTCAACTAGAATTAAGTAGTTGGGTTAACAAGTTTAGGTGGTTAGAGAGTTAGTTAACCCAACTCAATCTATTAATAAGGTTCTTCATTGTATTATTTCACTAATTTTTTTAATCAATCTATCTATATTTATTCAATATGAATTCTTACTATTATGTTTTTTTTCTTCCCGCTCATTATGATCTTTATCGCTACTGCCTTCAGTGCTGCAGCATAAATAGAAGAAAGGAACTATTCGATATTGGATTAAGAGGAGGTCACAGTGCAAGTCGTGTTTTAGGGGGGCCACATTGGACCACTAGATGATTGATGAAATATGGAGTATGTGCATAGATAGGCCAAACCAATTTGTCGATGTTTATTTATATGAACTATAAGGTAATTTTGTCATAAAGTTTTGCTATGTTTTACTAATTTTTGTAAAATGTAAAGTAACAGATGACATAGTAAGTGTAGGACAATGCTGTTACCATGTGTTAAAGTTAAATCGACATCAGACATATCAATTGTCATTAGATCAAGATCGAACAATTTAGGTTTCAACGTTTACTTCGATATTTAAAAAAATAAAATTGAGATACTAAATTTAAAATATAGACCATTCAATCTTGAAACCACAATCAAGTATGCTCTTAAATGTGTCCTACTCCTACTTGCAGTTTTAGCTACATCTATATATTTGATTTTGCTAGTCTCTTTCATTTCAAGTCTCCATCACCCATGCATGCAGCTAGCAGAAAGTGAAACTGAAAACTGCTTTCACTGTCTCTCACAGACAATGAAATAGTATTATCCCTTGAGAATTCAATCTGAAAAGTTTTCAGCTTAACATGAACTCTGGGATAGTAACAGAACTATTTCTTATTGGTGGGACTCAATTAGACCTTTTGTTAGAGGGTCTCCATTGAAGTGGTTCAGTACCTATAAGGTACTACTCCCTCCGGTCCTATTTACAAGAGACAATTTACTTTTTAGATACATTAAATAATTTATGTATTTGATTTAGGCTCTTGACTAGATACATACATTATTCAATGTATTTAAAAAGTCAACTTCTCTTGTAAATAGGACCGGAGGGAGTATTATTAAAAAATTATTAAAAAGTGATGTGTCAATGTGGAACAAATTTAAGACCTCAAAGATGAGGGGTAGCAGTTGGGTGACATAGAGTCTCTATTATGGATGCTCTTAGCACTCATTTCTCACGTTCCAATGCATGTTCAACCGTGATAATCAGAAGTAACAAAATCCAACTTCTACATTGATGTGATTTTAATCGTACATTTTGTTGTCCTAGTCACAAGACCAAACAAGCACTTAGTAGAATTAATATTTTGTTTAACTTTACTTTTAGATGAATGAATCTAAATATATTTTCTGACTTATGTATATAAACATAAACAGTTCTTCATTCAACTAAATTTTAATTAAAATCAATTTGACATAATTTATTCATTTAAAGTTTAAGAATATCTCTCTATATGTGTGAAAATTTATCCTATTAATAATATGGAGAAATGTAGAAAAATATACATATTCTAACACAAAATGACTTTTTACAGCCGAGGACTTAAAGGCCTAGTGGTCCTGAATTGAGTGATGATGATTGCAAGATAAATGTGCGCTTTATGAATGAATACACACTGCCGACTTGATGATCATAAATACATACATCATATTTTTACAACCATATATAAAGTGGAAAAAAAATATCAAAAGAAGAGAAAAATAGTCTGCATTTTTTTTTTGGATTTATGATTAACATGATGGACCACACAAATTATAATATTTACAAGCGCAATGATATACAAATACAAAAAACCATACTTAAATGGCAATCAATAATTTTCATATGAGTGTAAGGTCAACTCAGTAATATTCAATATACACTATTTCTCTAGTGACATTAGCTCGTCTATGAGAAAATTGGATAGCTCAACTTATTTGAGTAAAAAGTAAGGAATTGGAGGTTTTGTATTCAAAGCCAAACAAATGAAAAAAAAATTAACCTAATAACTAACATTTGTTATTAAAAAAAAATGTTAGCTCGTCCTTGTCCTCCTCTTTATGTTAGCCATCGGAAAATAGTTGAGTTATTCTATGTGATACTAGTGTGTAACTCGTGCCGACGCACAAATTTAGATATATTTTATCAAATAATGTAATATGAATCACGCAAATGAATAATTACAATCGAATAGCGTAGCGACAACAAAATCAGAAATATATTAAATGACATAACACAAATATTATGAAATAAGTATGGACATTTCAATGGATTAAGGTGTTATTCCACCTATAATCTTAGACCATCTTCCCAATCTAACTTCAAAGGTTCATTATAATCTCTATTAGACATGACTTTAGGACAACTATCATGACAACTAACGAAATTCCATCCGCTATCCTACAAGGTCTTTCATCGTAACACAAACCGGAAAACCAAATCATTATCCCACTTCAACGCAAAATACTTCGTCACGAATACCAACCATAAAAATATCATCTTATTCAATAACAACAATAACAAAAAACCATGACAAAGATTTAATATGTCTCTACCAGAACAAATGGTAATAATCCATGCTAAGTCTATTAATGGGAAAACACTAAATATAATTATTCCTACATAATCTATTGCTAATTCTTCAATATTGATAATACTAATAAGGAACAAAACAATGACAAATAGAGTGATGCATATAAGAAAATATTTAGTCATTTTGAAAGTATTGATAAATATTCTGAGAATGATGTGAAAATTATGAATGAAGGTGAAGTATTTATAGAATAGATTTTGTAAAATGTCAGTTACGATTATCGTTAATTTTACTTTTACTGTTATTGACCGTTGGTCAATGAATAAAATACTTTAACTTTTAGGGATCATGACCGTTGGTTAATGATCTATTTCTTTTATTCTGCAACTTCATGTCATGTGGTAGCCCTAAGTAGGTAGAAAAGGTATAACTTTAATTTGACATTCAGTCTTTTGGACATCATGGAATTTTCAGATAACATTATAGATTATAGATGTCACATGGTAAAATACATATGATATGAAGGTGTAGTTTTGGAAATAGTTCTAGCCATAAAAAAGAGTTGAGTCATTGCATGTCATATGTTAATCTCTAGATAGTTAGTTATATATTGGTCATCTTACTCCCTTCAAATCCAAGTTTTAATAATTAATAGGCACGTTAGATTTAGTGAGAGAATTTATCTCTCTAGATCAAACGGTTTTTACAACTATTGTCCTCATAAGTTTAGTTCAGTTGGTAGCGACAATATATAATATATGTAAGGTTCGAACATCGAACACCACATGAAAAAAAAAAAAAGGTTTTCACAACTGCCGCCTGCACCAACAGTATGTTAAATATTGCTACATATCTTAACGTAAATTCGTTAACTAGTATGTGTCTGGTTTGCCGTTTTGTACCCAAACTCACGTCTCACAGTTACCAGTGCATAAAGGCTCTAAATTGGAGCATTCAATTTCGTACGTTTAAACGTTGGAGGGATCCCAAATGTGGTTCCAAACACATCATTAGTATAGATGAATGTTCCAAAAAGCAATCTTGATCGTTGCAGTAGAACAACCTTGTAAATTGTAATTAATAAGAATCAATTGCATGTAGCTAGAGAAAGCTCTCTTTCATTTTGTTATATGCGATGTTTCTCAAACAAGAAATAATATTAGGTGAGAAGTGCCTGTTGCTTTGCAAGTTCTTGTTTTCGTTTTTAAGGAAGAAGCGTTCGGCTTTGTTCTATATATAAGCGCAATATTGTTCCTGTTATTTGTTAATACGACTTTCTACAAAGATTAATACACATAACAGAAACTAATTGACAAGTTTGTGGATATGCTCAAATCAGTTAAACACTTCCTAATCAAGGTTTTTACAATTGCGTTTTAAATCGTTCTTAAGCAACAAAATGCCTATTTTTTTCCTTCCATTAGTTGGTACAAACAACAAATGCATATTCTTTATTAATGAAGTAGGTTGGTGGTTAGAATTCAGCTGCAGAATAAGTGAGGCGTCTAGGGTTGAAATCTCGATCCCTACATATTTTTCCACCAAATCTTATTTATTAACTATAACTCGACTCACTAGAAGTTGTCATGTAGCGATTAGTTTAGTGACAAAAACTGTCAAATAATTAGTTGCTTAATCAATAGCTATGAAGTCTGGATACTCCAAAACGGAGACGTACCTGTATCAGATAAGTATCGGATACCGATACTCTACGGATACTCGTGAATACGTACCCACGAAGTATCGAAATTAATATTTTAATTTTTAAAAAATATTTTATCTGATACTTATAGGATACTCCATAGATACACAAGGATACTTATAAGATGCTTCACATATATGTATCCTAGAAAAATGAAGGGTAAAAAGTGAGACAATGTTGTAGAAATTCAGTAGAGATGTATATGATTCACATTTACATATGGATCAGTATAATTGTGTCTCGATGAACAACTTAAAATTATATTTCTAATAGATGAAGGTAACGAAATACGTGATTCAATTAATCAACATTGGATAAAATTTGTGTTGAATGTTTCTTTTGATATATAAGAAAACTTTATATACATATAATAAGGAAGAGTAATCAATGCTTATTTTCTTCAAAGTATTTTACATACATATAAATTTTAGTATAAAATTTTTGCTAACGTATCTTAACCGTATCGTATCCTAAATTTCGCGTATCCGTGTACCCGTATCCGTATCCAGGCTTCATAGATCAATAGCTAGTCTTAGCCGCTAGTGGTTTTGTGATTTTTAAAGTTTTTTTAAATCGGACACAAACTTTTCTAGTGACAAATTTAGTGATTGATTACAAAAATCGGTCTTTCATGAGATTAAAACGATTCATTTACTAACCGGTAGAAAATAATAAGTTTTAAGCAGTGGTCTACCCAACTACGATCTATTAATTACTTGATTAATAAGATGAGCACGGTAACACAAACGATAAACATGTTTTAGAGAGTATTTTAGCATTTGTAAGTGTGTTTATTGGATGATGGAGTGTATTTTTTATTGCTATTGCCTTTGTGTTGGTAAAATGACAATTCTAGACGAGAATTCACTATAGGTTGTGGTTAAAACAGGGAGATCCTTTTTCCCTATCTTATTGTGTTTGCAGTTAAAGGTCTTGTTTTTTTATATATGCTTTAATTGATTATTTGGGTAGTTAATATATGCTTCAAATTGATCATTTGGGTAGTTATATAGGTTGTGATTATGGATGACAATTGAACCCATAAATACCTATTGAATATCCACAAAAAATATGTAGGATAAAAACTCAAACTATGGGTATAGACAACACCGGTAATTATCCATAAAAATGAGCAAGTATGGATGTGGTATTTTAGTCTTGAGTGTTACATTTTATAATTTATTAATAATACAATGTTGTTGGATAAAAATAGTTGATTCAACGTCAGGGTTGTTCCAATAAAATTGGAGCTCTGCTCTCATATCAAAAGGGCTTGTATTAACAAAAGTTGCAAAATTTTGATAAGAACCGTCATTTATTTAAATTGTAAATAATATCAATAACACGTACAAAAAATAGGGCATCGAGGAGGTTAAACTTTATATATTTTTAACATCCTTATTGTTAAAAGATTGTTTATTTGGTCAATTGGCTTACAACTTAAATCTTGTCATCGCTATTAAACGTTTCATACTTATACTTATATTTGTCAGATGCCCTCACAAAAAACGCGCCTCAATAATTTGGAGACCCAACTCAATAAAGTTGTTTGCACCCGTTATGGACGACTCTGTCTAACGCACAAATTGTACCACAATTTTATTACTTTTTGAATTAGTGTTCGTGCTCAAGTTGGATTTTCAGAAGAGTTTATTTGTTGACGTTAATGTGAATTAGTTATTTTTGCTTATTCACATGTAATCTCTTTTTTATCATAAAAATAATCAGTTTTTTGTATAAGGACATTGGAAGATTAATCTTATTCAAAAGATTAACATAGATCTGTTAACATGACCAAATCAAGTCCTATGCTGAGACTAAACTACAAAGTACAAACTTTAAACAATTGAGTAGATAAATGTTGGGAAAATCATGGAAATTAAACAAAAATCATAGTAATTAAACATGCTACTATACACTTATACCAGACACCAAGATCTACTATACTATTGCTAACATAAGACTACCTTTTTTCCATATCGTATTACCTTCTTTCCTGTCCTTAAAATTCCTGATACAACACAACACAAATAAAAGACAGAAGGATATTAATTAATTAAAGTACAAAAAATGCTGTGTTTTAATTTGATGCTGCATATTACATAATAAAGCATCTTAAAATTCCTATAATGGAAGAATTTAAATGCTTCCAAAATCTCTAATAGAGAAAGTTATTATTTTTATCATGCACATTGCCAGCATGGCGTAACCCTAACGTGAGTGACACGTCACCAGTAGTGGACCCAAACCTAATAAGAGTTGATGATCCAATGTCAGAACCTGTTTCATAATCTTCTGCAACTAAGCTTCCATATCGACACGTGTCATCCATGGCCATTGATCTGTGTGGTGGCAGGTCTGAATCAAAGGGTGGAACCACCACCTCAGAGACGGTGGTGTTTATGGTGGTTGTGGATTGCATTGCTTGGTTTTCTGAGAAGTCTTGCTGTCTATTGATTGCAACTAGTGAAGGGTCGTTTTCAGCTGCATTGATATCAGATCTTTTTTGGGGTGGTGGTGGCTCTGTTGCTGTTGCTGTTGATGTTGGTGGTGTTTGTGTTTGGTGACCACTGTTGTTGCTATTGCTTTGGTTCATTTCTCTGTCTTCTGCTTCAACCTCTGCTTCATTAAGTTCTTGTTGGTACATCTCTTCTACCATAGGTTTCCACAATCTAACCCTGGCATTTATGAACCAGTTTGATACCTGAAAAAGAAGAAGAAGAAGAAACAGTAACATCACATTCAAACCATTCAACACAATACATAGATAATTCATACACTAGTGGAGTTTTACATTTTCACATTATGTGAAATACTAAGATATATATGAATTACGGAGTTGGAGTGCATATGATCGAACGGTCTAAATTTAAAGTAGTTTAAATAATGAAAAAAAATTGATTTAAATTTGGATCGTTCAATCTTGATGAGACGGTCTGATCTCTCATGACTGCATGCAATCCAAATCCATATGTTCAACACCTACGAGCTAGTTAAATATACTTAGTACCTTAACTTTTGTTAGCAAATAAATCTTGGAATTCTAAAGTAAGCAAAAAAATAAATGCATAAGAATACAATGATTAGATACGAAGTTCGGCCTACTGTATCTCTGACAAAAAATGTTTGTTAAAGTAGTTTTGTATTACACAATGCTTAAGATTATAGAATACAAGTTTTGTTTAAGCGTTGTGGTCCAGTTTACTAGTTTACCCTTAAATTATACTCGGGAGCTCACACCCCCTAATTTTTGCGGTTGTAGAATGAGCTAAGCCTAGAAGACGGGCACTCTCATCAAGCTCATTTTGTTGGTTGTAGAATGAGCTAAGCCCATAAGAAGGGCACTCTCATCAGGCTCATTGTGCTTTCAGCTTCACTCGCTACGATTAAGTGTCTGCTCACTTGTTAGCTAAAATGAGCATGATAACTTAAGTTTGTAGTTTCACATAAAGTATATAATTAACAATTAGTATAAGAAAATAAAAAGATACTTGAAAATTTGTTTTTTAAATAATTGGTTGTTTGTTGCACTGTGCTAGACTATGATTAGGCACCAAGGTATCTTGATCTTCTCTGTGTGTGACTCAAATGAAAGTGAAATGACAAATTAATTTGAATTTGAAACTATTCATCAGCAGTTTGCTTCTACAAAAGGACAATGCTTTTAATCGTATAGATGACCTCTTAAGTCTGGTTGCGGTCCTTCCCCGTTTTTAACTCACCATTGCAGGGTACATGTAGGCCTAAATATATAAGCTAGGAAATTAATTGTAGGCCTTTTCTTTTTGTTTTATTCAACCATTAATTACTCATGTACTATACTATATTATATAGTATATGATGCATGCAAGAAAGTTTCTGGATTTTGGTTTATGTGGAAAGTACACAACGATAGTGATTTAGTACAGAATCCAGACATGTAACGAAAAAAATTAGGAGCATAGTATAAAATATCGTTTGGGCTCTTTGGAGAGTGGGACAAAATTTCCATCTTATATATAAATATGAAAGTAAGTGCACAAAATCAATGCATTGTTTATGCACAATAAAAGCATGCATACCTTATGTTGAATATTCTAAATCAAATTGTATTATCAACAAATTAATACAAATCTAAGCATGTATTTTGTTTTGCGGCGATCAAAGTAGATTATATGAATAATATGCATAATCATAAAATGACAAATAAAAAGAAATGAAGGGAGTAAAATATATCAAATTTTGTTGATTATAAGGTTTTTTTTTTTTTTTGGTGATGGAGTACAAGGTTTAACCTAACGTTAAAGAGTATTTGAGATCCTCAATTTAGATTAGACAAACGTCTATGATAATTTATCTGATTATATATTTATAATTAAAAAAAATGCTAACATATATCTTAAGGGCACATGTTACGCTTTCTTTTAACCAACGTTTTAAGGCTCTTAAAACCCTAACTTGGGGTATGGTGGTTGCTTGGGAAGCCTGGACCAAGCCAGCCATTGTCTTGACATCCCCAAACCACACATTTATTTCCCATATTTATGGTTACCAATTGTATGGATGGGTGATGAAAATTGAAATGAGAGAGACAATGTCAAAAGGGAGTAACTGAGATAGTCAAGAGAGTGAGTTAATTGGTTCCAAAACAGCACATTTTCATGTCCCATTTCTTGCTTCACTACTTACATCACCTCATTAAATTTCAAAATTAATTATGTCATGAGGTAAATGTTCCAAAAAAAAAATTCTAAAAAAACAAATTAGGTATAAAAACCAAACATTGCTTCTTTAAGAAAGACAAAGAAACAAAAGAACCAAAACCCAAAATGATGTAAGTTACATCTGAATTAAATTTACTGCTGGTCCCCCTTTATGATAGTTTCTTTTTTACGTGAATTTGTATATGTGGGCCTTATATATGAATTGATTAATTAAAACTATACAGTTTACATGGTTGTCTCTTTCTGAATTCTAATGTATACTCTACACTGCATTGTGGAAAGCTAAGAATGAACGAACCTGATTTCGTGATAGCCCAGTTTGTCGTGCCAATAGATGCTTATCTGCATCACTTGGATACCTGAGAAAGAGACCAAAAGAAAATGACATCAAAGTCCTTCCCTTAACCATATAAAGAGACATCAAAGCTTTTTCTGCTTCAAACATTTCTTTTTTCCTTTCATGGGCGTGAGAATCTAAAAGAAAGAAAGAAAGATCTATGTCCTATTGCTGACATAGCAGAAGTAAAGAGGTATCACTGTATACACTGATCATGATCACTGTCTCTATACTTTTTAATCAGTTTATTTATGGCTAATAGTATTCATATACACTTTTTTTTCCTACCTATTAATAAAATAGATGGTTTGTACCAAAAAAAAAAGATGGTTAATACAATTTACTATGACTTAATTGTGATTAATTCAAATAAATGATTGACTATAATTTCACAAATATGGAGAAATGAGAAGTCTAGGGTTCGTACTCCCAGGATATATTGTTTATACAGCCACCATTGAGGTGTGTTTACTCGACTTTTACATGATCTAAATTAAACATCTACTAAACTAAATTATCATAATTTTTTATGTGATTAATCATGTATAGTAGATGAAAGAAAAATGAAGTGTCGATGATACATTTGTTTATTAATTTAATTAGGTTTTAATGATTTGTTTTTGCTTTTTTAAATAGTGATAGTATATTGGATGTTTTGTAGTTTTTGTTTTGAGAATTGGATGTTTTGTAGTTAATGCATTGATTCTATTATGTGAATCTTTTGGCCTTTTTGCTGGCAAGACAACATAGAAGGACACTGTTATATTACTGTTTTTCTAAACGATGTCTTATGTATACGACAGAAATTATGGCTTTTACAATTCTCTCTTTTCCTTCTACTCACTTTTTCTTTTCAGAAGCCCTGCTGCTTTTTTCCTTAGTTAATGATCACACTACCTTAGTATTGTGGGTTACCTTTTTGGTGTAATTTGGCAAACTAAATGATAAAGATCATTATGGGATATTATCTTAACATCATACCTAGCTAGCTCTACTTTTTGGATACTTTTTTGTATTAAAATGGTGTGCATATGTATTTATTGTCTTCTTTTTTGTATTAAAATGGAGCATTTCATTTTACTTAATGGTGTTACATTAGATATCTTTGAAAATTTTATTAAAAAAATAGCTAGCTTTGATAATTAACTACTCATAGATAGAGTATGATAAACTAATTAATATGGTGAGAATTTGAGAGAGAGAGAGAGAGAGACTGACTTAAAAAAGCCATTGGTGCAGCCTACATCAAGTTCAAACTTAAAGCCTATTTAGTTAAAAATATCACAATAAACATAGTTTTTTTGTCGAACCCGCTAGATGGGCTTATTTAAATAAACATAAATAATATATTTTATTCTTTCAAAAAAAAAATTATTTCATTAATATTATTATATTAAAGTTTGTATCTTGTGTAAAATCATAAAAATATTAACTTTTTAGCAATTTAAACACACTTTCTAATTTGAGTAAAATGTTAAGGACTTGTTATAAAATATTAGAAAGACTACTAAGGTTTTAAAAATTAGTCAAAAAAATTAATGATTTGATTTAAATTTTGAATAAAATTCATCGACTTTTTCTATAATGAAAATCTAGGGTGAGGGAATGGTGTCCAATCTAAGGTATAAGGAAGACATTCGGATTCAAAAACGTTTACTAATATTAGTATTTAAATTACTAATTAAATTTGAGTTTTAGTCTAACGTCACTAGAGTAATACAACACTCCCTTTTAACACTTTATATTTAACGCTTCATCTTTTACAAGACTCAAAATGGTAAGACCGACCCAAATTTTACTTAATATAAAAGAGTGAGTGTTGAATAAAGTCGAGTGATTATTGATATCACTTTCGATGTTAGTATAGTATAAATGGTTGATTAGGGAAAAGACGTGAGAACTTACGGGTGTAGAAAATGCTCGAAAAGCCAAGCTCTCAAAACATTGACAGAACGATCAGGCAAGCCTCTTTGTGGTCTCCAAGCTTCTTGATCCATCATACCCATCTGGTGAAATGCTCTTTGTTGTCTTAGGCTTTGTTCAAGTACCTTAAGCCTAGGGGTCTCACCTTTGGTTAAACCTCCTCCTGCACCTTCTTTCTCACCTAGTAACTCACAACTTTGCTTCACTTGTGTTGTTATTGCATCCTTTAGACACCGAAAATGTCGAGACATTGCTTTTTGTGCTAGTGCTGTGTATGGAACTGCTGCTCCAAAACCCATCATCACATCAAATGAGTTCACTACCATTTGCATTTGTTCACAATAGTGATTGTATCTCCTGTCCACCTGTATCAAGTATATTCATTATAAAATTATTAATGATGATCGGTAGTTAACTAAAGATATATCTTCACACAATTGTAAAAACTAATTTAAAGTAACTAAAATTTATTTGAGATGTTAAACATATTTTGATTTATGTTTTTTTTTCTTCATGTGCATCGGTCAGAAAGTAAACTTTGACCAAAAAAAATTGAAGGACTCAAGTACATATAAAATGATTAAGGAATGATGACACATTTAGTTATTTGTTTTAAGAATATCTTGGTACATATGGTTTGGACCTCGCACAACTCTTATTGTGATTTGGATTCAAATTTTGACGTTTACGATTGATAGGTTTCACGTAAATTACATTGTAAATTTTTAATGGGGTTGATGGTTCCCCTAACACGGTATCTTTGAGATATGCCATGTCGCCCCTATTTCTTCCTTGATAATAAAAAATAGGATGAATTTTTTTTTTGTCATATAGCCTAGTGGGTAGAAATTCTTCTTTTTAAGGAGAATAAGTGGGGTGTCCGATGTTTAAATCCCGACCCCTGCATATAGTATGCAATGTTCCTACCAACTGAGTTAAACTCACGAAATGATGAATTTTATTTATAAAAATGTGAAAAGAAAGAAAAGACTGATCATGTGTGTATCACTTTCCTGTCAAGTGAGATATCTTAACAAAGGCTTTCACTGTAAAATATTTCTATGATAGGAATATTTGGATAAGTAAGGTGGAAGTAGCATTTGAAAACAACTTGCTACGTTACTTATTGATATGGTGAGCCAATATTGAGCAAGTGAGTGAGTGCCTTCTGTTGGAAACAGGAGGAATGTCGCTTCATGATGGACGTATTCTCTTCTCCTAATGGTTAGTACTCTCATTTCATGGTTTTCACCAAACTAAAACAAACCCAAAATTAATACTACTATTAAAATACCCTCCTCCTACCAATTAAATAGATTGATTAAAAAACTAAAACAAGTTTCAATAAAGTAAGACAAATTCCCCCACCAACTAATCCTATGCAAGGAGGATATTCCTACTGTTCCAGCCGGCTTTTTTTCTTTCTCAAATAAATTAAAAAATATACATTCTTTAAAAAATATATAATCTTGATACCAGCCGGAGAAGAAAACTAACTTATTATTATTTATTTATTTATTACAAATTTATTAATATTATTAATGAGTTCTATATAGATATGCACCGTCAATGTAAAAAGTTTTACACATGCATCAAACACATCTTACACAGATCATTTTGAAGATATTTTAAAAACTACCATAACAAAACGAAATAATATACTTCCTCTGGTTGCATTTATAAACAAAAAAGAACTTTTTAGATACATTGAATAACTAATGCATCAGACATATAAATGTGATCAGATACATTAATTATTCAATGAATTTAAAAAGTTGATTTTTGCTTATAAATGTGACTGGAAAGAGTATGACAATTTTATAAACGGTTAGATGCATGTGTAAAAAAAAATTGGACAAGATTTAGGTGTATTTCATCTGGTTTTTCACATAAAATTCATTTTTTATGGTTATAACAAATTTTGAATTCAAGAAATCGTTAATAGTTATAAACATTTTATGTGAAGACCATACAAAAAACACATAATGCATCTAAGTTTTGTCTTTTTTTGTAAACAGACATGTATCAATTGAATTCTAAGATGTAACCAAAAAAAAAAATGAATTTTACTCCAAATTGATAATCACATAAACATAAAGAATGCACTATTTATAAATTAATTAAATATGAAGAAAAATATATGGGGAGGGGGGGACCTTGACTCTTGATGAAGAGAGAGGGAGAAAGAGAGAGATTACATGCCTCATCAAGCATGGAAAGAAGCTTGACCTTCCTTCTTTGATGTTCAATCCTATCAGCAGCTGACAAAGGAAGAGGAGGAGTGTCTTTTGATGAAGAAGAAGGAATAGAATCACCAACATTGGAGGAACAATTGTTAGGGTTTGATGAATTTTGTCTATTGAACTTAGTCTTTTTAATAAACTGACCCCTTCCAACACTGCAAAACTCTTGAAGCAATTCTTGAGTAGGTTTCATATATTTTGAATTTCTTAAAACATTTACTACTACACTTCCATATCCTTGACCTTGATTATGACTTTGTAATAATTGGTATCCATTAATGGTCCCTCCTCCTTGCAATTGTAAATTCAATGCTTGTTGATGATTTAATTTGTACGGATATGTTGAAGAAGATGGTCCTCCACTTCCACCTTGAATATTGTAATTATTATACATAAAACTACCACCATCTCCTCCTCCTCCTCCCATTCGCAATTCTTCCTCGGCTTTTGCAGCTTCCAATGATGAAGATAATGATAATGAAAGACCTTGAACACTTTGTCCTTCAACCGCACCTTCTTGATGAGTAGTGGTAGTACTATTCCATGTGAATTGTCCAAAATTACCAG
Organism: Medicago truncatula; assembly: GCF_003473485.1. Classification (NCBI taxonomy): domain Eukaryota; kingdom Viridiplantae; phylum Streptophyta; class Magnoliopsida; order Fabales; family Fabaceae; genus Medicago; species Medicago truncatula. Next base: position 7,074,597 of record NC_053046.1, read on the forward strand.
AATTTGGAAAACCTTGTAAGGAATTATTAGGAGGGTTAGGGAGTAACATGTGAAGAGTTGAAGAATTTTGATGATGAGTTGGAGGAGGAGAAGATGATGAAGTTGTTGTTTGATGAGATTGAGAAGGGTTCATGAGAAAAAGTTGCATGGCAGCTGCAGAATCATCTGCTACATTAATGCTTGAAATCTGTTGCTGATGCTGCTGAATCCCTTGTCTGTTATTATTACCATACCAATCATTTTCTGAAGCTGTTGTTTGTGGTAGTTGTCTTGAAGAAGAAGAAGACGAAGAACGAAACGTCGCGGTTTCTAACAATTCAGCTGTTGAAGGATCAGCAAAATTAAACATCTCTGATAACATACCTGCAGTTTCATACACACCTCCTCTTTCATCTCCTTCTCCTTCTGATAAATTCAACCCTTGAAGCAGCCTAACTTTGTCCCTTTGGATCTGTTGCTGCTGCTGTTGCTGCTGTTGTGACGACGATGATCTCTCGAATCCATTCGAGGAGAAGCCGAAGATTGCTTGCTGATAATCTTGGGACATAGAATTTGAAGTTGAACAATCCAAGGTTCTTTGGTTTTGGTGTGTCTTCAACTGAATAATGGAAGAATAAGAAGAAGAGGAAGGAAATGGTACTGGTGATGCTACTCCCATGTTAAAATCATCTTCCTTTCTCAGCAACTACCACCACCTCCTTATAGTTATTCACACCTTATTTTATATATATACACCACTGTCCAATAATTCAATTATCATTAATATTCATAGGACAGAAAAGTAACAAAATCCAAAAATAGTGTAAAGATAAATAATTAAATATGTATAGCTAGCTAGCTAGGTAAGCCTAGTAGAAATTAAGTGAAGAAATAGAAAAATGGTGATTTTTTTTGTTTTCATCAATCATTTTCAAGTTTGCTAAAATTGATGATGGATCTGTGTGTGTTTGATTAATATATACATGTAGATACAACAGATATATGATATATGTACCTGTTAGATTTGCAGGGTATGAAAGGATGATGTAAAGCTTTCAGACATCGTTTTCTCTTCTGTGGTTTTGGTTGAAAGCTTCCACAGTTCTCTCTCTATCTCTCTATTTGTTGTCTCCTGTCGTCTCTTTCTCTCCTTTTCTTTTGTTTCTCTTGGTGGTAAGTGTTATATTTTGCAATCACCTTCTGGAAAATGAAAGTGCAAGTTACACACTACATATTATTAAATATAAAGTAGAGGCTTTCTAACAACTGTTATTTTATATAATATATCACCATATACTTGTTTCATATTGGAAAAATCCAACTACCGTGTTAAAAATTGATAAAGACTAAAAAAAATTATAATGATCAATGATATACTCTTTTTCGGGTTACAAACCGATTTTATAAGAATTATTGTATGAGTTGGAAATCAAGTATGAATGGTTGATCTCACATCGACTAGAGATGGAGGTGGCGTATGATATATAAAAGTGATAACATATATGCTTAATAACTTATGGTTTTAGATAAAAATGTAATGTCAAAATCTCTTGAAAGTCAATTGAGGTGGACTAATTTAATTTCTTAAAAAAAAATAAAAATCTCTTAAAGGTCTGAAAGATTGTTGGAATTCAAATGTAAAATTGAATGATAATTCATATACCTAACACTTTAAAGTTTTGTGAATAATGACTCGTATATTTAACATCTTGTTTCCGATGTGACAAAATATATACAAAGTTGAGTCAATAAACATTGATATATTTGGTCTAAATTTATTCAATTTTACTTATATTTTACTAATGGAGTAAAGTTTTGGATACCCAAACAATATATTTGATTCTTTTTTTTTTACAACCAATATTTGATTCTAATTTTGGATAACGAAAAAATTGATTCTAAAGATTTAGAATTTAATTTTTGTGCATGTTTATTCTAGTGAACCAATATGATTTTGTAAATATTACACTCAGTGAAATTTATTTTGTCATATTTGTTTGTTGTCAAGTAGAGTTTATTTTATCTTCAGAATTAATTTTAATATGAATTTTAAAGATGTAGAATTTGATTTTTGCACATGTTTATCACAGGAAACCAATATGATTTTGTAAAAGCTACACTCAGTGGAATTTATCTTATCATGTTTGTTTGTTATCAAGTATAATTTATTTTGTCTTCGGATTTAATTTTAGCATGAAGTTATAATTTGTAATATTTACCTATTGTATTGATTTTTAGCTTCACTTTTGTAGAAATTTATTCAAATATAAATCACTTATAATTTACCTTTAATAAAATTAATTTTAAACAACCAAATTTCATCAAAACTAAACACACAATTAGACCCAACATAAAAAAATTAATATCATACTAGACTGTATCTATTAGGTCTATTCACTAAATTATCCTCCATCAAACCCAACAATACTAAAAGGAGTGAGAAAGATAAGAGAGAAAAAGAAAGCGATCGCTGTCCTCTTTCTTCTTCGGTCTTCACCTCTTCCTTTTGTTTTTTCCCCACCAATAATGTCCTTTTATATTTGCTTTAATTTTTTTTTATCTTTATATGTTATTGTTCAATTTGACACAAATGTATATGTTAACATAAACGGTAATTAGTGGAAGACTTTCCCAAGTTGTTCCCCCAAATGCCTAGACGGAAATTAAAAATACTCTAAATATGTATTTTTTTTATTGAGTGAAAAAAATGTAGATCATATCTTTTGAAAATGATTCTTTTATAAAGTAATGAAACTCATATAAATGTTGGAAAAAGAATATTATAAGGGTTATGTTTACCAACGTCCAAATACATCGGTTAAGGTAGTAAAACAAAACATGTTTTAAGTTGAAAATAATATTTTTTACATTTTTGATAAACTGATTACACAAATTTTAATGTAATACTACTATATTTGCTTACTTAACTAATGTTTTGGGACACCAGTTAACATTTTCCGTATTATAATAAAACTTGGTATCAATATAACACGGTCTCTCAACAAATTGTACTAGCTAGAAGAAATATTCATAGCTTGCAGTGAGGGTAATAACTTTATTTGGTCTACACAACTAAATTACAAACATAATAATTGTTGCAATTACAAGTCAAAGAAAGGAAGGGAATAACGTTTTCGGCAAATGATGATTACAAGGAATTTTAACATAAACAGACCACAGATTTGGATATTACTATATCATGGCTTTTAGTCTTTAAAAATAATGCACGCGTGACGTAGGTACCTTTACAAAAGATAAATAAAATACAGGAATGCTATTGGAAAGGAATTTCTATATGGTTAGTCGTACAAAAGCTTCTTGGTGCAATACTTAATACATTAAATAATCACCTACGAAGTTTCCACCACCTTCTAGTAATGACTGATTTTAATCGGAAAACTTATAAAGTATATGAGGTCGGTTCTCTTCTTTCAACCAATTTTTTTTTGATACGCATGAGTCATAAATCAAACCCTAACTATATACTCAAAAACGTCCAAATCCTTTACCACTTAGACAAATTCATTTGTTGGTAACTTGAATATATGTATGGGTGTTAGGATATTGGCACAATATGTCATCCCTTTTTGGCTTTTATGCGATTTAAATACGTCCTTTGGAAACCAACGCAAACTACCGAATAAATAAATAAGTAAATAAATAAAAATAAAGTACAAGGTGATCCCAATTATCCAAACTACCACCATTTTTAGACATGTTGAAATGGCCACCATGCCCTGATTAATCATTGCGTATTTATTGTGCTCAGCCCCTTTAGTTGGTAAGGTCATTTAGGTCATATGAGCTGCTATAAATTCACTAATTAGCTAGTTAACTTAATTAAAGTAAGATTAGGAAAGATAACTTACTTTTTAGAAATAAAGAGTGCTGCACGAAGTTGATCGATGGCACGTACGAGGTTATTTGGATGAGCAAAACAAACAAGTTATGTTTGTGTGGGAGAAATAGGGATTTGGTTTCTGTGAAGACACTAAGTAGTCAGTTAGGCACATCCGAACCTTTCAAACTTGTTGGATAATCCAAAATTTTAAGTTAGAATTTAAGATTTTTTTTTTTTGGTGGAAAGAATTTAAGATTTATGAATTACTTAAATATGAACTTAAAATTTAAACCGTTCAATTAAAATCAAGCAATTTAAATGTGTTGAGTGTTAACTGCATGTCGTCAGACTATACTAAATCTTCTGCGTGACTTTAACTTAGTTGATACAGACAATGCATAATATATGTAAGGTGCGTGGTTCAAAAATCGACCACCACTAAAAAAGACTATACTAAATCCATTAAATAGGGTATAAAAAAATACTAATAAATGTGGTTTGAACCTATCACCAAGATCATGTAATTTATTTTCCCTTTTGGTTTATAACAAATATTTCTTCCATCCCAAAATGTAAGCAAAAAAACTCACTTTCTTTGTACCAAAATATAAGCGAAAAAGACAAACTTTTATCTTATTTAATTTTTTTTTTTTAAAAAACATTTATTTCAAGAAAAACTTTTACTTATTCTCATGAAATTAAATACAAATTACATTCAATTTTCACGCTCTTCCATTTTCTCCGTAATCAATAGTCAATGAAAATTATTTTTACATTTTCCCATGAAACTTTTAGAAATGCACAAGACTTAGCATAAATTGGTAGAATTGCACAAAATATTATTGTTGAGAATTTTTATTATTATTGCAACGACTTATTCTGATAGAAATGATTCTGACAGAATTGATTTATGTTTGGATACAATAATGCGCATAATTGATTAAACAAACTGAATGTTGTTTGGATAGTTTTGATCAAAATTGTTTTTGAATGTATAATTACCAAAATGGACATAGGTAAATAGAAATTACTAAATTAGGATAATTAAGTGCAATATAGTCTTAAAATTTAAGTTATTACAATACTAATACCATGAAAATAAAAATTACAAATAGATAATAGAATTTAAATTGCAACAAAGTACTAATATTATTACAAAACTAATTTAAAGTGTATTATGGTACTAAAATATTGATATAATAATTTAAAGAACAATACTAATTATTTTGCCTGTGCTCAATAATTTCATTCCGGATTATGTTTCGAACGTGATTCATTTCTGACGACGAAACTACATTTAAAACATGGGACTGATCCAAGTTAGATGAGCTATCATCATGGTGAATGGTCGTGCTTTCATCTTCATAAACATTAAAATTAATATCAATTTCTGCCTTCCTTCGGATAAAGTTGTGTATAGCCATTGTTGCGACAACTATTTGAACTTGTGTCTCAAATTTAAAGTTAGGCATGCGACGTAGGATTGCAAATATGTTCTTCCATACCCCAAAAGTTCTTTCTATTGTGCACCTTAAATTTGAGTGATAATAATTAAATACTTCATTATGATTTGCAAGACCATTAGAACGCCTAAATTCAAGAAGATGATATCGTTCATATTGTATGGACCAATGTACCCTATTCGTGTTGGATATCCAGAATCTACCAAATAATACTTACCTAGAAAGAAAGAAAAATATATTTAAACTTAAGTTAAATATAACAAATCATTTGTAGTAATATTAAATAACAAACCTGGCGGAGGGTATGGAAAATTAAGATTTGCATTTGTCAAAGCTTGGTCATAAACACGAGCATCATGAGTAGTACCTTCCTCTCATTATCCCACCTCATTCCAGTAACTTTTTCAAATAGGTTATACCATACTCTCCATTCCTTTTTCAAGGCATCATACCTACCTATTCTTCAATTGAATCTTGTCATAATCTCTCCCGGTTGATTCATGAAATTGGCAAACAATGTTTTTTCACCCTTGCTTAGTAAAGCTAGTGCCAATGTGTTCATTCTTGACAACTTGATCCAAACATGTTTGGATGAATATTTCATTCACTTTAAGATCCGACCAATCCGCAGAAACTTTCCTTTGTTTAGCCATAATGCTATGAACACATAGTATGATAGGAAAAATAAAAGATAAAATGAGCCAACACTACCTCTATAGATGCATAACAAATATTCTTTCTTTTGATTGTATAAATTTTACTTCATGGCATGAATATATAAATTTTACATAACAAGTGTTCATTCTAAAACTAGTGTTTAAAATTACGTTCAAACACTTTAGCATAAATATTTATATTTAAGTTCCTAACTGCATAATTTTCATAAAAAATCAGTTTAAGCTCTAATAGACATTTTATCAAACACATAAATTTAATACAACAAGTAAGCAAATCAAAGTAAAAATCACTCAAAATGACAAATTACCTTGTTGTTGTTGTTATCTTTTGAGCAGAATTTTTCCTTATTGTTGTTCTCTTGAGCACAATATTTGCTAGCAGGAGGTGTTGTTGTTATATAACCTAATAGCAATAAATTTTCAGATTAAATTTGTGAAGGGTGGTTGAGTTCTAGCTAGAGAAAAGTGGACACTAAAGTGAATGAATTTAACGTTACGGGTAGAAAAAAGCAAATATGGTTGGAGAAAGGGTGAGAAAAATTGATGATAATTAAGAGGGCAGTTATGGAATTGATAATAGTTTAATGTAGAATTGATTCTACAAAAGCCAAAAGCTAGGATTTGTAGCTTCAAGGATAATTACTTTTGGGAAATAGAAGCAATTTTTAAAAGCCAAACCAAACACCATTAAAAATTCAGTTTTTCACTTTTGAGGGTTGTAGAATCACTTCTTGGTACTGAAAAGTCAAACCAAACTGGAACTTACATATAGAGCTGTCAAAACGGGCGGCCCGGCCCTAACGGGCTTCGGGCTTTAGCGGGCCGGACCAAAAAGCCCGATTGAAAAAACGGGCTTGAAATATACTACCCGAGCCCAGCCCTACACGGGCCGCGGGCTAAACGGGACGGCTCGTATAAAAAAAAAAAAATTTAAAATAGTACTATAAAACATTGCTATAATTTTTTTATAAATAATATTTTTAATATGTTTAAATAATGTCTAGCACAAAAATAAATTGTAAACATTTTCGTACAAACGTCGTAAACTAAAACGACGAGGAAAATGATTTTAAATAAATTAGATATGTTATGGTTATAGATATTTATATATTCGATCTTTAAAACTATAAATAACGAAACGAATAAATATAATTTTATATTACATTTATATTTGTGTTAATTCATTGACTTTTCACTTTTGTTTTTTTACTTTGATAATCAACTAAGTAAAGAATTATTTGAAAAATATATATAATTTATAGGATTTTTTTTGTTATGCAGGCTAACGGGCTACCCGCGGCCCGTTCGGACTAGCCCTAATGGGTACCGGACTTTTAAGGACCGGTCTAAAAAATCCTATTAAAATTCGGGCTCAATATTTTAGGCTCAAGCCCTATATTTATTCGGACTAAACAAACCGGCCCGTTTTGACAGCTCTACTTACATATATCGCTATTACATCTATATTTTTGCCAACAAGCTAGTTAATTGTCGTTGGAAAAAAGTCACTACCAATGTCTTTATTCTTGCAGTATCTATGCTAATATCCATATTTAGTTTTTCTTTTTCTTTTCAAAAACAACTAAACAACTAAATAGTCAATAATAATGTTAATAAAATCTCATAGATATTAACCATTACAATCAATGGTAAAGACAAAATAGACTTTTCTGAAAATATATTATTAGTGTTTTTAAAAATACGGGGTTTTGTTGCATGATGTATACAGGCATAACGTGTTTCACATCACCTATACATAAGATCTTTTTGCTTACAAAACTTAAAGAATGTGATATAAAAAATAATATGGTTGAAAAATCAATAGCCTAGCTAGGCAGCGATTACTTTATGTGTACATACAAAGCAAAATAAAATAGCATGATTTGAATTTTTTTTTTTAAAAAATATAGGTAGCATGATTTGAATATTATTTTTCCTAACACGTATACTTTGTATATCAACTAATGTATCATTATCATCGGCCATTGACGAAACAACCTTAAATATAAATAGATCTTCACAATAATACATATATAACTCAGTTGTTCTCGTAAAAATAATTCAGTTGATAAAAATATTATAGTATACAATGACTTAATTTGAACGCGAGTTTCCTCATTTAATCACCTTGATTGATGAAATTCAGACCACTAAACTAATTTTAAAAAAATGACTCATACCCCTCTTACATATGCCCATCCATATTGACTATACTATAAATACATAGAAACCGTCAAATCCATATCATTTGTATCCATATGGCAAGCATTAATGATACCTAGTTTTATACTTTTTTTTTTTTTTTTGGACAGAATTCGGAGTTTTATAGTTACCAATTAAGGATAACTGACGTTCGTTTACAATAAGGAATTTGGACGGAAATGTAGAAAAGGGGGAATCGTCTTCGTTGAGATGTGACTATAGCAACTAACTAGCTATGCTTATCTTGAGCAATCTTAAGACTCTAATTTTCTCCTCATTACTCAAACACTCAATTGAGAAGGGGGAAAAGAACGATTTACTTTGCTTTTCTTTTTACAAGTACAAACTTAAGGACAATTGACAGCTCAACAATCTTCTCCTTGAACTTCATTGATTTCCTTTTTCATGTGTATAAAAATTAAATTTATATTATCAAATTCTAAAAATATAAGAAGTAAATAGTACTATCTTCATCCTTGAATATGTTAAACTTGTTAGGCTAATAAGAGCTTAAGTCTCATGCTCTAAAAAAAAACAAAAGAGGTTAAGTCTCATATGAGTCACTAATTTAGCAAATTACTTGAAGTTCAAGTAATTTAAGATTTGTTAATTAGTGCTTGAAGGTGGCTATGAATATGCATGCCTCCCTTATATATATATATATCAATAATAGAATAAAGGCTAAAATATGGTTTTAGTCCCTGCAAATATGCCTCGTTTTGGTTTTAGTCCCTGTAAAAAAAAAATTGTTTTTGGTCCCTGTAAAATTTTTTGTTTTTGAAAATAGTCCTTCCATTTTTTGTTTTTGAAAATAGTCCCTGGAGGGACTATTTTCAAAAACAAAAATTTTTGCAGGGACCTTTTTTAAAAACAAAATATTTTGCAGGGACCAAAAACTACAAAATTGGTTCAGTTATAATGTGCCACATATGCAAATCATCACAAAAGTGGAGCCAGGGACTATTTTCAAAAACAAAAAATTTTGCACGGACCAAAAACAAATTTTTTTTTCACATGCACTAAAACCATATTTTAGCCTAGAATAAATCACTTTTACATCCTACAAAACGGAACATGTTAAATATTATCATTATAGCCACATCCTCAAATATGTTTTTTATTAATTAGTTAATCCCCAAATGTTTTTTTAGTAGTAGTCAATTTATTCATGAGAAATAACTAAAGAAAATAGACGCAAAATGTTTTTCGTATTTTCAAATATTTATCAACTACAATCGTATGTCTTTTTTATTTTGTTTTTGTGATGTCTGATCCCGGACCTTATATATATTATGTATTGTCCTTACTAACTGAATTAATTCGACATGGACATGTCTTTCTTTAATTTGAATCTCTCAAAAGTGGTCCAAAGATATGGTTTTGCTATTTTTAGTAAAAAAAAAAGTTAAATTTTATTATAATAATAATAAATAAAAATATATTCAATATTTTTATTTTTTTTTACTAAAAATGGTAAGAGCTATATTCTAAAAAAAAAAAGGCCACAATGTTGTGTGACCTTTATGTTTTAAGAGAAATGATATTTGAACAACCATTTTTTACAACTTTTATTATTTGAACATTCATATATGTGACAACTTTTGTGACAACCAAAATTTTACAAAGGAAATGAAGTAATGGCACAAAAACCAAAGCAATAGAGAGAGAAAGTAAAAAAATAATATGAGTATGAGAGAGAAAATTGTCACAAAAATTATAAAAAATGATTGTTCAAATATCATTTCTCTTAAAACATAAAGGCCACACAACATTGTACCGTCCTTAATGTTTGTCTTTTTGGTGTCATTATACGTTTTTGTTTGAGAAAACATATTATTATATTTTAAAAATGGTACTAGTAAAATATGTAATTGTCTTTTTGGTGTCATTATACTTGTTTTTTCTTTAAAGAATCTATAATTTCCAAATTCACACACATTATAAGTGCTCATAAATGGAAAATTGCAAATTCTAACATGCTCCTCAACATATCTATCGTTCATATAAATGGGATCCAAAGCAGATAGGGGTAGAGTGGAGGATGCTTAGATTAATGTGATGCTTATAGGTCTCATATTTCAACGATCTTTATTGTATTGCTTAAATTATAAAATAAGAAATATTATTTATACATTATTATGAGATGATTTTGAGACAACTTTCTCTTCCTTTCTTTCTATATTGTTTCTGTCCAATAAAAATAAAAAATAAAAAGTTGTTCTACAAGTTGTAATTAAAATGGTTGTAGGAACATTTTTCTAGTATAAAATTTCAACATACACCATTATATCTTAACATTGGTTTTTATTTGCTAAAACTATCTATCTAATATATGAGCAATGATATTTGTACATCCATTTAATGACAACTTTGGTGACAACTTTGTTTTTCTCTCTTTTGATTGGTCAAAAATAATGGAGAGAGAAAAAGGAAGAGTGAGGATAACAACATCATCATGTGAGTATGAGAAAGAAAGTTATCAAAAAGTTGTAACAAAATGGTTGTACAAATATCATTTCTCGTGATATATAAACCTTACATATGTGATACAACCCTTACCTACTGATGTAAAGGCATAACTAAAATTAATTGTTAGTAAATATAGCGGAAACCCAAACCTTCAGATGTTAAGCAACCAAAACCTTGCAGTTTTGCTTTAAAATTAAGCTTCGTGGCTCTCCTCTACATCACCAAACCTTAGTCTCGTCTAGTTTCCCTCGTTATTGGTTGAAAAGGTTTAAACTCATTTAATAATTTGAATATACTTTAATGAGTGAATAGTAGGGAAAAAAACTATTGTTTAATATATCTTTCTATAAGCAAATTTTTGTTTATATAGAGTACAAGAGGTTTCACAATCGGGTACAATAAAATTTGGAGACAATGGTCTCATAAATGAAGTTATCACAAAAAGACTATGTGTTGGATGCGACCTCATGAAATCAAACTAGTAATATTCATCTACAATGTTTTAAACAACGGTCTGGTAACCCACAAAAACAAACACCCTAAATCAAAAATTATGATGAAGAAGAGGGTTTGGAAACCATTTAAAAAATATACAAGACACTCTTTTTTCTAACGAGAATTCACATCCAAGAGGTTAATTTGATTGCATTTACAATATCTTTCATATTCATCATCAATTCATACAATCGTCTGGTATTCGACCCACCAAAACAAACACCCTAAATCAAGAATTATGATGAAGAAAAGGGTTTGGAAGCCATTAAAAATATATACAAGACCCTTTTTTTCTAATGAGAAATTAAATCCAAGAGGTTGATTTAATCGCATTTACAATATCTTCCACCTCTGTGTTCCTACGAGAAAAAGTAACTTCATCCCGAGGCTCTCAAATCTTCCAAATTGTTGCATACGAAATAAGAGTTAATCATTTCTGATGTTTTTATTGCAAGAAGAAGATAAAAAAAACTATTGAGAAGAGAGACAACATTTCCAATTAAAATGACTCTCATTCTGATCCACTTAAAAATCATATAGCAAACCTTTCAGGCAAAAGTAAACCTACAAAACAAGTGATTTGCCATCTAAATTTTCGCAAGTAGGAAGTCTTTTAAGAATATGTTGCCAAGAAAAATTGAATCTTTCTATAAGGCTAGTCTAAATTCCCCTCGAACCCCTTTGACAAGCGGCACTCAAAGAAAAAGAAGAAAGAAGTTTATCACTCAAACTAACATAAAGATTTAACCGTAATTGTTTTTAGGTTTCAAGCACCCAAATCCACTTGTATCTCTTGTTTTTACCATACTATTAGCTCAAAGGCCCCTTAGCTCATGCAATGATTGCTCATCTCTACCAAATAGCTTCCCCCTCCATTTAAGATCCTAATGTCAATCATCGTCAAGCCACTACCTCATTTGACTCGTCTTCCAATTGTTTTTTATAGACAACTAAATAATGTTGGAAAAATTGATGAAAGAGGTTTCAACCCTAACTAACCATGTATGCATGGCTGGATCTTTGGGGTGCAAACTGCTCAATGGAGTTGGATCACCTCAAGGTATGGGCCTCAAAAAAAAATTATAGCATAATAGTACTACTAAGTACTACCCCATTAAGTACTAGCTCAGCAGTAGGGTTGGGAATGGGCCAGGTCAGGCCAGGCTTTGATAGGCTTGAGCCTGGCCTACGAAAAAATTTGCAGGCCTGAGCCTGGCCTATGGCCTTTCATAGGCCTATTTTTTTGGCCTGGTCTGGCCTGAAAGCCTATTTACAGGCCTACTTACTATTAAAGTCACTAAACATTTCATTTTATCTACTTTTAAATAGGCTTAATAGGCCTCAAAGACTATTTCAATGTAAGACTTGTCTATCACTACTATAAGGCCTTAAAAGCCTATTTCACTATAAAGCTTTAAAGCCTATTTAAAAAGTCCACTATGAAGCCTAACATGCATAAACAGGCCGGCCTATTAGGCTTCGAAGGCTTTTTTGATAGCCTAAGCCTGACCTATTTACTTAAATAGGCTTTTTCAAAAGCCTAAGCCTAGCCTTTTTCAAAAGCCTAAGCCTAGCCTTTTTAATAATCAGGTCAGGTCAGGCCAAGCTTAAACAGGCCAGGCCATAGGCCCCTGTAGGCCGGCCTGGCCTATTCCCAACCCTACTCAGCAGTACAGATTTCCACTTTCCTTTTTTGTTGTCTTGTTTTAGACCTATTAGAATTAGGTCATCTTGCTTTTGATGTTAGGTTGATGTTTTTTTGGGAGGGAATAGTTATAGATGCTTGAAAAGAGTATAAAATAAATACTATTATTATTTGTTTGATAGGAGAATATTGAAAGATTTAGAAGGAAAGACTTTGAAGGGTTAAATCAATATTTTAATATTTTATAAAAATTAAAAGTACGTCAAAATAAATGATCATATAATACTTCAATCACAATAAATTAATAATTTCTTTTTTTTAAAAAAAAAAACATTTTATAACATCATATTTTTATATAAAAATGCTCTCCCCTGCTAAACTGGATCTCCATCCTGACATACTCTTAACCTTAATTCTTAAGTCACGTGAGTTCTTTAGTGTGCCTAAATAAGAATGGACTTTAATCGATGTACAGTATGAATTAGTTTTACATGCAATCTGGAATGATATAAACAAGACACTAGGAAAATGTCAAAAGATCATTTGGAAACTTCTGACACTAAATAATTCCTCCAGCATAAACATAAGACACTCTAAAGATTCTAACCTATATATTTAAGGCAAATTCTATGGTACATTCAAATATTTGAGTGTACCGATACACCAAATTGTTAAATTATTAATTAAATGAGTTGTTTTTTTGAAGAAATCTATCATTTACAATTATAAAAATTAAATCTTATTTACCAAAAGCGTCGACGAAATAAAATTTAATTTTTTTGAATTTTTATTACTCATAATGAAGATTATTGGTTATTTTTTATGAGTAATGTTAAAAATTTAATATGATTCTTATAAACAATGAAATTATGTTTTTCTTCTTATGAAATGATGTTTTCTAAAGGATAACCTTGACAAATAGCTCTTTACTTCCTAAAATAATCATGAATTTATCAATTTATGAAACAAGGAGTACCGGTACACCCCAATTTGTGAGGTGTACCGTAGAAGTTCCCTTTATTTAATCAATTTGAGTCATCATATATGATATTTGTACAATCATTTTTGTACAACTTTCTCTCTCATACTCACATTATCTTCTTATTCTCTCTCCATTGTTTTTGACCAATAAGAAGAGAGAAAAAAAATTATCATAAAGGTTATACCAAATGATTGTTCAAATATTATTGCTCATATATTATATAGATACCACCATGCCTGTATGTATCTTAATCTGATAGGGCGTTGTTCTCGGGATCAGAGGAACAACATATTTTTCCTCCTAATTAGATGGTCATTTTCTCTGAGATGATTACATTAGGCATTAGCTAAGGGACCAACATTCTCATTTGCAACCCATTCTACGCTACACATATTTTAAGTGTCACAAATGATTAAAAGTATATTTATAAATGACTATTAATTTGATCTTATATACTCATATTTCAAAGGTTAACCCAACTTTTTTTTTTTGAAAGAAGGTTAACCCAACTTTTAAAATAGTAAGCATATTTAAAATTCATTAGACCTCATGCTATTAAACCACCTGAGTTAAAATTTCATATTGAATAAGAGAAAGGTTGAAAATGTGTTTATATGTCCAACACGATTTTGAAGAATGGATAGTTAACATCTTACAATCCGATTTTATAATGATTGGAGTAAATCCAACTTCACATATTAAGAATATATAAACTATTTTTTTCCCATCTTTAATTTTACCTTTAGAATAAGACTAAACACATAAATAAATAAATAAAATAGCATTTATAATTATGGGTGTGGTGATTGTAGGGATTGGGAGGCCTTATAAGCATGGACCCATATGGAAAATGACTTGATATTATTGAAAGCATAGCAATTGTGATGACGAAAAACAGTACTGTGCTACACTATATGAAATAAAATGAATGTGTTATATAATGAGAATATTACTCTTCACCCTGCATATTTTGCTCGCGTCCTGCAGCCATGTTAAAAATGCTCTTGCGCTAGTTAATTAGCGCAAGTGTTAATCACTGCGCCACTTAACATACGCTGCGTGAGTTAACTAACGCGGCGTTAGTTAACTTGCGCTACGTGCGGTCTTAAACAAGGCATAACACCTCATTTCCTCATTTCTCATCTAAAATCTCAAAAAATCTCAAAAATCTCTCTCAAATCATCCAAATCCAAAATTCCTTCAAGTTCAAATCAAACAACACTCCAATAACAAGTAAGTTTTCATGATCAAACACCATTAACCTTTTATGTTTATATGTTATATTTTTCTCATAAATTAGAAAAAATTTAGATTTAGAGTTTGTTTAAATTTTGGTGTTTTTGGCAAGAAATCATACAATGTTTTCATGTAAATGACTTGTGTTACTTAAATGTTTAGGTGTTTGCATGTTTACGTTGTAGTTTTGAGTTTTAGAGAACTTTTTTAGACTAGGGTTTGTTTAAATTTTGATTTTTTTTGCAAGATATGATACAATGTTACATGCAAATGACTTATCTTGCTTAATTGTGTTTGGATGTTTGCATGTTAATGTTGTAGTTATGAGTTTTAGGGTTTATGTATAATTTGCACTCCAAGTGTTTGATGAATTGTTTGAATGAGTTTTTCATTGATTGTTTTTAATTTCTTATAGTGTAGATTTGAAGCAATGGCCGGATGGATCGACTTTCATGCACAATTCAACGACAGAGAAGCGTAGAGGTTGAAAGTTCGGTGCCTTGGCTTAACGTTAAGAGGTCTAAAGGATGAACTCACTGAATTCAACCAAGGAGTCAACCCCAGAGACACAAGGAGGGTGGAACACGTTCGGTATAAACGTCCAACGCTCGACAAGCATGTTCCAGTGGATCGATATGCGGGTGACGTTGCTGAGATCAACTGAAGATATCATCAACAACTTGATTCCGCCAGAAGATCGTCATTAGTTATGGTAAGGTGCATTCCAACTACAACAATTCTCTTACCTCTGAAAAGGGGTAATTCAAACTTGCCAAACGGATAGAACTCAAGCATTTCGCTCGGCATTCATGTTTTTCCTTTGAAAAGATTAAATTCTTGTTAGGCTGATTTAGATGAAGGTATTAAGTGTCAAGGAATGAACCTCATTTCGTTGGCACTTGAATACCATCATCTAAAGCAAGCCTAACAAAAATTTATTCTTTTCAAAGGAAAACATGAATGTCGGGTGAAATGCTTGAGTCATGTTGTATGACAAGTTTGAATTTACCCCATTCAAAGGTAACACAATTTTTGTAGTTGGAAGGTACAAACGTTCGGCATAAACGTCCAAAAGATCGTCAGTAGGTACAGAATGAATGCACCTTCCAACTGCAACAATTGTCTTCCTTTGAACGTGGTAATTCAAACTTGTTAAACGGCAGGACTCCAGCATTCGATGAGCATCTTGAATGATGGTATTCAAGTGTCAAGGAATGCACCTCATTCTTTAGACACTTGAATACCGTCATTTAAAATGCTCATCGAATATTGGAGTCCTGCAGTTTAGCAAGTTTGAATTTGCCCCATTCAAGGGTAAGATAATTGTTGCAGTTGGAAGGTACATTTCGGAATGTAATGTAATGATAGGAACATGTATTACTGAGAATCAGCTATATAAGTTATTTATTGACTTTTTATTCAAATTTATTCAATACGCTGTCGCAATTTTTATTTGAATTCACGCAATCGCAATTTTTATTTGAATTCACGCTGTCGCAATTTTTATTTGAATTCACGCTGTTGCAATTTTTATTCGAATTCACATTTTTATTTGATTTGATATATTCATTAAATAAATACAAATAAAATGAAATGAACTAAATTAATATTTATTCATTAAATACAAAATTAGAAAATAAAAGAAAATATAAAATAAAAAGGAATTAACAAAAATTGATGCATATAACAATATCATCTCATTTTATTAATAGAATTCATACAATACAATAATTGATACAACAATTTATTCGAAATCACTAAATCTACTTATTTTCTCCCTCTTTGGGGTAAAAGGTGATCAATCATCTTGGGGTAAAATAGTGAGCAGCCTTCATGGAGAAAATACACCATCAACCCTTCAGTTAAATTTAAATCTGGTTTTTTTTTATACCCCAAGACAAATATTTTTACCCACGTTAAAATGTTTATGGAGTAAAAAAAACAGATTTAAACTTATCTCAAGGGTTGATCACTTCCCCATGTCGGCTACTCACTATTTTACCCCGACGAAGATTGATCACTTTTGCCTCAAAGAGAATATTGAAAAAAGAAAGAAACATGAGAAATAGAGGGAGAGAGTGAGGAGGAGGAGAGAGTGAGATGGTGTGAGGAGTTAGGGAAGTATGGAGGGATATTTATAGGTGGGAATGGTAGTATAGGTTGTAAATATCATTAATGTGGTCAAAAAACGTGTAAAGTTTGGTAAAAAAAACACGTGTGGAATGAGTGTTGGAAAACTGATCAAGGACCAAAAAATATTTGTCCTTCAGCTCTGACCACCGGCCAAGGTGCATGAGTTAACTCGCGCATAGGCCATTAGTGCGTGACTTAAGTCACGCATAGATTATAAGGTGCGCTAGTTAAGTCACGCTGCGTGACTTAACTAGTGCAAGGGTATTTTTGGCATGACTTCAGGGCGCGAGCAAAATATGCAGAGTGAATAGCAGAATTCATATAATAATGTGGTCCTAAACTTGATCGTATAAGGGGGTCCAGTGGCACGGCCGCCGGCAACAGGGGTGTCCACAGCCAAGTGGGAGGTGTGGTCCAAAAGGATTGAACCGTGCTTATGACGTGACACGTGACACAAAAAGAGAGGTGACAGTCTGGTTTGTTCATGAGCATGGATGGAAGAATAATAATATGATTATATTTGTTTTGTAGGGAAATTAAACTTGGAAGACTTTTCTAGTCCAAGGTGTATCTGTTACCCCCACAAACTCACCTGAATCTCAAGTTTGCCTTTGACATTTTAAGATGAAATTTTGTAAAAAAATTCAGATTTTAGAAGACTCCTCCCTTACAAGATTGTCATAAGTCATAACACATTATATGTTGACATTTGTTTTTTCTTTTCATACGTTGACATATTTAAAATTGCGTTTTTCGGCTTATTATTATTTTAGTAACCTTAAATTTAATTTTGTACAAATTTATTTCTATTTCGAGAAACTTGAATTTTGAGTTTGCTGAAACATGAATGTGTTCTGTAAAATTAAAACTAAAGTTTTTTTTAACAAGCAAAATTAAAATTAAAGTTAACTATTTTTTATATAAAAAATTGTTATTCTGATAAACTATAAATCAACTATATCGGAACATATTTCTGTTTTGGCAAATTCAAAATTATGTTTGTCGAACATTTTTTTGTTAAAGAATTGTTATTTCAACAAATTCAAATTCAATTTTTATGGAATCTATTTCTTTTCGACATACTAAAATGTTGAATTTGCATTCCCTAATTTTTTATTTTTGAATTTACACAAAGTAATAAAAATTGGAGTGAAAATGATTTCTGCAATAAAATTTGAGTATTTTACGTAAAGTTTGTTGGGGTAAGACTAGGAGGTACCAATCGGAAGGTCGGAAGTGAAAATGGATGGGCCTATGCAGGGGATGGGTCTAGAAAATTGCTTTTCACACATATAAATTTTCTTAAAAACACATGAAAAATACGCTTTTGTCCCCAACGGTAGTTAATTTACGTTCAGTCTTTTTCAGCGGTAGTTAACTTCCGTTCCACATATAAGATTTCAGAAAGAAAAAAAAAACTTCAAAGGTAGTTAACTACCGGGAAGCATGAAAAATGATTTTTTGTGTTTGAGGTGAATTGGATAAGTTGTTACATGAGAGGGATGTCATATTGGTTGACCACAAGGCTCACTTAGGCAAGTCTTGAAACTGTATGATATCCTTATAAAAATTAACAGCTTATGGAAATTCTAATAAAAAGTGGGAGAAACCTTATAAAAATTCTAGGCTAAAATATGGTTTTGTCCCTGTAAATATGCCTTGTTTTGGAAAGGTATCCTGCCGGTGGACCAATTGATGGAAATTCAAGAACTATCATGAAACAAAAGGTGCAAAAATTAAATTTTTATGCTCCACGGTAGTTTTTTTTATTTGAAAACTCGGTATCCGATTCAAGAATCGACTAATCCGAGGGGACCAATCCCACCGCCCACTTGCGGGGACCCCGTTTAAAGTCAGAGCAAGCTCTGTATGGACTTAGCCCACCGAAATTGACACTAGAGGGAATCGAACCGGAGACCTCTGGAGGAGAAAACTCCAAGATCCCAAGCCAACCACTAAGCCAGCCCCAAATGGGTTGCTCCACAGTAGTTAACTATCGTTGTAGTTTTTTTCTTTCTTTCAAATCTTATATGTGGAATGTTAGTTAACTACCACCGGAAAGACCGAACGGTAGTTAACTATCGTTGGGGGCAAAAACATATTTTCTATGTGTTTTTAAGAAAGTTCATGTGTAAAAAGAAATTTTCAAGGATCTATGTATGCAGTGGCCGGTCCATAACTTAGCCCATTAAAGCAGGAGTTTTTCTTTAGTTAAGTAGTATATTTGATAGAAAATTACCTTTTTAATGTGAGTGAGATGAGATGTTTGATGTTTGGTGTTCGAACTCCGACTCTTACAAATATTATTTAATATTTTTACCAACTGATCTTTGCTCACGAAAACAAAAATGCAAGAGTTTAATAGTCCCTTAAATGTTTTGGTTATTTGATTTGAGCAAGAAAATTGTTCTAACAAAAATAATTTAAAATCATAAATATAGTGATTGTATGTCTAAAATAAAAATCTACATCAAACATAGTTTCATATGACATATCACCAAGTCTATTTTGAAAAAAGATTTTTCATCTACCAAATTAGTATTAGATCGGGTCACATGACACTATCTAAAATAATACAAGGCATATTATCAATCACGCCGTCTACATGATAAAACAAGCTCAACTACAATTATTCAATTAACTATGAAGTATAATTAGTCATTTGAGAATTACACCTTAAGACCCCTTTTAATTTAATCTTGAAACCAATCAATTATGATACTATGACCATTATACTATTTTGACCACTCAAATATGGTGTTATCACCATTCTAACCTTTAACATCTCCAAATATCAATATGGTATTACAATCACTCAAATATGATGCTACCACCATTTCTAACCTCTAAATCCTCCAAAGGCAGAAATAGCCAATTGATATATACACTTAAGATCATTCTTAATTTCGAAAAGACATTATTATTTCTCAAACGGGGTTATGATCTTAAATACTTTTTATTTCGAAGGACATAAATTATCGAAAAGACAGTGATCTTAAACTCATTCTTAATTTCGATGGGAAATTTTATCTAAAAGGGATTTTGGTCTTAATAACACTCTTAATTCTGAAAGGACAAAAAAAAGATAAAGAGGTGAATAGCTCGTTAACACAAGATGAGGGGAGAAAGACTCCTCGAGAACTCAATAAAACTCTTTTGTTTGTTTTTTAATTGAGCAGAGTCTTATATTTATATAGAGATTTTGTAACTAAACTTAGTTACAAGGGGGCATTTCACATGGAAAAGGCTAAAACCTTCCCACCATGGGAAAGTTTATTTTGACCTTTGGATCAATTAAAGACCATAATTTTACAATAGACTCTCAACATCAAATCTAACTATCCACACCCAAAACCCAGATCTGACTTGCATCCATCTTCTCACTCCCTCTCTCCACCGCATTCTTCATCTTCTTTGCCGGTCATAATCCCCATCTTAAGAAAAATTTAATTAAATCTCCACACATTCAAATCCATTCATATTCATGTATTTGTTGCATATAAATTACAGTTTAACTTACCATAATTTACTACCATAATTGTTCAAAGATATATTCATGTATTTGTTGCATGAAAATTGTAAAAGAATGCTTGCTGGATTGAAACAGTACAAACACAATTGACAAAAAATCAATTTTAGACGGTTCTTACCAATTTTTTTTTTGTTTTGATAAATCCTAGTTGGTTCTTTTTTTTTTCCTGACACAAATCTTGTTAAATCTTAATGGTCCATTTATTTAATTGAAATCCTAGATGATCAAAGATAGCCTTAACAATTGGGGTTGCGATTATCGGTTGGTTCTTCAATTTTACAGTAAACCTGTAGCAATGAATTTCATTCATCATGAACACAAAGGAAAACTAACAACAGTGACCCATTTAACACTGAAAATTGAAGTAAACAATGTAGAAAGAGAGAAGAAAAATATCGAGAGCATTTTGTGAAGCTTTGTATCATTTAAGTTGTTTGAATGGTAGTCACGATTGGTATACGATATACACAACCGGTGGTGGGTGAATGAGTCACGAAGGAGAGAGAAAAAAATCTGATGTTGAAAGTCTATGATAAAATCATGGTATTTAGTTGATCTAATGGTAAAAAAAAAGTTTCCTATGATGGGAAGATTTTAACCTTTCCCATGTGAAATGCCACCTAGTTACAATTGTGGGAGCGAATTCATCAAGTCAAAGATTCTTTTGATAAGATCAAAATAAAATAAAATTGGAGGAAACAAACTAATTTGATATCAATGGAGGAAAGATTTGAAGTTTAGTTGGTTTCTCAATTTTATCATTACCGAGAAATTATGGGAAGTAATATACAAGGATAAAAAATAATTACTATTATTTTCATCATTATTGAGTATTTTAAAAATCAAATACCACAATATAAACATTGCTAATGTTAATGTTTGTGTTCTATTTTATGTGGGATATTTATGCTATTTTTTTTTTTCACTCAACACTAGCTCAAAGTCTCATGACTTGGTGTTTGATCTTCCAACATTGAATCTAAACTTATAATTCAAATTAAAAATATAACTACTATTCAACTTATTAATTTTTGTCATCATAAAGAACTTTCTCGTCATTATACTGGCAAATATATGTTCATAAGTCCTAATCCATCCGACAAAATCCATATCGCTAAGTTAGACATTTTTACGAAAATTCAAACTCACAACGTCAAAGATATAGTGATGTTTGTCATTTCATCTAATTATAAATATAAATATAAATTCAAGTACAGAATATGTATTTTTATATCCAATAGCCAAAATCAAGTACAATTTTCCTTCTTTCTATTTCTGCTCGTACCGCACTATATCCATCACTGTACTCTGATTGATTCCTCTATGACTTCATCTTGACGATGCAAAAGATTCCATTTTTCTGTACAAATCAATCCAATTCATTCACATTTCATTGGTTCCACTAGATTCCATTTTATCACCACATTCTATATATTTTTTCTTCTTCAAAAATCCTATTCGGTGTTCCTGAATTTAAGAAATTCGAACTAACAGGTTTGTTTCACTGCAAATTCAATGAAAAAAACATTCTTTTTTATTTGGGTATTTTTATCACATTTCAAAATATTATTTTTTTGCTAAAGTTTCTTGAAAGCATAGCGGTGAAGTTGAATTATATTTTAGTTGTTGATTCTGGTAGAAAACTTGTAGAGTCAGTAGCAGCTACACTTCTGATCGAAAACGTGTCTGGTATCCGACATGTGTTGGCATCTATGTCAGAGTTCACATACATTGAATCCTGTCATTTTCTCAAATTATTATTAGTGTTGATATGTTAGTGTCTGCGTTGTGTCCGGTATCGATGCTTCGTAGAAGTGCATCTGTATTTTGAAGTTTGTACTCAATGCATAGCCTATAGTTTATTAGATTAGTTTGAGTTTTCTTTTCTAATATGAATTGTGGAAATGTGTTTTGTGACCTGTTTGTGTGGCATATTTTCAGGAAAAAGGGAATAATTTTGTGTAATATGGGTTGGTTTACGAAGTTTCTCAATGGCTCTAATCATAGAATTTCAGGAGGGCAATACAATGGCAAACATGGTGATGATAGGATTTGGGATAGTCATCATAGTTCAGTGGTAATCTAAATTTTCCTTCATTAGTAAGAAATTGAAATCATTGATTCATTGTATTAAAGTTACAATTTTCCTGAGACTTAAGGAGATAGTTTGAATTTTGTAATTGTGGTGAACTGAGTGCAGGATGATTTGACGGATGTCGAAAAAGAAGACATCGATCGTGCAATTGCACTTTCTCTATCAGAGGAGGATCTGAAAGGGAAAAAAGTTGTTGGTAAAGTTTATGCATCTGAACATTTTCTGTAGTTAAAATTTGTCTGCTGGTTAATTTTACTGAAATTTAATGCTATTAGTGATTTGACATAATGCATATGAGGCACATAAAATGCATATTCTAAACCTAACCACATTACTCATTGATTTATTATAAGCTCTTTCTTACTTTCTCTCCTATTTCCTAACTTTTTATGCCATTATTTGAGTGGTTCTTTTGCATTCTAATTGTAGTGGTGCTAAGAAATGTAAGTTTATTGTAGTGGAAAGAGACACCTTCAATGTTAATAGTGCTTACACACCTCAGATAGGATTAGAAGAACAACTTTTTTTGACAAAAGATTAGAAGAACTCCTTAAAGTTAAGTTTTGGGAGGATTTAGAAGCCTTAATTCAGGATATACCACTAGGAGAAAAAAGTTTTCTAGGAGGGGACCTAAATGAACATGTATGGAGTGTATCAAGAGGTTTTGCAGGCTTGCATGGGGTAAATCCTGAATCGCGTTTTCGTCGGCTTTTGATCTTACTGTAGCTAATACGTGTTCTATGAAAAGAGTGGAGCATCTTATCACATACAAGAGCGGGTTAACATGTTCTCAGATGAATTTCTTTCTTATTAGGAAATGAAACAGAAAGCTTTGCCGACCCCACTTAGTGGGATAGGGCTTGGTTGTCGTTGTTGTTGTAAGAAATGTAAGTTAATTACTAAGACTTGCTTCTTAATTTGTTTATAATGTTAATG
Organism: Medicago truncatula; assembly: GCF_003473485.1. Classification (NCBI taxonomy): domain Eukaryota; kingdom Viridiplantae; phylum Streptophyta; class Magnoliopsida; order Fabales; family Fabaceae; genus Medicago; species Medicago truncatula. The sequence goes on from NC_053046.1 coordinate 7,098,282, forward strand.
TGTATAAGAAATATGGGTATATTTTGGTTCTGGTGTTTCATTTCAGTTAAGTTCCAACTTCCAACTCAAAGTGGCTAACATGTGTTTCTAATGGTTAGAGATCATTGAGGAAATTCTAATGTTTCGCTTTGTATTAATGTTTTTCAAACTGATGCTATTAACCGATCATCTATCGCATACCAAAGTATAAGCTAAAGGTTTCATGTTCTTTATCTCATAATGTCTCAGAGGATGACTCTCAGTCTGAAGAAGATGAACAACTTTGTAAAATTGACGAGGACGATGAGAATGTTGGTAAAGTTCGACAAGATGAAGAGGACCTTCTAGCTAAAATTCAGCAGGCTGAAAATGAACGCCGTGCCAAAGATCAAGTTGAGGAAGACGAGCAACTTGCAAGGGCAATTCAATTAAGTTTGAGCACTGGTTCTCCTCCTCGACATGGCAAAGATTCTCTACCTCAACCTTCTCCCCACCTCTTTCCACCAGGATTCAGGTAATTATGTATATTATCACATCCTTGTCTGATTAGCAAATCCAAATACTGTTTATGAAAATCACCGAAGCTCGCTAGTTGCACCTAATAAAGTGGACGATGATGCAATGATTTTGCCAAAAAATATTGCCAAACAGAATATGTTATGAAACCTCAGTTATTAAGTATTTCAGAATTATGCTCAGCTAGCCTCAGAGATTTAGTACATACGCGGACTAAAGATTGCAGATTCCCCCCTTGTTTTCCTTTTCACTTTTTTGTCCTCTTTCTCATGGATGACATTTTGAATCATTTTATATAATCGGGAAATTTGCTGCTTTTTTATCAAACAGATAATCAATGAAATGAACCATGATAAAAAATATTGCCATCGTGAAAGGGGTTTTGTGCGTTACCCGTAGTTAATGAAATCTAAGTAGAGATGCAAAAGAGCGTTTAAAAGAGTGCCATATAGATATAATCTTCATAAGTTTTCCGTTATATCTCACGATTTTTTTTATACTAACATATGGTAGTCATTCTTATTTTATTTTTCATCGCCTATAAATTGAATTATTTACCTTTGTCATGACAACATGGATCATATAGTAGACATCTTTGGAATCCCTATTTTCATATGTTCATGGATACTTTTTTCCATATTAAAAAACAAATGAACAACATACATGGTTCTGGATTCTCTGCAGAATCTGTGCTGGATGCAATGCTGAGATTGGCCATGGAAGATTTTTAAGTTGCATGGGAGGGGTCTGGCATCCACAATGCTTCCAATGCCATGCTTGCCATCTGCCAATCACTGATTATGAGGTTAGAGTTTCTTCTGTGTGATGCTTGCTTGACACAACTGAGTTTAATCAAAACAAGTTGAAACTTTACTCGGAAATTTATTATTTAGGGTTTTCAAATTATGTATCCTTTTTCTTTGCCTATCTCAATACGATTATGAATAATACTTGGATATCCATTTGTTCCTTTACAGTTTTCCATGTCTAGCAACCGTCCTTACCATAAATCCTGCTACAGGGAGAAGCATCACCCAAGATGTGATGTTTGCAAGAATTTTGTAAGTATCTCAGCAGGAATCTTTCACTTGCAGTTGTCTATTAAAGTTTTTCAATTTACTATCAAAGTAGTCTCTTATCATGGACATGCTTTTGAAATTTCGCTGCAATGTACATATGCTCTGGCTGGTAATGATATTGAGCTGTGTAAAAGAGTCCCACATTGGATAACAGATGGCCCGAACATGTGTTTAGAGTGGGGGCAATCCTCACCTCACAAGCCAGTTTTGTGGGGTTGTGTTAGGCCCAACCTCAATGTTTAAGAAGCTGGATCCCTTCATGAGTCGGATATAGTTGGGTTTTATTTCTTTCATTTCAATAACTGGTCTGATACTGTGGAACAAACCATGGATCAACCATTCACAGTTCAAATCATTGTAATTTTTAATTGTTTAAACCTATTTGAAATCTAGGATTTTCTAATTATGCATGTTTTAACTTCTAATAATTGTCCTGTAAAGAGAAACTAACATGATTTTTATTTGCTAGCCTGATTAACCTCAAATTTCAGTCATAGTTGTTTGTATCATATGCTTGAAATATAAGGTCATTTTCAATCATCCTATAACTTATTATTTAAATATTTGAAATGTTGATTGAATAGTTTTTTTTTATAGCGATGCTTGATAAATGTATGTGCCTTCCTTCCAAAATTCAATGCCTTCAACCACAGGGAGTACGAATGCAACAGATATACATCAGAAGGGTAAAACTTTAAGTTAAAACATTAATAGCAACTGGGGTGAAAAATATGATGCTCACTTTTCCTCTTACCAAAACAATAATACGTCTATCATTTTAAAAGAAAGAATTGCAAGCAACAAGTGTTGTGTGGTGAGCAAAATTTTTTATTCTTCCATTACAGATCCCGGCTAATTCAGCTGGCCTCATTGAGTATAGAGCTCATCCTTTCTGGATACAAAAATACTGCCCAACACATGAGCTCGACAGCACTCCTCGTTGTTGTAGCTGCGAAAGAATGGAGGTCAGTTATATCAGCTCCCAAAACATTCCATCTCGTTGTTACTAATTAGGAAACAATTTTTGTCTTTTCCTATTATTTATTCTAATTTATGGAACTTTCTAATCTGTGCAGCCAAAGGATTCAAAATATCTTTTTCTTGATGATGGTCGAAAGCTATGTCTTGAGTGTCTAGACTCGGCAATTATGGACAGTCATGAATGCCAACCTCTCTACCATGAAATACTAGAATTTTATGAAGGTTTAAATATGAAAGTGGAGCAGCAAGTTCCTATGCTTTTGGTGGAAAGACAAGCACTAAATGAGGCCATGGAGGGAGAAAAGAATGTGTGTTAATGTGTTAAACTTCATTTGCAGAGGATCGTTACTTTCTTCCCTCCTTCTGTCTTTCTGTTATCCTAACGTAAGAGTTGTTACTTTGCTTCACTATTGAATGTAGGGTCATCACCATTTACCTGAAACTAGAGGACTCTGCTTGTCAGAGGAACAAACCGTCACCACAGTAGGGATTCCTTGCTTCCAAATTCGAATCTTTTCAAACTTTTAATTCTGATATAAGAGATTTGTGTATAATATAACAGTTTTATATATTTAATGTAATACCAGATTTTAAGAAAACCAAGTATAGGGGCAGGACACCGAGTCACAGACATGATAACCAAGCCTTATAGACTGACCCGTCGATGCGAAGTGACGGCCATTCTTGTTTTGTATGGCCTTCCTAGGTAACCATATAACATCTGCTTTCACAATCTAGCGCTTGCAAATGACTTTTCCCGTATATAATTCAAGGATTTTATGTTTATAGATTGTTGACAGGATCAATCCTAGCTCATGAGATTATGCATGCATGGCTCAGGCTTAAAGGTGTTTCATCTGTTCCCTGATAACATCATGCAAGAAACTTATATTTTGTTTTATGATGCTAAGTTAGACAAAATATATGGTTTGTTTTATAGGTTATCCCAACTTGAGGCCAGAAGTTGAAGAAGGAATCTGTCAAGTCTTGGCTCATATGTGGTTAGAATCAGAGCTCTATTCTGGATCTGGGAATAACGATGCACCGTCTTCGTCTTCATCATCGTCAATGCTGCCGTCCTCTGCATCATCGAAGAAGGGTAAACGGTCTGATTTTGAGAAGAAACTTGGCGAGTTTTTCAAAAACCAGATTGAGTCAGATACCTCACCAGCCTATGGAGATGGATTCAGATCGGGTTACCAGGCGGTACTTAAGTATGGGCTCAAAAGTACCCTTGATCATATCCATTTGACCGGAACTTTTCCATGTTGAAAATTTGAAAGCTAGCATAATTTTTTCGCCCATATGAACCAATGCCTCATCATGGTCCGGAGTGTTACCTGTCTAGCCCCTCCAATCGAATATCAGTCGTCGGATTAATATGATGGTTGATTGATAGTATTGGTCTCTTGGTGATTAGATTAATTCAACGACTGAGTTTTTGTTGGATAGGTAATGAGATTCAGCTGCCATCATACAAATAATTGACAAATATTGAGTGTCTTAAAGCACTTTCTAAGAATTCCAAAATAGGAGGTATTGAATCAAAGGAAATGTTACCATAAATACTTTTTATTTTCGATTTCTTATGAAGTAATAAAAATTCTATGATACCTTTAGGTTACTCGTTAATAAAATCCTACGAAGTAATAAGGATTAAACAAACAAGTACCACAATACCTATTTGTCAAAATAAAAATAATACCACAGAACCTATTGTATACTCACTTCACTTCGCTTTGTTGATTACTATAAAATAAATAAAAAATAGGGTTAAATATGTTTTTAGTCCCTATAAACATATCAATTTTTTTTTGTTTTAGTTCCTCTACAATTTTCCTTCAACTTTTAATCCCTATAAAATTTTCAATCACTACTTTTAACTAACTTTCTTAATAACCGGTTAATTAATTTTAAAACAAAAAACTATACGTGTCATCTGAAGAAAAAATAAACTAGAAGGCGCCAAAAAAATGAATAAACTAAGACAACATGAAAGACCAAAAATCACCAAGTCTACCAAACATTTTTTAGTAGAGTTCAAATGCATTTCTTTCTCTCTTTCAAAAAAAAATAAAAATGCATTTCTTTCTCGTAAGGAAAAACATTTGATTCCACAAAAACAACAATACAGATCATTACTTTCGTTGTTACAAACACAACAAGAGTTGCATGGCGGATCTATTAAGTGGAGGTGCTGTTGGAGGTGTGATGAGTGAAATATTGAAACAAGCTCTTCAAACAATCAAAAATGGTCGTGAATTCGGTCCCACACTTGAAACCAGCATTGAAACTTTGGAAGCTTTGGCTCCTTTGGTTGCAGAAATGAATGGTTTCAACGATTTGTTGGGTCGACCAAGAGAAGAGATAGAGAGATTACTCGATGAAGAGCTTTCCTTCTTTCCCACATAAGAGAAGGTGAAGAGCTTGTGCAAAAAAGCAAGAAGCTTACTCGATGGAACTTTCCTTCTTTCCCACGTTACCAAGGAAAGCTTAAGAAGAAAGATGAAGGGCTAAAGAGACATTTGAATGTTAATGTTCAAGTTGAGAATAGAAGGGATTTGATGGAGGTGTTGACTAAGGTGAATGGAATTCTTGAGATTTTGATGAAAATGGATCAGTTTGATAGGAATCAAATAAGGGGTTTGTGTGGTGCTCCTGAAGAGCCTGTATGCATGGGAATGGATGAACCTTTAAATAAGTTGAAGATTGAATTGATGAAAGATGGTGTTTCTGTGCTTGTTTTGACTGGTTTGGGTGGATCTGGTAAAACCACTCTTGCTAAGAAGCTCTGTTGGGAACCACAAATCAAAGGTAGTACTAGTAACTAACTAATTGCTTCCTTTTTTTTACTAAATTATTACTACTCTTTTAGGGTCTGTTTTGATTGAATATTTTAAACTTTTGTTAAAGAGTTCTAGATTGGGATACGGCTCGATAAGGTTGAGTTAGGTCCAACCAAAATTCTAATATGTATTAGAGTCTATCCAATATTTGTGATGTCCAGTCCTAGGCTTGAAGGGTGTGTTAAAGAGTCTCACGCTGTAAGGTTTAGATAGGTCTAACCCAAATTTTAATATGGTATCAGACTATCAGAGTCTATCCAAGATTTGTTGGGCCCCCTGCTACGAGGTTTTCACTTGTAAGTTTGTTTTAGAGAGCTTACGAAAAGAGCTTGTAACAAGTTCGTGAGGTATTTTTAGTTTATTTACATAAGCTCTCTATAATAGCTTATGAAAATGGTTTGACTTTATTTTATCTTTTGTTATAGAAATAGCTTATACATAAGCACTTGTATGATTAATGCATATGCTATAAATGTTTAATCAAGTTGATTGTCCAAACAGGGCGTTAGTCTTGTGAAATTACTTGCCTGTTTAGTTAGTAGTCTCGTATGACATGAATTTAACTTATAAAAGATAATTGGCATTGAGGTTTTTTTTTCAATTAAGATACATATGTGATCATTCACTTATAGGAAAATCTTCTAGATGGCCGTGGAGAAGTTAAATGAGAAGGTTATCCAGAAAAGGAGGGAAAATCAAGTAGTTGAATTGAACTCATTAAAAGCTGTTATTCTGTATAGTCTAATTGAGATTGGATGGAATGGATATTTATGTAGTTCATCCTATCATTTCTTTTCTACTCTAATTTTGGGTGTATGAGATAAAACCAATCTCATCTCAATTGACATTCAATCATAAAAATATGCTAAAAAATAATTTCATTTCATTGCACTCCATTTTGCTTCATTTCAATGTAATCCATTCTTCTTGATTTAGAAATCTATTTTGTTTTGAATAGGCAAGTTTGGTGAAAACATCTTCTTTGTCACCATCTCAAAAACTCCCAACTTGAAGAACATTGTGCAGGCACTATTTGAACACTGTGGATGTCGGGTTCCCGAGTTTCAAACCGATGAAGATGCAATTAACCGATTGGGACTACTGTTGAGGCAAGTTGGTAGAAATCCAATACTATTAGTCTTGGATGATGTTTGGCCTAACTCAGAAGGCCTTGTTGAGAATTTCAAATTCCAAATGTCAGATTATAAGATTTTGGTGACGTCGAGGGTTGCTTTTAGAAGATTTGGTACCCCATTCGAGTTGGATCCACTTGATCATAATCATGCAGTGTCTCTTTTCCATCACTTTGCTCAATTGAATCACAGCAGCATATACATGCCTGATCTGAATCTTGTCCATGAGGTGCTTTCTCTTCAATCCAACTAAATAGACATATGATTATATGTGACAAACTGATACAAATTTATGTTTCTTTGTTATATTAAATCTTCTATCATGTGATATAAATTAACTATTTAAGAATAAAAACATGATTAGTTTTCAAAGTTGTCTACTGACTAGCAACCTGTTTGGCTAAACAGCTTAATTATATGCTTATAGCATAAATGCTTATCATATAAGCTATTTCTACAGTAAAAGACAATAAAGTAAAAAAAAAATCATAAAGTACTGTAAATTGTTTTGATAGGCTCTCACAAGTGCGTATACCAGTAGATAAGCTCAAATTAGCCAGTTCAAACAGTCCATAGTTAGTATACTATTGCATACTAGTTATTACTCACTGGTTTCGCTTCTATGCACAGATAGTGAAAGGTTGTAAGGGTTCACCATTGGCGCTTCAGCTCGTTGCTGGATCACTGTGTAAGCAGCCTTTTGAGAAGTGGCAAAATATGAAGGAACGTTTAATGAGTAAATCCATTATTGAGTCTAATAGCACCGACTTGCTTTGTTACCTTCAACAAAGTTTGGATATATCAGAGGATAAAGGGCAGCATGGTGCACTAAAGCTCCCGCATACGCAGGGTTCGGGAAGGGGTCTCACCATTTGGTGTATTGTACGCAACCTTACCCTGTTTTTACACAAGAGGCTGTTTTCGGGGGATATATCAGAGGATATCAATGAAAAAGAGTGCTCCATTGATATGGGACTATTTCCTGAAGACCAGAGGATTCATGTTCCTGCCCTCATTGATCTTCCGGCAGAACTGCTTAACTCAGATGAAGACGGTAGAGAGGCAATGGCCACCGACAATGATTTAATCACCGGAAATTTGATTAATGCCATAGCTACAAGGTAAACAATGTCAACTGATGTTAAGTTTATGCAGCTTGCACTCATACCACTTCAAAGAAAGATGTACTTTGAAATGCATTATCTCATCACATGTGATTTAAGCAAATTTGTAAATCAAGAACAAGAAGTAAATAATGCGTGGATTTCGGCTTGTCATTATAAAGCAAAGAAGTAAAACTATTCCATCAAACAGATTATTTTTTCTCAATTTTTACGTACTTTCTCATGGACGACATTTTGAATCATTTTATATAAACGGTTGTTTATCAACAAATAATCAATGAAATGAAGCTTAATGAAAACATATCCATCATGAAAGGGGTCGTATGTGCTACCTTAGTTAATGAAAACCAAGTAGAGATACAATACAGCGTTGAAATGGGTGACATATAGATATGATATTCTTAAGTTTTCCATTGTATTGTAAGTTAGTAGGACTTAGGATTATGCATCTCACCAAAATGAATAAAAAAACTTGATTGCTAAGCCATTCAGCTAACTGAATCTGACTAATGTATGGTAATCATTCTTGTTTTTTAAATATTTACCTCTGTTGCAACATGGATGCATATAGTAGACATCTTTGGAATTCTATTTTCCTTACTAAAAATGAACCATTAACATAGTTCTGGAAAATTTGTATGCAGAATCTGTGCGGGATGCAATGCTGAGATTGGCCATGGAAGATTTTTAAATTGCATGGAAGGTGACTGGCATCCACAATGCTTCACCTGTCATGCATGCCATCTGCCAATCACTGATTATGAGGTTAGAGTTTCTTTTTCTGTGATGCCGACACAAAACTGAGTTTAATCAAAACAAGTTGAAACTTTACTCAGCAATTCATTAGTTAGGGTTTTCAAATTATGTATCTTTTTTCTTTGTATCTCAATACGATTATGAATAATACTTGGATATACATTTGTTCCTTTACAGTTTTCCATGTCTAGCAACCGACCTTACCATAAATCCTGCTACAGGGAGAAGTATCACCCAAGATGTGATGTTTGCAAGAATTTTGTAAGTATCTCAGCAGTGATAGCGCAGAAAATCAGAAGCGGAAGCTTTGTTCAGAAGCAGTTGTTCAGAAGCACTGTTCAGAAGCAGTTGTTCAGAAGCACTGTTCAGAAGCAGTTCAGAAGCACTGTTCAGAAGCAGTTCAGAAGCAGTTTCTGATTCTAAGGTTTTATGTGAATAAGAGAGAGAATTGAGAGAGAAGAAAGTTATGATGAATTTGTAAATGATCTTTTTTGATTCTATATTATGAATGTACAAGATAATGGTCTTATATACAAGTCTAAACGTTGCTTGAAGCACAAGCAATGTAACAAACTCTAACAACCTTATTTGCTAACCTCTAACAAACTTGTAACAAACTTCATAACAAACTAAAACAAACTTGTGATTAACCACTGATTGTGATTATCACTGAAACTAAACTTGAATTAAAACAAACTAACATCCTCCCTTAATTCAAGTTTCCACTTCCTTCATTCCAATCAAGCTTCTGAGCTTGATGAATCTGTCAACCTTCAATGCCTTAGTGAATATGTCTGCAAGCTGCAGCTCAGTAGAACAATGAACAATCTGAAGTGCTCCCTTGTTCACTTGCTCCCTCAGAAAATGGAACTTGGCTTCTATATGCTTGCTTCTTCCATGCAGAACTGGATTTCTTGCTAAGCTTATAGCAGATTTGTTGTCTATGAGCAATTCTATAGGTCTGCTAACCTCTATCTCCATCTCTTTGAGTATATTTTCAAGCCATATTGCCTGACATGCTGCCATACACCCTGCAATATACTCAGACTCACAGGTTGACAATGCTACAACTGGTTGCTTCTTAGCACACCATGAAATTGGAGCATTCATAAACTTGAATAGGTACCCTGAAGTGCTCTTTCTATCTTGTCTGTCTCCACACCAATCAGCATCAGAATATGCTGTCAGCTCAATAGTGTTTTCATTTAAGCACTTAGGAAATAAAATGCCATACTGCAGTGTTCCTTTGATGTATCTCATCACTCTTTTGGCTGCTAGCAGGTGAGATACTCTTGGTTCACTCATGAATCTACTGATTATGCCAACTGCATATGCAATATCAGGCCTACTATTGCATAGATACCTCAGTGAACCAACAATTTGCTTGAACAATGTAGGATTCACAGGTTCTTCATCTTCATTCATCACCAGTTTTACATTTGTCTCAGCTGGTGATGATGATGGATTGCAGCTCATCATATTGAACCTCTTCAATATATCAGATGCATACTTCTTTTGATGCATCACCAATCCCTCTGCAACTTCAGTAAATTCCATGCCTAGAAAGTATGTCAATTTTCCTAAATCTGACATTTCAAACTCACTCATCATCTGTGATTTGAATGCTTCTATCTCATTCATATCACTACCAGTCACTATCAAATCATCAACATAAAGACAGATGAGTAGTTGATTACCTTCACTTCCTTTCTTCACATATACACCATACTCAGACTTGCATTTAACAAATTCTTGCTTCACAAGAAAGCTGTCAATTCTCTTGTTCCAAGCTCTTGGTGCCTGTTTCAATCCATAGAGAGCTTTGTGTAATCTGTACACCATATCCTCTTTCCCTTTGATTTTGAAACCTGGTGGCTGTGTCACATACACTTCTTCATCTAAAGGACCATTTAGAAAAGCAGATTTTACATCCAAATGATGCATTGGCCAGTTTCTTCCACAAGCTATAGCAACTATCAATCTCACAGTTTCCAATCTAGCAACTGGAGCATATACTTCAAAGTAATCCATACCAGCCTTCTGCATGAATCCCCTAGCCACTAATCTTGCTTTGTACTTGGCTACTTCACCATTTGGCTTCAGTTTCAATTTGAAAACCCACTTCACATCTATTGGTTTCTTACTAGCAGGCAGTTCAATCAACTTCCATGTGTTGTTTCTGTTGATTGAATTCAACTCCTCAATCATAGCATTCTTCCATACATCTTCATTCAATGCTGCTTCATAATTGATTGGTTCTGCATCTGCTAATAGTGCAAAATGAACAAATTCCCCTTCTTCATTAACTACATTATCTGGAATGACTTCATGTCCAGCTAATCTAGTTGAAGCAAATCTCTGTCTAACTGAAGTTCTTGTGACTTGATTCTCTTCAACATGCACTTCAGGTTGAACTTCAGTATCAAGTTGAACTTGTTCAACTTGATCATCATCTTCAATTATTGTGGGAATTGTGTGACTGGAACTCTTCTCTTTCTTAGTCCAATCCCATGCTTCATTTTCACAGATTTTTACATCTCTACTAATCACTATAGAGTGATTCAGAGGATGATACAATCTGTATGCACCTGTCTCATGATAGCCAACCAGTATCATAGGTTCACTCTTATCCCCCAACTTCCTTCTCTTTGCATCAGGGATATGCATATAGCACAATGAACCAAACACTCTTAAGTGTTTTGCTGACTGCTTGCATCCTAACCAAATTTCTTCAGGAATTTGATTAAGTTTCTTAGTGGGACATCTGTTTAAGATGTATGCTGCAGTTCTTACTGCTTCTCCCCAAAATGTATTAGGCATCTTCTTCATCTTTAGCATACTTCTGGTCATGTCAAGCAGGCTTCTATTCCTTCTTTCAGCCAAACCATTGTGTTGTGGAGTATAAGGAGCAGTGACTTCATGTACAATGCCATTGTCTTCACAAAACTTCTCAAACACCTTTGAGGTATACTCTCCACCACCATCAGTTCTTAAAATCTTAATGGATTTACCACTCTGTTTTTCAACTAAGATTTTAAACTTCTGGAACATATCAAATGCTTCACTTTTGGCATTGATCAAATATAACCAGAGTTTTCTGCTAAACTCATCAACAAAACTGATGAAATATTTGTTTCCTCCTAATGAAGGAACCTCTAAAGGACCACACACATCTGAATATACAACATTAAGCAGCTCCTTTGATCTACTTGCTGAACTTGAACTGAATGCACTTCTTGGTTGCTTTCCCAACAAGCAAGTACCACAGACTGTGTTAGGTATCTCAATTTTAGGAACTCCCAGAATCATTTCTTTATCAACCAATTGATTAAGACCTCTAAAATTGAGATGACCAAATCTATATTGCCATAACCAACTATCTTCATCTTTTACCATAGCAGATAAACAGTTCAGTTCTACAGCTTTCATATTGGTCTGAAAAGTTCTATTCTTTGCAAGAGGAGTTTTCAAAACTAACCTTTGATGATTATCAAACAACTTAAAGGTGTTGTCCTTCATAGTAACTGAGTATCCTTTCTGAATGAACTGACCTACACTCAGCAAATTGCACTGCATTCCAGGAACATAGAGAACTTCTTCAATTATTGCCACTTTCCCATTCTTTCCTTCAATAGCAATATTCCCCATTCCTTCTGCAACCAAGACTCTATGATCTGCAAGCTTCACCTTTGTATTTCTTCCAGGATCCACTTCTCTTAACCATGTCTTGTTTCCTGTCATGTGATTAGAACAACCAGTATCTAAGAACCAACTTTCTGAATTGCAGCTCTCATTACTAGTTGTTGTAACCATCATGAATAATGATTCAGAATCTGAATCATCTTGTGCAATTTTGGCTTCCTCTTCATCATTTTTTGATTGCTTTCCTTTACCAGACCAGCATTCAGAGGCATAGTGTCCAAATTTCTCACATTTGAAACACTGAATCTTCTTCTTATCAACTTTCTTCTTTTGATTAGAATTTCCTTCCTTTGAAGATTCACCTTTATCAGATCCATTGTTCTTGCCTTTAGACCAGTTTCCTCCCTTAGAGTTTTTCTTCCCTTTCTTGAAGTTCTTCCTATCATAATCATCCTTTTTGATAGTTTGAACTTGCAGGGCTTGTTGAATTGATCTTTCATTGCTTCTTTCTGAAACCATCAATTCATGAGCTTCTAATGAACTCTGCAGCTCCTCAATCTTCAATGTCTTAACATCTTTTGATTCCTGAATTGCCACCACAATGAAATCAAACCTTGAAGATAGGGTCCTCATAATCTTTTCAACTATCTGTTGATCAGTGATAGCTTCACTACAAGCCTTCATCTGATTCACAAGATTGATGAGTTTAGAGATGTACTCAGAAATCTTCTGATCATCTTCCATTTGCATCAGCTCAAATTTCCTTCTCAGAGATTGAAGCTTAATCAACTTCACTTTATCATCACCTTCATGATACTTTGAAAGAATGTCCCATGCTTCCTTTGAACTCAGTGATTTTGAGATTCTTTCAAAGTTTCCTTCATCAAGACTTTGTTGAATCAAGAACAGAGCCTTGCAATCTTTCTTCTTCAATTCCTTGTGTGCGTTCCTTTGCACCTCAGTAGCATTCGCAGCTAATTCATGTATACCATCCTGCACAATTTCCAACAAATCTTGTGCTCCAAACAGATTCTTCATCACTGCACTCCATCTTTCCCAATTGCGTGCTTCAAGAATTGGAAGATGTGTGTTGAAACTGCTGCTACCATTCATGGTGATTCCTTCAGCGTTTCTTTCTACAAATTGCGTGATTGAAGATCTTGATTACCCCTTAGAACGAAACCAAAGGCTCTTGATGCCAATTTGATAGCGCAGAAAATCAGAAGCGGAAGCTTTGTTCAGAAGCAGTTGTTCAGAAGCACTGTTCAGAAGCAGTTGTTCAGAAGCACTGTTCAGAAGCAGTTCAGAAGCACTGTTCAGAAGCAGTTCAGAAGCAGTTTCTGATTCTAAGGTTTTATGTGAATAAGAGAGAGAATTGAGAGAGAAGAAAGTTATGATGAATTTGTAAATGATCTTTTTTGATTCTATATTATGAATGTACAAGATAATGGTCTTATATACAAGTCTAAACGTTGCTTGAAGCACAAGCAATGTAACAAACTCTAACAACCTTATTTGCTAACCTCTAACAAACTTGTAACAAACTTCATAACAAACTAAAACAAACTTGTGATTAACCACTGATTGTGATTATCACTGAAACTAAACTTGAATTAAAACAAACTAACAAGCAGGAGTCTTTCACTTGCAGTTGTCTATTAGAGTTTTTCAATTTACTATCAAAGTTTTCTCTTATCATGGACATGCTTTTGAAATTTCGCTACAATGTACACATGCTTTGGCTAGTAATGATATTAAGCCGTGTAAAAGAGTCCCACATCGGATAGCAGATGACCTAAACATGTGTTTAGAGAGTGGAGGCAATCCTCACCACAAACCGGTTTTGTGGGGACGTGTTAGGCCCAACTGCAATGTGTATGAAGCTGTTCTCTCTTCTCAAAAATGTGAGATTCAAAACAATACTCGAGTATGTTCTGCTGTGGTTGTAGTTTTTTAGTTGTCATGACAAATCATGGACCAGCTATTCAACTGAAATGACATCACGTGGCCTTCATGGAGAGGATATAGTTGGGTTTTATTTCTTTCATTTCAATAACTGGTCTGGTACTGTGGTACAAATCATTGATCAACTATTCACAGTTCAATTCATTGTACTTTTTAATTGTTTAAACCTATTTGAAATCTAGGATATTCTAATTATGCATGTTTTAACTTCTAATAATTGTCCTGTAAACAGAAACTAAAATGATTTTTATTGTTAGCCTAATTAACCTCAAATTTCAGTGATAGTTGTTTGTATCATATGCTTGAAATATGAGGTCGTTTTCAATCATAACTTATTATGTAAATATTTGAAATATTTATTGTATAGTTTTTTTATAGTGATGCTTGATAAATGCATGTGCATTCCTTCCAAAATTTAATGCCTTCAACCACAGGGAGTATGAATGCAACAAAAATACATCAGAAGGGTATAAGTATAACTATAAGTTAAATAGTAATTGGGGTGAAAAATATGATGCTCACTTTTCCTCTTACCAAAACAATAATACGTCTATCATTTTAAAAGAAAGAATTGCAAGCAACAAGTGTTGTGTGGTGAGCAAAATTTTTTATTCTTCCATTACAGATCCCGGCTAATTCAGCTGGCCTCATTGAGTATAGAGCTCATCCTTTCTGGATACAAAAATACTGCCCAACACATGAGCTCGACAGCACTCCTCGTTGTTGTAGCTGCGAAAGAATGGAGGTCAGTTATATCAGCTCCCAAAACATTCCATCTCGTTGTTACTAATTAGGAAACAATTTTTGTCTTTTCCTATTATTTATTCTAATTTATGGAACTTTCTAATCTGTGCAGCCAAAGGATTCAAAATATCTTTTTCTTGATGATGGTCGAAAGCTATGTCTTGAGTGTCTAGACTCGGCAATTATGGACAGTCATGAATGCCAACCTCTCTACCATGAAATACTAGAATTTTATGAAGGTTTAAATATCAAAGTGGAGCCGCAAGTTCCTATACTTTTGGTGGAAAGACAAACAATAAAAGAGGCCATAGAGGGAGAAAAGAATGTATGTGTTAATGTGTTAAAACTTTCATTTGAAGAGTATTGTTACTTCTGTCTTTTTGTTGTCCTAACTTCGGTTTGTTATTTTGCTTTTCACTATCGAACATAGGGTCATTACCATTTACCTGAAACTAGAGGGCTCTGCTTGTCAGAAGAACAAACTGTCACCACCGTAGGGATTCCTTGCTTCCAAATTCAAATCTTTACACACTTTTAATTCGGATGTAAAAGATTTGTGTATTGCATAACGGTTATTTAATGTAATACCAGATTTTAAGAAGACCAATTATAGGGGCAGGATACCGAGTCACAGACATGATAACCAAACCTTATAGACTGACCCGTCGATGCGAAGTGACGGCCATTCTTGTTTTGTATGGCCTTCCTAGGTAACCATATAACATCTACTTTCACAATCTTGCGCTTGCAAATGACTTTCACTGTATATAATTCAAGGATTTTATGTTTATAGATTGTTGACAGGATCAATCCTAGCTCATGAGATTATGCATGCATGGCTCAGGCTTAAAGGTGTTTCATCTGTTCCCTGATAACATCATGCAAGAAATTTATATTTTGTTTTATGATGCTAAGTTATACAAAATATATGATTTTTTTAATAGGTTATCCCAACTTGAGGCCAGACGTTGAAGAAGGAATCTGTCATATCTTGGCTCATATGTGGTTAGGATCAGAGCTCTATTCTGGGTCTGGGAATAATGATGCACCATGTTCATCTTCATCATCATCAATGCCGCCTTCTTCTTCTGCATCATCGAAGAAGGGTAAAAGGTCTGATTTTGAGAAGAAACTTTGCGAGTTTTTCAAAAACCAGATTGAGTCGGATACCTCACCAGCCTATGGAGATGGATTCAGATCGGGTTACCAGGCGGTACTTAAGTATGGGCTCGAAAGCACCCTTGATCATATCCATTTGACCGGAACTTTTCCATGTTGAAAATTTGAAAGTTAGCATAACTTTTTCGCCCATATGAACCAATGCCTCATCTTGGTCGGGAGTGTTACCTGTCTAGCCCTTCCGTTTCCTCGAATCAAATATCAGTCGTCGGATTAATCTGATGGTTGATAGTGTTGGTCTCTCGGTGATCAGATTAATTCAACAACTGAGTTATTGTTGGATAGGCAAAGGGATTCAGCTGCCATCATACAAATATTGAGTATCTTAAAAGCATTTTTTAAGAATTCCAAAGTAGGAAGTATTGAATCAAAGGAAATGTTACCATAAATACTTTATATTTTCGATTTCGTATGAAGTAATAAAAATCCTATGATACCTTTAGGTTACTCGTTAATAAAATCCTAAGAAGTAATAAGATTAAAAATGCACATCTTGGCAACAGAATAAAAGTTGTTACTTGTTGTATTTACAGCACTTTTCAGATGTTGAGAAAAGCAGCTGAAGCAATGAAAGTATTGACAGGTGAGGTATCAGTTAGTTCTTTTGGACCAATTTCATGTGGTCCATCGTGGACAGATACTTTAAATTATTATAAATTTCAACGACGACCAACGATATTATTCAGAAATAATGACTTATGACATTTCTCATACTTACAACTAAGAAAAAATTGGAACGAAATAAACTAAATCCTAGTAACAAACTAAAATGAGATAAAAATCCTATAATTAACAATTTCAATTGCCTTGTTTAAATTAATCAACAATATCCAACAATGGCGTCAAAAACTTGATAGACAAAATAGTAGCAAGTATACCAGTGTGTCGACAAGTAGTAATATTTATGAAAAGTTCGTTAGAGATTGTGAAAGTTCTACTAAACAAATCAATTATTGTTAGGATGTGTAATTTGGAGTATGCACTTGGCATATAGTTTGGTTTGCAATAAAGAAATAAAAGAATAACACGATAAGGTAAGGAGAATGATTAGGTTGTTCCATTTGCTTCTCTGAACTATTTCTCGACTCGAGTGTCTAGGCTGAGCAATTATGGACAGTCATGAATGCCAACCTCTGTAACCTTAAACTTTCATTTGCATAGTATTGTTACTTCCTTCCCTCATTCTGTCTTTGTGTTATCCTACCTTAAGAGTTGTTCCTTTGCTTGGGTCATCACCATTTGCTTGTCAGTGCTTCCAAATTCGAGTCTTTTCAAAAAAATTATTTTAGTTCTGATATACAAGATTAGTGTGTATTATTATAACGGTTTTATATATTTAATGTAATACCAGATTTTAAGGCAGGACACCGAGTCACTTAACACTATGAAATTGTTAACTTTTTGGATGTTTGTTTACTCATTAAGAACTTTTATTTTCTCCAATCTTTATGAAATCGTTTAACTAAAACTCTAAAATATACTGTTTACCTTACAAATGTTTATCTTTGGTCATAAGTTTATCTTACAATTTTAAAATACATTATACAATAGAGTATGTTTGTTCTATCTTTTCATACCTTAGAATCACTTTCTTTTACTAAAAAAATCACTTTTTCTAACTGTACTTGTTTGTTTCAGATTTTCAAAATAAATATTATCTAGAAATTGAGAATACCTCCTTCAAAAAAAAAAAAAGGAAAAAGGAAATTGATTATAACATGAAATGTTTTGACAAGGTTTAATAAAAAAGGATCATGTTAAGGGGCACTAGTTAAACAGCTAAACTTTTTTAAGTTTTAAAAAAAATACATCATTTTCGAAACTTAGTGCCCCAGCTGGTTAACATTTCCCGAAAAGGAATTCATGAATCTCAATTCTTATGAGAATAAAAGTGTGTTGAGTAAAGTTGTTAAATATATTGCTAGCACCCATTTTAATGGAAATTTATACATGAGAATATTCATATAAACATTCTTATGGAAATTTATACATTTCAGCTGCAAAAATATTTCATATAAATTTTGAAATACCAACCAATATGGATCCATTACTGATTATACAACATTCTTTCTCCTCATTGAATTCTTGTCTTGTCACACATGAACTCAATGTCGGGTTACATTTAGAAAGCTGATTGATTCAGACTAGATGATATACCCACAAGACAAACACCTCATATTAACATTTGTTACTTTAACTGTTCTTATTAGAACAATCCAAAATTTACGTATCAAATAATGTTCACTAATTCTAACTAATGAGCTCACTCTCACTCACCCCTCAAACCAAAATAAATATTTGCCAATTTAATTTCAGAATCATAGGCAAGTAGGCACTGGAGTCTGGTGCCTTGAACATTGACACAATGGAAAACAAAAGCAAAATGTATGGTAATTGTTTTGACATAAAGGCTCTGGAGTGGGCAGTAGGCACGGGAAAACAAACAACAATCGGAGCATAATCTAAAATCATAATTTCCGATCTGGTTATGTGATCAACTGGTATTATGGTAAGGTGGAAATATAAGAAAATAGTCTAAAATCACATTCCATTACCAATATTAAGCTTGAATAATAATAACCAGAAAAAGGACTATAAGTAGAGGATGTGAACTAAAGTTGCTCATATTTTAAAAGTCATTCAAAACCAAAATTGATAGAAGAAATTCAAAGCAACAAAGTTGAATAAAAACTACTACAAAACACTCGAGTCTATTATAAATTCATTGCATAGATGTTTAAGCAGCAACTGCTTGCTGAGCTGCAGCAGCCCTCTTCCTAGCTTCCTCAATGACAGTTAATTTAATACCCTTACCCTTGGGAAGAGATACCCATGGCTTTGTCCCCTTGCCAATAGTGAACACATTGACCAGACGAGTTGCAAACTCATGACCAGTGGCATCCTGAACGTGGATTGTCTCAAAGGTTCCCTTATGCTTTTCTCTGTTCTTGATCACTCCAACACGCCCCCTATTCTTACCACCAGTAACCATCACTACATTCCCAACATCGAATTTGATGAAATCGACAATCTTGTTTTCCTCAAGGTCCAGCTTGATTGTGTCATTAGCCCTGATGACTGGGTCAGGGTAGCGGATAGTGCGACCATCATAGGTGTTCAGGTATGGGATACCTTTCTGCCCAAATTGCACTGAACGCACCTTGCACAGCTTAAACTGCCATGTACATCACATACAAGAAAATTCTGTCAATTTAAAATGTAGTAAACAAAAAATATGTATATGTATACTATACATACACGAATCTTGCAAACAGTAAAAGCCATCACATGTTAATTATACAATGCATAAATAACATGAATCTCATGAATACGATACATACATGAATTTTATACACTAAAATCCATTCACAGTAACAGCAATCACATGTTAATTATATATTATGCATATATGAATCTTATTAATAAATATGATACATACTTGAATCTTATAAACAATAAAAGCCATTCAAAATATGCTACTGAATAAATTAAAAGATCATGGAACCGAGATCAGTAAGCAAATAAAGGTACCTTTGCCTCATCATCTCTGACTGAATGGAGACGGAAACGGCCCTTGGTGTCATACAGCAGACGAAAGCTCTCATTTGTCTTGGGGATTGAAACAACATCTGTCCAGATACAAATATTTTAAAAGTTACAAATTACAATCATGCAAAATCATATGATTCGGTAACCAAAAAAAAATGATTCATAGAATTATGAATTATTTCACGGGGAAACCGAAGATCAGGCAACTTATTTAATTACACAACTTCAGTTCAAATTTACATTGACGATCTATTGTAACAGAGTCCAACAAACAAAACTACATACTGTATTTGTCTTCAGATAAAACCATGGTATTCAATTATTACTTAACTTCCCCTTTCAATTATTATTTTCTCTTCAAACAAAGCATACTGTTTACCTACCATACTTGGCTATAATACATCAAAAGTCATCACGCTCAAAATGCAACAACAATGAAGAATCATAGCATATAAATCATCAATTTTTTTCCAAGGCATGTTGATCATCCAAAATAAATTAATCAATAATTTGACAAAGATCAGCAAGATTCATACCCATGAATCCAGCTGGATAAGTCTTGTCAGTCCTGACTTTGCCATCAACAAGGACATGTCGTTGCATCAGAATAGCAATGACTTCACGGTATGTTAGAGCATACTTCAATCTGTTTCGCAAGATCAGAATGAGTGGGAGACATTCCCTGGACTTGTGTGGTCCAGATGAGGGTTTAGGAGCCTATAAATTTCACACAAAAAATTACATCAGTCTTAGATTTAACAAAAAAAATCCTTGAATCAGTTGAAATATGATAGAACTTCACTTACAAAAGCACCACCCAATTTGTCAAGCATCCAATGCTTGGGGGCATTGAGCCTCTTCAAATGCTTCTTCAAACCTCTCGCCTGTCACATTCACAAAAATACAAATTAAAAAAATTATCTTTTTCTGTATAAAGGATCTGAACA
Source organism: Medicago truncatula (assembly GCF_003473485.1). Classification (NCBI taxonomy): domain Eukaryota; kingdom Viridiplantae; phylum Streptophyta; class Magnoliopsida; order Fabales; family Fabaceae; genus Medicago; species Medicago truncatula. Next base: position 7,118,722 of record NC_053046.1, read on the forward strand.
TTCAAGTTCAACTATGAATCATAAAACCAATGTTCAAATACACCAAAACTAAGGACCCATTTGAATTGACTTATTTTTTTAGCTTTATGGAAAATAGCTTATACAAATAAATAAGCTTTTATGTTACAAAAATTGTATCTTCATAAGCTGTTTTTCATAAACTTTGACAATCTTATGAATAATAAATAAGAACTTATTTATTTGCATAGGTTATTTTGCATGAGCTAAAAAATAAACCAATCCAAACGGCCCCTAAAACCATGTTTGTATCGACTTATTTAAAAAGCTTAATCAAGCTCTAAATTAAGGGATCTAAACATCGATATCAAATATAAACTGATAAAACCTAATATCATAAATCAAATTACACATGTTCCTAAAATCCAAATAAATTTTCTCAACAAACCCAGAAAATAAATCATGATAAAGATCGAAACTTCATCCATTTCAGTAACAACACTGTGATATGAAAAAAGTGATTTCAATTCTAAACAGAAAAATTGAATACCATAAAGAAGATGAGATTCAAAGAAAATGGAACAACTGAGGGAAAGAGAAGAGAATGAGACGAACCATTTTCAAATTTCTCCTTCTTCGCAGCAGCTACGGAGTGGAGAGAGTGATGGTGCGGCTGTTATCAAAGAAAAGAGGAGAGGAACAAACCCTAAATAATCAGTATCTAAGAAGCGTATGTGGATTATGGGCCTTGGGCCCGTTTATTAAATTGCATTCTCAGTGGGCTGATTAGGTCCATATAAATTTGAGAATTGTTGTTCTCTCAACAAGAGTTAACTCACCCTGAAAAATGCACCTATGTGGGGTGAACTCACGTTCAAAATACAAACGAATTAACTCATGTTCGGCTTTTGTTACGGGAAAGAGCAATTCTAAAAGATTAATTAGAATGTTTTGTCATTGTATAATTATTTTACAATGTATTCAATGATGTGTTGCAAAGTCAATTAGCGAATATGATAGCTCGTATGTTTTCATATTTATTAATTGACGTGACAACATATTTTTAGTAACTTGTGGATCTCTAAAATAATTATACACAATATACAATTAAATTCTCACTAAAAATGAAATAATTTGAAATTGACTAGTAATAGGTAAACTAATGTATATAAGGTACCTAAAGTGTTTGTAGCTAAATTATAAGGGTTATGATAACAAGTGCCTTAGGGCACTTGTTAAGGATTTAAAAGTGGAAAACCAAAAGGTACACCTGTTGGAAAACAGTAAGTTTAGTGTAAAAAAAACAGTACGGTTGTTACTTCACTCATATAGCAAACTACTTTCCTTTTCTTTCTTCAAATAAATCAAAATTCTAACATTTCACTCTAGAAAATGTAGCAGGAAAAGGAGACAGATAGACAAAAATGTAGTAGTACTTTACAGAGTTTGGGTAAACAGTTCCCATGTTTGGGCATTTGAATTTAAACGGCACAGTGTTAACAATCGAAAGCTGCGGATGTATAATTACAAATACAAATATAATAAAGGATTTAAAAGTGGAAATGATTTAGAAATTTTATGTAGGAAAAAATCATTTTTAAAGTTACAGTATATTGAATACACAATTTTTAAGGAAAAGTTTATTCTTTGGCCTTCTAAATAAGTGTTCAAAGGCATTTGTTAGCATTTCCTAAAATTATAAATATTATGGATAAAATATGTTTTTGACTTCTAGGAAAATACGTTGCTTAGCTTTTGGTCATATATATATATAGTCCTCGTGAGCTTAACTCAATTGGTAGGGATAAAATATAATATATGTAAGGTCTGAGGTTCAAATCTCAGCCACCACAAAATTGATAGAGATAAAATATAATATATCTAAGGTTGGGGGTTTCAAACCCGAGACCAAAAAAAAAAGAAAATATTAAGGATCAATTTTTTTTTTTTTGTTATTTATACCCTTGACAATTCCTTAAAATTAAATGCTGAATTCTATTTCATTATTGATTTGACCAAATTATAGTGACTTGGCAAATTTTATATATTAAAGTATTACTTAATTACAAATCAACAATTTCATTAAAAGCTCCCTAAAAAAACAATTCCATAAAGAGTTGCTAAAAAACAGTTTTTATTAAAAATATATAAATTTATTTAATTAAAAACATTTTTTTGCACACAGAAGAAGGAGATATAAGTCTAGCTATCACCACTTTTCTTCTTGATCTAATGAAGATGGGTGGTTTAAGGTCAATTTTGACCTACATCACCTTTCCAATTTTTTATATATTTATTTTTTAGTTAAATAAGTTATTTTCAATCTTATTCCGTTTGTTTTCGTAATTTCGTCATGTTTATACGACTTTGTTTGTTTGATTTTTCATCTTTGTCCCGTTTTAGTACGATGTTTTTTTTTATTCAGTTTGAAAGATTAGTTTTAAGCAACTGCAGATTCAATTAATGACTTTGAGAGGAGATGTCAAAAGTTATTTTTTCATACAAAAAAACAAAATGTATTTAAGCCTAAATCAATACTAATTTGATAACATGTTAATCGAAATGATAATAATAAATTTTAATTAGATATTAATATTTTTTTTAACCGCAAATATGAATCCTCGTAGTTGCATTCCATGGGTCATTGGATTCATGTATATTGGATTCAGATCTTATGGTCGAAGTTAGGTTTCAAACTCTATCCTCAAAGTAGGGGTGAGACATATGTTACCTCTTGTTGAATTAGGTGTAATTTACTCCTAATGATAAATAAGATTTAATTTTGGAACGATGTAAATGAAAATCACACGTTGAATGAATGAGATGAAGAAGTTTAATATTCTTGAGATGAAAATGATAATTGATGGTAAAAAAAATACTATACCGACGAACCTACATTTTTCCTTGATGAATTGAGGGGTAATTTACCGCTGATGTCAAATACGATTCAATTATGGAACAAAAGAGATGTAAATCACATCTTAAATGAAGGTGATAAAGAAATTTGATGTAGTTATGATGAAAATAATAATTGATTGTAAAAAAAATATGAAGAAAATATGATTTTTCTTATTCTACTCTTCAATTTATTCTTATGGTCCGATTTACCGGCTGACACCGATTTTTGTCTTTCTTATGGGTTTCAAATTTTGGGTGTTCTCATGATCCGATTTGTCCTTTGATTTGTCTGATAGGCTTTGCCGCGTGCAACAAATTTGTTGTTATTGTTGTTTGTGTGGTCTCCTTGTCGCGGGTTGAAGTTCAATTGAGGTGTTTTGGTATGTCACGCATACGATTTTGTGATTTCCGTTCGTCGGATATTCTAGGGTTCATGATTTGGAGCTTTTCGGCGCGTGGATGCTTCCGTGTTGGCGATGGGATTCTTTCGCCGTAATTCAAAGGATAGGGTTCTTATGGGCTCATATGTTATTGTTGGTTTTGATTACTCATTCGACACCCTTTTTTTTTTACAATTTGATTTCGCACGTGTAGGCGGATCCGGTGAATTTTGACCGTGGTGCGCGTACATTTGCAATATGAATTTTTACCTTTTTGGTTCTTTTTAACACTTTTTTGGTAGAATTTTTAACACTTTTTGTTGTAGCTTGTTGTACATTTTTTTTTTTATTTTAATAAATCTAGGGGTGTTATAGATGGTATCCATTTACCTAAAAAAATATACAAAAAATATTTTAAATAATATCGCTATATACATAGTCTACTCTATATTTTGATACTTTATAAAACATAAATATATTCAATGTAATTCAATATTTGAATTTTATTTGCTTATGTAAATCTCAAATATTAATTATCTCACACTCATTAATTTTTCGGAATAAAGAATAAATTTTTAAAAACTCATAGTGACTTTGAGTTTTTTTTTGTAGGGGTCAAATTCTCAGTTTTGTTAAAACTTTTTGGAAAAACAAAATAAGTTTCAAATAAACAAGCTCTGAGATTTTCTTGATGCTTCATTTCATCCGATCCGATCATTTTTAAAAATAAAACTCTAAATCATTGAGACAAAGGAAACATCTTGAAAATAGTTATTTTAGTTTAGGAAAATGATAAATAGTACGGGCTGAAGTGTGTACGAAATTTTACGGACGAGCGGATTTTAAAAAACTTCATTCGTTAAACAACTTTATATAAGCAAATTTTCCATCATAGTTTGATTTATGAGCACCTTTATATTAATCTTGTCGGCTTCATCCAAGCTAACACATGTTTCTAATTGAATTTTCAGAGCCAGCCTTATAATACATGATAAAATATATTTCTAGAATCTCCTCCAAATTTTGCCGACTTCACCGTTCGTAGGATTAATTATGAGGAGTATCTCCAATTTTTAGAATACTTTGCAACATGTTGAAGATGTTTAATTTATTTTTTATTAAAAAAAAACCCAAGCGTTGTGAGTTTTGTGACTAAAGAAGTAACAGCTTCTAACCCATGTGTTAGCACATATAGAGCTTTCGTCAAATTTCGTGAGCAAATCTTGCATACTACATAGTACTGCTCGTTTGGTTTAATACCTTTTTTTTTTTTTCCTTCAAGAATACCCCTATTTAATTAGTACCATTCCACTAAATTACTTAATCTTAATATTCTCTCATCATATGTGGTCAAAAAAATATATTCTCTCATCATAAATAAGGACACAGCTGAAAGTTAACATGTAATACAATTAAAAATTGATCATTGTTTCTTATAAAAAAGATTTTTTTACACTTTTGTTTCTTACAAAAAAAAGACCGAAAATTACATAGTTTCTTCGTCCAAACACCTCGAATTCCAGAATTTTCCCGTAATTCTAGAATACTCAATTATCCCTAATTTCCTTATTTTTATTAATGAAAAAACTTTATTCATGCTGAATCTTGCTTGATGTTGGAACTTTAGAAAAAATAAATTAAACACCCAAAAATACTCAATTTCAAAATACATTTTATATTTCTTAAATTATTCTGTGTTTCAAAATATACATCTATGAAGTGTTGTTGATTTATTTCCCACTTCTTGATCATTAAAAAGGACTTTGATTACTCTATGTCTTGGCTTGGTCAAGAAGACTTCGATCCTTAGATGTTTCTAGCACCTTTTTGCACCAATGCTCCACATATCTCTTGTATTACCTTTTTAGTTAAAATAGAAGAACAGAGTAGTAAACTGCAAATACAACTTAAATAAAAATATATCTTTATTGAATAAAACATTATTAAAAATACTATGAATTATTGAGTTTTCACCTTTTCTATTCACAACACCCCTAATATTCCATGAGATGCTGCAAGCATCCATAAATAACCTTATAGGAATAAAGGGAAAGTATGGTAGACACACTAGGTTGTTTCCATAGAGCTAAAGTCCCATGTGTTCTCCTTAGCGCCTTAGCGCTAGAGATACTTATTGATGCCATAATATTCCATGAATTTTCTTGTCATGGATCAAGTTACCACACATGATGGGTCATGTTCTTCAAGGCTAACAATATTATTTGATCTCTCATGCTTGTGACCATCATCGGAAGGGACATATTTAATATTAAAAAATTTACTTTCTGGTGTGCAAAGGGAATGGCTTGGTGGAAGAGGTTAATAGGTGGTTAATGTGAGGTGAGGGACTAGATCAAGAGCTAGGTAGAGAAGTGGGTGGAATGATTTTGTGTTTGGCTTGTTTAAATGTAGCATGTATGATATTAGCATGACGTAAATTAACACTAGGAATGTTTCTAAGGCTAACGATCAGTTGGTGGGGCTTAAGATATTTTTCAAGGCTTATCACTTGGAGAAACTCTTGGGTGGACACAAAGATTTGAACCTTCTATTTAGTCACACACACATAAAAAGAAAAAGGTATAAGAAATAATAATTAAATATCATTAATTTTCAAATGATTATATCATGTCCACTTTTTTTTGTGGTTGTGAATTGTGATCGTGGTTGGAAGGGTCAAACTTGGAAATATAGTAGGTACGTAGTTGAGCACTGCTGCCATTTGAGTTTAGTGACGATGTTGTTTCACTTTTCTTCACAGTGTTACGTTGAAGATGACCATAGCATCCACACACGTTGTGAAAATGATGTGAAGATCTTCATATTGCACCTTATACTAATGATCATTGAGCCAAATTTTTCAAACAATTTTGGCTAAGATCCACCTCCACACACTCAAGCAAATCTGCCACACTCCATCTTTAAAGTATTGTTATTCACTTTTATGTGGAGGCCAATGGTAGAGGGCATGACAAGCAAGAAGCTATCGTCATAGTATACCAGGTTGAGAACATGAAATCGAATCCAAACAACTGCATGTTTAACTTTTGCTTTTAGCAAAGTGAATTCCGATGAACAATGAGAGACCAATAAATAATGGTATAAAAATCATCCAAGGACCATAAGAAATAATTTTCTCTTTATCATCCGATTAATCAAATTTAACCATTTAGAATACATTATCTTAATCCATGATATCATGTCCTCCTTGTAGTTTCCATATTTTCTTAAGACGATCTTTCAATGTGTTGTATCCTAGATTTTTCTCCAAAAGTGTAACCACTAAGACATTTTTTCTTGGAGTGCACATATCTTGAAAAACTTTGGTTTCAAGAAAAACTTTTGGCAAAAGCCGGTTGCCGTTTTCATGTTCTATTCAAACTAATTTTTTTTTTTTTTTCCGATCATATCTTCTTTTTCTCGGATTTGAGGGCTCTAATTTGAACCTAAAAGTTTGTCATGGCACAGAAACGTGGTTGACGTTGATGATTGAGAAATATCGGAAGGTTTTTTTGTATGTTGTTGTTGGTCATTGTCTTGCGCAGAAAGACAAAGTCGGAACTCGTCGATTTAAGCTAATTGTCCCAAAAGTAAAGAAGCACACGCATGCAATAAAGTTGTTGAAGAACGTGAAACGATTATTAACCCTAGTAAAATGAACAATTATATATAGCTGCTGTCATGGGATAGTCATAGTAAACAAGTTTGCTGTATTCACCATGCCAAAAAAACATTTAATAGCGTTGCCATGTGAAAAAAATCATGATTGAAAGCTATCTTTTGGGTTTCTTGCTTTCATGTTGTTATGATTGCTGTCACTGTCATACATCAAAAAGCCATGTTAAACCATATAGGTATACTATATCAGTATGTGTATCCAGTTTTATTCAAAAAAAGTCGATTGTTTCAGGTGCCATATGTTTAAAAATCAAGTCATATTGAATGGCAACTTGTAGTTGAACATTATAAAGAGAACTAATTCTGGGTACTGTCCATTTAATTAATTAGTTAGCTCGAACCATGACAATAAAATATTTGATTGTTTCTATTGCTCTACATGAAATATTTATCTATGATGGAATTTTCTGAATATCTAGATCCGCAGAAAATTTACAAAAGAATTATTGGAAGAATTCCACCCATTATGTTCAATGAAACATAAAATATGATCATGATAAGATTATCTCAGGTCAATTCAAACAGCATGACCGTTGACAACGGAAAACTTTCAACTAATCTTATTCTTGGAGTAAATTCTCTCTTAACCGTTATTAGTAAAACAATAAAATCAATTTTCCCTAAAAAAACAAAAATATTAAAAACCAAGTGTAACATTCATTTTTCAATTTTTTTTGAAAGATTCATTTTTCAATGTTATCTACATTGAATATATATATATATATATATATATATATATATATATATATATATATATATATATATAGTAATATGAAGTTTTGGCTAGGAGGTAAGTAAAACATGTTCAAGAATTGTTCCGTTCAAGGATCTTATGAACAATTTGGAGCTCATTTACCATTTGACCACCATTTAATTGGTTACAAAAAATAAAATATTAATTTGATCATAAAAAATTAATACCCCATACGTGTGTAACATCTTAGTTTTTTTTTGTGTGTGGAAGAATGTGCTTAACACCTTAGTTATCATTTTTCATTTATCAATTATCATGATAAAAATACACGAATAATTAATAGAGATATCTTAGTAAAATGTCTTAAACATTGTTTAAAGAATTTTAAAAAGAATTATTGTCTTTAAAATAGAAGTCAAATACTACATTTCAATATCATAAATACGTATTTTTCTATGCATAAGTTACCTCTTTTGATCTCTCAAATAATTTCACGAAGGCATTCATTAATATTTTCTTTTAATAAAAACTTCATTACTTTTCTTTATCATTTTTTTTTCTTCTGTCAAACGTGATAGTTTTTTTTTTTTTGAAGGAACAAACGTGATAGTTATTGACTTATTGTGAGACAAACAAGTACTAGTAGACTTAAAAAACGGCTAAATGTCTCTTTTGATCATTTAAGTTTGACAAAAATATCGGATTAATCTTTTAAGTTTATTTGAGTTTTAAATAGGTCATTTAAGTTGTTAATTTAATGCACCTTTTTGAAGTTTTTTAAGTTTTAAATTTCAAATAGGTCCTTAAAAGGGTAACATTACATTAAATTAACAACTTATTTAAAACTTAAAAATGACTATCTCAATATTTTTATCAAACTTAAAGGAGTAAAATAGGTATTTTATCTAAAACCAGTAGTATATACTCAATCCGGTCACATTTATAAACAAAATACGACTTTTTAATTCATTGAATACCTATTATATTTGGTCTCTATTATATATCAAATATATAGGGTATTCAATAAACCTAAAAACGAGTATTTTTACTTATGAATACGATCGGACAGATTACATTATACTATTCCTACAGCCGCTGAGAGTAAATATCCAAACATCACTCTTGTGTGATGATATATCTATGTTGACTTATTGGGGTGAATTGTTGACTGTGTTATTTATAAATTGATAATATTTGACTGAAACGGTGGAATAGAATTGTTGAATCTGACATTTATAAATTGAAAATATTGACTTTGAAACATTTGAAGATCAAAATTCTCAGCAAGTCGTCATGTAAAGCAATTTAGTCAGCTCTGATACGTATATGCCGGAAGAACATAGGTCCAGGTGGCTCGTTACTTCAATTTCTTGAAATTTCTATCCTCTTTTGGCTTATACTAGGGGCACTTTGTTTTATATGGATCTTTGAATTGCTTTCGATGCAATTAAAATTAGTATAGTACTACTACTACCACTTAAAAGGACAATATCTATCATATTTTTTTGAAGACGTTGAGTCTCGAACTGTGGATCATAAAGTTGAAGATCAATCTTACCATTAAATATGATAATGATATTATGTTTGGACAATATCAATAGTTTTTAGACTAGTTTTTAAACTATTTATAAGTTTCATTTGAAGAATTGTGAGTAAATTCATTTCAACGCTCAATAAAAATAAGTTATATTATATAATTTGCAAGCCGAGTAAAATTTAGTTTGCGGAAACAACATGCAAGATTTTTTTGAGAGGAACATACACGATGTTAGTAAATTATCTATAATTCTTCAAAAACAACCTATGTTTGTCATTAATTTTTATATATTGCTATTGTACAAATTTTACACGGTTCACAAATCATAATCATTCATATATATGATTTTGAGGATCGCCATGATTAAAATCAATCATTTTTAAATGATTTGATGATTATGATTAGTCGTCGGTGAATATATATAAACTAAATTCTTGTAAATAAAAAAATATAAAGTAAATCCATGATTTTTTTATATTATCAATTAAGTATAATAGTCGGATGAAACATATTTAATTTTTATCGTACCTTATTCAACGATTTGTGATTGATTTTCTTCAAAAAAAAAAAAAACGATTTGTGATTGATTGATAATGTTTTTTTTTTCTAAATCAAATTTAGTCTCATTAATATATTCTTGTTTGTTTTTTGAGGGAAAAATACTCTTGTTAATTTTAATGATTAAGCTACTTGTTTATTTGAGAGCAGAATACTCTTATATATGGTCCAAATCTTCCTAGGTCAAATTTTGAAATAGTTTCTAAAATTTATTTTCATTTTCAATTAAAATAAGTTTTATATTAATTCTTTCTCACATATACATATACATATATATATATATATATATATATATATATATATATATATATATATATAAAATCTCAACCATCTATTTTTGATATGATGGTTGATGATCATTCTCACCATTTTCATATAAAATAGTCATTCTCATAGTGCGCACACTCTCTCTATTGTTATAGATGGAAGAAATAGCTTAACTAACTTTTTATTGATAACTATTTGCTTCTTTCTATTTTTTAAGAGAATTAGTTTTTTTTTTTTTTTTTACAAGAAGAGAATTAGTTATATGTTTTATTAAATCAACTGGTTATTTTAATAGTAACTAAGCAAATGATAAAATTGACCAATAAAGGTATAGCCCAAAAAATTGATGTATTCCCATTATATATTGATAAAATCTATATAATTTAAAATTATATAAAAATAATTTGTGATTGGTTGATGGTATAATTTTTTTACACCGAATGTACAACAAATTTAACCTGCTGATCAAAATATTAGTGTTAATTTTAAGGGTTAATATGTCTTTACCCCCTGTAATTTGGGCGAGTTCCGGTTTTCCCCCCTGTAAAAAAAAAAGTTTAGATTCCAACCCTATAATATAAAGATTCTCCACAAAACACCCCTGTAATATGAAGATTCTCCACAAAACACCCCTGACCCCATTCAGACGCTGATATGGCACGCCACTGTGTAATTATTTTAATTTTAATTTTTTTTTTTAAATTTGACATGTGTGTAATGATTTAATAAATTATTTTTAAAAAGATAAAAAAAAACTGAAAATTCATTTTCAAAAATTTAAAATCAAGAAAAAAAAACATTTTTTTTTAAAAAATGAAAAAAAAAATTGGATTTTTTTTCAAAAAATAAAAATATTAATTTTTTTACCAAAACATTCAAAAATTAGCTTATATTATTTTTTTCGAATATTTTTAAAATTTTAATTTAATTTGGATTTTTTTTTTATTTTTCGAAAGTTTCAAAATATAGTAAGTGTATGAATTTTTTATATATAATATTTTTGGAAATATATATAAAGAAAACAACCCCTTTCAGCTTTTGGGTTGGCTGTTTCTTTTCAAAAATGTCCACAATTTTCAATACAAATAACACATGTAACAAATAGATAAGAATAAATTTAAATATTAAAAAAATTTCCAGATTTTTTTATCCTCAATTTTTGAATATTAAAAAATATTCTCAAATCTGTAACACATCGTAATAAAAATCTAAATATTTAAATAAATTTGTATCTAGATTTTTTTTTTTTGAGAAAATTTTAAAAACTTATTTTTCGAAAAAAAATCTGTTTTAAACTTCAAAAAATATATATTCCAAATTTTCGAAAATAATTTTGAATTTTTTTTTTGAAATATATATTTCAACATTTTTGAAAATAATTTTAAAAAATTTTGAAATATATATTTTTCGTAAATTATAAATTTTGGAATTTTCGAAAAATAAATATTTTAGAAAATATTTTTCGTAATAAAAAAATCCTTATTTTTTTAATTTTTATATATTTTTTAAAATAAAAAAATAATTAATTATACAGTCAGCACGCCACATAATCAGATATGCACAGTCAGCATGCCACTCAGCCCGCCACGTCAGCAATTATGCACAGTCACATGGGTCAGGGGCTAAAATCAAAGAATCTTATTTTACAGGGTTGGAATCTAAACTTTTTTTTTATAGGGGGGAAAACCGGAACTCGCCCAAATTACAGGGAGGTAAAGACATATTAACCCTAATTTTAATGATTAAGTTCTTTCAATTTTTTGTAATGATTAAGCTACTTGTTAATTTTTTTTAAGGAAAGCCTGTTAGTAATTTGTTAGCGGAATACTTCTATATGTCATATGGTCAAATTTTGAATTAGTTTCTAATTTATTCAACTTTTTAATTAAAATAAATTTTATATAATTCTTTCATTAAGATAGATTTGTTCTAAGCTCATAAATAACATTTACAAAAAGTCAAAAAAAATTCGTGTTTCTTTACGCGGAAGCCAAAGAATTTTTGAGTTATCCTTTTTGTACATATTCATTAATGTGAATACGATGATAATATTGATCTATAAAGAGTTAATGGTATTTATGTAATGTTTTTGCAAGTTCTGTTTATGTCATGTGTTGAATAATTCGATTAGTATAATTAGGTTAATCGAACCATAAGCCAAGTGGTAAAAACGGTCAGAATAATCGATCAGTAATAATAAATTAAGCTTGGTGAAATCTATATCGATTATAATCTTGATCAAAATACTTGATCATTGATTGAATAACTTGATCATCAACGGAATTGAATGACTTGTCCATGTCACTCGCCTTATATTAAAAAAAAGTATGACATTAAATCCGATTGAGCCAAATAATCGAGTCATTACATATTTTAATGTCAAAAACTTCACCTCATAAGACAATATATTTATAATATATTTATAATAAAGTATAATAATGAAATGTATTTTAATTTGTTAAAGAATATAGTATTTACAAAATTAAATACCTGTATGAAATGATACTATTTAAGAATATTTTAGCGTTTATATTATATGTTTTGAATAGTAGAGTTCAATAAAAAGATATCATAAAATCGAAGCAAAAGTTTAAGATAAGAAATTGAACATATGACATCCAAAACTAAAAATACAATTCATCGTAATGTTGTGACTTCACGATGAGCTTAAACCATGTTGGATAATCATATTAGACTATGAACAACCATAAAAGTAAGATTGACGCCACATCTTCATCCAACACCTTAAGCCGTTCGTTATATGGACACTTCATGCCATCTGTCTGCTACTTTTATTGCGTTAATGTGTATAAATTACGAACAATAATTTTTATAAAATTTTGATTTTAATTAAAATTAATGCTTATATATTTTGCACTTTTATATTATAGCAAACTATAATTATTTTTTCAATGACACCAACAATATAACACAATGATATAATTTCTTATTTTTTGAATGGCACTAACAATATAACATTTTTGTAAAGTTTTAAGGGTATAAGTAGAATTGAAAAAACATCCAAAAAATCATGTATTCTCTTTACATGGTATGGATTCCAATTCAGTCATCGTGAGCTTAGCTTAGTGTTTCATCCAAAAATCAAAATGAAATATATTTCTCAAAAGCAAAGTGATTCAACCCGCATAAGGTGTGCTAAAAGTGATGAATCACCCAAAGTTTATTACAATTTACATGACACCTAAAAAAGATGCCACCACCAAAGGAAAAAATAAATACAATTTACATGACACCATAGGAGTGGGTGTCTCCACCAATCGTGAAATCCAAACGCAAGAGGAACAAAGTTCGAAGAGAACTATAAAAAGGAATTCAGCTTTACTCTTTCAACAATACTTAAAGGATCAATAACTGCATTTTTAAAGATACAGTCAAGGTTTTGCAACTCGAAAGTTTACCTCAACTCGTTTTACCTAGGTAAACTCGAATCGTAAACTCGCACGAGTTTACCTAAAATTGAAATTTTATACAATTTATTATATGCATGACATATATAAGCTAATATAATACTGTAAAAAGATCAATAGTGAAAAATATAGACTTAATTATAAATGCAAAGTAATAAGTTAGAAAACAAAACATGGTTGTGAACCTAGAAAACAAAACATAACCAAGTTTAAATAACAAGCTTCTGAATATTAACAAACAGTAATAAGTTATTTAGAAAAAATGCACGTTCACAAATTCACGAGATGCCTAAACTAAACCAGTAACAGTGTAACACCGCTATTTAGAAAAAAAACATGTAATCTATGTTAAATAATAGAAATAGAAACAGAAATAGAAACCTGATGATCAAAGTTAAAAACCCTAACAATAACATGTAACAACTATTTAGAAAAGATGCCTTTTGAAGCTTTGATGATAAAAGAAACAATAAAGGAAAGGAAAAAGATAGTCTGAATCTGAACTTTGAAGTACCTTTTGAACTTTGAAGCTCTGTTTTTCGTTCAAACAAGATTGTATATATGCCTTCTAATCTAACGTTACAGCTGACAACAAACACCACCACAATACCACCGCAACCCAACTCGAAAACGCAAAGAATCGGAATCGGAATTTCAATATTTCTCCACCGTCAGAATTTCTAGGTTTCTCCACCGCTCCCCTGTTCTTGAAAACGGAAAGAAAATGAAACGAAACGTTAAAATCTGGATGGGACCCCGTAGTAATTTTCACTTCAGTTGAAACGTAGAAAGTTTGGGCTTGAAAAAAATGGGCCAAAAAAAAAAGGGCCATTTTTGAAGAAAAAAAATATAGGAGTAAACTCGCAAAAAACGGTAAACTCGCCCGATTTTACACGAGTTTACTGAGTGTTAACTCGGTCAAACTCGTCAAACTTTCCGATTTTACCAGAAATCGAGTTTACCTCCGAGTTAACACGTTTTTAGCACCTAAACACGTAAACTCGGTAAACTCGCCGAGTTGACACGCGATTTGTGGAACATTGGATACAGTTGTTTCTCTCCTTCCAAATTGTCCAAATACAAGCAAGCCAAATAACCTTAAGATAAAAATGAGAAGGTCGCGGTATGCCCGCCAAGTGAATAAAAACGAGCTTAGCTTAGTCGAATGAACATTATATATATATATATACACGCGCAGAGACACTCCACTTATCTCTCTAAAAGAAAAATTTCTAGCGACTAGGCTACTTGACAAAAAAATATATTATAATCCATGATTTTTTTAATATATCTAAACACTGGTCGTCGAAGGTGTAACCATGGTACCGACGAGGACAATGGACCAATATTTTGAAGGAAGGCCTATTTATTTTTTTGAACAAGTCAAAATGAAACTTATATTAAACGATAAAAGATGCTCCTCTCAGCACAAGGTGTGCCAAGGAAAAGCATCAAAGTTCAAATACAACACTTCACCATAAAGAAGAAGCAAAGTAAAAACATCTAACCAGCGTATGAGCAATCTAAAGGACGCTGCCACCACCCAAATAACTAGATAGAGATATTTAAAGCATTTTTCTTCAGCCACCACATCGATAAATAATTGACCCTATCCAACAAATGAGGCATAGATTTTGTCTTATTATTAAAGATTTGGTTTAATACCTCTTTTCGTTCCTGTAATATTAGCGAATTCCGATTTTAGTCCCTGTAAAAAAAAGATTTAGATTTTGTCCCTATAATTTCAGATTCTTCCACTTTTGGTCCCTTATTCCACCACGTCAGCAGAATCTGCATACATGGCACGTAAAATGAGGGACCAAAAGTGGAGGAATTTGAAATTACAGGGACCAAAAGTGGGAGGAATATGAAATTACAGGGACGTAATTTATGCAGATTCTGCTGACGTGATGAAAGGAGGGACCAAAAGTGGAAGAATATGAAATTACAGGGACAAAATCTAAATCTTTTTTTTTACAAAGACTAAAACCGGAATTCGCTAATATTACAGGGATGAAAAGAGGTATTTACCCTAAAGATTTGATCTATTCTTTCTTGCCAAATCACCCAAACTGTAGCAAGTGACAATAAGAGCATAAAAGATTGCCGCTTTTCGAACCACCTAAAAAATAAGCATAATGATGGAAATGATCCACTATGGAATTTGGATCAACTGCCGAGACCCCCACCCAATCACAAACCAAATACCAAAGGAATCCAAAAATATTAAAATTTAAAAACAAATGGTGAACCAATTCTACCCCACCACATCCAGAAACACACATCGAACTCTCATCAAGTAAGACACCACACCTACCTAAATTATCTTTGGTAGGCCACCTGTTCTGAAGGAGGCATCAAGCAAAATCAGAAACCTTCAACGGGACATCCTTATGTCAGATCAACTCGGGAACCACTCTTGCCTGATGCATTTGCCGGCTAGTAAGATAGTGATATACTCCTCAAACAAAGTACACTCCCTTTCTATCTAGCAGTCAATGCCATCTATCAGTCACATCAACATGTAAATGAATGTTAGAAATAACCATCGAGCACTCCCTGGAAAACTCCTTCTCCCAAGCCAACAAACGACTCCACCGCTTCCAAGCCTCATCGCCCTCTTCCCAACCTAGCGCCTCCATTTCAGCCACCGACACCCACTTATCCACCGCCAAATCAAACAACATACTAAACCTCTCCATCAACGGAACCTCCCCCACCCACCTATCTGATCGAAAAAGAGTATATGACCCACTACCAACTTTCCTACACACATTCTTCTCAAACCAACTACTTCCCTCAAAGGTCACATCATCACGGATCCTACCTATATCCCTCCACCAACTCGATCCACCTTGTCTCCAACCAACACAAAGGAAGGCCCATGATTCAATCTTTGTTTTTTTTTCTTCTCACGAATTTCATCCTTTGTTGTTAACAAATGTTGATTCGGGATAAGAAGTTAGAGAAAATAATATCTGAACACCTTTATTTTTTTTTTACCTTTATTAACATCTTTCTATTATATCATCAATTTATCACATATATCATATCACTTTCTTTATTTCTTTCTCTTTTTAGTGGTAGATTAACATTTGATTGTCTCCAAATTATTTTCCAAGAAATTAACCACCAATATTTGTAGGTTCAAACTTTTGAACCCACGAGTTTCCATATTATAAATACAAAGTAACCCACTGTATTTTATGTCGTTGAGAACAATTTTTGAAGAGAAAAAAAAACCACCAAGTCACAAATGCGTAAAAATAGAAAAGCAGGGGGTTGAACATTCATCCTTATTTATTAATTTTGTTACGTTTGCAGCAATTTAACCTAATTTTTTCCTGCTCATTTGCTTGATTAGGTTTGCAATTATTTAAACTAACAAATTCCATCTAAAAAAATGTATCGCACCAATTTCATTCCTATCCTCTTGCTTTTATTTTTTCCTATCCTTATTTGAAGGAAATATTTTCTACACTTATCTAATGCTGCACATTTGTTCTAAAAACTATGAGTATATCGATGATCACGTTTGATGCCTTCTATTTTATATTTTTTTTTTGGATTTTTTTTGACAATTTTTTGTACACTTTCTTTTTTAAGGAAATATTTTGAACACTTATTTAATACTAAAAAAATGCATCGCACCCCTATCCTCTTGCCTTTTTTGGTTGAACCAATTTCATGCCTTTATTTCATTCCTATCCTTGACTTTTTTTTTTTTTTTTTACAATATTTTCTACACTTATTTAATACGTTTACAAACAGAATACTCTAATTTCTATGCAAACTCGGCTACCCTAATTTCCATATAAACTTCGTTATATATACGAAGCCCTAAACGTGTTTCTCTCAACAAAAAAAAAACCCTACTGTTACTGAGATGGACGAGACTGTCACCAAACTTCAATTGAAGTACAGAACATACATAGTTGAGTATGACACATAAGATGTAATTTGTCATTTTCCTTCCTAACTTCTTGCTTTTTTTTTTTTTTACGAAAACTATAATTCTGCAATATATTATTTTGCATCAAAGGACTTCAAGTTTTATTGTGAAATACAATATTGCAGTCGCCAGCACTAAGCAGTTTACGTAATACATAATACAAAGCAGTGTGAAATACAATATTTGTCGTTTTAAAGCCATTACTATTCCTATTACTTTTGTTTGCTGCTATTACGTTACCCTATTTTTAATTTTTTAATTTTTTTGGTTTGCTGCTATTACATTACTATTAATCCGATTTTCATTTAAATTTCATTGTTGCTGTGTTTGAATTATTACGTGGTATTTAGTTTCATGTTGATGTTTACCATGTTTTAAATTGTGGATTGTTATTGCTATTGTTTGGAACCGTATTCCATATATAAATATATATTGATTGTTACTTGATTACTGTTTGATTTTCGATTGCCATTGCAATGGGTGAGAATGATTTTGTTTCTAGCTAGAGTTATTGCTTAGGAATTTCCATTGTTTAATATAATTTTGCTTCTCTCAATTGTTATAGTTAACAATTTTAGGGTGCTCTCTTCCTAACTTCTTCCTAATATGTTACTTTTTAGGACACAAAACATGTTAAGTTGTCGTTTTCCTTCCTAAGTTGTCGTTTCTGTTTTATTTTAGGGTGCTGTCAAATTACCAAATATGTTTGCAACTGATTTCGGAGACAAAATCAATTGTTTGGTCAACCTGGTCGACCAAAAGAAAAATAAGTTTGAAGTTTTGGTTGATAAGATTGCTGGTTCTTTTTTTCTCACCAAAGGATGGAAGGCAATCAGTGATTTTTATGGGCTAGGATTACCGAATTTTCATATTTCTTTTACCGAATTATTGATAGGATTACCGAATTTTCTTTTATAATATTTTCAATCATAAATTTTATTAAGTGTTTTATTTTGTCTACTATGGATTATCACGTGTTATTTTTTTTCACCATTACTAATTATATATTGCATTTTATTATTCGTATGTCAATCCCTTTACAATAAACCTGAGCGAAGCATGAGTCAAAAATCTAGTTGATTTGAAATTTTGTACTACGAGTCTCCACACTGTTTTTGATTGAGTCTTTAGAGCATATAATAATTTTTTAAAAGATAAAAATAAAATAAAATATATTCTAATTAAACTTTAGAATTTGGAAAATCAAATCATTCTATTTCGCCCCACTCAATTCCATCACATATATATATCACTAATTCAAATAACTTTTATAAAATTTAGAACTGGAATATCATATCCTATTCGAGCCTTTTATTAACATAATAAAAATGAAAATATTTTATAAAATAATACAGATAAAAATCAAGTTTGAATAAAATATCATATAACTTTTTTATATTTTATTTTTTGAGGGAAACTTTTTAATATTTTATGTTGCTTTATATTTATCAACTAATTAATTCTTCGACTAATTTGACAAAACACCACACACAATATAAGTTTATGCATGCATGGTCAACTAATATAATATGGATCATGAATCTTTCAATTCTTCCAAATCACGTATACATTTTCACTAACAAAGAAAAGTAGGTACACATGTTATTATCCTATGATAGACACATTCACGATTCTATAAAATCCAAACCGTCTTAGCAAACAACACAAACACCTCAAACTTGAGTATTATCTTTCTAAATTAACAAATATCATGGAAATTCAACTTTCGTCCTTTGTTATTCCCTTTTTTCTCTTCTTAACACTACGTTTGCTTGCAAAATATTTCAAGCCAAAAACCTTAGATTACAAATTACCACCTGGTCCAATGAAGTTACCACTCATTGGTAACCTTCATCAAATAGCAGCATTAGGATCACTTCCACATCGTGCTTTTAAGCAACTTGCTCATAAATATGGACCTATTGTCCACCTAAAACTTGGTGAAACTTCTGCTGTAGTTATATCCTCGCCAAAGTTAGCAAAAGAAATATTGAAAACCCATGATGTTATTTTTGCTAATAGGCCACACCTTCAAGCTTCTCATATTATGACTTATGGTTCAAAAGATATTGCATTTTCTCCATATGGTGATTATTGGAGACAAATGAGAAAAATATGTATGTTAGAGCTTTTAAGTAATAAAAGAGTTCAATCATTCTCTTATATTAGAGAAGATGAGACGAGAAATTTTATAAAATCAATTCAGTCATCAGAAGGGTCGTCAGTAAATCTCACCAATAGAATTTTTTCGTTGGTGAGTTCTACTGTTTCTAGATCGGCTTTTGGTGACAAAACGGAAGACCAAGATGAATTTGTGAGTGTGATTAGAAAAGCAATAGAATCTGTTGGAGGACTTGAACCTGCTGATTTGTTTCCTTCAATGAAATCTATAATACAAATGCTAACTGGCACAAAATCCAAAGTGTTGAAAATGCACAAAAAAGCTGATAAAATATTGGAAATAATTGTTAGAAAGCATCAAGAGAAGCAAAGAAGAGCAAAAGAAGGGAAAGTTAGTAGTGATGAGGTAGAGCAAGAAGATCTTGTTGATGTGCTTTTGAGAATCCAAGAAAGTGGAAGCCTTGAAATCCCAATAACAACTAGCAACATCAAAGCTGTGATTTTTGTAAGTATATTAAATATCGTTGTTGGGATTAATTTTACTTTTCTTATTTTTTTGGGTGACCATGCCATTAATTTTACTAGCTATAGGGGTACATATTTTATATTTGTGTGAAGTTCCTTCAAAAAAATGTGCGAAGTTATCAAGTTTTCAATCATTAATTTTTCTACTCAAAGAATATTTTCAACGTTGCGATAATGATATTTTCATCCACTTTAAAATAGTCAACCTCACAAGTTGTAATTACAAAAATTAGGCTGAAGATTGTTTCCCCCCTATGTTTTTCCATTTGGTTGGGTTTCAAGCTTTCAATATTTTTTTCATTTCATCATATGTTACTTCTTGTTTTTTGTCTATGAAAAAACATTTGATTGATTCTACAATTTTGTTTTTGGTTATATTGTCTAAATTTTTATAATATTTGTTATTTTGAAGCCAGGATCGGCCATATTGATTTATTTGTTATTTTGAGATGGTTTTAAATACCCCACAAATAGACAGTGGGATTGAACCGGATACCAAATTTAAAAAAAAATCCTACGTTTTAAGGACTAATTTTATTTTATTTTTTTATATTTTTTTTTATAAAAAAAAGGACTAAAAACAAATAAAAGATTTTACGGACTAAAAATTATTTGCGGGGAAACAAATATATAACATTTTTTTTTTTGTAAAATAAAACTACTACATTTTTCTAAAATGTTTATTTAAATTAATAATTCTATATTTATCAATTCATGGAAACCAATATGAATTTAATTTTAATTTGTTCATTCAGGATGCATTTGCTGCAGGAACCGACACCACAACATCAACAATAGTATGGGCCATGTCAGAACTGATGAAAAACCCAAGTGTGATGAACAAGGCACAAGCTGAAATAAGAGAAGCATGCAAAGGAAAAGAAATTATATCTGAAAATGATATTCAAGAACTTCCATACCTAAAATTAGTGATAAAAGAGACCTTAAGGTTACACTCACCTACTCCTTTATTACTCCCTAGAGAATGCACTGAATTAACCAACATTGATGGTTATGATATACCAAAAAAGACTAAAGTCATGATTAATGTATGGGCTATGGCAAGGGATCCTCAATATTGGACTGATGCTGAGATGTTTAATCCAGAGAGATTTGAAGGTAGTTCTATTGATTTTAGAGGGAATAATTTTGAATATCTTCCTTTTGGAGCAGGTAGAAGAATTTGCCCTGGCTTGCAATTTGGTATAGCTGGTATTATGCTTCCTGTGGCTTTATTACTTTATCATTTTAATTGGGAACTTCCTAATAAGATGAAACCTATGGATTTGGATATGACTGAACATTATGGATTGGCTATTGGAAAGAAAAGTGATTTGTGTTTGATTCCCACTGTTTATGCCTGATGTATAATTATATGATCATATAATTAAATTTTAGTGTCTATGTTTTATATTTTAAGTTGTACTTTAGAGAGTTATGTGTCTTTTAATTTTTGAAATAAAAGTCAAACCTGAATTGTTGTATAATAGATGTTGAAAATAAATAAATGCTAAAGCATCCCATTTAGGAAGAGATTTGATTGTGAATATGTTTGTATCACATGCTGCTTTGTTGGAATCTGAAGCAACAATACAATAAAACATTTATTTGAATTTGAATAGTTATATTATATAGTAGGTTTCATATTATTTTTCTTGCATGTAGTATTATTATTTCTTTATATTCAAGCATTCTTAATAATATTTATAATCCCATTCCTTCAACTAATACTTAGGAATTAGGATAATTCATCATGGAACCATGAGAAGTAAATGTAGCCTTAGGTTTATAATAATAATTTTTTGTGTGTGTGCAATTCCATGACTTTTACTTTTACCGCCGTATGTATATCCACAACTTTGGTTCCCATGGATCCTGTTCCATTGGCTTGTACGATCTATAAGAAACCTTCTTGGTTTCTCACCTTGGTAAAATTTGTGCATTAAAAACCTTTGTCTTTAGTCAAATTTTGTTTCTATAATCCGTTTGAATTTGAATGAATAATTTTCTCCTCATTGATGCTACTAGTAGCTAGACTTTATCAAAGACACACCTAAATTGGCAAAACTTATGAGAGAAGATCATGGCAAAAACTAGCCATGATTTACAACCCAAGCTTAATGGCGGTTACTGTATGAGAATTTTATCATGCTTTGACTTAGTGGATTGGATAGAAGAAATAGAAAAGTACGAGTGTTGCACTTTGTCCAAATTGAATTGAATATACGTATATTATATTTTCAGTATTTGAAATCATTTGAGGCTTAAATATGAAAATGGTCCTGTAAATATATGGCATTTTAGTTTTAGTCTCTTTAAAAATATTTTTTTGGTATTAATTCCTATAAATATAGAATATTTGATTTTGATCCTTGATATTTTGTTTTAATCATTGTAAAATCATTTCATATTGAAATTGATCCCTATAATATTCATTTTAGTCCTCATTTTGAGGGAGTAAAATCAAATATTCTACATATTACAAGGACCAAATCCAATATGAATCAATTTTACAAGGACTAAAAAAAAATACCAAGGACCAAAACCAAAAATTTTATATTTGCAGGGACTAAAACCAAAAAAAATATTTTTATACAAAAATTAAAACCAAAATATCAGATATTTGCGGAGACTATTTTCACATTTAAGCCATCATTTAATTACATTGTAACACAAGAAAGCAATGCAGAGGCGAACATAGTAAAAGATTAAGATTAGAAAATATATGAAGTCAATTTCCACCTCGTCATCACTTGAATTGTAATTTTACTTTTGAACAAATTAATTAACCATCAACATCTACCAAAAAAAAATAAAAAAAATAACCATGAACGAAGTCAAGACTAAATATTTTGTCACTATCCATTCATCCAAGAACGTCTCCGTAAATATGATATGAAGCTATCAATCGCACCTGTAAACATATGCTTAAGTCATCTTTTATATAATGTGGGATTCTATTACACATCTCCTCTCGACCAACAATTTTAAGTTTGGTTTGTGGACATAAATAATGAGTGGTCTGATAGCGGAAACTTGATAGCAGGTGACCTTGAGCTTAGTTCGTGGGCATAAATGGTGAGTGGTCTGATTGCGGAAACTTGATAGCAGGTGATCTGGTAGATCTTGGAGAGGCTCTGATATCATATTAGAAATTGTGGTTGGCCTAGCACAACCCCACAAAACGGACTTGAAAAGTGAGAATTACTCCACTTATAAACACATGTTCATGCCACATTTTGTCTGAAGTGGAATTCTTTTCACCCTTTTATACGTGTGGTCGTAGAGGACCTCATAATGACAAAAAAGTTACTGGGTTCGATGATTAGGGACGACAGAGTCTTGGAATCACCAACTGTTGGTTCATTTAAGGGTGATACGAGGTGTTTTAGATTCTAGAATCCTATGCACTTAGTCATTGAAGTCCCCTAGTAGAATGAAGTTGTAAAGAGTGTCTGGGCCATCACATAGTTGGGTCTCTGTTGAGCTTTTGCTCGATAATTAGTTTATGATGAGTTAAAGACACTGAGGGGGTTTGTTTTTTGAGCTAGACCTATGCTCGAGTACGTATGCATTCTCTTGCAGAGCCTTTTGGAAAATTTAGAATAGTTGCCCCTCAAATCATCAATCTTGTTGAATAAGAGTGGTGACTTTGGTCAATTTATGCTCGCCTAGGCAACACAACGAGTTAGATGTGTCGCAGAGGCAAGTTTTTTTTTTTTTTTTTAAATTCTTCTAAGTGTTTTGCTTGTGATGACTTTGTATAATGCAGACACGAAGAGGATGTGTCAAACATGTATAACAGTCAATTGTACTATAGTAAGTGTCCGAAGAGGATGATTTAGAGAACTAAGTTTGCATTAAACATTCATTAGATTCTTATTCATATCGGATAGTAAGTGTCGAGAATAGATTGTATCCATAAGAGAATTTTAGCCGACGAGATGTATGTCGAGGGAGATTACCTCTAGATTTATAATCATGTTACGTTTGCGTCCAATTCCATGAGTTTTTTCACCTTGTATACGATCCATAATAAACCTTCTTCGTTTCTCACCTTATCCGTGTCGTGAATCCTAAGCGCCACGTGCATTAAAGGATATATACCTTGACTCAACTTTTATTTTTCTAATCCGTTTGAATTTGAATGGATAATTTTCCACTCATCAATGCTATTAGACTTTATCATAGGTACACCTAAATTTGGCAAACGTTGAGGATCATGGCATTGCAAATTTACGTGTATTGGTTTCCATGAAGGATCAATTATTTTACCAAGATTTGCACCGCTACTGACGGTTACTTGCATGAGAATTATACTCCTTATGCTTTGACATTGAATAGTAGACATAGGAAAAGTTCTTTAAAAAAAAGACATAGAAAAAGTTTTCGTATGCTTTTTCCATCATTATTTAAGCAAAAAAGACTAGATTTATTAAATAACTGAGATATGTTCTATATAAAATTCAAATATATTAGTTATTCAATAAATCTAAAACGTAGTTTTTTGTTTATAATAATTACGAGGAAATACTTTGTTCAAGTTGTAAAGATATTTTACTTTATGTTATTTATTTTCGTATTTAGTTTTTGGATTTGAAATCATATTACATTTACATCTGAAACAAGAATGCCATGCAGATTCTACAAACGAACGTAATAAAATGATAAAAAAAAATAAGATTAAAATTAAAATAACAATGAAGTCGATTCCACCTCGTCATCACTTTGAAAATTTGTCTATTTGCAATCTTACCTTTGAAAAAGACTAAAAGTTTTGTCGATATCCAGTTACCGAAGAACTTTCAATTTAATATATAGTATAGGGCAGTATAAACTTCAAAACAATGTCGAGTAAATAAGTATTT
The DNA here is from genome assembly GCF_003473485.1 of Medicago truncatula. Classification (NCBI taxonomy): domain Eukaryota; kingdom Viridiplantae; phylum Streptophyta; class Magnoliopsida; order Fabales; family Fabaceae; genus Medicago; species Medicago truncatula. The sequence continues at coordinate 7,143,586 of NC_053046.1, forward strand.
TAATTTTTGAAAAGGTATGTTCATTTCATTTAGCCTTTAGCCGAAAAAAATAATTCATTTAGTCTTTTAAATGCGCAAAATACTAGTAGTAATTAATTGATTCCTTCAAATTTAAGAAAGTCAGTTCATTCAAACTTTATCTTACTCTTAAAGTAGCATGAAACTATTCAAAATAATATGCACACTTAATCAGCAAGATGTTCCATCACAATTTTTTCCGAATGAAATTAAGAGGGGACTATATAAATCACAGAAGAAAAAAGAGTGTCAAAATCACTAAAAAAGTAGTGAAACAAAATTTTAAAATCGTAACACTTGAGGGGCAAAAAGTGCAACTAAGTCATTTTATTTTTTATGAGAAAAAGTTTAGTCATTTTATTTTCTGAGCTCACAAGAGTTAAAGCATACCTTAAAGTTCAATGAACAATAGAAGAGGTAATAGTAAATTATCCACAAAAAACGTCCTTAGTCTCAAGGGGGAAGCTATTCACAATTATGGGGTAACTACGCCAAGAAATTTTGTTTTAAGTTAGTATATTTTATATTTCATAACTTCAATAATATAAATTTAGCTATCTCAAATCAGCGGTGGAGTAGCGAAAATAAAATATACTAACTTATATATTGGAGTAGCGAAATATAAAATATACAAGCTTATATAATATAGTAACTTAAAAATTACAACATATATGTTGTTGCTAAATAATTGGTGAGAGTTGGTAGGATTCAACAAATAGTTGAAGGTGAGTTCACAAAAAAAAAAAAAAAAAAAGCATAGTTGAAGGTGTGTAATTTTTAAGATGGGCAATTTTTCTTTCTTTATATTGATCAAATGTTCTTGAGGTAGCATATAAAAATGAAATTTCTGTAAAAAAATATAAAAATAAAGTTAATAAATAGAATTGATAGTCTAGGTGGTAATTCAATTCGTATGTGATGTTATATAGAGTTGAATATCAACTCACCGCTGGTTGACTATTTGGTTTGACTCATTTTCTTCAAATAGCAGGAACAAAATTTGAAATGTTTGTGATGTTATTTCGGTAATTTGTTTTTCTTTTCTGTGTTGATAACTTAAAGATGACAACAAAATAAGATTTTGAAAGTAGAAACTTCAGAGCATCAATTACTCAAAATGAATCGGATGGTTCACTAAAAGAGTCATCATGAACACACATATTAGAGTCGGTCCTAACATTTTATAGGTTTTAGATGTAGTATGAGAAAATGACCCCTTAGATATAATACGGCATAATTTTTCTTCTTTTGATAATTGATGAATGACACATGCATTTTTTGTGACGGTTGACAAGATATTAGCCATTTTCGATCACTAATATCATCATCATTGCTTAATTTTCTTTAATAATTAACATATGAGAAATGCCTAAAATATTTATCATCGAGAAAATTATGATTCATTTATCCAGTAGATCCATTTTCAACTGGAATATCCCTTGACGTGTTATTAAGATTCTTGATATATAAATATCAAAATGAGTAATTTCAATATTAGATGCATTCAGCACATCATCACCTATATAGAAGACGAAGAATTTGGCACCTTTGCTGCGTTTTGCCAATTTTATGTTTGTGTTTCTGCAAAGTTTTCGTTTCTCAATTTCTACTGTGCAGTCTGCTAAAACTTTGAGTTGCTATTCAGATCCCCCTTTTTGCATTGTTATAAGACCCTTTTGATGAAAAAATGGTTTAAAAGCAGCTGTGCTGAATCTTTGGCATTGCTGACTTTTGGGCCCTTTAGCTGCAATTGCTATACAAACCCCCTTTTAAAGCACATATTGCTATATATATCTCATATAAATTTCTTTTAGGCCTCTTACAACGATGGAACCTATGCCATCGCACCTCAAGCCTATGTTCAGGATCGGGCCTGACACACGGGTAGTACTTGGGTGACATTGCAGTTGGTGAAATTGGTGACATTGACCAACCACAATGTCACAAGTGACTTTCTTCATTCTCTTTCACAAAGTTTTATTTTTATTTTTTTATACACTTGTGACATTGTGGTTGACCAATGTCGTCAATGTCACCAACTATAATGTCACCCAAGTGCTATCCCCTGACACACACAACAAATAGACCAAACAACTGCAAAGACTTGATCTATATTGGTAAAACAATAGGTTTTAAACTTCAAAGGAATATAAATAAGAGGAATATTAGCAACACTCACTTTTCAAAGCATGTCCCATATAAACACTCTCTAGCACTCACTCTTTTATTGGAGTAGTACTTAATCAATCTAAAAAAACATACTACTGTTTTCTTGTTGGATACCAAAAACTACAACTTAAATTAGAATAGACCCATACGCAATGACAATGATACCAAAGGTTTGTACCAGTTGCTGCATCATGAATTCATGATTCCACCAACCAAAAACACTGCATCATGTCTTTTTGCATGCCTTGAAGGATATTTCGTGCGTTGAATTTTTATTTTTGTGTTTGGTGACACCTTGTTCTAATTAACTAATTTTATAAAATTCCATTGACACTCATCTTTTGAACTTTTTTAGAATTTATAGTCAACTCTACACTTTGTGACCTTCAAACTAAACTATGATTGTGATTATAGACACACAATTCGTAATTCGTTTAGGTACGTAGTTTGCAAATTTTAAGGAATTAAAGTATGCAAGAGTATATAGAATCAAAACATTATTTGAATTTGTGGTAGTTTCAAATTTAATAATTAATATGTTAGGAGTAAAAATTAGCAGCCCACATCGGAAAATTAGCTAACAGCCTAACATAGAGATAAAGCAAGTGTGGTTTGTCAAATATATATACCTTTGATGTGCATTGGGATAGCAATGGAAATGGTGGGACCAATGATACCTTGCTTTCCCTAGGTGAGCACCACACCCTTTTTTTTCTTCTTTTTTTATCCTTCATTTTCTGGTACGTTCCAAACATTTTGTTTAAGACGTACGAGAACTTAAAAATGAGTCCTTATTTTATTAGTTTAAATGTTTGTTCATTAAAGAATGGTTTGTGCTGGGTTCTTTGATTCAACATCAAGATTCCTTGTGACTATAGTTGTGATCACGACTTCTACTAGAGTCTCAATTTGTAGACAGTTGAGATAAGAAGATACGATGGTTGCATGTGTGATATGAATATTGTTTGGTATGAATATGCATTACGAGAAATTTTTGAAGTTTAAAATAGAATACAACTAAGATAAGTTAACAAATTTTTGTATATAAAACTTATATGCATGTAAAATGCAAAATACAAGAAAGAAATATGCATCAATCATTTTTCATTAATATATAACTATAAAAATCACAATTTAGTAAAATATAATACTTGTGATAAAAACATAAAGTATACAAAAAAGCTTTGTAAAAATAACAAAGTATAGAATTTTCATATAAATTATAATTTGTTTTCATTTGTTACCATATCAACAAAAGTATTGTTAAAAAACTGAAAATAAATTTCTTCAAATGTTGATTTATTAAGTCTCTTACCTCCTATCACCATCATCCTTAAAAAAACACAACTTTTAAGCCTGGTTTATTAAGAGATAACACTTTTTTTGAATGGACATTAGAAGATAACACTAATGATTCAAAAAGTATAGCATCATGTTGAATTCATGAATCATGTATATCTCTGTTGAATTTTTACAACCTTGTCTTTTTTTTTTTTTACTCTAGTCATCTTTTATATGATACATATGTGGGTATCTATGAAGTAACTTAATTATAAGTATTTGATAAAATATTTCTTAAAAATAAATAAAAAATACATACTTTAAGGGTACACATATCCATGAGTATCTATAGAGTATCGATATTTGATACGTATTCGATACGGATATGTAGTATATATCTAAGCTTCATAAATCGACATTTTACGAAGTTTTCTCTACAATACTATGTTAATCGTTAGTCTATAATTTTAGTCTTAACCTGCATACTTTCAGAGGGATACTATGATAATCCATAATTCGGTCAAGTGATAATTAAATTTTAATAAAAAAATATTCAAATTAGAATTTAAATTTAGATTCGTCTAAGCTCATCATTAGCTGAAGTTTATTAATCATCTTTGTCCAAAACTTGGTTGTGTTTAGACTACTAGACAAATATATTGATAAGTTAGAAACATCATTAATAACCTCAATGGTGTGCTTGAGCTGAAACAATTTTTGAGATAAAGTAATTATAAAGCACTTTATATATTGTTGTTAGGGAAATCTTCAAAGCCATTAGTACATAGACAAAATGTAATTTTCTATATTAACACATATATAATACTAATTTCCTTATACTTGCTTGGAAAAAAATAAAATTGCTACTTTTCCATAAACTTTGGCAAAAATAATTTTCTGATGAGACTGCCTGATACCAATGACTTGTTCAATTCTCTGCACCAGGTATAGATTATCACCAAAAAAGAAAAAATATGTAAGTAATATCATAATATCTATTTTCAAAAGTATATAAATAAGAAGCAGCATTAACACTTCAGTAAACAACATTAGAGTTGAATAGTCACTCTCACTTCTTAGTGCATGCCATGGAATTTCAACTTTCCTTTGTTATTATTCCCTTCTCTATTTTCATACTTTTGCATTGGCTTGCAACAAAATATTACAAGCCAAAAACCATTTTTTACAAATTGCCACCTAGTCCAAGAAAATTACCTCTCATTGGTAACTTACATCAACTAGCATTTGCAGGAAAACTTCCACATCATGGGCTTCAAAAACTTTCTCAAAAATATGGACCATTAATGCACCTACAACTAGGTGAAATTAATGCAGTGGTTGTTTCTTCCTCAAATTTAGCCAAGGAAGTAATGAAAACACATGATGTTGTTTTTGCTAATAGGCCAAAACTTCCTTCTCTTAAAATTTTAGCCTATGGTTTTAAAGATATTGTATTTTCTCCATATGGTGATTATTGGAGACAAATGAGAAAAATATGTGTCTTAGAGATTCTAAGTGCTAAAAGGGTTCAATCTTTTTCTTACATTAGAGAAGATGAGACAAAAAAGTTTATTGAATCAATTAAGTCATTTGCAGGCTCAAAAATCAACCTCACTACTAGAATTTTTTCAGTGATAAATTCTATTATTTTGAGAGCGGCGTTGGGTGATAAATCTGAGGATCAAGAAGAATTTGTGTCGTTGATTAGAAAAGCGGTGGCGGTTTCAAGTGGACTTGAGCTTATCGATTTGTTTCCTTCAATGAAACTTATTCATGTACTAACAGGGATGAAAAAAAATGTTGAGAAAATTCACAAAAGGGTAGACAAAATCTTGGATAATGTTGTGAGAAAACATCAAGAAAAGAGAGCAAGAGGAAATGAAGGTAACAAGAGTGAAATTGAGAAGGAAGATCTTGTGGATGTTCTTTTGAGAGTCCAACAAAGTGGTAGCCTTGATGTCCAATTGACAATCAACAACATCAAAGCTGTGATTTGGGTTAGTAACACTTAACTTATAACCCTAATTTCCTATTTCCTTTGTTTTTCCATTAAATTCTGCACAAATATTTTAGCCTATGGTTTTAAGGTGCAATTGCTAGTCCAATATTATTGAATTCTATACATGTTCTTCTATAATTTCAGGATGTATTTGTTGCTGGAACTGATACATCATCGACAACAATAGAATGGGCTATGTCAGAAATGATGAAAAATCCAAGAGTGAGGGAGAAGGCACAAGCTGAATTAAGACAAGCATTCAATGGTAAGGAACTAATATATGAAACTGATGTAGAGAAACTAAGTTACTTAAAGTTAGTGATCAAAGAAACATTGAGGTTACACCCACCTTCTCCTTTGTTGGTTCCAAGATTGAGCACAGAACTAACCAAAATAGATGGGTATGATATACCAAAAAATACTACAGTCTTTATAAATGCGTGGGCAATAGGAAGAGATCCTAAATATTGGAATGATGCTGAGAGGTTTATTCCAGAGAGGTTTGATGATAGTTTGATTGATTTCAAAGGAAATAACTTCGAGTACATTCCTTTCGGAGCTGGAAGGAGAATGTGTCCGGGTATGACCTTTGGTTTAGCAAGTGTTATATTTCCTTTGGCTCTATTGCTCTATCACTTTAACTGGGAACTCCCAAATCAGATGAAGTCTCAGGATTTGGATATGATAGAAGATTTTGGACTAACAGTTGGAAGGAAAAATGAGTTGTGTTTGATTCCAACTGTTTATGATGTCTAACTCCATGATACTCATAATGTATTTTGAATTCAATTATGTAATTTCAGAAATTAAAGTTAAACAAACCTTGCTCATTGAATACAAATACAATGATACAAATAGAAATAATAAATGTCCGTCAAAAAATGCTAAAAATTGTTGGACGGAACATTGTGATTAAGGTTCAAACTCTTACTCATTCATTTGTGTGTACGAATTTTTAATGGCTATTCTCATTTCGTCTATCTATAAAAAAATATTTTATTATATTTCCATCCCAATTCAGTCATTCTGATTAATTCCGTGTTGTTAATTTGGGGAGAAAGGTGGTTTTGATTAATTTGGGAAGAAAATATTAGATGGTGAGTTAGAGGAACAATATGCCAATGGTGTCCTACCACTAAGTGGATATGTGGGTCTTACATACGGGGACGGAAAGGGGCTACAACATCGATTACCAGCAAGGGGATATTTGTTTAGGCGTGGTGTCCAAGTGCGGAGTGTCTGGACAATATGCCAATGGTGCCCAGAAGAGAGCCGGTCAGAGGAACATTTAATAGCACAGTGTGGATTTGGAAGTGTTATATGGTACAAAATTTTGAAATGGCTTAGAGTAACAATGGTGCTACATGCGGATTTATTAAAATTGCTGAAAAGTTGTTGCTTCTACCTTAGACACAAGAGAGTAACGAAAGGTTTGATGTTTATTTGGCAAACCTTCGTGTGGCTCATTTGAAAGACACGAAATGATCTAATATTTTTTCAAAAACCACAAAATGTATAGGAGGAGCGACAAAATTATAATTTAATTTTTGAGAAATAATATTTACACAACCATTTTTTTAGGCAACTCTATTGTGCTATTGTGTTTGGTATGTTTTATTAGTGGCAACATCATGATGAAATAAAAATTTGTTGTTGTAACCAAAAAAAAAAAATTTGTTGCTTACTCATACATGATCTATAAAAACATGTAAAGAGGATATCCTTTTTGGCATTCTTACCGGTTGACCTGACCAACCATTTGACCTGTTTGGCCTTCTTACCGGTTGGGAGTACACCAAAGTGTAGAAAGAGCATGGGATCAAGAAGAGGTGAGAAACAGATTCAGGTTTAGAGGAGCTGAAAAATTAGTTTTTTAAATTGATTAGATGTTAGTAGATGATATACTAAAATGAATTTAACAATAAGAAATTTATAATATAAAGTTATTCTGGAATTCCATTCATATATCATATATGAAGTTTTTGAGATCACGACTGGCGACTCCTTCAAAATTTGAATACGTTTTTTTTTTTTTTATCTTTTCATTTTTTCAAACGGCAGCAACATAGAAACATTTGAAAAAAATTTCTGTCCAGAAACATTTTGTAATTTGTAGTAATTTTTCTCAAGTCAACTATGTTGCGCCGTGAAGCATGTCATAAAGCTATTTTTCAGAGACACATATATATGGTTGTTAGAATTTTGTATTAATGACCTCGTGAGCTTAGTTCAATTGGTAGGGATATTGTATATTATATGCACAGGCTGGAGTTCGAACCCCGGACACCTCACTTCTTCACAATTAATTGTGTGAGTTCTAGCCATTAGGCTACTTGACCAAAGAAAAAAAAAAAGTATTTTGTATTAATGTCAAAATTACATTTGAGTAGAAGGCAAACGAGCAATAAACTGCGCCGCTAAGCCTTTTTAAATGGCAAAATCAATTGTCATATGCACAACATTCATGAGCCTATGAAACATAATATTGATATGCACATGACTTTAACTCTATGAAAAAAGTCAACAACATCTGATGTTAGTAAGCCAAAAGTATCACACAAATCATATAAAAACATGTTGATTGTTAAAACACGTTTTCTCATGTTTAGTGGCGGATCCAGAACTCTAGATCGGGGGTGCGAACTAATTAAGTTCATTATTTTTACATTAGGTTTTTTAATTAATATTGGCCAAATTTAAACAAACTTTACCCATGATGAATTCCAAAAAGAACACACTACGTGTACAAAAACATATTTCTGAAAGCACGCCATATATCATATCAGTAGGACAAAAACATATTGCATTTAACCTTGATTACAAACATTTATTACAAATTTTACATATATTAAGGAAAAATTGCAATGCGGTTAATGTGTCGAATTTGAGTGAGAATATTACTAAATTGTACTTTGTGTATAGACCTATCGAACAATAAATTTTGTATTTTAAGACAAATTAGTAGTATCTATTAAAGTTATTTTTGAAAAAAATAATATTAAAATGCATATAGTTATTTTATATTTTAAGACTTATACTTACAGACATATTTCTTGTTAATGGGTGTTTATAAAGAGTATAAATAAAATATAAAATTAAATTCAAGTTAAAACTTTGAATTGATATTTATATCAAATTTACAAGAATATCCACATCTTTTGCTATAGTCCAGTGGCAAATCCATAAGATATGAGTCCTCAAGTCGTGTGCTCGATCACATTGGCCTTAAATTTTTAATTTAAATATGAATACATGGTAAAAAGTAAAAGTTCAGATAAAATGAAATGGTCAATGTGTGTTTAGATAAGAGACAGACAAACATAAGAAGTCATGACTCATAAGAGTCGTTAGTCATAATGATTACAAAAATAAATCAAAGAGAAATGATATTTGTACAACCATTTTATGATAACTTTTAAACAACTTTCTCTCTCATACTCATATTATATTCTTACTCTCTCTTCCTTTTTCTCTCTCCTTTGTTATTGACCAATAAAAAGAGAGAAAAAGAAGGTTGTCAAAAAGGTTGTATCAAATGGTTGCTCAAATATCATTGCTCAAATGCAAAAATGAAAAAGTTTTGTCATAACATATACTCCATCCGTTTTAAAATGAGTATCGCTTTAACAAAAATAATTTATTTCAAAATGAATATCATTCTCACTTTTCAATGTCTATTAATTACTTTTTTTTCCAATAGTATCCTTAATTATTATTATCTACACAACTTCCAAAGTATCATTTTGTACTTTAATTTATAATGATGACAAATGCACCAATAACTAGCGAGACTATTTTAGTAAGAGTATAATATCTTCTAACAACATTATTCAATTCCTTAATTTGTGTGCAATTGGCTAAAGCAACACTCATTTTGAAACGGAGGGAGTATAAGATATGTGAGTGAGAGAAGTTCAACTGGTGCAACCTGAAATATTTAGCGTGTGAAAATGTGATTTTCAATAGTGTGGTAGGTTTGATTTTCAGAATTCTAGGGTGTGCAGGTGCACACCCTCAAAGTAGTGTAGCTCCGCCCCTGCTCATGTTTGATCACTCTGTTTGACGCGGCTTTGAGCGCTCTTTGTTCCACCATAAAAGTCTCAGTCCTCAATCTCATATATGACGAAACCCCCAGTCAAATTCATACATGCATATTTTCCTCTTACTCACCTGTACACAATAACATCTGATGGCTTAGTGTTGATCTTCCATCAAATGGATCAAACAAGAAGTTCAAAGGTGTCCCCTTTTTCAGAGATATTATCGTCCGTCTGAATATATCAAAAATAACATTCCTAACAAAGTTATACCTCTTATGCAATAGAATTTTTTTAGGCAAAATAACACAATTAGTCCCTTAACTTTATTTTAGGTAACACTTTCGTCCTTTATCTTTTTTTTTTTTTGTCACGATTTAGTCCTTTATGTTATAAAATGACAATATCTTATCATTTTTTATGAGATTTTTTTCAAAGAAATTTGATTTTCTATGCTTGTATGATGAAGATTTACGTTTGCATATGAGTTTGATGATTTTTTTTTTGGAGTTTTTGATTATTTTTTTCATAAAAAATGATAACTATGTTGTTATTTTATAACATAAAGGACTAAATCGTGACAAAAAAAAGATAAAGGACGAAAATGTTACCTAAAATAAAGTTAAGGGATTAATTATGTAATTTTGCCCTTTTTTTATTCAAATGACAAAATTTACATTTATATCATAAATTTTACCGTTACAAAATGAAAAAAAAGAAGATTTTTTATTAATTAAAGTCACATTAATGATTATTTTACAATAGTTTCTTGTACTTTGAGAATATAAAATTAAACTTTTAAGAGAGAACTGACACCTCAAGTGTAAAATGAGACATTTACATGTTGTGGGTTGATTTTTCCTTCTTCTTATTAGCGTTTAGACGGATACTTTGTGTCCGTCTGTCTCATCTTTTTATCGTACTAATGCGTATAAATTACGAACAATTGTTTTTTATTTTTTTAAATTTTAATTAAAATTATTTTGATTTTAATTAAAATTATAAGTATAAAAAAATAGATATTTTGTACTTTCATATTATAACAAATTATACTTTTCTTGTTCTATGATACCTTTTCAAAAACAATATAACAAATATAATATTTTTTAAAAATATAACAAATTCTTATATTTGTAATGATATCAATAAAATAACATTTTTATAGTCAAATTTACTTAAATGTATAAATGGAAGAAGAAAAAGTCGGTTCAAAACCGCCAATTTCTTTATATATTTTTTTTTAGGGGAATTTCTTTATATTTATAGTATAGATAAGCATAAATTAGAATGCACGTGAACTTAAAATAAATAAAACCGAGGGTACAAGGTATGAATTGATACGTATCTCTGCAACGAGTTTGGTATTTTTCATGAGAACTTGGACCAAATGGTTTTCATTGAAATGAAACTCGTGGGAGTTGTTTATTACTCACTGGTCTCCCTTCAATTTGATTGTGTTATTTTTTAACTACATTCCAAGTTAGCGTGGTATTGAAGCAAAAAAAATTGAGAAAAATATTTCTAAAATAAGAAGTTTTCAAATTTTCAAAAATATCAATCCGATTGAATAGAAAAATCAACTCTTTTTTATTATACAAATCCCTCAAACCAACCATCATTAGTTGAAAAAGTTTGTATAAATAATTCAGAAAACAATCTGAAATCAATAAAATGGATGGATTGATTTCGATATGAAATTATGAATCATTCTATTTGATTCTTATTCTTTTTTTTTTTTTTTTTTTTTTTTTTTTTCTTTTTTCAGGTAGCTTAATGGCTAGAATTCACCTTTTTCAATGTAAATAAATGAGGTGTCAGAGGTTCGAACCCCGACCCCTGCATATAATAATGCATGTCCTTACCAACTGAGCTATGCTCACGGGGACTGATTCTTATCCTCATTTCATAAAATTAAAATATTTTTTTTGTTGAAAACGGAATGCATATATGCGTTGAATTTCGGTAGAATATGTGAACTGATTAAGGATAATCCAAAACACAAGGCGACTGCGACTGCGTAGAAGTAATAGACAACCAATTGAATTTAAGACTTTGAGTAGACGATAGGGGAGGGTTTTGAAAAAAAAAAAAAAAAAAAAAAGGAACGAGTGGAAGAAATAAAAGACATTGGAATGAAAGGGTTCTGGGGGATTAAGTTTTTATTCATTATACAAAATTCTAATCATTTGGGGACTGAAAAATTGTACCGAATGAGGTCCAGAGGGTTTATATGAACTTTTCAAATTCAATCCATATTATTATAATATTCTTAAAATTAAAAATATTTTAATCATAAACATTAATTTATCATTAGTTAAAATATTTTTCACCTCCCAAAATCCTTCCTCCCCTCGCTTCCAAACTCTCAAACAATGCTCGATTCTTTTTTATTTTTTAAGAACTCCTTAGGGTTCTTGTTCGTGCACTTAATATAAAAAAATTGTATTGTTAATTGTGTATTTTATTTTTTAAAGAGTTAAATATTGTTTTTTCCAAGATTTAATTTTCGATCAGTGAGTTCTTTAACATGTATTTTTAAGACAAAAGTTAAACTGACTTATTAATAGATATAAAAAGACAGCCAATAATAAGGTGCATTAATGCAACAGAAAAGAGTCATTGGAATTGATCTTCTGTCAAAAAAATTGGAACAAAAACATTTTTGGCGACATTTTGTACATAATTGGCTTTTATTGGTGATAAGCTTGATACTATCCATCTTTCGAGTATTCATCTTCATTTGCACCATTTCCTGCAATCTATTGCCAATGATTATCTGCTTGATTCTCACCGAGACATTCCAACTTAAATCCAAAAGGCTTACCCTTCCTTACTTGAACATCTTCAAAACAAGTTACCATTCCCTTATCTGCTAAGATGGACAAGTTGATATGAAAGCACACAATAGATGGTGATCTATCCCTCAAAGATGCTTACTTATTCCATAGGCCAGCATACCAAAAGATGTCTTGGTTAAAATCTATATAGAAGATTGTGATCCCACCGTCCAAGTCACTTTTGTTTTGGAGACTTATCCATATAACAAGATGAAAATTGCTTTCTCCCAACAAAAAAGCTCACTCCCATACAAACTGACCAAAATACTCCCTACGTGAGTTAACTCACGCTCGATAGGCTGAAATATAACCTATTTAAGTTAACTCACGCTGGGGTTATAACCTACATGAGTTAACTCACGCTGAGTTATAACCTACGTGAGTTAACTCACGTCTCACGTGGATAGCGAACGTGACTTAAGTCATGTTGGGTTTAACACATGCGTGAGTTAACTCACGCGGGGAATATTTTGATCAGTTTGTATGAGAGATTGAGAGTGAGTGTTTTTTGTTGGGAGAAAGAGCAATTTTCTAACAAGATTCCTATTGATGATAGTCTAATGACTATGAGTTGCCAGTTGCCCTCTATGTGTAGTTTGTGCAACAAGCAACCTAAAGCATCTACTCATTTATTCCTTTATTGTCCATTAACCACAACTCTTTGGAACTGGTTATATTTTATCATCAAAAGTAGCTAGGCTAAACTTGAACTATATTTTGGATATCTTAAAAATCTAAGATTCACCAATAGGAGACCTAAATAGATTACAACTATAACAATGGTGTTGACCGATGTTTCTATAACTGGAAACTATACTGCTCTTTCCACAAGTCCTTCTATGTAATATTTTTCAATCTTAAGAGCCATAAAAGTTAACACTCCAATTTTCAATTGGATCAAATGTAACAAAAATTCACTGACTTTGGGGAACCTTGTCCAATCTACATGTGTTGGTATTCTTAGAAACATGAATGGTGACAATGTTGGCTAATTTGCCCATAATCTTGGTCTATCAAATGCCCTCAAAGTTGAATTGATATGTGTAATTCTAGCAATTGAAGTTGCTCTTGACAAAAATTGGGATCATCTTTAGATTGAAAGTGACTCAAAGCCAGCTATCTTGGCTTTCAAGTCACCTCATATAGTGCCTTGACACTTGAAGAGTAGACAAATTAATTGCTTACATAGGATCACTTCTATGAATTTTATGATTTATCATATCTTTAGAGAGAAGAAAATAATTGTGTTAATAAGATAGCTACTTTATGCTTATCTTTGCACTCTTTTACTTGGTGAAATAATACTTCAACTAACAATCTTTTTCTTTTCTTTTGATGCTTAAGCTTTAGCCCTCCTCTTTTTGTCACTTTCTCTTTCTAATAAGATTTGAGTGTTGATCTAGGTTACCCTAGACACATCTCTTCCCCCCCAAAAAAAATAAAATTACTCTCTCCACTTATTTTTATTTGTTATTTACAAAATTTATATCAAGAAAAAAAAAACTATTGTTTTGTGAGAAATATTCATAGCTATTTATTGTAGAAAACGAATAAGTGAAATAAAATAATATAAACAATCAAATGTATCATAAAAAAGACAAATAATTTTATAAAATAATAGTTAATATTATATATTTATACGAGAAAGAATCAAATTAGTATATCAGAAGAATTACATTAGCAATTGCACTCATCAATTATATTGTATAATTTAACTATAGTTGAATTAATCAACCAGGAATTATTGCATGTGTCTTCAAAATGCTTAATCATTGTCCTTGTGAGTTTAGTTCAATTGGAATAGACAATGCATAATATATACAATGCCTGAGGTTCAAACCCCCACCACAAAAAAAATAAAGCTTATCGCTAACTAGTTTTTCTTTTTTTTTTCTTTCTAACATCTCAATCTCAAGCGTTTACATTTGAAAAGATTCATTTGTTAGTCATCATGTGTAATGTAGGGTAACATTAGTCAACAAGAAGAGATAACAGCATATACTAGGTAGGAGGTTGACAATTTTTTTTTTTTTTTTGACAAAAATAAAATGATATTCATTCATTCAAATCGAGAGATTATATCATTCAACACCGCTAAAAACGTAAAGAACAAATCTGCGAACAAACTCACAGCATCCAAATTAATAGCATATAACGGCATAATGACTACAAAAATATATGATAAAATTAAAGTCACCGAAATATCCATGGTCTCCGGATCTGCAACGTTGACGTCCAAATCTTTGATTGAATAATTGATCTTTCAATGGGAATAAAATGAACACCGCAAGAAGACGGGAAAGCAAACAACGCCGCACAAGACGACGAACAACAAACCACCACACTTAGATGATGAAAGCACAAAGAAAAAAACTTAGATCTATGTGAAAGTCACTTATTTAGATTGAAATAGAGAGAAAAAGATGAAGAGGGGTGATTTCAGGTCAAAAATTAATCCAAAACCATCCCCGAATGAAGAAACGGGAAGAGAAAACCTAGAGAGAGAAAACTAGGACGATTGACAATTTTTATTTTGTCCGCATATAGGTTTAGATTTATTGTATTTAAGTGAAAACGAGGTATCTTTCGTCTAAAAAAACATGAGGAACACAATACTTTTTCTTCCCTTCTTTTTTTCTTAAGAACGAAGGATAATAGATATATAAATATAAATAAATGGTCAATTTGTTCTTCTTTCATTTCTCGTCGCCCCTATTCTTATTTATCGAAGATGGATGATTTAAAATTAATTTTGATTCAAAATCATTCATCCGAATTTTTCTTTTTTAATTGAATAAGTAATTTCTACATATTTTCAGTCTTCCTTCGTTTGTTTTTGTGAATTCGACGTCTTTACACAACTCTGTTTGTTTTGATTTCTCGTCTTTGTGCTGTGTGTTTTTTATTTCTCGTGCGATGTTTATTTGATTCAGGTTGAAAGACTGGTTTTGAGTAAGTACAAATTCGATCAATGACTTTGGCGTCATCAACGTTGCAGATCCAGAGACATTAGTATTCCGAAGACTTGAATATAGTCATGTTTGTAGGTTTATGTACTTTGTCGTTTTATGTTATTAACATGGTTGCACTGAGTTTGTTCGTGGATTCATCTTTTTTGTTTTTAACGACTTTGAATTTGTATTGTATCAATTTACTCTATCGATTTTAATGAATGAATATCGTTTATTTTTGTAAAAAAAAAAAGGTCTATAAATTCGCCCAAAAAGAAATAGATATATAAATAAATGTATATGCGTATGTAAACCCATTTGGGGTTGGCTTGGGATCTTGGAGTTTGCTCCTCAAGAGGTCTTAGGTTCGACTCCCTCTGGCGTCAATTTCGGTGGGCTAAGTCCATACAGAGCGCAAGCGGGTGATGAAATTGGTCCCCTAGAATTAGTCGATTCTTGGATCGGATACCGAGTTTTTTTAAAAAAAAAATGTGTATGTAATATACCAAAAAAAAAGTATATGTGGATTGATAATCATCCTTTTTTCCTTAAAAAAAAAAAAAAATCATACTTTTCATTTCTAGAAAAAAATTAGGTTGTCAATTACTAAAGCTAAGAAGTAAATAAAGAATATACACATTTCTAAATTGAGGACATTACTCATGCATCTATCACTCTAATAGCATGTATTATGCTCCACAGTAGCACTATTGGAAAGAAAGAAAAAAAAAAATAACATGTATTATGTTATGATAGCGAATATATATATATGTGTGTGTGTCTATGTATATATACACACACTATGATTTATTTTTATTTTTATAGAATTACACAAACTCAAAACTAATATTTCACACTATGTATATACTAGTCTTTCATACATATGTGTAATCTATTTTTCAGCCTTTTGACTGAGATCAAATGTAATATATCTTCTTATGAGTTTAATATTTACCAATGAATTTTAATATTAGAAAAAGCTAAACTGCAACATAATCTGTATTAAAGTATAACTAGCTGGACAGATTCAAGAGTCTATAAATAACAACCCCATAACATCTTAGCATACATAACATCTTCCCTTAAATATTAATGCAATGGAAGCTCAACTTTCCTTCTTTGTTATTCCCTTCTTTCTTTTGTTCGTGTTGCATTGGCTAGCAAAGTATTCTAAGACAAAAAAAAGCCATAGTAAATTGCCTCCTGGTCCAATGAAATTTCCTCTCATTGGTAACCTTCCTCAACTAGCCATGTCCAAAAAACGTCCACATCATGCTCTACATGAACTTTCTCATAAATATGGACCTTTAATGCACATACAACTTGGTGAAATTTCTACTGTGATTGTATCATCTCCTAAATTGGCAAAGGAAATAATGAAAACACATGATGCTGCTTTTGCTAATAGGCCAAAACTTCTTTCCCCTGAAATTATGGCCTATGGTTCAAAAGATATTGTATTTTCTCCATATGGTGATTTTTGGAGACAAATGAGAAAAATATGTGTCTTTGAACTTCTAAGTGCTAAAAGGGTTCAATCTTTTTCTTATATTAGAGAAGATGAAACAAAAAAATTGATACAATCCATTCAATCATCAACAGGCTCAACAATCAATCTCACTAGTAGAATTTTCTCAATGGTAAGTTCAAATATTTCAAGGGCAGCTTTTGGTGACAAATCAAAGGACCAGGATGAATTTGTTGATTTGGTTAGAAAGGTTGTGGAAATGTCGAGTGGATTTGGTGTCGATGATTTGTTTCCTTCGATTAAACCGTTACATATACTATCTGGAATGAAACCGAAATTGGAGAAAATTCACAAGCGTGTAGACAAAATCATTGAAAACATTATTAGACAACATCAAGAAAAGCGAGAAAGAGCAAAAGAAGACGACAACAATGAAGTTGATAACGAAGATCTTCTAGATGTTCTTTTGCGAGTCCAACAAAGTGATAACCTTGATATCAAAATAACAACCAACAACATCAAAGCTGTGATTTGGGTTAGTTACAATGAACTTATGATTATTTATAAATTAGCACTAACATCAGCACCATACTCAATAATAATCTCCTCTTTACTAAAAAAAATGTTTAGCAATTGTTAAAACGTGGCTAAAAAGTACAAAAATTGTAGTGGCTACATTTAGCCACGATCAGTTGTTGTTTAATTTAGCCACGCGAAATTTAATATTGGTAATTTTTTTGGGTGGAGGTATCGGGGTTCAAACCCCAATCATAACATCCGGCCTAACAATTTCGACTATTTACCAGTTGAGCTAGGACTTGTGGATAATATTGGTAATATTATTAGGCACGATTATAAATAAATTTAGCTATGTCATATGGTTGAAAAACTATGTGCCAAAATCAAAATTTCAGCCACGGTCAAAACAATGACTATACAGCGCAAAGACTATGCCACCCTACTGCCCGTGTGTGCTAAATCAATGGATATCTTCATCAAGTAAAATTTGTTCAAGCTTACGTGATGTTTACATGAGTCAAACTAAACCGGTGAATCTCGTTATTGATTTAGTTTAAGGCTATGTTTGGTAAAAAAAAATAGTGAATAGTGAAAAAGTTAACGTATAACGGATAACTGATAAATTAACTTATAATTAATAGCGGATAAGTTAGCTGGTTGAGTTTGTAGTTTTTAACGGTTGAATTAATTTATAAATATGAAATGACATAAAAAAATATGTTTTTAATTAATATTTAGTATTTTTCAATTAATATTACAGGGATGAAATTGAGATAAATAATGAGAAGCTATACATTTTAAGCTAAGTTTTAAAATGATATAAGCTACAAACTCGTGAGAAAATGACGGTTGTCAAATATCTTTTTTAATTAAATAAACTTATAAGACATAATTTTATTTGGGACAGAAGTATAAGACATAAACAATAACTCAAACATGTGTCTCATAAATCACCCTTACAAGTCATATTTCGTATGCTTTTACCATTAAACATTGACAACAATACAACACATAATTGAAGATGCAATATCTAACCCAATCTTTTGAACTTTACTTTTTATTTTTTTAAATATAAAAAATGTACACAATTTGATATTTCAGGACGTATTTGTTGCCGGAACTGATACAACATCGACAACAATAGAGTGGGCTATGTCAGAAATGATGAAAAATCCAAGTGTGAGAGAAAAAGCACAAGCTGAACTAAGAGAAGCATTCAAAGGAAAGAAAATAATATCTGAATCTGATCTAAATGAACTAACTTACTTTAAGTTAGTGATCAAAGAAACAATGAGGTTACACCCACCTTCACCTTTATTGGTCCCTAGAGAATGCACTGAATTGACCATCATAGATGGTTATGAAATACCAAAAAATACTAAAGTGATGATAAATGCATGGGCAGTGGCAAGAGATCCACAATATTGGACTGATGCTGAGATGTTCATTCCAGAGAGGTTTGATGGTAGTTTGATTGATTTCAAAGGAAATAATTTTGAGTATATTCCTTTTGGTGCTGGAAGAAGAATGTGTCCAGGCATGTCATTTGGTATAGCTAGTGTTATGCTTCCTCTTGCTTTATTACTATATCATTTTAATTGGGAACTACCAAATCAGATGAAACCTGAGGATTTGGATATGACTGAAAATGTTGGATTGGCAGTTGGAAGGGAAAATGAGTTGTGTTTGATTCCTAATGTTTATGTTATGTGATTTCATTATGCTCATCATAATAATAGTACGTATATACTTTTATGTCATGTAGCTTTTCATAAATAGATATAATAAATTTGTAATATATGGCATTTGAAACTATGTAAATTGTATTATACTATATCACAAGTACAAATAAAACTTTAACTTTGTTATTTAGTTTCATTATCATTCTTCTTTTTGAAGAAGTAGTTCATTATCATTCTATTGACTAGAAATGAGTTTTCAATTGCAGATTGCATCACATGATACAGTCGCAATATTGCGGTGCAACAACATGCATCTGCAAATATATCAACCCACAATTGCATTGTTTGTAAATCACATGAAAATATGAATTGCAAGGCTGCAACATTGTGATCGTAACAATCGCATCTAGACCACGAGATACACTTGCTTGGTCACAAGCATAAAAACGAGTCATTTAGACACACACACATAATGATAAAAAGTATGAAAGAGAAAAGAATTAAATAATATATATTTTTGAAATAATTAAATGATAGATATTTTAATGAGTGTATATCTAAATGATTTTGATTTAGTATTGTGTCTATATAAGTATTTCTCCTGGACCACATACAGTTGAATCAGGCCACAACAAATCATATAGTGCTCACACATATTCTTTTTTAGGGTTGCTCACACAAATTATTTTATATATTCTTCTTTCTTTATATCAAATATAACATATATATATATATATATATATATATATCAATGATTAATTACATAAATAAAAAGCAAACAGACAACAAATTGCACCGCTATACTTTTTTGGTTTAATCGTGGATTTAGAAAGTAATTTGAATGAGTATGAGATTTGTTAATGTCATAGTAAGTTGATAATGAGATCGATATGAAGATTTTAGAAAAAAGTTTGAAGAAATCTAGATTTGAAGATAAATAATTAATTATGTGCAAACAAACAATAAATTCATGTCCGTATGATCGCAATATGGGCATCCAAAATGCCCACAATTACAATGATTGCAATGTAGCATTGACATTCAGGAAAGAAAAAAAATATAGATATCTCAGCAATTACATCACAATTACAATAGTGGTCACATTAGTTGTAGTTGACCACAATTTTTCAAGGTATGATTTTAAAAAATTGTTTGTAAAATAAGTTTTCTTGATTTTCATAAATTTTGTTTCTTCATCTTCGTTTTCTTCTTATATTTTCCTTTTTTAAGAAGTCGTTTTCGTCTTATATATATTATCAAAGGGAGGGTTATAGCAACCAAGAATAAAGATACGATGACACCCTTCTTTAATGTGTACATCTTTTTGTACCACTTTAGAAAATTTCAGTTAATCAAATATATGGTTTATATGATCACATTTTTTCAGTTATATGACCACTATTTTTTTCAGAATTTAGAAGCTGAAAAATGTGATCGCGCAACTAAAATATGCGTGACCATTATTTTTCCACTTAATTAACCAAATAAATAGTGGTCACACAACTAAAAAAATGTGGTCACACGGACCATATATATTTGACTAACTTAAATTTTCCAGAGTTGTAGAAAGAAAATGTACATATTAAAGATGTCAATCTATCATTGATGTACAATGAAGGGAAAATTGTGCATGTAAATGATGGCTTCTTCTTCCTCA
This sequence comes from Medicago truncatula, assembly GCF_003473485.1. Lineage (NCBI taxonomy): Eukaryota > Viridiplantae > Streptophyta > Magnoliopsida > Fabales > Fabaceae > Medicago > Medicago truncatula. The sequence continues at coordinate 7,164,204 of NC_053046.1, forward strand.
GTTTCTATTTAGTTTATTTCTTCTATACATATTCTCTTAATTCTTATGCTTTGAAATTCAATATTACATATCCCTTTTCATTTTATTTCTTCCTTTGAAATTTGCTAATTTTGACTTTCTCTTTTTTATTTAAGGCGTATTCAAACCATCTATCATATCTCTATTAAAACAACAAATCCTAGCTCAATTGAACGTTACAATTGGAGTTCAAACCCCGATTCTTTTACTTTGTGTGTGAGTTTTCAATGATATTGTCATTTCATCTATCTAAAAAAAATCTCACAATACAAATTAAAGAGAAGTCAACAATAAAAGACTACTAAGGCTTTGTTTGGTAAAAATCAGATATAAGCTAGCTCATAGCTGATAAGCTAGTTGATAGCTGAAAAGCTAGCTGATAGCTGATGACTGATAGCTGATAGCTTATAGCTGAAAAAGATCGTTTATTAAAAATAATGTGTTTGGTAAAATTAGCTGTTGAAGTGACTGATTAATATAAAATGACATGTTTGTTTATTTATTTTTTTAATAAATTTTATACATAATTGTTTTACTTTTTCAATTCTTTTTTAAATATTTAAATTCATTTCAAATTAATTTCATCTCTAAAATGATAAATGTGTTTTATGAATTCAATTAATATTTTGTATTTACCTAAAATAACTCCACTATTTATTGTAGATTTTTTTTAAAATTATATATTATATTATATGAATTCAAAGCAACGTAAAAAAAAAGTGAACAAAGAAAATATATATATAAAAAAAAAACTACAACATGAGTGGTGTACATATGGATAGTGCAAGGGGCTGGTTGCCCGAAATATAAGATTCTAAGAAGAGATTTTGAACCATCTAAAAAAATAAATAAAATATTCAAATAGATAGCAACATGAGACCGTATAAAAAATAAAAAATAAAATAACCTAAGAACCATATTTCCAACCAAACAATAAATAAAAATTCAAATAGAAAGCAATTTATAAGGCAACCGTAATAAAACATTAACACAACGTGGGAAGTTTTTTCTTTATCGTGGGTAGTTTTTTCAATAAAAAATAATATTAAAGGGTATAAATGGAAGAAAATGTGAAAAGCTATAAGTTTAAAAGCTATTTGAAATAGCTTCTCAAAAAAAGCTATAAGCTCGTGAGAAAAGCTTGTTACCAAACGCATCACGTTTTCATCCAACAAGCTTATAAGTTAGTCCAACAAGCTATAAGCTAGCTTTTTTGTGTTACCAAACACAGTCTAAGTGTTCACCTTATACCCTTTGCTAAATGGCTTGGGGCAAAGCAGTACCGAAGCTACTTAGCGTCGGCTAAATTATCGCTAAGCTAAAACTATACCTTCATTAATCGACTGAGACAAATCTTAGCATCAGCCCAAGCGACACTAGTTGGCAAAATCTATCCCATGTTAAAGTAAAATAAAATTCTAACACTGTGCAATCAACTTCCATAATTGAATAAATTATCTCTCTTTCAGAGTTCATACACCACAGTCAACAGAAATTAACACATTCCCAACTCTAAAACTTTAAATTTGGAGAACTTGTAGAAATAAATTTTTTTAGTATTTTTTTTAATTTATTTTAGGCAACATATTTTGATAATATTTGCTACAATTTAAAATGGTTACCATTAAAAAAAATATTGTTTTGAGAATTTTGATAGCGACCAAATGCTGCAATGATGGAAGCACCAAAATGATATATATGTGAATGCAGTTTGAGAAAGTGTTCAAGGGTCATGCTCATGCCGCCATTATTTAAGAAAAATTATACAGAATAAATTTGCTTAAGATAATAAGATAACAAAGAGAATAATTATAAGCATTAATTAGTTAGCTATAATGTTTCTTGAAGGACTGAGTTTGTGAAATTGTCAAAAATTGGATGACATGATATGTTGCAATCAAGGAAGAAATATATATATATATATATATGTTCTATTTTATAGGATAAGAATTTGACCTTGAATACTTTAAATAGTTGAATTCTTTAAATATATAGTAATAGAAATTTAAGAAATTCTCCAAGAGCATGAGAGACAAGAATTGTCCCTTATAGACATCACAGTTTGCAGAGACTGAGTCTAGCTTTCCAGATTGAAGTTATGCCTTTGAACAATTTTATTTTATACCCAAATTTCTTCTTTCAATGTCAAATATTGAATTATTATCCAATTACCTAAGTAATTAAACCTAGTTGCATACGTGCACCTGATCAATATTCTGGGATAAAAGACCAGTTCTTTAATATTCCATGTTTATGTTCCTTTCTTTGATTAGTTCAAAAGAATATTTTTAATATAGAATGATTATTTCAATTTTGATTACGGATGAAAAACCCATAATAATTTTTTCGACCATAATAATTTATGTATAGTACTGTCATGGAAATTTATGTATAGTCGTACCATGATAATTTTATGTACAGTACTGTCATGAAAATTTTAATTGCGCATAATGTCATTGATTATTTTGTGTATGATTGAAGAAGGAAAAAAGTCATTTTTTTGAATAAAAACAAAAATGGAAAAAAAGTCATTATTATTATTATTTTATGAATGAAAAATGTCATTATATATTGCAAGCGAAGTTTTTTTTTTTAAACTGCACAAAAAACAAAAGTTTTTCCTTCAAAAAAAAAAAGAAGTTTTTTCAAACGAGAATCACTAATCATTGTACGATTCGAACTTATCTAGAGAGGAACACACCTCTAAATCTTAAGATTTACACCATCAAACCAACCTCGAGGGTTTTGCACGTGAAGTTGGTTTGAATTTTTTAGATAAATATGATTCGTTTTTGCTAAAAGTAGCGACAACATATAAGTTAGATAACATATAAGCCAGTTGATAGATGGTAAATTTATGTTAAATAATTAGTTTATAAGATAGCTCATCACTTGAGATTTAGAAGATTAACCCCAATAATATCAAACAAATAGTCGCAACTATAGTCTTTATAAAGGGGGGTCACAAGGTGACCAGTTTAACGTTGTTGCATGTCCAACATTTAATTTGAATTTAGAACATTGGTTAAGTTAGAATAAACATGTATCATCTCACCTCAGTGGCGGAACCAGAAATTTTATAGAGTTTGGGCAAAGATTGCATGTTTCCTGCGGATAATTTTATAGACTTCTTATATAATGTTACTTCCTTTAATTGCACATTTCATGCGGATATACCTTTTCTGCGGATCCTAAAATCCTAAGGAAACAATTACCCACGAAGGTATTACATTTACCTAGAAACCTAAATTCTTGGCAAAATCCGCAGGAAACGTGTTTCCTGCGGAATGTACACCAAAATCAACAGGAAAAGCGAGAGGTTCTAGTAATGGCTGAGCTTGCTACAAAGAAAGTAGAAGTTAAGGGGTGGCTCCGCCCCTGTCTCACCTAATCACTCTTAGATTACGCTTTTAAATCGACTATTGAACTCATTTTTTTTGTAGTTTTTCTATCATAACACATAAATATTGCAAAGCTTGTTAGAATTTGGATGAAATCTCAATTTATTTTGATTCTATAGAGACTAAATCTGTCGACAAAAAATATATTGAAAATTAAAAATTGAATAAGAGACTATAGAAACTAAAAATAAAATTAAAAATTTTATTTGACCAAGTATATTCAATCCTAATTTATTTTATTCAATATTTGATTCTACTAAATAAACAAAACAGTCTCAATTCTAGACAAACAAATGTGGTAGTAGTTTGAATTTGTAGTTCATTGTTCATATAAATTGGTCTATTAGTTCTTAATCAAATTTTTTTTTTGAGAGAAGTTCTTTAATCAAATTGAAAACAGGTGGAATGATAAGCTTTTAAATAATTGTTGTGCATAACTCGTCCTTGTTATTTATTTATTCAAAGAAAACTCGTCCTTGTTATGTCAACGCGTGTGTTTGTCATACGAAAAGAAAATAAATAAAAACGTGACGATATCTAAATATATCTAATACACTGTATGTTGGAACAAAGTCAATGGTTTCACTTGTACGGATAAAAAGAGTTATGCTATTTTACAAAAAGTATTTTCATTATATTCGTTGAAAATTGACTTAAAATTGTGAATTTGTGAAGGAGCTCAAGATTTTGCTATCGTGACACATCTCAAATGCAGAGAGTATAGTTTTTCTGGAGTAAAATCGTGATACGATTTGTGGTAGACGTGACACGATTTTTGGATAAGGTTTTCGTACTTTAGGTTGTACGCAAGGAATCGTGACACGATTGAGATTATTCTGACACGATTGAGTCAGTTGCAGGGCACTATTTAAGCTTCACAGTTCAGCTTTTTGAGAAGAGCTTGAAGAATGAGAAATTTGGGATTACAAATGAGGTAACTTTAGGGTTGAGTGTCTTTGTAGTGAGGTTCTCTTGGATTGGGAAACATTGTAATCACCTTGGACAGTGAGATTTCATCATTGGAAGGATCAAAAAGCTTCATTTTATGTTTTCTCTTAGGATTCATTGAGAGTGTAGTGACTTAAAAAATATGTAGAAATTAAGTCTTGTTCTTTGTGAGCTTTAAATCTAATTTTTTGTAACCCCTTTGTATCACTTTCATCTGAGTGGATTGGAGAGCTGATCTCTCCCCTATAGTAGGTCATATTGAATCAAACTGGATTACCATTTTGGTGTGTTTGTTTTCTTTCTTGCTTTCTTATTTTGTTGCTTTGATTATGCCTGTGGTGTTGCTTTACACATAGTTTTAAAACTTTTTTTTTTTTTGTTGCTTGAAGATACCTTACTCATTGCTTACCACTCCCTTTACTCCACACATCATTGTTTTTTTTTTTTTTTTTTTTTTTTATTGGTGTGATTTTTAACCAAATTCACAATATTTGTGAATTCTAGACATATATGTAGTTCCCTCCTAAAAATAATGTCAAAGAGTCGTAAAATGATAAAATAAAAGGCTCATGCAATGTAAAATAAATTAAATAATAACCTTTATTAATTTTCAACAAGAATCTAACTTGTTCCCATGAGTATAATTCAATTGATAAATACAATGTATTATAATATGCAGAGACTTGAGTTTTGACCTCGGATTTCTTTTATTCACCTTGATGGATAAAATTCTAGCCACCACAAAAATTCTAGCCACCACAAAACTTAGTAAAAAAAAAAAGTGATTGTAACTTAAATATTACATTAGATGCAAATTGACTCCTTACATCCCTACGAACAACACATTCATCTAGAAGTATAAGAAAAGTAGTTTTTAATCGATGAAAAGTAATTTCTTATGCAACATAAAAGTATTTTGGTAGCACTTGGTTTTTTTTTTTTTTGAATCGGCAAATATTATTAAACGTCTTCCCCACAAGACGCAAGATATGGACGAAATAAGATACAAATAGTGTAGCATATAGACGGTACACCATAATCACCTAAAAACACCCCTGAATATAAACCCACCAAAACACATCACTACCTAAAACAGACTCCTTCACAAAAACAAGCACTGTAAACACGATTTCCACCACCACCCAACGTCACTACTCACCCCCAAAGAACACCATCAAAATAAAACTCCCAGACCCCAACACACAAGCTGAGCCACATATCGAAGAACACCTGACCAAAGGATCATGCAGCTTCCAGTGGCGGAGCCAGAAATTTTATAGAGCCTGGGCAAAAAAATTATCGCAAAATGTTACTTCCTTCCTGCAAATAATTTCACATTTCCTGTGGATAATTTCACATTTCCTGCGGAATCTGCAGGAAATCCTAGGCAAAATCTGCAGGAAATGTGTTTCCTGTGGAATTTACATAAAAATCCTCAGGTAAATCCGCAGGAAAAGCTAAAATTTTTAGTAATGGCTGGGCTTGCTACAAAGAAAATTGGAGCTGAGCCTGGGCTAGTGCCCAGATGGGGGGTGGCTCCGCCCCTGGTAGCTTCCATAACCTCGCGACCTCCGATCCATCGAAAGAGCACAAAACAAAAACCCAAAAACCAACTTGAGTCAAAGAACTGACTCCCAAAGACAGCAGTTGGTTAATTTAAATAATGCAATTCAAGGCACTTGGTTCGTCCTAGGGGACTTTTAAGAAATTATTTCGCCAGGAGAGCAAATAGGAGGCATTTATTTAATTTTTTTTTTTTTTATCAGAATGGAGTTGCTGCAATGCTTGAGATGATGGATAGATGTATTTTTCTAGATGTCATGGTATTGGAGGAAGATACATTTGACCCAGACATTGTAGAGGCCAAAAATTATAGCAAAACAATTTGATAGGGGGATGACTAACATTGAGTGGCACCTAAGCTTCCCTGAAGCTTTCATTGAAATTCGTTGCAGAAACTACTTGGATTATAATCCTATTTTCATGAGATGTGATGGTCTCCTGCCTAAGGTAGGTCGATGGCAAAGATCTTAAAAAAGTTCAATAATGCTTCTGATTTAAGGACCAAATTGTGCCAAATCCAGAGCATATTTTCCAAAGGAGCTCCCCGGAGAAAGACTAATAAATGGGTTTGTTTTATATTGCACAAATTAAAGCAATTAAAGTAGCAATTTTTTTTTATTATCGAAAACAACAATTATTTATTAAATATATGTATTTAATATAAAATGAACAAGTTTCAATTCAAACTTACTATTTTAAAATTCTTAAAAAATACATATTTGTACATGATAGACAAACCCTTATTGGATATTATCTCTTCAATCCGAAGCCCCAATTTTTTTTATAAGTATCTTGGGTTTCTTATGATCCAAGGAAGAACTAGAAAAGAATACTTTAACTTTAACTTTTGTATTGGATAAACTCAACTTTAGATTGGCCTCTTTGAAGAACAAGCTTCTTGATATTTCGGGTAGGGTTTCACTTGTTTATTTTGTTATGAATCCAATTCCTAATTACTAGTGCATTGGCTGCCTTCTAGTATATGTAATCAAGTTGATAAAGTCACCAGAAATTTCATTTGGAATGGAGGATGAAATAAATGAATTGGGAAATTGTTACTAAAGCTAAACAGAATGGTGGACTTGGTATTTGGTTAACTAGAAAAACTAATATTGTCATTCTTGATAAATTAGTGTGGGACATAAAACAGAACCACAAAAGACAAATATCAACACCAAGATCTCAAAATGTAACAACAACAAAGCACACGGGAAGTCGCGTGCTCCAATGATGCCTCAAATATTGGGAAAATCATTTTAAAAACTAAACTTTTTTTTTACAAGTTAAAAACTAAACTATTAATATATTCTCTCTAGACTCAATTAAAAGAAAATTAACTAGTTACATATAGACTACGAAAAATAGTTAATCTTGTTTAATTTTTCTGGGTATAATAAAAAAATTTGCATTTTCTAAACTACTTTTTCTTTTCTTTATATTTAATTTGTATGAAAACATGTTTTGTTGAATGATGTTTTAAGAACAATAACATTAAATAGAGAAAAGTTAATTAGATTTTACTTATATTGTGATCCACCAATCATGAAATTTTTTTACCAAAAACATTGGATGATATTGTAAGATATCTCTTTCAACTACACTGGAGGTTTTGTTTTGAATTCAACTTTAGGAATCCATCAATGTTAAATCTATTGAGGAAGAGTTTTGTCACTCGACAAAAGATAGTATTCTTTAAAGTTGCGAACAGAAGTTATCATGTACACACCAGAAAAACATGACTACTTTTTTACTTATATTTGAGTCTAGACTTCAAAGTAGGGAGTGTGGAAGTAAAATGAGATTGTAGGAAGCATCTCTCTAATAATATGGTTCTATACATAAATCCAGATTTAGGCCCAAATATTTAGTCCAAATCACCTTAGTTAATAGTCCACGAATTCTGCTCTTTACCTAAACGTTTCTGCTCATTCCTAAAGTAAATGACCAAAATGCCTCTACATGAGTTAACTCACGTTGCATGGATTAACTCACGCTAATGTTAAATTTGCATGAGTTAATTCACGCCGCGTGACTTAAGTCACGCAGAAAAAACACACACTAAAACCCAACGTGAGTTAACTCACGTTTGATTTTGTTTCATCCAATTTAACACACATTGAACACCCATGATTTTTGAATGGTTGCTTTCATATATGTATTTTGCTACTCTTCCTCTTTGATCCCCTCAATTTATAGACTCCTAGTTCTATACCTGTAATTATACACCAGTGTGACATTTTGATAAAACTTAGTTTTGAATTTTTGTTTGTTTGTTGCCGACATGGAAGAGGAAGGAAAAATGTTTAACTTATGATAACATGCATAGTGTGATAGAACATTGTTTGATGAAACAAAACGAGCGTGAGTTAACTCATGCTGAGTGAATTAACTCATGTTGAGTTTTAGTGTGGTTTTTTTTGCGTGTCTTAATACAGCGTGTGTTAACTCACGTTACCATTTACACCGGTGTGAGTTAATATGCGTAGGGATATTTTAATCATTTATTTTGAGAATGAGCGAATCCATTTGAGTAAAGAGTAGAATTCATAGTCCACTATACTCCCTCCGTTTTTTAATATAAGCAAATTTTGATTTTTAGGTTCATTCAATCAATTATGTACGTGGTCTAATCAAAATTTGCTTATATTAAAAAACGGATGGAGTACGCAAATCAACGTAGCTAAAAATTTCCATTCCCAACGTTTCTCCAAATATCGTGTATTTTCGCGCGCATTCGAACACACCCACCAAGTGTTTGATTATTTGCCTCACTCAACAAAGAACAAAACACTTCCTCATTCATGATCCTTTACCACCATCATTCTAAACTCTGATAAATCCCAATGAATTTGATTCCCATTTTTCGTGAATTCAACAAACCAGCATTTCAATTTCGCATTCAAATTCGTTTCTATACACGTCGTCGTGACCCTTTTCCCACAAAAATCACTCACTACCTTAACCGTGCTAAGCTCATCGATTCAATTCGGCTTTCACTACGTTCCAATAACCCTAATTCCACACTCTCCACTCTCATAAACCACCGTTTATTCGACTCATTCGTCCTCACTCACGCTCTTCGTTCTGCCCCTTGTGCAGACTCTGCACTTTCCCTTATTCATACCATTGAGAACACAAAAAGTTCCAATTTTTCACATACCCAAAATACCCTTCATGCTCTTGCTACTGTTCTCGCAAAATCTGGTAAATTGGTTGAGCTCAAATCGCTTATTGATGATATCGAAAGTAAACGGTTTGGTAATGTTAAGATTAGTTTTATGAATTTAATGCAGTGGTATGCTGCAGCTAAGGATATTGATTCTGTTGTTAGGGTTTGGGATCAGTATAGAGTTGAAAGTAGAATAGTGTGTACTGAATCTTATAACATTGTTATGACTCTTTATGTAGAAATGGGTAAGGATTCTGAGGCTGTTGGAATTTTTTGTAAGATGGTTGATGACGGGTCGGTTCCGAATTGTAGAAGTTATAGTATAATAATTGAGCACCTTGTGAAATGTAGGAAGTTTTTGGAAGCTATTGAGGTTTTTAATTTGTTGCCTTTGATGAGGATTAAACGTACTTTGAAACAGTATTCGGTTCTAATTGAAGGTTTGGTTGGTAGTAAAATGTTTGATGAAGTTGGAGTTTTAGTTAATGAGATGCAAGTTGATGGAATATTACCTAGTCGAACAGTGAGTTTGTTATTGCAGCAGGTGAAGGATGAAGGATTTCTTAAGGATGTGGATGAATTGTTTGAAGGGATTTGCCCGGATGAAAGAATCAAGAGTGTAAGTTTTTCTATTGATAGCAGTGATGAGGATGAGAATGAGTACAAGGGTGAAAATGAGAATGAAGTTTCACAATGTGATCATGTAGATGGGATCCGCTTAAAACCTTGGCTGGATCCGCGGTCTTTGGCTAGTGCCTTACAGAATTGGAGTCCTGATGAGGTATCAGCACTAGAGGGTGCAAATTTTGTGTGGACAACTAGGTTGGTATGCAAGATACTTAGAAGTTTCAGGTCACCGGATACTGCGTGGAATTTCTTCTGCTGGGTTGCTGATCGACCTGGATTTACTCATAATATATACACAGTACAAAGAATCATGACCCTTCTAGCGCGACATGGACGTACTGAATTGGTTGATAGACTCATCTTGAAGATCAGAATAGAGGGAATGAGACTACCATTCAGTACCATAAGGTTAATCATTGACTTTTACGGGATTTCAAAAAATGCTGATGCTGCTCTGAAGGTTTTCAACGATGATCAAATACTTTGTGGGTCTATATCGAAAGTTAACTTGATGCTTCTGTATTCCTCTCTTTTAAGAACATTAACCAAGTGTGGAAGGAATTCCAATACCCTGGACATGCTTGATGAGATGATTTTAAATGGCATTTGCCCAGATATCCAAACATTTTCAGGTCTAATGCAGTATTTTTCACAACTTGGAGACATTAAAACCGTGCAGAAACTCTTTTCAATGGTCAGACAGAGCGGTTTCGAGCCAGACGCGTATCTGTATAAGGTCCTGATAGAAGGTTATTGTAAGTCAACAAGAGCTGCACTGGCTTGGAGACTATTTGAAGATATGAAGAATTCCGGTTCCATGCCTGATTCTGCCACCAAAGAGTTGCTAGTGAAAAGCCTCTGGAAAGAAGGGAGACGGAGAGAGGCCGCAGCTGTTGAAGAGAGCTGCGAGGAAGTAAATGTGGTCCTTCCACTTGGATTACCTGGTCATGTATGGACTGTCAGCTCTGCAGATCTCACAAGAGTTTATAACATTTATTCAAATAGTTTTGTTTCAAAAGGTGCCTAGAGTCAACCATTGGGCTATATGATAGAGGTGTACTTCTCCATGCATGAAATCTAAGCACAAAATATAACAAGCGAAAAACAATAACCAAGTTCCTTAAACTGTGATTTATTTTGGGAGGGGTTGCAAAAAAGTTTAAAGTTGCAGTAATTTTTCGAGTTTTGAGAATGTATTATTGGCAGGACATGAGTTGATGCTCAGGAATTAGCTCGTGGTCTGATGGATATCGATCCTTCGTTGTATTCACTTGGTCAAGTGCAAGAAATCATCTTTACACAATCATATAATGAATGGACCTTTGGTTGATGTGTTGAGAGCTACATTCAGTCCTCTGCTGACTTCTGCAACTTGAGGGGAATCTAATGATTGTCTTATTGCAATTAACAATTCCTTTTAATTTTTTGACAGAAAGAGTTGGTTACAAAATCTCATCTAACATATTGTTGAGTTCCTCTTTTTTTTTTTTTTTTTTTTTTTTGTATAAAAGGGTACATCTGTTCGCAGCTCTGAAGATTAATCCCTCGAATAGGGTTGGATAACATGAACGACAAATTTGTTTCTTAAGAGTTTTAACACTGTCATATTCTTATGGCAGAATTCGAACTCGAACCCACTGGTTAAGCTAGAAGTAAGAAGTGACCCATGCCATCTCATTCAATCGTTCTTGGCTTGTTTTCGGTTTAGATGAATATGAAGTACAAAAAGCTACGCTCAAGCAAAGGAGAGCAGGTAAGAAGGGCATCTTATTTTTTTAATATATTAGATGTCAAGCTTACGTGGCGATGTAAACACTGTTTCTATCCGAATTAGCTATGTACTAGAAATAGGGAACAAATAATATAAATGGTGAGTTTGTCAAGGTGTTTTAATATATTGAAACCAATGTAACTGGAAGTGTCAACATTGAAAGCTGTTCATTGCCTGTATTATATTATAATTGCATATATATAATGGCATTAGCCTTTGTTAAACGTTAAACCATATCTTTTGCTAGTTTGCCCCTTAAAAATTTGGTAAAGGCATCAAGTTAGATGGTCTTTAGGTACCAGCCAGCTAGTTGACATCGTGTATGGACACCAAATTGGGTTATAATACCATATTATTCTTACCATCTTTATTATATTCTGCGCATGATTTCATACTTGTTTGGGATTTGCCAACAGTGTCTAAGATTTGAAAAAGAAAAATAGTAGAACTAATGACAGAGACATCAGCATATATTTTTAATATCAAACCAAAAGATATTTGATGTCCAAAGAAGAGATAAATATAAAGTTAGAAGTATGACAATAAGTCTTGGTTGTTATTTGCCATAAGAAACTCTCTTTTCTCTTCCCCTCATAATTTGCATTTCCTCACAACAATGTCTGCCTTCTTTCTTCCTTCTAGTTCTCATGCTCTTTTTCTTGTCCTCATGTTGTTTTTTCTCACTAACATCTCAGCTCAACCACTATATATAAGTGAAACAAACTTTACATGCCCTGTGGATTCTCCTCCTTCATGTGAAACCTATGTAGCATACAGAGCTCAGTCTCCAAATTTTTTGAGCCTATCTAACATATCTGATATTTTTAATTTGAGTCCTTTACGCATTGCAAAAGCCAGTAACATAGAAGCCGAGGATAAGAAGCTGATTCCAGATCAACTGTTACTAGTACCTGTAACTTGTGGTTGCACTAAAAATCACTCTTTCGCGAATATCACCTACTCAATCAAGCAAGGTGACAACTTCTTCATACTTTCAATCACTTCATACCAGAATCTCACCAATTATCTTGAATTTAAAAATTTCAACCCCAATCTAAGTCCAACTCTATTGCCACTAGACACCAAAGTTTCAGTCCCTTTATTCTGCAAGTGCCCTTCAAAGAATCAATTGAACAAAGGAATAAAGTATCTTATTACTTATGTGTGGCAGGATAATGACAATGTTACCCTTGTTAGTTCAAAGTTTGGTGCATCACAAGTTGAAATGTTAGCTGAAAACAATCATAACTTCACTGCTTCAACCAACCGTTCAGTTTTGATCCCTGTGACAAGTTTACCAAAACTTGATCAACCATCTTCAAATGGAAGAAAAAGCAGCAGTCAAAATCTGGCTCTTATAATTGGTATCAGCCTAGGAAGTGCTTTTTTCATTTTAGTTTTAACACTATCACTTGTGTACGTATATTGTCTCAAAATGAAGAGATTGAATAGAAGTACTTCATCGTCCGAGACTGCAGATAAGTTACTTTCAGGTGTTTCAGGTTATGTAAGCAAGCCAACAATGTATGAAATTGATGCAATCATGGAAGGTACAACGAATCTGAGTGACAATTGTAAGATTGGTGAATCAGTTTACAAGGCTAATATAGATGGTAGAGTTTTAGCAGTGAAAAAAATCAAAAAAGATGCTTCAGAGGAGCTGAAAATTCTGCAGAAGGTAAACCATGGAAATCTTGTGAAACTAATGGGTGTGTCTTCTGACAATGATGGAAACTGTTTTCTGGTCTATGAGTATGCTGAAAATGGATCACTTGAAGAGTGGTTGTTCTCGGAATCTTCGAAAACTTCAAACTCGGTGGTTTCGCTTACATGGTCTCAGAGAATAACCATTGCCATGGATGTTGCAATCGGTCTGCAATACATGCATGAACATACTTATCCACGAATAATCCACAGAGACATCACAACAAGTAATATCCTTCTTGGCTCAAATTTTAAGGCCAAGATAGCGAATTTCGGGATGGCTAGAACTTCAACCAACTCAATGATGCCGAAAATTGATGTTTTCGCTTTTGGGGTGGTTCTAATAGAGTTGTTAACTGGCAAGAAAGCTATGACAACTAAAGAAAATGGTGAGGTTGTTATTCTGTGGAAGGATTTTTGGAAGATTTTTGATCTTGAAGGGAATAGAGAAGAGAGGTTAAGAAAATGGATGGATCCTAAGTTAGAGAGTTTTTATCCTATAGATAATGCTCTAAGTTTGGCTTCTTTGGCAGTAAATTGCACTGCTGATAAATCATTGTCTAGACCAACCATTGCAGAAATTGTTCTTTGTCTTTCTCTTCTCAACCAACCATCATCTGAACCAATGTTAGAAAGATCCTTGACATCTGGTTTAGATGCTGAAGCTACTCATGTTGTTACTTCTGTAATAGCTCGTTAATCAAGTGAAGGTAATAGTGATTCAGTTTGTCATATTCAAGATGGTACTACTTTGCTTACATCTTTATGTGTGGAGTTAATTTTATGGTTAGTTTATTTAGGGAAGTGTTCTAAATTTCATTTTTTCATCTGTTATTCTTTAATGCATGAGTTTCGGTAAAGTGAATTGTAAGCTGCTATTGAACTCAAAATAAATTTGCTTATTGTACATGTTAGTGGTGATGCGAGTTTTCAGATTTTGAATCATGAACCTCCTACATGATGAAATCCTTTGCCAGTGAGTGGATGCATGAGTTAATGTTTCCTATCTCTCATACTGACTTTGTCGATAATTAATATCCATCGCGGAATCTGACTGACCACCTTTAGTGGGTCTCCCCTCTCAACCACATTTTTTTCATCTACAAGACTCAAATATGAGACCTTACTTAAAAGATCCGAGTTCAATTCCACTCGAACCAATGTGATTTGGTCCTCATTATATAATGACACTACCTCTACTATGGTCATCTTAATTGTTACTTTTTTCGGTAGAATTAATTGGTATTTTTTACGTTTATCATTTTGATCATTAAAATACAACTATTCCACCCATACTCTATTGTGGCCATCATCTTTATTTCTTGTTACAACACAAGATCTAAATGCGTGTGACATTGAAGCATAATGGAAGATTAGCATTTTGCAAGATGGCATTATTTTAAAAGAGATACATTTGACACACCCATAAATGTTGATGCAAGTCAATTATAGCTTTATTTTCTCCATCCTTTTTTGGGATGGATGGGGATATTCATGTAACGCTAAAGGCATTTAAATAAGCATACTATTATAAAAGTCGTCTTTGATGTTTCAATAATTGATGAAGGTACCTACCTCTTCGTAAAAAATACCAAGTACCGTCGATGGTTGAGTTGACATACCACGTCTATACATACATGTAGAGAATCTTTCATGAGCATCAAAAGTTCATTGACCTTCTGCTAAAAGCCAAAGGGATTGAATTTTGAAACTTGGAAGTGATGAATCAATATGATAAAGAAATTTGCTGTGCCATTCATCATTGATCATAATGATATTAGCTCTAACTCACAATTATCTAAATTTATTAATTATTATTCACTTACTCTCATCATCTGGAAATTTAATTAAACACCTAATGTATATAATCTTTACAATACAAAATAATTAAAGGAATTTGTTTGTTTAGAAAATAATGATTTGGTCAAGTGTTTGTTTAAATTTTAAGCACAATATTAATAAATCAAAATGAACACATTAGTTATTCAAAAAAATATGTATTCATTATGTTAACTTCAATATATATAAACACTTACACCAATCTACATAATTATGAACTTTATATATATGTATATGTATTATGATATATACTTTTTTTTTTTTATAATATACATAGTTATAAAAAGATTAATAATTATTGATCATTATTATGCTTTTTTAATCTTAACAAAAAAAATTAATTGACAATTATGTTATACCAAATAGGCAAATAATTTATGCAGGGGCCGGGGTTCGAACCCCAGACACCCCACTTCTCCACAATTAATTGTGTGAGCTCCAGCCACTCGGTTACTAGACCAAAACAAAAAGGCAAATAATTATCAATATATAAACTATTTATGATATGTTGAATTTTTTAAAAGATATCAAATCCGAATCATGGATGTATGATGGACAAGAAAATTGAAAATAATAGATAAACGTATCACAATAAACACGTACATTTCAACTATGTTGGTGTTCTAGCAAACAATAATCATTTGAAATATACCATTAAATATATTGAAAAAATAGAAAAATTAAATAAAGAGGTAGGACATAAGAAATGACAAATCTAAATTAAATGAAATGGGAGGGAAATTGCCCCTGCAAAATAAATAAATTGTGTTACTTTGACATATTCGTCAAAAATTTATTTTGCATCCGCAAATGGATGTTGCCCTCAATGACTTCTAAAAATGTCACTTAAATTAACTTTTTGGAGATATTTTAGTATCAACTACTAGACGAGAGATGAGACTAATAAATAGAAAATTACACTTCTCCCAACAAACAACAAAAAACACGCACTTCTATACAAACCGACCAAAATATCTCCATGTGAGTTAACTCATGCATGTGGTAAACAGAACGTGAATTAAGTCGCGTTGTCTACCTACGTGAGTTAATTCACGCATGTTATAACACAGCGTGAGTTAACTTATGTAGGTTATAACCTCAGCGTGAGTTAACTCATGTCGATTATAACTCTAACTCATGTAAGTTATATTTCAACTTATCGAGCGTGAGTTAACTCACACGAAATGGTATTTTGATCAGTTTGTGTGAGAGTAGACGTTTTTTGTTGTGAGAATGACAATTTTTGAATAAATATATACCTTTACATTAAAATGAAAGGCCCAAATTAAAAGCTCCATTTAAGTTTCATGTGCTACTCTTTTCTTTCAACGCACCTCCATACTTTCCTCCCCACCCATTCATTCTCCTTCATATTCTCTCTCTTTCCTAACTTTTCCTGCTCCCTAATTCTCCCTAGCTAGTACTTCCTCCCAACAATTTGGTATACATTTACCATTAATTCCATATTCGTCTTCATGATAAACGAGTAATTGAAATATTTGTTTATTTGATTCTTTATTTTTTAAACTACTCGCTTCATGTGCATGACAAATTTTATATGCAGGTACAAATTTATGTTTTTTTCTTTTTCATCCCTAATATTAGCAAGTTACCAACCCTTAAGAGTGTTTGTTTTGGAGATTACAATCTTATTCCTGCAAAATCTATGATAGGAATAAAATATTAGAGTTAAGAGATTGAAACTCTGAAATATGAAAAATAGACTGAATTTCTTTTTGTTGAAAAATAGATTATATTTGATATATTTTGAATTTCACTTGGTCAAAAAGAATAACCAAATTCAATAGTAGATGGTTTAAAATAGACGATCAAGAGTTGCTAACCACGTAGCCTTCAGAACTCCTCTCGATGAATCCTAATCTCAAACAAACCCTTAATCTCGTAAAAATATTAATATGTTAGAGACTATATTTTATGAGAATTTCTTTTTGGTCAGCTCAATATCTCTTAGACCTCCTAAAATTCCGTTTTTACCCTAATATATATATGTTCTGTAGATAGTCCTGGAGAGTTAGACAGTTATCTCCCTTATGACTACTTTATATGACAACAGAACGAGTAAACTGTCAATTACATTATTTTGACGTTTCAAAGTTTTTAAACCACCCCATTTGCTCTTCGACCCTACTTTTCATAGAATACTTGTTGTTAAGCTATGGACCTATGTATTTGGTTTAAGTAATTTGTGACAAATATTTATACTTTTTTCAACTTATTTGTTTACATAGTTTGTTCGTTTAAATCCCTTTTTTTTCTTCTGATTGTTGAAGTGTATATGTTAATTTAAACAAAATACAAATGGTTGTCATAACCAAACAAATTACATAGTTTAAATCAAGAATTGGATGAAAAATAGGTTTAGAGAGCAAATGAAGTGGTTTGAAAGTTTTGAAACATCAAATAATATAACTGAGTTTTGTTCCATGTGTTGTCATATAAACTAGTCATCCGGGAGATAACTTCTCAACCATTAGCGAGGTAACTCTCAAACCCTCAAAAATGTATCTATCGAATGTATATACTAAAGATAATAGCGGTATTTTGAAAAGTATTAGAGATATTCAGGGGGGTAAAAAGAAATTCTCATTTTTTATGCCCAATTATGAAACAATTTTGAGATACGTCCATGGACATAACTAAGCCAAAATCCCAAAAAGAAACATAACTGATAGGCACTAAAATTTAATAAAGTTTAGGGTTAAATATGTTCTTGATCCTTCTAAATATATAAAATTTTGTTTTAGTTCCGTTAAAAAAATTCTTCAACTTTTAGTCCCTCAAAAAATTTCTATTTTCACTTTTGGTCCTTTTTTTTAAAGTAAACTCACATATAAAATTCATATTTTTGAATAAAATTTTGCAGAAAAGTTCACAATATTATTAGAATATATCACCCTTCAATCCAACGTAGTTATTTGCAAATACATTTTTGATGTACCGTTCAAAATGGTGATACATTTTTTATGTTTTTCACGGAAGAACCCAGATTTAATTTTTGAACGGTACAATTTTTTTTTACTGAACTTTGGATTAATCACCTTCCTTGAAAAATCATCGAGGATTAACAGAACAAAAAGAAATACACTTCCTAACTGGAAAAAAGTAATAAAGAAAAACTGATTTTTGTGCAAAAAATATCTAAAGTGTAGTTCGAAATATGGAGGTGGGGAAACTTGGACCCTCAGTATACAAACAGAAATTAACCGACATCTAAATAGTCAAAAGAAGACAAGATTGAAACATGATTGTTTGCTTAAATGGCCCATGTTATTGGGACCAGAGAGGAGCTTATGGACAAATGGCAAATGAGGATTTTTTTGAATAAATAAAAGTAAGAGATGAAATTATGGTGTCGTATTTATTTTCCATTTCTTAGAGACTATTTCCTTTGATGTTAGCCAACAATAACAAACCCTAAAAGAATTACTATCCCATTGCACTTGAAGACAACTAAAATTCTTATTCATTCATATTTCACAGCATCATACATCAAATATATATACCAATCTATAAAAGCCTACTAGCTTAACAAACACATTACAAGCACGAACACTTCTCAAATTAGGCGTGTCCCCTTATCGGACACGTGTTGTGTTGACATCGACACGATGCTGACACATATAATTATGCCAAATTATGTGATTTTCTCAAATTATTAACGGTGTCGATGTGTCAGTGTCCGTGTCTGTATCCATGCTTCATAGATTAGTACTAACATATGACATATTGACAAACAAAACAAGAACTTAACAAACACATAATACCATTGACTGATCTAAGTATCCTTTTTCAACTTCTTCAACATCAAGAGGCCCTGCTTAACCCTTAGTTTCTAGGAACATTCACTTACATTTCCCAACTCAATGAAGAATTCAATGTTCTTGACAAAACTGGTACAATCTCATCCATAGCAGGTCTATTTCCTGGATCCTTGTTTAAACAATTCTGAATAATTTCAATCACAAACATAGCAAGTTCAAATGGATAATTTCCTTGCAATGAAGGATCCATAAACTCCTTCAACTTCTCATCACCACTTTTCTCACCAAGTATTCCACTCAAAACATCCAACAAATTCTCATTATCTTTTGATATCATAAAACCAACCTCTTTTCCTGTAATAATTTCCAACATCAAAATACCAAATGCATACACATCAAGCTTTGTAGAAACAAGACCATTTTCCAAATACTCAGGAGCCATGTAACCTCTTGTCCCAACAATATGTCTTGTAGCAACAAATTCTTCATCATTTTCAACTTCTTCCACACACCTTACATGCCTTAAATTTGCAACCTTTGCTTTAAAATCACTATCAAGAAGTATGTTACTACACTTTAGATCCTTATGAATATGTGGAGGAGAAGTGAAACTATGAAGATATTCAACTCCTATTGCCACATCTAATGCAATCTTTATTCTCCGAATCCAACTCAGAATATTTCCATCATCCATTTTTTTGTTAGAAAATAACCAATCACTTAATGCTCCATTAGCAGCATACTCATAAACAAGGTACCAATGTCCTTGATTGAAGCTAACACCGGAAAGACGAATAACATTGGAATGGTTAACTTTGTTTAGAATTTGTATCTCTTTTGAAACATCTCCTTCTGTCTTCTTAATCGCAGCCAAATCGCCTTTAATAAGGCCGCGATAAACAGTTCCTTTAACCCGACAACTTGGACTAAAATTATCAGTTGCAACCTTAATTTCCTCAAAATCATACACTTTGAAAGATTGAGCTATACCACATATAATCTCAGACAATTTTTCATCTTCTTTCTTCATTGGTTTCTCTTTTTCCTCAAAAATAGTACTTTCAGAAACACTCACCAAAAAATCATTTTTCTTTTTACCCTTTTTGAAGGAAATGAAAGCATATAAAAATAATATTAAAGCTACAATTACAACTCCTCCAAGTACTCCAACAACAACATAAACCCAAGTTTTTTTCGATTTTTTGTCGGTCGAAGAAGAAGAAGATAAAGGTGGGGATGATGAAGGAGAATGATGTGTTTGAATTTGAGAACTTGAGGGCTTATCAAAAAGAGGAACAAGAAGTGTTGTAAAGGGATAAATTGTAGATTGTGTTAAAGAAAGTGTATTAGCTTCAAGAGTGGTTCTAAAGTTAACACCAAATTTATCACTAATGAATGAAACAGAATCACCCCAATCAACCAAATAACTCAAAAGATACTTTATGTTTTTCTGAGTTTGATTCTTTGTAGGACAAGCACATCTAAGAGGAACAAGTAGTTTTCTACCAGGATATACATCACCAGGATTATGATTTTCATGCATCAAAGCTTGACATGTTGAAAGTCCTTCAAAAGTGTTGTTAGCAACTATAAAATAAGTGTCTGTGTTTTGAAAAACATAGGATGTATTTGCTTGATAATAGTTACCAGAACAAGAACAATTGACAGGAACAATTACCATTTTGTTTGTTTCGAATGTTTCGTTTAAAGAAACGGAGTTTATTTCGGCGAGTTGAGATGGATTTGAGCCTAGTAATGATGATATTGTTGAAACTGAGGAGTAAATTGGTTGAGTTCTGAAGGTGAGGTATGCTTGGCATGTTTGAGTTTTGCCGTTACATGTGTAACCTCGGATTGATTTTGAATCGCCTTTTCGTGGACATGCATTTGTTGCTAAACCAATATAAGGTTGTTGTCCTAGGATGATGGAGATGTTGCTGACGAAGAAGAAGAAGAAGAGATTGAAAATGAAAAAAGGGATGAAGGGAAAGAGATGCATTGTTATTGCTTGCAGAGAATGGGGTGTAATAATGCAATATATAAATCGAGTCTTTTGTTACATACTAGGAGCATAAAGCCAATTATTTTATGATATGACTCTTTTCTATCTATCTATGTAGCACCGACACTTCGCATCGCAATTGTGTCTCATGTCTGACACTAACATGACACTGATACATATGATGTGGTTACATTCTATTATTTATTTTATCTTTTCAAATTATTATCAATATGTCAATGTTTTGTTCAATGTTTACTATCGATATGTCAGTGTCGTGTCTGTGTATGTATTTATGTTTTGTATCACTTAATTATTTATTATATGAGACTATGATATGAGTGATTCATGGAGTGTGTTTTATTTTTATTTCATTTTTCTAATGGATTGATTCGTAGGTTAGAATTTTGGATATAAAAGACAATTTCTAAGAAGAAACATGTAGTGTGATGATTTGCTTATTCAAGTTGAATTGTGTGTTAAAATATTTGCAAAATAATGGTAGGCTTGGAAGTGTTCTTTCTTGACTAAATAGCATCACAAATAATATTTTTGTTTCTTACGAAAGCATTCCAAATAATAATATATATAAATCAATGCTTGGATGACACTCATTTGAGTGACTTCTACCAAAAAAATATACTCGTTTACTTGACTATCTGCCTTATCACTTTAGGGTCGAATTTTTTAAATTAAAAAAGTAAAGACAATGTGAATCAGCAACGTTATTTTTTTATCCATTTATCAATCCAAACCATACCCTTAATTACTGAGCATTGATTTTTTGGGTTGAATATAAGTATAGTGTGCCAAGAATTGTTCAACTTAGCCCATCTAAATTAACATTTGGAAGAATCGAATCTGAAATCTTATCAAATTTGAGACCACAATGAAGAGCACATTCGCAGGTCTCAAGCCAATACCATGTTATGTCAAATTATTTCTCATTTTCTCTCCACCATGAACCTAAAGACTAAGTACCTGTTTGGTTGCACGGTGAGTGCACCAAAACTCACGTTTACGGCAATGAAAAGCTATTTCATAATAAATTTTTTGTTTGGCTTTTAAAAAGGCAAATTGATTATGGAGCCCAAACGTGAGTTGGTTTGAAGCTCGGATTTAAAGCTTATGCGTTGAACCAACTCAATTCTACTCTTTTGCTAAACAATGATTTGATATAATATCCCTGTTTGTCCGTTATGCCCTAGTTTCTTATATGTAAATCATGCTCTTGATTTTCTTTTCCTTCTTACGCAAGCATTTTTTGTCCCTGGTATTATAGCTAACTATTTTTTATATGCAATCATTTTTCTATATTTTTTTTACTCGTTCAATCATGCTATGTATTTTATTTTAACTGGCAAAAAAAATTATGTATTTTATTTTACAAGTTCGTATAATCTATACAGAATTTTAATTGATAACATAACATAAATTTAAATAATAATTTGCTAAAAAAAATAAATTTAAATAATTTTATAATTTTTGTTTTGAACAAGAATAAATGATATTTATAAAATAATTATTTAATATAAAATATCAATGTAGTTTTAAATACAATTAAAACCCATTTTGGTAATTATACTTTCAAAAGCAATTTTGATTCAAACTACCCAAACAACATAAATTGATAAGAATCAATTTTAGGTTATTGTATCCAAACATAAATCAATTACATTCAACTCACTTTTAGTCAAAATTAATTCTCTCAAACTCAATTCTATCAAACTCAATTATCATCATCGCCGAACCAAACACACACTTAACATTCAAAAGCAATCATGTTTGTTGACAAATGGACTTAAAAAAGATTCGGAAAAAAGCACAATAATTCAAACCATTTCCTTTGGTAGAAACTAACACAACAATATTTGACTTAGTATTGGCACCCCATAAAATTAGCAAGTTTCCGCGTTTCTTTAATTATTGTCGTGCGAAGCAAGCCATAACTAAAATAGAGCAACTATATATCATGTGTCATGTGTCAATGTGTCATGCTCAACTCATTCATGTTGTCGTGTTCTAGGAAACTTCTTTCAACCTTCCTTCTTACTATTTAATATACATGCAAAATTCTATGTCATTGGAGAGTAATAAATACTATGAAGAGTGATTTTTTTTTTTTTTTTTTATAGACGAAATGACAAAACTATTATAAACTCACACACATAAGTGGAGGTACAAGGATTTGAATCCCGGTCATGGCATCTGGCCTAACAATTTCGACATTTTGCCAGTTGAGCTAGAACTTCTGGATTGAAGAGTGATTAAATTACGTGAAAGAGTTGCACTAACGTTACACTCATTCATGGGTCTTTTATTTAGGTAAGTTGTTAGTGCATTTACCATTAATATAAATGCAAAGTAGAATATATTGAATTGAGAATGATGAGAGTAGCATTAATTAGAGTTATAACTAGAAAAAAATAATTAATATTGTATTGTTTTCATTTTTCATAGTGACAAAGTATTATCACCTAAGATGAGTTTTTTCTAGATTACCCTCTCTTGTTTAGAGGGTATTTACCCCTTCATGATATCAACCAATCAAAATGTAATATACATTGACAACATTAAATGTCATAAATGAGTCAATTTTTTCTATAAAAAAAAAAATCAATTTTAATCATAAGGTAACTTTTAATACTTTTAATTTTTATTAAATTATAGATATAATTACATTAGAGGTCTTTTATCTTATTTATTTGTAACACTTTGGTTATTTATCTTTATTTTTTTCCGTTTAGGTCTTTTATCTCTCATAAAAGCACATATACATCCTTTTTCTCATTTTTTATTAAAAAAATACATAATGTTATTTTTTTAAAATATATTTTTATTAAAAATGAAAAAATCCAGAATTATGATGAAGATGATGATCATCTTCATTGAATAAAAAAAAAATCTACACAAATATATCTCCAAATATCATGAATTAATAATGTTATGTTCACCTCAAATCTTCTTTTAAACACAAAAATCAAAACACTATGGAGAAAGAGATTTGGTTTCATCACAAAAAAAAAAAAAAAGATTTAGTTATATAAATTGTCACACCTATATTATTATTATTATTATTATTATTATTATTATTATTATTTTCTAAAACTTAATATTCAAACCCGGCATAAAAATAACTCCAAAATTAAGAGCAGCTTTGCACATCAATTTTGTTGTTTCCAGAACAATCTTAACTTTTGTAAAGCCTAACCCTTCCGCCGATGACTAAGCCTCCACCATCCGCCTTGCAACATTTGTGAAATTAAGGTTTTGAATTTTGTGTTTAAAAGAAGATTTGAGGTGAATATAACATTAATTCACGATATTTGGAGATATATTTTAGTAGAATTTTTATTTGTTTAAAGAAGATGATGAAGATTCAAAGGAAGAATATGAAGATGATGAACATCTTCATCATATTTCTGAATTTTTTCATTTTTAATAAAAATATATTTTTTGAAAATAAAATTATTTATTTTTTAATAAAAAAAAGGAGAGAAAAAAATGTATATGTAAATGACCTAAACGGAAAAAAATAAAGATAAAGGATCAAAGTGTTACAAATAAATA
This sequence comes from Medicago truncatula, assembly GCF_003473485.1. NCBI lineage: Eukaryota > Viridiplantae > Streptophyta > Magnoliopsida > Fabales > Fabaceae > Medicago > Medicago truncatula. The sequence continues at coordinate 7,188,595 of NC_053046.1, forward strand.
AGATAAAGGACCCCCAATGTAATCTTGACTTAATTATATTTAGGTGTTCAATCTTAATTAATTTACACTACATGACTGGCTTAGAACAATTAAAATTTCACATCAAATTTATTTCATCTGAATAAAGAAGAAGAAATTTGAATAAAAGAGATGTTTTTATTCTCACGTTCTGGGTTTTAGAATGGAATAAATTTTATGAATGTAAGTGATGAATTTAAGGACATCCAGATGAAAAAAATTTGATGTAAAATTTTATTTGTTATAAGTCTTGTAGTGTAAATTAATTAAGATTGAACACCTTAATATAATTAAATAAAAATTAAAAGTATTAAAAGTTACTTTATGATTAAGATTAATTCTCCTTAAAAAAAATTAAGATTAACTCTTTTTTGGTCAAAAAGAAAATTAACTTTTATATTTAGAAAAAAATCTACTCATTTATTTGACATTTAATATTACCTATGTATGTTACATTTTGATTGGTTGATATCATGAGAGGGTAATTACCCTCTAAACAAGAGAGCGTAACGTAGACCTCACCACTAAGATGTCTTATGTACCCGAACTTATAATTGGTAGATTGCAACGGTAAACCATTAATTTTGATTATACTAATATTTAAATCTAAAATTTTGGTCCGGTGGTAAAATGATGGGCAACCTGAAAGTTGGGTTTGAGCCCCGTAATTGTTTTTGGAGGGAGGTAAATGTAAATACATTTACATATATACACTCTGAGTTTGAAAGCATTTTCTGCCTTGAATGGAGGTATCATCCGTTCGCCCTAAAATTGTCTAAAAAAAATAAAAAATGTTCTGCATATAGAGGTTCTACTGCATTGAAATGCGTCTGATGATCTTGTTAATGATCTTACAGATTTAACATCAGCAGCTTTAATATCTTGTTCTTTGCTATAATATGGAAATCCATAACATTAAATAGAGTTCATGAAGAAAATAAAACATAGCATCAACATACCTTGCGAAATGTAATAGATGCCTTTCTTGAAGACCTTCTCGTGACTATTCCATTCACGTTTTCCATCGGGAAAATATATTGTCAAACCACACCTTAATCTAGTCCATAAAATGAAAAGAGCACACCTTGATGCACTTATAGCAAAGATGATCAACTTTCTAATAAAAATAACAATAGAATACACTAGTATTACCTTTCAATAAAAATGTCATAAATTAGGACAACAAAGATCCTTAACACTCAGAAGAACAAATGAAAAGAGATACAAATTAGTGGGAGAAAATGTTGTAGCAAACATCTGAATTTGAGTAATTTTATATAATAAAGTCTACAAAATACCATTTTTTGGATTAAAACCACCCGTTTTGAATTCATGATGTGCTCAATGTGAAAATCAGCATAAGGAAATACTAGTTCTCTTATAACCAACAAAAAAGCACACATTGAAACTTCATTTTTTAAATAGATAACTTTCACACAAGGATCCTTCGTAAAATGATATGTTTTGCAAATATTATATCGAGATTTTGAGAAAAGATTGTAAAATGAAGGATTTTCTCATGCACTCTCATAATTTTTCTTATAACTCTAAGATATAGTTAGCATAAGTTTTGTTGGCTATGCTGCTCAAGATACATGACAAAACATTGTTGGCTATGCTCCTCAAGGTACATAACTAAACAAACTCGTGAAACATTTAGTTGTTTTTTACTCAAGATTTTGGATTGTCGTTATATATGTATTTTGCTCAAGATTGTTAAGGAATTAGAGATTCTTGTAATATTGGTTGGGTTCTAGGAAACAACATCGGAAGCAATATGACATTCTGACGTCTTCTACGTCTGTCCAAGTATAAGTCCCTTAAATAGTTGTGGATCAACATGACATTTTAGAGTCAATTGCATGTGGGAGGATAAGTCCATGGTAAATTAGTATAGAGAAATCCGACATATTAAGGGTCGAGAGTCTTCGACCCACGGGTTAACCATCGTTTATACAATTCATATGTCATATTTAGACAATCCTTAATCTAACAAAGAGGTAGGGGGTTCGAAGAATTTTAATCATAGTTAAACATATGAATCAAACTTATTTACTTTTCACTGCAAATCACCAATCTATAAAATCCCCCTTGAAACGATTTGGTGCACTTGTCTAATATATCATCAATTAATATTTCAATTATATCACTAACTATTTATCTTTTTTTCTTCTTCCTATTCTCTAATTCATTTTTCTCATACCATTAATGAAGGATATTTTTGCATATTATAATTTTTGTCCCATACAAATTTATGTGAAATGGTCAAAATGATTTATAATTTAAGACGGATGGAGTATCATTTATTGTTCTCATTTCTCACAATAACATAGTATTCTCACTTGACATCAGGGGCGATTGCTAGTAGTAGCTGGGAGAAGTTATTATGCATAAGTCAGTTCCTTATGCACACTGCATAAACACTTCACAAAACCATTAGACAATTATTTTGGTTTCTCATAGAAGACTATCAAAATCATTAAACCATAATTATGGTTTCAGTAATAATTTCAGTGTATAACATCTTAATCATTATTTAAAACCATGTAACAATAATAATTTCATTAAAAACCATTACACAATTATCTTGGTTTCACATACAAGACTATCAAAACCATTAAACCATACTTATGGTTTCAGTAATCCACACCCTGAAGTTTGTTTCAATTCAGCAACAACCCTTTTTGCAAATCAAGTGTATCGTAAGACGACGATGGAAAATGAAAATTGATGTGGTGTGTTGTTGTTGTTGAGTGTTCCAATCATCAATGAATCAAAGTAGAAGGAAGAAACAAAGAAAAGAAAAAAGGGCAATTGAGTTACACAACTCGTATCATATCTGAATCACTCTTCCCTCTCTTCTTCGATTGTGACATCTGATTACGATCCACGATTCCGGTGACTAGATTCATCGAATCCTTCTCTCGCAATTCGATCTGATTCAACTTTCCGGCGAACACATGCAATCATCGACCATGATTCCTTTCTCTACAGGATTGCGAGTGTTTGGGGTAATAAATTGAGGTAATCAAAATTCGGTATCATGCCGGAGAAGATGAAGAAACAGAATTGTGGTTTCGCTTGGGGGTGTATGACAAAATGAGTTGGGTGTACGAAGCAATTATGTTAGGCTACCTGTTAATGGGCTGAGATTTATGCAGGGTGCATAAGGATGTCTTATGCATGATAACCGCACCTGTAGTAGCATGGGGTAGCTTTGGCTACCCCAAATTTTTTTTTAATAAGTATGTATGTTTTATACTTCGCCACCCCAATAATATATATTTAGCTACTCAAAATAAATTTATTTGTCAAAAAAGGTAGAAACCTGAAAGTCAAAAGAATATCACGTAAATATTAATTTATTTTGTCTTATTTTGACACTTCTGGTCTCTTCAATAACTATAATGAGAGTTTTGTTAGTAGGAATTTCTTGCAAATGACACTACTAGATAAATTTGACTCTTTGAAGCACAATTGAACTCAACATTTTTAAATAAATATTGTTATTTTTTTGTTTTTATGTTGTGTTGTTTTAATTTACATTTATTTTTTTTGAAGGATAATTTACATTTATATAAGTAAACTTATCGTGCTTTTTTTTTTTCCTTTTCTCATACACATATATTTTGCCGCGGCTTGAGGTACCTTTTTTACCCTAACTTATATTTTGTACATCACATTAGTAACGTATTACTTTTGATTATACCAATATACATACCCGTGTATTTAAATTAAGAGAGTCATAATGGAAATTAATGTACAATGTATTTTCTCTACAACAAGGTGAAATCTTTTTGCTTTTTAGGTTAAATGACATACTTGTGATGAACACATTCATTCATGATCAATATTCTATATGATTTTTAATTCAACAGATGGAGGTTTTACTACATTGAAATGCGCCTGATGATCTTGTTAAAGATCTTATAGATTTAACATCAACAACTTGAAATATTTGTTCTTTGCTATAGTTTGGTTTTGGCACACGACTTCCTTTTGTAACTGCGAAGGCGGCTCCGTTTTCAAAAGTATCTTTTACCGAATGAAATTCCCATTTATCTTCATTTGTATGACCAATTTTTCTCCATGTTACCTAAACACATTATATAATTAGAAAAGGAAAGTTTCGAAAAAGTGTGTTAATTTGTTTTAAAGTGAAACAAATATATTTTATATACATAAACTTATATTCGTTAGTCATTAATTAGTTTAAATTAATGGATTTGCTAAATAAGCTTACCTCTTTACTCCCAACTTTCGGCGCTATGAAGAGATTAGATTCACTTTTGAGGCTAGGCCCCATGCTCCCGCCGATGGCATATTGCATCCATCCTAAGTAAAGATTGTTGGCTACATGTGCATATCCGTGACGAATCCTGAAATATTATTTTACCGATAATTTTTTTTTAATGTTGTCTAAGAAATTCACATTTGTATATTGTATGAATTCAATTTTTCTTGTAAAAAAACTTCATAAATAGTAATCAATTACCTTGGCATTCGTTGGTTGCAGTTAGGTCCAAAATGATTGTACACAACAGTAACTTTCATGTTTATGTCCCTCACATACCCATCATCATGCCCAAGAAGCATAACTTTATCTTGTTCTCTAAACCAATTATTTGAAACAGTCACATTAGTAGAACCTCGTGTGACATCAAGAAGACCATCTTCGCAATCATAAAGTGTATTATGATCAATCCAAATTTTTGAAGCGGTGACTAATCTAATTGCATCTCCATCTACTTGGCCCAAATGAATTACCTTCCCATTTGGCCCCATCACCATCCCTGGGGTTTGAGCTTTGCAGTGATGAATTCGAATGCTATGAATGATTATGTTGGTGGCCTACACAAAGAAAATACACAATTGTTACAAATTTGAGAAATAGAATTCATACTACGTATAGCAACAATTAGAAAATTAACTTTAGAGAGGAAAAATATAAAATTCCTCTCTAAATACATCTCTAAATTTAGAGAGGTTTTTTTTTCCCTAGTATTTTTATCTCTTAAAGCTCAATTAATTATATTTGGTGATTACCTTGGATATCATTAAGCACGCGTTATCAGCAATGTGCACATTGACTCCGCGACCATCAATGGTTGTGAAACTGCTGATGAGAAGGGGCTTTATGAGTTTAATGTTCATGTCTTTTTTAAATGTGATCCACACTTTACCTTGAATTACAGAAGCTCCATATCTCAACGTACCAGGTTGAGGTTTTATAGGATCATCATTTGGGTCAATAACTTTATAATGGTTGAGACCCTTACCAATGTTTTTTGTCATCTTTCCAGCATAGCCTACAGAGCAAGTTGCTAGTTGTTGTCTATGTTTTCTCCATTCAGGATTTGGTCTCCAACATCGATCAATCATGTTCATTTTTAATCCCATTAACTTGGATTGTTTTGCAAAACTAAATTTTGAAGTGAAAAATATGGTAATCACAATGGCCAAAACAAAATGCCATCTGAGGAAATTGGGACCCTTAGATACCATGATATAGTATAAATATTCTTGACAAACTTCAAATGATTGAAAGAAAAAAGAGAGAGATGAGAAATAGAAATGTTTTTTTTGTTTATATTGGAGAAGTAGAAGCATAAGGAATTGATTATATATCTTCTTGTCGGTTAAATTTGTTTTAGAGGCTATAGATAAATGAGTGTCATGTGCTAAACAAAAGTTATGTATAGAAATAATAGGAAAATCCAGCAACTCTTACCTCATGTTGTGAAAGTTACCTGAATTTAGGTAGTAATTATAAGCGAAATTAGTTATTCTAACATACAACAATAATATTTTCAAGTACACCAAATAAAACAAACAACGATGTTTTCATTGGATGACATTCAATATAAAAATTAAATAATGTTTTATAACCAATTTATTGTCATCAAAACTAATTTAATTTAATTAAAGGGAAAATAAAGAAACATCACTATATTAAAAAAGGATAAAATACCATTTACTTTAACCCCAATATACAACTTTATATTGTCACCAAAAATATTTTAATTTTAATTTTATAAAATAATATAAATTATGAACTATATTTTAATTTAATTTTATATGATTTTAATCCAATCACTGAAATCAATTTATTTAAAATAAACTCAATCGTGACCTAGTCATCTTTTCATTGAAATTCTAAACAAATTATTTTACTTTTTGCTATTACTTTACAATTGTTAAAACCAACTATTTGCCATGTGCAACCCCCTTTTAAATACATCCTAAATAATAACGACTTTGCCGAGCAGAAATTGAAACGGTCGTTGTGAAGACGAATCTTATAAGTTTCATTAAGCATTTTTAGTACACTTGTTAAATGTCTATTAGTCCTCTTTGCATTATTCCAATTATATCAATTGATTTAGATGTTCAATAAAATCCATTTTTCCTCAACAAATAAAAATAAGGCTTAAACGCATTATTCACCCCTTAAGTTTGCAAAAGTAGCGATTTTGACTCCCTTTTTAAAAAATTGGCAAAATTGACCCCATGTTTAGGGAAATATATTCTTTTGACCCTCTAACATAAGGGAAATATGTTTTATGACCAATTATTTTTACAAAAAGTTGCGATTATGACCCTTTTTTGGGACATGTGGCGTCTTTTAAACAATTTTGTGACGTAAGAGACTAAAATTGCTATTTTTTATTAGGGGTTAAAATCGCAACTTTTTAAAAGTTAAGATGTCAATAATGCAGTTAGCCTAAAAACAACTAAGTCGTTATTTGATTTTGATAATTTGTTTTTATCTCGTATTTGGTTCACTCCAATATATATATATATATATATATATATATATATATATATATATATATATATATATATATATATATATATATATATAGGGGCATATCACATGAGAATAGATATCTTATGTGGAAATGATAAGAATAAATTACAGCCATCAGATTTAAAGCAAGGGCTGAGATTAAAACACAGCTTGATGAATCATGTGCCAATTATGCGATATGCCCTATATATATATATATATTCAACTAACATTTGAGGTGAATAAGTGGGGTGTCCAAGATTCGAATCAGATCCTCTGCATATTACGATGCATTAATGTCCCTGAGCTATGATTATGGGGACCAATGATAGCATTGGTAGAGCACGTTCTTCGAATGATGATGATAATGGAGGGAAAATTTGTTTTCTCTCTTTGATTGGTTTCAACATCATCGCTAAATAAGACTATGATCGATAAAAAAAAAATATCTCGCGTGGTATCTAATTCCACCGTTCGAGTTTCATTCTACTAATCAACAATCAATGTAAAATTCAACTAATCATTGTATTGGAAATAATTCAGTTGTGATTGATGTAGCGTTTATAACAAGTGATGACATATGTGATCCTAGCCCTACTGTGTATGAATTTTCAATTTAACCAGTCGATGTGAATCGCATAACCAATCCATGGAAGAATCACATAGCTATAGATAAAGTGTCAAGGAGCTTGCAAGATGTGCAAACACTAACACACATGCATGGTGGTGTCTTAAAAGGACTTCTCAAGTATCAAATCAATGTGATAAAAATAAAATTGAGGCTTAAAAAGGTACAAAGGTAAATTAAATGTAATATGGTTATTGGTGCATCAATCATCAAAGCAAAATATTTAAAACAAGTCTTAAAAGAATACTTATGACATAAATTTGAATCAATTACCTACATAATGCTTTAAGGTGATATTGTGGTTTACATTTAAATTTCGGAACCTAAGTGTGTTTTCTATGTTAAAGTGTTAAACTTAAAGAGCTAAACTAAATTACATTTTATAAAAATATAGAGGTGATTAAAACTGTGTTGAGACTAACATTAGTTATTATGTTATCAATATTTTTCAATGTTTTCATAATACGTTCAATTTTGTACTATGTGTATATAATAATATTCTTTATGGAAATAATCTTGAAAGTTTAATTTTCTAAACATAACTAACTATTTTTATTTTGGTTTAAATGCAATTTTGATTCCCTATTTTCGAATTTGTTAATTTTTGATACTCCATTTCTAAAACCAAGTTTTTGATCCCCTGATTATAAAGTCAACAGAAATTTATGGTCTCCCTCCTCGTTAGATGACGTGGCCTACATGACATTACCTAGATGATCCATCATTTGACACATCAATTTTGCAATCGAGCTCTCTACTCCAAGTTTTTGTACCGTTTTTTTAGGCATTCCTCTTCAAAAACTATGTGGGCGCAACACCAATCTCCCGAACATCAAATGTGTACATTTTGAGTTAATCAATTTGGAGAATTCTTCCGAGACTTCATTGCTTCTACTCAACTAGCTGGTCTAGCTTCCTAATATCGAATATTTGAGCGTCGGTTCAACTTTAGACCATGCTTGTTTTGAGTTTTTTTTTATTGTATTTATAAATTTTGTCAAAAGTATGGAGACTTTTATTGAACCGATGGTATATTTGGACCTAGGCACATCCATACCTGATGAAATAGTGGACTTTCTGCTTTGGAAATCACCCTCAACAGAGGTTGACATCATAGATTGATCAAGGTTAGATGTGCATTCAACTTTTTTTACTGAGATTGCATGAAAATGTGTACACATGTTCACAAGTGCGCGTCTTGATACACAAGTAAGACTTGTTTTACTGAGATAAACATTAGCATCGTTATTCACATTTCAGACCAATTTGAATTATCAGTTAGCTCATAGCATTGTTAAAGTGGTTGTAAAATTAATATGCGCCAATACTGTGAAAATAAGATTGTTTGCTTCATCTTCTAATTGGTAATTAAAAGCTCTTGATTAGAGTGTTTTTCTGCTCATGGAAGAAATTTGACTATACTATCATAGCAATAGCTTGACTATAACAACTAGGGTGAGTATACTTCATAATTTGACTATACTATCATTCTTAATTTGTTTCATGTATTCTACTTTTTGTTTTCGTCCTGGATTGAGTGATTTGGCGCAATTTTGATGTTATTATTGTTGTTGTAAGAGTTTAAACTTTTGTTCTAAGAAAAACTTCGGTTTTTGAACTAATGTCTAGAGCTCTTTAAAAAAATGGATGAAATTAGAAAAAGATGATTTAGCTTCGCAAAAGTTGGTCCAATGGTCATGAGGATAGAAGAATCATGGAAGGAATGAGTTTGGTCAATGACCTAAGTAAAGATTTTCAGATTCCACGATCTCAACTCTTCTTTTATTTTCAAACTTAACACAAAATCAAACACCTCTTAACAATTCTGAGAAGATGGTAAAAAAAAGAGTGTGCGTATAGCTTAATTAAGAATTGTTTAATTGAAATTAACATATTAACATCCAACTAAAGCCAAGATACCCTATAGACCTATAAACGACATACAGATGCAAGGACAGTAGCAAAGAAACTTAAACATGACTCTTCCAAGTATAAAGCATGCTTAGCATAACTCTTCACTAAGCTGAAACACATGCAGGCACATAATTAACTATTCCGTCCAATTTGGATACAAGCATGATTAATAAACTACTCTTTAGTTTAACAATAAACATACGCGGTTTGAACCAAAGTTGACGTAGACTCCAATACTTTATTGTGACAAAATATTTATCTATGTGAAGCACTCGCACAAACATGGATATTAGACACAATCCTTCAAAAAAAAAAAGGATATTAGACACAAACTGACATGTAAATATCAGTAATAATTTAGGTGTGTCGACGTTGGATACTTGCTCTTCAATCCAAAGTGTCAGTATTGAATAAAACATATTTTGTTAGCCTATAAAGCAGACTTAAGGAGTGTGCTAGTTTATTAAACATTTCCTACAAACTTCCAAATCCCTTTACACTCCCTCTGTCTCTCTAATTATAAGATCCTACAAATATTTAGATATATTTAATACTACTAAATATATTACTTCAACAATTTCAGTTTCTCAAAGCCTTTTCATGTCATGTTTCCAACATTTTCACTTTGGTTATCTTTTCTCATTGCTTTCAACTTCTTCCAAAACACATTTACTTCTACATTAGGAACTGAGACCGATAACTTGGCGTTGCTCAAGTTCAAAGAATCAATATCTAATGATCCATATGGAATCTTGGCCTCTTGGAATAGTTCAACTCACTTCTGCAAGTGGTATGGAATCACATGCAGTCCCATGCATCAAAGAGTTGCCGAGTTAAACTTGGAAGGATATCAGCTGCATGGATTGATATCTCCCCATGTTGGCAATCTCTCTTTTTTGAGAAACCTCAACCTTGCACACAATAGTTTCTTCGGAAAAATCCCACAGAAACTCGGTCAGTTGTTTCGATTGCAGGAACTCGTACTCATTGATAACTCCTTGACAGGGGAGATTCCTACAAACTTGACGAGTTGCTCTAATCTTGAATTCTTATACTTGACTGGAAATCATCTTATTGGTAAAATACCAATTGGAATAAGCTCTCTTCAAAAGCTTCAAGTGTTGGAGATTTCAAAAAACAATTTAACCGGAAGAATACCAACGTTCATAGGGAATCTTTCATGGCTAGCTATTCTTTCAGTGGGTGATAACCTCTTAGAGGGAGACATTCCACGAGAAATATGCAGCCTCAAAAACTTGACAATAATGTCAGTGTTTCTAAACAGACTATCTAATACATTACCTTCTTCTTGTCTTTATAATATGTCATCTCTTACTTTCATTTCCGCTGCATTCAATAATTTTAATGGATCTCTTCCACCCAATATGTTCAACACCCTCTCCAATCTTCAATATTTAGCAATCGGAGGAAATCAATTCTCAGGTACAATCCCTATTTCCATTTCAAATGCTTCTTCCCTATTTAATCTTGACTTAGATCAAAACAATTTGGTCGGACAAGTTCCAAGTCTAGGGAAGTTACATGATCTTCGACGGTTAAATCTAGAGCTAAACAGTTTAGGTAACAATTCCACTAAGGATTTAGAGTTTTTAAAATCCTTGACAAACTGTAGTAAACTACTAGTGTTTTCTATATCCTTTAATAATTTTGGAGGTAATTTGCCAAATTCCATTGGGAATTTATCCACTCAACTTAGGCAACTACATCTTGGATGTAATATGATATCAGGAAAAATTCCTGAAGAATTAGGAAATCTAATTGGCTTAACTCTGTTGAGCATGGAACTTAACAACTTTGAAGGAATTATTCCTACTACTTTTGGGAAGTTTGAGAAAATGCAACTATTGGTTTTGCAGGGAAATAAGTTTTCCGGAGAGATACCACCCATCATAGGCAACCTCAGTCAATTATATCATTTGAGTGTAGGAGATAATATGTTAGAAGGAAATATTCCGTCAAGTATAGGAAACTGCAAAAAGTTACAATACCTGGACCTTGCACAAAACAATCTTAGAGGAACCATACCCTTAGAAGTTTTCAGTCTTTCTTCGTTATCAAACTTACTGAACTTGTCAAGAAACTCATTGAGTGGTAGCCTACCAAGAGAAGTGGGTATGCTAAAAAGTATCAACAAGCTAGATGTCTCGGAGAATCTTCTATCTGGTGACATTCCTAGAGCCATTGGCGAATGCATACGCTTAGAATACCTCTTTTTGCAAGGAAACTCCTTCAACGGAACCATACCATCCTCATTGGCTTCAGTTAAAAGTCTTCAATATTTAGACCTGTCAAGAAATCGGTTGTATGGACCAATTCCTAATGTTCTACAGAATATATCAGTTTTAGAACACTTGAATGTTTCTTTCAACATGTTGGAAGGCGAGGTACCAACAGAAGGTGTCTTTGGAAATGTAAGCAAGTTAGCTGTGACCGGAAACAATAAACTTTGTGGAGGTATTTCAACGCTTCGTCTACGGCCATGCCCTGTCAAAGGTATTAAACCTGCAAAACACCAAAAAATCAGGATTATAGCAGGGATTGTTAGTGCGGTATCTATTCTTCTCACGGCGACAATTATTTTAACTATCTACAAGATGAGGAAAAGAAACAAGAAACAATATTCTGATTTACTAAATATTGACCCACTAGCTAAAGTTTCATACCAGGACCTTCACCAGGGAACTGACGGGTTTTCTGCTAGAAACTTAGTTGGATCAGGAAGCTTTGGTTCTGTGTACAAAGGAAATCTTGAATCAGAAGATAAAGTTGTTGCCGTGAAGGTCATGAACCTTCAAAAGAAGGGAGCTCACAAGAGTTTCATTGCTGAATGTAATGCACTAAAAAATATTAGACATCGAAATTTGGTTAAGATTTTGACATGTTGTTCCAGTACAGATTACAAAGGTCAAGAATTTAAAGCTTTAGTCTTTGAATACATGAACAACGGAAGCTTAGAACAATGGCTACATCCTAGATCAGTGAATGTAGAGAATCAAAGAACGTTGGACCTTGATCAAAGATTGAATATCGCTGTTGATATTGCCTTTGTATTACATTACCTTCATCTTGAATGTGAGCAATCGATCATTCATTGTGATCTAAAGCCAAGCAATGTCCTTCTTGACGATGACATGGTTGCTCATGTGAGTGATTTTGGCATAGCAAGACTTGTCTCAGTTATTGACGACACCTCTCATCGAGAAACTAGTACAATTGGAATTAAAGGGACTATTGGCTATGCTCCTCCAGGTATTTTTACAGACTCTTAAATCACTTGGTGTTTCATTGAATTCTCCTATCTTTTAGTTTATGTTTGATATTCTACTAGTTAGGGTTTATTAAATATTTTTGCTTTATCTTGTAGAATATGGAATGGGTTCTGAAGTATCTACATATGGTGATATGTATAGCTTCGGGATGCTTTTGTTGGAAATTCTTACCGGAAGGAGACCGGTAGATGAAATGTTTGACAATGGTCAAAATCTACGTATTTTTGTTGAAATTTCGTTGCCTAATAATCTTATACATATTTTGGACCCAAATCTTGTACCAAGAAATATAGAAGCAACAATAGAAGATGGAAACAGTGGAAATTTCACTCCAAATGTAGAGAAGTGCGTAGTTTCACTTTTTAGGATTGGACTTGCTTGTTCAGTGGAATCACCAAAAGAAAGAATGAATATAGTGGATGTCATCAGAGACTTAAGCATAATCAAAAACGCTTATCTCGCTGGTAAGTATGATCGATACTTGTAGATACTTAACCGCATGTGCAATTACCTTATGCTCTTATCTGATTAAGTAGTTATGTAGTTCACTTAAATCTCTGCAATCTTAATATGCATTTGAAAATTCCTAAACTACAATATGCAAAGATAATGAGTTACTTTCCGATTTCAGGTGTTCACACTCGTGACTAGTTCAAGGTGAAATAGACTTTCATGGCTACGCTTCCAACACAAAAGCCTCTGGAAACCATTGGTGAATTTTATGTTTCTTTACTCTTTACTCAGCAACTTAAGCTTTTGGCTGAGTTTGGTTCGCAACAAACAGTAATTATGAAGTATTTAAATTGTAAAGCCTGTGTTTTCATTTTTCAATGCTGCTACATTTTAAACTGAAAGAAATATATTGTCAAACCATGTCTTAATCTAAATAGATAACTCTCAAACAAGGATCCTTCATAAAATGGTATGTTTTGCAAATATTATATTGAGATTTTGAGAAAAGATTCATGAGTAAAAAGAAGGCTTTTCTCCTGCACTCTTATAATTTTTCTTATAATTTTAAGATATAATTACCATAAGTTTTGTTGGCTTTGCTCCTCAAGGTACATAACAAAACAAACTCCTAAACATTTAGTGTTTCTTTGACTTCTAGTACTCCAGCAAAGTACAAAACAAGAAGAATAAATTTATGGTGGGGGGTCGAGTAGGGGGTGAGGGGGAGAAACCTCATCCGATATGATTCAGCGATAATGTTCTTATATTAAACTATATAGTATATTTAAAATTTGGATATTTTACTAATAACAATAAGAAACTGCAGTTGCTCTGCATTCGAAGACATATATTAAACAAAATTGTTTGAACTTAATTATCGAACATCGTGTGTGCATTGTTTACGTTTATTATTTCTTTTTTTTATACTTTTGAACTGAGTTGTTGTTCTTACTATACTCCTATTTAAGTTCTTTAACACATGGTAGAATACAATAATTTCAAAGGATAGAAATTTGGTTCTACAACTTTTTTGACAATTATGGTATTCTACCCCATGTAAAATAAATAAATGAGTATTTTTTTTTAAACAGCAAATTTTATTAAACAACCAGATCCCTACTCAAGACGAACAAAGATCGATGAAACTGAGAATATAGACAAAATGAGTCGTTTATATGCGGAACATCCAAAAATAAACACCCTAAAAACACCGCTGCGGACAACACCCACCAAAATACACGTCACCACCTAAAACAGACTCCTTCACAAAAACAACCCTCAAAATAAAACTCCAGTCCTGAATACCAAAGCTGAGCCACATCCGCAAAGCTCCTATCCAAAAGATTATTCAGCTTCCACGACCTCTCGACCTCCGATCCACCGAAAAAAACCATAAAAGCCCAAACTCTAACTTGAGCCAAAGAACTGACTCCCGATCTCGAATCAAAAGTGATCGGCTCACCAGACTTTATGGCCAAATCAGAAGGGCACCCCTCACCCTGGTACACCAGAGAAACACTAAATCACGCCAAACAATATTGCAGCTAGCCACCGACTCCCGATCTCGAAGCAAAAGTAACTGGCCCACTGGAAAACCAACACACAAAAAGTATGACAAAATGATATGATGAGCGGTGGTGCAAACAACAAACATATAAAAAGGAAAAGGCCCAGCACAAAAGGACACGCTTCCTCCAAACACCCTAAACACCTTAATAACCCAAAACAATGTAAACAAGAGCTAGTGACAACAAACAAGGACCCGAGTAACATAAGCAGTCTATAAAAGAAATCACCTACAATAAACACCTGCCTCCTCACGTAAACAACACGACCACCCAATCTAATCCTCACCACCACCACCTCAACAAAAACACCACCACCACACAAACATAAAACAAGATCGAAATAGTAAAAATAACAAACACACAGTGAACTCGGGGGGGGGGGGGGGGGGGGGGGGGGGGGGGGGTCTTCCACACATCTATCGGCACCGTACATCCCGTCCCCCTCCACACCATATGTCACCACTACCAACCACCTTGTCACCTCCAACTGAAACACCCACCAATAGCCGACACTCCTTCAGCCGTCGAAAATGGACACAAATCGGCACCGCACATCATCACCACCACCGCGACAAGCTCAAGATTGCCAAGATTTTTTCATCTGCAGAGCAGCTGCATTTTCTTTTATTATCAATGAAATATTAATATTTAAAATGCATTATATAGTTCATATTAGAACATTATTGTTGAACCATATCGGATGATGTTTCTCCCCTTAATCCCTTACTTGACCCCCAAAATAAACATTTGGGATTGTCGTTATATATGTATTTTGCTCAAGAGTCGTTAAGAAATTAGGGATTCTTAGTATAATGGTTGGGTTCTAAGACACAAGTGTGAGTACAAGTCCCAACCCCATAAGCAATATGACATTATGAAGTCTTTTACGTATGTCCGAGTATAAGTTCCTTAAATAGTTGTGGAGCAACATGACATTTTGGAAGATAAGTTCATGGTAAACCGGTATGGAGAAACTTGACATATGAAGGGTCGAGAATCTTCAAACCACGGGTTAACCATCGTTTATACAATCCTTAGGTCATATTTGGTATATGACGTGCATTAATCCAACAAAGAGGCAGGGGTTCGAGGAATTCTAATCACAGTTAAACATCTAAATCAAACTTATTTACATTTCACTGCAAAATCAACAATCTTCCAAATTCCCCCCAATTTATAGTTTTTAAATATAAGTTTAGTAAATTGTTTAATAGAAAATGACAATCATTGCGGAGATGATACACTTATTACTATATTACTTGGAACAATTTGGTGCACTTACCAAATTTTTCATCAATTAATATTCCAATTATACCACTAACTCTTTATTATTTTCTCTTATTTTTATTCTCTAATTCATATTTCTCATACCAGTAATGACAGATAGTTTTCCAAATAACTCATAATTTTTCTTTATCATACAAAATTAATTACATTTCTTAATTTGTGTGAAATGGTCAAAATGACTTATAATTTGAGATGGATGGAGTATTATTTATTGTTCTTATTTCTCACAATAACAAAGTATTCTTACTTGAGAGACATTTTTTTACCGACTTATAATTTGTGAATCGCATTGGTAACATATTACTTTTGATTATACAAATATACATACCCGTGTATTTAAATTAAGAGAGACATAATGGAAATTTATGATACAATGTATTTTCTATACAACAGGGTGAAATCTTCTTGCTTTTTAGGTAAAATGACATACTAGTGAGGAATACTTTGATTCATGATCAATATTCTATATGATTTATGGTTCAACATCCGGAGGTTTTACTACATTGAATTGCGCCAGATGATCTTGTTAAAAATCTTACAGATTTAACATCAGCAACTTGAAAAATTTGTTCTTTGTTATAATTTGGCTTTTGCACACGACTTCCTTTTGTAACTGCAAAGGAGGCTCCATTTTCAAAAGAATCTCTTACCGAATGAAACTCCCATTTGTCGCCATTTGTATGACCAATTTTTCTCCATGTTACCTAGACACGTTAAATAATTAGAAAAATAAAGTTTAGAAAAAGTGTACCAATTTTTTTAAAGTGAAACAAATATAATTTTATACATCAACGTCTGAACTCAATTTTATGATTTATTTTAATTAGGTAAATTCATGTTCATCGGTCATTAATTAGTTTAAATTATTGGATTTGCTAAATATGCTTACCTCTTTACTCCCAACTTTAGGTGCTATGAAGAGGTTAGATTCACTTTTGAGGCTAGGCCCCATGCTTCCGCCAATGGCATATTGCATCCATCCTAAGTAAAGATTGTTGGCTACATGTGCATATCCGTGACGAATCCTGAAATGTTATTTTACCGATAAAAAAAAAAATCAATGTTGTCTAATAAATTCACATTTGTATATTGTATAACTTCAATTTTTCTTGTAAAAAACTTCATAAACAATAATAAGTTACCTTGGCATTCGTTGGTTGCAGTTAGGTCCAAAATGATTGTACACAACGGTAACTTTCATGTTTATGTCCCTCACATACCCATCATCATGTCCAAGAAGCATAACTTTATCTTGTTCTCTAAACCAATTATTGGAAACGGTCACATTTGTAGAACCTCGTGTGACATCAAGAAGACCATCTTCGCAATCATAAAGTGTATTATGGTCGATCCAAATTTTTGAAGCGGTAACCAGTCTAATGGCATCTCCATCTACTTGGCCCAAATGAATTACCTTCCCATTTGGCCCCATCACCATCCCAGGGGTTTGAGCTTTGCAATGATGAATTCGAATGTTATGAATTATTATGTTAGTGACCTACAAAATAATATACAATTATTTCAGAGATTTATGAAATAGAATTAATTTATACTAAAAATTCCTTAAAAAAAAAAAATCATACTAAAAATAGCTATAGTTAAAAATTAAATTTATAGGGAAAAATATAAAATTCCTCTTTAAATACATCACTAAGTTTAGATAGAGGTTTCTTTTTTTTTCGCTAGTAATTTTTTTCTAGTAGTTTTTCTTTTAAAGCGTAATTAATTGTATTTGGTGATTACCTTTGATATCATTAAGCACGCATTATCAGCAACGTGCACATTGACTCCACGACCATCAATGGTTGTGAAACTGCTAATGAGAAGGGGCTTCATGAGTTTAATGTCCATGTCTTTTTTGAATGTGATCCACACTTTACCTTGAATTACAGAAGCTCCATATCTCAACGTACCACGTTGCGGATTTATAGGATCATCATTTGGGTTAGTAACTTTATAATGGGTGAGACCCTTACCGATGTTATTTGTCATCTTTCCTGCATAACCTATAGAGCAAGTCACTAATTGTTGTCTATGTTTTCTCCATTCAGGATTTGGTCTCCAACATCGATCAATCATGTTCATTTTCAATCCCATTAACTTGGATTGTTTTGCAAAACTAAATTTTGAAGTGAAAAATATGGTAATCACAATGGCCAAAACAAAATTCCATCTGATGATATTGGGACTCTTGTATACCATAATATATTATAAATATTCTTAATAAACTTCGAATGATTGAAAGAAAAAAGAGACAGATGAGAAATAGAAATGTTTTTTTTTGTTTATATTGGAGAAGTAGAAGTATAAGGAAATGATTATATATTCTTCTAGTCAGTTAAATTTATTTTGGATACTCTGGCTATATGAGTGTCTCGTGCTAAACAAAAGTTATAAATAGAAAAATCCAACAACTCTTGACCTCATGTCGTGAAAGTTACCTAAATTTAGGTAGTAACTACAAGCGAAATTAGTTTTTTTTTTTTTTGTTACAACGAAATTAGTTATTTTAACATACAACAATAATATTTCACGTACACCGAATGAAACAAACAACAACGTTTTCATTGGATGACATTTAATATAAAAATTAAATAATGTCTTAAAACCAATTTAATGGCTTACCTGATTATATAGTATATGGGTTGCAAAAAACATTAATTCATTTGATGTATTATTTGGCATGATATATATATATATATAGAGAGAGAGGGGGGGTTGTTATGTTTCCACTCTCTCTTTGTTTGATTTCATATAATTAAATTAAAAATAAAGAAATGTCGCTATATTATAAAAAAGATAAAAAATATATATTTTAGTTTACAACCACCAACATACAATTTTATATTGTTATTAAAACTAATTTAGTTTTTGTTTTTTTTTAAGAAATATACAATTATGAATTATATTTTGATTCAATTTATATGATTTTAATTCAATCATTCAAATTGATTTATATAAGTTAAACTCACTTGTAGAGCACCGCCAAAAAAAACTTGTAGAAAGAAAAGAAAAAAAACTCATTTGTAGAAAGAAAAGAAAAAAGGGCTTAAACAGAAATTTGGTTCTTCAATTTTTTTGTACAGTTTCTAACATTTAAAATTATGGTATTCTACCCCGTGTAAGAAAAAAGGAAAATTACTTAAATATAATAAGTAATCTAACTTGTAAGAACAACAACTAAGTTAAAAAGAATAAATAAAGAAATAATAAATGTAACGCAAAAATGAACACTCAATGTTCGATAATTATGTTCAGACAATTTTGACATGTGTCTTTGACCGCAGAGCAACTGCAATTTCGTTAATGAAATATTAAGAATTAAAATGCATTGTATATTATATTGAACCAAAAAAAAAATGTATTGTATATTTCATATTAAAGCGTTATCGTTGAACCATATCTGACAGGGATTCTTCCCCTCTCACCCCCTACTCGACCCCCCACAATAAAATTTGATTTGAGCCTGACCCAAAGTTTGTCTTCTTCCTCCGCTCAATCGACCATATCCACTTATCAGTAATTGTGAATCATTCTCAATAAGTATTAAATTAAATCAATTGAACATAAAAAATAAAACTATTTTCAAGATGTTTCCTCAGTTTTCATAAATTGAGATTTTTGTTTCTTTTAATAAAGCTCGGACGAAGTATTTATAGTGTCAAATAATTTTAGAATTTACCGGACTCGCAATTTCTGCCATGTAGAGATTGTGGAATGGGTTCTAATGAAGGTGTTTTTTTTTTTTTTGGAATTCTTATTCCATAGCCAACTCTTATCTAAAATTTTGTTGTGATATTCAATGTTCAAAGTTGAATGAGGCAATATAAATAGACTTTTCAATTTAGTATGACCAAGGCTAAAATGAAATCAGAGTATCTATAATTATTTTATGGAAAATTATTTGTAGAAACTTAAATCTAATCCACATCTTGAGAGAAAAAGAAAGAGAATGATGTGATAGAAAGAGAAAGAAATATTGAGAGAAAAATGAGGTGTTGAATAAATATTATAAATTAATGGGTGTTTAAAATTTAAGTTCTCGTTGTTTATATATGAGTGGTCACTCACACGGGATGAGGAGGAGGAAACATGGGATTAAGCTAGGTTGTAAGCGAACCATTATGTCAAGCTCTATGCTCTAGACCTATAAAGCTTGATTGAGCACATATTTTATAGGGTTAATTAAGTTTTTAGTCCCTATAAATATTCACAGTTTTGTTTTTAGTCCCTACAAAATAAAATCACACTTTTTAGTCCCTGTGATATTTTCCTTAAGCATTTTAGGGACTAAAAATGCTGATGGAAAAATTTTATAGGGACTAAAAATGCTTATGAAAAATTTTATAAGGACTAAAAATGTTGATGGAAAATTTTATAAGGACTAAAAAGTGTGATTTTATTTTATAGGACTAAAAGCAAAATTCTAAATATTTATAGGGACTAAAAACTTAATTAACCCTATTTTATATTATGATGAAAATAGTATAACATAAAATAGCGAAATTAGCCACTAAGCCAAACTCATGCCATGCAATTATTTGTTTTATAGATTAATGTTACGGTCCAATTCTTTCTTTACTGTTAACCTTCTAATTTTTAGGAGAATGGGTCATAATCTAGAGTTCGACTAGGATGTAAATAATATCTGACAAAAAATTATTTTACTCAGAAATCAAAGACGGGCTCTCCCGAACAATTCGTTCCTTAAACCACTACAAGAAAATTTGCATTTTGCGACCTTTAAAATGGCTGATTGCGACGGTTAGAAGGGTCGCAAATGTACATTTGCGACGGTTCCCCAACAGACGCGGATGTTGGGGTCGCAACTGTCTTTTGCGACAGTTCAAGGAAGGGTCGTACCAACAGTCGCAGAAGCTATTGCGACGGTTTAAACCGTCGCAAAAGACATTTTTTTACAAAAAAAATAGGAACTGCGACAGTTTGCAAGGGTCGCAATGAATAATATTTATTAATAAAAAGTTCATTGCAACAGTTTAGAACTGTCGCAATTTGTTGAGTTTATTAAAAAAAAAATCAGTTTTTTCCTGAATTTTTAATATAACTTTTTACTGAAAAAAAATATATATATAACTAAAATAATTTTTACATTTACATAAAATACAAACAAGTGATACAATAAGGTTTCTTGAGTTCCTAACATGAAAATAATCAATAATTTCACGCAAGTCATGATTGTAACTTATTGTGCAATTAAACTATAATTACTTTATGATATATTTGTCAAAAATAACCACTATGGAATAGCATTCATGTGATTGAAACAGATTTTGCCAAACATGATGTGCAATTTCTGCCAAAAGACTATAACCCAAGGGCCTCAACATCTCAAAGCATGCTCGCCCAATCCCAAGTAGATCCCTGACAGTTTGAAAATCTATGAATTAGAATATGATTAGATACATTTGTATGCTGTCAGACTTAATTTCCTCTTATTGTTCTAAAATTCTTTATAAATTAGAATAAGCGTATGTTGTCATGGTGTAAGGCCAAATTTTAGCCATGCTCCTGACATGCGTGCATTTAAATCACAACTCTGAAATTTCTAAAACATATCTAATATTGTAAGCAAAAACAAAGGAAGCTTAATCTAACAGTTAATCATTTGACATTAATATTATAACTAAGTAAATATTTTTGATGAAGTTGATCTCAAAGACTCTCAAAATCTAGAACAAAAGGTTCAAGTGACATACCTAGAGGATTATTGTTAGAGACTTGGCTACTTGCCTACTAGTTTTTGAGGTTCATCATTTGGAATAAGTACATTCTTAACCTGTAACATGTACATACCACAATGGTTAACCATTTTGTAAAAAAAAGTATTTTGATTTAGTTTGACATAATGCTACCAAGTTCTTTACTGGACATTGTATGGTCATCCACCTTAAGACATCTTCAATGTAATTAGGTAGTTTGACATACAACATCCAATGACTTTATTGAATATCAATTCATTAAACAAATTGTATTTTTATTTAACAATTCCAAAGCCGAATATCAAGACAAAAAAGTGAATTATAAAATATGGTCATAAACAAGGATAGAGGGAATTCCACAACCTTGTAAATCTTTAATCATAAAAGGGGTGAGCATTTTTGCAAATTAGTCTGGCAATATTTCAACCCATCACAGTTTAAAGTAAACTAAAGCATTAGATAGCAGTCAAACACACACACACATGTGAACCTAGTTAATCTCAAAAGGGCTTACATATATAGTTACACACAAACACATTCACATCACAGTTATACACTTGTGCAAAACATTTATAAATCTTCATAAAAATAATATTCATCTCCAAAAGAGCTTACATAATTACTTTATGCTAACTTTATTCATCAAATATCCAACAACTTGTCCTTCAAAAAACAATATCCAACAACTTCCTTCTATAATATTGACTTTTAATAATCAGTTCAGGTTTGATGAAGCATCAAGACATTGCAAGTCATCACAATTAGCATAACAAGCAAAATAATCAATTATAATGAAATCCCCAATATCTAATAGCAGCTTTTATAACCCTTTTTTAGTGAACAATCATAAGTCAAATTGCTGGCTTGTTAATAAAAAAATTCAAAACATTCATCTACATGCAGGTAGCAGGGGCCTACTACTCATTCACTTTCACATTCCTACTTCGAATTGCCTATATAGTTCCAGCCCTAACAAGTTTAAATTTAAATCTAACTACAGTCAAATCCCAAATAAAAGATAAATTCTGTACTGTAAGACAGAAGGAAATCATCAAACAAGGGTGTACCTCCATTTCTGCATCGTCTTTCAATAGCTTTGTGGCAACCTCACGTTGGAAAGAGATTCAACCTTTACTCAAGTAGAAGTGAAAATAATGTCACTAGTTAAACAAACACAGGTAAAAACTATTTTCAATTCTATTTCTAGTAAAACTAGGAACATTTGTGAAGGAAATTGGCCTATCAGGGACAACAAGAAGCTGTCAATACTAAAATTGTAGAATAGTCACAAATGAAAGCGTATAAAATAAAACTCCTCGTATGAAAACCATATGCCAACCAGAATAAGAAAATTACAGTTATACTTTATGCCAACAAGAATAAGAAAATTACAATTATACTTTAAGAAATTTAGAGATATTATTAATTTAAATAAATATCTATATGTGCACGAGATAAATTAAACAGAGAGAGCTTATGCATTTTATTAAATCCAAACTCATGAGGAATTACAGTGCAGAACCGAACCTGTTATCAGATAGCAACTTAAAAAATAAATAAAAGAGTAGCTGCGACAATGACCACTACAGCCGGCAAAGAAACTCAATTAGAATAGCAAGAAATATGAAGTTGAATGAATTATAATAAATAAGTGCAGCAACAAGAAAACTTATAGAATTGAACAATTTGATTAAAAGGCAAAAGTATGTTTGGATTCGTGGTGAGTTTGACAGAATTAAAATGTGCTACGAGACAATTTAGGCAAAAACATAGTTGAAATATATTTAAAAAGGAGATTAAATATGATGAAGCTGAAATATTCAAAGCTTATGATTTAAAACGGTGTTCTACCTTCTACAGCGACCATACATTTCCTTTCCAAACAAACTGCACATGGATATAAGCATATAGGTGCTAATTCACTTTTCCTCCAACCACATTCTCTGTTATGGATTGATAACAACATAAGCAAGAAGAGGGAAAGATCAATAATAATAACCTTTGGAATACATAAAATTTGAAGCAGAGTAAAGTAGCTTTGATCAAGTCAAGTATAGATAAAATTATGTACCAAGTTCACTCATTATTGTCAACATAAGCGCATTAAAATATTATAAGTGTGTCTGCTTTCATTCACTTAAAAACTTGATAATCTAATAGGTTGATTTGAACAAATATAACCTAATTTTAAACTATAAATGAAATGAAAATATCGAAGCACTTTCAATGAAGCTTGACACTCTGAAATTAAATATGTAATTAATGAACCTTAAAAAGATTAAACTCCTCTAGTTAGCAACAAATAGTTTGTTTGCTTTTGAGCTAGGGATCTCTCCACACCATAGTATTGGCAAAAACCATTTTCAAAATCTCTAACTCAAACAAATATGCACATAATCACATGACAAACAACCTACAAACATAAATTAGAGTAAATTTTTCCTGGCATCGTAGAATTTTATTTGGAACTCTTTGATAATCATGCTTGTCACCGCATTCAAAGTATAATCAGTTAAATCCACCTGCTGGCTGCTAGTTGACTAGAAATCAGAGCAGAGTCAATAAATTCATGGAAATAAATGTCATTATTAAAATCAAATGATGTTAATTTCTATGAAAACAATTTTTCACATGGTTTTTCCCATAAAGACCAAAGCTGCTGTCAACCAATATCAAAATTAAAGGTTATTGATTCTATGCCATGAACAAGCAATCATCAAGGGAGTCCATCTTCAAAACAAAATCAATAGAGTACACAAAACAATTGGAAATCCTTCTAAGATACATAGTGCTTGAGACAATAAAAAACTTTGTTTGCTTCATGCAAGTACAACAAAGTGCCATACATAAACTTATTAAATTGTACATAGTTCCAATACGACAGATAGTGAGTCTCGTAGCAAGTTAAAAACAAGGGGTAAAGGTTGTTCAATTTCCTATGATCTAAATAGATCAAAATGTTTATATCTTTAACATGCCAAACTGTCAATAAGGTAAATTTATCAGTATCACACATCAAACTTAACAAATACTACGTATTTATACATACCCATTTGCATTCTCAGCAGTCAGACTAGCACCCTTGGCAATCAATAGCTGAAACAAACAGATAATACACAATAGTGATGAATTAATAGAGTTCAAAGATCAATTAACAAAATTAAAAGGCAAATGATTAAAGTTGCAACTTGCAGATTGACACACATGCCATGATCAATTAACAGAACTAAGAAGTGAGAAACCCAATGACAGAACCTATTTGCCATGATTCAATTAACAGAACAAAATAAGCATATTAACAGAACCCATTTGCACATAACCCTTCTTTCTCATAACTTAACCCATTTGCCATGATTCAATTAACAGAGCAAAATTAGTACAAAAATAAAGTTAGAACTTAGAAGAATCACAACACATATTCATGTACAAACAAAGATTCATTCAAGGAACAGTACAAGATTAAATGCACATCATAGTTTTACACTTAAACATTATTAAGCAAAGACCCAACAAAAAAAACCTAAAAGTTAAACATAAACCCAGCAATAAAAATGAAAAGTATTGCAATAATAAGCATCGATCCAGTAAGACAAATATGTACTTGAGCACTATTAAGCAGAAACCCAGTATAAAAATTGTAAAGTAGAGCAATTTTAGCAGAAACCTAATAAGAAAAATTAAAAGTTGAAGCTTATTGAAATGCTAACCGCAGTTCTCAGATGGATCATGACGAATAGAAGGAAACGAAAGTGAGAACCCTAGAATGAAAGGTTTGCAGAGACGAGTAAAGGATTTGAGAAAGGTGATCGGTTGAACAAGATTGAAGCTCGGCAGTGTGGTTGGCGGAGAAGCACGGCGGCGTGGCTGGTGGAGAACGGAGGGTGTGAGAAAGGAAATTGCTTTTTAGGGTTTCAAAGATTGAGGGTGAGAGGAAATGAAAGAGATTTAGGGTGAGATGAAGATTTTGAGATTGAGAGAAATTGAAATTGGAGGTTTTAGGGTTTGAAATTGGGAACCGAGAGAGTGAAATTGGGAAGCGCGAGATTGAAAATGGGGGGAGTGAGTAAATTGGGAGAAAAACGTGTGATATAACACAAAAGCTGCGGCGGTTTGGTAAAGGGTCGTAATTTTTTCTAAAAAACTTGCGGCTGTTGGGCTCAAGTGTTGCAGAAACCGTCGCAAATGTACATTTGAGGCAGTTTTAAGGTAAGGGTCGCAAAGTACGTGTCGCAAAATGCTAAATTTCTTGTAGTGAACGAAGTTCACCAATCACTTGAGATCAATCACTTAGTTTGTTACGTGTCATTTTTATCAAACATGTTTGGATGTTTTAAATAAAATTAATTTATTTATTTTTAGTTAAAAGTATAATTAATTTTGTTGTAGAATTTATTCTAGTTAAGCTTTTAGCCTTGAATTTATTGTTCAATTCACTTTAATCTAAATATATTTAAATATAAACCATTTTACATTCAACTAACTTCTAATAAGAACCAATTACACAAAATCAATTCATTCAAAATTAATTTTTGCCGCCGTAGCACCAAGCACACGTCCCCCTGATCCAGGGTCTTGGCAACGTCACTGGGGACAAATCATTAAAACGTGTGAATTGATAATAGACTCAAAGTTTGGTCGGACTAGAACAACGATCCGTCGAGCTTGAATGTGAGAGAGTGGTACTCACAAGTACTTTGATGTTTAAGTTAGTAAGAGAGCAAAGGAGGCAGAGGTTTTTAGTGGAAAAGAAGTTGTACCTTGTATTGCTGTAAAAGGACATATATATATATATAGGCATCCGAAAAGAGTTGTTAGAAAAATGATGGAGAGATTGTTACAAACGACACCCTTTAATATATTGATCTGGTCGCCGTTGGGATACACTTCAAGTCGTTAGAACGTTACGAACTGTCGTCTCCTTAACTGAGATTGTTGAATTATTTGTACTGATTTCACTTTGTTAATGTGTTGTTAAATGATGAAAGACTAGGCTTTGAGTCGGTCAAGGGTTAGTCCATAATATTTTTTTGGTAACTGGTTAGTCCATAATATAAGACTTTGATTAAACCGATATGTGTAAAAACAATTACATGATATACACTAAAATTAATCTCTTTTGAGATTATTCTACAATATATATTGGAAATATTGCATAATGATCAATTAAATATTGAAAATACAGACAAGAAAAATATAGAAGCCAAGATGCGGCGACTAGCCAGTGAAGTTAACTTAACGTTAACATTAGCAGAGAAAAAAACAATGTTTTGTCCCCACACCCCATGATACTGTGCCACTAACTTGCGACAAAATTGATGATAAGACTGAGTTATCATGACTACAACATGTCATCACAAACAAGCCAACAATGCAACAAGAAAAGGTGTGTTATACTAATCTATTCATTCATGACTTACTTGTATAAGAAAATAAACGAGTAATTCACAACACTAAATTTGCTTGTGTATTCTAGTTGGCATCGTCATGTTTGTTTAAAATCTTGAGGAGAGTCGTAGTGGTTTTTTGTGCTTGCAATAATAAAGGATAAAGATGAAAATAGAAACTTAATATCAAGGTGTCGTAGTCACCAAATTGTAACGCATCGTCGCCGATTATTTTGTCCCTTTCGTGGCTAGCTTTGTGGATCAATATGCTTGTATGCAGCTGTAAACGTGGCTTTCTCTTATCCTAAACTGAAACTTAGGGTGCATTTGATTTGCTAAAAAATGAAGGACAGAACAGAACAACTTTAGTTGTCCAGTGTTTGATTTGTAAAACTGTTTCAGGTACGGGACAAACTGGATGCAAGAGACAGAACCAAAACTCATATTTTTGTCCCTCACCAAACCACAGCACAACTTTTTGTCTCACGTACAAGTTGTCTAAAATACCAAAATAGCATTTTGTTCCTCAAAAATCGTATAAAACAAAAAATTACTCAATGCCATAAAATATTTGTCCCGTGCTGTTCCGTCTTGTATTGTACTGTTCTGTCCAGTACTTGTTGTTTTGCAAACCAAACACACCCTAAGCCCTATCTCTTGTTCTTAACGAGTATGGATTTGTTTCGTTTATCTTTTACTTTCTATTCACTTTTAACAAAGATGGATACAAATGATAGATTGTTTTGAAAACACAACTCAATTGATAGTCGTAGGGATAATTTTATTTATAAATTAATAAACCTAATTTTTCTTTTTTGGGAAATTCTACGTTGCAGTTAAGAAACTGACTTTTTTTAAAAAGTTAATTTTTATTTTAATGTTTGATTCATTTTTAAATTGTTGATTACTGATTAATGATCAATAATAATTCATCTAGTAATACTTGCAACATCTTGAACTTACATGTACTATTTTATCGTTGGAATCTTTAACATGCAAACAGAGTTGAAAATATTATGTGATAGTCTTAAGTGTTACACTTTGTGAGGTGTTACGTTTATAACAAGGTAGGATAAAATTAGATTAAGTGTAGTCTTGTTAATCTGATGAATTGATGATACTAGAGGACTGAACTTTTGATGTCAATGTACAAACGGTAGGGTGTTACTCGTTGCATTTTTTATGTTACAATGTTAACTTCACCAAAAAAGTCATTTTTATGACTTCACCGTAGAATTTTTTTTTTTTTTTTTTTAATGAGGGGAGATATTTTGACTCCAAGAGTAAGTTGTCTACTTACTCCAAATCTTAGCCTTTAATTCTATAATTAGCTAATGGTTTAGATTGATTAATAATAAGTGATACAATAAGCTTTAATTTTCTTTTCTATTGGAGTTAACACTCATCATCTCAAAATGGCAAAACAATTAATGCAATTTAATTGGTTGTTTTTTTTAAGGATAATTGGTTTTTTTTTAAGGATAATTGGTTGATTTTTTATTCTTGTCCCTTTTTTTTTTTATACACAAAAAATAAACACAGCAAGGAAAAATATAATATTGTTAAATTTTTAAATAATTGTTTTTTTTTTGTTGGTAATTCAATAATAAAAGATGGAGTGCTTGTAAGAGAAAAGAAAGGCATGACAAACATATAAAAATTATATGTGTAAAAGAAAAAAAAAAAAAAACATAATTGAATAACAATTTTTGAGTCACGTATACCAAGGAGGTGAATGAAAAAAAAATCAATTAAAATCATTAATTGTTTTATGGTGATGAATGTTTAACTACAATAGAGAATAAAATTAAAGTCTATCATATCAATTATTATGAATCAATCTAAACCATTAATTGATATTAGAGTTAAATATTAAGATTTGGAGTAAGTTAATAGACTTACTCTTCTTGGAGTCAAAATATCCCCCTCTTAATAAATTTCATTAGTCCTTCACTAGTTTTTGTTTTAATAAAATAAAATACTAAATTCGAACTCGTTCCTACCCGGGTCAACTTCTACAGTAAAAAAATTGCTAAATTACATCGGGGATCCTTTATGTTTGAGGTTTGTAATAAATACGTCATTTAAGTTATTTTGGTCACACATAAGTCCTTTAAGTTTGTAAACGTTTTCAATTTAGTTCTTATGTTAACCAAACATTACAAAAACGATGATGTGACAATTAAGTGTAAGATATGGCGGTAAGATTTGTAAACGATGGACATTATGATGTAAATTTTCATCAAAGGAATAGTTCAAGGAAGCTGTTATCAATTATTTTGTGTATAACGACTTCGATTTGAGATTCATAAAGAATGAAAATGAGAAGCATGATTGCAAGGATGAATTTCCTTGCATTGTTTTATGTTCTAAGATGTCTGATGAGGATACATGTCACATCACACATCTAACTGTCACATCATTATTTTTGTAACGTTTAATTAACAGAATGACTAAATTTAAAACGTTTACAAACTTAAATGACTTATGTGCAACCAAAATAACTTAAAGTTGTTGCAAACCTCAAACTTAAAGGACCTTAATATAATTTAGCCTAAAAAATTGTGCCACCTTCTCACCTTCAAATGAATACCAAATTTACAAACAGCCCTCTCATTTCTTCTTCGAGTGTAGGTCCAATTCTTTTATTATATCTTGACATAATTGCATTTTTGGTCCCTTAAATATTTAGGTACTATCGTTTTGGTCCCTTGATTAAAATTCGATTTATTTTGGTCCCTTAACTTCTCTCTGTTACACATTTTGATCCTTTCCGTTAGTTTTAATTCAAAAACGTTAGGTTTTCATCATCTTCTTCTTCTCTTTTTCATCTTCATATCATCTCCATAAACATTCAACAACAAGAATCCCAGAAGAAAATGAAGAAAACCTAACGTTTTTGAATTAAAACTAACGGAAAGGACCAAAATGTGTAACATAAAGAAGTTAAAAGACCAAAATAAATCGAATTTTAATTAAGGGACCAAAGCGATACTACCTAAATAGTTAAGTGACCAAGAATGCAATTTAGCTTTATATGTTTGATCTAATTCATTAATATAATTAGTATTTTATTAACAAAAATATATTATTATTTAAGGGTCTTGTTAACAAGTCCTCCCAGACACTTTTTAAGTATCCTAAATTTAAAAATTATTCGTTAAAAAAGTTAAACACTTCAAATTCCAATGTATTGAATACACATATTTTAAAAATTATCATTTAAATTCCTTAATCAATGTCCTGAAGCACTCGTTCATATTTCAAATTGTTTAATAAATCACTACCGTAGAAAAATTGAAAAGACTTTGTAAGGTGATTTGGAAAGGCCTCTTAAACTTCTACCAAAAAAAGAAAGAAAGGCCTCTTAAATTGATTTCGAATGCAATTAAAATTGTTTCGGATGTGTACGTAGGTTTTTGATGTAACGTTGTTTAAATCATTGTTTTGTAACTAGCTTAAAACGTGGCGGTAACGTTTTGATGTATGTTTCTATATTCTAAGACCATTCACAATGCTGAGTACATGAGTGGCTATAGAAACATCATCTCTCTCTTCATTTTTCATGGGTTCCTTTAATAAATTTTAATAAAATAATAAATTTTGTTGAAATGTCATTGATATAAAATTATTTGTGGGACCTATTTAATAATTTTGTTTAAGGAGTATTACGGTAAAATGAGTGATGTGGACATATGAATTCAATTTAAGCACTTAATTTAAGGTGTTGTGTTATGGATGGTCTAAGGTCAGTTTCAATACTTTTAAAATCAATTTTGTATGACAAATAGCCGAAATTAGGGTCAGTCAGATCCCCTTTAGCAAAATGAAGGATAATCAAATCCAAAATAGCCAAATATGAATAGATTTAAATTGGAAGGTGAAATTCACTATTAACCCTACCATATTTCATCAAATTTAGAGCATTCAAAAGCCCTATGGCTTCACCTATATCCATTTAAAAAATTGGCAAGAACCACTCACTTTTTGTAAGCACAAAATGACTATTGATCATCCTTTATACAAATACCAATGTCAACTTTGTTGAGCATAGTAGAAAAGGATGCATCAATATTGCATTTATAATAATCTGGCGACGGACGGCATAGACCATATCGTTGTTGCTTGCATAGCCGAACTTCTGTTGCGTTCTTCTTGCGCGTTCCTCAATTTGAGAGAGAATTGTTAGCTTAATCACGCACCAACTGACTTGTTTCAACATTTTGATTCCAAACTTAGGGAGAGGCGTCTATTTCTCCAAGAATTAATCTTTTTCCCAATTTTATCTTTCACCAGTCATAAAAGGATCTAGAACTTGTCTCACTCCCAGAATGTTGGCCTCATAGTCTTAATTATTTTGAAGAACGTTTATGCTACAATAAAAATTTTATTATTGCAAACTAATCGTTTGTCCTAAAGTTGTCTCATAAATGGAAAGAATATGTTTCATCACCGAAGTCTCATTGTTGCTCCAAAGAATAGAAGGTTGTTTATAAGCAATTTTTCCTTTTTCAGATTCATTAAATAAGTGATGTATCTAGATTATATTATGTTTTAGATACATCAATTATTTAATGAATCTAAAAAAATAAAAGTTGTTTATAAATGTGACCGAAGGGAGTAAGACCCAAACGACCCTCAACGCTAATAATAAAAAGATAGGGAGACAAAGAATCACCTTGCCTTAAGCATCTATCAAGGATAATAGGACCCATTATGCTACCATTAATAAGTAATGAGTAGTCAACCGTCTCTACACACAATATGATCCAGTTTGATACACTTTTGCGGAAAAAACCCACCTTTGCCAAAATGTAAAACATATAATCCAAAATAATGTGTTCATAGGCCTTATTGATACCGAGCTTAAAAGCAAAATCTCCTTTGCTAACTCAAGTTTTGTCTTAGAAAAAAAAACACAACATCCATTGTCGCCATGGCATTATAGAAGAAAATAGATCTACCAGAGACAAAAGAAGATTAATTATTTGAAATACATTTGTCAAGAACATTCTTCAATCTATTCGCAAGAACTTTAACTACAACTTTCTACAAAACCTCGTATAAGGTTGTGAGTCTCCAATCAATTGATTATTCTATTATGAGTTTTTCTATTATTGTTAATGGTTATGTAGTTGAAGTTCTATCAACTCTTATTAGACAAGAAGAAGCATGAGATGGCATTCATGGTAACAATATTTTCAAGAACACCCTTGTCATTTCTCATCTTCTTTTTGTAGATTATTGTTTTTTGTTCTTGAGCACCAACGACAAGGAAGTTAAGGTGATGAAGAATGCTATAGAAAACTATGAAGCGGCATTTGGCAAAACAATTAAGTTCCAATAATCATAATTTTTTTTGACGGAAAAATGTTAGACAGACAAAGATTTTGCTAATACTCTTCGTGTTCAAGCTGTCCTTGGTATTGTTACTAGTAAATATCTTGGCCTCCTTTTTAAGAACATTATACGTATATATCTATTTTTGGTGGTTGCAATGCATTGTGGAAAAAGAATTATGAATATTAAATATTGCTACACATATAAATTTTCAGTAAAATGTTAGAAGGTACTTTTATACCCCGGGACATTTGATGGTTTATAATTTTTTGGTTGTTTAAGTAATACTAAAAAAATTACTTTTATTCTATTTCTCTTATTGAAAATTATGAAATACGAAAATTAAAAAATCATTCTTCTTCTTTTTTGACAAAAAAAAAATAAATTAACTTCTTTGTACATAAATTATTAAATTACAAGCGTCCACTAAAAAATATAAATTAAAATTATTGAAGTAAAGAGTTATAACTTGACCAAAAAAAAAAAAATTAAAGAGATATAACAATCGAAAGAAGGAAATTAACATTTTTTCAATTCAAACATTCCTCAATTTTTGTCTTTTCGTCCTTTCATTGAACTTGGTCACTATAATGGAATGGTTCATACTTCATAGATGCATAACTCATTCATTCATTGATGCACACTTGTACATTGTACTTCTTCAAGTCACGGGACTTTTTTTTTTTTTTTTTTTTTTAAGTGGTCAACTCAAGTATATTCCTTTATAGTTCATTATCATAAATATTTTTTTAGAGGATTATCACAAATGTGAAATTAAAAATAATAGTAACTTAATAATTATGCATATATCATTCATTGGATGGTACAATTGAAAAAATTCAATTAAAACTACATTGAAAATTAGAAGTAACCTTTTTTGGAATAATATTAATGAAAACTAGTAATATTATTTCACCAAAAAATATTACTTTTACAAATTTGACAACTATTATCGTTTCGTGACAATAATTTTTATGCTAATTTTACTTTTCAGCAGTGATTTTTTTGAGTATATCTTGTGAATGCTGCGAATATTCACCAGAGCTATTTTCTGTAGAGGATTTTCCCACTCACAATGATACACAAGATGCTCAAGAATATTCACATCATGCCATTAAACTTCTTGTTGGAACTCAGTTACACTCTCATAATATGGTACTGTAAAGTGAAAGGGATCTTTTGTATATTATACATCAATGCCCTGACATCAAAGATTGTACCAACAATACTGCATCACATATATGATTGAACTGAATTTTAATACATTATAAATCAAATCCAATTGTAAAGATTATTATGCTCTTAATGTTGACATGAGAGAAGCTCCAAATTTTTTTGAAATAGGCTTTTGTTTTTGTTAGTTTACTTGCATGATTGCATCACTTTTTCTTTTATAGCTGTTCCAAAATATTCTTATATACTAGTAGTAGTTGTTTTGCACTCAGATAATCAAATTAACAACATATATTTTTTGTCTAAATAATGTTTCTCCATTATTGCAATCAGGGCCTTTATTAAGTACAACTATACTTTCTCTTAAGAATTTTCTACTAAAACCGTAAATAAAATAGTAGGAAAATATTGTTATAGTACAATAATGTCAACACTCTATTGACACCTTCCGTCCATTTAAATTTTCCACTAAGGAACTAGGAAAAAAAAATTAACGTTTTAAACAAAAGATCAATTTATAGCTTTTTCAAATAAAACATAGTTTATGCAATAGAATTTTCTGAAATTTGGTAAAATGTCAACATTTGATTTGAAGATCATCTTCTTTCATGTGTTCATGTGTCACATGATCATTGCCAATTTTGGGACATGCAGTGAGTGCATGGATTCTTGACTTTTGGAAAAATCAACTTTCTTCATACATTTTAATAATGCAATTTGGAATATGCATTAAATAGACTCACAAGGGTTCAAGACTCGGAGCATCGCACGAGGGAATATGCGACACACCTGATAGCAAAATCTATTCTAAGGATGACTATTGGTGAAAGATCTCACCCTTATTCATAAAAGCATTCAATAGTATTTTTACTTTTTGGCTGAACCGTTCAATAATGGTTCAAAAGTATTTTTACCTCTTGTTGAATTCGGGGTAATTTACCGTTAATGATAAATATGATTCAATTTTAGAATGAAAAAGATGGAGATCACATATTCAATGAAGAAGAAAAGAAGTTTGATGTTCTTGAGATGAAAATGGTAGTTGATTGTAAGAAAAAACCCAGCAGTGAGTCATGCATTACCCAATAATGATGAATTGAGAATAATTTACATCTAATAACAACTATGATGCGGTTCTGGAACGAAAGAGATGAAGATCACATGTTGAATGAAGAATATGAAAAAGTTTAATGTTCTTGATATGAAAATAGTAACTCAAATAAAGATGAAAAAAATGAATTTTTCTTTGATAGGGTAAATTACCCCAAATTCATCAAAAGGTAAAATAGAAAAGACCTTCAATATATAATAGATTTTTTTTTTTATACTATAGAGTTTTCTTAAAAATATTACTTAAAGATAAAATTAATTTAAATGATTAAATGTTACACCATACGCGGTAAAACTTTAGAACAGCATAGTGTTACCTTATCCTTTTGAACTTAACTCAGTTAGTCGGAGTAATGCATAATATATGTAAGGTCTGGGGTTCGAATCCCTAACCCAAAAGAAGAAAAAAAAACATAAGGTTACCTTCAGTAATTATATAATAAGAAGGATAATATTGGCTCAATGCATGTGATATGGTTGTTATGTAGACTCCACATGAATTTGGTTTTTGTTCTATAATATTTCTAACTAAACATAAGAAAAATGAATTCAGAAAGTCAAATATATTTGATTTAAATTTTAAACAAAAAATATTTTTTAGAAATGTAAAGAATACACTCTTCAATAGTTTTTCTTTTATTAATTAAAATTTACGTAAACTCCGTCGAATCATGTAGGTTCTATATACTCCTTCAGTTATATATCTACTATCATATTTGATACGTAAAACATATCAAATATCATATCTTTACATATTAATATTAATATGAATATTTGACATTTGTCTTTAGGTGAATAATGTATATGGTTAATATGTCTTTACCCTCCTGTAATTTGGACGAGTTTTCTGTAAAAAAAAAAAAAGTTTAGATTCCAACCTTGTAATTTAATATTCTTTCGTTTTAGACCCTGAGGCCATTTTACTGGACAAAATGCTGATGTGGCATGCTAAGTGGCGCACTGACTGTGCATATCTGATTATGTGGCACGCTAATTGTATAATTAAAAAAATTAAAAATAAAATTAATTATATAGTTAGCACGCCGCATCATCCAAAAATCTGACTCAGTGTGCCACGTCATCATGTTTGCACAGTCAGATGGCCTCAGGGTCTAAACGAAAGAATCTTCAAATTACAAGGTCTATTTTAAAAGAATCTTCAAATTACAGGGTTGGAATCTAAACTTTTTATTTTATAGGAGGTAAACCGGAACTCGCCCAAATTACAAGAAATAAAGACATATTAACCCTAATGTATATAATCAAAATAGTTAAATCATTCTGGGACAGAGAGAGTAAATTGTTATTAATAATAAAAGATTGTAGTAGAGAAATTGGTGAAACTCATAAGGTTTATTAAGACACATAATGCTAGTCCTCGTGAGCTTAACTCATTTGATAAGGACGATGAATAATATATGTAAGGTATGTGATTCAAATCTCAGACACCACCAAAAAAGACACGTAATGCTAATTTTCTTTTGGTGAATTCCATTTGGCACAAGAAAAACATTAATTATATTCCCTCCAATCATATTTATAAGCAACTTTTCATTTTTTGAATTCATTAAATAATTGATGTATATGAATTATATATAGTCTTGATACATCAGTTTATTAATGAATCTGAAAAAAGAAAAATAGTTTATAAATATGATCAGATGGAGCAATTAACGGGAAACTTATTTCAGTAAAAAAGTTTTTGTTTTTTTTTTTAATCAATTCCTTTTGCTAACTTTAATCACACAAAAGGACAACATACACGAAAAGGACATTACATGATTCACTCACAATGGCGGTCTGTTTTGTAATTTCCCAAACCCACACCCCTTTAAAAACCACCACCTTAAACCTCTTCTTCAGCTGAAAAACAAAACCATAAGCTAAAAAAAAGAGTTATTATCGATGCAGACCTCATATTGTGTGAAGGAAAACAAACCCTGTGTGGGTTGGGTTCAAAACTACTTCAGTGACTGTCTCTGCAATGTTAATGATAACATTTCATTCACTTTTGGATTCATCAGTTTAATTTGTTGGGGTGTTGCTGAAATTCCTCAAATTATCACTAATTTTCGTGCTAAGTCTAGCCATGGTGTTTCTATTGTCTTTCTTCTTACTTGGGTTGCTGGGTTAGTAAATTTATGTCATTTTATTAAAATTAATAATTTTCTTTATTTAATTCTACTGTTCTTAATTTTGTTGCAGAGACATATTCAATCTGGTCGGTTGTCTTCTAGAACCAGCTACGGTATGTCATTCTCATTTTTCTGTAGCATATACTCCCCAAATAATATATATGCGAAACGTAGTTGAAAATTTGATGTATATGGTTAAAAAACTTAGTCTAGATACATCAAATTTTCACCTAAAATGCTTGTTTGGCTGTGTCTTGTTCTGTTTTCTGAGTTATGTTTGAGGATTGAGTCCCATTTTGTTCTGAAATAAATTTTTTATTTAGACTTTGGTCCCTTTTCTAAGAAATAGTTGTGAGTTTGACCCTGATTGATGTCTCACTTTCTTGTTCTTAATCAGAATATTTGCTGAGTTATGATAGAAAATATTTGTGGGTCTATGATGTTTTTTTGGTCACAGACGAAGTGACAAATAGCATCAAAACTCACACTCTGTTTCAATCTGAAAACAGGATGAAAGGGTACAATCTTGTAAGATCAACATTTTTGAGAGATATCGTTAAAAAAACATTCTTGAGAGATAGTAAAATCAAAATTGTGAGCTGAATTAAGTTTTTACGTACGGTCTACAAAAAGTTTAATTTTCGTAAACTATTTGGTGACCTATGAAGCACGGACACTTCTCGGATTAGGTATGAATACGTATTGTATTCAATACCGACACTTGTAATTACACTGAATTATGTGATTTATTTAAATTATTAGCTCTGTCGACGTGTCCGTATCCATACTTCATAACTGGTGACTCATTGAATAACTAGTACATCCGATTTATAATACGGATTATATGTATCATTTATTTATTTAATTTTCGTACAGTTCAGCACTGAACAAGATTTTAATTAAAATCTCTGAATATATAATAGTAGTTCAATTAAATTGAAATGGTAAGAAGAGTGTAGAATTTCGTATCTTTCTACACCTGTGAATATTTATTTATATTTTCCTGGTCTCTCTAATATTCTCTTTTTAACACATGCATGCACATAAGATTATTGCGATTACTGACTTACTTTTTTTATGGTCTTGGTATTATGTTTTTCTTTGTGCTTTTTGGATGGCTGGAAGTGCAGTTGCCAACCCAATACTACACAGCTCTGGTAATTAAAATATGTATTATTTCTCTTCTTTGTTTCTTCTTCTGCTGTATTAGCTCTCTATATATAGTTTGCTCACAAAAAATGCTTACATATATTTTTATTAAAATAATAATATCTTGAAATACATATTATGATACACTGATTTCTAATTACTGTTACAAATTAGGATCTGATTTCTCTACAATGAGCAACTTCAATTAAAATAGGGACCAAGCCTGCCAAGGGAGTGTATTGCTTTATCAAAAAGCAAAACAAATAAGATGGTTGCTCAATATGAACCTTAAAATTGCTCCCTCGACTAAGAAAAATTGATTGAAAGTTATGTTTCGATCAAATTTTACACACCAAAACAGTCAATCGAAAATTACAATTCGACTCGGAGTAAAATTTAAGTGTCAATTGAGCAACTTTGAACAAACCAAAATATTTGAAGATTTGGTTGAAGAAAAGAGTATTGTTGGCCCACCATAAAATGAGACAGACCTCACCGATGGAATCATGAATATTACTATTGAGTAGGGCCGGCCAAAACCCATGAGACGTTCATGCATTTATTTCCGAGAAAAATTAAGGGAAATGTTATTTTTACGATAAAAAACACAAGATAATTTTTTCATATATATACACATTCAATCAAATAAAAAAAATTGATTGAATTAGAGTTGTGTTATTTTGAGACAAATTGGACATGAAATTCCAACAACAAACTAGTAGATGGTTAACAAAGTCGAATCGAATATGTGACTAATTATGTTGAGTAGTAACTTACATGGTTAATGAATAGGCTTAATTGCACTTTTGGACCCCTATTTTTTCAAAAGTTGCGGTTATGGACCCTTAATTAATTTAAATACAAAACAGCCCCCTATGTTTTGATTCTTTGGCAGTTTTGGACCCCCAGTCCATTGTTGACTCGGTCAACGCTGACGTGGCACCCTAAATGAGGTGCCACGTGTCAATTTTTTTATTTTTTTTTGCCTTGGGGTCCAAAACTGCCAAAGAATCAAAACATAGGGGGCTGTTTTGTATTTAAATTAGTTAGGGGTCCATAACCGCAACTTTTGGAAAGATAAGAGTCCAAAAGTGCAATTAAGCCTAATGAATATAATAACAAAGTGTTGCAGCTCATTAAATATCACTTTAGCACAATTTAACCACTGATTTTTAAGCATCTATTAATCATTCAAATTATGTTAAAATATTCATTATTCATAACTTCAACCTTAACTTACATTAATGGCATGCTATGTTATTGTGATTATTAACAGCTTTACACAATCACAACGATCGTATTAGTAGTGCAAAGCTTCTATTATGACTACATCTATAAATGGTGCAAGCGTCGTCAAAAGATCAACATTGAAGAGGTTCTTTCTTTAAATCAAATCTGAGAAGAAGGAAAATATAATGATACATTATTCTTATTATCTTATATTATTATTGTTATGTTATAATAATAGACTTATGAAGAAGAGAAAAAACCTTTGAAACCAAAAGAAAGATTTGAGTTAGGGATTCCAATAAGAAGTGGTAGACACAGAGCAATACCTAAACCAGAATACTACTATGGGTAAGTACTCATCTTTAATTAAATTGTTAATTAGTAGATTAAGCAATCTTCTGAACTGATGAGTTTTGAATTAATTGATTGAGTCAACAGATCAGCAAGATCATTGGCTGGTAATGTTACTCCACCATCTCGTACTTACATGAGAGTTGCTAAGAGTGGACCTTCGGCAATGGGATTGAACGAAGATTCATCTTCTGATGATGAGGCGCATTCGGTTCCTGCAACACAGCCTAGACAAATCCCTCGTTCTGCGGTGAGTGAGTCATCCTTAAGTGTCTGTCTGGAATAACAATTAGTTTGATGAAATCACAGTGACACTCCAGAGTATAGGTTTATATACGATTGAGTTACACTTCTATATTTCTGATTCAGGGAAGCTATGGAACGTTTCTAGCAGCATCAATTAACTTGCCCCATCAGAGTAATGCTTTGAAAGTCGGATACATAGCACTAAGTGGAAGAAAACTACTCTCCCAGGTATGTTATTCACACACTCCTAATCGTATAATCATTTCCTCAGTGTTTGATTACTTACTTTCAATTTGCATAATTGCATTTGCTTACTGCTACTAACTAGAACTCATCACAGGAACATGTAACACACAGTGCATTGGGTCAATGGTTGGGATGGCTCATGGCTGCTATCTATACCGGTGGTCGGATACCTCAAATATGGTTAAATGTACGTGTAAAACTTTTTCTTTTCCTTCCATAGTTGTATACTTGTATTCTACTTTTTTCGTATGTTATTCTAACTGATCAATGTTCTTGCAACACGATTATTGGGCCAGATCAAAAGAGGGAGTGTTGAGGTAACATTTAATCTTAATCATTGAATAATTTCTCGTTTCATATTATAAATTAGAATTCACAAATCCACATATTATCTATATTGACTCTAATTATATGCTTTCTCTCTTCGTCATGTAGGGTTTAAATCCTTTCATGTTCATCTTTGCACTGATTGCTAATGCCACTTATGTGGGAAGGTACATAGTTTATACTCACTTTATCATGCACATATCTTTCTTATTAATCTGAGAAGACTATACTTCAAAAAATAAATCTAACTCATTGAATTGTTTGTGCAGTATTCTTGTAAGAACTACAGAATGGGAAAGCATCAAAGCTAATATGCCATGGTTGCTGGATGCCATAGTTTGTGTTGCATTGGACTTATTTATAATATTGCAGTACATCAATTACAGATACCATCGAAAGACAACAACATCAAGTGACTATGGTAATTATCAAGACTACAAAGAAGCCAGAAAAACTATTGTTTCTTGATTTGTGGAGTTGTAACATTATTTTTTATTTTAACAAATATTATATTATTCTACTAACATTCAGCTATTAGTGGTTGAGTCTTGGTGTAGTATTATGTGGACTACATGATAACTAGCAATCAAATTTATATCAAGTTTATGAAATTTGAACCGTTCATGGTTCTTAATTATACCTTATTGTTAGGGGAAACTATCTAATCAAAAGGTAAACTAAAACCATGTCGTTAACATAGATGTGATATATCAATCAAAGTTATCAATTTCAATTAGTGTACCATGAACCGTTAACTTGTGATTCTATAAACTGTATATTTAATAATTTAATAATATCTACAACAACAAAAAAACAAATGAAGAAGACAAACTAACCCAACAAAATTGATACTAAGAATCGAGTTAACACACTCTAACGTTCTAAACCAAAATCAACTGACTAACCAAGTGGATGCTAAGATCTACAAACTGAAGTGAAAATCTTGTCCTTAAAAAAGGAGATTGATGATGAATTTGTCACACGTATGCATGAGTGTACAATTGTACATAGAGATAGAACTTTGCCAAAAAAATCATGGGACCAACGATGAGGCTTCAGTGGCTTAGTGATGTATATCTTGTATCTATCTACAAACACTTGTAGACTTTATCTGGCTGGTCATGTCGCTGTTGCCTCCACTTTTTCCAATTTTTGTTTGTCGACATGAAAAAAATAGAAGAGAAACTAACTATCCTCTCCTGTGGATATTACTCACCAACCTCACCAAACTGCATAATAACAACAAACTGCATTTATGAATAAAAATAGGCTAAAAATAAAATTGATATATGATTTTGCATAATTTATGTAAAACTCCAGCAAATTTATCTATTCATTAAAAGTAAAGCAAGTTTTGTCAATTAATATTGTTAACAATGTATGAAAATGGAATAAAAAACAAACCAGATAGATAGGTTGAGTCACAAACCGACAGTGATTGACTTTTTTTTCTTCTAAGAAATGTTTAAAGTTAAATGAAATAAATACTTGGATGGTTCTTTAATTATATAGTGTTTAAACACACTCACATAAAATTACACATAATTTAATTATTGTAGGATAATATATCATTTCGATCTTTTTTGTTCTATCTTTCTATTTTTTTTAATGTATGCTTAAAAGTTTTGTCTAAATCTTATGATCACACAATACTTTTTCGAGTGTCTCATATATTGTTAGAGAAAGTCTTTCTTAATCATATGCATAAATAAAAAGTACTTAGGCACACGTACATTGATGAGAAAAATTAAAAGATAAAAGTAAAAGATGATATGATTAATTTATTTATCTGTTAAATTTTTTTAATTGTGTATTTGCCCAAATATTTTTTATTAAAGTTTGTGTCTATTGAAGAGTTGCTCTCTTTGTTAATATCAAATTAAAGATGATGTCATACATCAGTGAGGAGATATTCCTCTAAAAAAAAGAGGAGATTTAATACGTGCAGTTTTTGTTAAAAATCAAAATGAATGCGATGTCTCAAAATTAGCAGGAGCAAATTATGAAAAGACCACTTATGTGTATTTTTTATTTTATTTTTAATTCTCAGGTAACTAATAGCTACAACCATCAAGCTAATGTCACATTTTTATTTTTTACCATATAGCTTAACTCAATGATAAAGATAAAGCCAAACAATTTTATTTTGTCAAATAGATAAATGACTATAAGTTCATCTATTAAAATAAATAAATGGGGTATCTAATATTCCAACCTCATATCCTATAT
Organism: Medicago truncatula; assembly: GCF_003473485.1. Classification (NCBI taxonomy): domain Eukaryota; kingdom Viridiplantae; phylum Streptophyta; class Magnoliopsida; order Fabales; family Fabaceae; genus Medicago; species Medicago truncatula. The sequence continues at coordinate 7,231,183 of NC_053046.1, forward strand.
ATATTATACATAAGTTGAATATCTGATGTTCAAACTATGATTTCTGCATATCTTAAACGATATCTTTACTAATCGAATTAAGCTCTTAAAAAATGTAATTAAAAAAATATTATGTGGTTGAAGACCATCGCGCGCCTTTAATAATTTATATCATTTAAATAAATAAATTGTGACGCATATGCAAGCTGGATGAATGAAATAAGTAGGTAATTATTATCCTTTGTAACAAAAAAATAAAAATAAAGAAATAAGTAGGTAATTCATATTTCCTTTGATTTTTATTTTATTTTATTTTATTTTTCAAAAAAGTTTCAAAACAATCTCATGAATTAGTTTGAAAATCGGATTTTCGACTAGGACTCAACGAAAACAGTTAACAATGACCTGAAACACAAGAGAAGGGTTACAGAGGTTAGCATAGTTCTTAAACCGACTATCCATATTTCAAATAAACTCAATCTTTGTGTTGATTATATAATATGAACTAATTTTCCTTGAATTCTTGGCACAAGAGGGTGTGTAGGGAGTGTCTGATTTTATAATATGAAAAAAAAAAGTTTTAATGGGGTTTTCGGATTGTATATTCCGAATAAATGAAAAACTCATTTTCCACCCAAAAACATGGTAAAAACTCCTATAATATGAAAATTCCCATAACATTTAAAAAAAAAAAAAAGAATGTTAATTGGTGTCTCGAGTGCATTAGTTAAGCAACCAAAATATGCAAGTTTTTATAAAAGATAGTGTAATTATCGCTTCATTAAAAGTAAAAACTTACATTCTCAACACAATTTTTTTTATACTAACTTTCATAGAGAAGGTAGTCTTGTACTCCCTATGTTTTAAAATACATGTTCATTTTTTGCAATGTGTACTATTTAATTGACTTACTTTGACCATACTTTCTAACTAATTTATAAATACAAATATTAGCATGTAAAATGTTGTTTGATTTGTCTCGACAAATATTTTCAAAATATTAAATTTTTATATTTTTATACTTTAGATAATTAAAGATATTAACGGTAAAAATTGTGCATTGGCATATGTGAAGTGATTGACCTGGACATGTGTTTTGAAACGGAGGGTGTAGCAACTATTATGGCCAAAATGATCATAATCTGTCTATCTTTCTGTACAATGGTTGACTTGACCACCTCTTTTCTTAGGTTCTTTCTTTTACCGGATAGATTTGGAATTTCTTTTTACATATTATGTACTTTATGATTCTGCTGTATTGATTCAAGCATCTCCTATCTTTTATATTTTAGTGTTTTAATAAATAAATAAAAAACACAAAATTTTTATTTAAGTATTTCTTAACAATGTCTTACCAAAAAAAAAAAAAAAGGACGGCAATTCTTAAACCCAATTATTTTTCTTTAAAAATAAAATAAAATTCTTAAACCCTATTTGTTGAGTTTCTTCTATTTGCGTCTCCTTCATCAAACGTGAGGCTCCACTTAAAAAAATTGTTTCTTCTTCTCAAACAGTCAGACTCACGCTTCTTCTTCTTCTTCTCAACCCTAACACCACACGACACTGCCGCGCCCCGCCACTACCAGTCACCACCATTCCAAAGGGGAAAAAGGAAAATATAAAATTTAAGGTTAGTTTCAAAATTGCTCTTTTTTCTTTGCTAATTTCACTGCAGGATTGTGAATTGTTGATTAATAATAAGAAACAATTCTAATTCCACTAAGAATAATTAATAAGACATTAAACCTTGTTGATGTCGTGGCTCAAATTGAGTTTGCACCATTGTTTATGAATTTTACCATATAGTTTAATGATTGCATTACAAGTGTAAATAGAAATAAATGCTATTACTTAGAGTGTCTTAATTTGAATCCCAAATGAGACGAAATTAACATTGCAAAGCTGGAGTAATAGTATGTAGATTCGAAATGCTCAATTTGCTGAGCAAAATTGTACTTGTTCACAGACAGAATCAATGTTCTTATTGTTCTGCCATATTCTATTTAGCACAAAGTGTTGTCAAATAGTAGCTATTGTGGAATTTGAACAACACCGTTTAGAAAATCAGTAAAAAAAACTGCTTAGAAGATAAATTTTGTGGGTTCTACGATAGGGCTAAGTAAAGGATTTTGAGAGCAAGCATACTGCTTTGATAACATACAAATTGAACATAAGTATTTTCACTTGTCTGTTTGAACTTTACAAAACTGTGCCAATGAATCTCAATTAGAAGATGATAAAATTGAATAGAAGAAAAGTAAAAATCCCTATGAACTATTGACCCATCATCAGTGTCAATGCTTTGATAACATACAAATCCACATGTAGCACCCCTTAAAAAAAATTGTGTTTTTATTTTACTAGGGGCCTATTTTTATTATGAGTCTGGCCTCCAATTTGATTGGGACGGCCTTGGTTACAATACCAACTTTTAAACTTCTATTATTTTCTCTATTTGATTTGTATTACCCGCAAAATTGCTGATCTAAAGTAAAGATTGCACGTTCGTTGATTTGTGTAGCTGCCGGATCTGAACTTGTGGTGTGGCGCTGGTGAAACTTTCTCTTCCTTCCTTCAACTTGCAACAATGGCGGCAAAATCAAAATCCGACAAACCCTTGACAAATACAGAAGACATCAACCTTCTCAAATCCGAAGTAGCTTCTTTCGCTTCTTCACTCGGCTTATCCACTTCCCAAACCAATTCTTCAGGTTTCAACGATGTCGATTTTCGCAAAACCAAACCAAAGAAACAACAACCACAGCAACAAAAAACACCTGAAAAAGTCACACCCCAAAATAACCAAAAGCCAAATAACAAAACTTTTGGCAAAAGCAATCAACCCCATGAAAATTCGAAATTGAAAAAACCAGAACCTAAACCGAAACCCCCTGTTTTGTCATTGAACAACGATGCTAATAAGGAAAAAGGGTACTACAACAAGTTCAAGAATCTTCCAAAGCTTCCATTGATGAAAGCAAGTGAATTGGGTGTTTGGTTTGAGGATGCAGGTGAGCTTGAAGGTAAGGTGATTGGGGAAGGGAAGAAAGTGGACGTGAAAAATTTGGGTGAGTGGAAAGGTTTTGTTGAGAAGAAGAGGGTATTGGGTGAGAGATTGATGGCACAATTTGCTCAGGATTATGAATCGACTAGGGGACGTAGTAGTGATATTAAGATGTTGATTTCTACTCAGAGGTCTGGTACTGCTGCTGATAAAGTTTCTGCCTTTTCTGTCTTGGTTGGTGATAATCCTGTTGCAAATTTGAGGTCTCTTGATGCTCTTTTAGGTAAATTCAACTCTCACATTTTTTCTATTTATTTCTTTGTTTTGGTTGGCTGCTGCTGCTGCTGCTGCTGCTGTTGTATTATCATTTGTCCTTTCCTTATGTGCCCAAGACAGTTTATTTATTTGATTGACTTTGAGCCTTTGATGGATTTTATTGTTTACTCTAGGAATGGTGACATCCAAGGTCGGAAAGCGCCATGCCTTGTCAGGCTTTGAAGCACTTCAAGAATTATTTATTGCAAGGTCCGCCTTTCCCCATTGTCTCTCCCTCTCACATGCCCTCCCAATTATGAAAAAATCATGAATCATGTAGACTTTTCAAAAAGATTCTCCAAGAAGAATGAGAAAAAATCTTTATGAAGGTTTTGGAAGCAATAAAATTCATCAAATGTAAAATATTTAGTTATCTAAACTCTCCTTTGCACACCCCATGCTACTCTACCAAGAGCTAACTATATATGTTTAGACTTAGAGAGAGATTAATTTTGATGCATTGTCAGTGTAAACCTTTTTACACTGTCAACCAATCGGAAACCACTATTTGTATGAATTTTAAGGTTGATATGATTAAAGTCAATTTTTTCTATTAATCTAGCTGTCATTATGATTTGTAGTGTATAATTTTTTCAGTGTCAATACATGTCAATTTATTTGAATATATATATGATATTGTGTTGTATATTTGCATTACAAAGAGGGTAGGAAAAAGAATCCAATTTTATGAGTTGCTTACTTGTAAGCTATCTGATTATTTGGACTTCAGAGGAAACATGTATAATTTGGATAGCATTGAATCACATGCATCACCATTGCACCGATTTCATATTTTCTCCCATCTTGCTTATGATTTACTTCATTTTTTTCCCTATCTTGCTTACAGCTTATTACCAGATCGTAAATTGAAGACCCTGATACAGCGGCCATTAAATCACATTCCTGAAACTAAAGATGGCCATTCCCTTCTACTTTTCTGGTATTGGGAGGAATGTTTGAAGCAGAGGTTTGTTTGACAAAACTTTGTTCATGATCATAATCATAAATCATATACTCTGATTTGACTCGGTCAAAGGTTTCTTAAGCACATTCTAAATGATACTGACTTGTTAATTGCAGTAGCTGACAGTCCAAAACTTTCCTCTGTGATACTTTACCTCACATTTTCAATATTAGTGTTGAGTAATCAAATATTGTCAGTTTTCAAAAGCAATGTTCATTTATCTGTCAAGCTTTTTAGTGTTTAATTTGCTATCTTCTGTTGCCTCAGATATGAACGGTTTGTCGTTGCACTTGAAGAAGCCTCCCGAGACATGCTACCTGCTCTGAAAAACAAGTCATTAAAGGTTAGTAACTAAAAATATTTTGGCTTAAATGAAAGTTTTTGTAGAAATTCAACCTGTGACCAACAGGAAACAATTTGTCTTGTTATCCTCCTTGCATTTTGCTGTTTTAATTTTTATTTGTATAACTTATGTAATGCGTGAAGACATGTTTTAAGATTAGTGCTATAACTTATGTAATGTGACTAAACTAATAAATATTGGGTGGCTGTCTTTCTTTGCTTGCAGACCATATATGTTCTACTAAGTAGGAAGTCGGAGCAAGAGCGCAGACTGCTTTCTGCACTTGTTAATAAAGTGAGTTAACTAACACTAAGCTATGGCTTATTTGAAACATATTTGATATTTCATTTGATGGTGTTATAGGCTACAAAGCACTTGCACAGACACTGGACACAACACTGATAATAATTTAAGAAAATGAAAGTGATTTAGTGCAATGTGTCAGTGTTGGATACTGACTTTGTGTCAGGCTCCAGACACTTCTTCAATTTGTAGTGTCGGTGCTACATAGGTTTTAGAAGGTGTGCTACATACTTTAGAAGGTGTTAAGTATGCTTCCCAGAACTCCAACAAACTGTAACTAAGCACTTCTGTTTTTTGTTTTCTTTAGCTTGGGGATCCAGATAATAAAGCAGCATCTAATGCCGACTATCACTTGTCCAACCTTTTGTCTCAGCACCCAAATATGAAGGTATGTATACTTATCAGCATCTATTGTTTCAACCTTTTCAATTTAGTAGTGGAAGTATCAATAATTTATCTTTTAGCCAATTTTTGGAGTTTATCAACGTTGCTAGGAAATAGCTATATACTTGAAGAAATGTTACTCATGCTTCATTTGGTTTATTTTGTTTTTGATTTTCTTCACTTTTAGAAGATTTGGACTATTTTCTTTTCTGGGGCTTACGTTATTTGAAGATGATACACATGCTTGTACATTCAGTCTCATATTTACCTCCTAATTTGTTTTCGTTACTGATGTCATCCTTCTTAATATATACTTGTTATTTATTTTTCTGATGCAGGCTGTGGTTGTTAATGAGGTGGATTCTTTTCTCTTTCGGCCTCATTTAGGACCACGTGGACAATACCATGCTGTAAGTCTTACTTTTCTATTCTTACAGTTCTCAAGTCATTGAACGCAAATTTAGTTGCTCCATGCTTCTTTTCTTCAGATGTAACAGATTTGTCACACTCGTAAGTACCTTGAATATTAGATCTTGCAACATATTGTACCTTTTCTTTATTGTCATTCCCATCTTCGTATAATGCTTTTGTTAAATGAGAACATTCTGTATGGCAAGTATTTGAGTATATAATTATACTGTAATTGCATTTTAATTATAATAACACTGAATGCTTAAAAACGACCTCTGTTGAGGCTGTTTAGATTCAGTTATTATGTTTGAATTTGTTTCCTAGCTGTTAAGCTTTCAATTATCTGTTCCAACTATATAAATATGTTGTCTTGTAACTTGATTCACTCATTCAATGAAATAAATTTCAGACCACAATGTAAGAATTCTTCACTCAGAAGAATTCTAATAGTAAGAGTTTATCTTTTTAAATCACTTTTCTGTTGTCACAAAAGTGGCCTTTTAATTGTTGATGACTTTTGACATGCCTTGACTGAATTATTTCATTCCCTTTTCTGTGTTTTAAGGTTAACTTCCTGAGCCAACTTCGTCTCACCAATAAAGGAGATGGACCAAAAGTAGCGAAACGTCTAATTGATGTATATTTTGCACTGTTTAAGGTATTGGTTTTCCCTAATATCCTCCTACCCCTTAGCTTATCTCTAACCATGATAAATCCACATAGGTTAGAAAAATAGGAAAATCATTAACAATTAGAAATCTTCAGGTTTTGATCACTGGCCCAAGCAACAATCAAACGGTCGATAAAAGCGGTAAGGAGAATGCAAAAGAAAAAAAAACCGAAGAGTTCTCAGAATTGCATGCGGAAATGGACTCCAGGCTTCTATCAGCTCTCTTAACGGTAAGTATACAACAGTAATATTATGAATTTTCATAAATAAATTAATTAATGATTGTGAAATTTTTAAGATGTCAAATTCAGTCATTCTCCGGGATTTTCCACAACCTTTGTCTTGAATTGCACAATCTTTTGCTATTTTCACAGGGAGTGAATAGAGCATTTCCTTTTGTCTCGAGTGATGAAGCCGATGACATCGTTGATGTTCAAACACCAGTACTTTTCCAATTGGTAGTCACTACTCAGTACACTGATATAATTGAAACCTACTTTTTCAATTGGTTCTTACAGAGATTTTGACAAAAACTGTAACCTTGCAGGTTCATTCAAAAAATTTTAATGTAGGGGTTCAAGCTCTGATGCTTCTTGATAAAATTTCATCCAAGAATCAGATAGCCAGTGATCGATTTTACCGTGCTTTGTACTCCAAACTCCTGCTTCCAGCTGCCATGAATACGTCCAAGGCAAGAAAACTCTTAAAACATTTTCACCTTCGGGACAGAAATGCTACCTTTTTTACTTTTATTCACCCTGTAGGTTTCTTCTAACTAGTTTGTTCTCAGGCAGAAATGTTTATTGCACTTATTCTAAGAGCAATGAAAAGGGATGTTAATTTAAAGCGAGTAGCTGCATTTTCTAAACGTCTACTGCAGGTAATTATTAAACTTTGCTCTCTCTATCTTTCGTCTTTTTATAAGATGCAATAAGATTAGATAACACTTTCTCTATCTTTCGTCTTTTTATAAGATACAATAAGATTAGATAACACAATGATTTTTATTCATTCAGATTGCACTTCAGCAGCCACCACAATATGCCTGTGCATGCCTTTTCCTTCTTTCCGAACTATTTAAAGCCAGACCACCTTTATGGTAAGTAATGATGGGTGATGTTTGCTCCATCTCATTGCCAATATTACTACATATTTTTTTTATAATTGTCAGTGTGAAAGATTTGTACATTGTTATTCATTTGACCAGAAAGGATAATCATATATCCATCATCTTCATTTGTCTTATAGGAACACGGCATTGCAGAATGAGTCTATTGACGATGAGCTTGAACACTTTGAAGATGTTGTAGAAGAAACTGATGAGAAACCTGTAGCTGTATCAAATAAACCAAGTGATGATATTCTACCTGTTCAGAATGGTGACACTGCCAATTCTGACACAGATTCTTCCGAAGGTGAAGATGATCAGCTAGCATCTTCTGAAGACGACGACGACGATTTAGATGATGCTTTGGAGGATGGAAATTTTTCACTTGCAAAGAGTAAAATGAAACATAAAAAATCAAAGTCTGAATCAGACGATGAAGATAAAAAAACACAGGAATCTACCAAGAAGCCTGTGTTGCCAGGAGGCTATGATCCACGACACAGAGAGCCCTCTTATTGGTAATTTGTTTGATTTATTTTCATATTAGTTCTCACTTGAGATATCAAAGAACAAACTTTTTCTGCAATCGTTTGTTCAAAGCATTGGGGGATACATAAACTGCACAAGGACATGCCACATTGCTTCTAACCAAAAATACACTGCAAGAGCGGAATGGGTAAAATGCTATTGGGTCCATAATATACTGTGTTTGCCTCTAATTGGAAGAGAAAAGTGGTTAACAATTCTGGTAGATGAGAGGTTGCAATAACGGGTGCCATTGGTGGCCGTTATAATAAGAAAGATTATTTAGCAACTCTTACTGTTATACTAAATAGGGTTTTTGGAAAAGCTTGAGTTTATCTATGCTGTAAACACTTGCGGAAGATTATTTAGACAGTTTATGATAATATTTTATTCTGCTTTATACCTAACTCAACGCAAAATCAGCTTGTAAGGTGAAAATTGCTCAAGTTTAATAAACTCTATTTAGGTCTTTGTATTTAACCTATGTGGGACTTGAGTATTTTTCAACACACATCTCACGTCCAAGACTATTGCACATTTTTCATGGATAATATGAGTGTCTCATATTGGCTCCAATATCATCCTCTTGGCTCAACCCTACAAAACTAGCATGTAAGGTTACCTGAGTATTATAATATAGGCACTATCTAGATGTGGGACTTTCGACTCACAACACTTATGCATATCTATAAATATTTAGCTTATTCTCAAACTCTCAAAATAGTTTATAGAAACAAATTATATAGATAACTCATGCAAAATTTACTTTTATTCTCTATTCAATTAAATAATATTTAGCACCTTTCTTGTATTCATTTTCTTATAGCACTTTCTAACTAAATTATTTATCCATCCCAACAGCAATGCAGACCGTGTAAGTTGGTGGGAGTTATTGGTGCTTGCTTCACATGCACACCCTTCAGTTGCCACCATGGCAAGAACTCTTCTTTCTGGTGCCAACATTGTCTACAATGGAAACCCTTTAAACGACCTCTCTTTAACAGCTTTCCTAGATAAATTCATGGAGAAAAAACCAAAACAAACCACTTGGCATGGTGGTTCTCAGATTGAACCAATCAAGCAGGTAAACAAAGAGTTGTTATGTTGCGATACAAATTTGACATTAAATTAAATGGTTAATGCAATACAAGTATTTGGTTGATTACATTCAGTGGATAGTTGATGAATAGAACAAAGTATTGCAACTTATTAACCATCATTGAACACAATTAACCACCATTTTCAAGTGTATATATTTGAACACTAGTTATGGTTAATCAAATATCATATATATTTGCTCCTCTGAAAATTTTGGTTAATGACGTTCAAAATTCGAATATCATATATATTTCCTTGTTATATTCATTAGCCGTCGCTGAACGTAATTAACAACATATTTGAACCACATTAACCATTCAAATTTGTGTTAAAATGTTACATTTTTTACCAACCAACCATTCTCATCGTTGCTTTTCCAGCAACTTGATTTTTAGGGTTAATGCACCTTCCTCCAGCCTTCTGATTCAACTTGTTAACATTTTTTTTTCCTTTCCATTTTGCAGATGGATCTTAACAACCTCTTGGTTGGGCCAGAGATTCTTTCACTAGCTGAAGTAGATGTACCGCCAGAGGATCTTGTTTTCCATAAATTTTATACAATCAAAAAGAGTTCTTCAAAACCAAAGAAAAAGAAGAAGAAATCTACTGATGAAGAGGATGCTGCAGATTATTTTGATGCTGATGGCGATGATGACATTGATGGTGGTGATGAAAGTGATAATGAAGAGATTGAGGATCTCTTGGATTCTGCTGATCCCACTTTGGGACCAGACGGTGACTATGATTATGATGATTTGGATAATGTAGCCAATGAGGATGAGGATGACTTGATTGGTGATGTTAGTGATGGAGAGATAGATATTGGAGATGTTAGTGATGCAGAGATAGATATACCCTCAGATATGGAAGAGGATGATGCTGATAATACTCCATTTGCTGCCGTTGATGATGACAATGATCTTGACATAGGTGATATTGATGATGTTGAGGATAATGTTAACAAAAGAAAAAGAAAACGTAAAATTGGTGGCAAAAGTGGTGCATCTCCATTTGCAAGTTATGAAGAGTTTGAACATATACTGGATGGTGATGATGCTGAGAAAAAACCTTCTCAGAAGAAAAACAAATCCAAGAAAAGAAAAAAGAAGTCTGGTCAATGAAGTATCTCCAAGTAACTTGTATTATTTATGGTCTTCACAAGTTTTGTTTGTGGTTGTTGATGACCATGCATTCTTAAAATGCTTCTTTCTACAAATATTCGAACTCAAATGACACTTATAGAGAAATTTACATTTACCTCCCTCTAAAGGTATTTGTGGGTCTTGAATCCGGAACTTCTAGGTCTAAGACGAAACCCTTGAAGTTAAAAGAGAATCACTTTCATGTCTCTTGTATTTTTCATTTCAAATAACAATTATTGATTTAAAATAATCACAGAATATTTTTAATATGTTATACATGCTAGGAAATTTAAGTGAGGGCACAAAACGAATGAGGCTTTTTCTTTATTTTACAGATGTATGACTCATCCACTACAAGATTGTGACCAAGTTGTTACTACAAATCTAAAACTCAAACCATTTTTTTTTGGTTAATTATATTTTTGGTCCCTGTAGTTTTGTTTTTAGTCCCTATAAAAATAAATCATATTTTTTAGTTCCTACAAAATTTTCTGTTAGTGTTTTTAGTCCCTGTTAAATTAAAATTTGTTTAATTATGCTTAAACTTCTAAATTTTTGAAATTTTTTTTACATACATGTTCATAACATCGTAAGACACTCTTTTGTAAAAAAAATTTAGTTTTTTAACATGGAATGAATTAAATATGAATTTTTCTAAAAACCAAATTTTCAAGATTATATTAATGAAAATTTGGACCTTTTTAAGTTACTTTTTTGCGGAGGAACTTTGTATAATATTCTAAGTAAGTATGTGAAAAATATGTTATAAATTTAAAAGTTTAAGCACAATTAAGCAAATTTTAATTTTACAAAGACTAAAAGTATGTGTTGGTCTCTGTTAAATTGAAATTTGTTTAATTATACTTAAACTTTTATATTTTAAATGATTTTTAACAGACATGTTAAGAACATTATAATAATCTCTTTTATAAAAAATTAGAATTTTTTAACATGTAATGAATTAAATATAATTTTTTTAAAACGCAAAAAATTCAAGATAAAACTAACGAAAATTTGGACCTAAAAATAAAATTTTGAGCTAATTTATTGTGGCGGAACCTTTTATAATGTTTTAAACAAGTATGTAAAAAATTATTAAAAAATTTAAAATTTTAAGTATAATTAAACAAATTTTAATTTAACAGGGACTAAAAACACTAGCGGAAAATTTTATAGGGACTAAAAAAGTGTGATTTATTTTTATAGGGACTAAAAACAAAACTGCAGATATTTATAAGGACCAAAAACTTAATTAACCCTTTTTTTTTGTCAAGTAGACTAGTGGCTAGAATTCACCTTATAAGGTGAATAAATGGGGTATCTGGGGTTCGAACCCCGACCTCTACATATAATAATGCATTGTCCTACCGACTGACACAACTCAAACCATTTTATTTATAAAATAAACCAGTTAGCAACCTACAATTTAACCACCTCAGATACTTAATTAATATAAAAATACTCATCAAATAACCACTCACACATCCATCTCTTGTGACACATTAAATAATCCATATTGAGCTAATTTTACATGTCTTAAAAGTGAGACAAGGCATGAATCTCACAATCATTGCCCCTTTTAGGAACAGATACAACAACATGGGAGGGTTAGTGATATTGATATGCATGATTTTTTCATGGATATTCTTACATAGATGGAGTCAAAGGAACAAAAAAGGACCCAAAACTTGGCCATTTCTTGGAGCTGCAATTGAACAATTGATGAACTATGATAGAATGCATGATTGGCTTGTCCAATATTTTTCCATGTCCAAAACTGTTGTTGTCCCCATGCCGTTCACAACTTATACATACATTGCTGATCCTGTTAATGTTGAACATGTTCTTAAGACCAACTTCAGTAATTACCCAAAAGTAATCGTTTTTTTTTTTTTTTCTTCACTTCAATAGCCCTTATTGATTTCAATAGCATGTTTGAATTCATGTTTAACGTTAATTTTCCTTTTACTTGCATTATATTAATTCTTTTGATGAAAATACATTTGATTATGAATGCAGGGTGAAGTGTTCCATTCATATATGGAAGTTCTACTAGGACATGGGATATTTAATGTTGATGGAGAGCTTTGGAAGAGACAAAGGAAAACTGCGAGCTTAGAATTTGCATCAAGAAATTTGAGGGATTTTAGCACCAAAGTTTTCAAAGAATATGCTTTAAAACTCTCAACCATTTTAAGTCAATCATCTTTTCTCAACCAACAAATAGACATGCAGGTATTACAAATACAAACATTCTCGATGCTTATAATTTGGTTTAAACGCACTTTTGATTTCCCTATATTAACTGAATTTTTAGGAGTTATTGATGAGAATGACATTAGACTCCATATGCAAAGTTGGTTTTGGAGTGGAAATTGGAACATTGAATCCTAACTCACCAAACAATTCTTTTGCTCAAGCTTTTGATACTGCTAATATAATTGTAACACTTCGCTTCATTGATCCCTTATGGAAAATTAAGAAAATTCTAAATCTTGGCTCAGAAGCACAACTTGGTAAGAGCATCAAAATCATTGATGATTTTACTTACTCTGTAATAAGAAGAAGGAAGGCAGAGATAGAGGATGCTAAAAAGAATGGCCAACAAAATCAGGTACTATATATCAACATTATAGTTCTACATTGTAGTTATGGTTACGATGTGAACCTTAATATTACGCCAAAATGCTAGCAATTTAGAACTATGCAACTAAACCAATTATGTAAGGACCTCTAAAAGTTATGTATTGTGATTGTAATTACGGTCGCATACCACAATTTAGAACTATGCAACTAAACCAATTATTGGTGTTCAAAATCTAAGCTTACATACATATTAACTGGTGTTTTGAGAACCAGACGAGCTGGATCAACTAGTTGAGTTCGTAACTGGTCAATAAGTAGATTGACCAACCGCGATCAATTCTCAGTATCTTAAAACATGGTTCAACAACAATTAGTTCAACTAGTTCTTTTTAAAACATTTATATTAACATATAACTCTTATCTTATAAAAAAACAGATGAAAAATGATATATTATCAAGATTCATTGAATTGGGAGAAAACCATGCAACTGACAAAAGTTTAAGAGACGTTGTTTTGAACTTTGTGGTTGCTGGTAGAGACACAACTGCAACAACTCTATCATGGGCTATATATATGGTGATGACACATTCCCATGTTGCTCAAAAACTTTACTTGGAGCTCAAAACTTTTGAGGAGAATCAAGCAAAGGAAGAGAATGTTACCTTGCCTCAGTATGATGATAAAGATGACCCTAAATTATTCAATCAAAGAGTTGTACAATTTTCAAAGTTATTGAATAAAGATTCACTAGAGAAGTTGCATTATTTGCATGCAGTCATAACTGAGACACTAAGATTGTATCCTGCGGTTCCTCAGGTATGCATTTTTTGGATCTAAATATGGTAGTTTTGTAATGAAAATTGAAAACATGAAACATAATCTCTGTTAGAACAGTAACCAGTAACAAAAGATTAAATAAGAGAACGAAAGAAAAAGACAATGAACACACGATATTTGTTACCGCAGTTCGGCCAATTTTGTCTACCTCTGCGGCTATAGAGCAGCTATAATTCCATTTTTATTACTGTGATAAGAATTAGGGTTTCGGTGTTACAAGTTGTGTATATAGTACTACTACGATCAGTTTACATATAGATGCTAAAAATGTTGTTTTAAATACATCAATAACTTAACTAATAATGTTTTTGTGCAAATATCAATTGTTGATTGAAGGATCCCAAGGGTGTGATAGAGGATGATGTGTTGCCAGATGGTACCAAAATAAAAGCAGGAGGGATGGTAACTTATGTTCCATATTCAATGGGAAGAATGGAGTATAACTGGGGGCCTGATGCAGCTTCATTTAAACCTGAGAGATGGTTTAAAGATGGTGTTCTTAAGAATGAATCTCCATTCAAATTCACAGCATTCCAAGTAAATAATTTAACCTATATTTTTTTTGTTAACCTTGGATTTTTGGTTATTTTATTTTTTATCGTGCTTCCAGGAATCAAACTCAGATTCTTTTTATTGGGAGAGAGAGTCATGTTCTCAATTCTCTACCATATTGATAGTTAACATATTGCAAATTTTGAACCAAGATGTGAAATTATCGAACACCTAATTTTTTTATTTTTATTTTTTCATTTTGATTTCACAGGCAGGGCCAAGGATATGTCTTGGTAAGGATTCTGCATATCTTCAAATGAGGATGGTGTTGGCTATTTTGTGCAGATTTTACAAGTTCAATTTGGTGCCTGATCATCAAGTGAAATATAGAATGATGACTATTTTATCAATGGCACATGGATTAAGGGTTACCGTTGAGAAACGTTCTTGAGATGTTTTGCTTGGTTATATTATAATTCAACTAGTGACTCATTGATTCAATTAGTAACAGATGTTGAATAATGACCTAAGAACTTCTTGTGAATTATATTTTTATACATAAAAAATGTAGTTCTAAATCATAATGGTTTGATTTATAATTTTGTTGTCTTTCTCTACATTTTAACTAATAAACTACCTCCATATATATATAATACTAATCTATTCTTGTATTGTTGATAAAATAAATATTTATGATACATGTTTATATGAGAGTAATGTTTTAATACTTGATTACCTCGTAACTAAAGATGTACATTTCATGCTTATAAAAAAAACTATGTGCATTTCATAAAGCCTTTTGACACAACAGAAGACATGATGAAAAAAGAAATTAAAAATTAATATGGGTAAACATAATTATTATAAATATAGATATTGGCAAGCTTAATTGTGCATCTACTTACATCAACTCTTAAAGTTAAATCTCTAGCTTTAAGTTCCACCAAAAAAAACTCTAACTTTAAGGGTTAGATAGGACAAAAAAATTGGAAAAAAAATGAAATAAACATATTTGAAATTAATAATAATCATACAAAAATCATCCAAATGAAAACCAAATAAAAAATGTTCAAACACCAAGATGATGCATGATAATTGTTGTCTGCATGAGAGTTGCTAAGAGTGGACCTTCAGCTATGAGATTGATCGAAGATTCATCCTTTGATGATGAGGAACATTCCCTTGCAGTGAGTGAGTCATTCCAAAAGGGTGGAAAAAGTTTCAAAAAAATTAAAAATTGGGGACCATACGGAGTAGAATACAATAATTTTAAAAGATTTAAAGGGTACAATACTATAGCGGTTCAGTTTGGATGGGTTTTTGGTAAAAAAATGTTTGAACCAATGAAATCTTTATCGATTCAGTTTGGTTTAGTTTTTAATGTTTTTCAAAAAAGAAACCAAACCAAACTGGTTGGTTTGGATCGGTTCGGTTGAAAATACAATTAAAAAATTCATATTTTAACAAATTTGTATTTCATGCATACAAACATACTCAAATATTTCATAGAACTTTGTTTTCTAGGTTCTCTGTTTTTTCAAACTACTTTCTATAACTAACATGAAAAAACTAACAAGAGATGGACGATCCCAACGACGGTGAGCAACGATGAGTTAGGTATGACTGGCGGCTAGTGTTCTTTTTTGGTATAAACGAAATAGAGTGTGAGTGATGAGAGAAAGTGAATGAAGTAAGAAGTGTTTTATGTTGGACTTTAGTTTTGAGCTTAATCATAAGTGCATGTGAGGAGAGATAATATTACTAAAATGGGAAGTGAGGTTAGCATCGGTTCGATTTATCGGATCTTGGGATCTTAAAATAAAAAACTAAGAACCGAACCAAACTAACTCGATTTAAGTTGGTTCGGTTCGGTTTTGAACCAAACCAAACCTAATAAGGTCGGATACTTTTTCAGTTTGGTTCGTTTTGAATTTTTGGTTTCATCAGTTGTCTCAACCACTTACACCCCCTAAAAATGGTGTTGTTTGTTTCATTTGGTGTAATTCAACATATTATTGTAGTATGCTAGACTAACAAATTTTGTTTATGGTTACTACCTAAATTTAGGTAACTATTACAACATGAGGTTAAGATTTGGAAGTTGCTAAATTTTCCAATTATTTCTTAAAACAACTTTAACAGACTTGAAGAAAATTTGTATATATAATCACTTCCATATACCTCTACCTCTACAATATAAACCAAAAAAACATTTCCACTTCTTATCTCTTTTTTTCATTCATTCGAAGTTTGTCAAGAATATTTAACTACATCATGGTATCGAAGGGTCCCACTTTCATCCTATGGCATTTTGTTCTGGCCGTTGTGATTACCATATTTTTCACTTCAAAATTTAGTTTTGCCAAACAAACCAAGTTAATGGGATTGAAAATGAACATGATTGATCGATGTTGGAGACCAAATCCTGAATGGAGAAAACATAGACAACAACTAGCGACTTGCTCGGTAGGCTATGCTGGAAAGATGACAAACAACATTGGTAAGGGTATCATCCAATATAAAGTTACTGACCCAAATGATGATCCTATAAATCCTCAACCTGGTACGTTGAGATATGGAGCTTCTGTAATTCAAGGTAAAGTGTGGATCACATTCAAAAAAGACATGAACATTAAACTCATCAAGTCCCTTCTCATCAGCAGTTTCACAACAATTGATGGTCGCGGAGTCAATGTGCACATTGCTGATAATGCATGCTTAATGATATTCAAGGTAATCACCAAATACAATTAATTACGCTTTAAATGAAAGTTATTAGAAAGAAAAAAATATATATTGGCAAAAAAAAATCTCTCTAAATTTAGTGATGTATTTGGAGAGGAACTTCACATTTTTCCTCTCAAAATTTATTTTGCTAATTGTAGCTATACGGAATTCTATTTCATGAATTAGTAACAAGTATTTATTTTATAGGCCACCAACATTATCATTCATAGCATTCGAATTCATCATTGCAAAGCTCAAACACCGGGGATGGTGATGGGGCCAAATGGGAAGGTGATTTCTTTGGGGCAAGTAGATGGAGATGCAATTAGACTGGTCACCGCTTCTAAAATTTGGATTGATCATAATACACTTTATGATTGTGAAGATGGTCTTCTTGATGTCACACGAGGTTCTACTAATGTGACTGTTTCCAATAACTGGTTTAGAGAACAAGATAAGGTTATGCTTCTTGGACATGATGATGGGTATGTGAGGGACATAAACATGAAGGTTACTGTCGTGTACAATCATTTTGGACCAAACTGCAACCAAAGAATGCCAAGGTAATGTATTGATGTTCATAAAGTTTTTTAATAATAAAATTTGAAGTTATACAATATAGAAAAGGAAATTTATTACACAATGTTGATTTTTTTATCGCCAAAATAACATTTCAGAATTCGTCATGGATATGCACATGTAGCCAACAATCTTTACTTAGGGTGGATGCAATATGCCATCGGTGGAAGCATGGGGCCTAGCCTCAAAAGTGAATCTAACCTCTTCATAGCTCCTAAAGTTGGGAGTAAAGAGGTAATCATATTTAGCAATGCCATTCATTTAAACTTGTTAATGACTAATGAAGATGAAGTTACCTAAAATTAATAATAAATCACACGATTGAGTTTAGATATTTGTATATATAGTTTATTTTCTTCACTTTTAATATGAAAAGAAAATGACACGGTTTTTCTAACCTTTTTTTTTCTAATTATATAATGTGTTTAGGTAACATGGAGAAAAATTGGTCATGGAAATGGAGACAAATGGGAATTTCATTCGGTAAGAGACGCTTTTGAAAATGGAGCCTCCTTTGCAATATCAAAAGGAAGTCGTGTGCCAAAGCCAAATTATAGCAAAGAACAGGGTTTTAAAGTTGTTGATGTTAAATCTGTAAGAACATTAACAAGATCTTCAGGTGCATTTCAATGTAGTAGAACCTCTATATGTTGAACAAAAAATCATATAGAATATTGATCTTGAAGCAAGGCGCATTTCAAGGTTTTGTCGAACAATACACGATTAGATCATCATATTACTCAAGAGAATAGCAACAATTGCAAGCAATAGACGACATCAAATAATTTTCAAGTGAACAAGCCGGCCCTAATTTTCTCTCTCTAGGTTTTCTCTTCCCGTTTCTTCATTGGGGGGTGGTTTTGGGTCAATTCTTAACCTGAAACCACCCCTCTTCATCTTTTTCTCTCTATTTCAATCTAAATAAGTGACTTTCACATAGATCTAGGTTTTTTTCTTTGTGATTTCATCATCTAATTGTGGTGATTTGTTGTTCGTCGTCTTGTGCGGCGTTATTTTCTTTCCTGTCTTCTTGCGGTGTTCATTTTATTCCTATTGATAGATCGATTATACAATCAAAGATTTGAACGTCAACGTTGCAGATCCGGAGGCCATGGATATTCCGGTTGACTTTAATTTTATCATATATTTTTGTAGGCATTATGCCGTTATATGCTATTAACTTGGATGCTGTGAGTTTGTTCGCAGATTCATCCTTTACGTTTTTAGCGGTGTTGAATGATGTAATCTCTCGATTTGAATGAATGAATATCATTTTATTTTTGTCAAAAAAATAATAATAATAATAATTTCTTTTCTCAAAATAATAATAATAATAATAATTTCAAGTGTAGATCCAATGTAGACTATTTATCGAACACCTAATTTTTTTATTTTTTTTTCATTTTGATTTCACAGGCAGGGCCAAGGATATGTCTTGGTAAGGATTCTGCATACCATCAAATGAGGATGGTGTTGGCTATTTTGTGCAGATTTTACAAGTTCAATTTGGTGCCTGATCATCAAGTGAAATATAGAATGATGACTATTTTATCAATGGCACATGGATTAAGGGTTACCGTTGAGAAACGTTCTTGAGATGTTTTGCTTGGTTATATTATAATTCAACTAGTGACTCATTGATTCAATTAGTAACAGATGTTGAATAATGAC
The DNA here is from genome assembly GCF_003473485.1 of Medicago truncatula. NCBI lineage: Eukaryota > Viridiplantae > Streptophyta > Magnoliopsida > Fabales > Fabaceae > Medicago > Medicago truncatula. Next base: position 7,250,322 of record NC_053046.1, read on the forward strand.
CTAAGAACTTCTTGTGAATTATATTTTTATACATAAAAAATGTAGTTCTAAATCATAATGGTTTGATTTATAATTTTGTTGTCTTTCTCTACATTTTAACTAATAAACTACCTCCATATATATATAATACTAATCTATTCTTGTATTGTTGATAAAATAAAGGGTTAATAGTGTTTTTCACCCTTGCAATATAGGCCATTTCCAGTTTTCGCCCTTGTAAAATTTTCGGTTTGAATTGCATCCTTGTAAAACTTTTTTTTTCCGGAAAACACCCCTCCCCCATCCAACTCAGCAAATTCTCTTACGTGGCGCTGATTTGACATTTTTTTTTAATTGGCCATGTGTAAAAAATATATCCACATCAGATTTTATATTTAAAAATAAATTTTAAAAAATAAAAAAAACATAAAAATATTCAGTTTTTTTCGAAAAATTTAAAAAATCGAAAATTAATTTTTAAAAAATTCAAAAAAAAATATTAAGATTTTTTCCGAAATATAAAAAAACAAAAAAATAGTTCTTTATAATTTTTTTTTTCCAAATAAAAATGACTGTTTTACTGAATTTTTTATATTTCGGAAAAAATCTTAATATTTTTTCTGAATTTTTTAAAAATTATTTTTTCGATTTTTTAAATTTTTGAAAAAAAAAACAGAATATTTTTATGATTTTTTGGATTTTTTTTTAAAAAAAAATAAAATCTGATGTGGATATATTTTTCACACATGGCCAATTAAAAAAAAATTCCAAATCAGCGCCACGTAAGCAAATTTGCTGAGTTGGATGGGGGAGGGGTGTTTTCCGGAAAAAAAAAGTTTTACAAGGATGCAATTCAAACCGAAAATTTTATAGGGGCGAAAACCGAAAATGACCTATATTACAGAGGTGAAAAACACCATTAACCCTAAAATAAATATTTATGATACATGTTTATATGAGAGTAATGTTTTAATACTTGATTACCTCGTAACTAAAGATGTACATTTCATGCTTATAAAAAAAACTATGTGCATTTCATAAAGCCTTTTGACACAACAGAAGACATGATGAAAAAAGAAATTAAAAATTAATATGGGTAAACATAATTATTATAAATATAGATATTGGCAAGCTTAATTGTGCATCTACTTACATCAACTCTTAAAGTTAAATCTCTAGCTTTAAGTTCCACCAAAAAAAACTCTAACTTTAAGGGTTAGATAGGACAAAAAAATTGGAAAAAAAATGAAATAAACATATTTGAAATTAATAATAATCATACAAAAATCATCCAAATGAAAACCAAATAAAAAATGTTCAAACACCAAGATGATGCATGATAATTGTTGTCTGCATGAGAGTTGCTAAGAGTGGACCTTCAGCTATGAGATTGATCGAAGATTCATCCTTTGATGATGAGGAACATTCCCTTGCAGTGAGTGAGTCATTCCAAAAGGGTGGAAAAAGTTTCAAAAAAATTAAAAATTGGGGACCATACGGAGTAGAATACAATAATTTTAAAAGATTTAAAGGGTACAATACTATAGCGGTTCAGTTTGGATGGGTTTTTGGTAAAAAAATGTTTGAACCAATGAAATCTTTATCGATTCAGTTTGGTTTAGTTTTTAATGTTTTTCAAAAAAGAAACCAAACCAAACTGGTTGGTTTGGATCGGTTCGGTTGAAAATACAATTAAAAAATTCATATTTTAACAAATTTGTATTTCATGCATACAAACATACTCAAATATTTCATAGAACTTTGTTTTCTAGGTTCTCTGTTTTTTCAAACTACTTTCTATAACTAACATGAAAAAACTAACAAGAGATGGACGATCCCAACGACGGTGAGCAACGATGAGTTAGGTATGACTGGCGGCTAGTGTTCTTTTTTGGTATAAACGAAATAGAGTGTGAGTGATGAGAGAAAGTGAATGAAGTAAGAAGTGTTTTATGTTGGACTTTAGTTTTGAGCTTAATCATAAGTGCATGTGAGGAGAGATAATATTACTAAAATGGGAAGTGAGGTTAGCATCGGTTCGATTTATCGGATCTTGGGATCTTAAAATAAAAAACTAAGAACCGAACCAAACTAACTCGATTTAAGTTGGTTCGGTTCGGTTTTGAACCAAACCAAACCTAATAAGGTCGGATACTTTTTCAGTTTGGTTCGTTTTGAATTTTTGGTTTCATCAGTTGTCTCAACCACTTACACCCCCTAAAAATGGTGTTGTTTGTTTCATTTGGTGTAATTCAACATATTATTGTAGTATGCTAGACTAACAAATTTTGTTTATGGTTACTACCTAAATTTAGGTAACTATTACAACATGAGGTTAAGATTTGGAAGTTGCTAAATTTTCCAATTATTTCTTAAAACAACTTTAACAGACTTGAAGAAAATTTGTATATATAATCACTTCCATATACCTCTACCTCTACAATATAAACCAAAAAAACATTTCCACTTCTTATCTCTTTTTTTTCATTCATTCGAAGTTTGTCAAGAATATTTAACTACATCATGGTATCGAAGGGTCCCACTTTCATCCTATGGCATTTTGTTCTGGCCGTTGTGATTACCATATTTTTCACTTCAAAATTTAGTTTTGCCAAACAAACCAAGTTAATGGGATTGAAAATGAACATGATTGATCGATGTTGGAGACCAAATCCTGAATGGAGAAAACATAGACAACAACTAGCGACTTGCTCGGTAGGCTATGCTGGAAAGATGACAAACAACATTGGTAAGGGTATCATCCAATATAAAGTTACTGACCCAAATGATGATCCTATAAATCCTCAACCTGGTACGTTGAGATATGGAGCTTCTGTAATTCAAGGTAAAGTGTGGATCACATTCAAAAAAGACATGAACATTAAACTCATCAAGTCCCTTCTCATCAGCAGTTTCACAACAATTGATGGTCGCGGAGTCAATGTGCACATTGCTGATAATGCATGCTTAATGATATTCAAGGTAATCACCAAATACAATTAATTACGCTTTAAATGAAAGTTATTAGAAAGAAAAAAATATATATTGGCAAAAAAAAATCTCTCTAAATTTAGTGATGTATTTGGAGAGGAACTTCACATTTTTCCTCTCAAAATTTATTTTGCTAATTGTAGCTATACGGAATTCTATTTCATGAATTAGTAACAAGTATTTATTTTATAGGCCACCAACATTATCATTCATAGCATTCGAATTCATCATTGCAAAGCTCAAACACCGGGGATGGTGATGGGGCCAAATGGGAAGGTGATTTCTTTGGGGCAAGTAGATGGAGATGCAATTAGACTGGTCACCGCTTCTAAAATTTGGATTGATCATAATACACTTTATGATTGTGAAGATGGTCTTCTTGATGTCACACGAGGTTCTACTAATGTGACTGTTTCCAATAACTGGTTTAGAGAACAAGATAAGGTTATGCTTCTTGGACATGATGATGGGTATGTGAGGGACATAAACATGAAGGTTACTGTCGTGTACAATCATTTTGGACCAAACTGCAACCAAAGAATGCCAAGGTAATGTATTGATGTTCATAAAGTTTTTTAATAATAAAATTTGAAGTTATACAATATAGAAAAGGAAATTTATTACACAATGTTGATTTTTTTATCGCCAAAATAACATTTCAGAATTCGTCATGGATATGCACATGTAGCCAACAATCTTTACTTAGGGTGGATGCAATATGCCATCGGTGGAAGCATGGGGCCTAGCCTCAAAAGTGAATCTAACCTCTTCATAGCTCCTAAAGTTGGGAGTAAAGAGGTAATCATATTTAGCAATGCCATTCATTTAAACTTGTTAATGACTAATGAAGATGAAGTTACCTAAAATTAATAATAAATCACACGATTGAGTTTAGATATTTGTATATATAGTTTATTTTCTTCACTTTTAATATGAAAAGAAAATGACACGGTTTTTCTAACCTTTTTTTTTCTAATTATATAATGTGTTTAGGTAACATGGAGAAAAATTGGTCATGGAAATGGAGACAAATGGGAATTTCATTCGGTAAGAGACGCTTTTGAAAATGGAGCCTCCTTTGCAATATCAAAAGGAAGTCGTGTGCCAAAGCCAAATTATAGCAAAGAACAGGGTTTTAAAGTTGTTGATGTTAAATCTGTAAGAACATTAACAAGATCTTCAGGTGCATTTCAATGTAGTAGAACCTCTATATGTTGAACAAAAAATCATATAGAATATTGATCTTGAAGCAAGGCGCATTTCAAGGTTTTGTCGAACAATACACGATTAGATCATCATATTACTCAAGAGAATAGCAACAATTGCAAGCAATAGACGACATCAAATAATTTTCAAGTGAACAAGCCGGCCCTAATTTTCTCTCTCTAGGTTTTCTCTTCCCGTTTCTTCATTGGGGGGTGGTTTTGGGTCAATTCTTAACCTGAAACCACCCCTCTTCATCTTTTTCTCTCTATTTCAATCTAAATAAGTGACTTTCACATAGATCTAGGTTTTTTTCTTTGTGATTTCATCATCTAATTGTGGTGATTTGTTGTTCGTCGTCTTGTGCGGCGTTATTTTCTTTCCTGTCTTCTTGCGGTGTTCATTTTATTCCTATTGATAGATCGATTATACAATCAAAGATTTGAACGTCAACGTTGCAGATCCGGAGGCCATGGATATTCCGGTTGACTTTAATTTTATCATATATTTTTGTAGGCATTATGCCGTTATATGCTATTAACTTGGATGCTGTGAGTTTGTTCGCAGATTCATCCTTTACGTTTTTAGCGGTGTTGAATGATGTAATCTCTCGATTTGAATGAATGAATATCATTTTATTTTTGTCAAAAAAATAATAATAATAATAATTTCTTTTCTCAAAATAATAATAATAATAATAATTTCAAGTGTAGATCCAATGTAGACTATTTATCGAACACCTAATTTTTTTATTTTTTTTTCATTTTGATTTCACAGGCAGGGCCAAGGATATGTCTTGGTAAGGATTCTGCATATCATCAAATGAGGATGGTGTTGGCTATTTTGTGCAGATTTTACAAGTTCAATTTGGTGCCTGATCATCAAGTGAAATATAGAATGATGACTATTTTATCAATGGCACATGGATTAAGGGTTACCGTTGAGAAACGTTCTTGAGATGTTTTGCTTGGTTATATTATAATTCAACTAGTGACTCATTGATTCAATTAGTAACAGATGTTGAATAATGACCTAAGAACTTCTTGTGAATTATATTTTTATACATAAAAAATGTAGTTCTAAATCATAATGGTTTGATTTATAATTTTGTTGTCTTTCTCTACATTTTAACTAATAAACTACCTCCATATATATATAATACTAATCTATTCTTGTATTGTTGATAAAATAAAGGGTTAATAGTGTTTTTCACCCTTGCAATATAGGCCATTTCCAGTTTTCGCCCTTGTAAAATTTTCGGTTTGAATTGCATCCTTGTAAAACTTTTTTTTTCCGGAAAACACCCCTCCCCCATCCAACTCAGCAAATTCTCTTACGTGGCGCTGATTTGACATTTTTTTTTAATTGGCCATGTGTAAAAAATATATCCACATCAGATTTTATATTTAAAAATAAATTTTAAAAAATAAAAAAAATCCAAAAAAACATAAAAATATTCAGTTTTTTTCGAAAAATTTAAAAAATCGAAAATTAATTTTTAAAAAATTCAAAAAAAAATATTAAGATTTTTTCCGAAATATAAAAAAACAAAAAAATAGTTCTTTATAATTTTTTTTTTCCAAATAAAAATGACTGTTTTACTGAATTTTTTAAAAATTATTTTTTCGATTTTTTAAATTTTTGAAAAAAAAAACAGAATATTTTTTTGATTTTTTGGATTTTTTTTTAAAAAAAAATAAAATCTGATGTGGATATATTTTTCACACATGGCCAATTAAAAAAAAAATTCCAAATCAGCGCCACGTAAGCAAATTTGCTGAGTTGGATGGGGGAGGGGTGTTTTCCGGAAAAAAAAATTTTTACAAGGATGCAATTCAAACCGAAAATTTTATAGGGGCGAAAACCGAAAATGACCTATATTACAGAGGTGAAAAACACCATTAACCCTAAAATAAATATTTATGATACATGTTTATATGAGAGTAATGTTTTAATACTTGATTACCTCGTAACTAAAGATGTACATTTCATGCTTATAAAAAAAACTATGTGCATTTCATAAAGCCTTTTGACACAACAGAAGACATGATGAAAAAAGAAATTAAAAATTAATATGGGTAAACATAATTATTATAAATATAGATATTGGCAAGCTTAATTGTGCATCTACTTACATCAACTCTTAAAGTTAAATCTCTAGCTTTAAGTTCCACCAAAAAAAACTCTAACTTTAAGGGTTAGATAGGACAAAAAAATTGGAAAAAAAATGAAATAAACATATTTGAAATTAATAATAATCATACAAAAATCATCCAAATGAAAACCAAATAAAAAATGTTCAAACACCAAGATGATGCATGATAATTGTTGTCTGCATGAGAGTTGCTAAGAGTGGACCTTCAGCTATGAGATTGATCGAAGATTCATCCTTTGATGATGAGGAACATTCCCTTGCAGTGAGTGAGTCATTCCAAAAGGGTGGAAAAAGTTTCAAAAAAATTAAAAATTGGGGACCATACGGAGTAGAATACAATAATTTTAAAAGATTTAAAGGGTACAATACTATAGCGGTTCAGTTTGGATGGGTTTTTGGTAAAAAAATGTTTGAACCAATGAAATCTTTATCGATTCAGTTTGGTTTAGTTTTTAATGTTTTTCAAAAAAGAAACCAAACCAAACTGGTTGGTTTGGATCGGTTCGGTTGAAAATACAATTAAAAAATTCATATTTTAACAAATTTGTATTTCATGCATACAAACATACTCAAATATTTCATAGAACTTTGTTTTCTAGGTTCTCTGTTTTTTCAAACTACTTTCTATAACTAACATGAAAAAACTAACAAGAGATGGACGATCCCAACGACGGTGAGCAACGATGAGTTAGGTATGACTGGCGGCTAGTGTTCTTTTTTGGTATAAACGAAATAGAGTGTGAGTGATGAGAGAAAGTGAATGAAGTAAGAAGTGTTTTATGTTGGACTTTAGTTTTGAGCTTAATCATAAGTGCATGTGAGGAGAGATAATATTACTAAAATGGGAAGTGAGGTTAGCATCGGTTCGATTTATCGGATCTTGGGATCTTAAAATAAAAAACTAAGAACCGAACCAAACTAACTCGATTTAAGTTGGTTCGGTTCGGTTTTGAACCAAACCAAACCTAATAAGGTCGGATACTTTTTCAGTTTGGTTCGTTTTGAATTTTTGGTTTCATCAGTTGTCTCAACCACTTACACCCCCTAAAAATGGTGTTGTTTGTTTCATTTGGTGTAATTCAACATATTATTGTAGTATGCTAGACTAACAAATTTTGTTTATGGTTACTACCTAAATTTAGGTAACTATTACAACATGAGGTTAAGATTTGGAAGTTGCTAAATTTTCCAATTATTTCTTAAAACAACTTTAACAGACTTGAAGAAAATTTGTATATATAATCACTTCCATATACCTCTACCTCTACAATATAAACCAAAAAAACATTTCCACTTCTTATCTCTTTTTTTTCATTCATTCGAAGTTTGTCAAGAATATTTAACTACATCATGGTATCGAAGGGTCCCACTTTCATCCTATGGCATTTTGTTCTGGCCGTTGTGATTACCATATTTTTCACTTCAAAATTTAGTTTTGCCAAACAAACCAAGTTAATGGGATTGAAAATGAACATGATTGATCGATGTTGGAGACCAAATCCTGAATGGAGAAAACATAGACAACAACTAGCGACTTGCTCGGTAGGCTATGCTGGAAAGATGACAAACAACATTGGTAAGGGTATCATCCAATATAAAGTTACTGACCCAAATGATGATCCTATAAATCCTCAACCTGGTACGTTGAGATATGGAGCTTCTGTAATTCAAGGTAAAGTGTGGATCACATTCAAAAAAGACATGAACATTAAACTCATCAAGTCCCTTCTCATCAGCAGTTTCACAACAATTGATGGTCGCGGAGTCAATGTGCACATTGCTGATAATGCATGCTTAATGATATTCAAGGTAATCACCAAATACAATTAATTACGCTTTAAATGAAAGTTATTAGAAAGAAAAAAATATATATTGGCAAAAAAAAATCTCTCTAAATTTAGTGATGTATTTGGAGAGGAACTTCACATTTTTCCTCTCAAAATTTATTTTGCTAATTGTAGCTATACGGAATTCTATTTCATGAATTAGTAACAAGTATTTATTTTATAGGCCACCAACATTATCATTCATAGCATTCGAATTCATCATTGCAAAGCTCAAACACCGGGGATGGTGATGGGGCCAAATGGGAAGGTGATTTCTTTGGGGCAAGTAGATGGAGATGCAATTAGACTGGTCACCGCTTCTAAAATTTGGATTGATCATAATACACTTTATGATTGTGAAGATGGTCTTCTTGATGTCACACGAGGTTCTACTAATGTGACTGTTTCCAATAACTGGTTTAGAGAACAAGATAAGGTTATGCTTCTTGGACATGATGATGGGTATGTGAGGGACATAAACATGAAGGTTACTGTCGTGTACAATCATTTTGGACCAAACTGCAACCAAAGAATGCCAAGGTAATGTATTGATGTTCATAAAGTTTTTTAATAATAAAATTTGAAGTTATACAATATAGAAAAGGAAATTTATTACACAATGTTGATTTTTTTATCGCCAAAATAACATTTCAGAATTCGTCATGGATATGCACATGTAGCCAACAATCTTTACTTAGGGTGGATGCAATATGCCATCGGTGGAAGCATGGGGCCTAGCCTCAAAAGTGAATCTAACCTCTTCATAGCTCCTAAAGTTGGGAGTAAAGAGGTAATCATATTTAGCAATGCCATTCATTTAAACTTGTTAATGACTAATGAAGATGAAGTTACCTAAAATTAATAATAAATCACACGATTGAGTTTAGATATTTGTATATATAGTTTATTTTCTTCACTTTTAATATGAAAAGAAAATGACACGGTTTTTCTAACCTTTTTTTTTCTAATTATATAATGTGTTTAGGTAACATGGAGAAAAATTGGTCATGGAAATGGAGACAAATGGGAATTTCATTCGGTAAGAGACGCTTTTGAAAATGGAGCCTCCTTTGCAATATCAAAAGGAAGTCGTGTGCCAAAGCCAAATTATAGCAAAGAACAGGGTTTTAAAGTTGTTGATGTTAAATCTGTAAGAACATTAACAAGATCTTCAGGTGCATTTCAATGTAGTAGAACCTCTATATGTTGAACAAAAAATCATATAGAATATTGATCTTGAAGCAAGGCGCATTTCAAGGTTTTGTCGAACAATACACGATTAGATCATCATATTACTCAAGAGAATAGCAACAATTGCAAGCAATAGACGACATCAAATAATTTTCAAGTGAACAAGCCGGCCCTAATTTTCTCTCTCTAGGTTTTCTCTTCCCGTTTCTTCATTGGGGGGTGGTTTTGGGTCAATTCTTAACCTGAAACCACCCCTCTTCATCTTTTTCTCTCTATTTCAATCTAAATAAGTGACTTTCACATAGATCTAGGTTTTTTTCTTTGTGATTTCATCATCTAAGTGTGGTGATTTGTTGTTCGTCGTCTTGTGCGGCGTTATTTTTTTTCCTGTCTTCTTGCGGTGTTCATTTTATTCCTATTGATAGATCGATTATACAATCAAAGATTTGAACGTCAACGTTGCAGATCCGGAGGCCATGGATATTCCGGTGACTTTAATTTTATCATATATTTTTGTAGGCATTATGCCGTTATATGCTATTAACTTGGATGCTGTGAGTTTGTTCGCAGATTCATCCTTTACGTTTTTAGCGGTGTTGAATGATGTAATCTCTCGATTTGAATGAATGAATATCATTTTATTTTTGTCAAAAAAAAATAATGATAATAATTTCTTTTCTCAAAAAAATAATAATAATAATAATTTCAAGTGTAGATCCAATGTAGACTATTTATTAAAATGATTCACGGTAGACTCGCTACCATTTTAATACCATTCTGATATTTATATTTAATACTAGTAATTATGTTTAATTAATTTACGAAAGTTTTCTTTGTAATCCACCAATCATGACGTTCTATAACCCGATTTATACTATATTGCGTAGAAAATCTGATACAAAAGTTGACTTGCAAGTTTTTATGAATGAACTTTCATGTTTTGAACAACAATTATTATTTTCAATAAAAGAATATATATTAACAGAAACTATTGGCAGCATAAAACATGCCAAGAACAAGATGGAAGTAAAACACCAAAAATAATTATACAAGGTGCCCACGACAAAGTAGTAAGTAGTAACCCAATGTTAATGAATATCCAGACCTAACAAAATGGAGAGGATGTGCACTCCAATGATGGAAATCAAAGGAAACTCCTTGAACTTACATGAAAATCATGTTGAGCAAAAATCAAATTATAAACACTTTAAAACGATAGTGAATTCAATGATGGCCTACATACTCTTATCTTCTCAAAATTTGAATCACCCTTTACAAGTTACAACACACCCACTTAATTCAACTACTCTCTAAACTCTTTAAACCTCTCTTTCCTTTATTCATAATGGAAATGTAACTTGATCTCTATATGTTTACTTCTTGCATGAGCTATGAGAATTTTAGCTAGGCTTATTGTTGATTTATTGTCCACTAAGAGTGTTGAGGTAATATTTAATCTTTTTTTTAGGGGAGGTAAAATTTACTCTTAATCATTAATTTTTTGTATTTCATAGTATATCTAATTTACGATTTTACTCTAATTGTAAATTTTATTGTGCTACAGAGGGAATAAAGCAAAGTTTGAAGAAATAAAGGTAAATGATGAGAAAATTGCTCTTTAGACCCTCCGTGATGCTTTTTACTCTACTATTTTTACTCTTTTTTCTGAAAATATCATATTGGATTATCTCAAAATAAAAAACTAAAAAAATAGAATATTAGATTATCTCAATAAAAAAAGTTGAACGAAAAATCGCATTACTATCTCAAAATAAAGGATATTGCTCACAAGTATCTTAAAACATTGTTTAAGGTACTCATAAAAAGATATTTTGTCTTGAAAATACAAATCAAACAATATAAAAGTAATAATTACTCAACTTTCAACGTAAAAGTTACTGCATTTGAATGCTTAAACAATATCCTAAAAACATTTGTTAGCATTTTTCCAAAATAAAAAAACTATAATGTTGTTAGGTATAAACAATCAAAGCTTTGGATTTAAGAGTTTGGAAGTTACCGTTTGCTACACTGCTGTTAGGTAAAAATGTATACTGTTTGCGAATCTTCAAGTAACCATTTTCCACATTGATTGAATCTCCAGTAACCTTCTAAGTTGAACTTGAAATGAAGTTGCTTAAAACTCAAATATTCCAGCAGTGAAAGAAACAAGCACAACTAAAATAGATAGTAACACCTATCGCTGTTACTTTTAGTTGAAAAAAGGAACTATTAGCTCCCACCCAACAAATCATTCATTGAAAATACTACAAAATATGAAATGGATAGCAGAAAATATAGTTTTTTTTTTTTTAAATGAAATAGTAAAAAAAGAAATGGCAAATAATGAGATTTGTTTATAAAAAAAAGTTTAAACGAGTTGGTTTAGAAGTTCCAGAAGAAACCTCAAGACTCAAGTAAAACTTATAAAGATAAACGAGTTTCACATATTGACAGTGAGATTCGAGCTCAGACGTTTGTGAGATATGAGCTATATCCTTAACAATCTGACAATCTACTTTGATAAAGAGATATTTTCAAGATTTCACATTTGCTACCTAAATTTTTTTATTTTTTAATAATCCTCCTAATAACTTTGTAGGTCTCTTCTTTAAAAAAAAAAAAAAAAAAAAAAAAAACTTTGTAGGCCTCATTAAGTTCTAACCATAATTTTTGGGAATTTGTTTATCTCCATGGGCACATCACTTTCTTTTTTTAATTTTTTGTCTATTGGCCATTATGTTCCACATCTACCTTCATATGCATTATATAATACTATTATTATTGCTTCCTCCATACTCCAACTCCATGTGCTTCTTGCTCTATTTTTTTTTTCTTTATCTCCTCTAATGGTCATGCATCTTATTCCTCTATAATAATAATAACAATAATAATAATAATAATTGACTATATGATGTAAACCATTATAAGATAAATTGTATACTAAATCACTTTGATATCCATGATGGACTACGTTTGAAAATTAGTCAAAATTCTACCACGACTTGTGGTATCCGAAAAAGATAGAAAATCGTGTTATTACTAGTCCGAATGAATGAGATATTCTGAGTAAAAAACTTGAGTGAGACAATATGACTTGATTATAACCAATTAAGAATAAATTAAAACGAATGAGTTTCTCAAAATTCAACACATAAATTTTCCTTTTATTTTTGTCGAACAATACACGATTAGATCTTCATATCACTCATGAGAATATATCAGCAGTCCCAGGTTTCTTCTTTCAATAGACTACATCGATGATGTTGGTACTTTGAATAATTTTCAATTGTCGGTCCAATGTAGACTATTTATTAAAATGATTCACAGCATTTTCAAGAGTTTGGGTTTGAACGTTGTTTCGTGACCAAAGTCATCCATTAGGGGATGCAAACAGCTTTACGTACCGAATTGGGCCTCCTAAATTTTTGATATGGAATACTCGCTATTGACATAAATAATTTACTAAAAAGTCTCCAGCGGTAGTTAACTACTGTTGGAAGAACCGTCGGCGGTTAACTGCCGCTGGACTCAGCGGTTGTTAACTGCCGTTATGTTTTGTATCATAAGAACCCAAAAACCTCCAGTTTCTGGTTACAGCAACTCATTCAAAACTTGTAAAATATAACCAAAAATCACCCAAACTTCAATTTGCTCGAAAATCATCCAAATTTCATCAATTAATTCACAAGTAAGTATCTTTCTTCTTATTTACATGCAATGTAGGTTGCTTAGGGTGTTAGTTTTCATAATTTTAGCAAAACTTTAGTGTTTAGGTTAGGTTTAAAAATTGCAAATTATGTTAGAATTTGATGTTATAATGTTTGGTTTTTGCTGGCATTGTTGTTTAAAGTAGGTTTAGGTACAATGTAGTTGAATTAACACTAATTGTGCTAGTATTTTGAAATGCACTTAAGGTGTTTGATGAAATGTCTAAGTGAAATAATCTTGCTTTTTTTGTGATTTTTTTGAAATGCACTTAAGGTGTTTGATTTTTTTTGTGATATGTTGCATGTTACTTGTCTTAGGTTCAATATCTTAGGTTCAATGGCTTGGATTTCTATGATATAATGTTTAGATAATTTTTATGCCCTCTTTTAATTTGTTTTTGTACAGATATGGCTGGAGACGAGGATACGCGGGAGCAGCGTATTAGAGAGGGTAGGGTGCGCAAAGGTAAACCTGCTATGACAAATAGCGCTCGAAAGGAGATGGAGGTTGAACACCCATATGTTCCAAAGATCCGGAGACGTAGGGACTTGAGGATAGGTGGAGGAGATGGGTCGGGTTCACATTCACAGATGGATTACTCATCCCAGGTGGTTGATCCGACACCGACGCATGATGAGGCTGTGTATGAGGAGGGTTTTGTTGGATATGATCGGATGGAGGAGGATAGAATGTTTTATCAGCAGCAGGACGAGGCAGAGGATGAGGAGGTGGCAAGTGATGAGGAGGTGCCAGAGGATGTTGTGACGGATTATCTTAAGGTAGAGAATGTTGTTTATGAGAGTGAGCCTAAGCCTGAGACTCAGCGACGACGTCGTCGTATTCCGCCGATACCGGCATATCCTGTTGGAGAGCCTCCCTATCCTGGAGGACCTGAGACCACGTCACTGTTGTCCGACTACGCGAGGCATGTGGCGAACCCTCTTTGGGTGAACCATCATAATGTAAGTGTTTAAATTGTTTAAAATTCTTTAAATGCTTTAAAGTGATTATTTAAAAGAATGTAGCGTAAATGTTTTAATTATTTAAAAAAATGTAGCGTAAGTGTTTTAATTATTTAATAGTATATAGCGTAAGTGTTTTAATTATTTAAAATAATGTAGCGTTAGTGTTTTAATTATATAATATTATGTAGCCTAAGTGTTTTAATTATATAATATTATGTAGCGTAAGTGTTTTAATTATTTAATATTATGTAGCGTAAGTGTTTTAATTATTTAAAAGAATGTAGCGTTGGTGTTTTAATTATATAATATTATGTAGCGAAGTGTTTTAATTATTTAAAAGAATGTAGCGTTAGTGTTTTAATTATTTAAAAGAATGTAGCGTAAGTGTTTTAATTATATAATATTATGTAGCGTAAGTGTTTTAATTATTTAAAAGAATGTAGTGTAAGTGTTTTAATTATATAATATTATGTAGCGTAAGTGTTTTAATTATTTAAAAGAATGTAGCGTTGGTGTTTTAATTATTTAAAAGAATGTAGCATAAGTGTTTTAATTATATAATATTATGTAGCGTAAGTGTTTTAATTATTTAAAAGAATGTAGCGTAAGTGTTTTAATTATTTCAAAGAATGTGGCATAATTGTTTTAATTATTTAATATTATGTAGCGTAAGTGTTTTAATTATATAAAATAGTGACAATGTCTTAATTAATTTGAATTTCAGATGTGGCATGATCAGACAGGTTACAAGTGTATAAATGCAGGGAAAAAGATGAAAGAGCTTGGTAAGTAGGAGGCGGGTTTGAGGTGGTTTTGGGAGCTTGTGGAGGGGTCTGGCCTACATGATTTGGTATACACGGGATATTCTAGTGTCACTCATGCCATGATACGTGCTATGTGCGAGAGGTGGCACACGGAGACCAATAGTTTTCATCTACCTGTGGGGGAGATGACGATCACTTTGGACGATGTGCATAATCTCCTACACATTCCTATTCACGGCCGCATGCTGGACCACGACGAGGCAATGGGTCAGGAGCATGCGATTGATTTGATGACCAGGTTGTTGTGCATGTCAGATGTTGATGCTAGGGCTGAGATTAGGAGTGAGTTTGCTGGTCATATCAGTTATCCCACACTGAAGCGGGTTTATGAAGACCACCTGACATAGGCTAGACGGCTGGAGGACCCACAGACAAGGGAGGAGTTGCAGGAGAGAGGCAAGAGGAGGGTGTGGTGTGTGAGAAGTTTCCTTCTATATCTCGTCGGTTGTGCACTGTTTACTAACAAAATGAACAGATACATCGACTTGATATATCTTGATTGTATGGCGGACTTGCAGGCGATTGGGAAGTGGTCATGGGGAGGGATGACCTTAGCTTACATGTACGATTATCTGGGTGATTCTGTTATTCTGAATAACAGAACGATGGCTGGGAGTACCACTCTTTTTATGCTAATAATTTAATATTTATCTTAATTTCTTTATGAATTTATTTTATAATTTTTATTATCATGTTATATTAGTTTTTTCCTAAGTTAGACTACATTTATTTAGGATTTTATTTAAATATTTCTATGAAGCTTTTATAATGTATTTTATTTATTTGTTGCAAGAATGGATTTTGGAGCATTTGGCAGGTCCGTACCCAAGGAAGAAAAACAAGAGTTGGAAGCCGGAGAGACCGTGTGTTGTGAGATGGCTTACTAGCAGAGGGCACACTGATGTGCACCATTACCACTTACTGCTTGATCGCTTAGAGGTGGATGACGTCAGATTTTCTACTTATGGTGATCACAGAGAGATACGCCATTTTTAGCTTATTGTCACTTACTCGGGATGGCTGATGTGCGGGAAGGAGGGGGTGTACCGTCATTTACCTGAGCGGGTGTCGCGTCATTTTTTGGAGATCAAGGCTATTTGATTAGCTTTTGACTCACTAATTTATTTCACGACTGAACATTTAATTTTTTAAGAAAAAGGGGAAAAAAGTTCAAACTACCCCTATTTGAAAAGATTTAGGGTTCGGGGGTTAGTTACATAAAGGGAAGGTATTAGCACCCCTTATGTCCGTAGTACTCTACGGGAACCTCTTGATTTTATTTAATTAATGCTATAACTTGCTTGCTTATTTTGAAAAGAAGGAATTAAAGTGGAAAAATAAAGACCTAAATATCTACATTTTTATTGTTTGGAAGGACATGGTCCTCTGCCTACGTACCCGTGAAGGATCAAAACCTCGTAGTTCGGGGTAGAAAACAACGTTTGATTGGTTTTGTGTTTTTTATTAGTTTTGAAAAAAAGTTTTAAAAGGAAAAGCCAAGTGGCAAAATAAGAATTGGTTTGTATTTTTTTTTTTAAAAGAAAATGACTTAAAGTAGATTTAAAGTTGGTTGCAATTTTGATTTATGAAAGAAATAAAATAAAGACGATCACTTGATTTGGATCAAGGTTTGTTTATGAAAACGTTTTTGTGATTTTTGTTATATTTGGAATAAGATAGAACTAACGGAGCATAAAGAATAAAAGCGCGGCTACCCTAAGTTAGAAATATAAAATCTATGACTATTACATAAAAAGCCTATTTACATTCTAAGGTCTGCAATAAAAATTAAAATGCTAAAGAAATAAATAAATACGAAAAAGAATAAAAAAAATACAAGTAAAAATGGTCCAAACACACGGTGGGGGGGGGGGTGCAGTAGTAAACAGGGGTATTGCAGGAAGCAAAAAAGAATTGGGCTTAAGGAACCGAATCGGGTCATGGGTCATGGGTCGTGGGTCGAACCAGTTTGAAGGGTATATAAAGGGTGTAAACCCTAATTTCCTCATTTCTTCTCCCTCTTTCTCTCTCTTCCGCCCCCTTCTCTCTCTTGTCCTCTCTCTTCTCTCTTCTTCTCCGACGGAAAGGATGGGGTTCCGGCGGTGGTTGGCCGGCCAGTGCGGCGGCGCCACCGTGCCGGAACCCTAAACTTATATTTTTTTTACTTTTTTCTCTAAACCTACTCTATTCTTCCTTCCGGTTCCGATTTTATGTATGAAATTTTCAAAATAGGCCCGGTTCAACCTAGATCTAAAAGGGAAGAAATTTTTTATACCTTTTGATTTTGATTTGATTTGGTTTCTTTCTGGCTGGTTCTGTGATGTTGTGCGTGTGTGTCGTTGTGCGATGCCGTGTTGTTGGTGTTGCGGTTCTGTGCGATGTCGTGTGCTTCTGGCTTCTGTTGTGTGTGTGCGTTGTGTTGCGATGCCGTCCTCTGTTTTTTCGTCCTTTCTTTGTGTTGTGCAGGTCTCTATTTATAGAGTGAGGTTGAGGCTAGGGTTTGTTTAAAATCCGCAGAAATTAGGTGATTGGGATGGAATCGGATGGAGACGCGTTTGTGTTCCTGGCTTTTTGGCGGATGAGGCTTGAACTGGATTTGGATTGAGATTGAGCATACAGACTGTTTTTTTTGGATTGGAAAAAAAACGTGTTTGTGCATCTGGACCACCTTTTGGATTTTTGACACTTTTGGACTTATCTCTTAAAAAAAATGAAATAATAAAATAAAAGGAAATAATATTTACATTTTCGTTTTTTTGATAAAAATAAAAATAAAATAAAAAATGAAATTTGGATTTAATGGGAATAAAAAGAAATTAAATTAATTTTAGACTAAAGTTAAAATAAAAATTTAAAAGATGGAAATAATTTTAAAGACTGAGAGAAGAGGGCCCGACTCGGAACAAAATGAGGTATTTTAAAATACCTCCCTGCCGAATTTTTCGCTGAAACGTGAGACTGATCAGGGTTAAATGGCGCGTGTCAGTGGGATCTTGGGTCAAAAATTGGGGTATGACAGATGCCCCTATTTAAGTTTCTTCGCTCAGAGATTCGAAGGTAAAATCTTTGACTCGACGAGCCGAAGAGACTTAAATACAAAAGTGCACCAATTTTGACCTAAGATGTTTATGAATGCTCATGATTTAATTATGAATGCATGATGACAATGACAGCTCGACTGGAATGAAAAGACACTGGGATACTCAAATTCTTCGAAGAAAGGGATCCGACTTTACTGGGGAACCTGGTTTCACTGGGGAAAATGGTTGTTCCTCATCGTCTCGATATCTCGAAACAAAGTGCAATGGTTCAGGCTCCAATGTCCGTTTGTGGGCTTGGTTTTGAAAATGAAATAATAGAAAGATACAAGCTATTTGTTGGTTGAAATTGGCCACTTGTTGCAGGCTGTTCGTTGGTTGGAACTGGTCGCTGGACATAAAGATAACAGATTGACATGAGTTGTTCGTTGGTTAGAACTGGTTACTCGAAAGAAAGTAGACATAAGCTAATCGTTTGTTGGAATCGGTCGCTTGAAACATAAGTTGTTCGTTGGTTGGAACTGGTTACTCGTTATAAGGTAAAGAGATAGATACAAGCTGTTCGTTGGTTGGACTTGGTCGCTTGAAACATAAGTTGTTCGTTGGTTGGAACTGGTCACTTAAAATAAAGACACAAGCTGTTCGTTGGTTGGAACTTGGTCGCTTGAAATAAAAACACAAGCTGTTCGTTGGTTGGACTTGGTCGCTTGAAATGTTTGATTGGTGACATCTCTGGAACAGCTACGCTGGGGATGACGTTTCGGAATTTGGCATTGATTAGTGACATAACTAGCACGGCTATTTCTGGGTATGACATTTTGAAATTGAAATTGAAATAGACATTGATTAGTGACATAATTAGCACGGCTTTACGCCGGGGATGACACTTTTGAAATTGAAGTTGAAATGGAAGACGCTCATTTGTAGAAACTTGCGGCTTGACACAATGGTAAGCTTTGACTGATGCAATTATGTGTGAATTGATGTTATGCATATGTCGTGTACGCATAAACGTATGATTATGTGAAAATATTGGTGAATGCATGATTGTATGAATGTATGGATATATGAATGTACATGACACGTGAATCGATGAACCGAGACAAGACAGGTAGGGTGGGAGTCGGACCGACATTGCATTACAAACAACTCGGCAACCTTCCTTGGAGATGATATTATTGTGAGCAAAACGAGCCGTTGATGGTGTAAGAACCTGGCACTAGGTAGCCACCGATGCCTCCTGGGGGGTGAGCCCATTGTTGATGAAAGAAGTCTGGAAGAAGTCGCCATTTGTAAACCGGCACAGAGTGTCCTTCCATTGGTATGCTTCAGCAGTCATGCCTTTTGTTTTATTGAAAAATCCCTAATTTTTGCCTGGACCGCCTTTTCGGGTTTTCAGTCCACCGGGAATATTTTTTGTTTTGCCCCTAATTTTTGCCTGGACCGCCCTTTCGGGTTTTCAGTCCACCGGGACGCTCTCTGTTGCCTAAGTCGCCTTTTCAGGTTTTCAACTTAGCGAGCTTCTTTATATTATTTTTTTGTATTTTTTGACTGTGACAGCATTTTGCTCAAAGTATAGGACCTCTCCATAGTGCTTAGCCATGTTTCTCTTCCGGAGTGTAACCGTTATCGAGGCGGATGCTGATGTATACTTCACCTACTCACGAGTTCAAAGAGAATGTGTTTGTTGTTCACACTTTTCAAGAGATGTAAAAAAAAGTTTTGTATTTTGAAATTTTTTTGCTTTAAGAAGAAATTATGCAAATAGAATAAATGAGAGTTCCAAATAAATGGACACAGGCTCAAGTTTGATGAATTGAGTGGTGACCTGTCAAGGGCATGGCTCCACGGATTTTTGAAAATTTTGGAAAAATGGTAAATGTAATGGGGAGGGTACATTGAACACAGTAACCATTATTCTCCCTAACAACTTTGAATGCCCCTGTTCCGAGTCTTTGATCTGCAGATGCTTCGAGTCGGAGGTCTTTTGATAGCTGGATGCCCCAAGTGGATTGTGCTTGACCGGATGCAGTTACTTTGTCTTTTGATCCTTAACTTTTGCATAGATCGCCCTTTGGGGTTTTCAATCTATCAGGATAACCATTTTTGTTCATGTCTCTAACTTTTGCCTGGACCGCCCTTTTGGGTTTTCAGTCCACCGAGACGCTCATTTTTGCCTAAGCCGTACTTTAAGGTTTGCGACTTATCGAGCTTTATTATTTTTTTTTACAAAGTATTTCTTGACCGCACCGGCATTCATAGGAAGTGCGAGTTTGTCATCCATAGTTGGAGAAGTTATTGCACGCGATCCTTCATAGTTAGGCGTCCACTTGCCCCTGGAGTCTGATTGGAAATATAGTATCCTTTTGAGCACAAAGTCTCATTCTTGAATTTCACGGGGACGAACCTTCTTGTTGGAAGTTTGTTTTCAAACTTTTTTGACATGATTGTACAAGGTCGTCATGCATTTTAAGTTTGTTCAAGCTTGGACTTTGACATAACTCCTATTGTTGGGACTTTGATCGTGCGGGAAGCATCACCTCCCTGTTGTATACTTGAGGGAAAGAGGGGGAATGCCCCTGTTGAAATGTGTACCGAAGCACGATATCCGAGCAAAGCGAATGGTAGCACCTCGAACTAGTCTTTGTAAGTGAGTGCCATCTTCTGGATTATCTTCATGATTTTTGTTTGGTAGCTTTGATGGCTAGATGCCCCAGTAGGCGAGAGATCTTGTCATGAGTCTCTTCATTCATGTCTCTTTCAGCTTCGGATACAAGGAACTCAAAGTTGGAAGAGAGTACATGGTAAATGTGTTCAACGGGTTTATTAATGCATGATTTATTGTTGATTTTGACAAGTAAGTATAAGTTATGATTATGCAGATATTTGAGAATGATTAAAGAAAGATTTTTTGGTTTTTTGTATTACCATTTTCCAAGAAAAAGCACAAAATAAAAGCAAAGTCGGGATCAAAAACGACCTTTTTATTAATGATGACAATTTCTTAAAGTAAAAAGCCCTACACCAGTTCACTTTCATCTCGGGCGGGACGAAAGGATGTTTTTCAAACATATCACTAGAAACAAATCGAGTAGCAGGAGAAGACATAAACATCAACCCAATTGCAGTTACACACTCGGATTCAATTTCTCGAAATGCAACACATTGTCGTCGATCAGCTTCTGGACTTCAATTTCCTAGGAGAAACAGTGCTCAACGTCATGACCTTGTGCCCCTTGATGGAAGGTGCAAGAGAGATCCTGTCTCCACCTAGTCGGCAATTTCTTGGGTATTGTTGACCAATCGTCCTTCTCGGACTCCTTCTTCCAATTGTACACCCATACCAACCATCTCAGCAAAGTTCTTGGGCGTGCTTCCGACCATCTTCTTGTAGTAGAACTGATTGAGAGTTTTTAAGAAGAGCTTGGTCATTTCTTTCTCTTCTACACGCGGGCTGACTTGGGCAGCGGTATCCCTCCATCGCTGGGCATACTCCTTGAACGTTTCCTTGCTCTCTTGAGTCATAGCCTGAAGATCACTTCGGTCCGGCGCCATATCCATGTTATAACTGTATTGCTCCACAAAAGCTTCACATAGATCACGAAAAGTTTGGATTCTCGTTTTCTCTAGATTCGTGTACCATTTTGAGGCGGGACCAGCCAGACTTTCTTGAAAGTAGCAAATGAGGACCTGGTCGTCTTGAGCATATGCATACATCCTTCTTACGTACATTTTCAAATGTTCCTCGGGGCAGGAGTTCCCTTTATACTTCTCAAAATCTGGGATCTTGAACTTGTGAAGTATCTGGACATTCGGCACCAAACAGAGATCATAAGCGGTCTTTCCAAATTTTTCTTTCCCACGGAGAGCCCTCATTTCTCGATGCATTTCATCATATTTTTCCCGCAAGTCATTCATTCTATCATCGGGCTCCATGTTCCCTGAATGGAAGATGGGTTCTTCATTTTGTGGAATGGTATGCATCATAGGTGTTGAATAAGTCATGACAACTGGAGGAGCTCTTACAGGAAGCGGAGGAACATGAGCTGCATATTGATGAGTAGGCATCTGAGTTTCAGAAGCAATAGGGCGGAATACTTCATTGAGACAAATAGGGACACTCCAAGGACGATCTTCTGGCCTAGAATTTGGGGAAGTACTGACAGGTATCGTCCATTCAGGAAAAATAGAGACAGTTGCTTCGGCTTGAGTGCTGATAGGAGGAGGAGGAGGTGGTGGTTGATTATGTGCAGCCGTCAATGCTTTCATCAATTCAGTCATTTCATCCATCTTAGTTCGCATGACTGCCACCTCCTCACGGAGCAATTGATTTTCTTGTTTGAGAAACTTCATCCTTTCTTCATGATTGTTCGAGTGTTGTAAATGCGAGTGAGTTTCAGACGAGGATGCCATGACTCTTTGAGATGGACTGACCTTTAGTAGAAAAGACACAGTGTAAGACTCTGACTTGAAATTATGAATGCAAAATGATGCATGATATGCTTATGCAAAAATAGACACTTTTTGAAGGACTTGTCAAAGTAATTGTAAACTTGATAAGGAACAATATTTTATTTGAAAATTGTGAAGATGTTGCAATTGGTTCCCTATTCGAAAGTAAGGAAAAAGTTCTTAACAAAAGTTAAAACTTAGTTAAGATTTTTGAAGTTGTATTTCTTGGTGTTCCTTCTTACAAGGTCCATATCTTTGATGTTTACAAGAACTTATCTAAGTCCTTCGATATTAATGAGAGAAAAAAAGTTTTTATGAATGAATGCGTGTATGCATGATTACGCTACGCAAACGGTGAAAACATGGTGATGTTAAGTCCACAATGTTGGAGTCAAGGGTAAAAATGCCAGTTGGTAGGGACTATGGTTTCAGATGTACCTGTATCACGGGTTCTACCAAGTTCCCAAAGTCATTAACCACTTCCGAATATTATCGGGTTACAAGACTACTCTTGATCCAATAAGATTCGTATGAAAGTTTCGTTTGAGTGTAGTATCGCGTATCAACTAATTCAAGACTACTCTTGATTAGCCACCGCACTACGTCCTAAAAGGCCAAGATGGGTTTAAGGTAACTAAAGGTCCTCAACTTTGACGGTCACTTGAAAATACGATGCCAACACGACTACTCATGTCAACATAAAATTACTTCCAAGATCCCTCCATTGAGTGGGGTTGTACCACATGAACCCAAACACGAGACTTGACTCTCGGAAAGGCACTTTGGTTATACCACCGTCCTATCTTATGTTTCTCTCAAGCCCGGGTGTAGGACTTATCTCACCACTCATGTTTAAGAGAAAAGAGGAGAAAGAAAAGAGAAGATATGTACAACTATTTCCATCTTTTTGTTTTTTTGTTTTTTTTGTTTTAAGCAAGTTATAGCATAGAGAATTAAATAAGGCCAAGTTAGGCTCAACCCTCTTTAGGGGGGTATCCCCAGTGAAGTCGCCATTTCTGTCGCGTCATTTTTTGGAGATCAAGGCTATTTGATTAGCTTTTGACTCACTAATTTATTTCACGACTGAACATTTAATTTTTTAAGAAAAAGGGGAAAAAAGTTCAAACTACCCCTATTTGAAAAGATTTAGGGTTCGGGGGTTAGTTACATAAAGGGAAGGTATTAGCACCCCTTATGTCCGTAGTACTCTACGGGAACCTCTTGATTTTATTTAATTAATGCTATAACTTGCTTGCTTATTTTGAAAAGAAGGAATTAAAGTGGAAAAATAAAGACCTAAATATCTACATTTTTATTGTTTGGAAGGACATGGTCCTCTGCCTACGTACCCGTGAAGGATCAAAACCTCGTAGTTCGGGGTAGAAAACAACGTTTGATTGGTTTTGTGTTTTTTATTAGTTTTGAAAAAAAGTTTTAAAAGGAAAAGCCAAGTGGCAAAATAAGAATTGGTTTGTATTTTTTTTTTTAAAAGAAAATGACTTAAAGTAGATTTAAAGTTGGTTGCAATTTTGATTTATGAAAGAAATAAAATAAAGACGATCACTTGATTTGGATCAAGGTTTGTTTATGAAAACGTTTTTGTGATTTTTGTTATATTTGGAATAAGATAGAACTAACGGAGCAAAAAGAATAAAAGCGCGGCTACCCTAAGTTAGAAATATAAAATCTATGACTATTACATAAAAAGCCTATTTACATTCTAAGGTCTGCAATAAAAATTAAAATGCTAAAGAAATAAATAAATACGAAAAAGAATAAAAAAAATACAAGTAAAAATGGTCCAAACACACGGTGGGGGGGGGGTGCAGTAGTAAACAGGGGTATTGCAGGAAGCAAAAAAGAATTGGGCTTAAGGAACCGAATCGGGTCATGGGTCATGGGTCGTGGGTCGAACCAGTTTGAAGGGTATATAAAGGGTGTAAACCCTAATTTCCTCATTTCTTCTCCCTCTTTCTCTCTCTTCCGTCCCCTTCTCTCTCTTGTCCTCTCTCTTCTCTCTTCTTCTCCGACGGAAAGGATGGGGTTCCGGCGGTGGTTGGCCGGCCAGTGCGGCGGCGCCACCGTGCCGGAACCCTAAACTTATATTTTTTTTACTTTTTTTCTCTAAACCTACTCTATTCTTCCTTCCGGTTCCGATTTTATGTATGAAATTTTCAAAATAGGCCCGGTTCCACCTAGATCTAAAAGGGAAGAAATTTTTTATACCTTTTGATTTTGATTTGATTTGGTTTCTTTCTGGCTGGTTCTGTGATGTTGTGTGTGTGTGTCGTTGTGCGATGCCGTGTTGTTGGTGTTGCGGTTCTGTGCGATGTCGTGTGCTTCTGGCTTCTGTTGTGTGTGTGCGTTGTGTTGCGATGCCGTCCTCTGTTTTTTCGTCCTTTCTTTGTGTTGTGCAGGTCTCTATTTATAGAGTGAGGTTGAGGCTAGGGTTTGTTTAAAATCCGCAGAAATTAGGTGATTGGGATGGAATCGGATGGAGACGCGTTTGTGTTCCTGGCTTTTTGGCGGATGAGGCTTGAACTGGATTTGGATTGAGATTGAGCATACAGACTGTTTTTTTTGGATTGGAAAAAAAACGTGTTTGTGCATCTGGACCACCTTTTGGATTTTTGACACTTTTGGACTTATCTCTTAAAAAAAATGAAATAATAAAATAAAAGGAAATAATATTTACATTTTCGTTTTTTTGATAAAAATAAAAATAAAATAAAAAATGAAATTTGGATTTAATGGGAATAAAAGAAATTAAATTAATTTTAGACTAAAGTTAAAATAAAAATTTAAAAGATGGAAATAATTTTAAAGACTGAGAGAAGAGGGCCCGACTCGGAACAAAATGAGGTATTTTAAAATACCTCCCTGCCGAATTTTTCGCTGAAACGTGAGACTGATCAGGGTTAAATGGCGCGTGTCAGTGGGATCTTGGGTCAAAAATTGGGGTATGACAGCGGGTAAAGAGGCAGCTTTTCTATGTACAGGATGTTCCCAGACATTTGTCATCTGTCGCTCAGATGCCTACGCATTTGCTGACCACCGTGCTGCAAAACGCTCAAGCGTGGTTCTTCACTGCTTGGGGAGATGCGTGTGAGAGACCTTGGCATCATGCGCCTGGCTACATGCTTGGTATGCCAAAGTCTCTCACCCTCGTATTCGCCCACCTGATGAAGGATCTCCTCCCAGGCCGGCGAACGTGGAGCAGATCATAGAGGAGGAGCATGCCAGAGAGATGCCTAACACACCGACGATCATCCGAGATGTGGTGCATATAGCTGACGATATTGTGGTCAGGCAAGCCAAGATGACTAAAGAGGATATTGTCCAGGAGGTGATGCGGATAGCCGGTACTGGTCGCCCTTCCCTTACGTATCAGATTACCAGGCGGCGCAGGGGGGCCGAGGCATGCTAGGCAGCAGGGTTGATTATGATAAGGCTTTTTTTTATGTACTTTTTGACTTGATCATGGTGATGTATAATTATGACATGTTCCGTACATTTTTTTATTTCTATGACATTTTCCGACATACCTTTTATATTATTTCTTGCGTTTTAATTTTATCTGTGAAATATTATTTTGTACGTTTTATATTCTTTACTTTAATTTGCAATTGGATGCAAAAACAGGACAAATTTCCTGGAAAAACTGCACTGGTCTTGTTTACTGGTGTGAACGGCAGTTAACTGCCGCTGGTGCCAGCGGTTGTTAACTGTCGGCGTCTCATGGAAAGCAATTTTCATATATTTTTTCATAGATTTACTTGTGTCAAAAGGAAGTTTTCATTGTCAGAAAAGCAATTTTCATATATTTTTTCATAGATTTGAGTTCTAAATTAAATGTCTTCAATACTCTCTTCGCCTTTAAAAACGCAATATGACTTCTTCTTTTTTTAAAACACTTGTAACTTTTGGCCTACAATTATCATGTAACATAGCAAAGCTCTAATTATAATTTTTTTTCTTTTTAAAAAAAAAATTGTTTTTTATTATTAAGGGTCTATCTTTACTATTAAAGTCGGAGCCTCCAATTTCATAAAAACAGCCATGTTTGAGACCCTTTTCTAAGTTGTTTGTTCCTTTCTTTTTGGATGAAGTTGTTTGTATCAATTTGTCACTCAATACTGATAAAAGGCTTGATTAAACATATGGGTAGGGTGATAAACAACATCGAGTGCTCAATCACATTCAACCCTTACACAACGATAAATAATAGTGATTCATTTCAAAGCGTTGTTTATGCATCAATATTTCAGAATAACATCACGATAACTCCTTTTAATACCATTACTATATTTATATTTAATAATATTTAATTTACAAAAGTTTGCTTAGTATAATCCATCATTCTCTTGGTTAGAATATTCCGCTTGAGTCCCCGTGAGCATAGCTCAGCTGATAGGGATATGCATTATTATATGCAGTGTCGGAAGTTTGAATCCCAAACACTTCACTTATTTACCTTTTTCACTTTAAAAATTATGAATTCTAGCCATTAGACAACTTAACAAAAAGAAAAAGAATATCCCGCTTGAATTTTAGTTCTGCAATGAATTACCGATATCCTTCCTTTACTCATAATGGAAATGTAACTTGATCTCTATATATATGTTTACTTCTCACATGAGCTATAAGATTTTTAGCTAGGCTTATTGTTGATTTAGTTTCTACTAAGAGTGTGACTATATCATTTAATACGTTTTACGAAGTAAATTATATATCTTATTTTTTAAATTCAAAAAAATCTATATCATATAATCATTATTATTTTTGCTAGATAATCATAATAATGAATTTCCTTTGATAAAATAAAATCATACTTACATGCTTGTACTGCTTGTTTTGGTCCACCTGACCTGAAACGTTTTAATAAATTTGACTTATTGAAAAATATGACAAAAGAAAATGATACTAGTAAGTGGATGTTGGAGGATGCATGTCTTATCAACGACGAATTAATGAGAACGTACATTCTGACATTGATTACTCAAATATGAAATATCTGCATTCAAAGTTCAGACTGTAGCTACTTGTACACCACATTTTTTGTTTTTCATTCATTCATTCAAACCTTGACTCATATGCATGCTTCTATATTTTCCAAGACATTTCACCGTGTGTATAGGTTTTAGCAGAAGCATTGGTTGTTTATTCCAAAGTTGAATATATTATCGTGGGAAATAAACTTCTTGGGTAAAAAAAAAGTTAAGACACAGTCCTATTCAAATTAGCAACGAAATTATGGATTACTAAAAAGAAGACATAAGGATCATTATCATTATGATAAAATCTCCAAAAGTAATGTTTGGCTTTGGCCAGACAACAGAAACATCATGACTTAAAGCATCACTTTGACATATTCACATACTATCCTTTTCATACCAATCCATAACATACCTGCCTATGAGCCTATAATAAACCCAAGGTCACCGACGCACCACAGTTCCTGGCTACCACTTAATTAATTCCATAATGAAAAAGAAGAAAGGGAAAAAAAAAACTATTCCATTCACCACAATTGTGCTCACAATTCACCACCGGACTCAATTCAGACATAATTCATTTACAATTAGAATTCATTAAGCAAGATGCTGATACTTCTTTTTTCTTTTTGTATTTTTTTAAATGGCTTAAATGTTATTTTGGTCCCTTAACTATTTAATTGGTATCACTTTGGTTCCTTAACTAAAAAAAAGATTGTTTGAGGATTTTAAGTTTTTTTTTAGTCTCGTTTTGGTCCCTTCTGTTAGATTTCCGTTAGTTTTAATAAAAAACGTTAAGTGTGGACACGTGTCACCTTGTCATTGGCTCTGAGATTATTTTTTTTTACAAAAAAAAAAATATATTTAAAAAAAAAAAAAAAACTCAGAGCCAATGACAATGTGACACGTGTCCAGGAGTTAACTTTTTTTTAAAACCCTAACGGAAACCTAACAGAAGGGACCAAAACGAGACTAAAAAAAACTTAAAATCCTCAAACAATCTTTTTTTTAGTTAAGGAACCAAAGCGATACCAATTAAATAGTTAAGGGACCAAAAGAACATTTAAGCCTTTTTAAATTGAAGTATAATAAACATATTCAAATTTACCCAAGATCGTTTAGAAGGGATGATATAAGTCTCTTCTAACTTAAGCAAGGTTCTATGTTTGAATCTAATTTTGAGCATGCAGCAACATATATAACAAACTTTCATTATTATACTTCTTCATGTAACAAACTTTCTCTCATTTATAATTGTGAGAATATATGGACATTGCACAGTAGAACATAAATAACAATACATGAAAATCTCTTCATTCTTAATTACCAGAAGTTGTAAACTCACAATTACTCACTTCACCAAGAAGGTGAAAATAGTAGTATACCACAACTTATCTACCTGACTTTACAGTAAGCCATATATAGCAAGCCAAGCCTGGAGCGACTCCAGCGCCAACTCCCCAAAGACAAGCCGCCGTATTACACGTGCATATTTGGTGTCACAGTAAATTTTACCATAAATCTACTGTAAAACTAAATCCACCAACCAAAAACATTGATTTTTTTTTTACATGGAGATAAAAAGATAAAATAAACTGTAAATTCTGATACAGGCTTAGGTCTCAAGAGCAAATGGAGTTTCAAGAAGGTCATATGGGGCCCACAAAGCATCCAACGGACAAGGACGATTAGCATCAAGCCTGGCCCACGGTTTACCCTTCCCACTCCAATGAAGTAAACTCACCGGGCCCGGATGCAAATCCCGACAAAGCCCATGGAAATTATCACCGCCAAGCCCATGTTGATTCCACCGATGATCAACCGGAACTATTTTACCTGCGAAAACAAGCAGAAACGGCGGCAATGAACCAAGCTCATAGATCCTCATTCTCTTCTGAAGCTCCATCCATTCCGTCATCTGCGTCGTATAATCTCCGATCCGCCACCGCGCTAAATCAATCACCATAACTCCGGTGTTGAAGTAACACGCTTTCCGAGTCGCGAATGTTAACGAAAGTGAAGGATTCGACCAAAACGTAGGGGTAAAATAGTAACTGAAATTCGCGTTGCAGTATTCAGGTGCAGCTAAAACGGCTTCGTTTGTGAGATTCGTTGCAGCGAGTTTTGCGATATCATCGACAAGAATGAGATCAGAATCAAGGTAAACGATTTTGTGAACACAGTTTGGAAGAAGGTTAGAGAGGTAATTTCGCGCGTAGTTGAGAGGTGTATCGAGTGCAGAGCGTATTGAGGTTGAGATTAGACCTGAAATGGTTTCAGTGTTGAAGGGGTAGATTTGGAATTTTAAGTATGGGAATGAGTTTAAGAGGGTGGTGTTAAGGGTGACGGTGGAGGTAGTTTTCGATGCGGCGGTGATGAAGTGGAAGATGGTGTTTTCTGGACAAGAGGAGTGTTGGAGGACGGAGAGAATGGCCGCCATTGAGCCGCGGAGGTATTTTATGTCTAGTGTCATTGCAACATGGACTGCTTCGTCTGAGCAAATAAAGTCGTCTGTGTTTGTGTGTGTAGTTTGCTCGGACGAAGTTGTCCATGTTGACGTATGAATGGAGGGACAGTTAGGGGAGTTGTAGAATTTAGGTGCTTGTTTAAAGAGTTGAGTGGTGGTACAGGTGACATGTTGATAAGTTGAGAAGAGAAATAAGAGAGTTAGGAGATTGAAATGAGAAATGGTGAAGACCATGGATGTTAATGTTACCATGGCCTCTCTCTCTATATGGTTATGTGATGATTTATATTATATAGTAAGGGGATTTAATTCGAGGTTATTTGATGGATCTAGTAAGAGCATTTGAAGGGAGAAGGAATGGAGGGATTGTTGTATTTACGAGAGAGATTGCTTCTACAAGCCACTATTGATCTTTGCTTAGATTTCAAAAACAGGTAGCTGCCTCAAACTCAATGCATAAAGTCATTTAGTCAATGATATTTTGAATTTTCTCATTCAAGCATAATGTCCACACGGAAATTGATTTTTACTTTATGTATTACGTCCTTGGAGTATTTAATATACGTCCTTATATTTTGGATATTATGCCACGTATCGGTGCTTATTAATTACAGTCCTTCTTCTTCCTTTTTTTGGTAGAGACAGTACTTCTTCTACTCGTATGTCACTCTACCAAAAGAAAAAATAAAGTCTTAAAATAAGTGGTATCATTTATATTTTTTATGTTATTTTAATTATATTATTTTAATTACACCAATAAATAATTTTTTTAGGACTAATACCTCAAATTCGTCCTTGAATTTTAAAAAATCGTCCAAATTCGTCACTGAATTTTGCGAAATATCTATTTAGTCCCTGAATTTTACAGACGTCCATCAAAATGATCCCTCCGTCCAAAAGCTCCGTTAGTGGTGATGACGTGTCCCTCGCATGATGTGTTGTCTTGTACACGTGTCAACAAGGCAGCCACGTGTACAAGGACTAAATTGATGGAAATTGTAAAAATTCGAAACTTAACTTTTCAATATAATTTTTCCTGTGTTTCCAATTATACCCCTCTAAAATATTGATCGATTTAAGACTTACTGGCATAATTTGAGGACTAATTTGATGGATTTTGTTATAATTTAAGGGCTGATATGATTGATTTTATTTGCAGAGAATGAGTACAAGGAGATATGGCATGAGAGGACCAGTGATTTCAAATGACATGCATAAACAAACACCACTGAGGGGTCCTGCTCCACAAAATCCAACTGCTCCTGGAGTTATTAAAGTTCCAAATACAAAATTCGCTTCTACTCAACGCCAATACATGAAGTTTATCCCAACTCCAGGATTTCCAAAGCATTGATACTTGTTTAAATTATGCTTTTGGACTAGTTTAATTAATATTTTTTGGACTTGTTTAGTTTATGTTTTTTTGGATATGTAATCACTTAAGAACATCAAATGATTTGATGACTTGATGGCTATGTAATGTTTTTTTTTTTTTGCTATGTAGTGACTTATGAACATCAAATATATGACTTATGATGGTATGTAAATGTGTGTCTTTTTATAATCAAAGTGTCTGTCTTTTACTTTTTACTTTGTTCAGCAAATGTATGCACCAAGGATCACAGTGATATCTGTTGTGAAAATTCAAGGACCTATTTGATGTTATTTTCACTAATTTGAGGATCGAAATGATGGATATGCAAGGCAAAAGGCAAAAGGCAAAATCAGTATAATTTAAACAAAACATTCATACATCAAATAACCATTGTTAAACAAACCTTAAGCAGAGGGCAAGCATAGAAGGGCCTTCCTAGGTTATTGACAGTGTTTGTTGTTCTTACAACCAAATTATAGGACATCAACATTGAAGCTCTCTCACATCATCATTGTACATAGAGCTTGAAGATGAATACCGGTTGTTGTAGTTGTTTTTGCCCATTCGCGCACCACCCATCAATTCTGAACACCGAATCTACAAGGCAGACCACTTGATTTATGAATTTCGAATTTAATCAAAAAAATTAGGGTTCTAAGTTTTTTGAATTGGGGAAGAAATTTGACATCAATTCATGGAAGAAATTTTGAACTCTATGTAAGGAATTATAACATTAGGGTTCCAAATTTATATATTTGGGGAAGAAATAGCCCTTAATGAGGAAGAGGAGAAAGAGCCGTTACTCACAAAGAAGAGAAATAGCCGTTGTCAATTTTCTGAAAATCCATCAATTTGGTCCTTGGAAATTTTGTGTAAATCAATCAGTTTGGTCCCTACTTGCGTGGCATCTGACGTGGTAAGCTTTGTCAGAGGTTAACGTTACACGTCACCTCCGTTAACAGATCAACTTAACGGACTGACTGATTTGATTAACATTTTATAAATTCAGGGACTAATTTGATATTTCGCAAAATTCAGGGACGAAATTAGCCGATTTTTTAAAATTCAAAGACGAATTTGAGGTATTAGTCATTTTTTTAGAGACGTATACCAATAATATTACTCTACATTATTTAAGTACAAAGTTTTTTTTTGAATAATTTTGAAAGGATGTTAAGTAAAAAGTCTTTAGGCAGATTCCCCCCCCCCCCTAACTTTTTTTAAAATACAAAAGTCAGAAATCAAACCCTTAAATACTCGTTTAAGTACTACAGTACCATTTGAGTCAACTCAGTTTAGTGGAGTCAAATTACTCTTTTATACATCAATGAAGAGAATATGAATTTGGTTTTGAATTCAAATACAATGTACAATTAATAATCAGTTTAAAGAAATGACCCTACTTTTGTGTATTATTCAAGGTCAAGGTCAAATTTATACGGTACTTCCCCTTCTCATTTTTCTTATATACATCATTTGGTCAATATATATATATATATATATATATATATATATATATAAAAAGCTAAAATAAAATTTATTAAAATCGCAATGAATCTTAACCAGCACAAGGAATGCTAGGCTAGGAGTCTTAAAGTAGCAACATACAAAGGATAGATAGGGAGTCCCCAATGGAAAATTCATACACCCGTGAATCGAAGAAAAAAATCCAAAAAAACCTATAGGAAACGCAACCTAACAAAGGGCTAACTCTGAAATCAATTAATAGAAACACCAAAACCAAGCTAACAGCACGATCAACGAAACAACATAAACATATTTTGTATGTTATATGATGACAGTCTGTCATTCGCTATTTTTAGAGTCTTTTTATGATATTTTTGAGTTCACAAGCAAGAAAAACAAGAAAAAAACTGAAGAAACTGAAAAAGGGCATCGTGTCACTATTATTGAAAAATGTGTCACGATTTGGAGCTTTCAAGAAATATGCATTCGACATTGGTGAAAACGTGTCACGATGGCAAAAACGTGACACGATTATAGAAACTCTAATTTAGGTGGTTTGTTACACAAGAAGAAACGTGTCACGATTTACTTAAATCGTGCCACGATTTTAGGAGCAGCATTTGCCTATTTAAGTTGAAGACTATTCTGAAAACAAGGGTTACGAATTGGAGAGAGCTAAGTGCGATTTTGAGACCTAACGACAGCTAGGAGGGCGATTTCTTCAACCTTCTATCAGTTCATGTATGTTTTGATTCCACTATTGATTATGCTATTTGTAAACTCAATTATGAGTAGCTAAATCTCTTAGAGATTAGGTCTGAGATGATTCTTTGTAACTCTAATTGAACCATGTTGTTGTGAAACTCTATTTATTGTGAATGACAATCTAGTTTCTATTCAATTCAATTGTTCTTAATGCTTTTTATATCCTGGTCAAATATAAACATGATTTAGTGAGAATGAATGACTACTGACCATAGCTTTCTACTTAGACCTAATTGAATTGTTCTAACAAACATGGTTAGTCTATGAATGGATAATCGTTTGTTAGTGATATTGGGCTAACGTGTTTAAACCTTCAAAGATTATCAGACCACCTAAGGAATTAGGGGCTGTAGTTTGAGAAGAGGGTCCTAACTCAAGGGATTGATTAGAACTATTTTGTTAACTATCATGGAACTAGAAAATCATTCATAAGAATAGGTGCAGTATACCAATTAGGGGAACATAGATGATTCGAAAGACCTGATCTCATTTCTCTTCATATTTTCTAACCAAATCTATATTTTCAAACTAAATCTTTATTTTATGTTATTTAATTTTATGCAATCAAATTAAATCTACAAACAAAATAATTTATACATCCTAAATATTTATTTTATTGCTAAATTGAGATTAACACAGTCCTCGTGGATACGAACTTATTTTATTACTTCGATACATTTTTAGTACACTTGCTAAAAGTCTATCATTCTACCAAAATCCTCAAACATCGTCACAACACAAAAACAACTTTCACCACCCATATTCCGCTGCTCGCACACAACCCCTGAACGTCAACTTAAAAACCTACACAGCAACCAACAACCTTTGAAAAACAGTCGGGAATAAAACCCCAAACACCACCCTTAGCTCTCTCAAGCACCTTCATCCAAAACACACCACGAAGACCGCAAAAGACAACCAAAAACCCTTGTACCATCATACAACAAGGAAAAAAAACATAACCATCACTAACCACCACCAAAAACCACCACAAACACCACCACAAAAATCAACCACTACCACTATCGTCACCAAAAGTACCATTGACCACCACAAAAACCACCATTAACCATCACTAAAAAGCAACACCAGCCACCACGCGCATCACCACCACCAAAAACCACCACGAGCCTCGCCACAAAACACCCAAAATCAGCACCACCATGAAAACCGCCATGAAGCACCACAAACCAACACAACCAAAGATCCATCGCATCACCACCTATGTTGCGAGCAAACATAACCTCCACCACAACCAAGAGAGAAAACGAATCAAATAGTAGCCCCAATAAAACCAAACAACCACTGACAAGCATCCAACGACACATAAAGAAACCCACCAACGTCCAAACCAAGCGAAACAAAAAAAACACCAAAAACACAAACCAACCTTTACGACGACAGAGAGAGCAACCGTATGTCGGAAAGGTACGGTGGTGCGGAGGACAGAGACCCTCATCGGACCACCATCCATTTGATCTACATGACGGCGACGACGGATTTGGAATTTGTGTGAGGAAGAAAGTGGTCACTATATATTAGAAGTGAAAAAATATATCAGTTTTTAGATACATTAAATAATTTATGTATTGTTTCTGTTAGAGAGTTTGAACCTCGAGCATCTCATTTATTCACATTTAAGAGGTGAATTTTAGTCATTGGACTACTTAACAAAAAAATTAACTGATGTAAGAGGTGATTTTCATGTATATTTTTTAATTGTATGTAAGTTCTAGAAGATAAACAAATACACCCTCTTTTGACTTTTTAACGTTTTTCTATAAGAGTCTTGATGACAGATGTTCATAGAACACTACTGACACTTGTTGAAGAATCTAAAAGTGGAAGTTTTGCATTGAAAATAATATTTTTTTTAAAACTTTTAAAATATTGATTACATAAGTTTCAAGACATGATCATAAAAAAAATATAAAAAAATCCAAAACATGATTACTATATTTGCTTTCTTAAAAAGTGTCTAAAGATACTTGTTAACATTTTTCACTTTTTAAGTTTATTAAATAAATTTTGTTCGCTCCCGCTCTATCATGGATAACGCTTTAACGACGTTTGAGACTCTCCGCCACATGCTTTGCAAAAGAAATGGAAAATTTGGTGAAGTTTCTTTGAAGCTAGACATATCTAAAGCTTTTGACATTGTAAGTTGGTCCTACCTTGAAGCTATTCTTACCAAGATGGGGTTTAATGCTAAATGGATTTCATGGAGGATGATGTGTATTACCTCTGTTGAGTACCATGTTATCTTTAATGGTGATCGCATCGGTCCTATTACTCTCCAACATGGTCTGCGCCAAGGATGTCCTCTCTCTCCTTACCTCTACATCTTATGTGTCGAGGGTCTACCATCCATTATAAAAAATTATGAGCTTCGTGGTAAACTACACAGTTCATGTGTGTGTCGCACTGCTCCTCGCATTAGCCACCTCCTATTTGCTGATGATAGATTCCTTTTCTGCAATGCAACAATCTCGGAAACGCAAAGCCTGAAGGAAGTCCTCTCCTATTATGAATCAGCATCAGGGCATGGAATTAATTATTGTAAATCTGCCATAGCCTTTAGCGCAAATACAGATCATGGTGTCATCATGAACATTTCCACATTACCAGGTGTTTCTAATACTATTGGCTCAAGGAAATACTTAGGCCTTCCTTCTATGGTTGGTTGTAGTAAGAAACCAATCTTCTCTTATCTTAAGGACCGTATTTGATAAAAATGTCAAGCGTGGAGTGCTCGATCTCTTTCACGTGCTGGTAAGGAAATCTTGATTAAATCAGTTGCCCAAGCCATACCTTCTTATTGTATGGGTGCCTTCCTTCTCCCTACCTCACTTTACGAGGAGATCGAAAGAATCATGAACTCATTCTATTGGGGCTCAAAAAGAATGTTAGTCGTGGCATTAATTGAATGCGTTGGGACAAGTTAACTCTCCACAAAAGTTTGGGGGGCCTCGACTTTCGAAACATGGAAGCTTTCAATTTATCCATGTTTTGTAAGCAAAGTTG
Source organism: Medicago truncatula (assembly GCF_003473485.1). Classification (NCBI taxonomy): domain Eukaryota; kingdom Viridiplantae; phylum Streptophyta; class Magnoliopsida; order Fabales; family Fabaceae; genus Medicago; species Medicago truncatula. Next base: position 7,286,749 of record NC_053046.1, read on the forward strand.
GAAACTCCTTTCAAATCCGTCTTCTCTACTTTCATGAATTCTATAAGCCAAATATTTCCCACGAAGGGATTTCTTGGATGCCTCTCTCGGCCATAATCCAAGCTACACATGGAGAAGCCTTTGGAGTACACAACATTTACTTACCTTGGGTCATGGATGGAAGATTAGAGATGGTTCCAAAATTAAAGTGTGGAGCACACCTTGGTTGTGAGACCTTCTGTCCCTTAAACCGTCCACTTCGCCACTACCAAATTTTGAGGATTTAACTGTTAACCATTTGATGCTACCGAACATATCTTCATGATCACCAAAGACCATCAGCAGCTATGACTATTTGGAGCTTATGGAAGAGTCGAAACTTGCTACTCTGGGAAGACAACGACACTACTCTAACTCACACAGTCACTCGCGCCCAAGAAGTCCTTCATGAATGGAGTTGCGTCCAAAAAGCCAAACATCCGGAGCACCATGTCGAGCAGCCCCCTGCCTGGGAAAAGCCTCCTCACGGCACAATCAAGTGCAATGTTGACACAACCCTCTTCAATGGTAATTTGGTAATGTGTTATGGTTTATGCTTCCGTGAATCTTCTGGAAACCTTCTCTTCGGTAAGTCAGATTTCAAACTTTTGTCGGCCACTGTTTTGGAAGCTGAAGCTATAGGTCTCTTGGAATCTCTCAAAATGGCCATCTCCAAAGACCTCTGCCATGTTGCATTCGAAACAAATAGTAAGCTCTTGGTTGATCTACCAGGAAACACCAATCTTCCTATTAATGAAATTGGTGATTTAGTTTCATAATGCAAAACTTTCTTGTTAAGTAATCCCGACTATGTAGTGTCGTTTATTAGGAGGCAAGAAAATAGTGTGGCTCATAATATTGCGAGAGATGCTCTATCGTATCCTAGCCCCCATGTCTTTTATGATGTTCCTACTACCTTGTATTCTCTATTTGTGAATGAAATGGAGTAATTTTGCCTTTGCTCAAAAAAAAATTGTATCTAATCAATCAAACGCATCGATTATTCAACAAATTTAAAAAGTTGTGTTTTTTTTGTTTATAATATTGATTCTATGATGTAAGAAAGTACAATGATGTCGAATTTGAGTTTGTATTTTAATGTTGAAATAGATTTATATGTAGACCAGTAGTTTCTTAAAAATAAAATAAAAAATACTCTATTTGTTTCTAAATATAAACAAAATTTTCTTTTTATGTTTATTCATTTAAGCGTTAAATATGTTTTTGGTCCCTATAAATATGTCAACTTTTCATTTTAGTCCCTCTAAAATTTTCCTTCAGCATTTAGTCCCTATAAAATTTTCAATCACTACTTTTGATCCCTATTTTTAATTTAATTTTTGTATTTTTTTAATGAAATTATGCAGAAATGTGTATTTTTTTAACAAAACACAAATTAAATATGAATTTTTAACCATAAAAAATATAAAAATTCATGTTTTGTTAAAAAATTCTGAATTTTTTTTGTAGTGATTCTTATAATATTTTGAATTTTTCTGGAAAATTTTATTAAATAATATGAATTCTACATATGAGTTTATTTTAAAAGAGGGACCAAAAGTGAAGATTGAAAATTTTATAGGGACTAAAAATTGAAGGAAAATTTTAGAGGGACTAAAACGAAAAATTGGTACATTTATAGGGACCAAAAACATATTTAACCCTTCATTTAATGATGTATGTGGTTCATAATAATATGGACCACATATATCATTAAATGAATGAACCTAAAAAGTCAATTTTACTTTTATAAGGGAGGGAGTCCTGCATATACATTGGAAATCAGCAATATATAAAGTCAAAAAGCACGTAGTAATTTGATTTATTTATGCATATGGAAACCGGTTTCTTCTCTTCAAAAAGGTCAAAAAGAATATTAATTACACTCAGATTTTACGAGGGTGACGATATTTTTGAAGAAATCTATGAGGGTGACGATATTATACTCCTACGGAGTAACAATGACAATTCATTATATTTATTTGTGTTGAAAGAAAATAAAAACAAAATAATCTAATAACTTCATTATATCGTAGAAAAAATTTGAACCAATTTGTACCTCATGATCATGTTATATTATTGTTGCTAATACGAATATTTTGTTGCCCTCTCTTTAGGTTAGCCGTCCATGTCTGCAGAAAGCTCCAGTGAAGTGTTTACTAATTAATTTGACTTGAATCAACAATATTTGTATGACTAATTTTGGCAGGGAGCATCAATTTAAGACTTCATATCATATATAATGACGAAAATCATATCGTATACATCAATCAACCTGATAGCTTCAATTATCGTTATAAATAAATTGAGTAAAAAAATAGTATTTTTCTTAGTGAAAGATAATAATTGACATGTTAAAAAAACGAGGATAAAATAATTGTATCCGGTTTAAAATACTACTCCATCCGTTATTAAATATAAGTAAAATTAACTTTTTAGCTTCATTCATTGAATGATGTGTGTGGTCCATATTATGAACCACATACATCATTAAATGAAAGAACCTAAAAAGTAAATTTTGCTTATATTTAGAAATAGAGGGAGTACTAAAAAAAAATAATCCCTCCGTCCCAAAATAACTGAGCCATTTGCAAAAAAAAAAGTCCTAAAATAACTGAGTTATTTTACTTTTCAATACAATATTAATTACTTTTTTCACTTTATAACTCTGACTCAGCGGGACGGAGGGAGTACTGTATACTTGTTGTATTAAAAAACTAAAAATAGCACGTAAAGTAAATCTAAAAATAGCATCAACCAACTTAGGGCTTGTTTTGAGTAAAATAAAAAAGAACTAGGCTAAGGGCTTGTTTGCATTAGTTTGGTGATCTTGAAAGGGTACATAGTATATACAAACACACACTAACTAATTTAGGATCACAAATAAAATAATCCCTTTGATTGAGGAATTAGGATAAAAAAAAAGTCATTAATTAAAAACACATGCAATGGAAGAGATGAATGGACACTTGGTAGTTCAGTTGCACAGATTTGTGACTACTAACTTGGCCAGATCACTATCTTTACTTAATTGGCCGATTAAAAAAAAGTTGCAAAGAATAGACACGTTGTGAAAAGGAAGGACCCCTAAATTAGTGGCACCTAAACATGGAAATGTCTAATCATGAGTAATAAAAAAAGTGAATAAACCTCCACCAAAAAAAAGTGAATGAAAGAAGTTGTAGTTTGTTGAATAGTAAAATTTACTAATAACTGAGTCTTTATATAGATGAACGGAAACCAATAAAATAGTTAAATGTTAAGTGAAATGGTGTAGATTAGTGATGTGTCACACGAAGGGTACATATATCATAAACTCTTTAAATTTGAATCATCTCCTTCCCATCATTCTCTGATTCTCTTTCCTTCACAAAGTTGTATTTCTCGTTTTCTAAATTTTTAGATGGAAGATTAAAAGAGAATAAAAAAATTAAGAAAAAAAAAAAGATATATACAACTAAGCGAAAAAAAGGAGAAGAAAAAAAAAGTATTCAATCAAGATGTATTAGAGTACAAGTTTGAACTTATAATATCCTTCTTCTCTGCGTTTAGTGCCCGTAAGTTTTTATTTCCTATCTATTAAACATCATTTTCCTTATCCTTGTCTTGATGAATGAGTGGAGATAATCTGATAATAAAATATCAAAATTCTAGATTCTAAACCCTAAACATAGGGAAATATGAATTGAGATTTAAGATGTTTATATTTCTAAAAGTAAAATGCTACTCCCTTTGTTTCATAATACTTGTTTATTTTGAAAAATACTTTTAAATTTCAATGCAAAATTAATTATTGTCTTGTCAATAATGCCCTTACTTATTTATTGTAGATAGAGAAAAAATATAATGAAATAATAAATGGTTAAAGGTATTATAGAAAACACACACATAATTTGATCAAAAATAACAAAATTTATTTGGTTTATTGGTTACTCCAATTTCTCCAAAATAGACATGTATTTTGAAAACAAATGGAGTAGTTAAGAAAATCAAATATAGTAGTATCTTAAAACTTGTGTAATCAAAGTTTAAAAAATGTAAAGAATTATGTTTTCCATACAAATATTTCTTTTTTGGCTTAATTACTCTTTTGGTCCCTTACTTATTTTTTAGTTTCGTTTTGGTCCCTTAACTATTAAAAGTTTCGTTTTGGTCCCTTAACTTACTTTTTGGTTTCGTTTTGGTCCCTTAACTATTAAAAGTTTCGTTTTGGTCCCTTAACTTACTTTTTGGTTTCGTTTTGGTCCCTTAACTATTAAAAGCTTCGTTTTGGTCCGTTAACTTACTTTTTGGTTTCGTTTTGGTCCCTTAACTCATCCTCCGTCAACCACTTTGGTCCTTTATGTTAGGATGAATGTATTAGAGTTAAGGGACCAAAATGAAACAAAAAAATAAGTTAAGGGACCAAAACGAAACTAAAAAATAAGTTAAGGGATCAAAACGAAACTTTTAATAGTTAAGGGACCAAAAGAAAACCCAAAAATAAGTTATGGGACCGAAACAAAACTTTTAATAATTAAGTGACCAAAACGAAACCAAAAAATAAGTTAAGAGACCAAAAAAATAATTAAATTTTTTTTTTTTTTTTTCCTCAACTAGTGGATTCGGGACATAGTTAAGAAGACCCTTTCTAAAACTAACACCACTGTCTGAGGTCATCATCATCTCACGTGTTTAGACGAAGGAGATTAATTAGCAAATCACATACCACCTATCAAAATAGTACACGTACGTTAGATTTTTCTTAATTAATTTGAAAGGGAAAGGGACGTCCAACTCCAAGCAAGAAATATGACGGGGGAGTGACTGACATGCTATCATTTTCTCAAACGTGACCTTCTGTGTTCTTTTGATCCCACCACGGTTCATGACTTGACATAATGTTACCAATATTTTTATTTTTTTGAGAAAATGCTACTGTATTTCTCCTCTTGTTTTAAAATTAAATAAGTTTTTTTTTTGTTTCTACAAAATTATTAGATTCAAATTTTTGTTTTTACAAAAAAAGTGAGATACCTTCGACAACAAGAAAGTAAGATGTTTGCGCCTTTTTTAAAAATTTTGGTATGATGTTTTAGTTTTTATTATTTTGTTAAATATTTAAATGATTTTTTTCAAACACGCATAAAACATTATAAAAAGTTTCTACGCAAAAAAATAAGTTTGAAATTTGGTTTTAAATACAATTTTTATGACTTTTCTCTTCAACTTTTTACGTAATAAAATTAACTTGGTTTTAAATGACTAAATTGTATTTTGTCAAAAAAAAAAAAAAAAGACTAAATTGTTTGTTGGAAAATTTCATATGTACGCAAACATATCAATTTATTTCATGATGATAAAAAATAAAATTTGATATTTTTTCAAAGGAAAAACTTAATTCATATGTGTTTTGCTGATGATTTGCTGCTATTTTCTAGAGGTGATGTGGATTCTGTCTCTCGGCTATTTGAAGCTTTTAGCTTGTTTAGTGTTGCTTCTGGCCTTAAAGCTAATCAAGCTAAGAGCTCAATTTATTTGGGAGGGGTATCCATGAGCGTTCTAAATACTATTGTCACTAAGTTTAACCTCATCAAAGGTGAGCTTCCTTTTAGGTACCTTGGGGTCTCCTTGTCCTCCAAAAAATTATTTGTTATTCAGTGTCAACCTTTGGCGAAGAAGATCATTTGTAGAATTGAAAATTGGTCTTCCAAGTTGTTATCATTTACAAATTGAAAATTGGTCTTCCAAGTTGTTATCGTATGCTGGAAGGTTACAACTTATCAAATCAGTCTTGTTTGGTGTTCAAACTTATTGGAGTCAGGTTTTTGTGCTTCCTCAGAAGGTTCTAAAACTTATTCAAACAGCTTGTTGGGTATTTCTCTGGACTGGAAAATCTGGCACCTCCAAAAGAGCTCTTATTGCTTGGGAGCATACATGTCTACCTAAGACAGCTGGTGGTTGGAATGTTATTGATTTGAAAGCTTGGAATCAAGCTGCAATTTGTAAACTTCTTTGAAACTTGGCCAACAAGAAGGATGTTCAATGGGTGAAATGGGTTCATGAATATTACACCAAGGGGAGAAATGTGCTACTCATGGATGTGCCTGGACAAGCTTCATGGGTAATAAAAAAAGTCTTTGGTGCAGCAAAGATTATTTCAAGTGTTAATGTTAGTGTTTTTCAACAAGCTAATTTCTCTATTAAGAGAATGTATAATGCTATAAGCGGTGACTTTGCAAAGGTTGGTTGGAGGAAAATGATATGTAATAATCCAGCCCCTCCAAAATGTTTGTTTGTTACTTGGTTAATTATTCATGCTAGATTGCCAACTTGTAATAGGATGCTTAAAGTAGGTATCCAATGTGATCAGGTATGCATTTTATGCACTAAGGAGAATGAAACTCATTCTCACCTGTTTTTTTCTTGTGAATATGCTGATGTTGTGTGGAAAGGTGCTATGAGATGGATAAATATGAGTGTCAATACTAGCAACTGGCAATCTATCTTGTAATATGTCCAGTCTCATTGTAACAGTAACAATGGTATGCATCAAACTCATAGAATGGTGTTGAGTGTGACAATGTATATGATATGGAAGGAGAGAAATGATAGAAGATTTCAGAATTGTTACCGTTCTGTTCAACAACTCCTAAACCAAATCAAAATGGATGCTTACATTAAAGAACGATAACAATTCTGAAATCTTCTAATTCAAGAAAGTGCAAACTCCAATGCTTCGGGTGCGATACTAATGGTTCCTTTTGTTTGTTTAAGCTTAGTTCTTGTTTCTTTGATTAGATGTTTCCTGATTCCATGTAGTTTGTAATAACTGTGTTGGTTAATAAAAGTTATCTCCATTTACAAAAAAAAAAAAAAAAACTTATTTAACCTTTATTTTACATAAAAAAATATTATTTTCTCCATTTATGTTTTCTTGCAAAACTCGTCACTAAATAGAAATGTCACCCAAAGTCTTTGTTTTCTTTAAAGAAATGTTTGTGAAAGTCTTTGTATTATATAACCCTTCAAATCACGAAAAAATTACGAATAATGTGTATGAATTGCAAATTATAGGTATATATATTTTGTACTTTTGTGTTGTAACAAAGTATTCTTATCTTATTCAAAAGAATAAACTAAACTTATATACTTTAAGGATAACTTGTTTAGCAGAGGTATTATTCATCATGATTCACAACTTTGTGTGTCTGGTTGTGGTGCAACTGAATCGCCATGTCATTTATTTTTGGGTTGTTCTTTCTTCAGCACTTTATGGTTTCTTGATCGTCAATGGATCAGTTACTCTCTTGTGGATCTGTTTCATATTTCAGACCATTTCATTCAGTTTGGTCAATTAACAGGCAACTCTAAATTACAACGTTTGTTTATGCAACTAATTTGATTCAGAGTGGTTTAGGCAATTTAGAAAGAAAGAAATAATAGATTAAAGGAAGACTCAATTTGCCAGATTTTAGACAAAATTAATTGTCTCTCCTATTGGTAGCTAAAAGCAAAAAATATTACTTTTGCTTTTGGGTATGAGCACCGGTGGTCTAGTCCTTTACTTTGCTTAGGCAATGGGTTTTAGCTCTCTTTCTCCTGTTTCATTTTTTGTTGTATCATTGAAATAAACTTCTATGTTTTACCTCGGCACACCTTGTGTTAGGTAAAATTCTCTTTTTGTGGTAATATATTCCATTTTAACTTCTTAAAAAAAATATATTAAGGACTGAGTACTCAACGTATTTCTTAGGAAATTTATTAATATTGATGAAGCCATTATATATAAGGATTTTAGGAGTGGTGATTTATATGCCGCATAAAAAATTCCAATAGATTGGGGACGGCCCACATTAGAGTTTGATGAGTTTAAAGAAAATGATAGTTTGCAAGCCTTTGAAACGAGTCTTAACTCTCAAAAATAAATTGCACACTTAGTTAAAAATTATTTTTGCAGAGTTGTGAATTTTGTGAACTTGAATAAAATACCATATACGGTAAAACTATGAGTGGTTTTAAATTATTTCGGTAGAAAAAGGGTTAAAGATGTATTTTAATAAGGACTTCTTAAAATTATCTGAAGATAGATAGACCTTTGTCATTTTTAGTAAAATAGTTTATTTTATTATAAAAAAATATAAAAGTAATGTCATATTTTATTTGAATTTACTAAAAATGACAGTATTTCACTTTTAGACCCGTTTTAGGTCCTTATTACTCTCTTTTTTCTAGGTCCATATTAATATTAGAATGCCATTTTTTGAGTGATTTTTGGTTTAGAAACCATATCCAAGAACAAATAAGTAAGATCAAATGAGAGTGAGATTCTTCAGGAATTGGGGCAACTTCGATCAGGGATTTGAAGAAAATAAATTAAAGAACTCAAATGAATCAAACGTTCACTTAATCTACTTACTATATTATAAAGATAAGTCTTTAGGATTTTACCATTTTATCTCTAGGAGGGGCATTTTAGTAATTTCTTATTGATGGGGTGTGGTTAGTGTCACCTCATCATCTTTAGGGTGAATATCTCATTTTGCCCTTCACCATTTTTTTTTTATTATTTTATAATTTTTATTTTTTTAACTATTTTTCAATTTTTTCACCCAAATTCAGTTGCTTCTAAATTGCCGTTGTGGGAGAGTAAGGTATCGCTTGACCCGGCTTTTTCCAACTTCTCTACATTTTTAAGGAGAAGTTAGGTCAAACAGATTATCAATTATTTTAATTTCAATATTGTTTAATCATCACAGCCTTACAAATATTTTTATTCACATTGTCATTTAATGATATCAAATACTTTTATTTCCTTTCTTCAACCTCGCAAGTATTTACACACACACACATTAACGTTTAGAGTAATATTTTATGTCCGTCTGTTTGTGTTTTTGTTACGCTGATGCATATAATTTTTTTTAGTGTTGCTTGGTTGAGTGCTACCTCACCTATTTTTTTAAACTATTTTTCAATTTTTATATTTTTAAAAACTTTTAACTATTTTCCAATTTTTTTATTTTTAACTATTTTCCAATTTTTTCTCCCAAATTCAGTTGCTTCTACACTGCCATTGTGGGAGATTAAGATACCGTTTGACCCGGGTTTTTTTTTACTTCTCTACATTTTTAAAGAGAAGTTAGGTCAAACACAATATCAATTAAGTACTTACTAGAAAGGGAACATTTTTTAATGCATATAATTGAATGGAATGAACTTTGGCCAAAAGTTGTTGAATGCTACTTTAAAAAACTATTTCTCGACAATATATTTCACAAGCACCTTTTTTCAACTCACGTTGGGAACCTTTTCTTTTATTTTTTAATATTATATTTCAATATGTTTTCTTTTCATTTAACTTTATTTTATTTTATTTTTTGAACAGTTCTATTTAATTTTATTATCTTTTTTTCAAAAGATTTTTATTATTTTTTTATCACTTAGATATTTAATTTCAATATTGTTTAATCATCACAACCTTACAAATATTTTTATTCACGCTGTCATTTAATGATATCAAATATTTTTATTTCCTTTCTTCAACCTCGCGAATATATACATACACACATTAACGTTTAAAGTGATATTTTATGTGCGTCTGTCTGTTTTTTGTTACGCTAATGCATATATTCTTTTTTAGTATTGCTTGGTTGAGTGCTACCTAGCCGATTTTTATTAACTATTTTCCAATTTTCATATTTTTAAAAACTTTTGACTATTTTCCAATTTTTTATATTTTTAACTATTTTCTAATTTTTTCTCCCAAATTCAGTTGCTTCTACACTGCCGTTGTGGGAGATTAAGATACCGTTTGACCCAATTTTTTTTTCAAATTCTCTACATTTTTAAGAAGTTAGGCCAAGTACAATATCAATTAAGTACTTACTAAAAAAATGTACTTTTTTTAATAAATAAAATTGAATGGAATGAGCTTTGGCCAAAAGTTGTTGAATGCTACTTCTAAAAACTATTTCTCGACAATTTATTTCACAAGCATCTCTCTTCAATTCACGTTGGGAACCTTTTCTTTTATTTTCAAATATTATATTTCAATATGTTTTTTTCTTCCATTTGATTTTTTTTTAGCGGTTCCATTTAATTTTTTAAAGGAGGTTCCATTTAATTTTATTACCTTTTTTCAAAGAAATTTTATTATCTTTTTATCACTTATATATTTAATTTAAATATCGTTTAATCATAACAACCTCACAAATATTTTTATTTACGCTATCATTTAATGATACAAAATATTTTTATTTTCTTTCTTCAACCTCGCAAATATACAGACACACATATTAGCGTTTAGAGTAATACTTTATGTGTGTCTGTTTTTTTGTTATGCTAATGCGTATAATTTTTATAAAATTTTGATTTTAATTAAAAGTAAAATTGTAGATGTCTTTTCTTCAAAAAAGGTATAGATGCCTAAAAAAATTATGCTTATATATATATATAGACACACATAAAAGGTATAGACGCCTAAAAAAATTATACTTATCTTATATATATATATATATATATATATATATATATATATATATATATATATATATATATATATATTGCACCTTTATATCGTAACAAACTATGCATATCTTTTTCTTATTCAAAAAAACTAAACATTGCTAAATAGAAAAGGTAATATTTTCTATTTTGTCAACATCGGATGATAGAATTTTGTATAAGTTTGATAATGACCCGAAAAATGTCTTATAGTTGATGTAACACTATGAGAAAAATACTCCGTAGCTTTATCATTTACCATCTATTTACCTTGAGTTCTTTGCTTCCATTTTGTAGTAAATGGCAACCCAAATATATGTAACAATTGGTCAGGTTCGAGGTTGCTTATCAACCTACATCATCCGGTTGTTGAGAAGTTTAAGACTTAGTAAGTTTGCATTATGATTTCACAATACAATGTTAGAGTAACTTATTATTTCACAATTTGATTTGATTGTTTTTTGACCATGTTTCTTGAATTGTTGTCGTGACTTTAACACTTCTCAAGCTCAGAGTCAAAACTTCAGTTAGAATTTAAGTCAGAGTTCAACTTCTTCTCAACGTATTTCGTACAACGATTTTTTCAAACTGTCTCAGGTTAGGCCAATTGCTGAATTTATAAACTTAGTCAATGTCTGCTTTTTTTATGCACAAACATGCTTTGAGTTTTTTTACGCACAAATTAAAAATACATATTGCATTATTCTTTATTTCATGTGCATAATTTGTGTTAGGAAACATATTGCATCACTATTTGGAAAACAACTAAATTCAATCCTAACCAGTTTGGATTGTATTATGAGAGTTGCACCAAATGTTCGAAGACATCAACGTCAAATGGTGCTAACTATATATGCACATGTGGAAGTGATGCTTAATTTCCATTTGTTTCAACAATGTTAATTGGTCAATGGGGTACATATAATGTACATGCATGCATTTATCTAGACTTTATTGGAAGATAATAAGATGATAAATTAGAAGTCATGTTACATTTTCTTTAGCTTAAAATCAGTTATGCTACCTTTATTTTATAGATTATATGTAACTATATTCGCATACATCTTATCCATGTAAATATGCATTAGACTAATATTGCAATTATTTTCCTGTTTAACATTTCCCAAACGATATGTCAAGAACAATTCTGAAAGGAAAGCGCAAAACAATCACTCTCATTGATGACCAGACACAGAGACAGTATAACAGTCATCTCATTATCGCCGATAGAGCAAGCTATGAAAATTACTTGGGTGGGCAGTGGTTCAATTTCTGCAGATAACGAGTGATGGAAGAAGGTGGTAAGCTCATCTTTGATCTCGAAAAGTCACAGAAGAACTTGCAAATTCGAGTTGTTCCAAAGTAGATCTTTGTTGTTGAACTATTTTAACTTCTACTATTTTGACGTATCACTTTGAACTGTAGTCGTAAACTATCTTGACTTTGGGATGTCATTTGTTCTTTTCATTTTGTCTGATGTAAGTATTGGCAAAAATCCCTTTTTGGTTAGTCTATGAAACTTGCAATCTCTTTTATAAACCTAACTATTATGTAACGTTAATCTGCACATTGTTGGTTCCTTCATTGGTTCCAATTAGTATCATGTTAATTGTAATGTTGTTTTCCTAATCTCTTGAGAAAAATAAAACATGCTATTTTCCTACAGTAAATCTTTATAATGCTTTGGTAAATATTTTAGAAATGTACATATATATAACTTCTAATTAGCACTGCAATTTGTTTTGTACCTAGCACTTCTCAAATGAGATATCAATGACATTTCTAAAAGGAACACGGAAAACAATCACACTCATCGACAAACAAGCTCAAAAAAGGTATAAGTGTCGCTTGATAACGGCAAAGAGAGCAAGTTACAAAAAATACTTAGGCGGCCAATGGTTCAAATTTCGCCGAGAACATATGTTAGAGGTAGGTGATAAGTTAATTTTTGATCTAGAGAAGCCACCTAAAAATATGCATGTTCAAGTCGTTTCCAAATAAAGAGTTGGTGTTCATGATCCGCACTTTCAACAGATCACCTTAACTCTAATCCTAGACTAGATTATCTTCACTCACTGATGCTACTTCTTTGCTTGATTTCATTTGATGTAAATATGGGTATTACAACAACACTCTTTTTTATAATTTTGGATAATATGTAAATTTACACATCATTGGTTCCTTTATTGGTTCCAATTGTTTTCATCCTAAATATTATGTCAATTCCTAATCTCACAAACTGATTATATGCTCTCTTAATCAGCTCATACATATTTTATGATGAATCACAATATTCCGTCGTTTTAACATCTCTTCTTTCAAAGATTTTTTTTATCGAATATGTTATTGAACTCGCGCGAAGCACGGGTTTGTAACTAGTTGATAGAAGAAAAGAAATGCATAAATATGAAGAAAAGCATTTACATTGATGAAATGAAAATGGAATCAAATAAAGAAAAAGGAAAATAAAGAAATAAACAAAATGCTTGAAATTGAAATAGTTAGAAATGTTGTTGTGGCCCATGTATTCATGGGAACATGGGGTGCGGTTATGGTGTATAAGGAAATCTTTATGCACCCTGCATAAATTCAGAAATGATTTTGGAGTACAACACACAGAAACCATTTCCATAGCAAAATAGTTTTGGCATAATTTTATGTAAGGTGCTGAAAATCCTTATGCAGGGTGCTGGAAACCATTAAGTACATCTAATGGTTTTGAAGTACAACTCACAGAAACCATTTCCGGATTTATGCAGGGTGCATAAGGATTCCTTATGCACCATAACCGCGCCGTATTCATGACGTAGACTTGGGATTTTTATTTTTTTTGTTAGAAGACTTGCGATGTTTAGGGACATATAAGTGATGAGTTGTGTTATTTGAACATTCATATATGTGACAACTTTTGTGACAACCAAAATTTTACAAAGAAAATGAGGTAGTGACACAAAAACCAAAACAATAGAGAGAGAAAGTAAAAATATAATGTGAGTATGAAAGAGAAAGTTGTCACAAAAGTTGTAAAAAAATGGTTGTTTAAATATCATTTATCATAAGTGATTAAGTTCCTACTCATATTATAGAGTTTACAACTATTTATTATTTTTTTATGTATGTTACAACTATTTATTATAAATAAGTGAAACTAACTTTCTACTCTAAGATATTGACATTTGTCCCTAATTAAAGTAATTACTAAACTCCTACAACTTAAGATAACTTTTTTAGAACTTCTTTTTTAAAATGCCACTTTCGAATGTCATATGTCACTTCTTGTTAAAAATGATGCTTCAAAAACACTCTAATTGACGAAAACCTTTCATATAGTACATAAGTAAAATGTTAATTTTCTATATTAACAACTACTTTGATAAAATGTGATAATTGAATGAAGGCAGAAATGCAAGAATGAATAAATATATGTTTATTTTAAGATGGAATGAATAGATAAATGTTTTTTTAATCGCATGAATCAACCTTGATATTTTATGATTTGGGGAGGGGATTCTCTCAAGTCTTATTCTCTAATGTTTTCTCAATTGGAGAGACATATACCCTTAAATCCATTTTTTTAAATGCATATTCTCTCATTTTCTTTTAATCTCTCTCCTACCTATTGTACTAGACCCCACTAATAATAGATAAATAAATGTTTGCATTCCTCAGTATCTTCATATGTATACAGCAGCAATACAAAAAAGGTTAATTTCGTACTGTTCAAAACTCTACTTTCAAATGATTTATACTGTCTGAAAATACTCTTTAAAATATTTAGATTAATTTTTAATAACGATGCTTTGTTGAAAAATAGTGGCCGTTAGTTAGTCAATGTATTCCCACACAATCCCATTTCTATCTAATGATGAAGTTTCCTAAGACCCACAATTGATATTCTTTCTAGTTCTATTTTTCCCTGATACAATGTTCAATTCTATTGCTTTTATTATGCTGCATGTGCTTTCGTATGCGTTGTTTGTTAGAACATGTTGATTCCAATGGTCAATATTCGATAGCTATTAATCATGTAAGTGAAAATTAATCCACAACATGTGCTACTGTCCTCAAAGTAGCTTACATTGATTGAATCATAGTTGGATTTCTTTCTGTCAATAAATAACCAAATATGGACTATAATTACTGGAAAATAGACCAAATTATACCATAAACGCCATTAAAAAAATTGCTTAAACCAATTATGTATTTATCAATAGAAAAAAGATATACAAACTAAGCAAAGCATATAATTATTCCATGTGCCACGGAATCCAACTCAATACTTCAATTGAAAAAGAGAAAAGTCTAAAATCATAAGCATATGCAACTCCTATAGAAGATACAAAAACTTACTCCCTCATTTTCATATTAAGTGATAATTCACGGTTTCACATATTACAAGAAATAATTTTTACTATTTTTTTTTTTTGGGAAAAAATATTTTTTACTATTGACATCTTTAATTATCTCTATTAACAAAAATTATAAAAGTTGATTTTTTTAAAATATTTGTCGAGATAAACCCAACAGCTCATAAGCTACTAGAAGTATTTTCAAAAGGGGACTCTTGTATATCAAAAATTTAATGGTTCTATGAAAAAATCAAATTGTTTATTTAATGGTGCGACTTGCTCAAGGCAAGCTAAGAATCTAAAAGTACCTTCAATAATAAATCTCATTTTAAATTCTTAATGTGAACCTAACAATGCCAAATGGTATTTAAGAACTCTAATGGTAAAACTTTTCAAACTTAAATTCCACAACCGAGAAGAGATTAAACAAACCCTTAAGACATAAGCAACAATCAGCTTCTCTAATTATGCGTGAGATAAAAACTTGTTCTAGCATATCTTTTGGTGCATTGAAGATCTTTATTCAAATTATGCATGAAATAAAAACTTGTTCTAGCATATCTTGACTCTTGTAATTTCTTATATGCGACCTCCATCGCAGCTTCTCCAATTATGCATGAGATAGAACTTGTTCTAGCATATCTTTTGGTGCAATGAAGATCTCTAATTTTGAATAAGTGATACACTAGGTCATGCATTACTTTTGGCTCAATTTTTATGTAATTTTAGTTGAGTTCAGATGTTGTTTGCACAAGTTAGAAGTTAGAAAAGACAGAATTGATACTTGAAGGAAGTAGAAAAATCGTGCTCCGATATTTTGCATCATAGCCCGATTTATGGCCTAATTTTGTAGCTTTTGCTACGTAAAAAATCGGGCTCCGATGGAATCCCATCGTGCTCTGATTTGGAGGAGCGTGTGTTCTGATTTTGGACTTTAATGAGAAATCGTGCTCCGATTTTATGGAATCGGGCTACGATTTTGGCGAACCCAGATTTGTACTATAAAAGCCAAGTTGTTTTCTGAAGGAGGGGTTCGAATTTTTAGAGAGAAAATCATACTTTTGGAGCTGAATCACTGAGCAAAAGGTGGGAAACCATCAAAACTCATAGCCTGTTATCAATTTCATGTAATGAATTCTTCTTTATCATTAGTTATTTATGCTTTAGCCATGAGTAGCTAAGTCCTTTGTGATTAGGTCAAGAGATGATTTTGTACTAGCTCATGTGGATGTAACCTGAAACTCTTACATTTATGAATGTCAATCTAGTTTATTCAGTATATCTTGGTCTTAATGCTTTTATGATTCTGACCCAATATAATTGATTTAAGAGATTATATGACTATTGACCGTAGCGTGTAACTCAGATATATTTATGTTGTTCAATCTAACAGACAATCTAGGGATGGAGCGTTGTTAGATTGTGATCATTGAATTAACAGACTTAATCTCCTTTGACAATTATAGGTTTACCTAAGGAATTAGGGAATTATGATTAGAAAAGCGGACTTAGGATCAAGGGATTGACCTAAGTTAATGTGTTAATTCATCGTTTACTTTGTGACATTCGTAGACATCAGAAACAGGTTGCCAAATGAGTGAAGTGCAGATGAATCGAATGACTTAGTCATCTCTCTAATTTATTTCAAAAACCAACATTACTTTCATCATTTTAATCACAATTGCACACAAAATCAATTTTGCTTAAGGCAACCCCCAATTTAATTACATCTTAATGATAATGTTCTTGTTAAGTAGAGATTAAACCAGTCCCTGAGGAAACGAATTATTTTATTACTCGATTCAAATTAGTACACTTGCTAATTTTCTATCAATAAGCAAGCTGCATTTGGCGATCTAAGTTGCTTTTATATAATAAGAACGAAAAGTAGCTATAATACTTAAAACAAAGAACCTCATTTGAATTCTGGTATTCAGGATGGTTAGCTAGCTTTATTTTGCCATATGCCATGGCGGATACTGGGGTGTTCAACAGTTGAAGACGATTGAGCAAAAGAAATTTTAAAATGCTTGAAAAACTTGCAGAGGATAATAATAAACTGTAATGGGTGAATCAATTTGCACAGATGTCAAACAAAATAACACGTGCATGTGCTGGCAAAAAGATCCCAGGCTCCGAGATGTCTGACTCTTAACATCTCTTTGGCGTGTGTTTGCCTTAATGATGCGTTCACAATTTATGTGTTGAAAAACCATGTTGCCCGCAAAAGCTTGCTTTTGGAGCTTCTGTAAATCACGGTGAAATCGCCATAAACATGCATTTGGCGACGGAAACGCACAACCAAACAGGTAGATAGTCTTAGAAGTATAAGCTTTCAAAACTGTGCAAGTAGTAAAAACAGAATATACAGAGAGCTTTGTAGCCAAATGCAATTGGACAAAATCCAAAACAGATTTATATTCACCTACAAAGCAAAATGATGTCTTTATGTCTTTATTGCAATCCCATAAGGTCGTGCAATAACATGTAAAGTAATCTGCCTCTATTTGGAACTACATCATAGGATTTCTACTTTTCTGCACTGACATTATCTTTGCAGTGACAGGGAGATTAATAAGATAGCAGCTATCAATAACTAATTCACAAAACGTGTGCTGCTGATGCTAAGCATTGTAATTTTTGTAAGGCTATCAGTCACTCAGATACTCGAAAATCGACTCTTTGGCTCCTTAGAGTGAATGTGTATGTGTGTTGCAGTGTTACAATCAGTTGGAATTTGAAAGCTTAAATTTACTAATCATAAGCATGCATGTTATCATAATCTCCACTTATATGTAGTGAATGGTCAAAATTATATACTAAACAAAACCCTCAGTCTAGGAACCTAATCCCTTCTTGTGAGATTGTCAAAACAATGACTAAAGATCAAATATATGAGGAAACAGAACATTCATCACAAGACAGCAAACAAAAAATGCAATTGATGGATGAAGCAAAACAAGAAACATTCGAGTTTACTACGGATAACAGATGTTTATAATACAGTTGATAAAAGGGCTAAGAGGCAGCATTCTTAAGCATACAACTCC
Source organism: Medicago truncatula (assembly GCF_003473485.1). Taxonomy (NCBI): domain Eukaryota; kingdom Viridiplantae; phylum Streptophyta; class Magnoliopsida; order Fabales; family Fabaceae; genus Medicago; species Medicago truncatula. The sequence goes on from NC_053046.1 coordinate 7,304,648, forward strand.
CTCTTAAAAGTTGAAACCAACAAAAATATTCACAAACTCAAAATAACTCCATTTAGTGTAGAAGATTAAAAACAAACTAACAGCAGTGTAAGTAAGTTCAACGAAAAATAACATTACATAAAAAAAATAACCGTAAGAAGGACGAGAAATCCAATCAGCATAAGCAAATTCTTCAAACAATTATCCTCCTGCCGTTGCACTTGTCCTGTCGCTTGAGAATTGAAACCTCTCGCATTCCCACCCTGAAACCCATTAAACCCAAATGGATAACCAGAAGTTGTCCCATAAACAGTAGCATCCTGAAAACCATGAAAGTGTATATTCATAAGTGACGGGATAAACCCGCCAAACCCACCAAAACCCGGCGAAAACGAAAAATTTCCAAATCTAGCAGTAGCCGTCGGAATAAATCCACCCATCAGTCCAATCCCAGCAGTAAAATTCCCATTGTTATGAGGTGGTGGATTCGGCGCGGTTTGCGGTCTCTGTCCCGAAGGACGACGAGGAATCTCCATCCCCGGATACGATTTAGTTCTCGGATCCGTCTGCGTTTTTCCTCTACCATAAAGAGGCACCAATTTCTCTTCCTGAACAAGTGCTTTACAAACAGGACATTCTTGTGAATGGGAATGATGATGTAACCACCTATACAGACATGGCCAACAAAATAAATGACCACAAAGTGTGATCACTGGATCCTGTGCCAAATCAAAACATATGTTACATTCGAAATCGCCAACATCGCCAGGATCATTGTTGGAACTGTTCCCTGATGAACATGATGGATTTGATGCAGAAGCTGATTTCGTTGATTCTCCGAAACGTCGAGACATTTCTCTAATCTCTCAGATCTTCAAATGTAACAACAAATTTATCAGTTATAAACACGAAACCCTAAAATTTCACCGAGAAAATAAATAAATTAATTTGTTTTTATCATCAGTTTTTATTATTATATACACGAAACCCTAAAATTTCAGAGAAATTGAATTGAATTAATATATAAATAAATAACCAAAATAAAATTAAAAAAACATGCATTCATGGGTAAAATCGCATGATTATTCGAGCGGCGAAAATGACAGAAAAATAAAAATTAAAAAGACAGAGATAGGGATCGAGTCTAAGAACAGCAACGTAAAAAAAAATGTAAAACAAGAATTGAGAAAGAAACTTACGATTGCGTTGGAATTGGATTTTCAGTTTTTGATTTGGTTGTCACAGATAACTTGTGGAACTTTCCAGATTTTGAACTCGAATATTCTTGGTCTAAAAAGTCATTTCGTTATTTTTATTTCAAGGGTTAATTAAGATGGTCTTAAACATTTAACATCCGATACCTATTAACTACCTTTATTGAAGTGAATTTTTTTTCAAGGTGTTATAAAATCCATGGTCTTATTTAAGACCTCCAACTTTAAGCGGGGCTTATACGCTTTTAATATTAAAAAATTGAAATGTAATGATATAATGTTATTGATAGTTAATTAGTGAGTCCTATTTAAAAACTTTGTGTGAGATTTGGGTCGGAGGGAATGAATACTTATAAGGTATTACTATTAAAAAATTATAAATGAATGATGTGCACGCGTGGGACCCATTTAAGAACCCAAAAATGGATATCTCTATTGTGGATGCTCAAAGAACTATTTATTATTTTTTTTTACGGAAAAACCAAAATCTTTAAAAAAATCAATTTTAAGAGTATTATATCTGATTGTTACAACTTTTTAAGAAAATTTAAGTCTAAATAAAATATTAAAAAACAAATTCAAATAAAAAGTTGTTATCGGTAGTCTCTCAAAAAAATAGATTTTCCAGGAGGAGAGAGAAAATAAGAGTCAAAAGATTAAACTAATTTTATAATAAAAAATCTCTTTTATTATATAGTATTCTTTGTTACTCGTTTGAAATTTCTATTAAATCTCTTTTTAAAAAATTATTTTTACGTAAACAGACGCAAAATAGATTTTGATTTTTTTTATAAAATCTGTAAATTTATTCAATGTCAAAATCAGTTTTATCTTAATCCATAGCAAATAGACTCTAAGTAAATGGTCAATATAAATATTTAGAATTTAGCCTTTAATTCCCATATAAAAACGTACTTTTTACTCGTAAAACATTTTGTTAGCTTTTTTAATCTTGTAGAATTTTTCATTAGCATTTTAGTCCTCGTAAAATTTTGTCGTTAGTATTTTTTGTCCCTAATAATGTTTAAAAAAAATACTAGAATTAAAAAGTTTTTTTTTAAAGGACTAAAAACAAAATTTTAGATACGTATAATGACCCTATACTTAATTATTTCAATTATTAAATTTTTTTTTTCTTTTTTAAGAGAGGGGGTTAAAAGCCCAAACTAAAGAAGGAGTAACATTGAAAATTCTACAATCAATGTCTAAGCTATGGGCATAGTTAGTTAACTTGTTAGCAATTTGGTTAGTCTCCAAGAAGATGTGCATCCATTTGACCTCTTGGATGCTATTAAGGGTGTTGTAATTTTATTCATGATCGGTTAACATGAATTCAATGAAAAGATAACCAACTAGTATTTCAAGAGAACTTCTGAGAAACCTCGAGTAAGACTCAAGAACAGGTTTCAAACCATGGAGGATACCCCAAAGCTCAGCCTGCAATACAGAACAGTTCACCACCTTACAAGTGAACCCCACAATAAAGGCTCCACACCGGTCTCTAAGCAGTTGACCACAAGTAGCTATACCATCATTTGGATGGAAAGAGTCATCACTGTCACAAGAGATGGAATAAATGCAAATTTTCGAAATTGTGGCTGCTATTAAAGAGCCAATATTGCTTAGCATTTCAAAGATCTCGGTCAAGTTGGCTAAGGAAAGGAGATATGAATTTGGCGTATTTTCATGCATATGTCAAAAGTAGGAGTAAGTCTAATACTATCACGACTTTAAAGGTGGGGGAGGAATGGGTGGAAAATCCGATAGCGGTCAGACAAGATACAGTCGTGTATTTTTCTTAACACTTCTTTAAAAACATTTGTAAAAGACAAAAATTAGATGGTCTTGAATTCCCTCGTTGTACTTAGTATCAAAATATGGAGATATCAAAACCATTTTCGGAAGAAGAAATCAAAGAGATTCTTTTGTCAATGGATGGTAATAAGTGTCCCGAACTGAATAATTTTAATTTTAATTTATTTAATGCTTTCTGAGACGCATTGAAGAAGGATGTTGTATTGATGTTTGATGAACTCTCCTCAAACTCCCAACTACCAAAGGATATTCTCTCTTATTTCTTAACATTGATTACAAAGGTGGGCAATCCTTGTAGAATAAATGAGTTTAGGCCAATTTCTCTACTACGAAGTTTGTATAAAATTGTGGCCAAGGTTCTTGCCAAAAGATTGAGTCTTATGATGCATTCCATTTATTTTTCCTAAAACAGGTAAACTTTTCTCCTCCCTGGATGTGATTGCGACACTGCTTTCCTCCATTCCATTTATTTGAAATTGTTTTATTAAACCATATAAATTGGTTAAAAGTGCTTCATTAAGAGTCTTAGCACTATAATTATGAAAGTCTTTGTACTTCATTAACACAGTTAGAAGTATCTTAAATTGGTTGTTACTAGATACAAACTGTAATTATGAGTTATATTATATATATCATTTTGATAAATTTGTTTTTTTTTTCTTTGCATCAGAAAAGTTAAGACGAAGAGTTGAAGAATTGATTTCTTTTTTAAGAGGAAGGTCGATGATATCGAAAGAGATGAAGAAGTTATAATTTCTTCATCCGAACCTGAACCCAATAGAAAACGAGCACCGTCCTTCAAAGCTTAATAGAGTAAACCCGGATGACTTTGAGAATTCTTTAGGATGTGATCCTGGAAAGTGTATTCTAATTTGGCAATATCCACCAAATCAAATAAATGCAATACGAAGAGCGTATCTAAAATGGGGTCCTTATCAAATGCATTTAGAAAATTATCCCTTGTTCGACAGAGATGTTTGAGGTAGGAACAATATTACATCAACACTCATTTGAGTTTAGTTTGATGCGGCTATCCCAAATTTTTTTGTCTGACTCCGCCACTGAATATCACTTACCTTGATTTTACATGTCAATGGAAAAGGATGGTTAGTGATCTTTAAAGTTTAAACATAACCATCAATATAGTGTGATGTAGTACTAGTTTTTATTTGACGAAATCTATATAATAGTATAGTGCTAGTCGACATGATTTTTATTTTTGAAAATGCAGTTAAAATGATGTTTTTCAGCCCTAAAATAGAAGCTAGCATATAGTTTCATGATTAATATTTATTCTTTATAAAAAACTGATATTTTAAGCCCCCTCTACGAGATTTTTGGATTCGTCTCTGCATATCAATCACCAAATTATCACTTCTATTATATCGCTATTTTTCTCATGTTCTTTTAGTTTTATGCTTCCTCGAGGAAATTTGACAAACAACTATTCATAAAATTTATGTCATCTAGACCAACAATATTACACCACAAACAAACAACGGCAACCCTATAATAGGCCACAAATTTAACCTCTCTTTCTAAAATCATCTTCAACAAAATGTCAAAAAATAGAAAATTCTACGAAGGTGGTTCATGTTTGTATTACGAGTGCTTTTCGAACCCCTTCCTTTATATGTTATTTTAGGTGATTGTTGTTGTTGTTGTTTATATTTAGGTCGAATATCCTTGATACTTCTCCTCAGTTGATGAGTCAAGTATTAACTATATTTCTTTAAAAAAAAAAAAAAAAAATCTTCTATATATATCATTTTGTCATTCAAAATAAAGAACAAAGTAATTAGAACATAAAATACAAGGAGAGGAGTCTCCGTAATCCTCCGACGGAACCCTCTCCATCACCATGGATAATGCATTCAAGGTGATTCAAACCCTTAATTTCTACCTTTCAGAACACCCTTCTATAGTTGGATTTCGATGGAGTCACACTCAATCTTGGGGTTCAACATGGTCTTTTATCTTTATGTCCATAGCAATTTACATTGTAACCTCTCTTTTACTCCACCTTTTATTATCTATCTTTCTTTGCCATACCAAACATATTCCTCTTGGCCCTTTACCTGCACTTCATTCTCTCACCGTGTCCATCGTATCCACCATCATATTCCTTGGAATATTACTCTCCACCGTCTCTGAAATCAAAGAAACACGATGGTTTTGGCGTCGATCAAAAACCCCTCTTCAATGGCTACTTTGTTTTCCTCTTGGCACTCGCCCTTCAGGCCGTGTTTTCTTTTGGTCTTATATTTTCTACCTATCTCGTTTCCTTCATATGTTTATAACTTTTTTCGCCATTCTAAGACGTCGTAAATTGGTTTTCTTACAACTCTTTTACCATTCCATTTCCACTTTAATGTCATTCTTGTGGCTAGAATTCTCGCAATCGTTTCAAGTGCTTGCAATTCTTTTTACCACCTTGGCATATTGTGTAATGCATGGTCACAGACTTTGGACCGCGTTTGGGTTGGGCGGCGCAAGTCTTCCACTTGTTTTAAATTTTCAGATGGTGTTGTTGGGATGCAACCTTGTTTGTCATGTTGGTGTTCTTTTGTTACATTTATTTAGAGGTGGGTGTAATGGAATTGGTGCTTGGGTTTTCAATTCTATTTTGAATGGTGTTATTTTGTTGTTGTTTGTTAATTTTTATGTAAGGGCTAATGGCAAAAAGAAGAAGAATGAGATTGTTGGTGATTGCTCTCTTGTCTTAGGTGCACGAAATAATGCAGATACTAACAAATTGAAGTCCAATTGAAGCAACAAATTAGGCCTCACATAAAAGGATTGTATGTGATCAAACTTTGTTGGTGTTGGACAACTACATTTTTTAGGTAGAAGAAAATAGTATTGTTTAGCAGGTTTTGTTTTTGTTGGAGGGTTGCCGTGTAGCACTAAATTGGTTTAGCTACATATTGTGCATCTTTATTTGAATGATGGCAGTTTGTTGTATTCTCTTAAGCTGTACTTCTGTTTAGAACTTAAATGTGTACCATACAACATGTGTACTTCTCAGATTTAACGAATATTGTTTAAATTCAAATGATAAATGCACCGATAGTAGAATGTGTCTACGACAAGTGGTTGTGAGGTACTATAGATTGAATTTCTACCGATAAAAAAATTAGTACAATGTGACACTTCTGGTATTTATAAGTTTTTCTTGTAATGAATTGTAAAGGAGATTCTTCAAATTAGTGGGAGTTTTCGTAAAACAGGTTAAAATGAATATAATTCTTTCTCATTTCAATTTTTATAAGCAAAATTTATTAGAAGCATACTAGCACAAGCTACGCATAGAGCCAAAAAACTAGAGTTCTCAGTTACACTACACATACATTAGAGGAGGATAGTTCATTTAGTTGAGTTAAGCGATTAAATGACATAAGGTATTGAATCCAGACAAAAGAGAAAATATTAATATAACGACTAACATACTAACATTTACCATTAAAAAGAAAAGCCTCAACCTCTTCATTATTTCAGCTTACTAGTTATGTTGGACTTAAAACTCCACCTTGATAAACATCAACATATTATCTGCTATATCAGTATTGCCATTCGCTGCTAACAAAAACCTGAGGTAAACTAAACTTATAGGCATATTGCAGGCCACACTTTGAACACATGAAAGTGGGTTATTCCACCAATTGAGAAAAAACAAGATTTTTATTGCTTCCTTCCCTGCTAATAAACCTAGACAAAGATAAGTGTTTGATGTGCTCCACCACCTCGACAATGTTGGCCACTTTCCCGTTGAGACACTTTCTTTTGGAGAGCAAAGTGAATAAAATTGTAGAAAATTTGTAACAACATCATCCCCCCACACCGCTATCTTCCAATCCAACCAAGTGAAAACTAACTTCCAAATTTCTGAGGTTTTTGCACAACTTGCGAATTCAATACTGTTAAAACATAACACACAACTTTTCATTCCAATGTGAAAAATGTAGTTTACCAAACACACTTATCTTCGATGAACAGAAGTGATCCAAAAACGCTTAATAGCCGCCAATAATTCCTCATCAAAAGCTGCTACAGTTTGAGCATTAATTAAGACCGAATAACTACTACTCACCGAGAATCCGCAACACTCATCAGGGAGTCAAAACCGTGCGTCTGAAACCTCTGTCGGTAGCAGCACATTCGCAAGTAACTCCATCAGTTCAGCAGCTTCTTGCCTCGCATTCTAGTTCAGATCCGATAACCAATTTCAGCACCAGTTTTCTGCTCTCGGTCCAGCTTACCTTCTGTGCTATGCTCTCATTTTCATTCAAAGCCAACCAGAATAAATTTGGAAATTTCTGGTATGAAGGTTGATCGTCAATCCACCATTTCTTCCAGAACAATCCACTACTACCACCATCAAGCTTACTTCGTATTTCTCGAGTGAACCAATCTGAATCAGATTCACATTCCAAACGAATTAAATATATGTCTGCCACCACAACAAATCCATCCTTCCGAACTAAACACTTTCTCTTGTACTGGATCATAACGAAGGCATCTCCATAATCACTTACTTAGCAAAGAAACAATAAAAAAAATGCAGATTTTTTACTCCAAGCCCACCATCTTCGTTTCACCTTAAATTTTTTGTCATGCACATCATAACTCATAAGCGTGCGGAAACTTTTCATTCCAATGTGAAAAATGTAGTTTCAAGTAAACACACTTCTAATCGCAAGCTACTCGTTTTCCAAACACACACTATAAAACTCAAACTTCAAATTCAAATAAAAGTGATAATAATATTTGAGGAATACAACAAATAAAATATGGTTACACACACGGACAAGTCAACTCAACTCAAAATAACATCTTCAAATAAAATTACTTTGAACTTATTTTTTTTAATGACAAATGTTAGTAGTAATTAGTCGTTAGATTAGTTTGATCCTTATATGTTTACCCTTAATTTGTAATGAAACTTTGGTTTCTCAAGATGTAATGTATTTATTTATGTGACATTTTACAAAAGAAATTTTGGAATAAACACTCTGCATTCGTCCGCGTCTAATTCTAACACAATGTTAGCATGTATACATCTAATACAAAATATAGGGGATTTTAAACCCAAAAATTTCAGTCAAAAAAACCCCAAATTTGTTTTTCAATGGGGCAAGTATTTGTTGTATTCTAATGTCAATGGAACAAGAATATGTAGCTAAGGTCTTATAACCTGCTACATTTTTATTTTTGTTTTAGGTCACTATATCAGTGATGTAAAGAATTTCCAGATGTGAGAGCAGTGGAGGAATCAAACATAGGAGGAGCATTGGGAGAACAAACGTTGCTAAGCTTATTGTACTTTTCAATGTCAAAATTGTGAAGCTTCATAAGGCGCTTCTGCTTCGAGCTGAAACGAGCTTCGTAAAAACCTCTAAAAGAAGGTTCTTTCCCGGTCTTGAGGAAGAATGTATAACCAGTCATGAAGTACATGGATGTTAAATAGAAGCAAATGGGTTCCATTACATCCCAAGTAAGCTCCCAAAAGGTGAGTCTCATTAATACTGCTGTTTTCACCATAATGAAACCCAAACCTCCCCAAAGTTCACGATCAACCAAGGCTTCGGCTTCTTCATCTATGGCCAACTTCTTTTTCTCCATTTCTTCATATTCTTTTCTTACTGAATCTGACACCTTTATTCCCGGTGTAGGAAGCAGACTTTGGAGTGTTTTGGCTACCTGTATCACAAAATTTTACAGAGTTTGGGTAAATCTTTTTTTTTTTCTATCTACTTTTGGTTTTTCTTCTAGGAATGACACAAACTTATTGTGAAATTGAAAGACTTCACAACTATACCTAAAAGGGACATATATGAGAACAATTTTACTAAAACCTATGAACCACCAGGTGTATGTTTAGATGAACAGCGAGTTTAACGAAATCGCTTCCAAAGTAACTTTTGTCAAAATCACGCTGGCACACCATAATTTCATCAAACTCACTGTCAATCCAAAGACGCATGTCTAACCTAAGGCACACGACAATGTATATTCATAAAATGCTTAACCAAGAGAGGATTGGAAAATAAAATCCCAATTGTGAATCCTCATTTGATTGAATCTAGGACTCCCTAACTTTCAATTAATGGTACTAATTAATTTTATACTTAGCATTTTCTATTCTAATTTAATCTAATCCTAGACTAAAAATAATTAAGGGCTAGTTGAATGAATGATATTGATGAATGAAAGCTCTGGTGGGCTTTTAGCAGTCCTTTAACACTTTTCTCGAAACAACAATGTTTCATTTTCCTGTGGAAGAAAAAAACGAGAAATAATCATAAAAAGATTATCAGTTTCCAAATAATCACTTTGATCAAAATCAACCTATATTTGATCTTCACCATTTCCATCATTACATTACATTATTACCCCTCTGTATCAACCCACAATAATTAAAAATAACAAATAAACTTTTTTAAATATTTAAATTGACTGAAATAAATGAAAAATTAGATAGAAAGAAAAATTTACCTGTTCAGGTCTAAGAAAAACAACATCTCCTAGAATAATCACAGCCGCAGAATCATCAAGCATTTTCACAATCTTAACCGCTTGATCATGATCGGAACAATATTCAGAACAAATCCTAATCAACTCCGAAACCGTTACACAACTCTTTGATGATTCTCTCAGCCTTGATTTCACCATCTCTAATTGCGCCACCTTCAACAATTTCTTCACATCACTGACGCTAACACCATCCTCCTTCGGCATCGCCGGTTTCTCCGCCGGCGTTTTGATGATCAATCCATCCAACCGAATACGATTCCTACCATTGTCCATTGTTTTCAGCTTCTCCATCAGGTTTGGTTGATGAAGCTCTGATTTGAAACCGGTTTGTTTCGGTTCTAAACCGGTTCTTTTGTGAATGAATCTCTTGAATGCGCCATTTTCGCCTGGTTCTGAAGAAATGTCAGATTCGGATTTTGAAACACTGACGGAGGAAGATGAAATGCGACAATTCGTGAGATTTTGTGATGAGATTTTGGTTATATTAAATAACCGTTGTGCAAGCGTTTTCTTAAACGCCATTGATAATAAATTCACAGAAGAAGAAAAAAACTGAAAGAAAAGAACGAAAATGATAATGAAAAGGAACATTGATGAAAATGAATGGTGAAAGAAACGAAATATATAGTTCTCCAAAACAAAAGGATAAGAACACACGTGATAATTACAATATCAAATTCTCGTGTGTTATTACACGATATGATAAAAACCGAACACGTGGCGGAATTCTGATCGTTGGATTTGAATTGAGATATGAAAAACTTTTGTGCTGAGTAGATTATGATAAGGATAGGTTGTCTGATATGTCGAAATATTGAGTCAATATATCGTAATAATGGATAAGTTTTGTTAAAATTAGAAAAGTGAAATTATCGTTATTAATAGCGTGTAAGGAGAAAACAGCGAGAAAGTGGGAGTTAATGGATGCGGCTACTCGTTGCTGTGTCTACGCTAAACAAACGTGTCGCCACATACACATAATCAAAGACTAAGTTTTGTTGTTGTCTGCCATAAATGGAATTATGTTTTTATGTTTTGTTTTCTGGAATGTGCTTTTTTTGCATAAAATAAAAAGGAATAATTATTTTTCTTTCAAAAAAAAAAAAAGGAATAATTATAATTAACAATGATGTAAAATAATTCATTCTATCAGTAATATTTGTTCTTTTTTTCTGAAAGAAGTACACCCTCCGGTCAGATATATAAGCAAAAAAAACATCTTTCACGGTGATTAAGAAATACTGTTAAGTGTAATTAATTTTCTAGAATTTGTGTAAAACATAAGTCAAATGGACTATATTGCCCTTTTCTTAAAATTAACACTTTGCAGGAGCTTGTCATTACACCTTCCAGTTTCCCACCACACGTGAGAATATGCAGAGCCGTAAGTTACTTTTCTGTTGGAAACATCAATTAATCAATTAACCTCACAATTATTTCAAACTTCACCCATTTTCAAATCAGATTTTTAAACACCAAATTTTTGGTGTAGGCGCCAAAATTTTCATTTGAATGACACTTTAATTTTCATTCCATATCATATTCCTATAAATAGTTTATGAACATGTTCACTATCACCATCTATGAGTGTTCTTCAATATGGCTTTTGATATTGACTTGAACGAACCTTATAATGATTCCGACGGAGTTGCCGATAGGTCACCGGTAAATGAAAACAGAGCTATGTTACCCATCGACTTAAATGTGCAGCCTTCCGATGAAGAATACATTTTCGACTTGAACGTTGCTCCGTCACTTGAAGATGAATGCGGAAATGATGTTGAAAATGTCACTGGTGGCCATGGTTTAGACAACAACATTCATGATATCTTTGGAAGTGAAGCTGATGATATAGGTAAGTTAGTTAGTTTCATTGAAATTAATTCAAATGAGTTTTCTTTTTCTTTCTTTCTTTCTTGAATTTTTATAAACTTTTTGTTCCAGGGACCCAAGATGATATAAATGGTGGAGATGAAGACATGCATGACTTATTTGGTGAAGAAGATGAAGATATGGGTGATGCATTAAATGAAGGTGAGACAATTGATTCAAACTATTATACACCATTGTTTGAGATATAACGTTGCTAAAGTTAAACTTGAGATATTAATATTGCTGGTTGTATTGAAGAAGATTCAAATAAAGTGGTGTAGTAGTATTAAAGTTAAAATATTAGTTTCTGATGTGTTATAGTGCTGCTGGTCATGTATTAAAATTAGTTTCATGTATTAAAATTAAAACATTAGATTCAAAAAGGGGAGTTTCATGTATTTGGTGTTTTTTCAGTGTTTGTTGTGTTGCTGGTCTATTATAGCGCTTCTGTATTTGGCCTTTGTAATCATGTCTTTGTTCTTTTGCAAGCTGAGTTTTTCTCTTACTATCAGGAGTGTTACGGTTCTGTTTTTTATTCTTTCTTCTATTTAGTAACAACAAAAACTTCTTTTATTAATCATGCAGAGGCAATTATCGTTGAGGAAATTCAACGATCTAATAACAAGCGTTCTTTTTTGGACAACAATCAACGGAAGCTTGTTTCTCATTTGTTGTTAAATACAAGTTATAATGGAAAACTTTGTAAAGGGATTGTCAAAACATTGGCATCTTATTTTTCAGTCTCCAAAGATGTTATTTATCGGATTTGGAGGCAAATAAAAAAAACAGCTGATCCGTGTCATAAGAAAACAAAAAATTGTGGTCGAAAAAGGATCCAAATAGATTTTGACAAAATGCGCAATGTTTCGTTAGCTAAGCGTAGCACTCTTCGATCTTTACAAACTGTCTTGGGTCTCAAAACCAAGACAACTTTGCTGAAATACATAAAAGAAGGGGTCTTACGCCGACATTCGAATGTGTTGAAACCATATTTGAATGATAGTAATAAGAAAGCTCGTATTGAATTCTGCTTGGATATGCTTGAGGAGAGTAGCATACCACATGATCCAGTGTTTAAACCTATGTATAATGTTGTTCACATAGATGAAAAATGATTCTACATAACCAAAAAGTCATCCAGCTATTACCTTCTTGGAGATGAGGATGAGCCACATCGTATGTGTAGGAACAAAAATTACATTGGTAAGGTAATGTTTTTAGTTGTCGTGGCTAGGCCAAGATTTGATGATGATGGTAACGAGACATTCTCAGGAAAAATTGGTTGCTTTCCTATAGTTCACAAGGTAGCAGCACAAAGGTCTAGCATCAATAGGCCTGCCGGGACACTTGAAACAAAACCAATCATTTCTATAAACAGAGAAGTCACTAGAATGATGTATATCAACGAAGTTTTACCGGCCCTCAAAGAAAAATGGCCACAAGAACATGCACATGAAACAATTTACATCCAACAAGATAATGCACCTTGTCACGTGCCTTTAGATGATGAAGAGTTTTGTAGAGCGGCTGCCGATGGGGGTTTTGACATTCGTTTAACTTTTCAACCTCCTAACTCTCCCGATTTAAATGTATTGGATTTGGGCTTTTTTTCTGCTATTCAATCATTGCAGCAACAGGAAGTAACTAATTCGGTTGATGCACTTATTGAAGCTGTGCAAAAATCTTTTGATGCTTTTTCCGCCCAAAGTTCGAACAACATTTTTCTCACACTTCAATCTTGTATGACTGAGATCATGAAGGTGAAAGGATCCAACAACTACAAAATTCCTCACATGGAGAAAGAGAAGTTGCTTAGGAGAGGCATGTTACCCACTCAATTAACATGTGACCCAGAACTATTTCAAGAAACTTTTGAGTACTTGTATAATGTTGATGAAATGTGAGGGCAGAAACTTTTGAGTACTTGTATTTCATGATATTTTTTGGTGTACTAGTATAATGTTGTGGAGACTTTTTTATTTCAAGAAATTATTGAGTATTTTTATCGTGTCTTTTGGTGTAATTATTGTTTCTTCATTTGCATAAATATAAAATATTATGCCAACTTTAGAGTGAAGATAAATTTGTACAAGGCTTTCAAGTAACACTTTCTAACTTACACAGAGTTGTCAAGGCGTGACACAAGTGTCTCAACAAAGGCGTGTATGCTTACTAGGTGTGACACCTTGCATGCAAAATTTGCAAGATTAAAAAAATTAAAAATGGAGAAGATGCATGGTTTTTGAGTCTACTGTTGCCATGCTAGATAAGAACAACAAAGACTAGTAAGCATGGTATATAATCCAAAAGTACGATTGTTAGAATAATAGTGAGAACAACATTATCTTGATTTGTCACTTGGAAAGGTGAGGAGTTATAAAATTTTGATAAAGAGGTGTAGCTTCATTATGAAAAAGGATTAACTAAAGAGAACATGTTACAGCAACAAGTTTATTCCAGTACACAAAAACATCAACTCTTTCTATGCCACGCCTAGTTCATTGAATCTATGTATATTTTCAGCACATCTTCAATCCCTTTCTGCAACTCTTCATTCTTCAATTCCTCAATCTCAAGTCCATTCTCCAACTCTTCATCATTCAACTCCTCAAACTCAACTCCATTCTCCAACTCTTCATCATCCAATGCCTCAATCTCAAGTCCATTCTCCAACTCTTCATCATCCAACTTCTCAATCTCAAGTCCATTCTTCAACTCTTCATCATCCAACTCATCAATCTCAAGTCCATTCTCCAACTCTTCATCCTTCAACTCCTCAATCTCAGCTCCAAAGTCCATTGTTTCAACTGGAACTTCATTCAGATCAAAGTTTTCCATGTTTAAGTCCAAAAAAGCTCTCTCACATGGTTGGACAATTTTTTTGCGCAGATTCTTCACTCTACCAGATTGCATGACCTCTTGAGCTTCACCACAATCACTCACATAAGATCCATCTTCATTAGGGGCTTTGTTCAAGTCGAAATTGTTCTTGTACTGCTCTCCAAATGCTACATCTTCAAACACCAATGTTTGCTCTGTTGTGACCTTGTCATTACTTTTAGACATCACTTCACCTTCAAACAAAGTATCTTGAATTAGGTTGGTATCGCTGTCCCCATCGAGTGAATCTTCAACAACAAGAAGGGAAAGATCTTCCGGGTTGCTATCAATGCCCAAATCAAATGAGGGTACTTCATTAAACCAATTTTGTGGTGATGCCATTTTTATTTTATTTTTTTGAGTTGAAAAGAAGAAGATGTGTGTACAGCCAAAAGAAGCCAAAAGAAGACGTAAATTGCTTCAAAGGAAAATGTGTTTTTATAATACTAGGTGTTATGGGAAAATGTATCGTTCAGTGATTGCAAGTGGAAGACGTAAAAGCATAATGAAAACGTGTGATGGAAAAAGGTGTGATTTTAACTTGTGTTGAAAATCACACTTGACTTTAAGAGGGGTATATTAGGAATAGTAGTATTAAAAAGTGTGCAGGTGGTTTTTTTTGCTTATATTTGTGACCAAAGATTGATGTATTTTTTTGCTTATAATAGTGACCGGAGGGTGTAATTGTTTTTTACATTCGTTGAAAAATTTATGTATCTAATCTATATTATAAATCAAATATATCAATTTTTTAATGAATTTGAAAATATTTGCCTATAGTAGTGAAATAAAAGAGTATGGAATATTAGGATTACCGGATAAATAATTAGATTTTAAAAATCTTTTTGACATTTACTTTGAATAAGATTATATGAAAAATCTTTTTCATTCTTATTGGTGGATTAAAGTTGCTAATGCTAACTTTGTACTAAGTGTGTTCAATGTTGGTTATTGTGTCCGCTTGTATGTTTGGGCATCAGTTAGTTTGAGTTTTTGTTATTATTGTGTGAGGACTTTGTTGTAAACTTTAGTTGTTTTCTTTGGCACATCTTGTGTTAGAGAAACTTCTACTTTTAATGTTAATATAATTTCATTTTTGCTTGTTAAAAAAAAGATTATATGAAAATTTTAATGCATTATATTATTTCTTAAAATATTTTCGTAGGTGTCTAGATATGTGTGTGTATTATACAATATAAAAATGAAATTTATGGAACATTTGTTTCGGAATGAACTATGAACAAAAAAGAAAAGGAAAAAAGATTTATTTGCTCCATATTTTAAACCAATTGTATTTGAATTTTTTTTGTTTTATATTTCATTTTAGACGGATCATTTATACAAATAGTTCATGCAAATTAAATTCACATAACATTTTTAAAGAAATATTGTTAAATAATTTTTACGGAATTAATTTAATAATTTTGGTGCATTATAACTGGAAAAAACTTATTAGATTATTGTAATTTTGGTGCATTGGTGAATCCGTTTTTCGGTTTTTCAAGGTAGCTTGATTAATTTCGTGTAGTTTCTGAATCTTTAAGTTTTCTTTGATACGCCTTGTACTAGAGAAGCTTATTTTAATTTATTAATATATTTGTTTAGCTTTTCAAAAAAACAAAATCACAAACTATCCTTTATATGACTTTGATTTTGTTTTATGAATAGAAATTGATATTCATATCCTAATGTTTACATACTTCTTGTCATTTAAATACAGTTTGCTTATTCTTGGCTATTGCTTAATCAATGATCAGCATATTATAATTGAATTGTATTGACTTGGTATTCACGGTTACATATCACCAAATAATGTATTCAATGTTATTTAGGTTACATACCCCGTAACCAAAATTCTATTATTATTTCAATTTATTTTAAAATAAATTAATATAAAATTATCATATGATAATTAATGATTGATAAAGGTGTATACCCAATCAAACTTTATAGATATGGGAGTGTTCAGCATCTATTTATATGCCACTAGAAAAATTATAAAAAAAAAATTAAAAAAATAAAATAGAAAATTACATGTTATATTGATTGATTTCTTATCGGAGTACATCATTTGTTCTTCAAAACCGTATTAACTTATCTCTTAAAAAAAGCATTTCAATTAACTGAATGTTTAGCATACTTTGTCCTTAAAGCACGGTAGATTTACTATACTCGTAAAAAGTGGATGGGTGTATTTGATCTACTTAGAGGAAATAGTGGAACTTAAGGAGGAAGGCTTTCAAGTTTCAAATTCTTTTTTTTTGCTGTCTAATATGGATCAGTTTAAAGATGGATTTTACTATTTTTAATAAATTTTAATTTTACTAAAAAGAGTAAGGAATTATATTTGGGTCATTTTTAAAAGTTCGTATTAGAAACCCTTCTAATTTTGACTCTTTAAAAACTCTTCATTGACACAACACAATCAGCACAACAGTTCAAAGAGTGGTTTTAAATTTCATTTTTTTTAACCGGTTTTTGATCCATCAAAGGTGAGCGACTAATCCGGCTCATGCGTAGAGGCATGTGCACTGCCCAAGCGTTGTTCCCCCTGGGAATCGAACCCGATATTCCTCAAATACGTCCTTGGAATGAGCTCCTTGCCACTAGAACCCAAACAACTTGATTTTTAAATTTCATATTTACCAACTTGTAATCATAGTTGTAACATCGTTTGTTTCCTTATTTACACCATCACACGTTTACACCTTAGATGTCTACATATTTGACATGATATATTCTATTAAAGGAATATCATTTGTCCCTCCTACACGATCCTAAGTGTATATAGGCCTTTACTTTATATTTATCTATATTTATTTTTTGTTTTTTTACTTATTAATACATGATATGTTATCCTAAAGAGAAATACTTCTTTAGGTACTCTTTAAGGAGTTTAAATTAAGAAAATATTCATTAAAGAGGTTAAATGCGTCAATTTTCAATGCTTCAGATACATAAATCTTCATAAAAGTTTATCATTTCATATTTTTAAAGAGTGTTTGAATGCACTCGTTAGAAAGACCTTTGTCCTAAATAATACTCGAGCAAAAGGAAACAACTAAGTCGAACCCATGTTATGGCTACTAAAGGACGCAATCAGTATGCTACAATTGCGAATGAGTATAGTACTTGCATATGTGATATTTGGTTTAAGTGTAGTTGATTGCACTGCGATCAACACATGAAATGTCTGATTAAGATCAGATGATCCAAATTTTAAACTCAAACTTTAGTTGTTCTTAAGTCAAATTCGAGCTTAAACATGGAACAGTTGATCTTGATTGGACGGTTCATATGTTATTGATTGTGGTGCACTCACGTCATTTCGACTGCACATAAACCTGATTTGTCATGTTTATTATTAATCCATTCAAGTGAGTCCTTCTCCACCAGAACGATGGTGTACTTGTACGTGCTATGACACTCTAGTCAGTAAGTGGTCAAGAGAGTGATGCAAATATTAGGATAAAAGTAAGATATCTTACATGATATTGTGCATTAGTATTTATAGGGAATGAGTATGTTTTTGGATGCTAGGTCTTCAATTGGTCAGGGGTCATCATAAGACACTTGTAAGAATCTGAATGTAGTCGCAACTTTCGATCTAAACTAAGGGGTGACGCTATGTTCTAGAGAGGGGTAGCTTTGGCTACCCCAAAAATATATTTTTATTTGTATTAAAAAGTGGATTTTATGTTTCACTACCCCAATCAAATATGTTTAGCTACCCCAAATAAATTTATTTGTACAAAGTCAAGAGAAATAAAATACTCAAAAGATTATCACTTGTTTAAAAGATTTATTTGGTCTTATTTTGACATTTTTGAAATATCTTAAGCAACTAAAAAGAGAATATTATTAACAATGAAAATCGTAAAGATAAAACTAAAAAATAAAATTACTTAGTTGTGTTACATTAAAAATATAGACAAAGTCAATTATCGATGAATTTGATTGACTCTTTCAAGCGTTCTTGAACTTTTTTTTTTTTTTTTTTTTAAATAAATAGCTATTGTTAGTTTTCTTTTTGTGTTACTTTAATTTACATTTTATATAAGTAAAATGATTGTGATTTTTTTCTCATGAATTAAATCTAATATATTAATTTAAAAAAAAATCTTATATTTTGTCATCCTGTATAAAATTGGCAAGCTTCGTCGCTGTTAGACTGGACGGTTGTGGTTAAGGGTCCGAAACACGATCCAGTGGAATTTTGGGTGTATCCATAGTATGGTTTGCGAAGCATTCAACTCCTGATAACCCAGGTCTGAGTCCGTATTGAGTTTTGCGACAATTCAGAACAATTATCCACAATGATATTTGGACCTCCTATTTTCTCTTACACTCATTCAGCTTTTTATTTTATATTTATTTCTCCATTTATATCTCATTATCAATCTATCACATCACCATTTTTATCTCTATCTCTTTTAAGGTGTATACTTTTGGGTTGTATAAAAAACATTTTTCATTTATTATATCTACTTTTTTTCTTATAGTCAAAAGGGAAATTATCATAATATAAATTAAAATTTACTAATTTTTGTTGCATTTTCCTTACTCTATATAAACAATTGTAGACATCAAAACGGATAAGTTAAATTTAGGAAAGTGAAATATGAAAATATCATGTAAGGAAAAGAAAGCGAGAAACTGGAAATTAATTGATGCGGCTACTCGTTGCTGCATTTATGCGAAACGTGTCGCCACATACACTTAATCAAGACTAGGTTCACCGTCATAAATGGAATATTGGAATATTTTTCTTTTTTTACAAAAATTGGGAAGAATAATAAACAATAATCCAAAATATAGAATATGAGATTAATTACTATATACACGGAGATTATGAAAATCTTTTTTACATATACGTTGAATACCGTTACTTTATTATACTTTGGAATTAAGGGTAATCGATTATGTTTTTTTTTTTTTCTCCCAAATTTGTATCGTATTGACACACTTTAACAACATAAATTAATGAATATTTTTTAATTTTAGTCAAAAAAATTATGATTTTTTTTAATTTGTAAACTCTTGATTTGGATAGTAGATAATTTTTTATGTTTTGCATCGATGAAGTTATTTATGTGCTTAATACTTTTTCAACGTGAAATACAAAGTGAACTTTTGATCTAGATAGGGATAGACGTATACTTTTTATTTAAGAGATGTGGAATAATTTCATTTGTAGATGATACTCCATTCGTTCCAATTTAAGTGAGTCTTTTACTGATTTCATACTTATTAAGAAAAATGTATTAATAAAAGAGAGAAAAATGGTTTTAAGTGCTCTTATCAAGTATTTGTGCATTTACCATTATCATAAATGCAAAGTAGAATATATTGAATTAAGAGTGATGAAAGTAACATTAATTTTCAGGACAATAATTTTTTACAAAAGGCTTACTTATTAAGAGACGGAGGGAGTAGTTTCTAAACATATGTATTGATTTACAACAACAAACTATAATCGAAACGTAATGTTGTATCGATTTACTCACTGAGACATCAAAAGTTAATACATACAATATATTTTATGTTATTTTTCGGCCACTAACACGTACAAAGAGCAATGAGTGAAGATATAATTAAAACGTTGAAAGGATACAATTGACCAAAATGATAATTGATCAAAAGGACTCATCAGGGGAGTAGTTGATCAACTAATTCCAACAATATTATTTAGGCTAAAGTGCACCCCCCCCCCCCTAACTTTCAAAAACTTGCAATATTGGCCTCCCAAGTACAAAAACTACAATTTTAGCCCCCTAAGATTTAGCCAATTTTAACTAATTCAACGCCTACGTGGCAGACCACGTATGTGATTAATTATTTAAAAAAAAATTAAAAACCAAAAAATCAATTTTTAAATTAAATAAATTAAAAAAATTAAAAATAAATAAATAAATAAAACCCAAAACACTTCTCAATGGCCGACGATGATGCCTTAAATGGTTCAACACCAGATTTGCTTTGCTTCTCAAACATCATCTGGAGGTATCTGCCTTGCTCTCCTATTCGCAACTGTAGATTTCTTTGAATCTAACACAAAAATGGGGAGAGTTATAAGAGGAACAAGTGAAATGCCTTGGACAATCCATACATGTGACATGACAGATGCAACATAATCCTAAATGCTGCATAAAGCTTCATATCAAATAATATTACGGAAATTAATTCCATGACTCAAGAAGAAAACAAACAAATCCTATTCAGTATAGCCAAAAATGTCAGATTCCAAAAGGGGAAAAAGAAAGTATTTAAGGCTTAGATATTTTGCAAAAAATAAAATAAAAAATGTCGTGAGTTTGTGGTGGTTTATGGAAGAACTAGCTTTTTTTCTTTAATTCTTTTTTTTTTTTTTATGGAATGAATGAATTCTTGTTTAGAGAGGAAGAGATAGTCTTTGTCGTGAGTTTGTGGTGGTTTAAGGAATTTTCATGGTGAAAAGGAGATTTAGGAATGAAAATGAAATTAGGGTCTTGAGTTGCATCATCAAATTTTATGTCTCGTCATTTAAAACATGTCAGATTACCAATACTTAAATAACAAAAAAATATGACAAAAGGACAAAAAACGAGTGATTTCAAAATGGATGGATTAATTATGTTAATGAGTGAAAATAATTAGATCAAAACTGTAATTAAACCTAAATTTTATAAAAATATTACATTAATTTATTTTCTTATCATATCCTACCTGTTTCTAATCTGAGCCGCCCATGATAGAGATTTTAACCAAAGAGAGAAAATATGATAAGGTTCAAATCAACTTATTATATATTGTTGTGTCATAAGAAAATGAATTGAGATATGGAGTATAATACAATAATTTTAATTTCTATACGTTGTCGATGTAAATTTTTATATATAAAACAATGTGTTCTGACTAAACAAAAATTCTCCAGTCCCATTTGTGAGGTACACATTAGATAAGTTTTAGGACTTTTATCTGCTCTAGACTGGGTGCATGAGTTAAATTTAAGACCTGTGGATTTTGAGTTAGATGCTAAGAGAGTGGTTGATATTTTCAATTATCATAATTGCGATGTCACATAATTTGGGAATATAATTGAGCATTGTAGATATCTTTGTAACAATTTTTATTAAAACACACGCGTCGAGTTTCTGCAGAGATAAACAAATGAGGTTGCTCATAGTTTAGCAAAAACGACATTGTTATCAGCTAGTTTCCAAATGTTGATTGGTAGAAATACAGTATCGTGTTGAACACGTATTAATGAATGAAATACAATAACTTTATAGGTCATGTTAACCAGTACCCCCGGGGCATTAATTAAGCAACTAAAAATAGTAAGAAAAGATAAAATTAATATTAAAAATAACACTTTTTCAAGTTTCAAAAAGTAATATACACAATTTTCAAGAAAATATTTCTTTTTATAATTCCTTATCCAGTAACATTTCCCTAACTTTATTTCTCTAAAAAAAACGTGTTGTCACATCATTTAACAAATATGACAAATTATGTGTTTTAAAATGCAACATACATATGACTACAGACGACTAGATGCATGTGTGAAATAATTTTTCATTGACAATGTTTACAAATTAAATCCTAACACAATTATCATACTTTGTATCTTATTTTAGCACCAATGAGCCCTTCTTTATTCATTGAAAGATTTTTGTCATTTTATAATTAGTATCATGTTAATACATGTTCTAAGAACACGTGGTAAGGAAATTAAAAGTGAAATTTTTGAATTGAATAAAATATATATTTTTTTAAAAAACTTTTAAATGTTTAATGGATGAGGTAATAATTATTTTTATTTTTTTTGGTAGTGTTTAAGTATATGTTTTGGTAGTGAGGTAATAGTTATTTTGATCCCTTATAATAAGTAGACATAATACTTATTCAATGTATCAAAATTTTAAAATAGCTTTCGATTATGCATTACTCCCTCTGGTCACTTTTATAAGTAAAAGTTCACTTTTTAAATTCATTCAATAAATGATATATGTAGTCTATATATAGACCACATACATCATTTATTGATTGAACCTAAAAAGTCAACTTTTGCTTATAATAGTGACCGGAGGGAGTATGTCAGTCAAAATAGTCCCTCATATTTAAATATTTCGTTAATATTGTCATATTGGTCCCTTAATATACTTATTTATTGTCATATTCTATCGTATAAATACTTACTTATTGTCATATTAGTTCTTATATAAAAAAAAAAAAAAAGTTAATGTCAATATTAAAGAACTATTTTATCATTAGAAAATACTTTGACTGATGAAATGCACAATCATAAACTATTTTAAACTTTGGTTATATTGATGGACTATTGTGCTTACTCGTTACACATTTGGAGATCAAAATGACTATTATCCCTTAAATGATTGAACGCATAATTTTTAAGACAAAGTTTTCACATTATTTCTAATTTAATTATAGTTTTAATTATCTTAAAACACTTGTTAGAATGTTGTACCAAACTGATAAGTGCTCAAAAGTAACATATTTCATGTGTTAACTTAGGCAAATTAGTGACTTGTTTTGCAAGTTATCTAAGGAAAAGCTACCATTTGAGTGCAATTTTACCATTTATGCTTTACATGCCTGATTCTACCAAATTTATGCAGGAAATGACAAGCAAGGACCAAAAGAAGGAAGCTCCTGAACCAAGGTCCGTTCGCTTAAGCGAACCAATTACAGAGAGCAACCGTTCTGTTCGCTTACAAGCACGCTTCCAGTTCACTCATGAAGAAAGGTCAGTTCGCTTAAGCGACCTATGGTTCGCTTAAGCGACCAAGTTCCAGTGAGCTCCAGGAAAGTTCGCTCACATGTTCGCCTGTGCTTCGCTTAAGCGAAGTTCATCCAACTTCAGAAGATTGGGACCACGTGGCAGCACCTCAATGGTCAACTGGAGATTTCCTGGATGTTCGCTTAAGCGAACTATGCTTCGCTTAAGCGAACTGGCACGCAGTCAGCCCATATAAATAGTTTTCTCTTCTCTTTCCAAACTATTCTATTACATTTTTATTCATATTTTTCTGGTTTTAGAGAGAGACTAGGGCTTTTCTAGAGAGAGAAACACAAAGCAAGGTAGTTAGGAGTAGATTCAAGCCAAGATTTGTTGAGACATCATGGATCTTGTCATGGAATCTTCACCCTTTCTTCATCCTTTGCAAAGCTATCATAGACATATGTAGCTACATCTACTCTTGTAGTTTTGAGGTATTCAAACAAGCTATTATGTAATCTTTTGATCTTTTAATATATGGTTCTAGCTTATTTATTCAATATTGTTGTTATTCTTGTTTTTATTGTTTTATTGAGATTCAAAATGATATGGACACATACTTTTGAATCTAGAAATAGAATAACAATCTATCTTAAGTTATCACTCTAGACATGGATGTTAATATTTGATAATCATTTTTAATCTAGAACTTAATGCTTTTGATCTCATTTTTAATCTCAAACAAGCTATTATGTAATCTTTTGATCTTTTAATATATGGTTCTAGCTTATTTATTCAATATTGTTGTTATTCTTGTTTTTATTGTTTTATTGAGATTCAAAATGATATGGACACATACTTTTGAATCTAGAAATAGAATAACAATCTATCTTAAGTTATCACTCTAGACATGGATGTTAATATTTGATAATCACTTTTAATCTAGAACTTAATGCTTTTGGGTAATTTAATCGGTTGGGAAATCGTCGATTAAACTACCCAAACGACTTTGTGATCGTTTAAATGTTTGGGAAATCAATGTTTAAACGATCTCTTAGAAATAACGATATCATTTGGACACGAATGATATTGTCGAGTGATTGTGATAATATAGTTTAAAAAGTTAGAATCCGTTAATCGATCGAGAGATTGCAGCTGTTACGCTTGGTTGATGTCTCTGACCGCAAGCGGAATAGCCCTATCTCTTCTCGTTTTACTTTTATGTCGATTAGGAAAATAGTTTTACACAAATAAACAATTTATACCCAAACACTTAACGTGACAAATATTGTGAAAATGCTTATGAAATACGCAACTCCCTGTGGACACGATCCTATTATACTTACGTGTAAATAGTTTTATGAGAGGGAAAAATCCTTCATCACAAACAATGAACTTGTTAGTATCATATCTCAATTTGGAAGTGGCAGCGTCGTTTGTTGGTTTGGGAAGAGGAGTTGGCTGGGGAGCACTCGAGTTTTCTTTCTAATGTGCATTTGCAGGTTGACACTGACGATATGTGGCTATGGCAGTTAGATCGGGGTGGTGCTTACTCTGTTCGTGGTGCTTACCTCTTCCTCACTAGTTCACAATCGCAAAGTATATTCATACTTGATTTAGCATAGTTATGTTCCTTTGAAGGTTTCAGTTTTTGCTTGGCATCTTTTTCGTTACGGGTTACCTACAAAAGACAGTTTGGTTAGATGTGGTGCTATTACTAATGATGATCAACTGTGTGAGTAGGTGTAGTGAGGTGGAAATGACAAATCATTTGTTCCTTAATTGTAATATTTTTGATACTCTTTGGTATCTGGTTCATAAATGGTTGAGTTTCATATCAGTTGACCCCCGTTCTATTTCAGATCATTTTGTTGGGTATGCTCAGTTGACATGTGGCTCTAAAGTACGACACTCATTCATGCACTTAATTTGATTTACGTGTGTTTGTGTCATTTGGAATGAAAGAAATGACATGATCTTTAATCATAAGAAAAATTCTATGTTTAAGTTGTTTGTCCAGGTTAAACATTTTTTTTTTTTTGTGGTCGAAGATAAATATTGATAATCTAGTAGTATGTTATTGTTATTATGGTTGGAGATAACACCCTTTTGATTATTCGAGAGCTAGTTAATTTTGCCTTGTTTTTGACATTTTGTAATAAACTTCAAAGTTTCTTTTAAGCACATTATGTGCCAAGAAAAATGCTTTATTCAGTGTTTAATCTAATTCTATTTTAGCTTGTTAAAAAAAATAGTATTTTTTTTATATTTGTTACACACTTTTACCAAAATTTTGACAAACATTAGTTTTTTCTCAATGACTTTGACGTCACAAAGAAAAATAGTAGACAAAAAAAAATATAATCCCTCCGTTTTAAAATGAGTGTCGCTTTAGCAAAAAAAAATTGTTTCAAAATGAATGTCACTTTCAGTTTCCAATGCAATAATAACTTTTTCTTTTCAATTGTACCCTCCAATTAATACTCTGCAAACTATTTTCAAAGTATTACTTTTAAAACTAATCAATAGTTAATAAGGATAATTTGGTAAAATAACCATTCTCTTTCTTTTAATCATTGCATTTCTTAATGTGTAAACATCTAAAACGACACTCATTTTGAAACAGAGGAAGTAATAGAAAAGAAAGAGATTCTTTTAACTAAGTTTGGATCTGCTCCAGTAGTTATCTCCTCCAGTTTCCCAGTCTCTTGCTTAGATGTATGACAAGTGGCACATACAAAATCAATGGCTGAGATTAAAAAATAAAATCAACCTTCCAGTCCTCTTTTACTTCTTCTCCCTGTCACGTTTTTTTATACCCTTACCTGCTTCATCGCCGCTGCGACAGCCCATCATTCCACCGAGAGTCGCTGACATTGTATGTCCGTATCGTTATTTTTATGGTTTGAATTGATATTTGCACCATAAATTGAGAAAATGGAATATGCAGCGGGACTTGAGAAGCTAATTCCACCATAAATTAAATTTGTGATGCAACGATGGTGATAACAAGCAAAAATCATTAGTCTCTCGTGGTGGTCGCATGGTGGCTGTGATATGACGACGATGAAGACGACAAGCAAAGATGGTGTGAAAATTGTAGTTTTCATGAGCTACATTTCTCTTGGAGCGTCTCTGTTGTTTTTTCTTTCAGATGTTTTATGAGTAATTAGAACAAAGACACGGTGGCGGCGGATCACGGCAGAGTGATTGGTCTTCATGGCAGTCCTTAAGTCGTGCGAGGGAAGCAGAAAACCTGAGAGGGAGAGGAAGAAGAAGAAGAGATGGTACGACTAAGAAGAAGGGGGACAATGAAAGGTTGAAATTTCTTTCTTAATTTCAACCATATTTCCATGCCACGTGTCACATATCTAAGCAAGGGACGGGGAAACTTGAAGAATGAAGTAATGGAGCAGATCCGAACTCTTTTAACTATCCCACTCTCGGCAAGTATGATGTGAAATTTCATCATATCATACTAGCTGGTCCATTTATTCTTCTCAAAGAACAAGTACTAAATCCAACGGCTGAGATCTATCTCCTCCGTGGGTCCCACCGAGAGTGCATGAGCATTTTCACGTCGCGAGTTTACACCGTGAATCGGTGCGTGAATAAAACTCATTCTTCTTCTTCTTCTTCTTCATTCTCTCACTTCACTCACATTCTTCTTCATCCTTTCTCTCATTGTGAAAATTGGAAGAGGTTACGTTTCTTTTTCATTTTTTAATTAAATTGTTTCTTTTTTAATTAAATTGTGAAGAATTGCATGGATTTTACTTAATTATTTGAATTTGTTTGTGTAATTTGATACAGAGGTGGAAGACCATTATCGATAATTTCAGTGGAGAGTGAGTTCATACATCTACCATTTCCAACGAAGGTAGAAATTCGATTTTGTTGCATGTTAGTTTTTGTTTTCTTGTTCTGAAATTCATCGTTGTTCAACACTGATGAACGATTTTATTTTTTTAATTTAGGGTTTTTCGTTACAGTTTTGTGATTTGCGAAATGGAAATGAGTGAATTCTGTTTTTTTCATTGCATGTTAGTTTAGTTTTGTTGTTTATAATTTCGTACGGTCATTGTTGTTTGACACTATCTGAAACTCACACACAAATGCGAGGTCCGGGCTCGAACTTGTATGAAGGTGTCTAACCTGTTTGGTTGTGTGTTTCTATTTTGAGTTTTTTTAGAATTCAGTGTAATTCTTTTTAATTGTGCTCAGTTTTCGACATTGTTTGGATTAACAACTTATTTGCAGCATATAACACAAACATTTATTATGATAAGCGCTAAAAGACCTGTTTACATTGGCTTTTTGAGCTTATCCACTGGTATAAGTCATTAAGTTGTATGAGACTGTGGGAGAACTTAGGAAAACAACTTAAACTATTGTCCATAAGTTGTTCTCAGCTTATTTTCATAAGTTCTCCAAGATAGCTTATGAAAACAGTTTATAATAGCTTAAGCGAAAACAATTTCACTTTATTTTATATTTTGCGTTAGAAATAGCTTATGTAAGCTTATGCATAAGTGCTTATCATGATAAGCGCTTGTGCTATAAGCTGTAAATAAGCTGTTTATTCAAACCGAGTTAAAATAAAGTTAGGAGAATGTTAAACAGTGCCCCATGGGCATTGGTTAAGCATCCAAAAAGAGTAAGATTCTATTAAAAAGTTGTGTAATAATTACTTGATAAAAAATAAAACTGTTTTCATATAAGCTATAAACTGTTTTCGTAAGCTATCTTGGAGAACTTATAAAGTTAAATTGTTTTCATATAAGCTATAAACTGTTTTCGTAAGCTATCTTGGAGAACTTATAAAAATAAGCTGAAAGCAACTTATAGACAATGTTTTACACTATTTCCATAAGTTCTCTCAAACATTCCTCACAAAACTTATGCTAGTAGATAAGCTCGAAAGGCCAACGTAAACAGGTCTTTTAGAGCATGTTTGGATATATGACTATGTTTTCTATCTTTAATTTTTTCCAGGCAAAATGCCAAAAGAAATCTTCGTATGCATGGGGTTTTGTTTTGTAAATTGTAATCAAGTTTTGAATTTCTTTCTGAACAAACATCATTATGAAATCACGATTCTAAATAAAGTATAACTGATCTGGACATTGGGCGGCAAGGAAGCATAGACGTTTATATGTTGTCTGAAATCACGATTCTAAATAAAGTATAACTGATCTGGACATTGGGCAGCAAGGAAGCATAGACGTTTATATGTTGTCTTGCTGTTTGAGGTTCATGATAACTCTGGTTATGTTGTTCAATTTGAGGTTCATGCTAATCTTCTTGTTTATGTTCTTGAGCAGCCCGGAGATCTGTACCTGGCAAATTGAGAGATTAAAAATGGTATGTTTTTCTTGCCAATTTCAAAATCACATTCCACATATGCTTACAAGTACGACTGTAGTGTCCCTTGGAATATGAGCAACTGTAATTGTTTTTCTCTCTCTTGCTTTTTGTAATTGTTTTATATATCTCTGTGATAACTGTGTAAAAATTATTGCAGGGTGATGATTCTAGTCTTGAGAGTGACAATTTTGATTGGAACACTGATGATGAACTTGAGATTGAGAGCTTTAATTCCTTAAGTTCAACTGTTCCAAGTAGACAGACTATTACTGCTGCGTCTGTAGAAGTAAGCTTATGTACCTTTTTCTTTCTGGAAGTTATCTGTATGAGCATGGTAGTCAAAATCTATGGCTAGCACTTAAAATCTTATGATTTTACGATGTTGCTCCCCATCACCATGTTCCTTGCCGATTGGACTCTAAATTGCTAGCAGACGGTGGAATCTCCATGCTAGGTGGTGGAATCTGTTACGATTCTACGTGTTTTGCTATTTCTGGGTTTTTCTGGTCGGGTCACTCAACCTGGTTTCCATTCAAACGCCCTTCAAATATCCCTATTTGAAAGCTTTTTTCTTGTTTTTGTGGTTTTTAATTGTTATTAGGTGCGATTTGTTTCTGATTGCTACAATTTAAATTTTTATATAAATTTCTAAATTTGGTAGGATCTTACGATCCGTGTTACGATCCTATGATTTACAATCTTGCGACCCTTCCCCGATCTTACCTAGGATCTCGATTCTGACTACCTTGCGTATGAGCAGTTTAATATTATGAAACTAGCAGACCAATTTCCTGAAAGTTAAAGATAATACATATACGCTGGCCTTTTCTCAATCCAAATACTGTTAACTTAAGTGATAGGCAACCAATTGAAAGTGATAAACCAAAAGATTGACTAACCTACCAGGTCATTGCAGAAAAAGAAGCTTTGAGAATTGCGACCTTACCAAAGTAGTTTTACATATATAATACGTATTTCAATTATATATACATTTCTGATTTCATTGTAGCTAGTTCCTCTTGAATCAAGTTCCTTATTTATACAGCTATTGAATTTATGGTTTATCCAATCCAATTACCTGCACCTGAAAGTGTTTTAAACCCAATGCACAATCACATGCATCATTGAGAAAAGTGCATATCGAAATATGATTTTTCACATGAAATGGAATCGTTTAAATACTAACATATATTCTCTCCCTCTGAAGGCAAGCTCCTTTGCAGGTCCTTCTAATACCAAGGTCTTGGACCATTTCATTAGCATGGGATTTCCTGGAGAAGTTGTTTCCAAAGTAATCCAGGAATATGGTCGGAGCACGCACTGCTTTACTCTATTTAAGTGTAGATTACTAGATTTTGATTCATAAAGCTCGCTACTAATACTGCTCTGATGAAATCCAGGTGAGGAAGATGAAGATAAACTACTTGAAGAGATTCTCACATATTCAGTAAGTTTATTTTTTCTTAAGCCTTTACTGTTAGCATTTTGTCGTTTTCCCTCAAAACTACTATCATGTTATACCCAATATGCAGTATCCCCCCACTTTGAGTTCCACAACGAAAGGTTGCTGCCTTGTGACTCAGAAGAGGTCACTGGTTCAAATCTTGGAAATAGCCTCTCAATTTGCGGGGGACTCTCATTTTGCGGTGGTAAAGTTGTGTACATCTCCCTCCCCAGATTCCACCTGGTGGGACTGGGAGCCCTGTGGGATGTTCTTTATGTAGAATAATATTTTACCAATTCCCAGATTCTACTACCTTGATACACTTGAAATAATATTTTACCAATCTCAATGATATCCATAGGACTGTGGCTGTGCTTGCTTTACTTTTTTTTTTTAAGAACTAATTTGCAAGATTGCCATAATAAAATTTGTAGGTTCGGGACAGTCAAAACAAGTAGGTAGCCAATATTACTTATCTACGTGTGCTAATATAAATGCATATTCCTTTGGCTTTATCCATTAGCTCCCTTTTCCCCCATTTCACCTCTTTGGTTCTTTTGGACCTGTTTTTAGACTTCTATCTGACATTTTTAATGTAATATTTACTTGTTTTTCAATTTTGGTTGCTACTGTCATAGTCTATAATATTTGTTTTTCTTCATATTTCCAGGCTCTAGAAAGTTCTTCTCAACAGCATCAGCAAGTTGAACCAGATCCCACCTCTTCAGAGTATGCAGGGAGCTCATGGGATGATTTATCAGATGGGGATTCTTTTTCTGATGAAGTAAACACCGTTCATTGTGCTTTGATATTTTGTTTTTCAGAGTTTGCTATTTGATTCATCTTATCATCATGCTATTTTGGGTCTTAAGTGTAATGTACTCGGATTGTTTCTATTCTGCGACAGGGTATGTGGTAATAGACTTGATACCTTTTTTAAAACATGAGATAAATTCATATGGTTTGTGTTTTTTCCTTGTGGAGATTCTGAGTAACTTATAAAATTTCTCTTTTGTCTACTTCAAAGAAAAATGAAAGTATCTTTGTCGTGTTTCCACTTGCTTTTAAATGCATTTATCGGAGGCCTGGAATTGAATGTCGTAGGAGCAAGTATTTTGCTGGCTATGTATTTTAAGTTATGGGATGATTGTTGTTTTTTTGCAGGAAATGCCAAAATCTGTTTCTAGGAATGATGATACACTGCTGTCTCTGGTAAACATGGGATTCAAGGAAGAGGAGGCTTTAATGGCCATAGAAAGATTAGGTGTGCTTCGTATTATTCACTCTTGTATTTGTTCAAGGCTTTTTGCTTTTTAATTTTGCAAAAATGCTAGACCTTTTTGCTTGAGTTGGTTCTTGTTGAATATTCCATGCCATCTTCACTTGATTTCCAATACCTTGATTCAGTGTTAATCGCGGAAAATAGCAGATTGTTACCATTCCCTATGCAACACTGCTACATCGTCACTATAGCCTCTGATTTACAACCATTTATACTAAATAGCGTATCACGGAACAATAACGGTTTGTCTAAATTCTGCTACGGTATAGCAACGCCGCTATAGCTGTGCTATTTTACAACACTGCCTTGATTTCTGTCCCCTGGAAAAGAAAACTTAGAGCCATTTTATGAACTTCTCAACAAGTACATATAGGACAAAAGTTGAAATGGTCTTGTAATGACTGAGTTTTTGAATAAGTATACATTGAGATCAGACCATTTCATTGGACTCGCTGTTATTTCATAATACTATAGGCCTAGACTCCTCACTTGACGACCTGGTCGATTTTATCGGTGTTGCTCAACTGGTGAAAGAAGAAGATTCCCTTCTGCCTCCTGAAGATAAGGTAGTAAGTTTATGCATATGTTTTTCTGATTTTTTTTCCTTACAATAATTTTATCTACCATTCATATGTTACATTTTGAACTTAATTTTTGACAGCAACAATGCAGTGGGCATTCAAAACCAAGAAAGCGTAGTCTTTATGAATATGAAGTGCTAGGAAAGAAAAAACGAAAGGTGTCCGACAAGAGAACTCCATGTGAAGAGGAGGATGATGGCCAAACACTTAATCTGCCTAACCCAATGATGGGGTTTGGGGTTCCCAACGAGCCAAAGTCTATAATTACACACCGGACACTCCCTGAGAATGCTATTGGACCTCCCTACTTCTACTATGAAAATGTGGCACTAACACCGAAAGGTGTTTGGCAAACAATATCTAGGTTTTTGTATGACGTGCAGCCGGAATATGTAGACTCAAAATATTTTTGTGCTGCGGCTAGGAAAAGGGGATATGTTCACAATCTCCCTATTGCCAATAGATTCCCGCTTTTACCTCTTCCACCACGGACAATACTTGATGCATTCCCCCTATTGAGGAAATGGTGGCCATCATGGGATCCTAGAAAAAACCTGAATTGTTTGCAAACGGTACATGGCAGTGCACAAACCACCGACAGAATCCGGAAAAAGCTGGAAAGTTGTGAAGAATTTGAAGAACCATCGGAATCTGTCAAGAAGTATGTTTTGGAACAATGTCGGAAATGGAATTTGGTATGGGTGGGCAAGAATAAAGTTGCCCCCCTAGAGCCCGACGAAGTGGAAATGCTGCTGGGCTTCCCTAGGAATCATACAAGGGGGGGTGGAATCAGTCGGACCGACAGATTCAAATCACTTGGAAATTCTTTCCAGGTATTAAAATACTCTCTCTCTCTCTCTCTCTCTCTCTCTCTATATATATATATATATATATATATATATATATATATTTCTGATACGTCTGTTGGTAGAAATAAATAAGGCATAATAGGCTTATTTGGTGGTAATTAGAATTGGGAGTGCATTAGATCTCTCAAATATCAAGTGAAAGGGAATCTGTGTGTTCTTTCTGTTCATTGGCAACAATACGTTCTTTCTATTCATAATCTAAAACAGTTTTTATCAGACCAATAAACTTTGAATAAAACGTTAAAATAGATTTTGGTGCAACAAGTCTCTACATAGAATTGCTTTCATTTACAGCGCATCAGTGGCATTTTTGTGTTTTACATTGTATTCAGCATAATTTTGTCCAAGTGCCAATTTTTTTTTCTAATACTATTTATTTTCGTTGTTTTTCCCTGTGAAACTTTCCAATAGATTGTGATAGCAAGTTACATTGTTTTTCTCTATAAAAGAAATTTGTGGCTTATGCATTTAAGTTTTCCGTGTACAATTCGTTTTCCTTATGTGTTCAGTTTATTTCAGGTTGACACAGTGGCGTATCACCTATCTGTTCTTAAAGAAATGTATCCTAATGGGATCAATCTTTTATCCCTCTTTTCTGGAATTGGTGGTGCAGAAGTAGCTCTCCATCGACTCGGTGTCCCTCTAAATAATGTTGTGTCGGTGGAAAAATCCGAAGTAAATAGGAACATTGTTAGAAGTTGGTGGGAACAGACAAATCAAAAAGGTAATTTGATTGATATCGATGATGTGCAACAGCTAGATGCTGAGCGTTTGGAGCAGCTCATGAGTGCATGTGGTGGTTTTGATCTCGTTGTTGGTGGGAGTCCATGCAATAACCTGGCTGGAAGCAACAGGGTTAGCCGGATTGGACTCGAGGGAACAGAGTCAGCCCTCTTTTACGATTACTTTCGAATTTTAGACTTGGTGAAAGCTATGGCGCCGAGATTTCAATGAAATTGTATATAGAAATTTCATTTTCAGGATGTGTATAATCCAAACATGCAGGATCTTCTAATATAACCTCAACATTAGGCAAACACTTCTAATCCATTTTTATTGTCGAACAAGGAAAGGCAACTGTATCAAATAAAATTTTTCCGTAACATTTCTGGTTTCATTTTACTACTTTGTTAGTACATTGTTTATGTTTAGTACGTCTAAAAATGATAGATGAGTTGACTATGGATAACGTTATATGATTCTAGTTACTTGCAAGTCTTTTGGCTTGTTATTTTTCTGTTTCATCTATGGATAGATTTTTTTAGGATCAACTTTTGTCTCTTGCATACCGAGATTGTATGCTAGAGTAGAAAAGTTATAGAACACTGGGGTGTTTGATTTTGCGGGGATGAATATTGGTTTTACCGTTTAATAGAACCATCCGCTTTGTAATTGATTTTATGATTGAGTATATGTAGAGGGTTCAATATGTTTGAGTATATGTACAGGGTTCAATATGTGTCGAGATGAAAAACACAGGATTTGCAAGACTGATATGGGTTTTCTCACTGATATGGGTTTTCAAAAGTGAGAAGAGAATGTAAAGGGTAGGGAGTGATGATACTAAATGTGGCCATTATGGGACAGACATATAGTCATTAAGGCGAGGAGGATGTTTGTGAATGCGTGTAGACTCTAAGTGTTGTTGCAAGGCAAAAGGGTGTAGGGTCAGAGGTGGTAGGAATTGGGTGTGATGGAAGGTCTGGAGATATATAATGAGGTACGATGGCTTTGTGGGATATTATTTATAGAGGACCCCAAATGTACCATGTAAATTAGATCAAAC
Source organism: Medicago truncatula (assembly GCF_003473485.1). Taxonomy (NCBI): domain Eukaryota; kingdom Viridiplantae; phylum Streptophyta; class Magnoliopsida; order Fabales; family Fabaceae; genus Medicago; species Medicago truncatula. Next base: position 7,338,993 of record NC_053046.1, read on the forward strand.
GTTGTAGTACTCTTAGTATGACTAAGAGGGAAAGGGATTTTATGTTGTTTGAAAATTGGCAACAATCACAATTTTATTTGATAGAGTTTGTACAAATGAAAATTGAGTAATCAATTGTTGTGCAATAAAGTCTGAGAAGGATGGCCAAACCTATGATGTCACAAATCAAAATCAATGGAAAGAGTGTGACTACAGATAATATATACAGTATGTTACGAACTACTCAATTCAATCTTGAACATGATTATCTCTCTGTCTTTATGCTTTCTTTTCCTATGTAAAATGGATTGCAGAGATATGATTGAACTTAGTGAAGGGAAAGACCTCCCTTCTGTTTCTGGTGAAATACTTTCCTGATAGATGCCTTACTGCCACTGTTAACAACATTGAGGCCTAGGTATTGCGTGCATTGCTCAAACCATTACTCAAAAATTCACTTTGCTTGACAAAGCCAAGCGTTATAGTATAGACTACCATGCATTGTCAGAATCTCGAGCTGCTCTTATTGCATAGAATTATCTTCAGTTTTTTCATTGTACACTTTTTAAATACCTGTTATCGTTATTTTGCGTTGTTTTCTTTGTACTTCAACTAATGTCAGTGCCAACTAGTATATGTTATGATGGGACCTATGAAGTGTTCAGTAATAAGGTAGACTTATATTGTGTGCATATTTTATTCTCATATACTCCAATTGGTAATGACAGGTAAAATGATTCAAATTGGTTTTTACTTTGTTATAGTCAGGATCTGGAGGTGCTAACCTATTGAAAGCATCACTTGGGTTGGGTCTATAGATTTCATCACTTCATTTTGTCAATCTGAAGATGAATCAAAAAAGATCAAGGAAGCTATTAATGCTCCTTCTCAAGGCAGTGAATTTGTTCATGCTACCCTTTCAATTAATAAAATGGTAGTGTACTGCCATAGTGTCATATACTATTACTCTCTTACATATCTAGGGGGAGGAATAATGCTCTTAGCATATTCAATGTGCAAAGACACTCCAGCTTGTGAAGTTGGCTTCATACCCAAAATTTTCAGCTTGAGAAGTTCCTGCTTAAATAAAGAAGTAAGGGAGCATAAATGCATATATATTTTCAGTTTTCACTATCAACTGTCCCAGACTTTGCTCTAGCTTTTTCATTAGGCCTCCAAAGATGCCATAATTATACTCACAGCTTATGTTCAATTTCATTTAGCAAGAGTATAAAGGAACTTAAAGCAGAAAAATTGTATATAATTATATATATTAATAATATAGAGATCTATAAATGTTATACACATGAATAATTTTCTCTTTCTTCAAAATCATAAAGCGCATCACTGCAGATGTAAGCTGGGGGATTAGTAGTAAGAACTCAGAAATAAAGGGTTGTTAACTAGAGTATTTAATTATCTTTTGTACAACCACTGTCCTTGCTTTCCTAGTCTGCCTACTACATTGATCAGCTTGCACACTCAAACTCTCAATAATCTCCGCAAAAGTTTCTATTTTCTTCTTAATCTCATCGATTGCAAGCTTTACAGCATCCTCATTGCCAAGAGCAAAATCAGCAGTTTGCACCATGGATTCAATCTTTATTTCCAATTGATTGATACGAACCCGAATGTTATTCATATCCACCAGTGCAATATAAGTACCAACGTGCATTGAACTGATTACTTCTCGTTGGCCCTTTAAAGCTGTCTCGTATTTCTTAAAAAGTGAGTTGCACCATTTTCCAACTGAGCCTATCGGAACAGCCAATGCACCAGCCAAAGCCGTTACGACAGGAGGCGCAGATATTGCTGCTGCCACAACTGAGAAAATCAACACAGCAACAAAAGCCGCTACGAAAATAACACTTGACACCCTCTTCAATGTTTTGTGAGATTTCAGTTTCTTATCAAGATTTTGCTTTCTAATCAGCAATTTCTTCAGCATTGATGATTGTTGAGTATAAACTGACTGAAACAACGAATAAAACTCTTCCGTAAAAGGGTCCTCGGTTTCCTTGAAATCCTTAAGCCCTTTCAACGTCTTCACATAAGTTGACCCTTCAACTCCATTTTGAACCTCTTCATCAAAACAAGTCATTGCAGACTTAACCACAACAAGTTTTTCACGCGCTCGTTTCAGGCATTTCTCAAGGGCATTACAAAACTCCAATGTCTGAAGACTATTCTCAAAAAAATCCTCCACCAAGGAGAACAAGTCGCGATCCTTCTTGTTCCATATATCTTGCTTGCACTCAAGAATGACTTTGACAACTTCCTGGTTCATGTCAAGAAGACTTCCGGTAACTTCACCTAGCGACTCAAGCGATATAGAGCGAACCTCAATCCCTTGAGCAAGAGAGTTGATCACTCTGTTGGTGCGTTCCTGAATGGTAGCATCGAAGGATTGCAAGTTTGGATCATTAACACATGCAGCTTCATAAGAGCTTAAATCGGCCGCATAAAGAGAATGCGCACCCATTTGAATCGGTGTTGGGACATCAGTATTTGAATCAATCCCCTTGCTGGACTGACATCCCATCCCAATTTCACAGTCCCAATAGAGAGCTAAGAAGCACCAAAATGGTTAGTGTGTTTGGTTCTGCAGTGACAAAAACTGATTTTAAATGAATTGATTCTGTAAAGTTGATTATGCATAAAATTGAGTTGAATTGAATGTAATGTGGCTTAAGTTTAGATACAATCATGTAAAAGTAGGTCGAATAATAACTTAAAGACCAAAAATCAATGTGTAGAGGCAAAAGTTTCAAATTCTAGCTTCAAGTTAGAATCAATTCTATTTGAAAACATCCAGACATGTAAAAATCAATTATACACCTCAAAAATCAATTTTTGCCTCCTCCAAAAGTGAACTAAGCAATACCATACACTAAACCAAATTTCAAAATTAGAAGGCTACAAGCAATGGTTTTTGTCAATTAATCACCAACAAGTCTCAACTCTCAAAAATCTGAGAAAATGTAAAGTTTAAAAAATCCACAAGAACATGCTCAATTTCATCCATAAAGCCAATACTTCAATTGAGAAGACACAAAAGGAATGTATGAATATAAATTACAAAAAAAATCCCAAAATTAGTTTCAATTTTTATGTATCTATATTTAGTAAAAACAATATTTTATGCATCTATAATCTATATATAAATGGGGTTGGCTAAAAAAAAATATACCTGGGTTTCAGCTAGAATTGAAGTGAAGGGTAAGATGACTTAATAGAACCTTAGATAGAGATCTATGGCTAATAATAGAAAAGTAATGATGATAATTTAGTAATTACAGCATTAATAGAAGCATTGACTGAGAAGAAGAAGAAGAAGAAGAAGAAGATTACATAGATTGTGTTGTGGACTCAAAGCAATTGAAGGAACAGTGAGTTAAGGAAACTGTTCGGAAAGTACCAACTGCATTTGTGTTTTGGGTTGAGATGGTCCCTAACCAACTGCATTTGGTCAAAAAAACAACATTTGCAATCGAAAAGGCAAACATGTTTTTTTGGCAAACATGTTCTGTAATTTTTTTTTTTTTACTTTGCGTTGATTGGACTGTTATGCGCGTGTTTGATTACCATAATGTTGATCCACCTTTGAGGTTCAACCCAATCCCTCTCTATCAAATATCAATATCTAACGGTTTAGAATTTTAAGTAAACTTACTAAAAAAAATAATAAGTCATATTACAATTTCCAATAGAAAAGTTGTTGTTTTTAGATGCTTAAACAATATTCCCTCTGGTCTTGAATGTAAGAAACAAAAAAAAAATCACACATATTAAGAAAGTGGATTGAGTCATTGTAAAAAATACCATTTTTCCTGTTATGCCCTTGTCTTGGAAACATAACTTTTAAACTCCACCAATGAAAAATCTTTGGAATGCGTTAAACATGGGAATGTGAAACAAATTGGATAAAGTAAATGAGGTTGAAATTGGAATATTAACATTTAATAGGATGACTTTTGTATACTTTTGCTTACATTTGAGACCAACAATTTTTTTGTTTTGTTTCTTACATTCGAGACCGAAGGGAGTACATCATCCAGTCACTATTATAAGCAAAACTTTGCATTTTAGATTCATTCATTTAATAATATATATGATCTTTATTATATATCATAGACATCATGAATGAATCTAAAATGCAAAGTTTTGCTTATAATAATGACCGGAGGGTATACATTTAGAGCACTTGTTAACATTTTACTTCATTTTAATCCTAAGCTTTTTAAAATTAGAGTTATATCACTTCGCAAGAGAACATGACATGCCTCTTTAGCATTAAATGACTTTAAGGTAGGAAAGTCACAACTATGTTGTGTATATCTCTTTTGTTCTACTATTTTCTATTATTTTTTCATCTTTTTCTTTCATAAAACACACAAATTGCAAGTCACCGTGACTTTTCCGTCTTGGAGACATGAATCTCAATCCGATTATTTTAATAATGTACCCCCTTTGTCTCATTTTAATTAACAATTTAACATTTTTATCTTTGTCTCAAAATAATTATCATTTTAAAATATCAATGCAACATTAATTATTTTTTTCTAGTAATATACCTTTATGTATTAAATTTTATCCAATTAACTACTCCACTAATTAGAATTAATAAGAGTGTTTTACTGAATGATATTAATTTTACGATTAAAACCGATTCACCAAATTATTTTCCTAAGAAACACTCACAACCCAAAAATGACAATTAAAATGAGACGGAGGAGTAACATTGTTGAGACTTACACTCTTTAGTCACTATTATAAATTATATACGTTGTTTATAATTTAGATTGCATATATCACTTATTGAATGAGTCTAAAAATAGAATTTTGTTTATAATAATGACACGGTAGAAGTTAAAATAGTTTTTATTTTATCAATAAAATTACTTGAAAACCTGCAACTTGTCATCCGGACTCTGAATCTTGGAAACCAAGGAAAAACATGGATGTATCTTAGCACAATCGCCATTATAGAATCAACTTCAACATAAACCTTTGAAAAACCTTTGAATATAGAGAACTCCAACTCCTTCAATTTTCCCCACATCTCTGCCATAATAACGTAATAAGAACCAATATTATGAAATTATTCAAACATGAATCTGCCATTGCTATTGTGACCAACACTACCACCAGTCATTTCCCTCCCATTCTCTATAATTGCACCATCACTACATCTCAGTTGTTTGATTTCTAACTCTAAGAATAATCTCTCATGTACCCTTGATTTGCTACCAGCAAAGACCAACTCATTCTGAGTCATCCATAAACCACCAAGAATTACAACAAAAACCATAGCTCCAAGAACGGCCTCTACGAGACCCAACACCTTTCAAATTTACAATAATCTAATCATGAACATCGACCGTCCAAAAATATTAAGGAAAGACACCCCTGATCGCCACCTAAATCCCTAAAACCCGAATAAAATCATGTAAATCATGACAAATAGTTTTCAGGGATGCACTGCTCACTAAACATTAGGGTTGGCCTAAGGCATAAACTGGGGTGCGTTGACCTAGGACTTTTAATGGATACACGTATTAGAAATTGGGGTCACTTAACCCCACTTCATTACTATTTAGTTAACCAACAAATAAATTTAAATTAAACTAGAATTTTAACCCGTGCGACGCACAGGTCTTGTCGACTATAATAGAGACTAATGAATAATCTTTAACTCGTAAGATCATGGGTTGATCAATAAACACAAATTAGATTATTATAGATACAATATTACAATCAAATTTGTTTTACTATGTCCTTCAATGACACTTGAATCTTATTAAATTTTACATTTTAGTTTTGAAAAACTAATCAATTAAAGATTGTTGTTTTATTTTATCACAATATATTATTGGGGCATTATCTTCTCATTTTTTTTTTTAAAAATTATAAAGAAAAAAGATAAAAAAATACAATATTATATTGTTGTACGGGTCAATTTTATTTATTACCTTTTTAGTTAAACATCAAAAATTGACTTGTAATAATTGTTTTAAATTTTCACTTACATGAAATACAAAGTCACTTCAATTAATAGAATTTCTAAATTACACGTACAGCTCTAAAAAAGAATAATTACACTTTGATATTTATTAAAAGTAATAATATATTTTTTCCAATTAAATACATATCATATATGCATATATCATAGAATTTAATAACATAAGAGATCTTATACAATGTATTAATTATTTTGAAGATGCGTGCTTGGTTGAAGAGTTGTGTATTTTCCAAGGGGTATAGCAATAGATGTAATTTAATGCAATTCATGGTTTCTAACAAAATTTTTTGAATTTCAAATTGAAGAAGTGTTGGAAGGAAATATATAATTAGGGTTAGCACTTAGCAATTAATGCGGATCATTTGGAGGGAATTTTTTAGGTTTAGTTGTTGCAAACCTAATAAAATTAAAGAGTAAGGGATATATACACAAATAAACCCTACTTGTTGAATACTATTGAGTATTGAACCCATATAGCTATTCATTTCACTATAGGCGCACTATTTCGCTGAAAACATAGTGGCACACCGTGAGAGTATAGAGAGTAGTGTAAGTTATTGGTGATTTTATGAGTTTGTTAAAGGAGTTGGAGATTTTTGGGTAATTATTTTACTAAAAAAATTGATTCAATTAAGAAATGTCACATAATTTTAAATGTCTAATAAACACGTATTTTGTGAACTCATCATAACACATCTGCAATTTTCCATTGCCACTTGCCGCCAAAGTCCAAAAGTTGATTTAAATTAATAGAGGTTGAATGTAAAAAATTCAGATGAAAAACAATGACATTAAAAAACTAAATTTTAAGATAAAAAATGCAAACAAACGACATCAAAAAATTAAAAGACAATTTATTTGTGACTTTCAGTAGATTATGCATCGAGTTTGATAATCACATTAAACAAAGAGAACAATACATGTGAGTTTGACAACACATCTTCACCCCAAACCTTATGAAATTAGGTATATGGGTCGTAACACTTATATGTTACTCAATATCTACTCTTACATCCAATGTGATTTGAACTCGCACTTGACACATTAACATTTCTCCCTCAAGTACGAAACTCTCTGCATACGAGATCTACCACTATAAATCAATTCTGCTTCTCCAGATAGTCGATCTGAGCTATAATACCATTGTTGGGCCTTACGAGGGAGCCAACACTGGCATGGATTGACCCATTGCACAGAGAACAACCAGACAAATGAGAATGATATCAAATCTTTACTTAATATTTTAAATATCACGAAATTCTAGCTCGTGTTTGGCACGGGTTTCCATACTAGTAGCTATTCATTTCACTATAGGCGCACTACTTCGCTGAAAACATCATAGTGGCACACGTGCAGACAAATAAAATCCACTATTTCTTCATCTTTTTATTCATAAAAAGAAAATCCATTTATTAATTATAATTATCCTTTGTCTCAGTACCAAATAAACTTGGGGCAGCCAACAGTTTACACAACACAGTATACCACTTCTCACATACACTTCATAGAAGTATCAAAGAACCAAAAATTGTTCCAACTCTTTTCAAAACGCTATCTAGTGGGATTACTGATCTTTCAAATGGTGGAAACAAGAAAACATGTTGTTTATCCAATGGTATATTTACTTTTAAAGTTATCACTGCTTTTGTCGGTGGCCAATGCAATTGTTGAAAGAAATCTCTCTACTATGAAATATGTGAAGAATGAATTGCGCAACCAAATAGGAGATGAATTTTTGAATGGTTGTCTGATAACATATATAGAAAGTGACGTATCTGATAGTGTTGAAAATAAAAAAAAATCATACAACACTTTTAAAATACGAAGTCACTAAGAGAACGACAATAATATTTAGATAGTAAGATAACTTTAACTTTTTGATGTATGATGGTGAAATTTTTGGAATCTCTAATGTTTTCTTAATCACATGATATTGGCATTTTATCTCTTATGCATCTATATATTTTTATATACTTTTAATGACATTGACCCCGCGTATTGAAATTTTTGGATCCGCACTGCCTAAGGTACATGTCCATAGGGAGCTCAAAAAAGAATTAGGTAGGGGCGTATATAGATTACTTGGTTAAAAGGGGGTATATATAGCAATAAGCGCCCAAACTATTACCGGACTTCAACCCAACAGTTGTTTCATCCTCTCTTTTTTTACAACCCAAAAGCATTTCATTTTCACACCCCCAACTCATCGCTTTCATTTTCACACTAACATTTCATTAGCCAATACACAAAATTTAGAAGTAAAACATAAATCGCAGAAACAACACGTGAAACACAAAATGTCTACTCATTTTCATATATCAAATTTGTTTTTTATTTTGAGGATGCTTTTTTATTTTTAGATTGAAGTTAATTTGAATTTGTATTTAGATTTCATAATATAATATGTCTTTTATCATGAATGAAAGTAACGTTGGGTGCGAGGGAAGTGTATTTTATACTATTATAAATTTATGGTGATGAATGATTGTGAAGCTCTTTGAAATTTTTTAGAGGTAGTAAATCAATTGAATTATCAAATCAGATAATGAAACTTGTATAAATTTTGGTATGTCTACTATCGTTTTACTTAACTTTGTTGGGTTTGGTTCGGTCCACCTAATTATTATTTTTTGTTTTGTTATTCTTTTTTATTAATAATATACAGGATGAGGTGCATTTGACACACGATATTTTGGAGTGTCAGCGTGGTTGAGATTTCAAAACATCATATTATAGCGACCGTCATAATTAATGCATATATCATTTATCGTTTATCTAAAAAAAATTGATATATGATATAAGAGGGTCTTTTCTCAAACTTGGCTTAAGACCCATAAAATATTAGAAACGAGCCTGATTAACATGACATATAAGTTAACATTCTACGATAGAATTTTCTTTCATTCTTCTTGATACACCCACTAGCTATTTTCAAAAGAAACCCGCAAAGCTTTTTGGACCAAGTCACCACCAAGTATGGGTGGATCCTGACAATGTAGTCATGTGTGGGTAAATTATCTTTGGTTTATAATACTATATATTCAAATGATGCGAAACTATAACATATATCAAGCACTATGGCTAAGCGATTAGTTAGGTGTGTACCCTTCACACTTTTGATGCAGGTTTGATCCCTGCAGGCTGCAAGACAATTTTTTATGATAAACTTTTTAAAATTAATAATTTAAAAAAAAATTGTATAAAAATGAAGAACGCTATAGAAGTTGAACCCAAAACACGTACAAAAATATAAAACTACCCTGCCACTAGACCATAGAATGGAATGTGATATATGTGCAACATAAATAATCAATATTTTGAAGATCAACAAAAAAAAAAGGTAATAATATTTGTGGTTATAGCCACACTTAGCTATAGTATTGATCCGTTCCTGCCACCAAGCCAAACAAAAAATGAAGCCGGATTTCCTAAAACCATCTTCACGAGTCACGACTCACGACAAACCTTATAAGTTCTTTTTTTTTGAAAGGACAAACCTTATAAGCTGAAAACCATCTTCACAAACTATTAATCTTGTTAATAATTTCAACATGAATAGCTACGAAGATCCTTTCCAAGAAATTCTGCTTTTTATCCAAACGGTTTTGCTCATTCCTAAAATAAATGACCAAAATACCCCTATACATGTTAACTCACGCCGCGAACACACACTAAAACCCAACATGAGTTAACTCACGCTTGTTTTGTTTCATCCATTATCCAATTTTTTCACACACCTTTTGGACTTGTACTCATTAATGGAGCCATGTGATGAGGATAATCGATTAATCAATGGCATGGTAAGTTCAGTGTCAAAAAAAAATCTAACATGTGCCTTTATATAATAAAATGAACTTGTTTTGGTATTTCATTTGAGCTGCCCAAAAGTTGACAAGTATCCTGTAGCATTCATTTGCATGCACGTGATCAGCATCCTTAGCCCATCAATGTGTGAAAAAAATGGATAATGGATGAAAAAAATGTAAATAGTCATAAATCAATGGCTCGCAAGAAAGATCCGCCACTGCTTATCGATCGAGTCCAGAGTCGCCGGGCGGTGAAACCGCCCCTAATTTTAGTGTGTACTTTTTCGCGTGACTTAAATCACGCTGCATGAGTTAACCCACGTAGCGTGAGTTAACATGCAAATGATATTTTGGTCATTTACTTTAGAAATGAGCAAAACTATTTAGGTAAAGAGCATAATTCCTTTCCAAGTCCCAATCACTATTTTTAGCAACATATTATTTAACCACCTTACCAAACTCAATAAGTGGAATATGTTTTTAGTATCACACTCCATTCGGTCTCAATTATAAATAATTTTTTACTTTTTAATTTTATTTTGTGATGGTTGGGGTTTAAACTCCGGACCTTACATATATTATTTATGCATTGTTCCTATCAACTGAGCTAAGCTCACGAGGACGACTTTTTAAATTCATTTAATGAATGATGTATATAATTTTTATTATATATCACATAAACTATATACGTTATTTATTAAATGAAAAAAAATTGCTTATAATTGAGTCAGATAAAGTATTATTTAACCACCTTACCATGCTCAATAAGTAGTCTAGTATTCAACAAAGTATATTCAACAAAAATCAGGCCTTTCTAAAATTATATTATCAACAAAGTATATTTAAGGACGTATCCGAGGAATATCGGGTTCGATTTCTAAGGAGAACAACGCTTTATCAGTGCGCATGCCTCTACGCACGAGCCGGATTAATCGTCTACCTTTGGTGGATAAAAACCGGTGCGAAAGCAAAAAAATTATATTATCTGCAAAGGCTTAATGTGACCATTTTGTTTAGGATCTCTTCTGGCCACGGAACCAGTAGCCAAACCTTACGAGCAACTGTCAAAGTACTAACAAGGTGAAATACTACTTCCTCCGTTTTCAAAAATATAAGCAAAATTTACTTTTGAAGTTCATTCAATTAATGATGTATGTGGTCCATATTATAAACCACATACATCATTAATTGAATGAACCTAAAAAGTAAAATTTGCTTATATTTAGAAACGGAAGGAGTATCTCTTAACTGTATAAAACAACTTTAGAGGGAAAGAACTCTTCTAGATGAGACAATATTTAAAAATACATGATTTTTAAATACATGATTTTAATTTTATGGTTAAAATACATGATTGAAAGATGAGATAATATTTAAAGATTGTCTTTAAATGTGTAACGACATGTAGTTGATTTAAGTATAAAATATTCGACCAGATACATCAACGTATATGCAAAACATTTTTTTTAGGAAGTTGTTTGAAACTAAATATATTTCTGTTGTTTGAAACTTTTTTTTAGGAAGGTGTTTGGAATTAAATATATTTCTTATTGTAAAATATTGCATTTTTATATTGATATTTAAATTTGTTTGAAAAATAGAGGCTATAAATAAAAAATTAAGGTTGGGCAGATAAATCCAACAAGAACAAATACCGATGACAAAAATGGAATTTGGAGTTAATTGTGTTTTTAGGAAGAGGGAATTGTTTTTCTCCCCATTTTGTCGTATCCTTTTGTATGGTTCATCTAAACCAGTAATGAACCAAAAAAAAAACATGAATCGGGATGAACTTTTTTTGGACAAAGAATCGGATGAGCAAGGCCGACTTTAAGGGGGTGCAAACAGCTCTATTGAGCTGGATCTCTAAATTTTGGAGGTCCAATGTTTTTTTTCTTCATATATATGCTGCATGTAAATAAATAATATATAGAAGCGGTGTTAAAAAAATATCATATAAGTTGATATAGTTCATCGGAATGAATGGGAGTTAGCACTATCTAGGTCATGGGTTGAACACCCAACACTTAATTTTTCTGTTCCTTTTTTCTTCTTTCTTTAATTAATTTTTCTTTTCCTTTTTTTGACTCATGTTCTTCTTTAATTAATTTTTTCTTTTCCTTTTCCTTTTTTCTTCTTTAATTAACTTAGGACTCATGTTTTTTTTAATCAATTTTTCTTTTTCTTTTTTCTTCTTTAATTATATTTTTTAGTATGGGAGGCCTTTTTTATTTGGACATAATCTATTATGGATTTTAGACTCATTTTCACCTTTAGGTGTACCGCATATATACGACACCTTGTATTTATCTTTTAAAAAATATAAATAGAACATTGCTCTTTAAAAAAAAAAAACGTTTTGATTTTATCCTTGACCTCTTTTCATTCCTAGAGCCGAGCCTCCAAATTCTAAAAAACGACCCTGCGGATGAGCTTCCTTACACAGAATATCCTATAAATTAATTCTACAAAATTTGCAAGATTTCTCGAACAACAAACATTTTTTAAGAACTCTGACTCTATTATATGTCTAAACTCAAGTTCAAACCTGAGTGATTGGTTAAGCTAAAGAAAAAGAAAAAAGATATGGTCATCAAATTATAAAGATTGAACAATTTAATATCTTAAATTTGTGAAATGTTAATTATATTTTCTAAATTAATTCATTTCAATCAACTTAAATTATTTAAAGATTTTTTGTTTTGATTCAACAAAAGATTATTTAAAATAATATATATTTCTTTTGCTAGTTTTGGATTAATATTTTTCAAACAAATATTTTAATGGAGGGACTAATTTAACTAAGAATCTTTAATTTGAGATAATTTAATTAACATTCAATTGACTAAATGTATAGGGTGAGATTTTCTAATGACACTCTGTTTAATCCTGGTTGCACCCCAAAATGACAAAATTACCTTTTCATAAAATTTAATTTTCAAAAAGCATCTTCCTTTTTCTTGATTACACCCTAAAATCCCTCTTCGTTTTAAGTAGGTCATGTAGACTTAGTTTCAGTAGGTCATGTAAACTGAGTTTAAGCGTACATACTTAACCTCAGTTTAAGTAGGTCATGTAAACCGAGTTTAAGTGCACATTTAAAAGTTCAATTTTGTTCAATGATTCTACGTAATCTCAGTTTAAGTATGTACATGTGAACTTATTTTAAGTAGGTCATATAAACTAAGTTTAAGTGTACATACTTAAACTCAATTTAAGTAGATCATGTAAACTTAGTTTAAGTGTACATTTAAAAGTTCAAATCTTATTCAATGATTCTACGTCCAGTTTAAGTATGTACATGTAAACTTATTTTAAGTAGGTCATATAAACTAAGTTTAAGTGTGCATACTTAAACTCAGTTTAAATAGATCATGTAAACTTAGATTAAGTAGCTCATGTAAACTGAGTTTAAGTACACATACTTAAACTCAAGTTTAAGTAAGTCATGTAAACTGAGTTTAAGTGTACATCTAAAATTTCAACCTTGTTCAATGATTATACGTAATATCAGTTTAAGTATATACATGTAAACTTAGTTTAAGTAGGTCATGTAACCTGAGTTTAAGTATGTACATACTTAAACTCAGTTTAAGTAGGTTATGTAAACTAAGTTTAAGTAAATTATGTAAACTAAGTTTACATGAACCTGCTTAAACTGAATTTTAGTTAACCTCAACAATGTAAAACTGAAACTGTCGTACAGTGCAGTTGAACAAGAAGAAGAAAATTGAAACCAGCATTATTGAAAAAGAAGAAAAAATTCACTTATTTATATGCAATCGAGTATGAATGAAAGATGTTTTGATTCACTCTTTAATCTTCCTTAGAGATTAATTGAACATCATGATTGTTTGATCGTTGGTGGGTGAAAGAGAGTGAAATTTTAGAGTGACAATGAATGAAATCAAGATTTTAAGAAAATTTATATAAAAGGACAATTTTTGTATTATCAAAAACTTTTTTAAAAAACTGGGTGTAACCAGAAATATATAGGGTGGTAATAAAAAAACTCATAAAATTTTCCTTAAAAACAAATCACCATAATATTTCAAAATATAAATGATGGTGAATTAATGTGTTTTTATGTTTATTCTTTACCTAACTCTTACCATTTTAATCACCATAATATTTTCCTTTAAAAAAAAATCACCATAATATTTTAAAATATAAATGATAGTGTATTAATATGTTTTTATGTTTATTCTTAATATAAATAAATACGTTTTTTTGTCTAAGTCCTCTGATCCTCATGAAAAAGGGATTGGACCTTCCACTCACTCATGTCTGGAATTTCACACCATATAGATTATTTTGAAAAACATAGAATATAATGTAAATTATACTACAAATCTTCACTAAAATTGATAATTCTTGGTGAACTGTGCCTCTCTTAATCTAAATTTTCTGTAACAACAAAAAATACTACAACATGAATGTATGCCATGTGGTTAATATTCAAATAATTAATAAAGATTATTATTTGTAAAATAATACATGCTTCACTTTTTTTAATACGTGTGAAGACATTAAAAATCAATTGATTTAGGACTGGGGGAATCAAATGTTGAAGAACACCTAGAAAAGAATGCTAATTTTTTCAACAGCAGAAGTCAACTTATAACCTTAAGAAACATATTTAATTTATCCCAAATTCACCTGAAAATGCAATTTATCTTGAAAGAAAAAATTGAAGACCAAAACAGGGAAAAGAAAAGTATTGATAGGTCTAAACAAAAACAAAAAAAAAAACATTTCAATATGATAGTACAAACATTTTGTGTCTGCATCTTACTTGCATCCAATGTTTTCATAACGCCAATTTTATTTTTATCCTAAACAAATTAAAAACTATAACTTTAATTTTGCCTATAAGCAATATAATTGGTTAAAGCAACTAAAGGAGCAGCCTTTTCAACATCAAATCCAATGAGACAATCATGCGCATCCTTAATCAATTTGTCAGCAAACTCCTTAGATTTTTCCAATCCCAAAAGCTTAGGATAAGTAGCTTTATCAGCAGTCAAATCTTTCCCAGCAGTTTTCCCTAATTCCTCAGATGATTTAGTAACATCAAGAATGTCATCAACAACTTGAAACAATAATCCAATATACCTAGCAAATTTCCTTAATTTTTCAATTTCATCTTCAGTGCCACCACCAACTATTGCTCCCATAACAACCGCGGCTTCTAATAAAGCCGCGGTTTTACGAAGATGAATAAACTCTAGTGTCTCTAATCCCACGTTTGATTTTCCTTCTGATTCCAAATCAACAATTTGTCCAGCAACTAGTCCTTCTTTTCCAACAGCTTTTGCCAGCTCAGCAATTGCTCTAACAATTCTTTCAGGTGGGACCCCTATGGTTGAAACAGCCACGTGTTCAAACGCGAAGGAAAGTAGTGCATCCCCGGCAAGGACAGCTACGTCCTCACCGTAGACTTTGTGGTTTGTTGGCTTTCCTCGTCTGAGATCGTCGTTATCCATGCACGGTAGATCATCATGGATTAACGACATGGTGTGGATCATTTCCACAGCGCATGCCGATGGAATTGATGCTTCTTCTTTGCCGCCTACAAGTCCGCAGGCGGCAATACAGAGTACCGGACGGACACGCTTTCCTCCAGCGAGGAGAGAGTATCGCATAGCTTCGTAAATCTTCTCGGGTTCTTGTAGTACAATTGCTTCATCCAATGCTTTGTTCACTATATTGGCTTTTTCAAGCATGTAGCCATTGAAATTAAAATTGAAATTGGGTATGGTTTCTTCTTCGGTTTTTTTGTCTTTCACTATGTTTGTATTAGTGAGGACTGCAGAGAGTTTGAGAGAGGGAAAAGAAGAAACCAATTTGTTTCTTGTTTGTTGTTGATTGGTAGATGAGAAAATGGGAATAGCTAGGAAGGGAATGATAGTTTGGATTTTGGTTGTGATTGTTTGGTTCAACATAGAATTGGGACCAAGATTCATGGAACTCATTATTGGTGATTGATATTTGTGTGGTTATGCTCTTGTGTTCACCACCTTGTTATATTTATATAGAGTTCCAACGAGGTTTCTCTTTGATGTTTATCAAATTGTTCACATTATTATATTATATTTTTAAATAATCATATACTTTGTACGTATGTCAAAAAGAAAAGAATCATATACAAATACAATGAATTTTTTAGATTTTGACCAAAATTTTGATTTTGACCATAATTGTATTTAATATATTTTTAATTATAATGATATTTTTGGGTTGTTTAGAAAAAAAAAAAAAAAATTTACTTTAAAATTATTGTCTATTTTTGTATTTGCCATTTTAAGATTATTACTTGTAATTTTTTTTTGACAAAAACGAGGATATTAAAAATTAAGGTTGGGTAGATGACAAACACAGAATTTGGAAATCGATGTATTTTTAAGAAGAGGGAATCTGTTTTGCCAATTTGTCGGTATTTTCTTATGATTCACATAACGACTAAACATAAACCATGAAGCAGTTTATCCAAAAAAAAAATAAAAATGAACCTAATTGTTTGATGCAACGTTTTAAAAACTGAACCAAACCGGTCAATTAAACTGATTAAATCATGAATTTATCGGTTCGTTGACTGGTTTATTACAAGTATCCCTTAGTTTTTCTTTTTTCTTTTTAATGACAAATGTAAATATATAATAAATAAAGAAAGAAATGAGGACGAATATACTTTAGTTTGATTTGAATGGGACTCAATTGATTACGATCGGTTCAACAGATTCATATTTTTTAACTTGTTTAAATATTTATTTATTATTTTTCAAAAAAAAAATTATGTTGTTTAATTATTGTTGAAGTGCTTCAGTCAATTGAATTATATAATCTAGTTGTCTCACTTATTTGACTTTTTATATGATTTTAAAATATTAGTTTGATACGGTTTTATTATATGATTTTAAAATATTAGTTTGATACGGTTTTAAAATATTATTTTTCTCATGAAGAATAGTCAGAACGAAGAGATGGACATGACTATTAATTAATTAAGTATTATCTCAATCTCAACCCATTTGGGTTGATCTAGTGACCAGTAATGTTGTCTTACGGCCTTGTAGTGTGCTCATGTTCGATTTTCCATGGCGTTTATTCAGTTGGATTAGTTTGACTTCTTTAAAAAAAAATGTTTACACAACCTTACCCAAATCAAAAACCTTCATCAAATGGTGTCAAGAACCTAAACAAGACTCAAATCTCCATAAACCTACAATTTAACTTCCATATAAAGCTATAATTGTCAAGGTTAATGTTCTATTAAGTATCCAATTTCCCTCTTCATATTAATGGTAATTAACACTAATTTTTATTGCATGTCTAACAGAAGAAAATTTGCAAAAATCAGAAGATTTGAACAAGTTTGGCTTCAAGGGGAAGAAAGCAATGATATTGGCAAACTTGGAAGGCCAACTGAGGAGATAACAAGAAATTGTCATGTGTTTTGTGGATTAATGAGAAATTTGGTACCATACCAAAGAAAATTATAGAACATATCAAGAAGAACTTGAGACATCTTACTGACCTTACTTCTAAATATAGCATTAAGGATCAAATCAAGGCTAAGGAATTTGACGAGACCTTGAAGTTAATTCAGTTGTTGATAACTCCATACATGAAAATATATTTGGATCAGTATTTTATAGCAGAAGATATGTTTCTATCTATCAAATAAATGATCAACTTGGTTGATCCTGGTTCAATGGACTACCAACCATCTTTTATCCTAGGTTTGGGACATTATTGGTAATGTCATCACTTCTATCCTTAATATTCTTAATAATAGATGATCTTAGAAATTTTAATAATACCCTCATATACCTTAAATTAATCACCATAATCAAAAGTATTATTAATATTATCGTTAATCCCTATCAAAGTACACTTTCATTCCTGAAGATTTATAATTCATAACACCATTACTGCTCAAGAAGCTTTTCATACCCAAAATAAAATAATACAAGTAAATAAAGGTTTTGTTGGTATAAAATTTGGCATGGAAAAGATGTATATGATAGGGTTGAATGAAAATTCCTATAAAGCACTTTACTATCCATGGGATTTTCCGATAATCTAGTTAATACCATTATAAATTGTGTTAGATTTGTTGTTTCTTTCTCCATTCTCATAAATGGCAAACCCTCGAATTATTTCAAACTTGAAAGAGAAATTATACAACGAGATATTATATCTCCTTACCTTTTCATAATATGTGCAAAAGTACTTTCTAGGATTTAGCTAGTACCTTTTCATAATATCTCCTTACAACCATATATTATGAATTGTGTTAGATTTGTTTTGTTCTCGACTTATTTTAAAAAGTGTGAATAAAAAAAAACATCATATTACTTTAGCCAAGAATTCCCCGCTCCCCATAATTCATCTACATTTTGTGTTGTACGGTTGATGCCAAAGAAGCTAATTAATTAGAGCTGTCAAAACGGACGGCCCGACCTGTTTAGGGCCGGTTCTAACGGGCTTCGGGCTTTATCGGGCCGGGCCAAAAAGCCCGGTTGAAAAACGGGCTTGAAATATACTACCTGAGCCCGGCCCTACATGGGCCGGCCTGTATTAAAAATTATATATATATATATTTTTTTTATAAATAATGTCTAGAACAAAAATAAATTGTAAACATTTTCGTACAAACGTCGTAAACTAAAACGGCGAGGAAAGCAGTTTTAAATAAATTAGATACGTTATGGTTATAGATATTTATATATTCGATCTTTAAAATTATAAATAACGAAACAAATAAATATAATTTTATATTACATGTATATTTGTGTCAATTCATTGAATTTTCACTTTTATTTATTACATTGATAATCAACTAAGTAAAGAATTATTTGACAAATATATATAATTTATAGGATTTTTTTTGTTATGCGGGCTAGTGGGCTACCCTCGGTCCGTTCGGGCTGGCCCTAACGGGTAGCGGGCTTTTTAAGTCCGGGCTAAAAAGCCCTATTAAAATTCGGGCTCAATATTTAAGGTCCAATCCCTATAATTAATCGGGCTAAACGGGCCGGCCCATACGGCCCGGTCCGTTTTGACAGCTCTATAAGTAATATCAAGATATTTTTAAGAGTTATCAAGAAGCCTTGCGCTAGAAGATAAACCTCAACAAATTAGAGATGAGTTTTAATGGAAATGTGAATCCAAAAATAAAGCATCAATTTCAAAGATGGATTCCCATCATGATTACAAATATAATTAGTACTAGATATCTAGGTCTACCAAAATATGTGAGAAAATTTAAAATATCAAGGGTGTAACTATTTGACTAAGAGAGAATTTGGAAGAAATTGAAAGGTTGAAAAGAGAAGTGCATTTCTTTTTCTGGAAGAGGTTTTCTCATCGTATTGGTGGCAAAAGCTATTCTACGTATGTTACAAGTTTCTTCCTTCTTCCTGAAGGTATTTGTGAGCAGCTAGAGATCAGAATACCCTTTTTTTGCTCATGGTGCATCACTAAAGAAGAAGCTACTAATCATATTTTCATGCAATGGAACTGGGAATTCAAATTTGGTTCGGATCCCACTTAGTACTAATTTTAAATCTTGCATAGAGTTAAGTTTAAATATGGTTCACCTTAGAGTTTTGATGTTAAAAACTATCATAGAGGACCAAAAGAGATAACGACAAAATATTTATGGGACCAAATTGAGACACTTTATAGTTAGAGGACCAAAATGAAATTCAAAAATAAGTTAAGGGATCAAAACATGTATTAAGCCGTATAACTATTATAGCAAACTATTATATATTGATAGCATTTTAATCATATTCTAGAAATAAAAATATTTATGAAGACAAAGATTTGCCCATTTTAGATTCAATCAACATTGCTTTAGATTCTGCCTCGTGTTTCTTTAAAAGCAATAGAGAACAGTAATGGGTCAAGAAACCATAGTGGAAATAATAACAAAAAGAAGACACAACAGAATAATATTCAAAGCAAAATGTGACGAAAATATGATATAGCAGCTGCGACGACTTGGAGAATGCAAGGTTAATTACAATGATGCCATATTTGATGTTTTTGATGTTAAATATGTTCATCTGGAACAAAACAAAGCAGCACACATTTTAGTTATAGGTGTGTTAGAGTATACCTATAGAACTTGGGTTGAAACAATATATGATGAGAACCAGTCTATATTATAATATCTACTATTTTCTTCTTCAAAAAAATAATATCTTTCTATTTTGATTAAAAAAAAATATAAATATTTTAATAGTTTTAGTAGATATTTTTTAAAGAGATGATTGGAGAAGAGAAAATTTTTACTAACATTGTTTGTTTTGAAATATTAAATTACACTTTTAAAATTTAAAAGACTACATCATTCCACTATTAACTATAATAATTAATAATAATAATGAAATATTTATTAAAATCAACAATTTTAATTAGATTCTAGAATGAGTAGTGTAATTTTTTACTATAGATTCATCCACTACACAATAAAATTGTTAATGGATTGAATTCAATTGTTCCAATTAATAATATGGATGAATCCAATTCATCTACTTTATTTAAATTCAATGTATCAATTTTTTTAATGAAATCCAATGAATCACTTTAATGTTTTTTTAATAAAACATATTTTTTATGGTAAAATACATAATTATATAATTTTCTATTTCTTTTATATTTTTTCTTATGATAAAAACAAGATAATATAATTTATGTATTTTTTATGATAAAAATGTAATTATAAAAACCAATTTTGTAGAAAAATAGAATTATAAAAAATATTTAAAATACTCTGACATTTTGACCAACCCTTAATTTTGACCAAATTCTAATGACTTTATAATATTTTAATTGATGTGAGAATGTCTATCTAGAGGACTATAATCATTTATAATTTTTAAATGACTTAAAACACATGTTGTAAATTTCTCCAACATAAAATAGGGTAATATATGTTTACCCCTCTAATATAGATGATTTCCGATTTATTTCCTGTAATTTTTTTTAGATTCCAACCATATAAAATGAAGATTTTGCACAAAAGGAATACTATGGACACTATTTTATCAACACTCTCTCTAACACCAACTTTTTAATTGAAGGAAATTAATGTATGTCCCGCTATTTTAAGTAAAACTCATTTCCAAAGTGTGAGACTCACCTTATTGTAAACCAATAAAAAAAGTGAATGTTTGAAAGAGTGTTGCTAGCACTAAATACTCACTGACCCCATTTGATTCATGTTATACGCTGATGTGGTATGTGTTGTGGTATGTGTCTGTGAATTTACTTATGTTTTTTTTTTTTTTTTTCATTCATTACATGTGTATATGTTTTGACATGTCACTATTTTATTAAAAAAAAAACATAAAAAACCTTCATATATATATATATATATATATATATATGTATATTTCTCTCTTTTTTAGATTTCTCTATTCCTAAAACCTTCATCCCTTATTCTCTATCAAACAAAAGAAATAAAAACTCAGATGAATCTCTTGTTTTCTCTATCCATGGTCATTACTTTCTTCTCCCCATTAATCAATTATTCATCGCCAAATTCTTTAGCAAAACTTCATCCCTTCGTCTCAAACCCATAAAATTATGGGCTTTGGAAGTTGGCTGGAGGGTTTAGTCACAGACATTGATGAGGGCATCTGCAAAGGATTTCTAGGCTTTTGGGAGCTTTGTTTGTTTGGTCGATTTTTTTTAGAATAGAATCATCATGGAACTTCCATGAGATTAATACATGGTTCAGTGGCGAAGCCACGTGAGGATATGGGATGGTCATGGCCTCCCCATTGAAATAGATTGGGAATTACTAAATTACCCTTGACTTAACATGAAAATTACAACCCCTGTCATCCTCAATTTCTTTTCTTCCTAAAACGTGTACTCACTTAATAATCATCTTCTTCTTCTCTCTGCGACACCCTCCTCCATTCCATCCATCACCTTCATTTCACATCGCGACAATTACGTCCTCCATCTTCGTTCAAGCTCACTCGTTTGTCTCCGTCCATCTCTATGTCCGTCTCGAGACTCCAGCTCTCCACAAACCCTACTTGTAGCTTGTAATTGTAAGTTAATTTTTCTATCTCCTGCTTCAATTTCCCTTCGATTTGTTTTTTTCCTTCGATTTTTGAATCATGTGTGGTTTATTGTCGTTTTTGTTGTTTGGTAATGAGTTTGGTATTTTGAGTTGGTTTCACTTAAATTTCTCCATAACCCCAATTAACCCCTTTCTATACTCTGTTCAAGGAAAGAGAAAATTGAATATAAATTGGTTGAAATTGAATCTGTCAAATGTGTTATTTGATTTTGAAACTAGTTGAAAATTTGAAATCGATTACAAACTAAAACAACAAGGTAAAAATAAATTGAAACTTAAAATTGGGTTGATTTTGAAATTGTTTCACTAAACCATGTAAATTGGTTGAAATTGCTTCGTTAAGAGTCTTAGCATTATGATTGTAATATCCACAAATCAAAAGGATGTCGGTCATACGAAGTGTGTATCTAAAATAGGGTCGTTATCAAATGCAATTAGAAAACTATCACTTGTATGGTATAGAGAATCATCCAAGGTGGTTTCAACACACTTGGTTTGGCATGTTTCCTTTGTGGCTAGAATATTCACCGTCAGAAGATGCTCCATATTGCTTACGATGTTATCTCTTTAGCAAAAAAAATCAAGTGGACGTCTTGGGGTCACATGTATTCATTTATATGTAGTTTAATTTTTTGATGATCCACTTTATGTATTATGTAGTTTAAATTTTTGATAATCTATTTTATATGGCTTAATTACATTTTTGGTCCTCATGTTTTAGTCTACTCACGAAATTGGTCGTGCCCTTTTAAAACAGAACAAAACTTTCCTTCGGTTATCATTTTTGTTGCACTTTTCGTCCTACCCCCCATTTTTTCTTCCAAAAATGCACATATGGCAAATGAAGGCCTATGTGGCATTACCACTCTGAAAAATGCTATTTACATGTCATTAAAAACAAGAATTTTTAAAAAACAAAAATCCTATTTAATTTCAAAAAACAATTATATCATTTTAAATATTTAAAAAAAACAAAAATTAAAAGAAAGAGGAAATCATCCCCTTCATCAAATTCAGAAACCCTAATTCCCAAATTGGGTTTCAATTCAATTTTCTCCTTCATCGTTTTCTCCTTCATTCATCCTCATCATCCCCTTCATCATTTTGTTCTTCAATTTTCGCAAGCTTCTGCCCTGTTCTTGAAATCGAAAATGTCACAATATACTGTGTCTAGTAACAGTTGTGCTTCACGTAGGAGAGATGTGCGTTTTTGGGTCCCACCATGATGGTTCATCTCCAACTTTTGCTTTACCCTTATCTGCCATGGTCGAATCGAGCTGATGGAGGCAAGGAAGAAGAAGATGAATTTTTCGTTTCTAGGAGGCAAGGAGAAGAGAAATCGAATTGGGGATTTTGAGAAAACAGGGTTTCTATTAAGTTTCCCCCCTTATATATCTTTAATTTTTAATTTATTCTTATTTATGAAAATGTTAAAATGTTTTTCCATAATAATATAATTAATTTCTTCAATTTTATAAATGATATTATCCACATATGCAGTGCCACATAGGTGTTTTATTTGCCACATCAGTTAAAAATCTGACACATGTGCGTTTTTGGAGGAAAAAATGGGGGGTAGGATGAAAAGTGCAACAAAAATGATAACTGAAGGATAGTTTTGTTTTGTTTTAAAAGAGCAGGACCAATTTCGTGAGTAGACCAAAACACGAGGACCAAAAGTGTAATTAAGCCATTTTATATTTATTACAAGTTAAATGTGTTGTATACAATATGATTTATATATTTTAGTTTATTTTGATGGCGGTCATCCTAAACTTTTTTGTCTGGCTCCGCCAGTAATAGGGTTCAAGATCGTTTTCGGTAGATTTGGGACTGCAGTGGGTGAGCTCAATGTGTTTTATTGTGGATTTGGAATAGTTGTGTAGGTTGGTGAACTCAGAGAATGAGATGGTGAACCGTACAACTTGTAATCGCTAGAGCATAACTCATCGTGTTTTATGTTCTCTCCTGATGAAGTGATCAAATGGAAATGGAAACGGAAAAGAGACAACAAAACACAGAGGTAATCATGTGTATAAGTTGGTTACCGAGTGGTGTTGAGTTGCTTTGAATCACACTTCAAAAAAATAAATCTTTAATTTCAATATTGCAAAGATGAAAAATATTTTGGGGTTTTTTCATGTGGTTAAATTGAATAATTAGCTAGTAAAGTATAAACTTTTATATATAATATACAAATCAATCCCATCTTTCGGCTATTATTTTTCCTTTTACGCTGATTTCAATCCCAAAACTAAAGATTGGAAGGACATATGACCTATCCAATCTTTTTTGTTAGCTAGTACAAATAAAAAAAGTTTACAGATAGACGGTTAGTAATCATCTTCCCTGATACTAAAAGGGACAAACAATCTTTATTTTTTTAGAATACAGAATTATTTTCAAAACAATTTTTTTTTTTTTATTCTTTCTAGAGATAATATTAGTATTAAATAAGATGATAACATGAGTATCTAGGTTATATATATACATGGCAACAAAACTCATACTCGTGGATAATGTGGATACCCACCTGAACCAAACCCATTTTGACGGGTCTTCTTCGATTTTAAGACACGGGTAATGGGGATATAGGCATCCACCCCGAACCCATACTTAAACCCGTCTCAAATGTAGAAAATTAATTTATTATCGCTTTTATATAAATAGTAATCGAAACCCTAAATCATTTTACTCACATAGTTAGAGTCGCAATCTTTGAGACGACGCTCACTTATCATAGTTCTCTCTTATCTCCTTCCATATCTCACATTCTCGACCCCTCTCTTCTCCATCACCATAGCCATCGATCGATATCATCTCTACCCTGGATAATGCATTACAACATTGCGCTCGGAGCTGAAAAATACTTTTATTTTTACTAAAAAATTACCCACTATGAGGATGAAACAGGTTTACCGAACCCGCCAGAAACAGATATGAGATTCCATTTCTCATTCCCCCGAATATATATAGGATAACGGGTAACTATTTAAGTGTAGGGTATGAAAATGGAAGAAGGTAAAACCGTCCCCATTCTGCCCTATTGCCATGCCTGGTTAAATACATGTAAAACAAAAACAAACAAACAAAAACTAAAAACGTGAAATATATAGATATCGTTCGTGAATAGAAAATAGAGTTAAAAAAATAAAACCAACGAAGCGAGTTTGTTTATAGAGAAGCGCAAAAGAAAACATCGCTGAGCTGTGAAATCAACTCAGTTTAGTTCTTTTTTTTTCAATCTTCTCAATCAATCAGGTTCGTTCCTCCGTTCCTCTCACGCTATTCTCTTATTCCTATCTCTCAATTATCGATCCCTTTCCCCTTTCCTTTTCTAGGGTTTCTGTTTTTCTAATTCATAATTTACCTTTATCTCTCTCTAATTGACATTTTATTTTAATTTATATTTAAACGAACTATCTAGTATCTGTGATTTCTTTGTTTTTCCGTACGCGTTGAAGTTCTACGTTTAGATCGCGGTGCTTTTTGTTGAATCGGTGTGATTAAGTGTTTTTTTTACCTAAACGCGATCTTATTCTTGTTTATCATGATTAATCATTCTAATTTGTGTCGATTCTTTGATATCATTATTCATTACGGGACAAAATTAGTTGGGTTAAGTTTAATGTGTAACCTAGCTAATTTTTTGTTATTATTAAGCTTGTGAATATTTGTTGCTTCTGAAAAAGGTTCTGTTTGATTGCAAAAGCTATGAAGCTGTTTGGTATCGAGTTGGTTTGTTGTCTCGTAATCACGATGAGCTACTTTTTTTTTTTTTTTTTTTAAGGGTTGGTAATTTGGAGTTCGGTTGTAAAGTTTGACCAAGAGTTGTTCTATCCAAAAATCGAACTCAAACTCAGGTGAGCTACTGTGATTTTGCAAAAGCTATGTAGTGTTGCTTTTGCAAAATCGCGGTGACTTACAATGATTTTGGCAAACCCACCGTGATATTAAACATACAATTTTTGGTTGGATTAAGGAACTAGATAGGGACAGGGTTGATTGTTTTTTTTTTTTATTTTTTTTTTTATTGTGTTTTTGTTTTAGTCTGTTTGTTGTTCTTATTGAAAGGAAGTTGTAGATGTTGTTTTTGCTTGGATAATTTCGTTGTCTGTGATGTGAAGTGTTCTAATGCTGGTTGATGTCGTTCTTGTAGGAATATGATTAAACTATTTAAAGTAAAGGAAAAGCAAAGAGAACAAGCTGAAAATGCCAGTAATGGAGTACCTGTTAAGAAGCAAAGTGCTGGCGAGTTGCGTCTTCACAAAGGTTACCTTTTTCTTATTGAATTATTTACTTTTTTTAGCGTTTCATCGTGTAAAATTTGTGTGGCACTTGCCCCTACCCACGGCCAGAATGCTTGAATCGAGAGGGAAAGGCAAGCAATAAAGGTTTAGTGCTAATGTGTAGTTGCCAGAGCAGGAATTTTTTGGGGGCTTGGTTGTTTGGGCCTTGGAGTGTGACTGGAGAGGATGCTGGCGAGAATGAAATCCAGAAATAAATTACACTATTATTTTGGCTGTTTCATTTGACTACCGAAGATATATGTTTTGGTTTGCTGCTTTACGTTCTAGAAGTTTATAGTTGATATAGGATGAAAATGAAAAGCATAATCTACATAATGTAGTTAGGTGTTGAAGGGAACATTTTTTTTTTCATACTGAATGTCATACAGCTTGCATTTTCTAACAACGACCAATCTTCAGTAAACTGCAGATATTTAATGATTGGCCCATTCTCTTCCTCCTTTCTTTTTCATCGAGTTTTAATCGCTGTCTATCTCTCTATTTCCTTCTCATCCCTATTTATATATTTCTTTCTTTGTGACTCTGTCCTCATTGTTAATTGATTCAAGAGCTGCTAATAATGATACTTTTGGTGAATTTAATTTCTTGCAATATGTTTCTAGTTTATCGTTTTTGAAGGTTATTAGTTCTTTTTCTATTTTGTTAATTCTGCAGTTTGTGTGTGTATATATTATACTCCTATGAAAACCCTCCATGCTTCTGATATAAGCTGCAATGTCATCTGCCATACTCTTATGGTGGATTTTAGGCTTGCTGCCATGTACCACCATCATCCTCTAATAACATTGCGTAAAATGGGTAAAATTGTACAAAGGTAGATGTATGTTGTATTACTATTTTTTCGGATGAGGCACAAAAAGAAACAAGGTAGAGATAAGTGAATGGAAACCCTTGAGATGTGGTAGTAAGAATGATCTAGGAGTTGAATTAGCAGGGTTGCATTGTTTTCCGTGATAATTTACTGTAGGCTCTCCTGCTTTGAGGAGGACAGGGACCAGATAATTTTATTGTTGAATGATTTTTAATTTAAATATTGAGTATTCTCACAGTATATTATGACAAAAGAAAATTGTAGAAGCAAATAATGATTCCTTTATTTGATTTTCTTTTGTTCTGGTGGCCGTGAAGTGTGAATGTTCTTATGCTTGGAGTGCCTATACTTGTTAAGTGATAACCTTGGGGGTGAGAAAACTATGTGATTGTTCTTTTTCTTTCTTGGGCGGCTGTATATTCTCCCATTATATTTAATGAAGTTTTTTTATCTTGAAAATTTGGAGTTTATTCTCAATTACATCCTTAGTAGTTTTATTAGTGATTCATCTGACCATTAGCCAGCTTAAACATGTAGACTGCTATCCTTTGAAGGGTTATAAGCTCACTAGGTTAGCTGCTGTTCTGAGACATTTCTTATGTCGTTTTTCAATCTTTGCCTATAGTTTCCGCCACTTTATTTTGTTATACAAGTCTTTTCACAGTGAATGTTTCTTTCAGATATAAGTGAGCTGAATCTACCAAAGTCTTGCACCATGCAATTTCCCAATGGCAAAGATGACCTGATGAACTTCGAAGTTTTGATTCGACCAGATGATGGATATTACTTGTAAGGAAGTTGCCACTTTATCTTTTTGTTATTTTCTACCTGTAGCCTAACTTTATAATTGACTCTTGTTTAAGGCTTTGATGTCCCTCTGCTGTCTTTATATCTTGTTATTTGTTTGGTTTGCTTTCATCTTTAAATGCTAAATTCAATGTATAATCTGGTAGTAAGATCTACACCGTCACCGACGAAAAACAGAAAATCTCGTTAACCACCACTATGCTGTTTTTTGTTACAGAGGAGGTGCATTTTTGTTTTCCTTCAATGTGTCTCCCATCTATCCACATGAAGCACCCAAGGTGAAGTGCAAGACAAAGGTAGGATCAACTTCATTATGTATTTAACTACAATTCATGTTTCTGGGTGTCTACCTTGCTTTCATATTCTGTTTTAATGTAGTAAATTTATTTGTATCATTATGTGTATATGCAGGTCTACCATCCAAATATTGACTTGGAAGGAAATGTGTGTCTCAACATCTTAAGAGAAGACTGGAAGCCTGTCCTTAATATAAACACTGTCATCTATGGCTTGTATCATCTCTTCACAGTATGGCTCTATTTTTTAACATATCGGGGTTTTGATACTTGAAATTTATTTGAACAGGGATACTTGAAATTTATCGACTCTAATCTATTACTTATTTGTACAGGAGCCAAATTACGAGGATCCCCTGAATCATGATGCTGCCGCTGTCTTGAGAGATAACCCAAAGATGTTTGAATCTAATGTGAGGAGGGCAATGTCTGGTGGGTATGTGGGACAAACCTTCTTCCCCCGCTGTATGTAAACCATGCTCAACAACTTCCAAGCCCTTTTGAAATATATTATCAATGCCCATGGTTTGTAAAATTTATTTTAAGAAAATTGCATTTTACTTTCGTCAGTATGTTATTTTTCTTGGTGGAGGAGCATCAGGATAGTTCCTTAGACCACCAAACGCATCTTAAAGCCAAACAAGTGGAATGTTGATGTAACTTATGTGCTTTATGGAATGTTGACGTACTATTCTAAACAATCAGAAAATGGGTTCAGCGGTCGATATTTGTGTTGTCTCTTCGCATTTTATGTTGATTCTTGTCTGTTCCTTGAATTCTCAAATCTAAAGCATGCTCCAACGCTCGTAATGCTTTCATTCTTTTTGAGAAGCCAAATAAGCAGAAACATAAGAGCTACACAATTTGTGTACTCTGTTAGCCTTTTATTTTTTAATAAGCGCTCAAGTTTCTGTAGATGTCTATATACAACGTTGAAAAACCGCTATTCACTTTTGTGGAATAGTTAATAATCTTCAAGCTACATTTAAACTAATTTCTTTAAACTGAGATCTGTTAGCATAATACAATGAATTTTCTTCTCAGGCCAGTGTGTTTTTCTAGAGGTTCTAAGCTGCTGCTGTAAAATTTATTAGTTTGTGCTGTGGAGTTGATTCAATATATACATTATCACTTAATGTGCAGTACTGTGTACAGTTGATAAACAGCAGAATGAAGCTGCCAAGTGCCATATAACTGTATGACCATAACATTCATCACTGACCCATCTCCATTTTAATATCAAACTCTCGTTGGTGAAAGGAGACAAAAACCAAAGTTATCGTTTGTCTTCTCCGTATTTTCTTTTCCAATGGAATAATTTGTAAATTTCTCCCTTGCTTTGATGCGAGTTTTGTGCCTCCGTCAGTTCACTGAAGCTCATTTGGTAGTGCCACTCTATTTTGTGCCTTTAGACAACATACATCGTTAATTAAATGAATGTAATATGTAAAGTTTTGCTTATAATAATGACTGGAGGGTCTACGATTTTGTTGATATACTGTACTTGTGACAAATCATTTTGATATATATTTGATTAGGTGTCAATCCTTGTAGTTTTATGACAACAAAAGATGACCATAACATGAAATTCAAGTGACATCAAATACGAAAACAAAATCAACTTGGTTTAAAATGCTAAAGGTAAAAGACAAATGACCCAGATCACAAAACACCAATATCTTTTTTTTACTTACCATGTTATTGGTACAAAATTTCTACATTTGTTTAGTAGTGACTAATCTTCATCAAAAAAACCACCTGTGAGTTATATACAAGGTGAGTTCTCCCCTCCCAAAAAAAAAAAAACCAAATATGAAAAAACCAAATAAAACGTAACATCCATCAAATCAATTTTGGGTGCCCAAAGCAGCTAATGCTCTAAAATCATTCAGCTGAGCAATAACGTCAAAGTATATGGGACTTGTGAGCATTTTCTTGTTCTTTTAGCAGAAGATTAACATTGTTAAAGGTACAAGGAAAAGCGCATCGCTTAATTGAAAAAATAAGGGAGGTCAATGTCAATCTAAAAAGTAGAGGTATTTATGATGTTTAAATAGACCTTAGGAGAGGTTGTGTAATTTTCCCTTTTGAAATGTTTGGTACTTAATATGTCCGATCCGTTTGGCTACATTTGCCATCTCAAGTATAAGCAATTGTTCAGAACGAGTTCATTTATCAGCCTCACCTCATGATGGGCTCCATTCACGCAAACTACCGTTCTTAGTTACTGTCTCACATCATCTCCTCTTCTTTCAGGGCTTGCATTCTAGCATTTTCGCGGTCCTTCTTAAATATATAATACAATGGCGTGTAACACAAGCAACACAATCCAAATGGAATTGCCATCATTGAAAGAAGTCCCTTTGACAAGGCAAGAGCCTCAGCTGAAGATCCTTTGATAGGATCAACAGATTTAGAATTGTAGCCAAACATTTTCTCTGCAAGAATGCCAACCAAAGGAGCTGCAACAGAAGAGAATGAGCCTTCAAAAGCTCTATCAAATGCATAAATCATTGTCCTGTGTTTGACTGGGACTACCTCAGAAAACATCGGTGCATTTGCAGCCGTACCATTCCAGCTTATAGTTAGTCCCATAAAAAAGAGTGTGATCGAAAAGGTAAGAAAACTAGTTACTGACTGAGGTATCACTCTAAGAAGAAACCATGAGAATGGAATGCCCATAAAGGCGCTGAATTGCGCGCACATGATACGACCTGAATATGGATAGATTTGTGTCAGTTGATCAGCGATTGACCCTCCTATCAAGGATCCCATAGCACATCCAATAGCAAAAAGACTTAGGAGGGTTGCAGAAGTATTATTATCAAAACCTGCATAGTGAGCAAATTCATTGTGTCAAGCAAGTAGATATAAAAGGATTCATATTACAGCACATTTTAGAATCATTACTCCTTTCATAAAATTTGAAGAAGTAATGTATGTTATTACACCATTTCCAATACTTGGTTCCAATATTTTAAAATTCGGACCAAACCAGCCGGTTCAGTCAGTTGAGCTAGGAATCGGCTAGTTCGCTAATTTGTTTTAGATTTTCATCTTTTACATTTTTAATCTTTTTTACTTTTTTATTTATTCGTCATCCTGTTCAACAATGGTTGAACCGATTGAGCCATAACCTGGAGATCTCGGCTGATTGGATGTCCAGTTCGGGTTTTAACACATTGCTTGGTTCTCGTGTGTGTTCTTACCCATCAGAACCTATTCTTGTGTTTTGTTACATTTGAGTATGACAAATGACCTTGTGCAAAATTATAGAAGTAAGTTAAAAACACAAGTTGGACTCTATTATTGGAGTGAAAAGTAGTTGGCACTCTCAAATCTCATGTGGTATCTTTGGACCACAAGAAAGGTTAAGAACCGAAGTTGAGTTCTTGCAATAACGGTGCTGCTGGTGATCTTAGAATACAATTTTGCAAAGTTGCATTATCATGTTAATATAGAGAAGAAAGCTTCATGCTCACCAATTAGTTCGAACCACATTGTGAAGAAGACCATGGCAGTCCATGGTAGTGACCCAATAATGCCCTGTAAGACAATTACTTGGAATGTTTGAACTTTGATGACAGATTTAGTGGCTGCCCAAGAGTACCTCCAAGTTGATGTCACACTAGCATTGCCATTATAGATAGAATCATCCCTGCTGACACACAAAGCTGATTTACAAACAATTACATATCAAAGACATATGAAAGCATTAAGTTATTTGTCAGTTAGTCATGAGGATTTAAACAATATGACAGTTTGAAGGCATTTATTTACTAGGTCAACAAAATACCGTGCTAAATTTCGAACTGGATTACCTACATCAAAAGAATCCAGCACTCATTCGGTAAATCAAAAACTGAATGGCTAAATAAATCAAAAACAATTTAAACTACTGATCAAAATCAGATGGTTGAGATCTTCCTACAGCCACTATTTGACTACAAAGAATCTATTTCCCTAAATTTCTGATCCCGGTTCCATGTAGTTTAATTCACTCGGTCATCAAGTCAACACCATCCGATCAAGCACAAAATTTGAGCCTTTATCAAACGGTATTGAGCTGCTGACTCAATGAATATAGGAGATTGCTCTCTACGAGGAATCTGTTTACCTAAATTTCACATGAGTTATGTATGATGTAGAATGTTGTTCCTTACCTTTCGGAACTCTCACTAGCATCTTGAATGGGAGAAAATCTTTTTCTTGGATCATCCACGTATAGTAAAACAAGGATTCCAATAAATGCACTCAAACTTGCCATCAAAACAAAGGCACATCTCCATCCATCTATTCCCCAAAACTTCTGACCAGCCATGACAGTAGCCATAACACCA
This sequence comes from Medicago truncatula, assembly GCF_003473485.1. NCBI lineage: Eukaryota > Viridiplantae > Streptophyta > Magnoliopsida > Fabales > Fabaceae > Medicago > Medicago truncatula. The sequence continues at coordinate 7,371,473 of NC_053046.1, forward strand.
CCTCCAATTCCTCCTACAGTACCAATAAAACTTACTACTCCAAATCCAACTCCTCTAACTCCTTCCCTATAACTATCAGCAATGAATGATTGCAATGCTGGAATCACAATTGCCAAACCAAATCCATTTATAGCTCTCCAAAATGCAACCTGCTTAAAATCGTGGCAAGCGCTAACAGCAGCTGTAGATAACGCCCAACAGAATGTTCCCATAGCAAGTATTGTTGGTCTATCATAGTTAATTACAAGTATACCAGCTAGCGGTGATGATAGTCCTTGAACAAAGTTCCTTATGAATGTGAGGTAACCTAAATCAGACGGGCCTGCATGGAATGCTTCACTAACTTCTTTGTAGACTGCTGGAAGAAGATTTTCATCGGCACGCTCCATTATAGCAGCTAGGTTGATAAGAATGAGAGAAAGAGACACGCCATAAATCTGTATTGTTGTTCTGTGGAGAATAAAATATTATGGTAAGGCTAGATGATTGCAATTCATTATGTATAATTAAAAGGAATGGAAATAAGTTAGTAAAAGGATGAAGATCATACAAAATTAGGTGAAAAATGATGTAAGTTTATGACCTGATTTTTCTCAGTATCACTGAACTACAAGCTTTTTAATGAAAATTCTAAATTAATACATATATTTAACCCTTTTAAGTGTGATATATGTTATTATAAGTTGTTTATTATGCTAATGATCAAGGTTGTTTACATTCCATTACTAATGCAATCTCAAGCTTCATTATTATAAGAGTTCTATTTGGCCATTAATTTCATGCCTTGTCTAACTGATCCATTAATTTCAGCTTGGTGAAAGAGCAACAACAACAACCAAGTCTTGTCCCACTAAGTGGGGTCAGCTACATGGATCAAATTACGTCATAATGTTTATCGTAAACCATATTTCGATCCAACTTATTAATCTCTAGATTTTTCTAAATAGTTTCTCTTATGGTTTTTCTAGGCTTTCCTCTGCCTCTAGTGATATGACTATCCTCCATCTGATCTACTCTCCTTACTACAGAATCTACATATCTTCTCTCTACATGCCAAACCACCTAAACCTATTTTCCACCATATTTTCTACTATAGGTGTTACCTGAACTCTCTCTCTAACATTGTCATTTCTAATTCTATCTCGTCCAGTCTTACCAGAAATGAAACACACAACACAGCATCCTCATCTCCGTTTGTCATAACTTGCAAGTTTGTCATAACTCCAATTTGGTGCATGTTTGGAATGACAGGGAATTCGATAGAATCATCGTGCTTCACCATAATTTAGACAAAAGCTACATTTTAGATCTTCAACATAATCCCCATATCACCATAATTTCCTCAAACTCACCTAATTCCAAACATAGACTTCATACCTTGTTTGCTTCATGAGAGGTAGGCAAAAAGATGTTTTAAAACCCCATTGTTAAATTTCCTAGACTAAACGTTACTTATGGGTATGTACTATGTACGTAGTATCAGTCTGAATTAGAAATCAATAGTTCTTCTAACTATATAAAGTTTACAAAAAAAGGTGATAATATATAGTTAAGAAATCAATAGAAGATTCATATAAAACATGTGTCTTAATGAAATAAAAGTTGAAACCCAAAAATTGTAGATAACTGAATTCAAATAAGAGAGAGAGAGAGAGAGAGAGAGAGAGAGAGAGAGAGAGAGAGAGAGAGAGAGAGAGAGAGAGAGAGAGAGAGAGAGAGAGAGAGAGAGAGAGAGAGAGAGGGAGGGAGGGAGAAGTACCGACTTCATGGTTTGAGGAGTGGAAAATGATGATTTGGATTGAAGTACAGAAGTTGTGGTATGTTTGTTATGTGTTCGAATGAGTCCCATGATATGATATGATATGAGAATCCAAAATCCAAAATCCAAAGAAAGAAGAAAATAACCAACACAAACGCCACAAAACCAGCGTTCTTGGTGGATCTGACGCAATAGACTAAAAACAACAAATATAGTAACTCTTTTGTACAATATATATACGATGTTATTATAATTGGTGTGTCTGAAATATATACACAAAGAAAGGTCAATAGAAAAATCTAACCGTCCAAGACATCATAGATAATAAAACAATGAATATTCATCGGATCAACGTGGATTGTACGATATTAACTAACATTAACATTCCATCTCGTCTCACCTTTGATTGGACCCACACTTGCATTCGTGGCTAGAAGGAATAGAAGAAGACACAATGAAAATCTAAAATATCAACTAAAATCTCTGATGAAACCTTAGTATATAGCCCATATAAATAATATTCCAAGCAATGTATGGCACACAATATAAAGGCAATGCTGACATGTATAAGATTTAGACATTGTAATGATATTCCAACCAAGGAGATGTGGCTTTGAAAATGTATTAAGAAGTGCATTCCAGCTATTGACCTCCAAACACTAGACCCCAACAGACTATCCTCAAGAATGTGGAATAAAAACCCACCACTGCAACCACATGATGGATATCTTGGGTCAACTATCATGTCCCTACGAGCATGTTGATCATTAGTGAGTAGGAATACATCTTTGAGCTATATATATCTTCCACAGTTAAAATCTTAGTCTCTCTGGCCCTGAGCATTTCCAAAATCATTATGAAGTCTTAAAATTATTTATCTATTACTTTTTATTTATCTACTATGAAGAATGATTTTTTTCCAGTTTATGTTATCATAAACTATAGTTTACCGTGTACTACGCGCACTCTATATAAATTGAATCCTAAACTCATTTTTTTTTTTTTTTTATCATAAACTATAATTCACCGTAAACGACAGTTTAGGTTAAAAATATGAGCTTATTTTTTCTTTCTTTCTTAAATATGAGAGTGTATGATGTGAATGAAGAAGAAATATGAACGAGTATCTTTAAAATATAGATATCATATGTACATCGTGTTTATCTTTAACTTTCTTTTACTTTTTATCTTCAATAACTTACACACATTTAAATAATACATGCAAAAATTAAAAGAGAGATTTGGTGAAATAGACATACATGTGAAGGTGTAGAACCGGATAGAAAATCCCTATGAAGCTTCTGTGTTTATTGAGATCGACTTTGGACTTTTCTTGTGTAACTTTGATGGAGGGCAAAGAAGACCTCCTTCTGTGGAGCCGTGCCTTCAGTGAGATATTATAGAAGAGCTAAAATTCTTACATTGTGTCATGATACAAATCAAGGACCAATCTCAGGTGAACAATTTTTGTGGCGAAGGCACCCCAAAAAGTAATGGAGGTGTGTAAATGTTTCATGGGCACGACGGAGATGGACCCTCCGCCAGGGGCGGTTTTACCACCCAGCTAGCCTGGGCACACGCCCGGATCTCGTAGGAGACCCATAGTGCCACTGCAGTCATCAACTTACCTATAATTATAATATTATCCATAATACATTATATGTTACATGGTGTTGTAGTGGATAGGCGTGCTCCCTAACCCTACTAGGGCGTGGGTTCGATCCATGGTAACTTTCTTTTTCTTTTTTTATATTCAAAAAATTTGTCCTATTGGGACTTGAACCGCCGTTCATGTTAGTTTCAACAAAACAAACCACTGCACCAATTCACAAATTTTCTAATATTATAGAATTGTTTAATATATATTCTCGAAATAATTGGCAAAATATTTTGCCCAGGATCTGCAAAATTCCTGACTCCGCGACTGCCCTCCGCTGCACAAGCAGAACAGAGATTAACGACAAGATTCACCCATCGAGCAAGTAGGGAAAAGAAAGGGAGGATGGCCGTCCAACTTGTATGAGATTTTTTTTTTAAACCAAGAGGTCAAATTTCGGGGAACAAACTCGTAAATTATGGATGGTGATTTTTTACTTTTACAGGTGCTCGGGATGATTTTTGCGAGATTTCAAAAATTATTAACTTTTTTTTTTCTCTTATACTCCCAAAACAAACAAATAATTATTATTTATAAGCTTTATGTGACAAATTCTGAAATAAGATTGTCATTATTAGAAATCCATTTGGGGTTGGCTTGGGATATTGGAGTTTACAACTAAAATTATAAACATATATAATTAACTAAAATTTATGATAATAGCATAAGTAATAACTTACTTGTGATTGAGTGGAATTTTTTTTGGATAGTTTGGTAGAGTTTTGAGAGAGAGAGTGAAAATTTTAAATTTTTAGAGAGAAGATGGTGACGATGGAGTGTCTGGATTCCGGCTACTGGCTAGAATATGTATCTCACGCAGCGGCAGTTAACTACCGCTGAGGCCAGCGGCACTTAACTGATGTCGGCTTCCTCAACGGTAGTTAACTTCCGCTGGGGGCTTTTAAGGAATTTCCATGTGTTTAATATGACGTTTTTGAAGTAAGAACAACAATTTTCTAAAATATTTGTCGGGATTAGGGTGTTACACCTAACCCCATTTTTGGTATTAATTTAGGGCCCGTTTGCTATAATTTTTTTTAAATGGATTTTTGTAGTAAGACATGAATGTTCTGCTTATCTCTAGGTGTTTGTGTTTATGTCTCTATGAAATGGTTGAAGTTGAAATGGACAAATGATTTTGTTTTTGTTTTGAAGTTTCTTTTGTGGGGTTGTTTTATTTTGATTAGTGGATTGAGTATTGTTATAAGGTCTATAATGGGGTTTGATAATTCAATTTTAGTACTCCCTCCGTCCCAAATTATATGACGTTTTGGGCATTTAACACATATTAAGAAAAGTAATTAATATTGTGTGGGAAAGAGATATTATGAGTTGTTTTACAAAATTATCCTCAATAAATGATATGGGAAAGATAAATGAAGGAATTGAAAGAAGAGAGAGTAATAAATAGTTAAAGATATAATAGGAAAAATAACATTAAATTTTCATTGGTATTGTATAGCGACATATAATTTGGGACAAATATTTTTTCTAAAGTGACATACAATTTGGGACGGAGGGAGTAATAGGGAATGGGTTTTCATGAAAAATCTTTTGGGGATTGCGCACTATGTGTTTGTGTTTATGTCATGTTGTTTCTTGTGCTTTGAGAGTTTTACAGATGTTATTTAAAAATTATTATTATACATGGTGGTACAAATCCTTCTTAAATATAAGAAAAGTTTAATTACACTTTTGGTCCTATTATTTTGACCAACTCACGAAAATTGTCCTATATTTTTTAAATCGAACAAAATCGTCCTTAAACTATATGTTGTTTGCAGTTTTAGTCCTATCTCCCTATCTCCAACTCCAGAAACACACAGAAATGACAGTTTTAGTCCAACCACCTATGCTCAACCATGAAATAAACAAGGAATAAATTATGCGGGTATAAGGAATCTACTTTATTTTTTCAGCACACTAACTATATGCTGAAAAAATAAAGTAGATTCCTTATACCCGCATAATTTATTCCTTGTTTATTTCATGGTTGAGCATAGGTGGTTGGACTAAAACTGTTATTTCTGTGCGTTTCAGGAGTTGGAAATAGGGAGATATGACTAAAACTGCAAAAAACATATAGTTTAGGAACGATTTTGTTCGATTTAAAAGAGGTAGGACCAATTTCGTGAGTTGATCAAAAGACAAGGACCAAAAGTATAATTAAGCCTATAAAAAAAAAAGATGCTGTGGTAAAACCCTAAAACCTAAATTACCCTTTTGGACACGTGTCACCTGTTGAGCTACTTCAACTTAATATTCCTTAAAAAAATAAATTTACATATGTAAAAAATTAATATAGCACTCATAACTTCTTCTTCTTCTTCTTCCAACGATTTTCATTTTTCATTTCACTCCTCTCCAGTCTTCTACTCTGCTCCTTTCAAGTCACCATCATTTCTAATCTGTGTAAGTACTAAATTACCCTTCGCCTCGATCTATCCTCTCTTATACGATCCACATTCTTTTTTTTTCTTTCAATCACACGCTTCGTTTCTTTTCAGAGGTTTACGCTCACTTTCATTTCTCATTAATTTATCTTAATTACTTTTTTAATCTGTTTTTATTCATAATCATGAATGCTTCTGAATTAGGTTGCTGCACTAATGGTGGTTCTTCGCAAGTTCTTCCTTCTCGCCATTTCTACTCTTCTGGTAATAATAAATTACTTTATTTATATATTTATTGATTCGACTGATTCCACTAATTAAGCCTATGATTCATTTTTGACATTTGATTAGGGGGCCATTTGGGTTGACTTATTTTTGAGCTTATGAAAAATTGCTCATGTAAATAATTAAGCTTTTATGTTAATTCATAACTTCTCACTAGCGAGCATTGTATCCTCATAAGCTGTTTTTTCATAATTTGACAAGCTTATGAATAATATACATAAAGGTCCCCTTTGGATTGAGCTTATTTTGAGCTTATGCAAATAAATAAGCTTTTATATTAATTCATAAGTTCTCACTAACAAATATTGTATCTTCATAAGTTGTTTGTTGATAAACTACCTTAACAAGCTTATGAATAATAAATAGAAGCTTATTTTTTTGCATCAGCTGTTTTACATAAGCTCAAAATAAGCTCAATCCAAATGGGCCCAAAAGCTTTTTTATTTGCTTAAGCTGCTTTGTATTAGCTCAAAAATAAGCCAATCCAAACAGGCCCTAGGTCCTTCTGGATGGATGTTTCATTCTTCCATTTCCTGATTGCTAAGTTTTTCATGATGCTTATTAAGTTTTTTTTCTTTATCAGTTCTTAGCTGCTACTTCACTTGGTTCTCCTGTTAAAACTCAGAAAAGTGGCAGATTATCATCTGTGTTCTCACTGTTTAACCTCAAAGAAAAGAGTCGTTTTTGGAGTGAGGATGTTATACATAATGGTATGAATGTGTACACCATCTTCCTTCAATTTTCTTCTTTAGTATGTATGTCTGAGTTTCTTTTGATTCTCTTGGTATGTTGCTTCTTCAGATATTGATGAATTGAAGTTTCCAAATCATGGAAAAGTAAGCGCGTTTAATTACACCAATTCAGGTATGAATGCATTCTCTCAAACTTCGCTTGTTTGATTTTATACTAGTTTAGGGTTTTAGCGCTTGTCTTCCTGTAACGTTCCTTGCCATGGGACAATAGCTTCGGTTGTTCGCCACATCTATTTTGGTGCATCCTTATGTAGAAACTCATGGAAAGATAAATAGTTGGTTTGGGCTTGGGTTCGCCACATTTATTTTCGCCGGAGACTATGTTACACTTGATTAAAAAATGATTTGTGGTATTGATAGGAGCCTGGTGATTAGAAATGTAAGTCAACTAGAAAAAATAACAAAGGTGAGGAATAATTATAAATTTATTGATTGATTGAGAGTAGGGTAGACATGTAGCTGTATGGAGATTCCTCTCAATCAGTAACTATCCTAACTAATTGGAATTAACACAAATGACATATGTTCAAGTCTTATTCTCCTATTATTTGTGTTAATTCTGAGTGCTCTGATCGTTTGCTTCTATGCTATTCAGTTACTTAGTAGCTTTGTTTTAGAATATTCAGAACTATGAATTTTGTTTACATCCACAATTTTTCCTGCATTGTTGCCAAATGCATGAGTAGTTATTTTTTCGCTTTAATCGTTTGCAATAATTTTAGCAGCACTAGAGTGCGAATTGGCTAAAACTTCGCAGTTCATTTTGAAAATTGAGTACATATTATTTTCTAATTTGTTGTATTTCAGGTAATATTGCGAATTATCTAAAGCTGCAGGAAGTTGATTCCATCTATCTTCCTGTTCCTATCAACTTTATTTTTATAGGATTTGAAGGGAAGGGCAACCAAGGTACATAGTTGGACGACTGACATATCTTTTCTTTGGTTATTTCATTTTAAAAGTATTGTGGATTCCATATTGTTTTTTATGTCCCACAGAATTCAAGCTTCTTCCCGAAGAAATTGAGCGTTGGTTTACAAAAATTGATCACATCTTTGAACATACAAGAATTCGACATGAAGAGGTTCTAACTGCATTCGACAAAACAAGTGTAGATAAAATGCAACGGCGCCCCCTTCATGTTGCCAGTCACATAAATTACAAGTACGACTTATTGGTTAAACCCATAAATAAAATACAAGCAATTATTTCATTTTATTTTAATATGTTCTTTCTTTTGAAGACTAGATTTTGTTACATCCATTTAAGTTTCAATGCAATAGGGTATATTGACATATACAGGAGTATGTGGCAAAACAGACTCATTTGGCATCAAATTTGAAGGATTTACTTCATAAAACCTTTGTAGTTAATCGAGGAATGAAAAGTAAGATGGGTACAATGTATATTTATAAAACCTCCAGCGCTGTGCTATCTTCTTTCTCAGAAAAGAATAGATCCTTCATATGGCTTTGTTCATTATCTATTATTCCGTGCTTGATTCAAATGAATGTTAAACCTTCTCATCTTGTCTCATTGATAGTCAATTTTGATTGTGCTTGTTTGTCAGTCATCACTTATTTTGGCAGTTTATATTTTATTTTTATATTAATTTAGCTCGACTCATTTTAAAACTAAACCTTCTTATCTTGTCCCATTGATAGTCAATTCTGATTGTGCTTGTCTATCAGTTTTTACTTCATTCGGCAGTTTATCTTTTATTTTTTATAATAAAGTATTGGAAGAATGAAATTTCTTCTTAATCAACCAAAATAAGCAAAATCAGATAATGGGCTCAAAAGTATTTTTCAAACCCTTTGTAAACCTACAAAAAAAAGTGGCAAACTTCTCTATTTTTATTTTTATTTTTTACGGCCATCTTGGTTGAAGATGTTTAATATGGCATCTCCAAAGTAAATCTGTATAGAATTCTTGTTTATTTATTCTTTGAATCTTCTTGTAGTGAGAGAGTATATGTTATCTTTTCTTACTACGACTGTGGATGTTCTGGTGCAGCTTTTCAGTCCATGCTATTGAAATGGGAGAGAAGGTTACATCCATTTTTGAGCATGCCATAAGGGTGTTTGGTCGCAAGGATGCTCCAGTTGGCAGTGGGTAAGTTATGTTTAGATTAGTTATTACTCATTAGAACCTTTTTAACTTTTAAGTGCTCTTTGTACATTTATGCCAATATTTTATTACTTCTTTTTTCTTTTCCTGTTATGAAAACTGAAGCGCACAAGCACAGATTGACAACTTGTTAGGACCCAAAACTGATGTACGAAATTGATATGTATTTTCTTTAATAGCAATTACACTATGATCAGTGGTGAGAAAATTTTGTAACAGTACTTACACCAGAAACTGTAGGAAAATAAAGACTAGAACAGCGGTTGGAGCAAAGCTTGTTACAAGACAATAACAACCAAGCCTTATCCCACTAAGTCGGGTCGGCTACATGGATTAAGAAGCCTATGCCACCTGTCCTTCTGTTATGCTTGCTTTCTCTCCCCCCCTTCTACTAATTATTTTACCCAAAGGCCTTGATGTCTTTTAAGAAGCCTGCCCTTTTCATTCACTTCTTTCTCTCCTCTATGTCTGTCTATTAACTAGTATACATAAAATATGAATACGTGGTTTTAATGATTCAATCAGCAAGTTAGAGCATAAGAATGAAGTCTAGACTACACTTAGGCTATTTGTTAAGAAACATTCACATTCTTGTAATCTGGCCTGAATCCCTTGTGGTACAAGTAACAATGCATCAAACAACTTGGTACAATAAACAATGCAACCCACTGGGCGTGCAAGCAAGTTAACAAGTCCTGGGTTGGATTGCTCAACTTGTTTGCGCTAAGGGTTAAAGGAGTTGGAGGTCTTGGGTTCAAACACCGACGAAGGAGTAAATATTAATCTAACTACTAACGTTTGGCATTCAATTTTTTTTTTTTTAATAAATCAAACTACTGTGAATGCTGCTCAACATATGAAAGTGGATTCCCGTCCACTAGCTTAGTTTTTTTTAATACTTTGACCAAGTGGAAATGGTGTTATGAAAAGGATGTCATAAGCTAGCAATTGGGTTTCCAATTCCAATGATTCTTTTCTGTATGTTTTCTCTCTGCATGTTTTAGAAAAATAATGTGGCTTGTTGTGTTGTCTCTTCTTCCAAATTCCTATTTGCAGGGATAATGATGGTGGTGATTGGCAAGTAGATGTGGACATGATAGATGGCCTTTTCGCTAGCCTCGTAGAATACCTTCAACTTGAAAATGCATATAATATTTTTATTTTGAATCCCAAGCGTGCTGAGAAGAAGACTAAATATGGTTATCGGTTAGTATTCTTGTTAAATGTTATCATTTACTATTACTATAAACTTCAATAATGGCATCTCTTTTACATGATACATATTTGTTGTATATTAAAAGTAAGAGGCAGGATGTTGTAGGTAACCTAGTGCGGAGGCTGAGTACCGTGCTATGGCTATAGTCATGTGAGCCTAATTGGATCAAGCAGTTAATTCATGAGTTAAAATTTGCAGAGGTCTCTTAGATGAAGTTCTTTTGTGATAATCAGGCAGCTCTTGATATCACTTCTAATCTGTTTTTTTTTTTTTTTTTTTTTTTTTTTTTATGAGAGAACCAAACATATTGAAGTCCTGGAAACAGCCTCTTGTGTAAAACAGGGTAAGGCTGCGTACAATACACCAATTGGTGGGACCCCTTCCCGGACCCTGCATATGTGGGAGCTCTAGTGCACCGGGTTGCCCCCTTTTTTTTTTTTTTAACCAAACATATTGAAGTATATTGTCATTTCATTGAAGATAATTTTTGCATGGCTTTATAGTCACCAATTGCATCTGTTTTAATGCTCAGTTTGCTGATAGTTTTACCAAGTCTCTTAGGTGTCCTCAAATTGAGTTTATTTGCAACAAGCTTGGTGCATATAACCTATATGCTCAAGCTTGGGGGGAGTGTTCGAATATTTTAAATATTAGGCCCAAACCCATTAGTCTCATGTATATACACACGCATAACTTTTAACTCTATTGAGCAAGTAAATGAAATACATTTTTTAGCTCACATATTTACGCGAACATTTTATAATTTTAAAAGTGCCAGAAAATAACTGATATTTGCCTCCTTGAGTCTGTTTCATACATGTTTTGAGTCAGATTTGTTTATATTGTAAATTGTAAATGTAAATGGTAATCGAAGTATAAAAGATCTGGTGTGGTCGCTTTTTATAACTGTCTCTTTATATTGCCTGATTTTTATTTTATACAAAATATTTCAGGAGAGGTTTATCGGAGTCCGAATTTAACTTCTTAAAGGAGGTATATGGAACTTTCCGTCTTTTCTCCTTTAAACTTTTCTAAACCTGATATTAGTGTTCCATTTGTTAATTGTATCGTACCATGCTTGATGTTTTTCTGCTTAGTTTATGGGTATTTTGCATGCCAAAACTTTAATTGTTAGATATTTTTCTATTTTAAGATACCTTAAGTGCCAGAACTAACAGCTTCCATGTCATGCAGAATAAGACTTTGCAAACGAAGCTACTTCAGTCTGAAGAGGTTCCTGAAAATACTCTTGGTATGAAACTATTCTCAAACAAATATATATGTTGAAGGATACATAACGCTCAAGATGTTGTTAAAATCGATATCTACAAGGAAATATAGAATCTTCAACAATAAGACAAAAAACATCATTTGACTCTAGTAACTGACTCCATCTGGTGTGAAAAAGGCATCCAGCGTTGTTATGAATTTACTTCTGCAGTTAGGTTTTAGAAATTTCTGTCCATTTCTTCTCTCCTTTACTTGTGAACCATTAGAATATTAGAAGATATTTTATAATATCACAATATTATTATAATCTTTAATTATCTGCTAAGATTAGTTTGTGTATTATTTAGTAATTAGTTATGTTAAAGAGTCCCACATTGGATAAGAGATGGCATGAACAAGTGTTTATAAGTGGGGGCAGTCCTCACCTCACAAGCCGGTTTTGTGGGGTTGTGTTAGGCCCAACCACAAATTCCAGGAAGTTATTATTATCATTTGTTTTCTGATTTTCCTATTAATTGCGTCTCTTATAAATAGGGGATAGTGTTGGAGTATCAAGTTGATATCAAACTATTGTCAATAATATTACACCATTGTCATTGTTCAAGGTCCTTATTGTTTGTCTTCTTTTATCTAATACTCATAATTCCAACGTGGTGTCAGAGTGGTACAATCCCTCTGCGACTTGTTGTTTCATTACTATTCTACTGCCAATTCTGAAGAAACTCTAATAATTTGTTACCCATGCAATCTGTGATTTTCCTTTCGTCCGCTGTGTTCTTTCTGATTTTTCGGCCACCACTGTTTGCCAGTTTCAGAATATTTTCCAGTGGCTTTAACTTAAAGCTTTAATAACTATTAGCCTTACGAGGAGGAGGAGGAGGGTCGGCCACAACCCCTGTTTATTTCTGTAGATTGATTTCCATATTATTTAATTTTCCTGTAGATAGAAGCCTTTCATCTATATAAATAGGGGCTGGTGTTCAGTCTTTAGTATTAAGTTGGTATCAAATTATTATCAATTGTATTACACCATTGCCATCATTCAAAGTCCTTTTAATTTGTTTTCTCCTTCTTTTATCCAAAACCAATAACTTCAACAAGACCCTCATTTATCAATATAAATTTATTGACAGCTTTCACAAAGATTCAGCGACCATTATATGTAAAGCATCCAATGATGAAGTTTGCATGGACAAGAGCAGAGGACAGTGAAATTGTAAGTTTTTTATTTTATTTTATTTTATACATATATCAAAATAATGAAGCATATGAATCATGGACTTCGTCAATGACATGACATGGTCGCTTAGACACTGCTAATGTGAAAAACATAGGACGCTCATTCATATTTATTTATTATGATTAAATAAAATATGAACATTATTTATAAAATATATAAATTGAGAATCAAAATATGTATATTTGTACATCAAATTTAAGTAATTTGTTTCACTATAAAATTCTAAAACAAGATACAATAGTTTTTCGGCTTCATTCATCATCAACTACCGAACTAAAAATGTTGTAATTAAATTTATTGTCTTTAACCATCACTGATCATCATTGCTTTGACACATCTTTAACCCATGTAGATCTGTCTGAGATGTGTCCAAAGAGTGTCTAACATGTGTCGTAGCAAAATATAAAAAAGGCAAAATTACACTTACTCCTGTGGTCCCTTAACTTAATTTTAGGTAACAATTTAGTCATTTATCTTTTTTTCTCGTAATTTTGGCTCTTCACCCATGTTTGAACATAAATTTCAAGCTTCAAATCTATGGTTTCCTTTCAATGTGAGCTCTCAGTCTTAAATATATGTTATGCCCCAAAAGAAAAACACAGGTTTGAAGAAAACCATAGGTTTCCTCACCTTTTCGTCTCAAGCAGCATCTTATACTCCTTCCTTTTTCTCTGATAATATTTTTCTTCTCTTCAAGAAAAAGGCCTGTCTTTGTTGTAGAATTCTACGAGAAGCTAGTGACATTTCTATCATAGTTGTTCTGCTTGTTTTTGTTATGGGTCAGTTGTTTTTTCTGTTTTTCTTTTCAAAGGCAGTGTAATTTATTTTATTTTTTAAAATTTTGCTTTTTTTGGCACAACTATAAATTGCAGGTGGAATGGTATAATATTTGGCTTGAGACACTAAACAATTTTGGGAAGTTGCATCAAGGGAAAGAGATCGCTCAAATCATTGAGGCCAAAGCTTTACAGGTATATATTCATCAAATAAGCCTCTATATTTCTTTGAAAATGTAAGAAATATGTTGTGAATAATTGTAATTGTTTGTAACTAGTTGTAAAATTGTATTCGGCCTGTTAGATGTAGAATAGTCTCTATTTAAACAGATTAGTGCTTGTACTTTATTTACACTAGTGAAATATTTTCTACATGGTATCACGGGCTCCTGGTTTTGTAACCTTTTTCGCATAAACCCTAGCCGCCATTGCGTTTTTTCCCCGTCTCTTTCTGCCTTCATTGCGGTTTCATGTTCCTTTACTGTCTTTTTTATAGCTCGTTGAGATCTTCAACCTTGCTCACTGCCTTTCCAGTTCCAATTCTCAATTAACATTACTGCTCACTACACCCGCTAATGTCAAGTGTTTTTTTACCGCCGTACACTGCAGTTTTTGGCCTGGTAATAAGACCGCTGAGAGTTTTAACACTCCTCCTGAGTTGATCTTTGCAGTTTTAACATTACACTGCAGTTTTAACTTTACTCCTCCTGAGTTGGGCTATGCAGTTAATGAAGTTTACCAGTTTATTGCTCATCCTTTGGAAGACCACTGACAGGCTGTAAAAACTAAAAATGATCTTGTGTTGCTTGGCCGGTACTCAATCATTACGCCTTAATCTCTTTCCTGCCACAACACCTCATAATATTCCTCTCCAAGGCTTTTGTGATGCTAACTGGGCAGCTGACCTAGATGATCGTTGCTCCACATCTGGGGAAGCTGCGTTCTTTGGACCAAATTTAGTGCCTTGGTGATCTAGGGAACAATCTGTGGTTTCTCACTCCAGTGCCGAGGCTGTATATCACAGCCTTGCCCTCATTACTACGGAGATACTTTAGATCAAGACTCTCCTCCATCAACCATCTTGCAGGATTGGAATGATAGATATGCATATCTTGAGATGAGTGTTGTAAATAATTGTAATTGGCCTCTTAATCAGGCCCATTAGATTAAGAATAGCCTCTTTTAAACATATTACAGCTTGTATCTTATTTATACTTTGAAACATATCAGAAATATTTTCCACACAATTGTATCAGGATATTTACCCCACACTTCTTTACTAAAATTCGTGTTTTGGCATTTGAAGTTACTAAAAGGGAAGGATCAAGATCTAAAGCTCTTTTTGGAAAGGATATTAAAATCTGGGGATTATGGTGGTTTTCAAGCAGAATGTCTCACAGACACGTGGATTGGAAAGAACAGGTTCAATTTATCTCGCATGGCATATGTGAAGACATACGCATTTCTTTCTATTCACATTCATTCATGTTTTGTAGCAGATGGGCCTTTATTGATTTAAGCGCCGGTCCTTTTTCGTGGGGGCCTGCCGTTGGTGGAGATGGCGTGCGTACAGAAGCAAGCTTACCAAATGTCGAAAGGACAATTGGTTCAGCTTCAGGTAGTAATGATGTATTTGATTTTGGGTGGGTGCACGCCTGTTTGATATAAAATGGCAATGCATTCCACTTAGATCCACATATAAAATATAAATAGAAAAATCATTTGAAAAAAGGTGGAGACTGGAGAGGAAATCTGAGTTGTATTTCATTATTAAAAAATTACATAAACTGTATAATTATATAAGCTTTATTGAATCGAATATGTCCTAATTAAACAGATACTAGGTGTGTTAATATATATGCATCTTGTGTGTTGATCAAAGTGCTGACCGCCTGTAAAGTGCTGCATAAGGACCGGTTAGTTACTGACAACTGTGACTGTCTTGGTGTTAGTTACAAGAGGCTGTAGGTTAGCTCAAGTATAAATACTTTTAAACTGAATCATTAGATTCAGTGTTTTGAAATTCAGAAATAATTGATTCTCTAAAAAAAGTACCAAAATATGCCTAATTACATTACTTAAGGTAACAAGATGATTACAATAATAAAGGAAAGATTGAATCCCTTTTGTATAATGTCACCACTCCCCGTCGTTGAGGTGATGAGTCAATATCTATTCATTCCCAGCTTGCAAGATCTTAGAAGGGACGCTTTTTCCTCGAGGATATGTTGATCAATCGCTATATGCTTTCCCTTATGTTTTAAACTACTTTGTGAGTGATGCTTAGACGGTCTTATTATCGCAAAATAGCCTCATAGGTTCTTCATATTTTAGTTTGAAACCACCAAGTATGACTCATTGTGAGCCTCAGCTCGAAATTCGGTTTTACACTTGACTTTGCAACTAAATTTTATTTCTTATTCTAAAGCAGCCTTTGTAAGGGTTAGGGTGAAAGTTGCCTAAGTCAATGCTTGATGAGTCTTACCCAAGTCCTTATATGACAATCCTTATCCAAAGCCTTATAAGAACTACTTCTGTTTTACCTTTGTCAATGTGGGATCTCAAATTACCCCTCATGCAGGAAAGCGCCTCTGGATCATGGATAAATATGGGGTTGCCCAATATAGATTATAGGTTCACCTCAGAAATGGTTAATAAATTGGGAGCTGAATGTCTAGAACCAATCATTATAACGAGGATCTGTCCTTGTTTGATTTTGCTCTAGAATGACGAGGAGTGTTATAATAAAAAAATCAAATCCATATATTTATTATTAATATCAGAATCATAGATTAGGATTTGAATGAGCAAATCATATCAACTAGCATTTTTAGTATTTATTCTATATACTTATAAATGGAGGTGAGTGTGGTCTAATTTACACACAGAAATCACAAAGTCAACATAGATTATATGCACCTAGCTTGTTACAAATAAAATCAACTTGAGGGGCCCCGAGAGATTTAGGGAAAATATTAGCCAGTTGATCATTATAACTAATGCAACTAGTAACAATGCAACCAGCTAGATCTTTTTCTCTAATGAAGTGACAATCCACTTCAATTTGTTTGCTCCTCTGTGAAAAACTGGTTTAAAAGTAATGTGAAGAGCACCTTGATTATTGCTTATCAACTTCATTGTAGAGGCACATTACAATACTTAGCATTAATTGGTTGATCCATATAGGCTCACATGTGACCAATGCCACATTACAATACTTAGCACTAGTTCTAGAAACAACCTCCTGCTTCTTACTTTTCCAAGAGTTGTGAACTGCCTGCGAAGAATGTTCGAGATGTAAGGATAGAATTCCAAAGCAGTTATTTTAATTTGACAGATATCTTGTCATTGATTATAAGGTTAAGGTGGACAAGGCATTGACTGATTTATATCGTCACTCTTGATGTGCCAAAGGAAAAGAAAACGTGTGCAATTATTTTTCTGTGCAATTGAATAAGATGACTGCTCTTTTGGGCCCCCTATTTGCTCTTTAAACACAAAAAAGAAAAGCCTTTGGGGAGTTACAAACTGAACCTCTTTGGGGGGCCCAAAAAAGCATAATCCATTGAATAATCTGATGATTGTTGTGGTGTCCTACTGAACTGACTAATTTCTTTATTCTTTTTTGTGGTAATGAACTGATTGATTTCTTAAATTACTTAATCTAGGCCCATAAAATGTGTATGTTGAACCTTAATTATTTAGTACATATTGCGCAGTTTAACTTGAGTTGTCATTGTTTTTTTATGTTATATTGATTTTCTTGATGCTTATTCCAGAAATTTCAGAAGAAGAAGCTGAGGACCTTCTGCAAGATGCTATTCACGAGAAATTTGCTGTATTTGGTGATGTATGTGTTATTCAAATGAACTTATTACAATGGATTGCATATCATTTATTCTTCTTCTATGAACAAGGTTTCAATGGGTTGTAGGAAATAGTGACCACATGTTAGATTCTTTCCACTGCAGTTGAAGCCAAAAATGAAAAGAAGAAAATTAATTTTGTGGCTATTCCAAAATATTGATTAGAAACTATGTTCGATAGAAATAAATATCTGAGGATAATTAATTAACTGTACTTCTATGCAGTGGCTTTAGACTTCGATTTTAGTTTGCATTAGGATTGACATGACTATGCAGTGGCTTTATGTTCGATAGAAATAATTGATGATTTTAGTAATTTTTATTGGCATGTTAATTAGGATGCTAAGAGGAAAACATGTTTGATTTCTAAAGAAATTCGTAGTAAGTCAGCTTTGATTTTTAATGTTGCAGAAAGAACACCAGGCTATTGATATTCTTCTGGCTGAGATTGATATATATGAGCTTTTTGCTTTTAAACATTGCAAGGGAAGGAAAGGCAAACTTGCTCTTTGTGACGGTAATCTGTTTGAGATTTTTGTGTTTTTTCTTCTTTTTTTTATTTTTTTTTTTAAAATTAAACTTGGATAGTGAGCCATGGCTCAATGGTAAAGGTTGTTGTCTTGTGACCTGGAAGTCATGGGTTCAAATCCTCAAGACAACTTCTTCTCTTGCGAAAATAAGGCTGCGTACATTTACCTTTTACAAACCCAACGTAGTGATAGTCTCGTGCATTGGGATGATTAAACTTGAAGTTTCTCTAATATTTTTCAATAAAAAAATTGTTTCCTTGAGTTCCTGATAGGACACTAGGGTCCCATAGGTTTGATGGCCCAATAATTGGGTCCAAATCACACATGTCACACACTTACACCTTCTAGAAGGTTATAGAAGAAGAGGAAATAGAATAGTTAGTTGGTGCAATCCCTGGATTCAAGGGATGCGTTTGTTATATGAAAGAGAGTTGGGAGGTAGGAAAGGCATTGAGAATATTGTTGAGAGTTTGTTAGGAGAAATATCTTCTCTGGTTAGGAGTAGAAATACTCTGGTAGGAATCTTAGACTCTGGTTATCTTTTCTTTTTCAGTTTTCATCCATTGTAGAGCTTTGCTCATCACTAATCTATCAATAAATCCACAGCTCTCCTTTATTGAGATTCCAAATCCCATCAGTTCCCCTGAGAATATTGCTTTTGTATGTGAGCAGAGAGCAAAGTTATTTACTTAGCGACTAAAAAGAGATGTATGTTTTTAGGCAAATCGCTTCAGTAATGAACTCGGCATGTTTGATTTATATGCACCGTGGATAATAAAGACAAACTACTATTTACAAGAGAAAGAAATGAGCTAAAACATTTCCTACAGTACTAAGGTTTCAACAAGTGAGCTTGAGATGGAGGTCGCACAATTCTGCAAAAGTTTCGTACAAGGCGAGTGCACGAGCTTTACAAAAATGAGCAGTGGGAAGGAAGTCGCAGCCACACACAGTCGAATAGAGAGTGAGAGAGGTCACAGTTCTAGAGAAATTTAATCGCAGAGAGAGGGAGCTTCCGTTGATGCCAAGTTACAACATTGACAGAGAGAGACAGTAAAGGAAGGAAGTCGCGAAGTCACGTGTTTTACCAAATTGAACCGTGAAACTGGACCAGATAAGCACCCTCGTAGGATTGCTCAAACTTGCCAATTTCATGCTTCTGCGAGCAAGTTCATTGATCCCAGTCTAACCCCATTCTATCAATCTTTCATGCAATAGAACATGCATGAAGGCAAAAACACGTAGGAAAAACATTAACAATCTCAAATAACTGCGTGTAGTGATCGAACTCAAAAACTTTATAACAGGATAACCGCTTTTCTGAAAATTTTCTGTATTTTTTGTGACGCTACGGATGACGTTGTAGTGGGTAGGAGCTGCTTTTGTCTGCTATTGTGTGTGATTTATAACCTTGTGGATAGCTTTCTCTGTGTGTTAATCAAGATTTTAACATGGTGTTATCACATGATCTATTTAAGATTGATAAGAGTGCATTATCCAATATATTCTTGATCAAAAACACTAGAAATATAGTTTCTGTTCGCAGAAGATTAATAACAGATTCAGTTTATTTTCTTTCAAAAAAAGTAAAAACTTCAGATTTTACATTCTAAAATCAAAATAGAAATCTCTCAAATTTCCTATCTTCCCTGATCTCTTTAACTTCCATAAATATGTAAACACAATTGCAAACATGAGCACTTGTTGAAAATATTGATCTTAATGACATTAATGTTTTAAAACAAAGAGTTAAAAAATGTAGCATATTAGGAGTATCTGATAATTGTCTAGAAATATCCAACATGACACATGTTAGACATCAGTATGGTAATTGTTTGGACATGTTTGTGTGTCCTTACATCTCACTTCGTGAAGCCAGTTTCTTTTATTTCTGATACAAAATTCCTTTTATTAATTTTTTTTTTAAATATCAAGCTTTGCAGGTTAGTGCTCCAAAAAGTTTAATATCTACACTGTATATTTCATACATCCTTGAATATGTATAATTTCAGAACTTGACGAGAGGATGCGGGATTTGAAAAATGAGCTGCAGTCTTTTGAAGGTGAAGAATATGATGAAAGACATAAGGCAAAAGCCATAGAGACATTAAAGAGGATGGAGGGCTGGAATTTATTCAGTGATACACATGAGGTCAGCTGATTGGTCTGCTGTATTGAGGCTCAATTTTTTAATCGATTTTAATTTTAAAAATCTGATTAAGAGGTTTTATGGGTTTTCTTAAAAAAAAAAAAAGAATTTGAAAGGAAAAAATAAATCAGATTTCTGATTATTTTGAAAAGTTACTTTTGGTTGCTTTTGAAAAAAGTTGTCATTATCTCCACCTTTTGAAGTAAAAATTAGTTTTTATAATTGTAACCAAATAGAAAATAGTTTCTTCCTTCATCAAAGAAAAATTACTTTTTGATACATTTATCAACACCGTACGTACTGTTCACATAATGCTATGTGGGTAATGACTAGTAAATATTTGGTTCATTATGTTCATTAAGCGGTTAATGAAATATTAAATTTTGTTCAGAATTAATTTCTTTTTTCACAACCCACTATAAAGTAAATAGTTAATAACATGCCAATACTTGGTTAATTCAGTTCAATATTAGCTTGGTTCATGGGTTTCCCTCAATGCAGGAGTTCCAGAACTACACAGTTGCACGTGATTCGTTTCTTGCACATCTTGGTGCGACACTATGGGGATCTATGAGACATATCGTATCGCCTTCAGTTTCTGACGGGGCCTTCCATTATTATGAGAAGATATCCTTTCAGTTGTTTTTTATGACACAGGAGGTAAGATGTATGTTTCATCATATCAAACGGCTCAAATTAGAGGAATATTTATTTTCATGCAATTATATTTGCAGAAAGTTAGGCACATTAAAGAGCTTCCTGTGGATATGAATGCTATTAAGGATGGACTCTCCTCATTGATGGTGCCTTCTCAGAAACCAATGTTCAGTCCACACATGTATGCAGTCATAAGTGTTTTATTCTGCTCTTTGCTTTTCCGACCTCTAATTAGACATTTGGTTTTTGAAAATTCTTTTCAGGCACACTGAAAAAACACTTAATTTGTCATATTCCCTTAAAATATGGATTTTTCCTAGTTTTCTACTGATATTAGTATTCCTCTGTTTCAGGCTACCTCTGTCAGATGATCCTGATTTAGCAATGGCCTTCGCTGTTGCACGACGTGCAGCTGCTGTCCCCCTGTTACTTGTCAATGGAACGTATCGAAAGACAATTCGCACCTATCTTGATTCTTCCATTCTGCAGTATCAGTTGCAAAGGCTAAATAAACATGGTTCTCTTAAAGGTCTCCTTCTTATGTGCTCCTTTTTTTTTTTTTTAGAATGTCATTTACATGTACCTGGAAACAAAAAGAATTGATGCCGTCCTCTTGAGTTAAAAAAATAAAAAAACATAAGGCAAAGTTCAAAAGGAAAAGAATTTTGTCGACTGATAAGTTTAGTGAGCGCCCGCATAGTATCATTGTAGTTTGGTTTTTTCTATTGTTAAGCTTTCTGATATTTTTGGCTTCAGTCTTGAGTGGTGAAGGCTCATCCTTTACCTCCTGCTCATGATGGTTAGACTTTGGTAGCTTTTGCTTTATGGTGATTCAACATTCTTTATTGGTTTGGTTTGAAGTTTTGACATCATTGGTTGATTGTTTTGCCATTCTTCGTTAGATTGTCCAAAAGATGTCTGTTTGGGCAGTGGCTGGTCTAGAAATTCTCCATAGTAGGGGCAACAAAATAGTGAATAAACTTATTCACAAATGAAAAATATTTTAAACTTCTACAAAGTATAGAATATTACGAACAAGATCTCCAAAAATAGTCTATAATATGTAGGACAATGTTTTCTTTACAAAATATGATATATATGATATATTTTGTATCACTATGTGTGCTTAGTGTTAAAGAAGTCATAAACATTAGAAGAATAAATTATCAAAATTTGTACTGATTTATTTTGTTCAAGAGAAACTTTCTGAGTTAATTTTCTTAAAAACAATATTTATGTAAATATTATGCATGCATCCGCCACTATGTTTGGGTTTGATTATGTCAGGTGTTATATTTTCTCTTTGAAAAGGTATATTTGTAACAAGTTTAAAGTTTAGTAAGCTTTTGCTGTAGGGGGGGTGTTAGGAACATAGAATATTATAAATATCTTATAATAACTTTAATATTATATTAGAATATCTTAAGTTATTTCCTAGAATTAGTTTACAATCTTAGAGTATCTATTGGGATTAAATTTTATATTACTTATTATTATTACTATTATTATTAATATTATTATTATTATTGTTATTATTATTATTATTATCATCTGGATTTAGGACTGAGTCTATGCATCCCTATAAATAGGGATTAGTGTTTAGTCTTTGGTATCAGGTTAGTATTAACTCATTATCAATAATATTCGATGTTATTATTTCTCTCCCTCTTTTATCTAAATCCCACAACTTCAACAATTTCTTTTCTTCTCATTTCCTTTTGTTTGAGAAAATGTTTCTCTTTTGTTACTTGATATTATGGTATACGACTAAGATGATAATCATCTTTATAAACGAAGCAGGTAGGCATGCACATTCAAGGTCCATGCTAGAGGTTCCAATCTTTTGGTTCATTCACAGTGAACCATTGTTACTGGACAAACATTTTCAGGCTATAGCACTATCCGACATGATTATTGTTGTTCAGTCAGAGCCCTCTTCTTGGGAAAGCCATCTACATTGTAATGGACACTCTCTTCTATTGAACTTGAGGTTAGAGTCAGAAACAAACATTTGTTTTTTAAACTATCTTTTTCATATAACTTGTAAATCAAATATAGTTTTATAAGGTATATTGGAAATATGTTGATGATGGAGCTGAAATATTCAGGATATTAAGGGATGTCTAATCATATTCATCATAGGCCTTACATTTTCATTTTTTTGTGAGATAATAATATTCTATTAATTTGACGGGGGAAAGGGGGAAATTAGATCTCAAGTTATATTTTGAAGTAGATCTCAAGTTATATAATGTTACAAATATTATTATTAAAGATATAATTTTGCTGAAAACACTTGGCAATAATTGAACTTTTGTATTGAACATTTTTTGTAAGACTTTTCTTTATGGAACATAAATCCACTTATTAATTCTTCCATGGCTTTATCCTTCATCTGGTCTATAAAGGCAGCCTATAAAAGCTGCAGTAGCTGCTACTGCTGAGCATCTTGCGGGTTTACTTCCCCTTCATCTTGTTTATGGTCAAGCCCATGAGACTGCAATGGAGGTACACCTTTATATCCATTATTCTCTTTGTGTTGGGTTCCTTGAATGGTCATTATTCTAAATATAAATAACTTCATTAGCAAGTATAGTTAGACTGCAATGTCTTAATATTCATTTCTGAACATGACAGGACTGGATATGGTCGGCAGGATGCAATCCTTTCTCTGCTACATCACAAGGTTGGCACATTTCACAGTTCCAGTCTGATTCAATTGCTCGAAGTTATGTCATCACAACTCTTGAAGAATCGATCCTACTGGTTAATTCTGCCATTCATCGCCTACTAATGGAGCGTACTAGTATCCTTCTTGTGTACTATTGCAACCATTTAATGATAGAGAAACTATCTTTCTTATGTACTGTTGTACAGAATGATTCCTTTACCAATAATCTTGGAATTTGTGTTAAGTCTAATTCAACTCCAAAAACTATTGAAGCCGAGGAATGTGGCTTTCCAATCCTTCGCTGACTATGTTGCAGCACTAGTCTGTAGGATTCCAATCCCTCATGCCTACACAAGTAAGATGCTGGAGGTTGCAATGAAGGAAGCCTAAGGTGGCGACAGTGAATGCAACTTGGGTTTCCAACACACCCTCGTGTAGGATTGGACATATAGTGTGAGCAAGTTCAGGTAGCCTAATAATAATAGATCTAGATAAGATTTGATGCCAATTGAGTCAAACCTGCCTAACACAACCTCAAAAGCTACCTCATGGGCTAAGGATTTTTCAAGCTGTATAGGAACTAATGTGGTCATATATCTAGTTGATATTGGATATCAACACATCCCTTCATGCCCTACACAACAGAGGTTTTGGGGGCTGCTGTGAAGACATCCCAACTTTTCTTGCATTAGGGCACCGATCAATGTGGGGTTCAACCCTTGCTACTCTCAACTCTTCATAGTGATTGTGGATAAGGACCACTCATTCTTCCTAGAGTCAATAAGCAGGCCAACTATTTCTGGTCGAGTAGCATTTTTTATACCATAGTAGCTATGTCACTTAGGTTGTTGATTAGTTTATTAACAAATAATTTTCATAGGTGCCAACAAAGAAAGTGACAGAATTGCAAATAGTTCACTATGACATGTGGACCGAGAAATAGGGGTGAGCAAGTAAATATCAGGAACATTAGGACGAAAACACTGTCATGCATGCAATGAGTATTTCATATATAGGTTATGTTGGCAAGGCCAAAAACGCTAGTTTATAGCTTGTTGAACTAGTCCATAAGCTTGTTTGATAAAAAAAAAAAAAAAAAAAGTAGGTGTTTGGTAAATAAGTTTATAGCTTGTTTGGTAATCAAGGTTCCTATTTGTTTTATTAAAATAGCAGCCTTTTACCAGGAATATTTTATTATTGCATTTATTTTCCTTGTGATACCAGATGAATTATCTATTTGATTTCTTAACAAAATAAAGCTCAAAACACTTTCAAGATCTTCCAGTCCCAGGAGCATGAGCTTGTAAACAAATACAACTATGTTGTTAGCCTTTGGAGAAGGGTGAGTAGCAATCACTAATTGCTTCTATAAATTTTAAATATTATTCTTAAACAGTTGTTGAAACCATGATTTTTTATTAATATTATATTTTCAGGCATCAACCGTCACCGGAGAATTGCGATATGTTGATGCTTTAAGGCTACTAAACACCTTGGAGGATGCATCCAAAAGGTTAGACAATGTAAACTATTCAGCAATGTTAGACTCTAGACTGCATAAATAAATAGTGCAGTTTTATTGTTGGAAATTATGGATTAAACCACAATTTGACTACAGCAACACAATTCACAGGCCTTGGCCGTAACAGCTAGTTTTCCTCTTAAAAAATAAATAGTTACCGTAATGGTACCCACATAGATAGTTGTATACTGTGATGTGCCTCAACGTTTGTGTTCTGCTGTTCTCTTACTCTTTGCATTCTAGTGTGTAACAAACGCACCTGTAGAAATAAGAACACGCTTAACTTGCCCCCTAGGCTCTTTTAATATGGTGATACCCTTTTAGAATTACGAGAGATGAAGGGGACGGGATGCAGAGGGTGGTAAGCGATTAGCAGCGCATCTATGATCTATTTTGTGCTTCATTGGTTAAAAGCTGGCCTGTGTGCCACATGGTTTTGGCATCTTCAGTAAGGGCCTGTTCTTCATTGGTTCTTTTGCCTCTAACAAGGTTTTTCATTTTTGCAGATTTGTTGAGCAAGTTAATACGACCCTGACCCTACTCCATCCAATTAACTGCACAAGAGAGAGAAAAATGCAGATGGTGTTTGATATGACAACTATTCCTGCTTTCTTGATTGTTTTAGGCTGCCTTTATATGGTATTAAGGCCAAGACGACCAAAACCAAAGATTAATTGAGGTTTCAGGCGATCATTACGAGTTTAATTAGATTGTTACGAGAATTTTTGTGTTGGTACAAGGGTTTATGGAAATGATTTGCAATTAGCTTTGTACATAAATACCTTTGGAGTAGGACTTAAAAGTGGATTTTGATAACTCCTTAGCAAATGTTAATTTATTTATGGCGATTTCCTTTATATAATATAACCATTTTGCCTTGCATTTATTTGTGTTGAATATAAGATACCGATATTCATAGGAGACTCTCAAATACGTATCTCAGAATTATCCCATTTTTTATTAGTTATTGTTCAAAAAATTGGTTAGCAGATGCTTTCTGGGATACATCATGGATGTGACATGATATGACCTATTACATCTTTGTTCAAGAAAAAGAATATGGAAAGAAAGTAGAGTTGAGAGAAAATGAAAAGAATGAAGAATCTAAAGAAAAAGAAAATGAGAGTGAGAAGCTAGAAAAAGAAAGAAGTGGTAAAAAAAATCTGAAAAAGTAGAGAGCCTCTTTGTAAAAGAAAACAAACGAAGAAACTCTTCCAAAGGATCAATATTGGAAAGTTGTGGCATACTACTACACTTACATTTTAAGTTGGTTTATGTAGTCAAGTGTTGGAATTTTTGTAATATTATTCAATTGTCTAATATATCTTGCTTATGTCAAGAATGGAAAGAAGTGATTGTAGGTGAGTTTTCTCAACAAGTAGAAAGAAATAATGAGCTTTGGAAATAAGAATGTGTTCATGAATCGCACCAAAATATTTCAAATGAAAAATAATTTCGTAGTCGAATTCTCCTAAAGAAGGAGAAGGAAATGTTGTGATCTTAAGATACTCTTTTTTGAGGAAGTTCAAATTTCATATAAAACGGTTATAATATCTTAAGATCTCATCATTTCTTCATATACTATCCCTTAAGATACAATCGTTGAATCGTCAATTGTCAACGTGATTAGTGTTAATCACCACAAAAATAATTTATTCTTCAATAATCTGTCAAACAAATTATCTTCATAGATATATCATTATAATAATCAAGTGAATGATATATATATTTTTCTTGTACATTATTGATACCATTTTTTTATGATTTAATCAAGTGGTGTTCTTTATATGCAAACATCAGAACAAGGGACCATTCCTTTGACTCCTGTTGATGATTATTATGATAGGACTCCACGCAACGTTATACAAAAAGCTTGGGACTTGTCCAGATTCATGAGTGTACCAATGAAAATCGTTGTATCAAAAAAATAAATGCTTTCTTGAGAAAGCATTTATTTTTTTATTTTTGTATTATTTTGTATTCTTTAATTTCCAATTAAAGGAAAAAACAAATTTCCGAATTACAAATAAAAAAAAAGAGAATCGATTCTCAATTTATATTAAAAAAATTAGAAATTGATACATAGGCTAGGCTCTATTACTTGTATTTACTTGTAATAGAACTTATGCTTGATAGAAAAATTATTATTCTATTCTATATAGTTGACAAATGAGATGAAACTGAGTTCATTAAAGACGAAAAATGGCAAAAAAGAAAGCATTCATTCCCCTTACATGTCTTACATCTATAGTCTTTTTGCCCTGGTGCATCTCTTTTACATTTAAGAAAAGTCTGGAATCTTGGATTACTAATTGGTGGAATACGAAACAATCCGAAATTTTCTTGAATATTATTCAAGAAAAAACGATTTTAAAGAAATTGATAGAGTTTGAGGAACTGTTCCTCTTGGATGAAATGCTAAAGGAATATCCGGAAACACATTTTCAAAATCTTCGTATGGAAATCTACAAAGAAACCATCCAATTGATCGAGACGAACAACCAAGACCGTATCCATACGATTTTGCATTTCTGTACAAATATAATATGTTTCCTTATTCTAAGTGGTTATTCTGTTAGGGGTAATCAAGAACTCATTATTCTTAACTCTTGGGTTCAAGAATTTCTATATAACCTAAGTGATACAATAAAAGCTTTTTCGATCCTTTTATTAACTGATTTATGTATAGGATTCCATTCAACTCATCAAATTATTTTCTAACACTAAATTGTGAAGACTACTACTCTTTTATATCCACGTGAATTGAGTTTGGTTTACTTAACTCTTATTGGGTTAGTAACTATTCTTTCTAGATAATTAAAATCTTAAATTCAAATCCAATTATAAGAATACAACATCATTAACTTTTTTTTGAAAGAAAGTTTGCCTTATTGTAGTTTGGGTCAAAAAGGAAATCTTCCAATGCAAATATTATTGTATATTTGATTCCTTAACTATTGTTTCTGAGACACATTTTCCGTATAATTTTACCCGATTCAAGTTGGATGTAGAAGATATTTTAGCATCGTATTGATATTATAAAATTTATTCAAATTATTAAAATTTAGGATAAAACAATCTACCCCCGTTTACTGTCCAAAAATAAACCCCGTATAGTCAACCTTATTTTAAATACATTTAGTGTGTGTTTAGTATAGCGGCGGTGAGAATTGATTTTGATAGAATTAAGTTTTAGAGAATTGATTTTGGTTAAAAGTGGGTTTGAGGTGAATTGATTTATGTTTAAATACACTTATTTAAAAGTGATTCTTATGAGTTGATGTTGTTTGGATAATTTAAATCAAAATTGCTTTTAAAGTGTAAATTACCAAAAGGGTCTTGACATATATAAAATCATAATTATATATAAGTATATGTGAAATAAAATCATACACCCTCTTAATTTTTGTAACAAAAAAAATAACACACCCTCTTTTATGTGTGAGCGTGTATTGCTTATGTGAAATAATTAACCCAATTGTTTTGTGATCTGTAAAACACTAACATTCCAACCCAATGGTAGAAACAAAAAAAAAATCCAAGAATTAAAAAAAATAAAATCAAACCCACTCTCCATTTTTCCAGAAATTCGATAGTTTCATACTGCAATCAAATAAACGCAGCTTGGGTGTGTAAACAGATAAGTGTTTATTTTCAATTTATTTTCACACAAATCTTCTTCCCCTTGTTCCATTGACATTTATTTTCAATTTCTAATCTCCATTTTTCCTCAAATCATAATCGATTACAGGGTGTGTAAACATATGATTGGAGAAGAAGGTATGGGTAATTTGGTAAATAAACTAGTCATTGAAAAGTTGAATCTTGAATTCACTTTTGATTGCCGCAGAAGCTCAGATTTGTAGCTTCAAACCAAACCGCGTTTGAGCACTTATCGTACAATCTACAAAACCGCGTTTGAATTCATCCAAACATCATAGGAACCGCCGAACTCGCGTTTGGAGAAGAAAACGTGGGTTTGGGGCGTGAAAACGCTTTGCTAAACAGGCATTTAGTAGTAGTAGTCCTTGTTTAATTTTCATAAACTCAAGTTGAGTCAGTGAGTAGTACATGGAAACCATAACATAATATAAGAGCATCTGAGTAACATAACATAAAACCGTACTACTACTAGCATGAAAATAATTAATTTTGGTTCCTCTATTATGGTGCTACAGCCTTAAGCAACACGTCAAACATGGTCCCCTCCAAAAAACACTATTCAATAATCAATTTTTTATTATTACGGATTTCTGTGTCGCACGCACGTGTGAAGCCGACTGTATGGGTCCCACATACATCTCCTTCTTTGTCCCTTTTTGTTATCTATCCCTCACTACAACTAACCGTCACGTCACGTCACGTCGCAGTTAAGTTAACCTCAATTACCGGAGAACTTGTTCATACTTCATTTTTTTGACTCTTATTAACTTGTATAGATTTGCATCTTGAAGATATCATTCATTTGCCTTTTAAAGATGAATTTTATCTATTAGATTATTTGACAACAATAAATAAATACTCGCATCAGTATTGTTTTTATAAAATTAAATAATATAAGGAAATCTAAACGCAACTTGTTTGAATAGTTAGTTTTAAATTCATTTATACCTCTGTCTATAACTTAAAGTATTTGTTTATAAAAAGTGCGTTTCATTATTATTGATGGTAGTATACGGTTGGAGGGAATGATCTTATAAATACACTTCATATCCAACCGTATATATATGCATGAACCTTTTGGCATGGATGGGGCCAATAGTCAAGGGTATCCTTAGCCTAAGATGTGGGTATATAGTTTTTATGTCTCATACCACATGTGACACTCTATACTTTATATTATTTCTAAAATAGATAACGTTCATTTCGTTCTGTCAATTTTTTTTATATATAATAATATATTTAGGAAGAGTATAAAAAATGTGTTGCGATCGTGCACTTGCACTTGGTTTGTTGAAGCCAATTGGCAATAATGTTGTAGATACAAATGTAATACATCTGGGTCCCATTTATGGATGATTTTGCTGTTCATATTTATCTCTATTTCGTCACACAACGAATTTGCATGTGGGCTGCAACTTACTTTGACCAGTCACTGGTCTGGTTCATCAATTTGTATTTTTTTGCTTTCCTTTTCAAAAATATTTTGTATGATTCTTTTTGGATTAGAAAAATATTTTTTGTACAAGCAAGTTTTAGCTTTGGTTTCTTACCAAAATAAAGTGACAAGGGTCAGACAAAATAATAGTTATATGTTACCCAGACTCGCAAATCATAAGAAATCTCTGTCAGTTTTACTATGTAAATGTAAATTTCGATTCCTTCCATCAGTATATAATTTTTACCTGACAATCTTGTCTGGAACAGAAGCAATTGAGGTCACAGATTCACTCGCTATTGCGCATAGATTAATAAATGAAATAAAATAATCATTAGACATAATATTTTTACTAAATTGTCCTTATTTTATAAGAAAAAGATAAATTTAAAGTTGCATTGAAAATTGTGAGAGAAAAGTTGAAGAGGATAAAGATGGAAGATAAAAATTAAAATTGTATTGAAAATATAAAGTGACATTCATTTTAAAACAATTTTTTAACTAAAGTAACACTTATTTTAAAACGGAGGAAGTACCATCATCTTTTATAATTGAGTAAAACACTCATTTCGATCAATGTGTGAGACCCTCTTTCTTGAGTTCATGCTCAATTTAGGTAATGCTCCATTTAGCCCATTTAAAAATTTGGATGCAAGACATGTGGCAAATAAACATTCAAGGGTTGTGATTTTATTTTAAAAAATAAACATTTATTTAATTAAAAAACCAGAACGTGTCTCTCTTCCTCTCAAACACATCCTTTCCTCTTCCCTGAGCACCACCGCCCCTCTTCCCTGAGCCGTCGCCGCCCTCCTTCGTTGCCGTTGAAACCACCTGTATAATCAATGTCGCAACCGTTTTCTTTTCATGTGTTTCTATCACTATATCGTCATCTCCGCCTCACTCTCGGCCACCGCAATAGAAAATGGCAAACAATAATGGGAGAAGGTGAACGAAGATTTGATTGAACGAAAATTCAATATTATTTACAACAACGAACGTATTGTTAAAATTGGTTGAAAAAACAATGGACTGTGCAAGAAACATATAAGGGTTCAGATGTTAGAGATTTTCATTGGTTGCTGAAAGTAAGAAGATGAAACAGAATTTCGATGCAGGTTTCAACG
This sequence comes from Medicago truncatula, assembly GCF_003473485.1. Taxonomy (NCBI): domain Eukaryota; kingdom Viridiplantae; phylum Streptophyta; class Magnoliopsida; order Fabales; family Fabaceae; genus Medicago; species Medicago truncatula. The sequence continues at coordinate 7,402,531 of NC_053046.1, forward strand.
GTGGCGAATGGCAATGGAGGCGGCGGTGGAGAGACAGTGATGCAGAGCGAAGAAGAAGAAAGACAAAGGCTTAGCGTTCTGGTTTTTAATTAATTAAATAAATGTTTATTTCTTAAAATAAAATCACAACCCTTATATGTTTATGTGCCCGTGTGTGTCTTGCATCCAAATCTTTAAATAGGCTAAATATAGCATTAAATGGAGCATACTTAAACTCATTTTTCTTATATATTAAAATTACAAAAAATGAATCAATGAGTATATTGTCGGTTAATTTAGTACGATGTACTACTATTATTTTTCAGGGGAATGGTATAGTTTGTTTGGTCTTGAATGTATTATGGTGTTAATTTATAAAGTTAATAATAAAATATACATTTAAAGATGTTTTGATAATATCAAATATTATTTGATATTTTTAGATCTCTTTTATGTAAAATGGATCCAAAATGAATATTTCATTAGTAAATTTGATTCTCACGTTTAAATTTTTATTAGTTAATTTGAATGTTAAATGTGATTTTTGTTGATAATTTAATTTGCAAAATCACTAACAAAATATGTTGGAAATTTAGGTCTTAATATAAACAAATTTCATAATACATGTTCAACAATTATGAATCAATAGCGGAAGCAAACAAAACATTGAACATGATTATGATCGGATCCACGACATGTTTGATTTATCAAGATATTAAGAATTAGGGTATTAGGAATACCTGGATAAAGCTTTTGTAGCCGCTCTCTCATCAACAACGATAACCAAAGAGAGGAGATGATCTGAAACACACAATAGAGTTAGCGGCGACTGATTTGGTTCTTCCTCAACCGGTACCTTTATGCCTCAAGTTCTCTTCAGATGGGGAGAAGAGAGAGTTTTGCCGTGTACAGTATATTGGGAACCATAGCCTCTTTTATATTGGATGGCCATTAGAGTTTCCCATTATTCCGTTAATGGGTCATCCGAACATCCACTCATTAAGTCCATATCAACTAATTAAATATTTAATTAATTATCCAATTAGAAATCTAATAGCCTTATTACTTAATTTGATCACTAATCAACTAAGACTCACAATTGATAAATAGCTAATATAATTATCGTTACGATATTTTCCCACATAATGATATTGGAATATAATAAATAATAAAATATTCCAACAAAATATACTATTTGAGACTAGGGCCGTTCCTATGAAATAGAAGGCTCGGTTCTATTTTTAAAATAGTCCCTAATAAAATAAAAACGTAATTTTTTGTGTGTAGCTAAGCTTCATTAAAAAATCGGAATCAGAAGAACTTTTAAACATAAAACAAAACAAAATAAAATTAAGTGAAAGAGAGGTGAAATTTATCTAACGGTGTCGTTTGAATGTCACTTCTATGTCGCAGGAAAGGGGAAAACGAATGGTTTATGCGAAAAAGAAATAATTGTCGTGATTCTTTCGATGAAATAACTTTTTAAATTGACTGATTAAGTGATTATACAAAGAAATAATTTTTTAATTTAAGTGGGGTGGGTATTATAATTTTTTTTGAGGCCCATAGTTTTTAGAGGCTCGGTTTGGTAGCGCTTCTTGCACTCACCAAGGTCCGGCCCTGTTTGAGACATTCTCAAAGCACAAGCTTAACGCACACATATCAAAATACATTTTGGCATGAACACAATGGACCTAGTAATAGATCCAAATACATCAAGCTTGTATTTACGGTCGACTCACAGTGACCTATCACCTCTAATAGTCTAAAGATACATGTTTCTTTGAATTTGTAATGTCTTTGACCATTAACATAAATAACTGTCGACGGTTACATTTGTTGACGCTCGTCGTCTGTAACCGCCCTCCAAGACTACTTCGACGTCTATATCATTGATTGTATAAAAAGATCATTGAATTATAACTCAAAAAAAACATCATCTAACCAATTTTAAATATCCTCTTTGCTCTGACTTAAACGTCACAATATTTAAACGTACTCCAAACTCATATCTCGATGGTTGCTACTCGACCATGAAAATCATTTTGATCCCTTCTATCTTAAGAATGTTTTGTAATTGAGAACTATTTTGATCAAAATTAATGTTTACTCCTTTTAATTTTTGTGTATTTTTTCCAACGAGACCTAGGGGATAGGGCACTATATAGCAGGTGTAGGTGTGTGGGGCATATTCATGTGGGTGAGTGAGTCTTCGCCGCAGAAATGGACTGTAGTATCCGTGATTAAACAGTGCTACACTGTTGGAATGCAAATTGTTAACCAACAAGTCATGTGTGATTCATGAAGGAGGGATATGTTAGGCCTCTGATGGCATGTTTCCTATTGATGATTTTCCATGCTTTAAATGGACTAACTGATAACGAATTATTAGACCAGTTGAGCACGTACGCAAAAATATCAAACTCTATGAAGCAGTTACTACTATTTAGATTGCCTAAATTTAATGCAATTTATATCATTTGGCTATTTGTTGTTCGTAATGTTAGGTAGCAAAGAGTAGCATTGCTAATGTTAATGTTGTCTAATGATATACATAACCATGTTATTCTTCATTTGACTACAAATTAGATTAACCAAATTTAATGCTATGTACATGATTTGGCCATTTGTTGTTCATGATATTAGGTAGCAAAAGAGTTTTTTTTTTTTTTTTAATCAACAAATTTTATTAAATCATCAGATCTCTGTTCAAGACGAACAGAGACCGGTGAAAATGAGAATACAAAGTGTAAATGTGCTGTATATAGGCGGAAAACCTGAAAGTACACAACCTAAAAACACCCATGAGGACAACACCATCAAAATACATGTCACCACCTAAAATTGATTCCTCCACGGAAAAGACCACTGTAAAAACGAAATCCCGCACAGCCTGTCGTCACTACTCACCCCCAAAGAAACACCCCTCAAAATAATCTCCCATTCCTCAACACGAAAGCAGAGCCACAAAAATAATCTCCCATTCTCCAACACGAAAGCAGAGCCACATCCGAAAAGCTCCTATCCAATAAGATCAATCCGCTTCAACCACCTCTCGACCTCCGATCCACCGAAAGAAACCATAAAAGCCCAAAACCAATGCCAAAGAACTGACTCCCGATCTCGAATCAAAAGTGATCGGTCCACCAGACTTTAGGACCAAATCAGAAGGGCACCCCTCACCCTCGGTACATCAGAGAAACACCAAATCAAGCCAAACAAGATTGCAGCTAGACACCAACTCCCGATCTCGAAGCAAAAGTAACCGGTCCATCAGATACCAACACACAAAAAGTAAGACAAACATGATGAGCATAGGTGCAGACAACAAACCGATCAAAAAGAAATAGCACAGCTCAACAGGACCCACCCCCCTCCAAGCACCCTCAACACATTAACAACCCACAAAAACGCAAACAAGAGCTAGTGACGACGAAACAATGACTCGAGTAACCGAGGCATCCTCCAGAAGAAATCACCCCAACAAACACCACCAACCACCCCCTAATAGCTCCCGTCGGTAAACCGTTCTGACACCAAATCCGAGTCCAAATAAACCACGACCACCTACTAAACCTCACCGAGACAGCCCCACGATCCCCCACCACCACCTCCACCACAACACCACCACACAACAGAAAACAACATCGGAATAGTAAAAATAAGGAACACACAGTGACGTCATGGGACCAAAACAAGCAAAATCTGAAGCCCATGGCCACCAGTGTAAACAAACCCTAACCACCACGATCCTTACGACGACAAACGATCCGGGAGTTCGTTGAGGGAGGATTAATCGTGAATGAACGAGATACCACCACACCTACAACCACCGGAAACGGAACACACCTAACGGCTCCACAATTCACCCCATTCACACCACACATTCGTCACCACCACCCCGTCACTACCAACACTCACTCCAACCGGACCACCCACCAACAGCCGACCCAACTTCCGCCGCCGGAAACGGTTCACACATCACCACACAACGCCAACGCCGCACAACACGACCACCACAATACCACCACCAAACACACAACAACCAAAGCAACCCAGCAAAAACCCCTCAGTTGCAACCCACCTCCTCAACTGCGACAACCATAGGAACAAAAGCCATCAAACAGCCGCGCACAACAGCAACCCAAAACCACATCAGCTGCGACCACTTCAAGGCACCACTAGAAAACCCAAGCAGGCACCCTAAAACGGAGAAACCCACGGACACAAACGGAGAGCCATCATTGGGGGGGGGGGAACGGTGGTGCGGAGACGTAGTCTCGTCGCACCACCACGACCATAGATCTACATCTGGACGACTGGATTTGGAAAAAGGGAAGAAAGCAAGAAGTTTTGGTTAGGTAGCAAAAGAGTTGTATTACTAAAAAGAGTAGTTGTAACCTATTTTCTCTATCACTTACTCTTTTATTAACTTAAACTAAAGTGAATCACACTTTAAAATGAGTTTCATATAAACCATTGAGATATACATTAAATTCATTCGATAAGAGAATAAATGTCAATAAGAGTAACACTCGCAGACACACCTACTACTTGCATTAAAATAAGACAAAAACAAATAAATTTGATCAATTACATCATAAGATTACCACTCATGAGAGTAGTAGTACTTTGTTTTGCTTAGAAGAATATGATAGTGTATTGCTAAATGGGAGTGTAAATACTTGATAAAAACAACGTTTTCAACAATTTTGTTATTAACAAAACTCAACATTTTATGTCTTTGCTTTCTAGACTTAAAATGTATAAATACTACCATCATAGTGTGATACTATCGATAGATATTTAAATCCTTCAACTATTTTATCATTTTTAAGTGACTGTACTCGAACACAAATCACATTATCTATAACTTATTTTTAATTAAAATCAATTCATTCAAAAATCGATTATCATCGAAACAGAACCAAATATGCACCAAGTTAATTCAAGGAATTAATCTTTTGTGTGATTTAAGAAAAACAAATGTACAAATATACTAGTATTAGCAATTGAGCTCCCCTGAAAAAAAAAAAAAAAAAAAATTGAGCTAATAGTAGTACATTTATTAACCTGAATTTCTGACCAGTATTGATGGGGTCCATTCCTCTCCATTCTCCTATCCAATCCAACTTTTTTTTTCTCCATAAAAAAAAAAAAAAAAAAAAAGCAGTAGAGCAATAATTAAGGAAGTGAAAACTAGGAGAGTGTGAAAAGGGTAGGAGAGAGAAACAGAAAAGAAAGAAGAATCTACTAAAAAAGGAAGCAACATTTCTTCTTCATTTTTTCATCTTCTCTTCTTACAAACTTCAACATAATCTTCTCCTCTTCCTTTTCTCGTCACTCAAACAATTCACACTTTCTCTCTCTAAACTCTCTCTATTCGCCGGAACGATGACCGGCGGTGGATCCTCCGGGAGATTACCAACATGGAAGGAGAGAGAAAACAACAAAAGAAGAGAGAGAAGAAGAAGAGCTATTGCTGCTAAGATCTATTCAGGTTTACGAGCTCAAGGTAATTTTAAGCTTCCTAAACACTGTGATAATAATGAAGTCTTGAAAGCTCTTTGTTCTGAAGCTGGTTGGATCGTTGAAGAAGATGGTACTACTTATCGAAAGGTTCAGATCTCGTTTCAATTTTTTAACTAACTTGCTTTTTATCTTGATCTGCTTCAATTTCACTGAATTCCTTCAAGTTGAAGGTTTACATCTATCTTATAAGAAACTTGGTTTTGTGATCTAAGTGGTGAAGCTTATTTCTGCATGATATAGTGTATTTTTTGCTCTAATTTTGAATAAGTGAAATTGACTTTGTAGGAGTAGAATTAATTTTGACATGTTTGGATATTCTCTAGTGAAATTGATTTAACTTCGAGTAAAATCTTAACTTATTGTTCAATATATTTTTACATTGAATGTGTGTCAACTTAAATTAATTTACATTTAAGTTGCATCTAGTTGTAATCAATTTTATGAAATTAATTTTCCTCAATATTGAACCAGACACACATACGCACTACTAACTTGAAAAAAGTTAATAATGCTGAAGAATTGTTGAAGTCATTTTACATAAATAAATGTATACAAACATAAGTCATTTTATGTTTAAGTCACATTAAGTCGGAATCAATTTTACAAAATCAATTTTTCTTACCGTTGAACTAAACACACATGAACTACTAAATTGAAATGAGTTAATATTGTGTTAAAGACTTGTTTAAGTCATTTTACTTGAATGTATACTAAGGAAAAGTCATTTTATGTTTAAGTTGTATTTAGTCAGAATCAATTTTTGTCAGAGGTGAACCAAACACCATAAACTATTAAATTCGAAGAAATTAATAATGAGTTGAAGAATTGTTGATATAAAGTGTTGTAGATGATTTTGATTGTTGCCTAGACTAATATGAGTGAATGAATTTGAAACAGGGAAGTAAGAGACCATTACCAAATGAGATGGGAGGAACTCCTACAAATATGAGTGCTTGTTCTTCAATGCAACCAAGTCCACAATCTTCTTCGTTCCCAAGTCCACAATCTTCTTCGTTCCCAAGTCCAATACCATCATACCCTACGAGTCCAACTCGCATGGATGGAATTACAAACCCCTCTTCCTTTCTCCTACCATTCATCCGCAACATAACTTCAATCCCAACAAATCTTCCACCCCTTAGGATTTCCAACAGTGCTCCTGTTACGCCACCTCTTTCTTCTCCAAGAAGTTCAAAGCGAAAAGCAGATTTTGAATCCCTTTGTAATGGTTCCTTTAACTCCTCGTTTCGCCACCCCCTTTTCGCTACCTCTGCACCATCAAGCCCCTCGCGACGTAACCACTTACCCCCTTCCACCATTCCAGAATGTGATGAGTCAGATGCTTCTACAGTGGACTCTGGTCGGTGGGTTAGTTTTCAGACAACAACTGCCCATGGTGCAGCTCCTCCTTCCCCTACTTTTAATCTTATGAAACCAGCAATGCAGATCACTCCCCAGAGTTCGATGGATATGAAACATATGAATGAAGCCATGCAATGGAGTGCAGGTTCAGCTACTGAGAGAGGTAGAGGCTCAGATTTTGACTTTGAGAATGGCAGAGTTGTGAAGCCGTGGGAAGGTGAGAGAATTCATGAGGTAGGAATGGAAGAGTTGGAGCTTACTCTAGGGTTTGGTAAGGCCTGATCATGATAAAACCAGCTTAAGTTTGTGTTCTAAATTATACACCGTACCAAAAAATTACAGATTCAATCGCAATTCCTCAAAAAGTGTGCCTGATTTTCTGGGTGAGTTAGGACATTGCTCGGATCTGCTACTTCTGCATTAGTCAGGGAAATTCCAAATTGGGTGTTATTGCAATATTTTCCTTGTGTACAGTTTTTTTTATATAGCTGTGGTTAGTGGTTACTCTAATATGAAATTTGACTTCAATTGTAATGCCTTGTTGATTGTTGAAGAGTAACATTTGAATCTTACCAAGACCAAGGGTAACAAGGTGATATTGTTGCTCCTCTTATTGATGACATTTTGACATTTTTCTTCCTCTTGATAATTCATTACACTGGTGAGAATCCAACTAAGTTTTTGTAGTGTGTTTGTTATGGCTAACATTGATTTCACATTGATTAAGCTATCATGCATTTTCTAAGTTTGCTTTATTGGCCATATAAGTTGTTTGAATTTATATATTGTTTGAATTTATATGCTGATTCAGTTGTTTGCTATAATGGGCATCTAAATTACTGCTTTGTTGTTTCAAATTTGATTCTTTGTTTGGAATGAGAGAAGAAAGGAGGAAAATAGTAGGGAAAATAAGAGACATAAAGTGATTGAATTTTTAATATATTTGAAAATGAAGAAAAATAAGAGGAAAATTTTTCTCCTTGCATATTTGATTGGTTTGAGAAGACAGAAGAATGATAATGGATGTTTTAAGTTTTAACCCTTGTGTTTGTAAATAGAGCAACTACAATTTTAATACTAATAGCAGTGGATAATCCATCAAATATTTAGAGAACCTGCAACACTTTAAACATGAGACAATTATCAAACTGCTCAGATCAAATTTTCTTTCCACTTCACCATTTGTCTTGTTTTTATAATTGTCCCTAAAATTGCCGATTTTCTTGGAAGGTATCTTTCACAGCCGGTCTCTCTCTATGGCAGTCGTTGCTTGGAAAATATAAACCACTGGATCGATCCAACGTTTAGTATATTAGATGGGAAATTATTTATAAAAAGAAATTCATCAACAAACTTTTCTCCAATTGTTCCCTTTTGTGAAAATAGAGAGGAAGATGGAGTCTGGAGCCTCTTCTCTACCACTGCAAGTCTGTGCATTGAGGGAGGCTCTAGCACCAGAGTCGTTGCTTTGCAGCAATTGTTGACAGAAAAAAGTGTTGCATCCTTCTCCTGAACAGCAATCATTGTGCAGTGGTGGGGCAAAGCCTCAACTCACTGCAACTGTCGAGACAAGGCTCTGCTTGCTGCAGTAAGGACAAGCAAGCCAGAACGCTTCTCTCTGGGTTTTTTTTGCCTCTTTCTCTAATTGTAGATTTGTTGAATTGTTCACTTGGACGGTGAGTAAGTCTCTATTGTCGTGGGAATGTTATACAAGTGACTCCATTCATTATTCAAGCAAACTCTATTAACCATTCAAGTGAACTATTCTACACACATTGTTTGTCTACAAGCAGAACATGAGAATCTTATGCAGGCAGTGGTAAGCCGCGATTTCACACATGATCACGGAGTTTAGCCGATTAACAGCAGTTAGAACATGATTTTAGCTGACCACCATCATGTCTGATAAGACTTACGCTCTGACATCCTTGCCTATATATATCAATATCATTGTAGAAATGCTTCAATCAATAAATAACTTATCTTTCCCTCTCTTATCATAGTTCATTACTCGACGTAATCAATTGAAGAAAAGATAATCATTGTTGAGAGCTATTAGCTGAATCATCGATTAGCTCTCTAGTTCGACAACAATACCTTTCAAATGAAGAACTCAAACATGTGTTATTTGTGCTTGGAATAAGGTCACTTGGACAAAAATTTCCCAAACAAGTCAAAGAATGCAGTACAGGTGATCCTACCTTTTCAACAAGCCAATCCGATTGATCTTGAGAAAGAATCTCCAAACTAGATTCAGATAAACGATCTGATGATGGGAATCATCATTTGCCATGGCATACAACTTTGTATGCAGATATAAAAATAACTTTTCAAGTCCAACTATGCCATTTATCAAAGCTCAAATGTTGCTTTTTAAATACGATAAACCTATCTTTGTCATAACATACAGATACATGATCAACTGGAAGTGTAATGAACCCATACATCCTATCTATATGTGGAAGCCTCACAAAAAATAATTTTATGTTGCAGATGGAAAAGTATTCACCACAAATCTTATCTCAAAAGGAAAGTTTGAAATTAAAGTACTTCCTAAATGAAAGTTAAGAGAGCAAATTAATTTCAACATCATATCCTGATCTGCACATGGATTCTCAAGCTTCGATCATTATAGCTTAATCCATAAATAATCCATCACTGGCCTCCGGCTAAAAACTCAACACTGGATTAAAGGTCAATGTATTAAGATATCCAAACTAAAATAACCAACACGACAAGCTAACAAGCGCTCTAAGGCTTTGTTTGAAAGTTTGGAGGGGAGTGAAATGAAAGACTTTGAAGAGTTGGAAATATAGGAGAAAATGGTAAAAAAATTCACATTTTTTGTAAGACTAATTTTTTAGAGAATGATAAATTAATGCTATGACTGATATATTTGTAATTTTAAGAGTATTATAACTACATATATTAGATTTGAAGAATTCATATAAACTATTCACAACATCCGAAAACCCTCGTTCAATACAATTTTAAAGTTCCCCAAATGAGGATGATTTTGAATTATGAAGAAAAATGAGCCCCCAAAGTCTTCCCCTCTCAATGTCATATATTTTTTCCACTTACTCCTTCTTTTTATTTCTCCAAACTTCTCTCCTCCCTTCCCCTCCAAACTTGCAAACAAAGTCTAAGAGATTAACAAAATTACAAGTCAAATATTTGCCAAAGTAATAAATACATCGTTTTTCATGTAATATATGTATATTTTTAAATAGGCTAAATTGCATTTTTGGTCCCTTAACTATTTAGGTAGTATCGCTTTGGTCCCTTAATTAAAATTCGATTTATTTTGGTCCCTTAACTTCTCTCCGTTACACATTTTGGTCCTTTTCGTTATTTTTAATTCAAAAACGTTAGGTTTTCTTCATTTTCTTATGGAATTTTTTATGGGATTCTTGTTGTTGAAGGTTGATGGAGATGATATGAAGATGAAAAAGAAGAGAAGAAGATGAAGAAATCCTAACTTGTTTGAATAAAAACTAACGGAAAGGACCAAAATGTGTAACAGAGAGAAGTTAAGGGACCAAAATAAATCAAATTTTAATTAAGGGACCAAAGCGATACTACCTAAATAATTAAGGGACAAAAAAATGCAGTTTAGCCTTTTAAATAATACCCTAAAAACACTCGTTAACATTTTCCGTAACTTAAAAAAAAAGAATTTGGTTATCTGACTTTGTTTTTTAAAATTAGTGTATCAAACAAACAAGACTCAACATGAGAAAAAAAAATGAACAATAAAATCAACTTAACAAATGATAAAAAATGGTATGAGGCTAATATGACTGACAAGTCTTATTTTAATTGCTAAAGAGATCAATCGAGTTGGACTTTAAGGAAGTGTTGCAAGCCCTACATAGGCGAAAACAAGATTTAAGTTATGATTTTTAAATGACAAAATTACATATATAGTCCCTTAACTTAATTTTAAGTAATATTTTAGTCTTTTATCTTTTTTTTTTGTCCCATTTTAGTCATTTATCTTTTTATATAGTTTCAAGGTTAGCCTTCTGTTGCACTTCCGTTAAAAAAACACAATTTATATTATTCTTTTATTTTTCTATTTTCTCTTCACAATTACCCTTTAATCTTTCACACAAATTAGAAACACATTCTGGAAAGAAAAACCCAGAACAAGAAAGGAAAATGCAGAACACGAAACACAAATTACCTGTCATGGCTAAGTTCCATATTATGAATATGGTTTATAATGTAATTTTACGTAATGACTTTTCTAGCATATTATGTAAAGAAAGAACTCCATATTATGACATATCAATGAATGAAGTTCTATTATATAATGGAAGAACTCCATATCAAAAAACCTGTTGAATTTTGTTGAATTGGTTGTATATCAAAAAACCCATAATACATATGCAAAGGTACCACTAAATTCCTACAACCTAGGGACCCATTTGTTAGGAAATAAAAGGGCCGAAGAAGAAAAAATAAATACAATCACAACATAAGAATATAATGTGGAAACTCTAAAACGGGAGAAAAAACCATGACCATTGTCTAAACCGACAACTAAAGATTATTACTAGGTGAATTTTTTTACAATACATGGACTTCTCTTAACTCTCACCTCAATGCCCCAATACAATCACACTCTCACAAAACAAATATTTAAACTAAGTCAGATATAAGCTTAAAGTGCTACTGACCGGTGCATCTAAAAACAAAGAACCTAGGTTCAATATATAGTCTTGGTCTTCCCCTTGCTCCACTAAACTAAGCGATGTCGGACATAATCACCAATAACTAATATTTTTAACCTCTTTCTTTATTCAAGAAACTTGACAATCAAACCCAAACACCATTTTCGTTACTGTTCAAACAATAGGTTTTAACCCAATACGCGAGTTTATTCAAAGTACCAAAATGTAAACCAAAATGCGCGGCATGTAAAAAAAACATAAAAAAGATCCAAAACAATTAGACATTACAAGCCATTATATTCAATCATCTTCCTCGTCACACAAGTCAATTGGGTTGTCCTCGACAGTCCTTGAGGCACCTGATTTTGGTTGAGGACCGAAATAACATGTCCTTCCGCTCCTCCTCAGCCTGGAATGGTTGTAAACCGGCACTTTCGAATCATTTTTTTAACGGAACCATTACATTCGATTCTGTGCCATGTCACAGTCGATTTAGCTTTCTTCTTCTCACCCTCTTTTTTTAATTGAGCAGCATCACCTTGTTTCTGAGACATTTCTACACAATGCAAACATCGGATAAAAAATTCTACTACAAATTCCTAACATTTTTACAATTTATAACAATTTCTAACAATTAAAAGGGTTAATTAAGTTTTTAGTCCTTATAAATATTCACAGTTTTGTTTTTAGTCCCTATAAAATAAAACCACACTTTTTAGTCCCTATAAAATTTTCCATCAGCATTTTTAGTCCCTATAAATTTTTCTATCAGCACTTTTAGTCCCTGTCAAAAATTTCCATCAAAAATTTTGATCCCTAAAATGCTTAAGAAAAATGTCACATGGACTAAAAAGTGTGATTTTATTTTGTAGAAACTAAAAACAAAACTGTGAATATTTATAGGGACTAAAAACTTAATTAACCCTTTCTAATAATACCTAACAATTTCTAACAATACCTTACAATTCCTAATGTACAAATTTGCACATGATAGAAAAACCCTTCTAACAATTCCTTACAATTCCTAACATTTTCTAACAATTCCTAACATTTTCTAACAATACCTTACAATTCCTAACATTTTCTAACACAATTCAATCAAATCATCATAAACATCTAACACCATGAAATCAACAAAACCTTAATATGTCACAAATTATCCACAAAATCTAACAATTCAATAAAAAAAACCAATGCAATAGGATTCAAAGCAATTACTTAATTTTGTGCTTAGAATTGGCGTTGAATGACTTTAGCTTCGACAAAATCGCACATAAGAATTTCAAAACCGCAACAATGGAGTTTTGGAAATTCCTATGTCTGTTCTGTTCTTATAACAGAGTATCGACAGTTAACTGTTGAAGGAACCTCGGTAGTTATTTGCCGCCAGTTCTTTGCATCGGCAGTTAACTGCAACCGAGACATTTACGTATTTTACTGGTGTTTTTCGGTCTTTCAACAAGTGTGAACAGCAAATTTCATATGTTGTGGGTCTTTTGGCCATTTAGAAATTACTCATACTTTATACATGACCAGCATTTTAATTAAAACAAATGGATAAATCACAAAAGATTATACAATTTTGACACAATTAAAAAATTCAATGTTTATGAAAACCATAAACGTAAATGTTTAACTTATCCAAAACTATAAACATCAAAAACATTTTGAATGACTAAATATTATAATAAAATATAAAAGTAAGAAATTTATAAACTTGCTGATATCCTCCACAACCTATATACAAGTTTATAAAAAGGTGTGATGGTTCAGTAGTGTTGTAATTTTGAAAATTCATAAACATATATTTTTATATCATAAATAAATAAAATATACTCCCTCTGTCTCATTATATCGTGTTGAGTGTTCCACACTTACGAGTGCCTAATTTAACATTTAATATATTTAATTATATATTAACAAAAATTATAAAAAATTGATATTTTAAAAATATCATTGAATAAAATTCAACAACATCTTAATTGTTATCATTTGACTAGAAAAATGGTCAAATTATTTTGTGAATAATACACATGATGGAACCATGTCACTTATTTTAGAGCAAAGGGAATTGTATGGAATGCGAGGTGAGATGGGCCGCGGCAAATTAAGCTAGTCAATTTTGTACGGGGTGACCAAGTATAAGAAGAAAAAAAAATTAATATATTAAATTTAGTTGATAAGAAAAATATCACAATTATATTACTTATATAAAATGTAAATTAAAGTAACGTCAAAAAATAAAAACTAACAATAGCTATTTAATAAAAAAAAAAGTTGAGTTTAACAGTACATCAAAGAGTCAAATTCATCTATAATTAACTTTGTCTACATTTACAATATAAACAACTAAATAATTTTATTTTTTTAGTTTTACTTTCACAATTTTCATTGCTAAAAGTGTTTTCTTTTTAATTGGTTAAGATATCAAAAATGTTAAAATAAGACAAAATAAATCTATTAAACAAGTGGTAATCTTTTAAATATTTTATTTCTCTTAATTTCGCACAAATAAACTTATTTAGAATAATTAAACATATTTTATTAAGGTAGCTAAACATAAAATACACTTACCTACACAAATAAAAGAAAATAATTTTTGGGATAACCAAAACTACCACTCTTCGTCGACACATAGCTACGCCCTTAAAAATGGATACTATGATACTCTTCGACCCATATCTGCATATTCTTAGTTTTTTCCAATAATTACCCGTTTTCGCACCCATATCTATAATATGAGTGTTTACCTTATTAATCATTGTGATATTTTTTGCAAGTACCTGATAGATTTGTCAATTGCTATCCCAGTCCATATAGATGAGATGGGACGCTACCTCTAGATTCATAGATCATACATCATACATGGAGGCTAGCCTTGACAACTTGCATATTTGACAAAAAAAACAGTGAGTCCTCCATCCGGCGAGGGGCAACTGAATTATTCTCTCAGACTTGGACAGTTGCTACTTGCTTATCCAGTTCGAGAACTATATCTGCAGGTTGACTAAAACTACCATTATACTGGGTTTGTATGATATTATATTATGACATAAAGTGTAATACACACCATATAATGATTTATTGAATAATTGATGTAAATATTCTATCCTATCCTTTTCAATATTATTAATCTTGAGAAGTTTGTTTTCGGTGGTGACGTGAATTTTGGTGGGTGTTGTCTTCATGGGTTTTTTAGGGTGTTTATTTTCGGACGTGAGGTAAATTTATATAGGGTGTTTACTTTAAGAGGTAAATTTCTAACCCATAATTCTCTACTTTCTCTATCAAATACTCCCTCCGTTCCTTTATAAGTGTCACTTTGAGAAATTTTTTGTTCATATTTAACTCTCACTTTCAAAGTTCAATGCAATATTAAATGTTGTTTTACCAATATTATCCTTAGTTATTTATTGCGGAGAAATAAATATATGAAATGAGATATTAAATGAATAAGGTCATTATAGTAAAAGTATAATTTATTGCATCAAAAATAGTATCAATTGTTGATTATCTTGGTTTATGTAAAATATCAAAATGTGACAATTAAAAAGGAACGGAAATAGTAGTATATTTTTTGGTGACGGGGGATACCTTTTAAATAACATTTATTAATTTTCAAATTTGTCAAAAAAACATTTATTAATTTTCAATGAATCAAATATCATTTAATGCGATACAATGCATTAATTGTTTACAGCACACAAACAAGGTACACAAGGATATATTTAAAAAAAATAAATGAAATTTCTATGTGCAGGTAGAAGATTAAAATATAGGCCTAACATTACACCGTTTCCCAATGTCCATAAATACCTCTTCATCATCTTCATGAATCAACACAATCAAGAAGAAACTAAGCTCACACTCTACAAGAGAAATCAACAGCTTGTAACCATGGTGTCCCAAAAAATTCACTCAGTCCTTCTAGCCAGTCCTGGCATAGGACACCTAATTCCCACCATTGAATTAGGCAAACGTCTTACCACCCACCATAATTTCGACGTAACCATCTTCGTCGTCACAACCGCCACCTCAGATTCAGACAAAACAAAATCACATATACTTCAACAAATATCAAACCTTAATAGCCTCGACATCATTGTAACACCTCCTGTCGATGTCTCCGACAAACTTGACCCAAACAATCCATCCTTAGGATTACAAATTGTTTTAACAATGATTGAATCTCTTCCTTTTATTCGCTCTGAAATCCAATCTATGAAGAATCCTCCATCTGTTCTTATCGTGGATATCTTTGGTACTGCAGCTTTTCCCATGGCACGTGAGTTGCATATGTCTAGTTACGTTTTCTTTGCAACCAATGCTTGGTTCACTGCTGTTAACATAAACCTTCCTTTCATCACAGATGAAGCTTTTTCACGCCATGCTAAAAATCATGAACCGCTTTCGATTCTTGGTTGTGAACCGGTTCGGTTTGAGGATACCCTTGAAACATTTGTTGCACCTTGGGGACCTATTCATAAAAGGTACGTTGAGGTCACAAGGGAAATAATAGCCATCGATGGAATTTTGGTGAACACGTGGCATGATCTGGAGCCGGGAGCTACTAAGGCGGTTATTGAAAATGGGGTTTTAGGAAGGTTTGTGAAAGGACCGGTTTATCCGATTGGACCGCTTGTAAGAACTGGTGAACCGGAGAAGGGTGGTGACAGTGAAAATTTAATTTTGAGTTGGCTTGACCAACAACCGGCTGAGTCAGTGATATATTTGTCATTTGGAAGTGGTGGGACCATGTCGAAAGGTCAGATGAGGGAGTTGGCTTACGGTTTGGAGCTGAGTCAACAACGGTTTATTTGGGTGGTGCGGCGGCCCACAGAGGACAATGCATCCGCAACGTTTTTCAACATTGCGGGTGCAGATGGAACAATTATGGTAGATTACTTGCCGAAGGGGTTTTTGAATAGGACAAAAGACGTAGGGCTTTGTGTTCCCATGTGGGCCCCTCAAGCTGAGATATTGAAACATCCTTCAACGGGTGGTTTTTTGACACATTGTGGTTGGAATTCTGTGTTGGAGAGTATTCATAACGGTGTTCCAATGGTTGCATGGCCGCTTTATGCTGAGCAGAAGATGAATGCAACTATGTTATCAGAGGAGCTTGGTGTGGCGGTGAAAGCGACAAAAACGGTGGCAGAGGGTGGTGTTGTTTGTAGGGAAAAGATAGCGGAGGTGATTAGAAAAGTGATGGTGGATGATGAAGGTGTAGCTATGAGAGTTAAAGTTAAGGAGTATAAGGTAAGTGGAGAAAAAGCTTTGTCCGTGTTTGGTTCTTCTCATGAATCGTTATGTAAGATGGCAAAAGATTGTGAACTTCATCTCCACCATGGATCTGAGGCCAAAGGTCGGGGTGCTTAAGCAATAATTAAGACATTTTTTTGAAAAAGCAATAATTAATTAAGACATTGTTTTTCGTTTATATTTTATTTTTATGATAAAGACGTGTATTTTAATTTAAGATAAATTTTTTATTTAAATTTGCTTACTCATGATCTTAATATATATTTTTCTACATAATCCGGACAATATCATAAAAATAGTTATAAATATGTGATATGATATGTATACGTGAAGTCCGTTTAAAGAGTCCCTATTGATGTACCACTGTTCTTAGAATTTAGTTGAATTTGTTTAACATATTAATATATTGAGTAGTGTTAATTTGTGCCCTTAGGACACATGTTAAGAAACATAAAAGAAGAAATATTTTATAAAATTTTATGCATTCAACTCATTAAAAAGCTAAAGATTAAATGTAATGCACACGTTCTAATTAGCTATTTCTATATTATTTTAACATAAATTGATATAATATGACATTGACAAAATAGATGAATGATACATGCCAAATCGAAGTAACGGTGTTCACCTAATATTAATTGTATTTGATTGACTAATTAATATCTTAATCCGAACGAGTTAACTAAATATCTTAATCTGAATTCCCCAAACATGCTGCTAACGATATCCACGCCGTGTATTTAGTTTTTTCTTGTATGCATACATGCTTTAGCAAGAATACCGCCATAGTTTAATTATCATAATCGAATTAGACAACAAAGAATGCATGCCTCCAAATCTGATTAACGATTTGCGGTGAATCATTAACTAAATTAGCCACATCCTTTTTTTTTACTATAATAAGTAGCTAGTCTTATTCAACGAAGTCTAACCAATTCGTTTTTTTGTCTAACCTTTAGGATTATTATTTTTTTGTTAGTAGAGAAAATGATAAAGACCACGGAAACTCATACATACCGTATAGTTATGAGAAAATGTCAAGTTCATATCATGAGATTTTACTGCTCTATTAGTTACGTAAGAGAAATATTAGGAGAGTGTTAGAACGTCTTGACCATAGTAAAAACAACATCTTTGTCATACATAAAGTAAACAAAACTTTTTTATTACCAAAAAACCACTCCACATTCGGTTGATTTTGCAAAACATGGTTAGAATCACCCCTCCTTTTTACACATTGATTCTAGAGGAAGAGGGGGAATGCTATAAATTCTTATCATGTTCCTTTTATTTGATTTATATTTTCCGAGTTTTCACTTTCAGGGATTTTTTAATATTCTAGACTTCCAGTGAGATTGCCTTCCAAAACACTCCAAGTCCCTCAATATTTTACCCATTAAAGAAAGAAAAAAATCATATATAAGATACAACTATGAAAAAAATTATATGAATTAATATTTTTTAATTCTAACCCAATAGTCTTTCTATTTGTCTTGTAGGCATAACATATTATTAGGTAGTTGAACTCAAATTATTGATAAACATCATTCAAGATCAAATTTCCTGAACAGTATCCCAGTTTGATTCATAAGTGAAATCATTTATTGACCAATTTTATTTACCTTATCATCAAATTTTGATTTATTTAGAATTGTTTTCCCTAAGCAACTAGAGCGATACCACACAAAATACATATGTCTCAGCAAGGAACAAATAAATATCATAAAAATCATCAATAAAATATTTTTGTTAAATGGGTATACGTAATACGTATAAGGTTGGGGATAGGCCGTAAAAGTCTACAAAGATAAGTTTAAGTATATATGGTCTATGGACTCACAAATCATTAATTAACGTGTCGATCAATCAAAAATAGCAAATGCATTCAAAGATTTTTGACAGCAACAATTAATTCAAAGGTTGCCATATAATAAGACATTGCTCTCAAAAAAAAATATAAAAAGACATTGAATTCAAAGGAAATACTTTTTTTTTAAGGGATTCAAAGGAAATACTTATATTTTATGTCTAATGATATGATACACATGATATATTTTTTTTGGGGCACATGATATATGAACATTTGACTTATATTATCATATTAGTAATTGTATAAAAAAGAAAAATTACAAGAGTGAGAAAAAAAGAAGGGATAGAGTGCCTTTTTTGTCCCTTTTGGCTTAACTGAGTTGACTATGATATAACATTATATATGTATGAGTCGAGGTTTAAACCCCAAATTCTTAATTTACTCATTTAAAAAGATGTAAAATTATAACCACCAAACTATTTGATTAAAAAAAGTCTGCAAGTTTTTCAAAGGTCGGTATTTTGAACTTGCAAATCTGCATCGTGTTTAGTCTCTGTGTTTTAAGCTTAGCTTTGTAACATTAATTGAAATGCAAGTAGATACCTTGATCCCTTAATCATTGGTATAAAATTCGATCACCAATCGATACATATGAAAAAATGTTCATTGAGAGGTTAATACTTTAAATCGATATTATTCACTCCGTTTCTTTTCAAGTGTCTCTTTTGAAGAAAAAAAAATATTTCAATTTAATTGTCACTTTCAAAGTTCAAAGCAATATTAAATATTGTTTTACCAATATTACTCTTACTTATTTATTATGGAGAGAAAAATATATGAAATGAGATATTAAATGAATAAGGTTATTATAGTAAAAGTATAAATTATTGTATCAAAAGTATTAATGTTTATTGATTGTTTTGGTTTGTGTAAAATGTCAAAAGATGACAATTAAAAAGGAACGAAGGTAATAATTATCTTGAGGGGATTAATATTTGTTGTTGCACACAAATGACATCTTTGGTTTAAATAAAACTAAGAAGTATCATTAAAAAACTAAAAAACCAATATATTATAAATTACTAGGATATCTTATAATACCCCATCCTTAATCATATGACCATTTAAAGATTTTTTTCTGTCTCTTTTTATGATACATCTTTGATATTTCGGACCACATTAATATTTTTTTTTACAAACATACCACTGTTTATTGTACATAATTTTCTCTACTGCTTAAAAAAGATTATTATATTAAAAATGGAAATTAATCTTCTCACTTAAAAGATAAAATTGTATAAACAATAGTAATTACAAACAAATTTAATATTATTTTCAACTTTTTTTTTTTTGAAAGGGCTTTGATTAACTATATTAATTTTAGTAATTTGACTAAAATTGTATAATATTTAAAGACGAAGGTAGCAATTTATATTGGTAATTTGGATCCATTTGATTTGATTAAAAGTTAATGAATTACATTCGTCCTATTTGTTTTTTTTAGAGCCGATCCTTTGAATGATTGTTACAAAAGGATATTATTTTTTTGTGGTGGTCGGGGTTACATATATTATACATTGTTCCTATCAATTAAGTTAAGTTTACCAGGACTACAAAAAGATATTATAAAATATATATTAAAATTAGTAAAAAAAAAACTTGAAATTAATCTCATGTAGCTTTCAATTTTTTATTTGAATGAATTGTTTTAAACGTTAACACCCCGAAGTCCCATCCCAAGCAGTCCAGGGTCTAACCTTTCTAGCCAACGGTCAACAATTTCAATATTTTTATAAAATGAATGATAACAGGTTAATGAATCTCAGAGAAACAAAGTTAAAAAAAAAAAAGTTAATGAATCAAAAATAAAAAAGTTTGTTTAAATTTAAATTTTGTAAAATTTCAATAAATTGAATGCATAAAATTTAAAATAGAGTATTTTTTATTTTTAAATTCTTTAATATACGTGTTTTTAGAACAAAAGTTATTTTTTAAGGATGAACAAAAGTTATTGTAACCCTCTTTCAAAAAAAAGTTAGTGTAACCAAGTTAGCATCACCCTTGATTTATAAGTATGGTGGTAGATTCATGTGTTCTTGACTTATTAATACTGTTATTCTTGGAGTAAGCACATGCAACTCATCTAAGAACTCTTTCCTCTCATATGTTTTACTCTAATTTTACTTGGTCATAACTCTTTGTTAGAACAAAAATAGATCCAAAAGTCAACCCAAATAATTATGTTATCTTAAAATTTTACCAATTTCTTTATATTAGTTTTTAAATAATTGAGTTCAATTCTTTACCGTGATCGAGTCTTAAAAAATTGTTTTATTTTAAGTATACGTGATGTCGATATCTTATGGCCTACATATTATATATATTAGTTTACGCAATCTCCCCTAAAAAAAAGTTTATGCAATCTAGAGCATACGATTGAAAAATTCTATATTTTATAAAATTTATTATCATACTTTTTCTTAAGAAGTTAAATAATCCACCTAAATTGTCACCAAAAATCTTAAAGAAGAGCACACTTTAAATATCAAACTAACATCATCAGACCAGCTCAAATGAATTAATTTATTATCATATATTATTTACAATTATATATTAAGTTTGAATGTATGTTCATTTAATAGTACTAAATATTTTTCAAAAAAAAATAAAATTTAATAGTACTAAATAAAAGAGTCTTTGTTGTTCATTTTAAAGTTTGTCTTCTAAATATCTATAACAATATACATGATTTTTTTGGGTGAATTTTTTATTAATATTTATTATATTGTTGATAAAAAAAAAATATAGTTTGTTACTATTTAAAAGTGGCAAACACACACACATATATATATATATATATATATATATATATATATATATATATATATATATATATATATGTATGTATGTATGTATGTATGTATGTATAATTTTAATAAAAATTAAAATTTCATAAAAAGTATTTTTTGTAATTTACACTTGTAATGCCGGTCTATATATAATGCCAATTCTCAGTTCTATTTTAACATACCAGATTATATTAATCCTTTGATTTTTAATGAAATGCATTAATTTTCTCTTATAAAAAAAAACCTTAAACCCTTGAACTTTATAAGGTACTTGTATTTATTTAGTTTAATGGAAAATAAAACTTCATGCATCCTATAAAAGTGATGAATACATAAAAAAGTTTTAAAAACACACTACTACAATAATGACAATTAGTAACATTTCAAAATTGTAACTAAATCAAAAAAAATGTTACTAATTAAATTTAGCAACACTTGAACAATTGTTAGGTAAAGCCCGTGTTACTAAAGTGTTTTAGTTACATTTTATAGTACAATTTGTAACAATCAAAAAGTGTTGCAAATGGTACCTTATTGTAACACTTTTTGTATCACTTGTAACAATAAAAAAGTGTTACATTTAAGGTTAAATATGTTTTTAGTCCCTATAAATATACCAACTTTTCGTTTTAATCCCTCTAAAATTTTCCTTCAATTTTTAGTCCCTATAAAATTTTCTATCGCTACTTTTGGTCCCTATTTTTAAGTTAAGTTTGGTATTATTTAATAAAATTATGCAGATATGTGTAGAATATTGTAAAAATATTTTTTTTTAAAAATTAGAATTTTTTAACATAACATAAATTAAATATGAATTTTTAACCTTCACAAATATAAAAATTCATATTAAATTCATGTTTTGTTAAAAAATTCTAATTTTTTTTTGGAGTGATTCTTACAATATTATGAATTTTTCTGCAAAATTTTATTAAAAAATATGAATTCTAGATATGAATTTACTTTAAAGGAGGGACCAAAAGTGAAGATGAAAATTTTTTAAGGGACCAAAAGTTGAAGGAAAATTTTAGAGGGACAAAAACGAAAAGTTGGTATATTTATAGGGATCAAAAACATATTTAACCCTTACATTTATAATTTTTGAGGAGTTGTAAAAAGTGTTGTAAAATTGTCTAAACTATTTTTTTTTTTAATTTATCAAATTTGTCTTTGCTTAGACTTCATTCATATTTGAATTAACCAATATTAAATACAAGTTTTAATAACTACTTTGAATTACATACTCTATAAAATTCCCGCCCTTCACTGTTCTTATTATTGCATAACGAAAATAAACTATGCAACACAATTTGAATTACATACAAAAATGATTACAAGTTTTCATCCAACACAATTTCCCCCCTTCTCTTTAAGGTCATCAAGCTGCACATGAGAAATGCAAGCCTTCTCTTTAATCTCCTTTGTCTTGTGGCGTTGCTTATCCGCAATCATCTTCATAATGTTCTGCCTGCAAGATTGCAGACATCCCTTCCTTATCTCATCACCAGTATTGCGCAACAATTTAATGCAAAGGACGATTCTGTCATGAGAATCATTATCAACTGAATGTGGCAAAACTGAACCAAGCTACAACGTTGATACCATGCTCAACAAGGACACTAAGAAAAACAAGTGTAATAGCTAACAGAGATAATCTTAGAATTCACAATTCAATTAGAATAAACAACAACAACAGCACGGGAATTTGCATTCAACAGAGACTTCATAGATAGTGGAGACAAAACTCAATTAGAATAAACTCCCCAAATTACATGAGCGTTTGTATCTGAACATGATAGGAGTTTAACTCTAATAGAGATAATCTTAAAATTCAAATCATATATCAATTCAAACATATGTACAGTGATAGAAGAGTATATATGGCACTGAGAACACATTTGAAGGAACTTGGTGGCTGTCATAGATTCAGTGGAGGATGTCCTAGTGGCCACTAATCTTAAGGTGTCACATGAATAACATTCCGACTATTTGCTATGTCCAATTCCATCTTAAGTGGTAATATAGACCAAAGATAATTAAGTGGCTTTGAGCTAGGAATCAAATGTTGCTGTTACAATACTAGCTATCAGTATGATGAGTATCATAATTTTTGCTTACCGAATTTTTCATCCAGGATCTTCACACAGGGAGCAAGACAGTTTGCGGTGTAGGAAACATTGCTGTACATTAAGAAACATAAGAATGAATATGAATATCAATCAAAACACAGCACTATCTTGCATTGACATTCTCATTTGTGATACCCTTGCTCTCAACCTCAACATCCGCAACGAGGTCAACAACTTAAATATTAAAGCCTAACCTTATGATGTCAGCTACTTCATGGCCGTAGTCTTGCTCATTTACGTTCTAGATATAAAATTTTAAATGCATCATGGATAAAATCCACAAATAATGAAAAATAGGAAACTAGACCCCTTACTATTTCCTCCAATTGAACTCCAATACATTGATAACCTTGTCAAACTCAGCCCCACTAACATCACAAATTTGTTGCCATGCCCTGCATACCTAGCATCCCCACTCTAAGATAAAAATTAATGCATTCCGAACAAACAATTCCGTTCGTTTTGCAGAATTGAAACACATTTAAAGAGCATAGATGCTGGAGAATCACATTACAAATATTCGAGAAGTAAAAAAAATTTGGTTCAAGCATTTTATCAAACAAAAATCAAGCATTGTACCATAAAGGTTGATTGAGGCATTTTATCAAACACAAAACAAGCATTGTGTCATAAAGTTTAGTTGAAGCATTTTATCGAACACAAAACAAGCATTCTACCATGAATCAAAACAAAAGCAAAATGAAAACAATAACCAACACAACACAAAACTCACACTTCATCTCAACCATTTTTACAACGGGAAAAACAAAAGTGAAAGAAAAAAAAAAGCAAGGCATTAGAACAATGGAAATACCTTCAACAAAGATAGCTAATGGAGATGTGAAACGAAAAATAAAAACAAATACATAATCGAAGATCAAATCAAATATGAAATGGAAGATGGAATTGAATATGAAAAGATGAATTCAAATATGGAATTGAAGATGAAATCGAATAAAAAATCATAGATGAAATCAAATACGAAATCAAAGATGAAAAAAAAAAAATACAAAATCGAAGATGAAATCGAATACGGAATTGAAGGTTTGAGAATTCACCAGTGATCGGAATCGCACATTTAGCTTGCGGCCATGTTCAAACGTTTGCTTCATCTTCGATTTGATCGGAATTGAAGGTTAGTTCAAGCACATGAGAGAGAGAGAGAGTTGAAATGTTTTTTTGTTTTAGAGGAATAAATGTGTTATGATATAAACACTACTAAGTTAGTAATATTAACACTCCTGAAAAAGAGCATTACCAATGTAACACTTATTAAAAAAGGTTAGAAAAATTTCTATATTAATAACCATTAAGTAAGTGTTGTAAGGTGAATGTTACTAAAACACATAAGTGTAGTAGTGACACCTAACCATCGAGATCATGATGTTATTCAATTCTTGATTTGATAAAACTCTTTCATAATTTTCATAGCTTTTTATACAGTAAATTTCTTTCTAATATCAATTTTCATATAAATAGTTAAAATACATACAAGAAAACCATCTCCATTTTTTTATCAAAGACTCGTCTTTATAAAC
Organism: Medicago truncatula; assembly: GCF_003473485.1. Taxonomy (NCBI): domain Eukaryota; kingdom Viridiplantae; phylum Streptophyta; class Magnoliopsida; order Fabales; family Fabaceae; genus Medicago; species Medicago truncatula. Next base: position 7,427,668 of record NC_053046.1, read on the forward strand.
CTCATAGTTGAAAACGCACATCATGCAAAAGTAATTATTATTATTTTTTTGCATGAACATGATGTTAAAAAGTAATTAATATTGCTGAGAGTTTACACAATATAAATTACTCTATCAACTAAATGATAAATTGTTGATTAAAGTGAATAAGTGATTTTACTATATCTTTTATTATTTTAAACAAAAGTGATATCTCAACTCAAATAACAGGTATCCCTTGCAATATTGCTCAATCCAACAAAAGTTAACACCTCAAGATTATAAGCTATTGTGAATGCTAACTGTTCAACACATGAGCAAACCTTGGGGTATTAAGTGAATGGTCCCATGTTTGTTGGAGTTGGATGAAATGGAATGGGTCTTATGTGCCCATCTTTGGATATAATTTTTTAATTGAAAAAAGTTTATTTAAGTTGGACTTCGAAGATTGAACGCTTCCCGCAATTTTGTAGGTAGGTTAACTTCTTATTAATTGAATCAAACTTCATTGGTATCTATATTTAAATATCCGTCCCAAATTGTATGTCACTTTAGAAAAAATATTTGTCCCAAATTGTATGTCACTTTAGAATACCAATGAAACATTAATTATACTTTTCCTATTATATTCTTAACTATTTATTACTCTTTCTTTTTTCAATTCTTTCATTTATCTTTCCCATATCATTTATTAAGGATAATTTTGTAAAACAACTCATAATATCTCTTTCCCACACAATATTAATTACATTTCTTAATATGTGTGAAATGCCCAAAACGTCATACAATTTGGGACGGAGGGAGTATTAAAGTAAGATGAAATAGAGTAGAATTTAGTTACATCACATTCTATTGATTTCCTCTTTTTTGTTTTCACCCAATTTGGGAGGAATGAGATGAAATCCTTGCTTTGATTAACTTTATAATTTAATTATAATTTTATCTTTATTATTTTTAATCATAATTAGCAAAGATCAGTGTCAAAGACTTACAATTTTAAAAATCAAAGAATATGTTTTAATTCTACAAAATAGTTTTTTTAAACAAGGGTAAAAGTGGAATAAAGTAGCCAAACAATGTAATGAGAAATTTATTCCACTCCATCATAAAGTAGTCAAATTGTGGAATAGACACTGTTCCATTCCCCTCCGTTCTTTTTAGCAAATCCAAACAGCCAAACACTTTAATAATGAGCAACAGATTAAATGTACATGCTGTATGCTAATTTGAAGGCATAGTCATCCCAATAGGTTATTTAAAATCTATATTACATTAAATATAAATAATATGAATATGAATACAGAAGACAGCACATATATTATTCTGAAACAATGCAATTTATTAAATTTTCAACTCAAAACACAGCTCACACAGCTACAGGTTCTGTGGCTTTCTTCAACCATGCATTTCCAGCTTCATCCAAATGTGGAGCCAAAATATCTCTACACTTGGAATGATAGGAGTTCAACCAATTTTTCTCTTCTGGATTTAGAAGGTTCAGGTCAATCAACTTTGTTTGATATGGTGCCTGGATGAGATACATCGAACAATTATGAAATACCATGAGAAACAACATTCTATTGTCAGTGACAGCTGATTCTTAAAAATAGTACTAATGTTATAACATAGCGGAACTTGGACAAACCGCTAAAGCATAGCGGAATTTATTAAAAAAATAAAGATCCCACAGAAAACAACTAAACAAAAGTTAATACACAGGTTAGGACTTACCCAGGTAATATGCTCAAACGATAAGTAACCTTTATCGCCAAAATTAAATTTTGTATCAGCCTCGTTGATAACAAGCACATTCTCCAATCTTATCCCAAATGCTCCATCCTCATAGTAACCAGGTTCTGAAAACCAATTCCAATGAACAAAACCAAATAAATATAAGTATAATCGAACATTTGTTGACTTTTAAATTGCGAGTAAAATAAATTAAAAATGATTCAGAACAATGAAATAAGAAAAAAGAAAAATGGCGTGCCAATCCCATAGGCCACAGCACAGGCTATAACAATATATAATACTAACCGTCTGTTACAGTCATGGAAGCTTGCAATGGTACATTTCGTATTCTGAAACTGATTAAATGAGGTCCTGCACATGTTACGTGATATTAATTTAAATTCTGATTTTGAATTAAATTGGAAAATAAATCGAAAAATAGAATCAAAATAAGGAATAGGTAAACTGTGATAGTTCAACTATACCTTCATGGACATTCAGGTAGGACCCAATACCGTGACCAGTTCCGTGTCGATAATCAAGACCATAGTTCCACAAAGGAATTCGAGAAAGAATATCAAGTTGGTGACCTACAAGAATTTTCGAAAAAGGAAAAAGTAGCTAAGTTCTCGTATTTGAAATGGACACTAGCTCAAATTATGCCCAAAAAATTTGACACTAAGAGTCGAACGTTGTAATACCATTTGTTCCATTAGGAAATCTAGCATTTCCCAAAGCAATGTGACCCTTTAGGACCTGCACCAAGTTCAGAAAATCAAGTAACTTAACATAAATCCCCTTCAGAGAATAAATAAAATTGGGAATGCGGGACAATAAATGAAGTATGATCTCAGTTTGCAGACCGGTAAGCTAGTAGCAGCTTTACTTGTATTACAAGATATTAGATGTTAAAAAAGACTTGCTAGCCAAAAGGATGGGAGAATAATTTCTAAACTTGTTCCCCAAATCAAAGTCTCACTTCCTATTGAGTGAAAAAACTTGGATATTAAATGATTAGAAAAGGTAAATATAGGCACATACTGCTGTATAACATGCTTTTTCATGATCCGAAGGTCTCCCGAAATGAACTGTTCGTGTAATATCAGTTGTCCCATCCAGATACTACAAACACACAACAAATTATCAATATACAAAACTGGATATCATACACCAAAAGAGTAAGTTTCACTAGTATTAACAATCTCTACAGGCTTCAGCAATTTTCAATAACGTAAACTAGACAGACCTGGGCTCCAGAATCAAAAAGATAAATTTTGTCTGGATCAAGCTCGGCACATGTTTCTGCTTGTGGAGAATAATGAATAATAGCTGCATTTGGGCCTACTGAAGAAATAGTAGGGAAACTCAATCCTCTGAAATGCTGAAAACAGATTAGAAAACAAAAAGTTAGAATCGAACATAGACTTCCATGCATTCATATTTCTGAGTTTATATTGAAAGAAACATTTTTCCTTGTAACTTCATTTCTATTGTCTTCAAATAATATATACTATTACTAAGCAAATGCAGTCAAATTTCAATTCTAGTATGCTTGAGAAAATGGGGTGAAATATGAACGTAAAATGAAGTTGAAAATGTGTGATTCCTGCATGGTATGGTCAGAGTCTGCAGAAATACTATATGCAACAGCTGACAAGGTCGGTCACTACTTGCACAGAATGGGCTTAACAGACTTTTGAAAAAATATAAATTTTCAGTTTTCTGGGAAAGATTGAAACAGCTTTTTCAAATGCTTATTTCAGAGGCTAAAATCTTTGGCATCTCCACAAGTGCTTTTTCTTTGACAATCTTTTTGCTAAAAAAAACTTATCGAAAAGAATACTTAATTGTCTAGTTGACTTCACCTCTTTTGATGCTCGAAATTCTTCAAGCTTGTCACTTACAGTCACCTCAGTCAATTTCAAGGACTTCCTGCCATAGTTTGAAAACTTCTGTGAGTGTACTTTATGATTTAACTTTTACTGATGCAAATGCATAATGAGCTAATTACATGAAAGATTTTCCAAGGGTACAAACATTTTCAGGAATCAGAAAAAATATCGCCATCACCATTAAGAAAGGTAAAAATAAATCTTATTCGTTTCACCTAGACAATATTCTTCTGATAGAAGGCAAGATAATATTCATGAAAAAATTTATAGTGGGAAGTTTTTTTTCCACTGTCACAAATGCCAACCCGGGCTAACAAATGAAACCAGTTTGCCAGTTTTTTCTTAATTTTCACAAGGTGATATGATATTAAATTATTACTCATGTTAGAGTTTAGGACATTTCGTAATTGAGAGGATGAACCATGCTAATAACTCTAATGCATTTTTTTCATCACTGCTCCTATTTCCTAGGTAAGTCTACATTGGACTAACTAAAATATGAGGATCCCATTCTCAATTTGATTGGACCCACTTATGAATTAGTAGAGCTCACATGAACTTCACTCAATAATAAAGTGTTGAAAGAGCATATTAGAGAGTGTCACGAGAGGATGCTTACAAAGGTTTCTCCTTTTTTACGGTGTTCTCCTCCAAAAAGTATCCAGATGCTCCATAAATATCCTGCATCTGCACATTGCACCAATATTTTGTATCATTAATTGACACCACATGTCTTGCTTCATCACATGGCCGAATCAAAGGAAAATATAATAATAGAGAGAAAAGAAACTGAATGCTCTCATCCAAAAAATCAAATATATCTAGAGACACAAGATCCAAATGCAAACCTTATTATCCAGCCAAACAAGATATTGCACAACAGCCGCACCATCCCGAACATGGGCCTTTCTTAACCCATCCAATTCCACTGGGTTCTACAAGCAATAAAGAAATTAAAAGTGAGTGAAATTGTATGTGATAAAATCAAAATAAATATGTTTTTTTACGATAAGTACTCGTCAAATTAATTTTTAAGATATTTTTCTCAATTTCCTAAGATAATAAACTTAAGGGATGTCAAAAACTGTCAGCCATCATTCATACAGTCTTCCATATGTATCAATGTAATTAGAGCATCCTAATCTATCAAGCAATGTAATTTTGAGAAAACTTCACATTAACTTCTCAACTTTGCCAACAATCAAATGTCATTTATAAAGGAGTATAAGCATAAGCATACATAATACAACCTTTAAAGCTTTTGGGAGAGCCAGAGGAGATTGCTGCAAGACAACTGCATCAGGGTTCAGTTTGGAATACAGTGCATAACAGCATGAAGCTGGATCAGCCCATATGAGGTTGCTACACTTTTCTCCTGTTTGATGTTTACCATTTACACTCTTATTGGTTTCACTGTTTTCAGATTGCTTCGTCACTTCAGCTAGACTAGCCTTGGCAGTAGACACAGAATCAAGCTCATTAGTCGCAAGAAATGCCGCATCTAAGCTTACTTCTGTATACTCTTTAATTTCAATTCCATTCTCCTCTAAATGAGTTTTAACCTGGAAAAAAACACAATTTTCAATAAGTTGTGTTACCAAAGTAGCATCTTCCAATCTGAAGATACAGAGATCATTAACCGAAGTAATACTCTGCCGATATATCATTCTTAATCTTCCCAAGTAAATAAACTTCAGTTTAGTTCAACCACAAATGAAGTTTTCATTGGTTCAAATTATACCATTGTTACTCATTATATACATATACAAGGGCAGAAGAATTTTTATCATTGTTTTAGCACAGTATAGACTTATAGTAACTTAATATATTATAGTTCTATTGCCGGTACTTTTACAGCCATAGGATTCAGATAATTAGCATTGGAGATTTTTAAATAAAGGCCTATAATTCTTATATATCTAAGGAAGACAGACAGTCGGTGGAACAAATTTGGAGCTAATGAGGCTACTCAAACTGACCTCAATAGACACCTTTCGCTTGTCCACATAAATGAAGGCAGAATTGGATGTCACAATAGCAAATGCGTGAACAACAGGACAGTATGCCACATCTTTTCCACGAATATTATACAGCCAAGCAACCTGTATTTGGATGACATCGAATAAAATGAAAAAAAAAATAGCATCAAAAGGGTGAATGTTTGAGGCAGAAAATATCCTCTAATTAAAAAACAAAACTGTAAGGGGAAAGAAACACAAAGTACAAACTGTTAAGAGGATACACTCACTTCGTCGAGTGCTGTTAAAACTATTCCTCGAGCATGCTCCTGTGCAAGCTTTTTTCTCAAATCTTTCAACTTATCTGTGACAGAGCGACCTGCAAACTTTAATGGTTGTACAACGGCAGCATTAATTTCTGCTGGTGGGCGTGTTGTCCATACTTCATCAACCAAATTCTTTGTTGTTTGGACCAGCTTCTGCTGTTTTTTGGCAAAAGCACGTTCCCATCTTTGAGCAGTATCGATTGAAATGCACCAGGGGTCAACCCCAATTGCTGCATCTTTTGGCAAGTTCTAGTAAATGGAAATGACTTATCAGTACAAACATCCCATACAAAAAAAAAAAAAATCACAGTTATAAACATGAGATAAATAGAAAATAGACCGCTCAGCAGCATTTCATGGATGAGGCAAGACTAATTCAAAACATTGTCTTCACGTCGATATCATTTGCTTTTGAAATTTCTAATAGTTTTAAGTTTTATCCCTATTTTGACATATAATTTCGCATGTTTTTGACATATTTTTATTTCTTGTTTTATCTATAATTTTTTAACAATAAAGCAAGCACAAAAACCGTGGTCAGCACCTAAACAAGGAGAACCTATTTGTGGACAACATATCAACAATGCCATGAACAACATCATCTCCTAAATTTTATCTTTAGTGTTGATATTTAGAAATAGCATACATAATAAAAATAAAAAAATTAAAAGCTTTTCTAAACTCTCACATCAGCCATCCAGATATCTACAGCAGGATCTTCAGCTAGACGCATTAGCTTCCACTGATCACTAAGTTGTTGTTCAGCCTGCAGAAAATAACGTCCATCGGTCCAAAGAAGTGCTTCATCCTTTGTTATAAGTGCCAAACCTGAATGCCATTTTAATAAGAAAATGAAAAACAAGAAAGAAAAATATGAGACCAGATTCACAATTCATCTTATATCCATTAACACTAACGGTGGATGCATTCCATAGGAACCACTGAGAATGAATCAGATATGAGGCTGATATTAATTACTGACTAGTCACACTATGATACTCTAGCAACCAAAGCCTAATTCATTTTCAAACTTATAGAAACATGAATTACTTTCACGGAAACCAATTATTCAACTTGAGAAAGGTTTGAAGAATTTTAATGAATTCTTTTTTCTGAATTGCTTGAATGAATAGAACTCAACAATTACACATTCATATATCTCTAGAAATAAATATAAACCTAATTTACGTTTTAGGTAATAATGACGCTACATCCTACATACATCAAACAACAGCTACATGAATCTAATTATACATTTCTACTGCTCTCCCATATATTCCCTCTTAAGATGGATCATGAAGTACATATCAAATGAATAAAGATGTCCGCAGCTAGTTGATCGTTCGAGCTAACAGACAAAGCAAAATCAGGACTATGTGTATTCTAATACCTAGTTGATAAAAGGTTTAGAAAATAATTTTTTTGAATAGCTTGAGTGAGTATCAGCAATAATAAGGTATCGCTAACATAGTTTGTAATAAGTTCTATAGCGCCGAAACTTTTGATCGAAAGCATGTTTGGTATCTGATATGTGTCGGTATCGGACACCGGCACAACACCGACGCATGTGATTACATTGAAGTTTGAACTGTCATTTTCTCAAATTATTATCAGTGTTGACATGACAGTATATGTATGTATGTTTGTGCTTCATAGGAATATAAGTAATCGTTACGAGTCTGATATAACTATAAGCATATCAGCTTATCATCAATCAAGTGGTTATATTATATCAGGTTGTTAGAGTTGGTTAGTAGTTTGCTATTATATCATAAAATTTAGATTCATAAAAAATTAAAATATTACGTACATATAGACATGTACTATGCATACAGCTTATATTTATTTATAAGATAAATTAATAAGGATAAACTACATGAATATACAAATAGTTTGAATCTATGGTTATTAATTTCTAATATTATTATATTATTTGCAATAATTTATAACTGCTGAAGCCAAAAAACCAGAGAAACCTTAAAATTGAAACAAATATTACCTTGGTCAGCAAATCAATTCTCTAAACCCTAAATTAATATATGATACAAAAACAAAACAAAAGGCATCATAAACTTTATGGATTGAATTGAAACTAACCAGCACTTCCAGTGAATCCAGAAACAAATGCACGACGCTTGTCACGTGCAGATACATATTCACTCTGCAAATTACAACAATTATCATCGCATAAAATAAAGATCAGATTAGAAGAAAGAATTAATAATTGAAAAGATAACGAAAATTGATGATTGAGTAATAAATTAACTAAATTAATTAAATTAACCTGGTGATAATCTTCAGAAGGAACAACTAAGGCATGAAGAGGTGGAGAGTGAGAAGACATCAAAGAACGCAAAGCAGAGAGTGTGTCTGCCATTTTTATTTTTTTTGTTTTGCTTCAGAAGTCTCACCGCTGAACTAATGATTTTCGAGTTTGTGTTACAAATGATGACAAGTGATGTTTGATGACATGCTCTTAAAGAGATATATAGATTCTAGTATTTGGTTGTTACATGTACTTCCACTATTCCAGGTGTATCAGTTACAAAAACATTTTTTTTTTTTTTTAATAATATATCTTTTTTTAATACTTAGATTTTATCTTTTCATTTTAACCAATCGATTTTGTTCCACCCAATTACACAGTATATAAATATTTTTTTTTTTTGAAACAAAACTTAATTTGATTTGATTGTTATTTTCTTTTATTTCATTCGGTGGAAAGAAAATAACTTTTTATTTATTACTATGTTTGTCAAGATATTCTATGAAAAATTGTTTATAAAGATAATTTTTTGTTAGTAAAAAACTTATGATTAACATAAAATCTTTTTTTTTGAAGAAGATTAACATAAAATCTTATTAATGCCTATAAACTATTTTTCATAGATTCAAATAAGTCTTACTCAAAAAAAAAAAAAAATCAAATAAGTCTTACTTTAGTTTAAGTTGTGTGGCTTTCAATTTAAATTTGGAAATAAGTCTAGATCATTAAGGAGAAGTTTGTAGAAAAAAGTATTTAACTAAAGATATAGTTAGTTCGATTCTTAGGATAGATGTTTTAGGAACCATGTTCTTGAGAGCATAGTTCCCCATCTCCTCTTTTTGTTGTTTTCTGTTTTCTTTTGTTAGTAATGTACACAAAAAAAAAAGATATAGTTAGTTTCAAATTTCCTATAACTTTGGTATATCTTAAGTGTTTTTTTTTTTGGTTACAATATATCTTAAGATTTAAATAAACTAAATTATCTTTTTTTTATAGTTGTATCAAAACAAACAATTTTTTTAGAACAGGTTTTTTGGGCAAATATTTTATAAATTATTGAATAACGAAATAAATTTTCTTAATCCTTAACTAACGAGTCTTATATATTTATTATTTATGTTTACTAAAAATAAACTTTATAATGTGCAGATGTTTTTACCCACATCAAGTCTATTTGATGAAATAGAACTACCATCTGTAACGCTCCTATTTCTATTAAAGCAATTAAACATGCGAATAATACATTTATTCAAGAAATAGAGATTACGTCATATTCAAAATTCAAAAACCGATAGACATGTATATAAACTTCAACAGTCGCAGCGGAATATAAATCAGAGTGATCAAATATATACATGCCATGAGCAAATAAATCATAAAGATAAATCTCAAAACCCAAACATACGGGTAGTCATCAACAAAATAATAATCCAAAGGAAAATATAAACAACCTAATCTAGACCGACACGACAAGCCTAGATCAGAGCCGACACGACACCGATATCGGAGGAAGCTCCCGATATCCCAAGCAAAGACTCACCGAGACTACTCCTGCACAACGTCTACTCACCCATACAGGCAAGTAGGTGGTTAAAACCACTGGGGGTAAGCATTACATTATCATAATCCAGATAACAATTAAATCAAATAATATCATGCACTTGAATAATAATAGTCATGCATAAATACTTATATCACAACTTGATAGCTCCTATCAACATATATCAATCGCATGAGTAATTATCCAATCATAAACATTCATTCACAAACATCAATCATTGAGCAATCATTATCAACATTCATTCATCTCAATTCATCACCAATCACCCATTTCACATAGGACTCATGCTATGATATGCACTTATTGACACATAATGCATGTGGTACCGAATCTCCAAAAAGGTCGTCACCCAAATCCAGATCTCAAAAGATCTCTGTCAGGCCGAAGCCCTATAACGAATAAAACATCGTATCCAGATCTCAAAAGATCTCTGCCAGGCCGAAGCCCTAAAACTAGATCCTAAAAGATCTCTGCTAGGCCGGAGCCCAATAATGAATAAAACATCATTTCATCTCGACTATGATGCATGGACATGTATAAGGACTCGATAATGCGACAACAATTCACAATCTCAACTCAATATATAGGACGACACCCAATTATATTGATTATCTCCACAACATTGCATTATCAAGAAAACATGCCCATACACAAATAAATCATAGTATTCACCATCACCCATCAACATGATTATCAATAATCAACAATGTCATTCAACATCAACTATATCATATAGTTTCACCATTCCAAACAATTCTCATATTCCAAGTAATAGGGAAAAACAACATCTCATGATAAATATCATATTCAACATATAACCATTAAACATCAACTATCACATATAGTTTCACTATTCAAGCATTCCTTACATTCTAAGTAAGATAGCATACATATCTCATGATAAACATCATACTTCAAACATATACATGCATATTCAATTATTCACTCTAATTACCTCATTAACCCATTACCAAGTTTGGAAAGTTTCACGGTTTATAAAGAAAACATTTATGATAAGTTTTCACAAAAATCCACATGACTCATGTGTATTAATTTGATCATATCTCAAGTTCTAAAAATCATTTGGACGTCAAACCAAAGCCATTAGAAAGCTAATAAAATTATCTACAACTTTCATGTTTACACCAAAGTCCAATTCAAAACAGAAATAGGTGAAAAAGATGCAAGAACGCGAAACAGGGGGTGCTGTCACTGTGAAGCTCGCCTCGCGAGTGAATCACTCGCCAGGGCGAGTTGACACAGTGTCCACTCGCCCCCAACTCGCCATGGCGAGTTAGGATAGTAAGCAAAAGTATTTTCACCCCAAAATCCCAATTTTTGACTTCCCAATACCTAAATTCGATCCCAAAGTGTGTTTAAATGTTTATAGACATGAAAAGACACTCAATTCCATATACAAACTTGAATCAAACATCATTTTAAACAAAATCATCATTGACCCATTTTCTCAAAACAACAACAACATCTCATTTCTCATCATCAATCCATAATTAAGTATATCCAAGTCATGATTCACTCACAACAGCATCAGTTAACAATAACAACATCAATGGAATATGAATTACATCTCATTTCAATCAAAACATATCAAATTTCATCAATGAAGTATAATTTCATAACTTAACATTTATACATACTTTGAAACATGTAATTTCACCCACAAACATACCATAACCATCGATTCATGCACAAGAAAATAACATCACAGCAAGAGCACGAATTTAGCAATAATTGTTCATCAACCCATTTTCATACAACATGAGAAAATGCAAAAATTGTACATGATTATGATAATAACTAACCCCCTTACCTTAGAAGAAGATTAACCCAAACTCTTGCTTCAATTCAGCTCCTAAGTCACCCACTTGATTCCTAAAGCTCTTCTTTCCAAAACCCTTTTGCTCTTCTCTTCACCTCTTTCTCTCTCTACCTCTCTCTCTAGAAATATTTTTGTGAAATGAATGAATTGATTCTTCTAACACAACCCTAGTGTTATCTCCACTAATGGGCTTAACTTAGTTTCTAGTGGGCTTAACCTATTTCTATTCAAACCAAAAATATTACTACACTCCAAACGATATTTTAATTAATAACGGTAAAATATAATCAACGGTCACTAACGGTAAAAACTAATCACTACACTAGTAACTTAGTAAAATAAGAGTTCTCATTAATTATTAAAATAATTCTCACCAAAATTACCATGTTACCCTTACCCGCCAAATGACTAAAATACCCTTATAATACGGTAATCCACGTAAATGCATCCGATGACAATTAAATACACACAAGCACAAATAACCACACACAAACACATAATAAAAGTAATTAAAATAAATCTAGCTAAAAATCAGGCTGTTACACCATCCACTGTCCTTAAAAAAAAACTACCATCTATTGAGTTTTTCTTTTTAGATAATCCAATAAAAAATAATAATTGTTTCAATATTTAATATAAAAAATATTAATAAAAATATATATATCTGTTCTTTTTATTGCATTAATAGGTGGAGTATAAGTTACGGATAATAAATAAAATTTTGTCTTGATTAATATTATTTTGATTAAAAGTATAGGTAAAAATATTGATGTGAAAAAATGGATGGCGTGATCATCTCAACAAATTTTGGCATACATGTTATTATCTGAAATAATTTCTTTACATCTTATGAAGAAATAAGTGATTTGGATTTCTTTCAATAGTACAATGATAAAAGTTAGATATAGAGACCGAACATATTTCCATAATTGAGAAAACTAGATGAAACAAATGTTCTTTAAAAGAAGGCTTAATATATCCTCTTATCCCTTAATTTATTTTATTTTCTTAGTTTAATCCCTTAATTATTAAGTGTGTCAATATGGTTCCATAAGTCTACTGCCATTTACTGTTTTATTCCTTTCCGTCAATTTTTAACATCAAATGTCTAAGGTGAATCATATTTAAAGGTGGTCCACCATAGACCTTATTAAATTTTTAAATTTCAACCTTTTGATTTTTTCTTTAAAAGAGGTTTGTTGGATGATGTAGGGTCTACTGTATTTTATTGTAAACTACCATCACCTAATATTTTTCTCACCTTTCTTTATCATCTTCTCCCATCTTCTTCTTCATCTTCATCAACATAATCATTCCTAAAAAAAAATTACTACCAGAACCATAATCTCAAAAAAAATCCTAAATAAATCAATAAACTTTTATTTTTTATTTCTTCAAACTTCCAAAACACAAACTTAAACCATGTATAAAGAAAAGAAAAGAAAAACCACTTAAGCCAAAACCCCTATCTCTCGCCTTCCTTCTCTTTTTGCTTCGTTTCTTCCTTTGAAGTCTGAATCTGAATCTGAGGTGTTATTGTGAATGAATCTGAGTATGAACAGGATCTATTAGGGGGTCAAACAGAGAAAAAACATTAAAATGGTGATTATTTTTGCTGGGTTGTTGTTTTTCCTGGGTTAGTATGATGATTATGTTGAAGGATATGAAGGAGAGATGCATTTTCCTTTGGGGTATTGGCGTATTGCTTATGGAATTGTTAACGGGAAGGAAACCTTCCGATAGGTATGCTTCATTTAAATAACTGAGGTGTAGTTTCATTTGAATGATGATATTGCTTTCTTTCAATTTATTATAGTGCCATGCCAAGGAAAGAGTAAAATCTGGCGAAATGGGTTTCCCTTTTCATGGTTATCAACTAGTGATGGAAGAAGAAGAAGATAACGTAGAGAGAGTGATAGGAATTTTTTTTGAGTTTTGCTTTCTAATTTCTCCTATCTTACAAGAATACAACTTTGGGTTATTATTGTTATTGATGAATATGGAAGATAAGAAAGTGATTGATGAAGATTATGATTTTGAGGTTGTTGTTGTTGAAATTGAGATCTAGGTGATTATGGTTATGAAAAGGTTGATGTTGTTGCTAATTGTGATGAAGAAATTTTTTGAGTTTTATATGTACAATGTTGAAGATGATTAAGATCAGGAGGAAGAACAGGAAAGGAGAAGAAGAGAAGGAAAAAAAAAATAGATATGTGTGGATCACTGTAATATACTATGGACCTTCAATCTAACGGTTATAATCATATTAAAAATATTATCCATCAAAAAACTAATTGTGAGAATCAAAGTAGATAACGAGTTAAGGATCAAACTGAAAAAATAAAATAAGTTAAGGGATCGGGAGATGTATTAAGCCTGAAAAAAAAAAAATGAAACAAATGTTTTTGAGGAACAATCCTTAAAAAAAATTGTTTTTGCGGAACCAAAATAAAAAGGAGACCATATTTTTTAGCATAAAAAACATATTGAAGCTATAAATTTATGATTGTCTATGGAAGCACAATATGAACTTATAGATTGTTGTATGATTCCTAAAAAAAAGAGTTGTATGATATTTTTGCATTTTTGAAGTATGATTTTTTTTTTTTTTTTTTTTTTTTTTTTTTCAGTTTGTAAAATATCGAGCTTCAAATTTGGACCATCCGATCTTGATCGGAAGCCGAGATACATGCATATACAACCCGTGACTACACACAATTTGAATCCAGATTGAAGCTGATTCTCACATATCAAGTAATCTATTTGAATTTTGCATGTATGTTGTCATCACCATCAATATGGGAGTATGATTCAGTTCATACAATCCTGGCTTCACAAACAGTGGGAGGTGAGACTTACTCATGCAAACGGCAATGCAAATTTCTGTAAGTGCTTCAAGATACTGCACTGGGTACAGTCACCTCCTCAAGGATGTTATGGGTTTAACTACCACCAGGAGAGTTCATCTGTAGTTTGGTTTGAGCCTTTGGCCCTCGTCTTTACCGAAAGAAAAAAAAAACGTGGATATGAAGATACACAAATTCACATTACTATTTGATGTATATTTAGGAACATGTACAACATCCAGAACATCGCAGACCTATAGAACATGAGGATATCCCTATCCCCATCAAAATTGCCACTGACAGCATGCAACAGAACTGTCTTTCCTCGTCACAATACAATGGAAAAAAAAAGCCAGAATCAATTTGACAGCAAAGAAAAGAAAAAACATATCACACAGATGACAAACAATAATAGAATGATATCAAGAAAAGAGCATCAGGACTTGGCAAGCCGCTTGACTATGCCAGCCATATACTTGCCCTGATGTTCAGCTAGTGCCAGCTCTGTTTCACTGGCCTCTCTTGAGCCATCACCTGCAAACACTCCCGCACCATATGGAGAACCACCTCTAATGGAATCCACAATGAACATTCCGGGTCCAAATGTATACCCAATAGGTACAAACAGCATTCCTTGATGTGCCAGCTGAGTGATCGCTGTCCAACTGCAATGAAAAGCACAAAAATAAGTATTTGATAATGTTTTTGAGCGCTATTACTGAAGAGAGCATTCTAATTTCCATGGTGGAGTGAAATAATATCTTTGTTAGAATTAGCAGAGAACATACGATACTCATTATATTTCAAGGAATTTACTTCTCTAAATTGATGATTCACTTTAGATAAAAATAGCAAGAAATTATAAAAAAAACTGCAGTGGTTATATTCCATGCTGATTTCACAGGGAATTTCAATGTAGCTCCATCTGATTATATATTTTATCCATAAGGAACATTGAATTTTTTTATGTAGAAATTGCAATGTTAAAGAAATAAATAGAAAGAGGATTACGATGATTTTTTAATCTTTCATACAAGAAATGAATAATAGTTGAACATGTACATGTATAATAGTCCACGTCAAAATTAAGGGTTACAACTTTTACTTTTCCCTCTAAAGTAAATCCTTCATCCTAGAAGAGTAAAAAATGTGGACTCCAAGCAGCAGACATGCACTTCAATAGTTCAATCAAACACATTCCTCAAATACAACTTCATTTGCATGTCTACAAGAGCTTCCAATTAACATGTCAATGTAATCCATCAAAAGAGTAAAGTGAAATCTTTTTGCACTTATTTTCCGGAAAACTTTAATAAAAAAAATTGTTGGCCAACTGTGGTCATCACTTAATAAGCTTTGCATACTACCAGGAGCTTTATATAACCATTTTTGATATTATCCACACATGATAACTGAAAATTCACTAGATTGATAATCTAGGTGTGAATATGAACCATCAATAATATGCAACTCACATAAACTCAAGAATACATTGGAACTTTCGTTTGCTCACTAATCATCAGTTAAAAGAAAGTTCCCCATTAACTAAGACCATAATAGAGTTGTTAAATAGCGGTAGTGGCGCTATACCTTAGTGGAGCGGAATTTGGACAAACCGCTATTGTTCCACAATACGCTATTTAGTACAAGATGTTGTCAAATAGCGGCTATTGTAGCGCTATAACACTACTGTGTAGCGGAATTTTAACAATCTCCTATTTCCCCCCAATCCTCGATTGACAACACTTGACCAGAAACATCACATATCATATATAACTTACGGAGCTAATTGTTTGGTTCCACGTTTTGGCAGGAATCCTGTGTCCTGATGTGGAAATCACCACGGGTTTAAGAAGCAGGAAATCCAAGCTTCTATTCACCAAATGGTGATACTGCGGGAACAAACCAAGGCTAAGCAATTTTCTATGTTGCAAGTAAAGATGTTTCTTACACACCACTCATCTTGAAAACAAACATCCCATGGGATCATACTAGGAGTAGGCAATACAAAAATAAATAAGAATCCTAATTCCCTCTTTTACCAACTGAAAAACAAAAATGATATGCAGTGTAAAAATTGAAAACAAGCCTTGCTAAATCCATCTTATAAGAACACAAGAAACAGTGCTAAACACATACCTCTGAATATAAATGCTAGGACTACAGACCATACATTACATACATGTTTAACAAAATCACTTGAAAAGCCTATGTTCATTACAAATGTCCAGCCAATTCCACAAGACATTTTCATATTTCAAGATCTACACTATGAATTATGATGTATACAATTCATACAATGTCTTGGACATCAAAACCAATCTTTCATCTAATGCAAAAGTAAGCTAGCTATTCAAGCAAACACAATTTCAAAACGATCACCTTCACACTATTCAAAACAAAATCAAGTTCTATATAACCCATATAGCACCAAGACTTCACATCCAGTTACATTCAATATTACATGTTTTAATACTATTACCGGTGTCAACATGTCCGGTGTCTGTGTTAGTGCTTCATCGTGATAATGCTTCATAGTATATAGCAACAACTAGCTCGAAGGTAAGGCATCAAAATGACAAAATCTTTATACCTGCTACTAGTGTTAAATTAATCACGTGCACATACTACTAATGTTAATTAAATTAAATTAATCACATTCAAAGCAATTTAACTAACACTAACAAACCAAATTCCAGTATCAAATTCATAAGGAAGAGACACTTACGCAGTAGTTTCTTGACCACCCCCTTGAGTCCCAGTACTAACGAACAACCCAGCGGGTTTTCCGGCAAGCTTCTGCCCCTGCCACAAACTCCCAGTAGAATCAAAAAACGCCTTCATCTGCGCCGCCATAGACCCATACCTAGTCGGAAACCCAAACAAAACACCATCCGCCTCTATCAGCATCTCCGGCGATATCACCGGAATCGTTTCATCTTTCACCGGCGCTTTCATCATGTTCAAAACCTCATTCGACAATGTCTCAGGTACTCTGTATAAAACCCCTACCACACCTTCGATAGCGTCCACGCCTTGCTTTATCCTCTTTGCTAAGGATTCTACGTGGCCGTACATTGAGTAGTAGACGATGAAGATTTTGAGATTTGCGACGGTTGGCTGTAATGGTAACTGTGTTTCTTGGATTGAATCGGAGTCGTTGGATTCAGTTGCGGTGGTTCGAGGCGGAGATTGTTCTGTTTCTGTTACCGGTGGGATTTTTTTCTTGCTCGGAACACAACCTCCTCCTTTTCCCATTATGAGAGAGAATTGGGAATGTGAAATGTGAAACCGTGAAGAGTTTTTGGAATGTGATTTTTTTTTCTTCTTGTTTAGAATTTGAGAAGTGAGAGTTGGGTTTTTGGGATGAAGGAATGATGGGTGACGTCACAATGTGGGGTTTTGAAATGATGAAAAGACCCGTCTCCAACCTAACCTAAAACAAACTCTAACAAAATAATTAAGAGTAACGCACAATTTTGTGTTTAATTCACATAATTTCTCAATAAAAAAATAACAATTTTCATTTTTTTTTTTGAAATATCAATTTTCATTTAAAACTAGTTTGCGGTCCAACATGTCATACTCCATTCTTGCCCCACTTTTTTAATAAGTTAAATATGATGGGCCAATTTAATAGAATTGAGTTCAAAACCTCGGCTCAAACTATCTAAAATAGTGAGTTAAACGGGACTTGATCTGTTTTGCCACCCTACTTACAATATGGGTTGAGGGGAGTTATAAGTGGTTATTCTTAATTTATATTGAAAATAATTATAGCTATATGAAATAAATCCTATAATAATTTCAAAGATGAATTGTTAATTTCACGGTCTTTTATTTAAAAAAACCCAAGGTGAATTTTTAGCCATTTCCATATTGAGCCATCTTGTAACATTACATATTAGCTTGATGCAATTTGTAGCTTCATTACATATTGAAATCATTGAATACCTTTGCCTTTTGAGCAATAATGTCAACATTAACATCAAGAAAGTTGATTGATTTAGCTTTCTTCTCGGTTCTCACCATCATAAAACTAAGAATTTTGGCTCATTTAATAGAAACGCCCAAGTTATATTTCATGTAATGGTGGAGTACCATTTTGTGTTTTATTTCATGTACAAGGAACTGTGGAATCAAAAATATCATTTTAGATTCACTATAGTCTAGTAAGTAGTAATTCACGTATGCTGAATGAATAGTGTCACTCAAATTAATTAATACCTTAAAATGCATTGGACTGAAGGTTGAGACCTTGTTTTGGCAAGAGAATGTAGTCCATAGTCAGTCCATAATACACTGCGATTTGAAACGTGAGTTCAAGCTACTTTTTATTATATAAAAGTTAGTTAAAGTTTTTGTAACTTTTATGCTATTGGGGCCAAAATAGTGGTTGTTGAAGCTGCACCTGTTTTAAGACCTTTAATTTCATCCTCTTTATCAATTATCACAATGTAATTGATATTCAACACAGATTATTTTGAGTTATCTTGGTTTTATATCTTGCACGAATCCTTGACTGATTTGAATTCGACTATAAGTTTGTAAACCACAGCCCATTAAACAGTTTCACATGTGAGCATCGCGATTAAGTCAGTCTCTTTGATTTCTCTAACTCATTTGGAACAATTTGTATTCAGGACATTTCTCATGTGGAAAATTCTGATATTACTCAATAGACTAGTATCCAGTCCCTCATATTCTGCCACTGTTTTGCGCGGTCTAACAGACACTAGCTAGGGATATGTTTAATTGGACAGTTGACGTCGCAGTCAGATTATCTCAGAAAGGAAATGAAAATAAGCAGCAGGACAGCATGACGAAGCAAATAAGACGAACTGAAATTGTCAACCTTGCTTGTATATTCAAGAAAAGGGTATGCGCATAAATTAGAAGATTACTTGCTATGAAATTATGAATCTCCTTCCAATTCCCATGTTCATATTTTTGGACATATATGCATGCATGTATCATTCTACTTTGGTAGGAACTGGTTCCTAAATAGTGAGATGTAGATAGGTAGCAAAAGCACGGTAGTCTTGTTGGAGGAGTAGAGATCTTCTTCATTTCTTTAAAGTTCCTAGGTGTTTAGTTATGTTTTGTAAAAATGTGTTTTTTTACTAATGAAGAATTTTGTTTCTTTTGAAAAGTAAAAAAAGTTTCTACTATTTTTGGAGAACTACGTTCACTATGCTTCAAATTTTGACTGGTTTCAAAACTTGTTCTTGGTTTCATTTAATAACTATTTTGTAGAAACCTTAACATTACAGAATTGCTCTTAATAACACGTTTTGTAGATAACTACCAGATGTTCATTTAAAAAAAAAAAAAAAAACTATTTTGTACATCCAATAGATAACTAATGTTCATTTTAAAAATTTCCATTATCTACCTCCGGTAGATAACTACCGGATGTTCATTTTTAAAATTCCATTTTTGTACCTCCGATAGATAACTACAAGATTATTGCCCATTTAACCTTTTGTTTTACATAACACTGAGATCATCCAAACTTTCTCTCTCATTTTCTCGCATCTCTCCACTAACTCACTTCCTCCACCATTTCACTATGATTACCTAACCGAACAACCAATATCAACCCACTTATCCCACGGAAACGTCGAACCCTCACTGTCCAATTATCTACTCCACCATAAAACCTGCTAATTGATCACAATTGCGTGACGTTTGGCGCTATTTGTTCTATTTATTGTGATGAAAATGCAAAAACATCGTTCAAAAATCGCAAGGTTTAGAAGCATATTCGAGTTCAGTACAAAATAAGAAATAACTGCTTAAGAACTGTAAGTTGGTTTATATAATGAGTATTCCTGTAGTTATCTGCCGGATGTACAAAATAAAAAATCTTAAAATGAACATCGGGTAGTTATCTACTTGAGATATAAAATGGGGATTTTCAAATAAACATTTGGTAGTTATCTAGCAGATGTACAAAATTTAAATTTTTAAAATAAACATCCGGTAGTAATCTACAAAACGTGTTATTAACAACAATTTCGTACTTTTAAGGGACCTAAAGAGATTTCTTTTTTTTTTTTTTTTTTTTTGGGGGGGGGGGGGGGGGGGGGCTAAAAGAAATCTTCTAGTTTTTTTTCTTCTGTTTTTACACGTTGGGCCAAGGTCATGATTTCAATTTGCTATATACACCACATCTATAACCTTAGCTTTGCTATATACACAACCCTCTATAAAAAATTAGGGCCACCTGCCAACCTGGGCCCCTAAGTCGCCGCACCCCTAACCTATGCTTAAAGTCGGCCCTAGAGATTATTGTAGCTTTTTATTACACATTCAGAAACCACAAAACATAATTGTACAAGTCTCTCATGGCTAAGGCATGTTAATGGATCAGAAGTGGTAAAAGTCCCCAAATCCCCTTAGGTGGGGAATTGGCCTGTCACTGCCTTTCTTGTGTAAAGGTTTATCAGATGGGGCATTCAATATAGTTTCATATACATATTTTACATTAAATGCAAGTTATACTGGTACTAGAATGAACATATTTAGGCACCGCATCATCGATATTGAGCCTTATCCTTCATAGCCGAATTCACCTACATATCTCCCTTTGTGTTTCCTTAAATTTAAACCGTCGACTGCATGCATATTATAACATAGAAGATAAAGCCTTACATAATTTACTTTTAAGCAAACTTGTTTCGTAGATAATTTGTTTTTATCATTTCGTCACACAAAGTAAGGTAAGTGAATTAATTAAGAAATGCGCCAATTGATAATCCTTATTTACCTTAATATTTAGACATAATTACACTTTTGATCTCCCTGTTTTAAACAAAATAAAGTTTTGGTTCTCTATTTAAAAAACTGGTTTTTTGTCCTTCTATTTTCCTTTATTTTTTTCTTTTTAATTTTGGTCCCTTATCTCATTTTTGTGGCAATTTATATGACATGGCTTATTCATTTATGATGTGACAACGCTTATTAAACCACACCGAATAACTATTCAGCAAAAATATATATAATAAATGTTGAAACGTCATAAATGTCAATTTTTGAAAAGATGACATTTAAGCCTAATATTTAAAATCATACAAGAGTGCAGTGCAATTCATAACTAAGAAATTCCATCCATTTTTAAATACATGTCGTAATTGAGCACGTCACACATGCCAATACACAAATTTGACATTAATAAATACATGTTCGATTCGATTCATTTTCAACCTACTAGCTAACCCAAATTATTTTTTCTAAGTGAAGCGAAAAGTGAAAACTATAATAAGAGATAAGATTCTTTCATCCATATCCAATTACTAATTACAAATATTTCCCAATCAATTAATTGGTTGTCCTACATATTATCAAAGAGTATTGATATTTGTACAACTATTTTTCAACAACTTTTATGATAATCCTCTTTTTATTTCTTCTTATTGATCAAAAACAATAGAGAGAAAGAGAAAAAAAAAACATAATGCAAGTATAATAGAAAAAATTGTTAAAAAATCATCATAATATAGTTGTAAAAATATTATTTCCCATCATCAAAGGTGTTAAACTTTTGTTGACCCACGTATCATCAAAAGGTGCTAAGAATAACAAAGCAATGCATTCCACAAAGTTTAAAGTAAAAATTAAAAATTAAAAAGTAGAGGGAAAGAGTAGGATCAAAGAAATCTTGATGGTTGTTGTAGGATCAAAGGACACCTGAGGGATGAATCTAGCTAGCTAGGCAATGATCTTCTTTGGTCCCAAGATTCCATTTCCATATCTACTTGATCAATGGACACATGTCACATATTTTATGCCTATCACATGTCTCATTTTTGTATAACACATTAAATTTTCTTTGATTAACTCAATTAGTACCCAATGTTATTATGAAATGTATTGGTTTTCAGCTCAACATATAAGAAAAGAAAAAGAAACTAGAGAAAAGATAGCAACAAAATCAGTGGCATCCATGTGCATAGGCCAGTGACAGTTTACGGAATGAAAGACAAGCCAGCTTGGAATCCCTTAAAGAGAGTGAAAAAAAATGGAACTGAAGGACGAAGGAAGGACACATACCCACTATTCCACCTGCCACGTTTCGGACATTAGCTCCTTGTTTAATAGGAACAATTAATTAATTATCATTAAGGTATTAAAAAACAAAATTAAATCAAGTAGATAGAATCTTTGATTATTAATTATATACAACACTCTCGAAGATTTTGATTTAGCTGTACGTGGAGATTTGTTGCTTTTTTTTTATGAAAGGGACTAGCTTTGGCTTTGTCTTCCAATGAAAATCTTGACTCTTTCTTGATGTCATTTCCTCTTCTTTCGCGACTAGGTAATATGCTAGGTTATGTGGTAATTGATTACTTAATGAATTTTGTAAAATATATTTAGGTCAAAAGTGAATTATATGTAAAATAATTTATGCTTAAAAGCATTCATAAAAAAGTAGTTTTTATAAACTAAGGTTGCAATCAAAATTATTTTTGAATGCGTAAATGTATTTACCATCTTTTGGTAAACCGAAATATAAGCATAATTAATTTATGGTCAAACCATATTAAGTAACCACACTAATTAAGTTTGGATTGAAAATATGCTAGGATTCGCAAGACTGCTCGACCAACTTTTAAAATGTCCAATTTGAGTCTAATCTAATACCATACGTACATTTTTTTAGCATGGTATAACATTTTTAAGAGCCTAACGAGAATTAACCTTTTAAAAAGTCTTACCCTTATCTATACTAAAAGAGCTTATTTAAACTTGACGTAGACTAGAGCATAAGCTTACATGAATCATTCTGACCTATTTTCATCTTAACCAAGTAAGAATGTGCCTAATATGTGATGTTTTTATGGTAGAAAAGCCATTAGTTTAGGTGAGGGTTTAGGGTTTTTGGGTTCTTTAACCCTTATCTGAACAACTGTCCTGAAACGACACCTGTGAGTAGATTGATACGTTAGCCTTATATATGGTATTAACGATCCATATTGGCTTATCTAGTCACGATTCAATGGGATTATGATAAATCCATGTTATGGTATGGTATGTAGTGTGCTAAAGACTTAGGCGACCAAATTAATCGATGAAGTTGTCATTGGGTTTAGTTGATTGATGGGGTAATGAATTCTCTCTATTAAAATTCTCTCAATTGTTATATCTCAACCACAAACTAAATTTCATCTTTTCATTTTAATTTCATACTGTATCTCTTTTTATTTGGCAAGGAACTAATGACATTGCCTTGGTGCATGCGCTTTGGATTGATTGGTTTGTATTTCGTGGGGTGTGTGAGCCACTCTACTCCCTCATCCTTGAAGTTAGAGCTAAGCTAGATATATATGTCCCAAATTGCGGCGCAGTTTAGGGGTTATTGAAAACTAGGCCTATAGGTTAACCATTTATAGTAAAATACTAGTACTAGTATAAAGAATGAAAGAAATAGTAGAGGCTTTACTCGTTCATAACCATGCATCTTACAAAGAAAATGGTATAGCTAGCTACTGAGATTAAATTAAGTACATAGGAGTAATATTTTATTCATGCATGGCTAGTGTTAGTGTGAAAGGGATTGGTGTGGAAGGAGGGAAACAAGGAAGTTTACTGTGTGTGACGCAGACAACACAAATAAAATGCAGCTATCATTTTCACAATATCATTATCCATGCAATTGTAATCCATGGAAAGGCCAACGCATCCATGTGTTGGGCTAATAATATTGAGGCTTTTATATATAAATAGAGTATATGCATTAATTATTTACGAGCAAGTAATTTAGTGTTTGAATGATAGAACCAGTTCTGGGGTTGGGAGGCCTATTATAGTTGTTCTTTTGATTTTAGGTCGACATTCTTTATAAGATCTGTGATGTTGAGGTGGTAGAGAGTGTTTGCTCATAAAAATTGCTACATATGGGTCATGTGTATTGGAGTTTCATTAAGCGTCCCATTCGAATGAGCTCGATTCATAAAGGTGGATCCATTGAGTATTGTTTATTTGTTGAATGTGTTTGGTTCTGCGATTAAAAAATTTAACTGTATAAATTATGTTTAGAGTCAAAATCTACAAGTTCTAACTTTAAGTTTGAATTAAATCTAAAGATAATTAATTTTAATTCACGCCATCCAAACATGTGAAAATAAATTTTATATGTATCTAAAAACACTTTTGACTCTCCCTACCACAAAGCAACATCCATCAACAAGAAGGAAATTAAATCATACTGTACTATATAGTTCGTTGTTATTGGTTCATCACGAGGAGGTGCATCCAAATATACTCTGTGTGTTAAATATATCATAATCATAGGAATTATTTATTAATGTTGCACTTTGATTAGCCAGGGTGGTATGACTAAAAATCTTGATTACGATACCTCATTAAACTAAATGAAAGTTGGAAGATGGGAAACAAGAGTTGGATGTGTTGGAATAAACATGACACCCACTTGTTTAATTAAGCCTCATTTATGTTTTGATTTTATTGATTAGTTTAGTTAAAGTTAAGATTATTAGCTTGACAAACAACTCAAAAGCATAACAAAAAGGAATCTAGCCCGTGTCACGAGCATGTTCTCTACCATATTTTATTATTCATTCTCCATTAAAACAATTAAAATATGTCAAATTGATTACTCCCAAAATTAACTTCAATTGCAAGCATAATAACTTAAGAGTTAATCACTCTCTATTTCACTGCTGACCTAGCTCTACGATATCCTCATCCTTATCCTTTAGTATTAATTACCACATATTTATGTATATTTAATTAACTAAACAAAGCATATCATATGCTACTTTGCTATCTCACCATATCTTATCTTAATTTACTTAAAGTATGTAAGCCTATTTTACACACCAAAAACATAATACCAAGTTTCACCCCTACAAATGGAAAATGCCAAAACATATCCATTTTCACTTTTGGCTAGAAAACGATGTGAGCTCTTGGATATAAATTAAAAAAAAAAACATCACAATCAGTGCCCCGCATGGCTAAAGCATTTGATATATATATTCACATCTCACTTTCAAACTTTTTTTCTTGACATAGGTTCTTTGAATCCATTCCTCATATCATATTGGGTGTACTTCTCAATGGGTCATATTTTCTAGCAAGTTTTAAAGTGTTTAGGGTTTAGGGTTTAGGGTTTAGTGTCCAAGGGGAAAACACTTTTAACCATATTAAGTAAGTCTTCTTCACATCCATAGATGTAAAATGTCAGTGAGAAAAATGGATACAATGATCAATGCAAATTTGGAATATTGGAAATTGAGTGTGGCCATTGTCATCTAGGTGCATGTTTGGATTTTTCTCATAAAAATACATGATGTTTTAACAAACCCATTTATTTTTTATTGCATTGTTACTTGTATAAATTTTTAAACCTATGATTGTAAAAACAATTCTTTTTAAACCTATCAAATTGGAATTTATCATTGTCAAGTGTGGCGGCTACAGATGAATAAGAAAGCAACACATGTAATATAGATAGAGGGTGTGGTCCCTTTGAAGCCATTAGGGGAAGTGACACGTAACAAGGTTGTTCAGTTGCACCCATGTGCTTCTCTTTAGGCATGGATAATCATAATACGTCCTTTTTACCCTAACTCTTCTCTACTTTGTTTGGTAGAAGAGAAATGCTGAAGAGAGAGACATCAAAGAGAGAAATAGGAGAGAAATTAGCATTTTCTCTTGTTTGGCACACACATGAAAGAGAGAAGAGAGACAAATCTGAGATGGGGCCCAGTGGCGGAGCCAGAAAAAAATGTCAGGGTGGGCCACTAAAATTAACTATTGAAAAATTGTTTAAAGTCTCGCAAATTAGACCTATAATTGAATTATTTAAAATTTTCGGGTGGGCCACTACACCAATTTGCAGGAATTTGGATCAACCAAAACCTAAAACCGACATAAAATTGTATAAAATCTCGCAAAATAGACCTATAGTTGAATTATTTAAATTTTCGGGTGGGCCACTACACCACTTTGCAGGAATTTGGATCAACCAAAACATAAAACCAACACAAAATTGCATAAAATCTCGCAAAATAGATCTATAATCGTTGATTTTTTAATTTTTCCAGGTGGGCCGTAGCCCACCCAACCCATGAAGGGCTCCGCCACTGATGGGGCCTACATGTTTTTTCTACTCTCCAAAACAGCAGAGAAAGTCTAGAGAAGTTGCTCATTTTAGTATTTTTACCTTTTTACTCTTTAATTTCTGATGTGCAACATGCCTATGTTGTTGTTATTACATCATCATGTGACTTTTTTTTCTTCTTAGATTCATTTAATTAATATTAATAAACTATTAATTATTTTATTGATTAAATTATAATTAAGTAAAATTAAAATAAATTCAGTTTAATCATTGAGGCATTTCAATTAATTAATTGAATTAAAATAAAAATAAAATAATTTGATGAGAGGATTTTTTCAAGGATATTTTTGTACTTTTAAAAATAATTAACAATTCTCTCTTCTCTATTTCTCTTCTCTCTCACCTGTACCAAACAATACCTTAAATCTACCCTATTTTGCACCTCTTTCTCTCTTCTCTTGCTCTCTCACCTCTTTCTCTCTTCTTATTTTCTTCTTGCAACCAGACACACCCTCTTCATCTTTTTCATAGCTTCTTTTTCCTATTTCCAAGCCCTTGACTATTGGTTTCACTTTTATGTCTCATTCAACTTGAGCTTTTAATCAATCAACTTTTCACAACTCAGCTCGCTTCTTTTGATCTCTTCTTTCAGAACAAATAGTTTTGTTGATTATTTTCTAAAAAAGTTGATAATATCTTCACATGATGATTTAAATTTTACATGAGCCAGCTAGTTTTAAATTAAGTTTCTAGAAGATTAATTACTAGTAAGATATAAAATCGTACTATATCACGTGAAAGCATACTTCTCTTTATATTTCTTTATAGAAAAAGCATATATTTTTATTTGAAAACGAAACACAATTTTATACTACAGTGCAAGGTTTATTCCTTTCTTTTTCCATCAAGGTAATGCAAGGCAAATGCAAGTTACTTGCTACGAAGACTCCTACCGAAAAAAATAAGGGTGTGTTTGTTTCAAGTTTATCAAATTCACACAACCTGCCATCACTCTCACATTTTATAATTTGAGGTCCTTATCAAATTCATATTTTCAATTTGACATAAGTGTTACTAATATCCATATTTTCAATTATATATGTTCCATTTTTTTTTCTTCCTTTTTTGAGGTAATGTTCCCTTCATTTTATCAAATTCTAAATAGTTTGGACTTAATAAACCAAGAAAAAAATGATTTTTGTTAAAATAAAACGACATGATATTGGAATGTGTGCAATTTGGTACGTACTACCATAGACTAAAAGTTATCCAATGAATGGCGTGGATAGATAGAACAGATACCAAATAAAAAAGAGGGAAAAAAGTCTTTCTGCAAACACCAACAACCCTGGTCTCTTTAGGGAACCCTAAGGGCCTGTTTGTTTCAAGGGAAAGAGAGTGGATAGATTGTAGAGAGGATGGAAAGTTTATGGAAATGTGAGCTTCCGTTGTTTGGTTGCTATGTAAGTGAGGAAAGAAACCCTGCTTTTGGTGGACCCCACATGCAGAAAACTTTCCGCACAGAATGGGAAGGAAACATGGAATAGACATCAAAATTAATAAAATGACAAATAGATCCTTGTGTTTGGAGATTTTTTATACTTTCTTTAATGCTTCTTGCGCATTATTTTTTTCAAATTAGTTTTGCTTCTCACATATCGTAATCATGGTTTCGGACATGATATCATATTATTAGTTTATATTGATTCTCATATACATATATTAACATATCGATTTTTATTTATTAATATGTAAATATGAACATATTATGTTAATTTAAAAATAAATACATAACTCATTTTATCATAAGGATATTTATGTCATTTACTAAATATAAATCTTTCTTTCCTTTCACTCTTTCACTTATTCCAAACAGCCCAAAAATCATTTCACTTTCTCTTTACTTTCTATTCTCTTTCATTCCTTCATCAATCTTTCCTTTTACTTTCTTTCCTCTCACTATCCAAACATACCCTAAAAGATAAGCTAATTTTGATCATTGCTTACAAGAAGAAAGAAAGACTAGACTTGATTTGAGTGAGAGCAGATTAAAAAGATGTCTCTCATTGGTTAGGGTTAGGGAATGAGAAAGGTGAGTTTTAGCATGGGCTAATTGTGAAATTGCCCTATCTTAAGCTCATCTCTTTTTACCTGCTAAGTTTCCGGTTCCAATGCAACCATTATGCAGTATATTACTCCAATATGTACGTAGTGTTTATGTGTTTGAACTTAACACTATTTTGTCATAAAAAAAAAAACCAACAAAAAAAGCTATATCATAAATAAATTGTGACTTTTTTTTCCATAATTCTTTCTACGAGAGGTAATCATACTTTAAATATGTTGTAGATTAAGAAAGAATGCCTATTTCAATCAAAATTTAGACACAAATTTATCAAATTATGACAGTCTAATTCATTCTGTTAGACTCAGAAATGTCATAAATTAGTGAGAAAAAATTGGTATAAAAAGTTTATTTTGATATGAGTAAGTTATAAGTTATCCATAAACTCAAAAATTAGTCTTATCAAGTATGTCCAACCCTTTAATATTTATCTCAAATCAATTGAGCTTTTCAACCCTCTAACATAAATTAATTTACGATAATTTTTTTAGTATACATGTAAAAAGCTTAAAAGTGACTTTAATAATATTTATGAAATATACTTTTTTTTTTCTTTCGACACAATAATAATTATAAATTTTGACGAGAAAAAAAAATTCCAACGGCATTAATAGTAGAAAAGTTAGGACATTGTATAATTTATGCAGGGGCAGGGGTTCGAACCCTTGACACCCCACTTCTCCACATTTATAATGTGTGAGCTCCAACCACTAGGCTACCTAACAAAAAAAAATAAAATCAGGACATATACCAGTACAACAAATTCGTCTTGTAAGTGTTTGACATTTTAATTTTTTATTATCCTTTAATTTTATATGTTTAAATTTATAAAGATTTGAGTTATTTAATATTAGAATCTGTGCAAGTTACCGGTCAAGAAGACAAAACAATGCTAACCATTCCTATTATTTTACATTAAATCAATGGCCGAGGTTAGATGAGCCCAAGATGGGGAAATTTTGTAATTTCCCCACACTAAACGTTGCCAATGAGAAAATATGATATGCTGATTAATTGATCCAACCATTAATCAATCAAGTCCAAAACATTAGATAGAGAGAACCTTTTGTTTAGTAAGGACAGACAAATTAAAAGTGGTCAAACTTTATTTCTTTCTTGTCCAGGATATTGAACTGAATATTCCTCAATAGATTGACTAGATTAATGCCACGTTTGATCTATTTTTATAAAAAGAACAAAGTTGGAAAAAATAAAAGTGAAGGTAGAAAAATGTTGGATGACACAGATTTGCAGTTAGAGGACGGTCCATGTTACTTGGTGCTGCTGTGTGTGTGCAAGGGTACACCCAAGTTTTTCTTTTTCTTTTCCTTTATGGGTTTGATCCTAGTATAGTATAGTATAGTAATAGTGTCTGTTAATGCTAGCACTAAAAGATTGACAGCAATTACATTGTACGATTGACAATTAACAAACAACTGTATGACTTTTGTTTTCTTGTTTATTATTGTACCGAGTAATAACTCAAATGCAATGCACATAAACACCAACAAAGAAACACTACCTAATGTTTTTTTTCTTCTTTCTATCTTATAACTTCGATCTTACTACGTTGTTTGAATTTTGAAGAGAGGAACACATGATCAAACCCAAACCCATAAAAAATGGGAGTGTGAACATACACTAATCAATTAAATAGTCTCAATTTGAATAGTAAATTTGGAAATTGTTGCAACTACGTCAACAATGACGACAAGTATATTAGAGGCTGGATGGGGGACCAATAGAAAGAAGATGATTTGTGACTTGTAATTTGCCAATGCCAAGCATGGAATTTTAAAATCTTCACTGATCTCGAGCCACGCATGCCTTTAACCATAAAACAATGCTAGAATTAGAAAAGCTAAGCCATATGAGTGTGGCTTAGGTGAAACATTTGAGTGTAGTACCACCCAATTGGGCAACAAATTAAAGTGGCTTATATTTTCCAAATCCATATGCTACCTAATGGCTCTTCATTGTTTATCAAGGTCCAAAATGCCAAGCTTTGGGATCACAACATTTTCCATCCTCACCCCTATTTTTATTTTATTTTTAAAAAATTTATAAAGGTATGCTTTCGTTTGGATTGGGGGTCATTCTTTCTATTCTCACACACCATTATAAATTTATGACCCCTCAAATTTTTTCTTTCTAAATAACTTATTTGCGAAAGCTAACTTGTTCATGACTTTCCGCTTATGCACAAGCACCAACATTATATCAATAGTACTTATCTTGCAATGTTGTATGTGTCTTTGTGAAATCCACATACATTTTGAAAATAAAAATATTAATTGAGAAGTGTATATATTGTTAAAACATCAATTCCAAATTAAAAGAATAAAGATAAGAAAAAGAAAAAAAAACACCTATGTGGGATAACGAAGGTCACTCAATTTTATCTTTTGTCTCCAGACTTCATAGCAGCTACGATTTCTTTCCCTTATTAATGAAAGATTATAATTTTCAATATATAATTTATATTTAATCACTATAATTTAGATTATGACATTTACATATATGAATATACATATATGAAATATTATACCTATAATCACATTTTATACATGTAGAACTATATTATATCTTATTTATATATTGCGCTGTGTCCGTACGTACATAATGTATTGACAACAATATTTAATGAAATAAAATGGCATGATCTGCAAATTTAAGCACAATATGGGGCAGTTTGATAATGGGTAATTTTTGTCACACAATCACAAATATTAATCACTTTTTTTTTTGAAGGAAAATATTAATCACTTAGACACACATATAAAATATAAAAACCATTTAAATATTTTAGTAAAAGAATATCGAGTATTCTATTTCTACATTTTTATCTATGTGTATCTAAATGATTTAAAATTTAAGCACCTCATAAAGTCTTCTCTTGATAATGAGCCTTCAACACAAAAGCTAAGACGAGACGCAACACTTGACCCCTATTATAAATACATATAGAAGCCTTAACGTTGTCTCCAAAAAACAAGGATAACACATCTCAATCTCATTACTCATTCTTTTAATTAGGATAGCAAGTGAGTGTTATTAGAAACAAAGAGAGATTGAGACAGTTAGTAACAAAAGACACAAAAATATAACAATGAATCATCAAGACCAAATGATGCTTATGTCTCAGTTATTCCCAGCTTGTGAATACACCCAAATCATTTCTCAACAAGGTTAGCATCATATTAAATTAATACATAACATTTTATATGTATCATCAAAATTTCTATGAAGTTATAATATTTTTGTTATGTTTTTTTAGGAGAGAAGAAACCAAAGCCAAGACGCAAGCGTAGTAAGAAGAACAAAGGTGGAGAAAACAGTGCTAACGACATGAACAAAAAGAGGAAATTGAGTGATGAACAAGTGAATATTTTGGAAGAAAACTTTGGAAATGAACATAAACTTGAGTCAGAGAAGAAGGATAGGCTTGCAATGGAGCTTGGTTTAGATCCAAGACAAGTTGCAGTATGGTTCCAGAATCGAAGGGCTAGGTGGAAGAACAAGAAACTTGAAGAAGAGTACTTCAGTCTTAAAAAAATTCATGAATCCACCATTCTTGAGAAGTGTCTTCTTGAAACCAAGGTATACCTCTCTCTTCCTCTTCTTATTTAATTAAACTATGTTAATTTGCTTTTTAATTAACTATTATTAAAAATTAAAATCAGTGGATTGGATTATAACTTGACATAAATTTTTTAATTCCAACAATATTATATTACTATAGTGTTTTGTTTTTATTTGTCTCAACACAACACCAGTAACGTCAATTTAGGGCAAGCATGTTACCATGTTTCTTCTCTGGTGGTCTTGATATTTTTTCTATTCTCGTTTAGCTCTAAAAAAGTTGTTTGCTTAGTTTAATCCACTAAATGTTGTTGATAGAGAGAAGAAACACTAGCATGCAACCGGTTCTTTAGGACAAAGCAAAAAGAAAAGAAACCCCTTAAATGAAAAATGATAAAGTAGAAACTTAGACCCACCACATGAACGTTCGTTCATATGAGCTCTGGGCTCGATGAAATCCAAACCGTACATTATTAAGTTTTCACTACTCAGCCACACGATATTTCATGTCACGTGGAATTTAGAAAAAAAAAAATGATATACGTGAAATTAAAAGAAAGATAAATCAGAAGCATAAACAAGGAATTCCAAAAATGTCACCATATTTCCGTACAATATTATTTCATATGTTCCATTAATTGTTTGTAGCTAAGGGAGCAACACTCAGAAGCATTAAAGCTAAGGGAGCAACTCTCAGAAGCTGAGAAAGAAATTCAAAGGCTTCGAGAGCCATTTGAAAGGGTAACAAGCAGCAGTTCAAGTACTTCATCCATGTCTCAGTCAGTGGAAGTTGTGGACCCACCTTTTCTTGGTGAATTTGGTGTTGATAACGGATATGATGACGACGTATTTTTCATGCCCAATGAAACATGTTACTACAATGGCATGGAATGGATAAGTTTGTACATGTAGAAGAAAAAAAAAAAAAGAATATATTAGTAATAATATAGCATTTGTACATAATGTGAATGATCCCAATATGTAAATTAATTGTTTGCTACTAGCTAGTGTGTTTATTTAACTATGATTTGGGAACATATATATCCATTAACATAATGATTTTCATTTTGACTCCAAATGGTATGGTATCCACTACTTTAGTTTTTGTCACCTTCTATAAGATGTATATATTCATGTGTCGTGTGTTTTAAGCTCATCAAATTATCAATGCTATATTTCACATGAATTTCTTAGACGGGAAGTATACAAATTGAGAGTTAAATAAGTCAAATTAGCATTGGGATAAGCTTGGCTTTATATGGTAATAATGAGATTGAATTCTAATCAAACGGGTCACCTTATTTCTATTTTATTTTTGGCAATATATGCATATGCTTCTGACTTTTTTTTTGTTGACTTTTTCTGACTTATTGTTTGGGGGAATATGTATTAAAAATGGTGGAATATTTTCTTACTCACTTAAATTTGCAAACGTTTGTGTCTAGTGCATATTATTAACAGTATAGGGTTTCAAAAAATAACAAGATAAAATTACAATGACATGACATATCAAAATAAGATTACAAAGATAATATATAAAGTAAATTACACTCTCATCTATTGAGAAATGTTTAAATTACTCTACTCTCTCATCTTATGTCAAAATATACACACTCCTCTCCTCCTTTAAGCAAAACATATTGAAAAAAAATTACACTTCCCTCCCATTAGAGAAATTTGAATTACATTCGCATCTCCTCTAATGTTAAACTCTACACTTCATTCCTTTAATATTTTTTATTTTTATTTTTAATAGTATAACAAGGAAAATTTAACGCACACATGACGATAAAAAAGAGTGCAAATCCATTTTATGATAATCAAAATTCGAATCATATTTTTTTCTACGTTTGATATATAGTATCATTACCATATAAATACAAAATAACCAAAACCACCAAAACAAAATTCGAATCATTATTATAAAATATGATACAGTACAAAATAAATTAATTTTTCAAAATCACCAAAACCAATGAAATAGAAATAATCAAAAATGTATTTTATATTCTAAATCATTAAGTTAATGATAAAATAATCAAATTGTTTTTATCATTGATATTAAAATTAAAAATAAATGAATTACTTTTTCTTGAATGATAAATCAAAATTTGTAGATATCATAAAAAATGTTTATTTATGCAAATATGGATTGAAATATAGTACACGAATAATTCTTAGGGTTGGGGGGAATGTAATCCAAGCATCTCTTAGAGGAAGGGAGTATAATTTATTTTCGATTTACTTTCAAGGGAGAGGGGCCTATATTATAACATAAGAGGGGAGGAGAGTGTACTTCAAACATCTCTTAAGGGAAGGGAGTGTAATGTACTCTAATATATATAGTCTATTTCTTTTTCCATCATTCTCTTTTCTCGCACGTCCTACTAATTAACCAAAATACTTCGTTTAGATTATATATAATCCGAACAAAAAAAATATGATTTGTATTATATAATCTGAAATATGCCTACTTATAAGCAACAGTCAAAATCTTCTCTTGTTTTAGCAAATGTGAATTTTGTTTTCAAAACAACAAAAATACAAAGTAACAATTTATAATACATGTGCAATAAAATAATAAATATATAAAAATAAAACCAAAAAATTCTAAAAATCAAATAAAACTAATGGAATTCTTTTTGGATTTTTCTTAGAATATGAAAAATAAAAATTAAAAAAAATAGGTTTATACGATGATATTTTAGATTTTGAAAGGTCGAGTCCCATAAGAAGTCACTTATAAGAGAGTCTTGTTCCTTGATTTTTTTCTCTTTTTATGGGAAAGTTTAGGAGCAAACTGATCAAATAGTTTGAAAACTAAATTTTAGGTCGGGACACGGCAGGAACGACTAACATTGACTTGAAACACAAAGAGGGGGTCATGATGGTTCTTAAACTTGTTGTCCCTTAAACATGTTGGGACCTGAAACATTGACCTGAAGAAAGCTTAAAAAAGTAATGCCAATCCTCAGTCTATGCTAACTCAAGTTCTCAATGCCAAATATTTTCCACATAGTGGTTTTCTTGAAGCGAGAATTGGTAATAATGTAAGTTTTATTTGGAGAAGCATATGCACTTCGTGTGTATTATTATTAAAGAGAGGATGTATTAGAATATTGGAGATGGTACACATATTATTAGATGGTTAATCCATAATAAGTGGATTTAACTTAATTGATTTTTCTAGCTTAATGGAGTTTATGGAAAAGCTGAAATCTAAAATTGTGGGATGAAATTGATGAAAATGTTCAAACAAAATATTGTAATATCCCTTTCTTTCTCAATCAACGGAAGTTTACATGGAAAGTGCAGCTCCTCGATCAAGTGTGAGTGTTATGATCCATGAGAAGATGAGATTCTCTCATATATACCATTTGATCTGTCGAGTGAGGAACTGATGGAGGCAACAATGACGAAAAGTGCTCCGATACGGTGACGATGAGTCTTTGCGGTGGGACGAAAGGTGCATTCAGACACGTTAGCACTCTAACGCTTAAGTCAGTATGAGAAATGAGATTGAATGTGTGAAAAATGTGGGAAAAGTGAATCATACATCAGAGGTGAAGCTAAGTCACCCTTATATATGCGTGTGTGAGAATAACCGTCCACGTGAAATGCGGCGAGTAATTAGGAAGCCGTTGGAGGACACGTGTCCGGTGCCTGATGTACGGGGACGTGCTCCAGTTGGGTAAAGTGCATTGTTGTTCGTGTGCTCCTTGAGGCGATGCACCTTAGTTTGATGGACGTTCGGTCCACGTGTCAATGTTGGACTGGTTCTCTAGCCGTCCTAAGCACCATCCAATCACCAATATGCTCCATTTAATTGATTCGTTGACGCACATATTATCCAGAGAGCCAAATCATAAAGTTTGATCAGGGTGTGCTTGAGAACCACGAAACAATCCATGACATAAAGTTTAAAATAAAAAGTAGAAGGAAGGAGCGGGTGAGAAATCCTGAAGGTTATCTTCGGATCAAAGAACACCTGAGAGATTAAACCTAGCTAGGCAATGATCGATTTTCTTTGGTCCCAAGATTCCATTTCCACTTCCCTCCCATGGACACATGTCCCATATTTTATGCCTATCACATGTCTTATTTTTGTAACATACATTGTCTTTAATTAGTACTCGATTTGTACCCAATGTTATTATCAAAATTATTAGTTTTTATCTCTAGATTGAGAACCCAAAAAGTAAAAAATAAGAAAAGAAAAAGTCTAGAAAAGATAGCAACAAAATCAGTGGCATGCATGTGCTTAAGCCAGTGGTAGTTTAATTACGGAATGAATTATTATCACTTACCAGTGTCAATTTATTAAGGGACTAAAAAATTAATTAAATCAAGTAGCAAGAATCTTTGATTATTCTATACAAGCCTCTCGAAGATACTGACTTAGCTGTGGAGATTTGTTGCTTTTATATGGGGAATAATTAATTCAACCTTTTGATGAAAGGGACTAGCTTAGGCTTTGTCTTCCAATGGAAAGCTCGTCTCTTTTCTTGATGGCTTTTTCTTCACATTATTTTTCCAACTAGCTACTAGTACTTGTGTATTTTGTTGCATGCATGGTGTAGAAAATCGATACTTAACCAGTTGATCTTGTAAAATCTATTTTGATCAAATGTACGTTGAATGTAAAATCTATTTTTAAAAATGTGTATTTTGATCATTTTAAAAACTTCAGATTTTTTTAATGGAGACTCACGGTAAATGACCAATTTAAAACTAATTTTTTTTAAAATGATTGATCTAATATTTTCTTCGATCCTATTTATAAGAAAATTTTCAAAAAGATCTCAAGAACCAAGGACACTACCTTGGTCCATGCACTTTGGAGTGATTGGTTCATATTTCGTGGGGGTGTGTGAGCCACTCTAGTCTCTCAACCTCGAAGTTAGAGCTAGACAGTGATGAACAAATTAAGCTAATGCCCCAATTGTGGCGCAATTTAGGGGTTGTTGAAAACTAGAGCTATAGGTGAAGCATAAAGAAGGAAAGGAACAGTGGAGGCTTACCCGTTCAGTTCACAACCATGCATATACACTTACTTAAAAAATTGATATAGCCACTGATATTAAATTAAGCACGTGGTAATGGGAGTAATATTTTATTCAATGGCTAGCGTGAAAGGGATTAGTATGGAAGGAGGGAAACATGGAAGTGTATTGTTTGTGTGTGACATATACAACACAACAAAATTGACAGTTCATTGTGTATAATTAATCAACTATAATAATTAGATACCTTTTGTCTTTAAGGTGCTTGTGCTTGTGTGTGACGATGGAAGGTGGTGGATACCGTGTTTGCAGTGCTTGTTTTTTTGGAGTTTGTGTTAGGTGGTGATGTATTTTGGTGGGTGTTGTTTTTGGATTTTCAAACTGTTGTATTTGAATTTTCAAATTCTATTATCTACCGAAGTTGTTACTAGGTTGAGTCACGACCAGGTCGCTCTCTTTAAGACGTTTCGTGGCACTGTCCAAAATTGTGCAAGGCAGACTATCAACCACGCTGCCTCCAGGATAAAACAAGCTCAGCTGCAACTGTGCGGTTAACTACTACACTGTAGAAAACCGTTCGAGAATTACACCTCCAAATATGGTACTAAGACCACTCTTTAATACTGAAACCACCTATGGTATTGTAACCACTCTGTTATGGTGTTGAGACCACTCAAATATGGTGTTGCCACCATTCTAACTTTAATTTCTCCAAAACTTCAATATGGCACTACGACCACTCAAATACGGTGATACCACCATTTCTCCTCAAATAGAAAAATATTGAAATACTTTTTATATATACTGTTAAGATCATTCTTAATTTTGACGGGACATTGTTATTCCAAATAGGGACTATGATCTTAAAAGTACTCTTTATTCTGAAGGGACATTTATCGAAGGGACTATGTTTTTAAGACCATTCTTAATTCCGAAGGGACATTAAACCGAAAAGGGACAATGGTCTTAAGAAAACTCTTATTTCCGAAGGGACAGAAAGGAGTAGAAAAAGGAGAAGGACTTGTCCACACAAGTCGAAGGAGGGAGAAGAGAAGAAAAACACAGGAAGCATCAACTGTGAATTTCGGCGTGTTTTTGAACTAAGCGGAGTCCTCTATTTATATAGAGATTCTGTATCTGTTTTAGCAAAAATTGCGACAACAGTTACTCTAATGGATAAAATTAAAATGGAGTTTATCCATTAATCAGTTCAACAACACTTGTGGATAGGATCAAAAGAAACAAATCCACAAAAGTGGAGGAAACTAAACTATTGGATTTGAATGAATGAAATATAATAATAATTAAATTATTATTCTTATCACAACCACCATAAGCTAAATTTATGGAAAATAATATTCTCGAATAAAATAATAATTACTATTAATTTTTATCATTATCAAGTATTTAAAATTAAATACCACAATTTAAACACTACTAATGTGTGTGTTCTATTTTATGTGGGACCCCCACACTCTATTTTTTCAATTCACACAACATTAGATCAGAGTATAATTACTTTGTGTTTAATCTTCCAATTTTTCATCCAACATCACATCAATGTTCCAACAGTGGGTTAATCTCCAGATGTGTTTTTAGGTGGTTATGGTGTACCGTCTATATGCGGCACCATTTGTATCTTGATTTGTCCATACCTTGCGTCTTGCATGGATGATGTTTAATAATATTTGCCGATTAAAAAAAAACATACATTTTGTTTTTCTACATCTTTCCAAATCCAACACTTTATTTTCTCCTTATTCCTCTCTTTCTATAACATCATCAAACTATTACATTACATGTATCATATCACTCTTTGTTCTCTTTGTTTTCCTTTGTTTCAAGATATATACCATTAAGGGGTGTACACAAAACATTTTCCATAATTGATATCACTCACATGTATCAATATCCAATTATTGCTATTCATGCAATCTATGCAAACACTAATGTATCCATGCGTAAGATGGAATGCAAACCTATCATTGAGGCTTGAGAGGTTCCTATTTTTGCTTGCAAAGGCAAAATTAATTAATGATCATATCCTAAAAATTTACGAGAGCACGTTTGGTGTTTGAAGGATAGAACCAGGTTCCATAATTTGTGATGTTAAGGGGGTGGAGAGTAAATGTTTGCTCATAAAAATTGTTACACATGGATCATGTGTATGTGTTGGAGTTCATATAGTGTCCCAGTCCAATGTGGTATAGATTCATAAAAAGCGGGTCCACTATGTTGAATCATGTTAATTTAAATAATTTAAGCGTGGGTTTGTTTTTGCTGTAGTAAATGTTGATTTTGATTAAATTGACTCAGATTAAAAGTGAGTTAAATTGATTCATGTTTAAATAATATATGGATGTAACATTTTCCCATCCAAAATCGCTTTACGTGTGTCAATTAAATCATATTCAATTGATTTATGAATATTGCACTTTGATTAGCCAGGGTGTGACTAAAATTCTTGATTAGGATACCTCATTAAACTAAATGAAAGTTGGAAGATGGGAAACAAGGGCTGGTTGTGTCGGAATAAACATGAGTACATGACACCCACTTGTTTAATTAAGCCCCATTTGGTTTTCATTTGATTGATTAGTTTAGCCAAAGTTAAGATTATTAGCATGACAAATACAACTCAAAAGCATAACCAAAAGGAATCTCGCCCGTGTTACGAGCATGTTCTCTACCATATTTTATTATCCATTCTCCATTAAATTAAACAAAGTACATTCCAAATTAAACAATTAAAATCTAACAATTAAGATATGTCAAATTGATAAATCCCAAATTTTGTTATTTTTTTACACCACTTACGTGTTTTATGATATTCATCTTTAACTACATGAACGTCTTGTATGAATTCGGTCATAAGGTCAACTTTATTACTCTTAAATTTTTTAAATAAAATGTTACATTTACTTGCTATCTTTTAATTAATATAAAATTTATTTTTCATTAGAAATAAAATCTACTTCTAAATTATTTTTGAGAAATCCATATATTAGATATTTTCTTTCAAGGAATCCATATTAAATACTTAATTACCACACCTTTATATTTGTTTAATTAACTCTAGTAATAACGAATTCACTGGACGAAGCATATCATATCCATATCCTACTTTGCTATCTCACCATATCCTATTTTCATTAAAATAAGCATGCCTATTGTACACACCAAAAATATAATCCAAAGTTTCACCCCCAGAAATAGAAAAATGCCAAAGCATATCCAAATTCACTTTTGGCTTGAAAACGATGTGAGCTCTTTGACATATTTACCTCCCACTTTCGAAATTTCTCTTCTTGATATAAGGTTCGTTGAATACGTTCCCCATTCCGTTTCTGATGGGTTATTATTTTCTAGCTAGTTTTGAAGTGTCTATACTCTATAGGGAAAAAACACTTTAACCATATTAAGTATCATTTCTACTGTACGTCTTCTTCACGCTACATGAAATTCACATTCATACATGTCAGTGACAACAAAGGATACAAGTGATCAATGTATATTTGGAATATTGGAAATTGAGTTGAGTGTGTGGCCATTGTGATCTAGGTGCATGTTTGGAATTTTTTCCCAAAAAATGCATAATGGTTTTACAAACAAATAATCTTAAGACCAAAAATCTATATGTAGAAGCACCATTATGATAGCAAATTATGTTAGCAACACACTCTTCTAGTTAAATAATCGTTAATTTGCGTTAAAAAATCATTAAAAAATCTAGATTAGCTAAAATTCAAATGAGTTTTAGTAAAATTATGTGGGGCCTATAAAATTTAGGAGGACCGGAGAAGAGTTCATTAAATGATGTGTTTATAACATTTCTCTTTTAACCAAGTGATATGAGAAATGTAAATGGTGACCAATGTATCTTAGTTAAAAGAATAATTAATAGTGGTAATCATCATTAGATTTAAAATATCCACTATAATCAACTATTGACAAATTTTAGTTAAAGAATCTATACATGTAAAATGACTTATTTTCTCTAAATTAAGTGTTTTCATATGAAAAAGTATATGTTTAAGATGTCATAATCTCTTATATCTTGAATCGAACGCAAGTTATTTGATAATTTCAAGGTTATTGCTCTTCTCCCATCTAATTTTGTTTGTTCCTGTTAAAATAGTTTAGTATGAGTTAACCCACATATGTAATGTACATTTTTAACATAAGTTAACTCACGAATGTATATTTTTCACGGTAATGAAAAAAACATACGGGAGAAGAGCAATTTTCTAATACCAATGAATTATTTGTGGACTATTTGGTGAAGGAAAAATTTACGTGGACAACTTTTTTACTGCATTACTACGTGCATGAATTTTTAACCGTATGAAATTGGAACATTGCCTTGTCAAGTTTGGCGGCTATAGTGTTCGTGTAGACAAAAGTCACTGCTCACCAATTGTTTAGGTGAATAAAAAACCAACACGTGTAATATGGATAGAGGGTGTGGTCCCTTTGAAGCCATTAGGGGAAGGGACACGCAACAAGGTTGTTCAGTTGCACCCATGTGCTTCTCTTTAGGCATGGATAATACGTCTTTTTCACCCTAACTCTTCTCTCTGGGTTTTGCTTCAACTTTTTTTAGCTTCTTCTTCCCATTTCCAAGCCCTTTAAGTTTGACTATTGGCTTTACCTTTATGTCTCATTCAACTTGAGCTTTTAACCAATCAACTTTTCACAACTCAGCTCACTCTATCTGATCTCTTCCTTTAGAACAAAATTTGAAGTTATTTATTGTTTTTGAAAAAGTTGATCCTCTTCGCAAAGTGGTTTAATTTTTACAAGAGCCAGATAATTAAGTATCTAGAAGATGAATTATTAAGTAAGTGTATGTGCATTTTCTTTTATACGAAGTGTATATGTTAAGGGAGTTTCTACTGTACATTCTTAAATTAAGGTGTATCAGTATACTTATTTCACAAATCAACAAATTAACGATCATTTTTATGTAGTAAAGAGCTATTTGTTGACTTTTATATTTTAAAAAATATTATTTCATACGAAAAAATAAAAATCATTTCATTGTTTATAATAATCATGCTAATTTTTTTTTTACATTTTATCGAAAAAAAATAATCAATATCCATTATTATGAGTAATAAATAATTTAAAAGTTAAAATTTGCTTCGCCGACACTTTTGAGAAATAAAATACAGTTATTATAATTGTAATCATGCTAATTTTTTTTTACATTTTATCAAAAAAATAATCAATATCCATTATTATGAGTAATAAACAATTTAAAAGTTGAAATTTGCTTCGCCGACACTTTTGAGAAATAAAATACAGTTATTATAATTGTAAATAATAGAAAATATATTTTTTCTAAAAAATATAACTCATTAAACTATTAATTTAAATATGAATATACCAGTACACTCAAATTTTTCAAGTGTATCATATAATTTAACGTATGTTAATATTTGCTATATCATGTATCACGAGAAAGCAGCTATTCTTTTTAGAAAAAGAAACCACAATTTATACCTTAGTGCAAGGTTTATTCCCTTCTTATTCCATCATATATAAGTAAAATCTTGCCTGGAATTGTGAGAAGATAATGTTCACTTTAGGTCATAACCCTCTGATCAAAAGGGGACTTATTCTAATAATATGATTAATAATTGTTTTATTTTGAAATCAAACTCAGGTTATTTCCGAACAAATAACCCTCAGGTGAAACTGTTGGGGAATCTAAGGGAAGCTGGAAGTAAAGACGGATTAATGCTCTAGGGCCACAAGAGAGGGAAACAATTACACCTCTTTACATGTAAAAATAATAGATATGTGTGCATTTCAGTCAACAAAAAATATTTATCTTTCTCAATGACAACACAAATATAACAATTTTTTTTTCTAATAACAACAACAATATAACATTATTATAAGAAAATTTGTTCAAGGATAAATTTGGAATAACAAAAAATCCAGCTCAAAATACCCCAAAATCTTGTATTCTTTTTATATAGTATAGAAGATATAGATAACCACACAAAAAAATAATGTTTTTGTTCATAGTACTGCTAATATTGTATAGCAAACCCTTGACCTAAGCGTGCCCTCTCTAGCAACAAATTCAATTGTGCTACCATATCACGTACTCTTAATTGCCAACTCTCTCGCACCAAACACATAATATTTACTAACAACCTACCTTCACACCAGTCTACTTGGTTGAAGACATGAAGTCCTTATCCAAATAAAAATGAGGGTGTTATTAATACCTTTTTTAAATTGAGGATGTTACTAATAACCATATTTTCAATTATATATGTTCCCTTCTTTTTATCATATTCAAAAAATAGTTCTGACTTAATTAACCAAGAAAACAATTGATTTGATCCGTTAAGAAAAAAACTCCATGATTGATTGGAAAGATTGGAAAGAGTGCAATTTGCATGTACTACCATTTGTTACCAAAAGATGTGCGCAATGAAGAGCGTGGATAGAACAGATACCAGAATTAAAAAGAGAAAAAAGTCATCATCTGCAAACACCAACAACCCTTGTCTCTTTATGGAACCCTAAAAGATAAGCTAATTTTGATAATTGCTTACAAGAACAAACAAAGACTAGACTTGATTTGAGTGAGAGCTGATGAAAAAGATGTCTCTCGTTGGTTAGGGATAGGGAGTGAGAAAATATCACCTAGTAGTACCATGCTTTTTTTTCTTCCAATTTTTGTGGCCAATTAATTGATTCCACGTTCTTACCATTAATCAATCAAATAACTCAAGACATTAGCTAGAGAGAACTTTTTAGAAGGACAGACAAATTAAAAGTGGTAACACTTTATTTCTTTCATGTCCAAGATTGAACTGGATATTCCTCAATAGATTGACTAGATTAATGCCACGTTTGATCTATTTTTATAAAAAGAAAAGTGAAAGTAGAAAAATGTTAAGAGGTGTTGGATGACACAGATTGCAGTTAGAGGACGGTTCATGTTGCTTAGTTCTGCTGTTTGTGTGCATGGGAGAGGGGTGCACACAATTCCAAATAAACATAATGCCAAGTTTTTCTTTTTCTTTTCCTATTTGGAATATTTATAGGGTTGAACCAAGTATGAGTATATATGCTAATGCTACTGGTCCCGATTCATTGGTTGGCTTTAAAAGATTGACAGCAATTAAGTAAAGTCAACAAACAACAGCATAACTTTTGTTTTTTTATTGCAGGAAGTAATATAACTCAAATACAGTGCACATAACACCAAAAACGAATCCCTACCAAATACTCCCTCCGTCCCAAATTGTATGTCGCTTTGGAAAAAAAAATTGTCCCAAATTATATGTCGCTTTACAATACCAATGAAATATTAATGTTACTTTTCCTATTATATCTTTAACTATTAATTACCCTATTTTCTTTCAATTATTTCATTTATCTTTCCCATACCATTTATTAAGGATAATTTTGTAAAACAACTCATAATTTATCTTCCCCACACAATATTAATTACATTTCTTAATATGTGTGAAATGACCAAAACGTCATACAATTTAGGACGGAGGGAGTATGTTTTCTTTATAACTTCATTCTTAATATTATTTGAGATATCGTTGGAAATTAAATATTGACGGTTGTTTTAGTTGAGATTTAAACTTTGATTTTTGCATTTGAGAAAGTCTAAACAAACCGATGTTGGTAATCGTAGAGTTGATGTATCGTACACCAATCCTAGAC
Organism: Medicago truncatula; assembly: GCF_003473485.1. Taxonomy (NCBI): domain Eukaryota; kingdom Viridiplantae; phylum Streptophyta; class Magnoliopsida; order Fabales; family Fabaceae; genus Medicago; species Medicago truncatula. The sequence goes on from NC_053046.1 coordinate 7,472,575, forward strand.
ATCAAACATAACAAGAGTGAGTTTAGGGCACATTAGCAAATAGATGCACAAAAGTTTGAGACAACCTTCTGTCCTTACTATCTAAGAAATAACCCACGTTAAAACTCGTTTATGAGAAGAAAAAAACCTACACCCTAAGTTATCCCATTATCAAACAATAGAGTTTCTAAACAACTAAATGCACCAAACTATTGAAGTTGTTTGATGTTTGCTTGGAGTCACACATTATTTAAGATTGGGACTGTTGAATGTATAAATGTGTTTGAATATCTTCATTGTTTGAAGTAACTTTTGCAATGAGATTTAAGCCAATTTAACATGGTTTTAGAGTAGGATTAATACTGCATTGTGAAAATTGGACTAAGATCCACATTAGGTGTAAAGTGGGTATTAAAGTTTGTTTAGAGTCCACATTGCTCAAGTTTTTAAGTTGTTGGACGTACAAATATTGTTTGAGTACTCTTATCCTTTAAGCTAACTTTAAGGACCAAATTCTTTGTTGGTACCAAATTCCAAGTTGGAATTGAAAACTATTAAAAGCTTTAGAGAGTTCGAAATTTGAAGAGAAGAACACAAGATCAAATACAAACCCATAAAATAAATGGGAGAGTGTGAACATACACTGATCAATTAAAATATTTTACTATCAATTTCAATAGTAAATTTAAAAATTGTAACTATACGTCAACAATGACGACAAGCCTAATAGATGCTGGATGGAGGGACCTATAGAAAGAAGTTGATTTTATGATTTGTAATTTGCCACGCATGGAAGTCTCAAATCTAAATTTTTCACTCATCTCAAGTCACGCATGCCTTTAACCATAAAACAATGCTAGAATTAGAAAAGCTAAGCCATATGAGTGTGGCTTAGGTGAAAAATTTGAGTGTAGTACCACCCAATTGGACAACAAATCAAAGAGCCTTACATTTTCCAAATCCTTATGCTAACTGCTCTTCATTGTTTATTAAGGTCACAGAATGCTTAACTTTGGGATCACAACCCACATTTTAATTTATGTCATTATATTAAAATTTATATATAATGTGTGCATTCGTTTGGGTCGGGGGTCATTCTTTCTACACCATTATAAATTTATGACCCATTTATTTATTTTTTATCTACATCTCAAGTACATAGCGGATTTAGTTTCATTTGTTTATCAATGAAAGATTAGATTTTCGATGTACAAGTTATTATATCAACTTTGATTTAAATATTTTATTTAAGAGAGAAAAATAATTAACAAAAAATGTTTTTCGAACACAAATTTCAATAGTGTATACATATATTTTGGTCTCACCACACACATTTCAATTATATTTTAAATGGGATCCTATCAACTCTATGACTTTTTCTGTTTAAATAAAGCACTTCATAAAATAAAATGGTGTAAAGAGTATACGTATAATCACATTTTAAACATATATAGTAGGAGTATATCTTATTTATGATATATTGCATGTGCTTTTCCGTACGTACAACAAGTATTGAGTATTAACAACAAAATAATACCACTTAATAAAAAAAAAAAATAAGAATGGCACCATCTGCAAATTAGAACACAATATGAGGCACTTTCATAGCCTTCATCACTAAGGCTAAGACGACACGCAACATTTCACCCTACTATAAATACATTCAAGCCCTAATTATGTTGTCTCCAAAAACAAAGTTCTCAATCTTTTAGGATAGCAAGTGAGTGTTATTAGAAACAAAGAGAGATTGAGACAGTTAGTAACAAAAGACACAAAAATATAACAATGAATCATCAAGACCAAATGATGCTTATGTCTCAGTTATTCCCAGCTTGTGAATACACCCAAATCATTTCTCAACAAGGTTAGTATCATATTAAATTAATACATAACATTTTATATGTATCATCAAAATTTCTATGAAGTTATAATATTTTTGTTATGTTTTTTTAGGAGAGAAGAAACCAAAGCCAAGACGCAAGCGTAGTAAGAAGAACAAAGGTGGAGAAAACAGTGCTAACGACATGAACAAAAAGAGGAAATTGAGTGATGAACAAGTGAATATTTTGGAAGAAAACTTTGGAAATGAACATAAACTTGAGTCAGAGAAGAAGGATAGGCTTGCAATGGAGCTTGGTTTAGATCCAAGACAAGTTGCAGTATGGTTCCAGAATCGAAGGGCTAGGTGGAAGAACAAGAAACTTGAAGAAGAGTACTTCAGTCTTAAAAAAAATCATGAATCCACCATTCTTGAGAAGTGTCTCCTTGAAACCAAGGTATACCTCTTTCTTCCTCTTCTTATTTAATTTATTATTGCAACTAGATACAATTTTATTAAACTATGTTAATATGTTTTTTAATTAACTATTATTAAAAATTAAAATCAGTGGATTGAATTATAATTTGACATCAAAATTTTAATTTCCAATCATCATTTCTCCAACAATATTATATTACTATAGTGTTTTGTTTTTATTTGTATCAACACAACACTAGTAACGTCAATTTAGGGCAAGCATGCTACCATGTTTCTTCTCTGGTGGTCTTGATTTTTTTTTTATTCACTATATTGTTGTTATTGTTTAATTAAAAAAGTTGTTTGCTTAGTTTAATACCCTAAATGTTGAAAGAGAGAATAGGCACTAGCATGCAACGAGTTCTTTAGGACAAAGCAAAAAGAAAAGAAACCCCTTAAATGAAAAATGATAAAGTAGAAACTTAGACCCACCACATATGAACGTGCATATGAGCTCTAGGCTCGAAGAAATTAATCCAAGCCGTTCCATTATTAAAGTTCTCATTTCTCAGCCACATGGATGATCATTCATGTCATGTACATTTTCTTTAAAAAATGCTAATGATACATAGAATTAAAAGAAATATATAAAAACAAAAACAAGGAACAGCAAAAATATCACCTTAAAGACAACAAACAACACTGTTTCTTTCAATTTGTTTCCTAATTCCGTACAATATTATCATGAAGTAGAAACGTGACATACCCTCTAATCAATGTCCTACATCACGTGCATGTCTTTTTCATTATCTTAACCTTTCAATAATCTTTGCTTAAATTAGATCTTATCATCTTAACTCTTAATTACCATATATGTTCAATTATTTTTTTGTAGATGTTGAAGCTAAGAGAGCAGCTTTCTGAGGCAGAGAAGGAAATTCAACGCCTTCGAGAGCCTAATAGTAGCTCTAGTACTTCATCAATTTCACAATTCATGGAAGTAGTGGATCCACAATTTCATGATGAATTTGAAGTTAATCATATATATAATGATGATGTGTTTTTCATGCCGGATGCGACATATTACTTCAATGGCCAAGAATGGATTAATGTGTAGATCTAAGAAACTAAAACAATAAGAATATTTACTAATTAACTTAGCATTTGTAGATAATGTGAAGGATATCCCTCAATATGTAAATTAATTGTTCATAGCTACTTTAGTGTGTTTATTGTATGACTATGGATTGTGGAATATGTATCCATTGACATAATAATTTTTATTTTGACCTATAAATGGTAGTGTTTTATTGTCGTTCCATTAACTTAACTTTTGTCACCTATTAAGATATATAATGTGCCGTGTGTTTCCATCTCATCTTCAATGTGCTACATTTCACATGGGTTTTTTTAGAGGGAAAGCAATGCATGCAAATTGAATGTTAAGATTAAGTCAAACTATTCATTTGGATAAGATTGAATTCTAACCAAGCGGGTCACCTTATTTTGTTTGTTTTATTTTTGGAAATATATGCATACTCTTCTGAGTTATTGTTTGTGAATGTATATTAAAAATAGTGAAATGTCCCGTGAGCTTAACTTAGTTGATAGGGACATTGTATAATTTATGCAGGGGTCGGGGTTCGAACCCTGGACACCTACTTCTCCATATTTATTTGTGTAAGTTCTAACCATTAAGTTAATAGACCAAAAAAAAAAAAAAATAGTGAAATATTTTCTTACTATAAATTTGCATACGTTTATGTCTATATGCATGAACTCGTTTAAGTTATCATGTGACTGTATCAAACAATATCCATCCTAGCCTCAGTACATATAAGAATGATTTATTTTTCTCAAATGCTAGGTAGTATGATTAATTATCTTTCCCTCTCAAAAAGATAATAAATTATCTTTCCCCTAAAAAAATGATTAGTTATCTTTTTTTTATAAGATAGTATGCTTAACTAGCTAGGAATTTAAACAATTGTAGAGAGGTATCGTAGATAAAAGCTTTAATAATTTGTTTCTCTTTAATTAAGGGCATGGTATTTCAAACATTAAAAGCAAACTAGGAATTTTCTCTCCCTCAACTTTTATCGCCTTTTGTCAAAAAAAAAAATGTGAAGATTAATCACTCGAGCCATATGAGATCAAATGAGTGACAAATTTTTCCTCAACTTTTATCATGTTATCACTTAATTTATCTCCTTTAATATTTCATTCTAAATTTTCATGTATATTATTGATCTTCTGTTATCCTTTTAGATGATGTTAGCAATGTAAAAAAACACTATGAAATAGTCATATATTTTTGGGTCTTCCAGCAGGTGATATATTTTACATGGACTGGGCAGGCCCACATGACTTTGTGTCGGCCCATAAATATATGAAAAACATAGTTTTAAATAAGAGTATTGTTAACCAGTGCACTTGATGCACTAGTTAAAGAATTAAAAGTAAAAAGAAAAATAAATGTTGCATTGAAAAATCATTTTTTTAATTTTTGAAAAGTAGCATACACAATTTTTAAGGTATTATTTCTTTTTAAATTTTCTAAATTGACCTGGATATTTGTTAGTATTTTCCTTTAAACAAACATATTTTTAAAATAAAAGGATCAAACTAAAAAAATCATATATAAACCCCTATCTTTATTGTAAAAATCATATACTAGCGAAAAGAGGGGCACTCACGTGCCTGTCTTTCCGCATTTTTTATTATGCTAACATTTGAAAATTATTAACGGTGTTTTTTTTATGAAGTTTTGATTTGGATTAAAACAAAAAATACAAATGTTTGTTGCTTTCAAGTTATAACAAACCAAACATTATTTATTGCAATGACACCAATAATATAATCTAAATTCTTTTTTTAATGACACCAACAACAATCTTTAATTATTATAGAAAAATTTGTTTAAGGGTATAATTGAGATAATGAAAAAGTAAGTATAAATATATGCATCTAGTTTGTTACACTTTTTAAATAATAAAGGAAAAAAAACAGAAATATATATTCATATCATGTTTGTTACATTTGTTTTAATATTTAAATTTATTCTTATCTATTTGTTACATGTGTTATTTGTATTGAAAATTGAAGGTATTTTTGGAAAGAAAAGTTCAACCCAAAAATGTTGAAAGGGATAGTTTTCTTTTATATATAGTATAGATATAAATCAAGTATGTATTTGGATTGATGTCTATATGAGTGTAATTTTGTCAACCAAAATTTTACATGAAAGACAAAGCTTTAGTAAATACGATCATACAAAGTCACATTTATGCTTTAGGATGAAGAAATATTTTTTTGTGTTTTCTAAAAATAAACAATATTTCTCTCAAAAAAATAAACAATATTATTTCTTATGACTGATTTTCAAGCAGTTGGTTGGTTTGTAGCATGATTCATATCATCATTCCACTTCCATATACTTGATTCAAAACTTACATCAGATTAGTGGCAAAGTATTATTTCTTGTTTTTTAGTAATAACATAGTTTATAATTTAGGCACAACAAGATATTATATCTAAATCCTCCCTTGATTATAGATTAAAAATTTGAAATTTCATTATTTAAATAATTATTATAATTATTAAAATGCTATAATCAATCACTTAAATGTTGATTATACTTAATTGGTCAATTCTATTATTGTTAAATAATTGGTTTTTATTATTATTTTATATTTATAAGTTAAAAAAATTGTTTTCATCCTTATACTGAAAAATTGTATTTAAACAAATGTTACATTGTAATCTTTTTGCATCGGTTTGGAATTTCATCCTTCAATGGTTGGGTGTTGCTACGTCTCTAAATCAGGATGTAGTAGGGCACTTCACTCAATTCAGGTCCTTAGGTGGTATTGCTAAGTCTCCTCAGTCGATCTTACAGGTTATTTGGTGTGCAACTGTTTGGGAAATTTGGAAGGAAAGGAACAACAAAATTTTTAATGATAAACACAGTTCAATTGTTTAGGTGGTGGACAAGATTAAGCTGCTAACTTATAAGTGGTTGAAGGTGAAGTATGCATCTCTTCCCTTTAATTATCATGGTTGGTGGTCTAGTCCTTTCACTTTATTAGGCATAGGTTAAACTCCTTAGTTGTTTTTTGGTGCCGGTTGTGACTTTGTAATTATTGTTGTAATACTGTGTTGATTTTAGTGTTTCTTCCTTAGCACACCTAGTGCTAGGAAGGCCAATGTTGTGTTAATATATTTCATTTTAGCCTCTTAAAAAAAAAAAAATTGTTTTCTTTTTACATAAGTTAAAATATATATATATATATATATATATATATATATATATATATATATATATATATATATATATATATATCAAGTTATGTAGAACGCATTATTTTTTCAACCCAATTCTAACTGTTGATTTTAATTTATTTTTTTTCAAGGAGTTGTTTTTAATTTATTATTACCTATATTTATAATTTCAATATATTTGTTAAATTATTTTTCATACCCAAAAGTTTCGTTAGATATCATACCCAACATCCGATCATTTTACGCCACAACACTTTTAAACATCTAATAAATTTACTTTTCCGGTTAATTTAGCCTCTCTTGTTTTTTAAAGACGGCTAATTTAACCTTATGGTAGCAAATAATTATCCAATATTATTTTTTCGAAAGAATCCTATATTTTTTTTAATAATGTAGGTTTACAGGCTATCACATAAATTATATGTTCACTTTTTCTAATTAGCGCCTATAATTTGTAAGGGAATTCTAAATTATAATTTTTTATAGAAATTATTAATATATAATGATTGGATCCATTGAAATTCAATAAGTTGACGACATTATAATGGAAATTAATTAATAAACGGGTTGTCATTTTAAGTCATTTATTTTTTTCCATAAAAAAAAAAAAAGTCATTTTTTTTTATTATTTGGTTGGGTTACCTTATTACATGTGTTCCTATTTAGAGAAAATTTTGTTACTTTCAAACTTCAATGCAACATTAAATAGTGTTTTACCAATATTACCCTTAGATATTTATTGCGGAGAGAGAAACATATGAAATGAAATATTAAATTAATAAGGTCATTATAGCAAAAGTAAAAATAATTGTATTAAAAGTAATAACATTTATTAATTGTCTTGATTTATGTAAAATATCAAAAAATAACAATTAAAAAGGAGCGGGGTAGTACTAATTACTGTCTAAGAACGTGTGAGGCACATAATATGATTTCTCATCTCCAACCAAATTTATTTAAAGCAGTTGTCAAGATTTTATATAAGTCATTTAATTAGTAGAATGTTGGTTTTTTGTCATTATACTCTTAATCAATGTTAATGTCTACTTTTCAATTGTTGTAATTAATGAGATATTTACTTTAGCACACTAAACAAATTGTCGCTCATTTTCTTTTAATTTTTTGAGGGAATATTGTCTCTCATTTTTAATTTTACAGATGAAAGAAAAGAACATAGAATGAGACAATAATTAATTAATTGCTATAAGGAAAATATTTTATTTTTTTTGGTAAAAGAAATATTTTGGCTGTCACACGCTATCAAATAAATTAATTGCACTATATGGACAATAAATAATCAATCAGTAAAAAAAATATTAATTAGATTGTATCAAAAAAAAATATTAATATTCACCAAAAAAAAATATTAATAGTACTGTATGGAAAATATAAAACATAGAAAGTTTTACGATTTAAATACTTTATAGCCTAGTAATTTATGCATTTGTCTCTACTAATCTTGCAAAATGATGTCACTCCCATCAGTCCAAAACACTATGCTCCTTTTCCAACTCTCACTCGATAATTCTTCTGAGCTTGATGATGGTTTTGTCTTTGATATTCATCCTAGTTTGCTTGTGGACTGTCGTAAACTAATCATTGGTGAAAAGATCGGCGAAGGAGGATACTCTTCTGTATACAAAGGATGGTTGGTACCTATTGTTTACTATGAGCTGTGTTTAATAGTTTTACTTATGATTAGACTTTTTCATACTTGTGAGTATATCATTTTCGTGTAATGGTACACTATAAAAACTTAACATGTTATATATCATAATTTACAATTTATCTGTTTGATCACATGTTATCAAACCATTAGGATCACGCTTTAGATATCTAGTTTTGCGTGTAAAAGGATGTTAAGAGTCCTCACTGAATAAGATAAGATTTGGGGAAAAAAATGTTCATGTGTTTTAAATAGCTAACAACAGATAAATTGATAATTAATTGCTCAATAGATCTTGATTAGTTGTGATATTATCTTAAAATTTGAGTTGGATCTAAATTAACTCCTATAATATTGATTAGTTGCTCATTAAAATCCTGAATATTCTCTTATATGTATTATCTTAGATTTTGAGTTGGTTCTAATTAAACTTTTGCAAAACTGAATTATAAGGCTAGGACTGTCCACCCTACTTTAAATTAATTTTTTGTTGTTGTTAAACTAGTCTTATAAGAATTTGGTTAGTTCTCTCAAAAAAAAGAAAGAATTTGGTTAGACTCAACTTAAGCTGTAAAGATTATATAATTGAGGCTATTCAAAAATATGTTGGGCCATCTATCAGATCCTCGCAAGGGAACACACATGCTATGCTTCATATGTCCAATCATCACGATGTGTTAAGAGTTTAAGATTGGATTATGTAAGATCTAAAATTACGTTTATAATTAGTAGATAATCCCCACCTAACAGGTCAATTTTGTAAGGATTGAATTAGATCTAACCCAAATTTTAAAATAGTATCAAAATTTATCCAAGATCTATTGGATCACCCGCTATTTGGTCACCACTACTATGATACAAAATAAAAATTATTTTATTTTGTTAGTTACTTTTACAATATTAATTAAGTAATAATTATTTATAATAGGAATAAATAACTAATGGATTTTTTTTCTTATTATATCACTAATCATGATTAATGTTTTCCTTTCATTCTTGTAACTATTTGAAAAGAGTAAAGGTTGGTTATTTTAACCAATAGGAGTTAGTTTAGTGGAAGATGTCAGTCTCTTGCAACATCACAAATTAATTGTCTAATTTTGATAGTGGAGAAGTTCACATTTAGTGTTTTATGTAAAATTATCTCATGTGAAGGAAACATAAGAAGAAAAAAGTAATTTAATAAAATATACAATAGATTTTAGGGTTATATATGTTTTTGGTCCTTATAAATATACCAACTTTTCGTTTTGGTCCCTCTAAAATTTTGTTTCAACTTTTAGTCCCTATAAAATTTTCAATCACTACGTTTGGTCCCTCTTTTAAAGTACACTCATATGTAGAATTCCTATTTTTAAATAAAAATTTGCAGAAAAATTCATAATATTATAAGAATCTCTTCCTAAAAAAAATTAGAATTTTTTAACAAAACATAAATTTAATATGAATTTTTACGGTTAAAAATTCATATTAAATTTGTGTTTTGTTAAAAAATTCTAACTTTTTTTGTGATTTTTTTTTTTACAATATTCTACACATTTCTGCACAATTTCATTAAAAAATACAAAAAATAACTTTAAAATAGGGACTAAAAGTAGTGACTGAAAAATTTATAAGGACTAAAAATTGAAGGAAAATTTTAGAGGGATTAAAATGAAAAATTTATATATTTATAGGGATCAAAATCATATTTAACTCTAGATTTTATAAATCCTATAATATTAAAGATTTAATTTATGTTAATGTTCACTGTAAAGATGTTTTTTCACCGCCAATCTTTCTTTTTTTTTTTGGTACATTCACCGCCAATCTATTATAACCTTCAAATCAAAAAAAGTGCTTGACTTTAATCAATGTAAAGTTTTTTACATTAATCGTGTATCAAAATTAAACTTTAGTATTAATTATTATTTTTTGACCGATTCTTTGAAGACGTATTAACCGATTTATAAAACAGAAACGAAGGAGTATACTATCTTATAGTTAAGGGTCTTTAGTTACCTGATGCTCGAGTTTCATACATTATTGCAATTTTAGTTTTAATACACATTGTTAACCCAAAAATGATTATTTCAGGTATGAAAATTGTCCTGTAGCTATTAAGGTTATACTCCCAGAAAAAACAAATGATGCTACACCAGAAGAATGTAAGGCCAGCTTTCAGAAGGAGGTGAACCTTTTATCTAGGATTCAACATGAAAATGTTATCAAGGTATTTTTTTTTTTTTTAAGGGGGTGTATATATATATGTATTTGTTCAAAACAAATTTACCAAAACATAATTAAGATAATGTTAATCAAAATATGAGGTGATTAATAATAATTTTCTCCTTTACAATTTTTTTTGCTTTACATTTTAAAGTTGATGATTTAAGTTTGTTACGCAGTTTATTGGAGCCTCTGTGGAACCAATGATGATAATTACTGAACTTTTAGAAGGTGGTTCTCTTTATAAAAACATGAAGAGAATCCATCCAATAACTTTTAGTTTGGAACAATGTCTAAGCTATGCTCTTGATATTTCACAAGCAATGGAATATCTGCATGCAAATGGAATAATTCACCGTGATCTCAAGCCTGGTAATCCTTTTACTTATTTTTCTATTGTTTTTTTATTCATGCTCATGCATGTAATTTAATGAGATATTTTAGGTTCAAATGATATTTTATAACATAATGTTAAAGTATGTTTTGATTATGTTATTTGTAGATAACTTACTGCTTACCAAAAACAATGATCATGTTAAAGTTGCTGATCTTGGGTTAGCTAGAGAGAATATATGTAATCTTATGACTTCTGAAATCGGTACTTACCGATATATGGCTCCTGAGGTGAATATATTAATTTGTCACTATATATAGTACATTTTATTATACTATATGTTTAATTATTTCTTCATATATATGTGCATGAACTAGCTAACGGGCATAGATCTTCCAAGGGGTGCAAAGATATGTTATGATCATAAGGCTGATGTGTACAGTTTTGCAATAACTCTTTGGTCTTTGATTAAAAATGAAACTCCATTTAAAGAAAAGCAAGGCATCATAGCAGCATATGGTGCAAGAAGGGTATACAATTCATTACTTTTGACTAATTTCTATTATTATAGTTATAAATTTTTACTCCTTTTTATATGTTTCTTTACATGATCTTTTAATAGATTTCAATTCATTGATGAATATACTTTATAACATCAACATCTTAAGTATTACAAATTTAGTATATAGATTTTGCAATATGTACCTACCTACAGTTAGGATTTTTTGATTGATTTATTTGAACTTATTTATTCACATAGGCAAGTGTGAGAATGTTTGGGAAGGTTTAAGAAAACTGCTTATGGCATATCTATAAGTTATTTTCAACTTATTTTCGTAAGCCCTCCAAGACATGCTTATAACTTATATGAAAATAATTTGACTTTTTTTATCTTTTGTCGTAGAAATAGTTTTTATACTATAAGTACTTTGAGTTGTTTACTCAAACATGGTCTTAATACATGAAGCTGTTGATAATGGTTGCAGAATATCAGGCCAAGTTTGGCTGAATTTCCAGAAGAAATAATCACCCTGCTGGAATCCTGTTGGGATAAAAACCCAAAACTCAGACCAGAATTCAAGGAAATCACTGAAATACTGATAAGCATTCTCTTTGATCTTTACACAGCCAAGATTAATGCACTTGCAAGCATAAAACCAATCTGTACTGATCGCGTTGATTTCGAAATTGAAGAAGAAAGTTCAAATGTGCAACATACTACAGCTAGCTTAGTGTCCACTGTTGAGAATGAGACTCTAGGACCCGATGGAGGAGCAGAAGCTGTTAACAGTCTCATATTGGATGAAAGTCGAGATCAATCTGGATCTCAAGCTGAATCTCAGAGTGGAACACAAACACCATTCCATGACTTGGTTGAAAAGAAACCAAAACAAAAGAGTAAGATGAAGCATTTATTTTCCTATTTTCTTGGTTGCATTGCCTTTTGATAGGGCATTCCAGAATTCTGCATACATCAAGTATGGATTGTTGGATTAGCTTTCAAAGGATCCATCTAAGGATTTGGCATTGTTGGTTGATGAGTTTAATTTTTATTTTCTTTTGTCATTGATGCAAGAATATCAGAACTCAAGTTTATTTTTTATGGCACACAGAACTCAAGTTTTTATATTTATATATGTTTTGGTGAACTTTATATTTTTAATTTATTTATCGAATGAGTCATTTTATAGGGTTACAAGATTTAAACTTAGTGGCCTGTCTCCCAAGAGGTCACTTGGTTGAGAGTTTCTTTCTTCAACCTCGAGAAACTCTCTTTGAATCCCGACACCAGAGATTTGAACTCAGTGTCCCTTGGGATACAAGATACCACCTCATGTGCTGTAAAAACAAATAGATAGTCTCCGAACGAACCTTATAAAGGGTTTCAAGAGGGTCCCAATTCTCACTACCTAGCTACTACATAACTATTACTATAACCTAATTATTTTTTATTTTTTGAAGTAATCAAAGTTCATTCCGGAGAAAAAAACATAAACGCTTAAATCACCTAAACGTCGAAAGTGAAGAGAGCAATTTTGAATGCAAGCATGTACCAACTTTGTGGTACGATTATAATAAAGTAGAAATAATTCGATTAACTTCTTATAGCAAGTCAAACATAGTAGTAACTCGTAGCTTGGTTTAGTCGTAAAGAAAGATGTCTTTGATCCAAATGTTCCTGATACGAGTTCAAATATGTTCCTGTATGTATAGAGATAAATGTAAATCATTTTGTAAGTTTTCTTTGAGGCCGAATGACTTCTTTATCTTAACTAAGACACCGTCCTTAAAATTTATTTCATAAAAAAAATGAGTAGACACCATGATATTGTTGCAAGTGTTTTATACAAGGCGATATGATATTAACCTCATCGTATCATAATGAAAGATCGTAATTATTTTAGGTTTTATTATGTGAATGGTCTCTCTAGAAGACTTAAAGCATAATTGTCCTGTTGAATGATAAGGGTATATTCAATCCTAATATTAAGATACTATCAAACAAAGCTAAAAACGCATCACTAGTAATAATGCACTTTAACTAGGACTATTACACGTGCTAACGTCCGGGACATTAAAAATAGAGAAGCTAAAAAAGTTCCGATATTATTCATTCCATAAAAAATAAAATAAATAAACATAAAAAGTATTTAAGGGTATACAAAATATTGGGTCACACATTTTCGAATATCTCCTTATAAACTACATTTGAAGTGGTGCTGATACAATCTCCATTGTCATCCGTTAATAATTTCTTCAGACCATCCCTTGATGTAACACGTGATATTGCAACATATAGCTGCCCATGTGAGACGATCGACTGTGGAAGATAGATGCCAACTTGCTTAAGTGATTGTCCCTGACTTTTGTTTATAGTCATTGCAAAACACAAAGCTATAGATCCAAACAGCTGCAACCGCCAACCCTATAGATGCTAGCCAGCAGCTGAAACCAACAACTAAACTGCCAACAGCACCATGACAGCACCCTGAAACCACCAAAAACCTGCACAGCACCACCAGAAAAGCTCCCAATGAAGGAATTGAACGTAAGGAATGTTGAATAACTAAATATACTTCGCAATCATATTTTCAATTTATAAACACAGAGCGAAGTGGAAAGCACAATCATTAAAGGTCAGCATCAATGGACATATTGGTGTGTTTGAAAAAAAAATACACATATGATTTTAAAGTATCAATCAATTTATTAACAGCATAATACATGATGGTAAAATCTATTTAAATATCATCAATTCACTTACAAACAAACCAAAAATGTAATGGAATAACAAAGTTAGGGAAAAGTTACAGGAACAACGATTTAGGATATATATATATAGTAGCATCTTCAACACACCTGGCTGATACGATGCCGCAGACGACAACGGCGAAGGTGATGTCGGAATCGAGAGCATTGGTGAAGGGCGACGACAGGAGAGAGCTGCGGCGACGGAGAGAGCGACAACGGCAGAGAATTTTGTTTGAATGTCTGAGAGTGAGGTGGAAGATGAACAACTCAAAGGGCGAAGAGATTTTTTTGAGTAAAAGCAATCTAAATTCCAACACATAAAGAAGGAATAATGGGAGAGGAGAGAAGAGAACTTAAAAATGAAGGAGAAAGAGGTGGACATCGATAAGTGTGGAGTCAATTTGGGAATTGGAGGATAACTAATGAGTCAAAACTTGGATAAGTGCATAGGAAATATACATCAAATTTGAAAATTTGACTCAGATTAGATCAAAGGATGAGATGCATGCTTAGCTAAATGATGAGATCCAACGGCCTCCCTTGTTTTGGAGCCAAAACCATTTAGGTTTAGGGTTTGCAATTTCATTAGCAATGTTAACAAAGATTAGATATAAGTATGATATGTGAAAACAAACAATCATGATACGGGTAACCACTTCAAGTGAGGCTCAAAATTACAAATTATAGAGAATTCCAGCTTTTTTATTTTACTTTACTTGAAATTATTGAACTTAGTTTCTAGTATTTTAAAATGCTTCATATAATACTTTGTATAGTTGAAAAATTACTCTGATTATCTTTGTTATATTAATTGCTCTTTGCAATGATTTTCTGGTGGATAAATTGACATATTTTAAGTTAGTTCAATTAGCTTCTAATTAATTGTTTATTCAGTGTTAATCTTAATACTGGAATGGATTTGTGGAATGCATCTTCTGCTTGTGTTGAATGAATTCACACCAATGATGATCACTTGATAAAAGTGTGATTTCTACGTTAGTTGTTTGTAAAGTTATTCTGGATTGAGGTAGCTATCATTGTCTGTCTTCCCGGTTGAAGCACTGACGTAGATACAGACACGACACTAACACTGACAAGTCAATATTGGTAATAATTTGACAATATTTGTTTGACTATATTCAATGCTAGTAGTCTAGTAACCATTTCACAACATCGGAAATGTTTTGGATTTATTGTTTCAACTCGGATGCGTGTCAAGAGTTACAAAAGATGGTGGAGAAACTGGGAAATGAGAATTAAACTTTGAGGGAAGAACTTCAGAGAGTATCTAAAGAATGTGAGAACCTTAACAATGATTGCTATCTACAGGATGATGAATTGAAACGGTTGTACGGGACAGAAACAATTGCTAACATTGAATAATTCTGACGCATCATTTGTGAATCTGCATAATTTCAACTCAATTTATTTTTAAGTATTCTGACTCGTTTAATAGAACCACGTACTATCCGTTGTATAAAATGTGTGAAGTCACGTGTATTATAAGCATGAATCCGACTATGAACCATTCATTAAAAGTGAATCCATAAAATTAAACGAACATACAAAATTTCAAACCAAACATTAAAAGTGAATCTATAACATCAACAGCAAAATTTAGAGACATGTGGAGTATTGAGTCTATGTATCATCAAGAATATAGACAGCTTCTAATCTATGCAAAAGCAGCAAATCTCAGGAAATTTATCTACCAGTATCCTATCAAGAGAAAGCTTCAAGTTTTTTTTCAGAGATAGATTTCAAAATCCAAGAAAATACTAATAGATGTAAGTCTAGTATCTGTTTTTTCAAGTCTAACAGGAACTGTTGTGGACAGCACTCATCAACTCGCGAGTCTCAGTTCATCGAACCTTTCTGGTTGATTAGCTACTGTTCTGGTCAGGCTCAGCATCGGACGATGTAGCAGATTCATCAACTGGACTATGCTGCTGTGATCTATCTGATGCAGTAGGGGGGCTTCTCAACATTTTATCAGCTGGTCCATATAGATAGAGAAATTCAATTTACAGTTTAGTAACTTACATAATGGGAAAAAGCTGTTGCTAAGCACAGAAACAGTGTTTCACCTGATTCGGTTATCTTTCCTACCATGGTCTTGACAGACTGGATCTCTTTTTGATATGAGTTGACAAGTTTGATCTGCAAGTGTTTAGTCAAATTCCACTGTTATATACACTTGTCCTTGGAAGATTATAAACGAACTCTGCATTTGAAAGAGGGGTCCGAGAAAGTTTCATTCTGCAAGCTCTTTTGATACTCAATATAAACAAGTTACACAATCATTACGGGATTTTTTTTTTTTTTTTTTCATTGTTGATGGAAACACTAGATTTCTATTGCTATAGTTTTGAAAAGAAAAAAAAAAAACAGTATGAGACAAACCACTTCACAAGATGCAAGGCCTAGAACGCGATCAGCACTCTCTTGATGCTTCAACAAGAAGGGGCGAATGTGTTTCATGTATAACTGTTTTGCTCCCTGCTTGAATGTAAGAAGTTTGTTAGCACAATAACAGAACAGAGTTGAGGCATTGAAGAGACAAATTTTCAACAATAGAACGTGTTAAAAACCTAAACGATTAAATATAGTATTGTAATTTGTAAATGACAGCAACAAATCACTCTAGAAGACATTTCTAATTCTAAAAAATACACTTCCAGAAAATACATAAATGATTTTTAAGTGAATTATTTATTGAAGATTATTTAAATGGTGGCAAATGCCCCCAATCTATTGCATGCATGCATCGGTCCCCCTCCCACCCCCCATCATACATCCCTTACCCCAAAATCGACAACCCATCACATCCCCCCCACCCCACCACAAATGTCACTGTAAATCCCCCAACCATATCCCACATCTCCCCCTCCCCAACATACACCCCCAATCACTATCTCTCCTCATCCTCATTGCATGAGCACAGTTTTCTTAATATAAGTTTGCAGAGATGATTGGGGAATATTTAAACCCCGATCCTATATTTGCAGAAACCAAACATATATTTAACCTTTTGATATACTTTGAAAAAAATAATCAATAAATTGTAGACTTAGTTCAACCAGTCACATACTCACAGGTCAATGCGAGCTACTTGAGTTGATCCGCGAACAATTTTGCAAGTGATTCAACTCAATTTTGACAACTACAGTTGTAAACTCATATACTATACAAGTTTAACTTGGAAATTTGAGAACCATGTTTGTGAAAACAAGAAAATTGCAAGAATCGCAGATATTCTGATAAAATGTTACTGAACTATAATAAGTTTGGAAGAAGAAATAAATGGGTAAACTTTGAACCTTTCAAAGGTGCTAAAATTCACACATTATTTTATTAAATTAGATTTGCAACCAGATATGTGCAGAGTAACGTCTTATCAGATTTCTCTGCAAAAATCCAAATGCAACCTAATATTTTAGCATCTTAGCTACCCCTTTTTGTCTTCTAAATATTTTCCCATATAGCATTGTCTAAATTACGATGCTTGCAGTTTCACAGAAAGAAAAAGGCAAAGGAGTAATAAAATCTATTTCAGTTACAGATGGCTCAAAACATCATCAAAGAATCAGCCTAACTCTAAATGTTTATGAAACTCACATTGGTAGGTGGAAGTTGAAGCCAAACTAGAAATGCAAACTTGACGTGATAGTACATGGGAACCCTGAAAAAATAGGAAAAAGTAATTTAGTTCAATTGCAAGTCACATAGCCAATAATCCCAATGAAAAAAATACTATCAACCATATAAGAGATTGTTTTTTAGGGGACCAACATTATGACAGATAGAATCTTGTTATCAAGAAGGTAGTGCATCATATATTCAGAAGAAGGGAAAAGATTGACTTTTGTAAATTTAAGTGGAACAACGCAATACAACCAACTTAAGTAAATTAAACTGGAACAAAACAATACAACCAACTTAAATGGATTAAACTATACCAAGAAATAAGCTTGTCCGTGAATACTTCAATGAGGCTGAATGAGCCGAAGGCTGTAAATATCAGAAGTGGAGAAAAATATATCATGATCATGATAAATATAATAGAATAAGGGTTGTATTTACACACAGTAACAGAGGTTGAATTAAATTATCACATTGGTAGGTGTGAACGTGTTAGAACTGATAACTCTGGGATCTTTATATCAGATATCAGAATAGAACGTGTTGTTGGTTCCAGAAAACAGTTATCCTGAAGGATAGAAATTGCAGCTCAGTTTTGTGATGTGATTTTCATTATTTGATAAATCAATGACTTTATTAGACACATTTGGTTCCTTCATACTTCAATTACAACTGAAAGATGCTAAGGAATAAATGTTTATCAACAGCAAGTCTAATGACATGCAATCTCCACTATGGAGAACAGAATAATGCATAAAAATGGAGGGAATATAAATTCCTATTAATCTCTTTGCATAAAATGAAACATCTAGAACGAAGAAATAATGAACAGTCAAAAAAATGTAGAGACAGTGTTGTCAATTGCAGACCATGGAAAATAGTGTTTCATTCAAATTCCACTAATGCTAATGCACTGTAGCGATTATTTGACAACACTTTGTACTAAATAGTAAATCGCGGAACAATAGTGATTTATTAAAATTCCACTATGCCATAGCCCTCTATTTGACAACATTGTGTAGAGATTACTAATTTGATCAAGTCCCACTAAAATAAAAGCATCAACGTTATTCTAGCCTAAGCAAGATTTTCATGAAACAGCTCCCCAATTGCTTTATGTTTGTCACCTTGTGAGTGTCATTGTCATGTCCAGTGTATGTGTCCGTGCTTCATAGCATTAAGTCATTAGCAAAGTTTCATTCTTTTTCATCTATATATCAATCTCTATTTCGGGGCCGATAAGGGTTAATGAAATTCAAACCTGCCCAGTAGACAAGACACCTTTGTTGAGCATCTTGATTTTTACTTTCTATTGCCTTGAATGTAGAATACACAGGCAAACCAATTCCCACAGAACAACTATAAAAACAAAAACAAAAAATCACCAATTTAGCACTTAAAAAAAGCATTTTTAACCGTTAAAACAACATTAAAATTATAAATGAAAATTGGGTTACCATGCTGTTCGAATTACAACGTGAGAACCAAGAGGACAGAGAAGTAAACGGAGTCCAACCTGCATCAAATAGTTCAGACATTAATCTAAACCTTAAATTGCGTAATTATTTGATATAAGAAAGTAATTAAGACTAAGAAGCTTTGAAATTGGGGAATTTGGTTATACCCTAGAAATTAAGAACACGATATAAATTATGCTGAATTAAAATTCGAAAGCCTAATTGAAGAATAATTAATTAATAATGGTGAAAATACAAATAAATCTGAGAAAAAGAAGAAGAATGAAAAGGGAACCTCGCTTGCAATGTTTGATCCGATGAGAGGGAGAGCCATTCTAAAGTTTCAAAGCGCAGAGGATCATTGTCTTCTTTCTTCTTTTCCAACATTTATTGTCTATTTATACTGTCATTTTTTTTTTTTAAGTTTAGGATACAAAATCACTGTTGTTAACAAATTCTTCCTGTTATTTTCATTTAACCAAAATGTTATTTTCAGATGCTTCTGAAATAAAAAACAACAGTTCACTGCTAAATTCAATCCAATCTTATTTTCTCTCCTAATAAATTCCCTTTTTCAAAAAAAAAAAAAAAAAAACCTAACAAATTCATGTAAATTTGTTGCACATTTTCCAATTCATGTGCATAAGGGATGATTTAATCATAATTTGTTAGGTTTTCTAGACTCCAACTCCCCACAAATTTAGCTGTTTCCAAAGCACTTTCACCTATCAAATCTTCCAAAGCACTTTCACGTATTAATTCTCATTCTCACTATAAATGTGTAACATACAGAATTGAATAAAACACATCCTTATTTATCCCTTTAATCATTCGTTCAGAGAATTTCTCCCTTCAATCATTCATTCAAAGAATATCAAGTGGTAATATTGAAAAATGTTGTTGACGTATCACTGCTTAACGGGTATATCTGATGCTATGGTTTGATTTTTGCGTATGTTTTCATGCTTAAAGATGTTTTGTAACACTTTTTATTTTTACTGTATTGATGCAACAGGTCCTTTGGTTAATAATCCAGATTCATATAATAGAGTGTTTGCTGCTCCATCTTTTTGCTTTATTTTCAGTCGTTGAATCAAACATTTGATTCTTTAGTTTTTGCTTTTCAATGTAATGAAGTATCAGTCTTGCTAAATTCTCTTCGTAATTTTAATCTAAGCATCCAGATTTTATTCTCTTTTCAATTTTAACTTTCTTTTTTTATGGCATCTGTCTCTTATTTTCTTAATCTTGATTTTACAATTTTTCAGATTTTCCATAGTTGCAGTTTTACTACGATGTCGATATTATGATCTTTTTCCGTGTTCATTTTCTTTCAATTAAATGTAAGTATGCATTCGCTTTTCTTCATTCCTTCCTTCGATAGAATGTCGTATTAGCTTTGTTTAGTATTCCCCTAAATGAAACAAATAAACAATTTATTGAGGGATTTAAGTGTCTTCTTTTATTTTGTTTCTTTATTTATGTGTGCACAACTCAAATTGTACCTATCTTAAAGTAAAAATCATGTGCAGTTGCAGGTCCTCACAATGCAACAATTGCTAATGTTATTGGTGGGTGAGTAAGAGTTTAGTCTCTTCATTTGGTAAGGAGATTTTATAAATATAACTTTCATTTGCAATATTTAAAATTATAACTCAGAGAATATACATTGATTTGATTTTCACTTTGTGAAAACTTCTAGCAGGAGGTGAAAAGTGATCATGCTATATTTTATAGAAATTATATAGACTTAACTACAAGGGATTTATTTCTGTCTTTTAGTTGGTTAACAATGTTTTTGTCCCGCATTTTGTTCTCTTAGATGTTACACTTTTTAGCTGTTAACATTTAATGCCTTCTTTATCTTAATTTATACCTGTAAGTTCTTATCAATTGATGGAAATATGACAACATAATATATTTAGTGTATAAAACGTAGGACATGTTTCGACAGAGGGTATGAATATGAACTAGGCATTTAGCTGCATGTGTGAATTATTGTCTTCATAATCCTCTTTATAATCCTCTTTAGGTAAAAATTATTGTCTTCACTCTTTTCTAAACTGCTTTGCTGATTTGTTGTTTTGTAGTCATAATAATATTTTTTATTAGAGGCTTTATGAATGGCAATACCAATTCCATATATAATACTTATCTGTAGAGCTGGTCTTCATGGACACACATGAGTTCTCATCATAGCCATACAAATAGAATGATCCCTTTGAAAAATTCTTGATATTGTGGAGGATATAATGCAAATTTAATTTTTTGTTGATTAGTTTAAAGAATTGTAAGCTAAATAAAACAATCCAAATATTGTTGTTAATTCTTCTTCTTTGCTCATTGTGTTTAGCATTTCATTGCAGGAAAACAATTTACATAGAATTCCTTAAGGTGCCTAAAGCAAATATAAAGGTCTTCTATTTTGTTTGTGGATTGAGATAATGCAAAAGTTTCAGTTGTTTCTAAGCGTTATTGAAAGTTATGGATATTTGATTTATTTTTTCAACCTATAAAAAACTGGTGTTTTTGTCTTATGAGGAAAGTCATGTGCATGGGCCTACTATTCAACTTATGGTGCTTTTGACACAAAAACAATACAACAAGAGGAATTGTGATTTTGAAGGCTAAAAATCTTTCTTTTGGGTCCTTTGAGAATAGTTGATTTTTGTTTTGAAGGTTTATTATTGTTATTTAGGTATGAGTGGTTTTCATGTAACATAGGTTTTTGGAATCAAGTAGTGACCAATTTGTATAATGTCGATTCTATTTGCACTTGCAAATTTTTTAATTAAGTTTAGATGATTACAATGAAGAGAACCAATTGTAATTTTGATATGTGAAGGATTGGAAATAGAATTTTAGATCCCTGTCGTTGTCTAATTTTTATTTTTTAATATTCGTTTGTTTCAACTAAACGATTTCATGTCATCTCCTACTTTATTTTTTGAACTTGCGTAAGTAAAATGTATAATACTCTTCATCTTTTATTTATTTTAGGATTTTTTTTACCATTACTTATTCTTATATATTAGTCGAAATGACCCATGCGACGCACGGGTCTAAAGTCTAGTTAAGGTTTAAACTTTAATGTGTAATTCATATGTCCCATTCAATTAAACTCGATAAAAAATAAAAATAAAAAATAAAAAATTGTGTTAATCCTCTTGTTTTAGGGATAGAATTGCAGTAATATTGATCTGAATATGTAAAGTCTAAAAAATAATTGTTCGACTCATAAATGGGTGAATGATCTTTTTTAAAAAAATTATTAATCACTTAAGTTCAATCTTAAATTTAAAAATAAAAAAATAAAAAAATAAAAAAAATAAAAAATGTTATTATGTAACCAAAAATATCGTGTTATTGGACCGTCATAGATAGACCTCAAGCATCCGTCTTTTGCAAGTCTCATGTATGTTTGGGGATTGTGGATCGGAGTATCCTAAAATACTTACTCAACCTTCTAAATAGTTCAATCCCACCAGCTGATCGCTTGATTTGGAATTGGGAGAAGAATGGGGCATTCTTAGTGAGATCAGCTTACCATCTGTTAAAAGAGGACAACAACAGAAAAAGTCCATAAATGTCATCTGACAGGAACCATCATCCTTTGTGGAAAGCGATTTGGAATCAAGAATTTTCTCTGGAGAGTGACTAGAGACATTCATTCTTCCAACCAGGATCAGATTGGAGAGGAAAGGCTTGGTTTTAGACACAGACTTGCCCCATGTGTTTTGAAGAAAGGGAATGCCAAAATCATTTGTTCATTGAGTGTAGAATGGCACAAGAAACATATGTGCCTCAGCATATGAATTTGATGAGCTGGATGCAAGAAGGATCATCTAGCCTCCCAACTTTTCAGCATCACTTTGTGGAAAATATGGCAGGGAAAAAACCATCAGTTGCAATCTCAATTCCATCCCACTCTCATTGCCAAGACTGTTGCAGAATTCACAACAGAGTTTAACACTGCAGTGTCTTCGGTAACAGTCCCCACCACACCTCACACGATAGAGCATTGGTCGTCTCCTGAACTAGATTTTAACTATCAACCAAGATGGCCACTTTTTAGTGGAATCTGATTCTGAGGCCTGTGTGAAACGCCTCCAAGGCAAAATTCAAGTTGCTTCCATTACTGACGGAGTAAATAGTCAATTTCCCCCTGAAATTGTAAGTTTCATCAATTACCCTCCTGAAATTAACAAAACTTCAATTACCGCTTAAAATTTCACAACGTTAGTCAATTTACCCCCTCCGTCAAATTTTTCTGTTAGTGAACATGACGTTTTGCAAATATCCCCCTGAAGTTTTGCACTTATGTGCAAAATGCCCCCCAAACTTAAAAATTTATATTATTTTTTTCTTAAAAACAAACAATTAATAGTTAAATATTAAAGCTAACCGTTAATTTTGGAGTTTGGAAAAACTACATACATATATACATCAAAATAGGAAAAAATGTGTATTTTTAAAGTGACAATAATGGTTATTTCTAATAGACAAATTATTATTTTTAGAGGTTTATAAACAAATTAATAATCAGATTTAAATTTATATTTTCTCCTTCACCATCTTAGTCTTTTAACTCCTTCAACAATTTGCTCAAACCATTTAAACTACACAACCCCCAATATTAATCCACAAATCATCTCATTATTGTCACTTTAAAAATACATATTTTTCCCCATTTTGGAGCCTATTTTGATGTATATATGCATGTAGTTTTTCCAAATTCCAAAATTAATAGTTAGTTTTAATATTTAACTATTAATTGTTTGTTTTTAAGAAAAAAATAATATAAATTTTTAAGTTTGGGGGGCATTTTGCACATAAGTGCAAAACTTCAGGGGGGTATTTGCAAAACATCATGTTCACTAACAGAAAAATTTGACGGAGGGGGTAAATTGACTAACGTTGTGAAATTTCATGGGGTAATTGAAGTTTTGTTAATTTCAGGGGCGTAATTGATAAAACTTACAATTTCATGGGGAAAATTGACTATTTACTCATTAGTAATGTTATGTTAGATTGTTGTGACATGTCATCTAGTTTGTCAAATTTTTTTAGGTTAAATATATTTTTGGTTCCTATAAATATACCAATTTTTCGTTTTAGTTCTTCTAAAATTTTCTTTCAGCTTTTAGTCCTTATAAACTTTTCAATCACTACTTTTGGTCCCTATTTTTAAGTTAATTTTAGTATTTTTTAATGAAATTGAGCAGAAATGTGTAGAATATTATAAAAATCTTTCCAAAAAAAATTAGAATTGTTTAACAAAACGTAAATTTAATATGAATTTTTAACCATCAAAAATATAAAAATTCATATTAAATTCATGTTTTGTTAAAAAAAATTTAGAGAGATTCTTATAATATTATGAATTTTTCTGAAAAATTTTATTCAAAAATATGAATTCTACATATGAGTTTACTTTAAAAGAGGGATCAAAAGTGAAGATGAAAATTTTTTGGAGGACTAAAAGTGGAAGGAAATTTTTAAAAGGACTAAAACGAAAAGTTGATATATTTATAGGAACTAAAAACATATTTAACCTTTTTTTTTTTTAGGGAATCTAGTTTGTCTAATTGTAATGTAGCTTGAAGATTGTTTTTTTGACAATGAATACTTCCTATTGACACAAGTAAATGACGCTTTTACCCCCAGCACCAGTTAATTGTCGTTAGGCAATGTGCCGACAGTTAATAATTGCTGGAAGCCAGCGGCAGTTAACTGTCGTTGTGTTCGTGATATGAACAAAACAGCATAGGAGTTTCCAAAACTCCATTGTTACGTTTTTTGCTTCCATAGGTGCGAATTTCACAAACCATAAGCCATTTCAAGCCAATTTCAAGCACAAAATCAAGTAAGTTTTTTTAATCCTATTGCGTTGCTATTTTGTGATTGATTTGATGGTTTTTTTTGGTTAAATTGTGATTATAGAAGTTTATTGATTTTATGATGTTATGATAGTTTAGGTTGTTTGAATTGTTAGGTTTAGGTTAGAATTGTAGAATTGTTATGAAATTATGGTAGAATTTTTAGGATTAGATGAATTGTTGTATAATCGTTGCGATTAGTTTAGGTTTGTTATGAAATTTTGTTGTTATGAATTTGTGATAGAATTGTTACGATTAGTTACGGTATAACTTTTAGGATTAGTTTAGGTTTTGATGAATTATTGTAGAATTGTTACGACATGATGTAGGTTTTGATCGCCGATTTGTTTATGTAGATATGTCTCAGAATAAGGGAAACGTTGAGTTGAACAAGAAGAAGGAGGGTGACGACAAGAAGAAAGAAAAATTGCCGATGACATGGCACAGAATCACATGTGATGGATCCGTCAAAAAGAACGATTCGAAGGTGCTGGTGTATAATCATTCGAGGTTGAGGAGGAGCGGGAGGACATGCTATTTTGGTCCTCAGCCAAAAGCAGGTGCCCCAGGGACTGTCGAGGATAACCCAATTGACTTGTGTGATGAGGAAGATGATTGAATGTAATGGATTGTAATATCTAATTGTTTTGGATCTTTTTTTATGGTACATTTTGCTTGACATATTGGTACTTTGAATAAATTTACGTTTTAAATAATTTCAATTAAAATCGCGTTTTGAATAATTTCGATTAAAGTCGCGTTTTGTTTGAATAATTGCGTATTCGAATAAAAACTAATTAAATCTAACGTGAGTTCAAGTAATTAAAATTTGATCCAAAAACTTTTCTAACCATTTCTATACATGTTAAGGCACACAAAACCATATAAAACATTGCACTAAAAATAACTCATGATCTGAACATCTCTTCTACCAAATTCAACGGATTTTCTACTCTATTAACAACCAATTACAACTTCAAAACCTAATTCTCAAATTCTCATAACTACAACCTACAACATGCTAAACTCAATTTCAGAATTATACAACGTAGAATTAGAGAAAGTTAGTCCCACCCTTACAAAATATAAACATTCGAAGATGATATCTAGCTACAACGAAACCAAAAATATCAACAAAATCTCAAAGAAGATCAAATCAGGTACGAATACATCTTTATTAAATTCAAAATTTACTTTTCAGTATCATAGTATTGACATAATAAACATTATAGAATATGACTAAGGTTTCATACTTTGAAGGAACATCTAGTTATTATGTTGATGACATAATAGATAATAATATAGAAGAAGCAGATTTATCTTTAACTGCTGAAGAAAATTTCAAAAGAAAGTTTAATAAATTCAAAGAATTTTTCTCAA
Source organism: Medicago truncatula (assembly GCF_003473485.1). Classification (NCBI taxonomy): domain Eukaryota; kingdom Viridiplantae; phylum Streptophyta; class Magnoliopsida; order Fabales; family Fabaceae; genus Medicago; species Medicago truncatula. Next base: position 7,498,889 of record NC_053046.1, read on the forward strand.
GAAAAAATATTTTGAAATTTGGAATAATGATAGGAGAAGAAGCAATTTCAATTGAAAACACTCAAGGAAATATAGTCATATCTACCATACATAAAACTCAAATTGAAAAAAGAATTGAAACATTTTCTGAAAAAGAAAAAAGCAAAATTGGTTATATTCATATATCAACTATTCAAATTTTAATCAAAAGTACCTTTATGAAAGGTATTGATTCACCTCTAGAAATAGCGCTAGAAGACTCTACGATTTTAGACAAAAGACAAGCAAAAATTGCACAAGTAAAATGTAATTTAAAATATGGAAAAATAAAATTTGATATAAATTTACAAATGGGATATCCCTAAAAGATAAACATCTAGATAAATCTATAGTTTTTCATTATAAGTTGGAAAACTCGAATTTTATAAAAAAGGGTAATCATCCTTTTACAATCTGTTATAGAATTAATTATGCTTTGAGTAATTCACACCATAGCATAGAATTTACACCATAGAATTTATAGGAAAAAATATAATTCATATTGATGAATTATTTAAACCTTTAGTTACCCTAAAGTCACGTATATATAGAAATTTAGCAAGAAATAGCTTTTCCTTGATAGAAGCTGAGAAATATCTATTCGAAGAAACATAAAAACCATTGATCAGGAATTAGAGCCTTAGAGTAACACCACCCAAAAGAGATTTTGAAATCTCAGAACAAAAAGAGATAAATAAATTACAAAGCTCAAGTTATCTCTACAACTCGAAAAACTAAACAAAAAAATTTAAATTTGTCTATAGAAAAAGTCTTCCGCACTCTGCTAAAACTCTGGTATCAGAGAAAACCTCGTTCCTAAATAAATAAATAAATAAATTAAAAAAAATTAAAATTAAAAAATCTTATGATGTCAGTTAACATTTTAACCGACTTAAAAGGTCATGGGTACAAATACCCACCATAGCGAGATGGGTACACAAGTTGTCACCAAATTATAAACATATAAACACATATACTAACTAAAATGTATGACAATAGCATAAGTGGTAATTTACTTGTGATTTAGTGAATTTTTTTTTTGGATGATTTGGTAGTGTTTTTTTAGAGAGAGAGTGAAAATTTAAGAGAAAGATGGTGATGGTGGTGATGGAGTAAGTGTCTGGAATTATGGCTACTGACTTGAATTTATCACGAACACAACGGCAGTTAACAACCGCTGGAAGCCAACGACAATTAACTGCCGGTGCATGACCTAACAGTTGTTAACTGTCGTTGGGGGTAAAAGCGTCATTTACTTGTGTCAATAGAAAGTATTCATTGTAAAAAAAGCAATTTTCATGTAGCTTTTATTGAAAGATGTAAGAATGCTGCAGCCCATAGTTTAGTGGGATTAGCTAAGCAAAATGGTTCCAACTCTTGGGTAGGATTTGTTCCGGAACCTGCTACTGTTATTTGTAAGGACAAAGTCCATCTTATTTGAATGAAATATGTTTGAAGTCAAAAAAAAAAAAAAAACGAGACATCATGAGATATTATTGTCTTTTGCATATAACACAAAGTCCATTCAAGTGGTCCTACATAAGTATTACTTTGTACTTAACTTGCAAACACGCTTATCGCGGATTGGATGTCACCTAGATCAATATATTCATAGAAACTTAATGAAATTTTTTATAAAATGTCAAATTATCTCTCTTGTTAATTTTCTTCTTTACTTTTATTTTAAAAATGTATTTGTGTACTACTTGAACTTTTAGAAAATGATAAAATCTTAATCTTATACATTTCTTAGAGAATATGATTAATTTTTGTCTACGTTTTTAATTTGGTCTATGTTGTTGGGTGAAGATAAAATTTGTAATTTTGGATAAAATAAAATGTTGTTGAAACATTGTTAGAAATATGTTGTGTCTTACCTTTTTAACTTAATTTTAATGTCTGAAACAAAAAATCGTATTGTCTACAAAAACCACACCAATCAAACCAATTCAAACCGCATTGATTTGATTCATATGACTTTTTAAAAACATGATTTTTATCTCGTGGATTGGATGACTTTTATACTCAAAACTGAACCAAATCACACCGCAAACACTCCTAGATACTAGAGGAAGTTGGAACCTCATGATAATATTTAGTCTAGTACTATTATTTTTGTCAAATAAAAAACCTACTACATAATCTCCAATTCAAATAAAAAAATATTGTTATAGAATATGTAGTTTCATGCTTTAAGCAATTTTAATTGTGGATTTAAGAAGACACCGCATTATTATGTGATATGTAGTTTTTTTGTTTTGCTGTGATGTTGGGTTCAAACATCAGACCTTACATATATTATTATGCATTATCTTTAACAATTGTGTTAAGTTTACGGGACACGTCATATGTAGTTTACTATATCTAGTTCAAATTCGATTTTCTACAAGCCTCGAAGTGTATATTCTAGCAGCGCCAAGCTGATGTGGCAACCATGGCCCGCTCATGCCAACAGAGAACCAACTCAGCCTCGCGTTTTGCCACGTGGAATCCCCTAACTTGGGACTTAGCCAACAAACACTCCGCATGAAATTCCGCAAACCGGCTCAACTGAACCGGCTTCAAACCGGCACCGTGAAACATATCCTTCCACGGTGATATTCTCCGTCCACAACCTTCCACCGCCACCAATATCTTAGGCCGTAAATGCATCATCTCAATTCTCTTCACCCATTCCTTTCCTCCTCCTACCACAGATGCATCCAATGACTCCATCATCATCACGTAGAATTCTAAACTATTTACAACGACGCACCGGAATGATGATTCCACCGCTGCCTCCGTCCATCCTTCGCCGTCCACAAAAACCACCACGATTGGCGAAACACTCTGAACATCCAACAAAAACGCAGAAGCATTTTCATCGGAGCCGAAGCGGCGAAAAATCTCCGGTGATAATAAAACAGCGGTTTTCTCACCGTCGAGGAACTTAACCGCCTTGAAAGAAAGTATCTCGAACGTTTGCAGCAAAACAAACTCAACCTGAATTTGAATCCCTTGTTCCCGACCAAACTGAGTGAGATTCTCGTGAACGATCGTGCTCTCAAGAGCATAATCTTCATGAAAAATTGCGGTGATTCTAAGGATCAACGGTGAAGCAATTTTGGAACTAGCTATGTCGTGCCTTCTTTTAAATTGAACCCAAAAAGTTCTAAATGAACCCCAAGATAAGCATATCACTCCCTCTCTTTATTCATATACCTCTTCAGAGAAAAGGGAAAAAGAGATATAGGGAAAGGTCCATCGTTAACTATCACGTAAAGGGGACAGTTAGAAAAAAGTTTTGCCAATGAGTCTTAATTCCTTCATAGAACCGCATATGTATCTACGTGAATTGTCAAAATGGATCAACCAGTGTAATTTTTAGGAATCAAATAACTTTTGACAAAGTTCAGCAGTAAAAAGTTCAGGGAATTCTTATCATTGAAAATTAATTTTACCTCATGTCATGTTTCATAAGACCATTTTCTCAAAAAAAAAAAAAAATGTTTCATAAGACCATAATTACTCAATCATGTTAATTATAAGAAGTCTCGTGTGATCACGAAATTTGAACATAACATTTAGACAATTTTGATTAACGAATATTGAATTGAATGTGTGTGAATAATGAGGGTCTTTGATTGGAGTTGTGGCTGGTCGGTGGATGGAGTAGCAGCAAAAAGATGATTATTGGTGAAAGGGAGAAGATAATTGTAATCTAGTGTAGAAAGTGTACAATAAGATGTATGGATTTGATTAATCCAATTGCTCTTAATAATGGTCCACCAGTGAGGGACTTGATAGGACCCTCACCTTAGAATCCACCAAATTTGTACGTCTAACTATTTTTATTTAGTGTTGTGACCAACCAAATATTTCTCATCAATTAGCTCATACGTGCAAACCAAAGCTCGACTTTATATTTCCCATCTCATCAAAGCCTCAATGGCTAATAGGGAATCCTTCATTCCATAATGCCTCAATGATATGTAAGGGACGCGAGTTCGACATTGATGAAACACCATCTGTAATGGTCTTCCATCAACCATCCAACGACTCCACACTGATTCATCATAAATACAACGTACACAACTTTTATACCTCTCAATTTTTGCTCTCATGCTGATTTTAGTATTAGAATGCTTACGACAAGTTCAACCTTTTTTTATCACTCCCGATCATGAACTATTCATGGATGATTATGCATGTGTGTGAAAGATCGAGTTGTTATATATGGACTTAACAATTGAAGAATATTGATTATATATTAATGCTTAATAATATAATTAATTATAAGTAAAAAACTATTCAAGGATGATTAGGCATGAGTGAAATTATAGGTCAAGATTGCCTTAGCGACTAAGGTTTAAGGGAGGGACACGGTAGAGACAAGGAAACTTGTAGAGTACAAAAGAAGAGGATAGGTAGGCAAGATTCCAGTTTATATATGATTAAGGGATGTAAAGAGAAGAGGGGAGCAAAAAGCTAAAGGGTGTTGAAGAAGTTGACGATGTGATTTTTCATTTGTAAGAAAGAATAATTTCACAAGGATCTTCTATCTTCTTCTATGTGATATGAGACTTTACTGGCATAGGGGGATTCATTAGAATATGTTGTTGAATTCATTCATATGATAATTATATTACACACTTGATTCAGTTGCTTTAATTAATTAATTAATTTATTTTGCCACCGGGAAAAAAGCTATGTGATTATTTTCTACACTGGCTTTTGGTTGTTTTGAATTGATGTTTTTCTTTTAGAACAAACTAAAATGAGATATATTAACACAAAGGAAAAAAGCTACTCCCCAACATAAGGTGTTTTAAATGGATGTTATCAACTGTATACATGACTTTCATTGGACAAATAAGCCTGTGGTTTATAAAAAAAATCAAGTGAAAAGCATATAAATCAGACAAAGTTATATTAAGGTCCTTGACTTAATTTCATGTTTTAGATTTGATCTTTATCATTTTTCTTTTTAAATCATCATACTTTTTTCAAATCACCATGTAACACCGTTTAAAAAAATAATCTTAGTAGTCTTTAATTAAATGTGTCCATTAATATGCGGGGAGAAACTTTATTCACTCCAACATTTTTTAAAAACCACAAATGATTTTGGAAGTGTAACTCCAAATTGCATACTTTGCCTGGAAGTGTTATGCATGGCACAATTTACTTCTTTTCAAATGCGTACCTCAATTGATTCTTAAAAACCGCTCCTTCCGAGTTTGCCTATTCGGATGGAATAAATCTAGACATGTGTGGTTTTTAAGAAAATAATGCGGGTTAAAACTAGCTATTGAGAAACATTTTCCTTACATTGTCTATGCGGAGAATAATGACCTCTTGTAAAGATCTCAGTGCAAGTTTGGGCCAAACATGATAACTGGATCTGCGCTTTGGACAAGGCATGTTGGCTTGTTGAAGGAGATCCGTCGTGCAAGGGATATAATCGTTGTCATCTATTGCAGTTCGCGTGAACCCGTCTTCACCGGAGAGGGGTGTTGTACTTGCACCTGCTCCAACATTCAAATCAGTAAGAAGTCGGTGAAGGTTTAAGAGAGTGTGGCTAATGATATTGTAAAGAGAGAGATACCTAACTAAATATTGTGCATTAGTATTTGTAAGGAATAAATAGAGTCTTGGTTGTCAAGCCTTCCCCTGGGCATGTGTCCCCAGGGGACAGATGTTATTATATGAAGGGTACTGCAACATCGGATCCATACTGAACGATCATGATCTGTTAGTCCATACCTTATCCAGTGGAATTTAGTACGTGTATATTGTATAAACTTACTTGACTTGGGTTTTTAAATTGGTTTCAAGTCTAATCCTAATTAGGCCTTAGTCCAATCCAAAATAGATGCGGTGTGTACATATGTCATATAGAGTGAATAGGCAAACACCCTCCTAAAATTGTAACTTTCGTCAAAAATCACCCTGACTTTTAAGAAACTTAAAAAAAAAAACCCCTGAAATTGTGAAACGTTAGTCAATTACCCCCCTTCGTTTGTTTTGGCTGTTAAATGACTATTTCTTTTTTTTTTGTTTTCTTCATCTTCTTCCTTCCACCTTTTTCATCATCTTCATCAATATTCCAAAAAAATCCAGAAAAAAATTAAGAAACAATAACCATTAACAACATCATCATCATCTTATTACTACACCTCCACCACCATCAACAGCAATAACACCACCTAAGTTAAAAGCTATAAATCTAAAGTTGTTTTCTCATAGAAAGCTTGTTTTCTCAAAGGTATTAAAGCTAACGCAAGGGACATGTTCACTCATAAAAACTTCACAATTTTCATCGAAAGCCTATTTTTTGAAGTTATCATATATCAAATTAGGAGTATTCTTTAAATTAGAGTTGGAATGTGACCCTAGTCTAGTGTTGTTAGATATAGAAGCGGATTCAATTTTTGCAGAAATAACATAATTAGTTCTTTAAAGGGTTAATAGACTTTTACCCCCTGCCATTTGAAGGTCTTTTGGTTTATCCTCCTGTCGAAAAAAAACTTAGAGATTCCCCCTTGCCATTACAAAATTCTTTGATTTTGAACTCTGGTGGCATGTGACTGTACAAATTAGCTTATGTGGCGCGCTGACTGTGCGTCGATCAATGAGGTGGCATTTTGACTTGACTTTTTTTTATTTCTTTTCCAATTTTTTTAATTCCATTTAAATTTACTTTATTAAAAACATTAAAAATATATATATATTTTTCTCTTCTTCTCCACCTCTCCCTTCTTTGCTATCTTCTCTTTTCCAGATCCAATCCTTCTATTCTCTTCTCTTCTCTCTTCTCTTTTATTCAACAAAAACACATTGAATGGTCACTTTTGTTCTATTCTCTCTCTTCTCTTTTCCGGAATTCTCTCTCTTTCAACCATAACCATTTTTCCGGCAGACAAATTCTCACCGGCTGTGCTCCGGTGACTCTTTTCCTTTGTGGATCTCGCTCTTCCCCGTCGTCCTTGAACGTTGCATCTCTTCTGCTCCTCCTTCCTCTCCCTCTGTTTCGTTCTGACGGGGCTGGGGTTTGGTGGTGGTGTTTTGCTCCAGTGTTTTCCGGCGCGGTGGTTGGCTTGGTGGTGGTTGGCTCTCTCCACAAGAATCAAGAGAAGGGAATAGAAGAGGAAAAGGAAGGAGGAGAAAATTGACATTGACTTGGCTAAGATAGCTGTTGTTAAAAGGAGGATTGAGTGAGCAATGGTGCAAAAGAGAGGATAGAATGAAACCAATTTTGAACCTAAATTATAGGCTAGTAGTATTTTGGAAAGCTTATTGAATTAAGTAGAAAAATTATCAATATGTCGTGTTATTTCTGTAAGTGTATTTGAATCCTAAAAAGTGCTTATCTCATTTCTGTAAGGGGCTTCGAAATTGTTGCTGGAAAAAGAGAAACAGAGGAAAAGATAATTTGGGAATGCTGGAGAAGAAGAGGAGAAAATAATTTTTGATTTTTTAATTTAGCATTAGGGGTACTTTAGGTATTTCACATCTTTAGTATTATTTATTGTAAAAAAATTATTTTGTGTCCCACGTGGAAATAAAAAAAAATAACACATCAGCGCGCCACCTAAGCTAATTTATCCAATGAGATGGTTTGGGGGATGTGAACCAAAGAATCTACATTTTACAAGAGGGAATCTCCAAAAAAAAATTACAGCGGAGTAAACCAAAATACCATAAAATGGCAGGGGGTAAAAGTCTATTAATCCTTCTTTAAATTAGCACATTTATAATTAGTTCTGGATGTATAGCAATGAGATGATGGATGATGTTGTTAATGGTTGTTGTTTTTTTTAAAAAAAAATTATGAATTTTTTTTAAATAAAAATAGTCATTTAACAACCAAAACAAACAGAGGAAGATAATTGACTAATATTTGACAATTTTATGGGAGGTTTTTGAAATTTCTTAAAAATTAGGGAGGATTTTTTACGAAAGTTACGATTTCAAGAGGAATTTTGCCTATTCACTCAGGTGACATTTAGCATACACAACAAACTCTTTTTGTGTATCATACAAAAGTGAACTTTTCACCATTGATATATTAGTATTTTATTCAATGGTCAAGATTAAAGATGGGTTACCTTCTTGGTGGGTTTTTGTGCTACTATGTGTTATTTGCATTGTTATCCTATATTATATGTAAATTATATTTATAGAATTTTAAAAATTCATTTAAATTTGTGATGAATTGTTTACCCATTTTATAAAAAAGTATAGTCCAAATAAAAGGTGATATTTACGATATTTACTTTAATTTTTTGACTAAACTTAAAATTGTTTTACCTGACAAGATGGACTATCAATTTTTTTTGACAAAACTTTAATTAATGTTTGAATTTTTAAAAAATAAATAATACTATTTGTTTTCCATAACAACCCTGTAATTTTTTTTGAAGGAATAATAACCTGTAATTAGTTTCCCTAAAAAAAAAAAACCTGTAATTAGTTAATTAGAATTGCAAAATTATGACGGAAAATATTGCTTCATTTAAGGATGTAATAGCACTTAAATTTACTAAGGATGTTTAGGTAGAATTTACGGATAAGAATAACAAAAAGAAAAAAGAAAGAATGAAAATGGATGAAGAAGAACAATAGGCAGGAAAAGGCCATACTTCATCCATAAATCTCAAAAGTACATGTTAATATACATAATCACAGTCAACAATTAGTGGCACGATTTTTTCTCTAAAAAGAAGGAAAAAAATGGTGTGGGGGTGTGGCATTTCTCTTTTAGAGCTAAAATATTTGATTTAGCTTTCTTAAAAACACTCAACCCCGTACTGAGATTTGGGGATTTTCTTCTAGATCTGGATACTAACCTTCAAATAATTAAATAAAGAAACTTATCAATAAAAATGTAGCAAAGATCAAAAGAAAACAAAACAGAGGAGATAGATAAGAGATTGATGTTTGTGAGTTTGAGATCTAGACTTGTAGAGGTAATATTGTGCGTGATTATGCATGTCTTTGTGGTGGTGAGTAAGAGAGAGAGTCAGAGATATGAGGAGGTGGGTGGAGGAGAGAGAAGCTGAAAATTATTTTGGGGCCAACCGTAAAAGAAATAGGTGGCATTTAGAATGGTAATGGGAAAGAGTTTTCCACCATGGAACAATGTATTTAAAACCCTTTAATCAAATGAAGAGCACATTTTTATTATAGACACTCGGTATCAGATCCAACCACTCATCTTCTACAACTCATCTTCTCATCTCCCTCTTTCACCCATTTTCACTAAACCGCTAAACAACCCAAAAACAAAATTGACATTATCATTAATATCTCCAAATATTACCCAAAACAAGTAAATAACTCATACTAATATTAAAACTATAGATTAGAATTACAAAACAAAAACTGAAAGTGAAGATTAAAGTGGGTCAGAAAATGGTGAATTCCAAATGTGTCGCCGGCGAGATTCCAGGGAGAATTTTTCTGACAATCACAGCCAACGAAGGCTCCTGTGGTCACCTCCGCGGTTAGTTCTACAAGAAAAACGAATGGATCTAAGTTGCAAGGGACTGAACAAAGCCGCCAGAAAAAGGTTGCCGGAAATGGAGGTACCGGTCATGGATGGTAAACATTCTTGTGCTAATTAGTCATTGGAAAATCCACTCTTAGTTAAAATGTTTCATTTTTATACAGGATTCTATAATTCATTGTTGTTGATTTATTGTCGAACAGTTCATGTTAAAATTAGAAGAATGTTAGCTTGAGTTTGATTAGTGAAGATTTTGAAGTTTGCTGGTGGTGGTAGAGAAGGAGAGAGAAAGACCAATGAGGTGGTGGAAGCAAGCAAGAAGATGATGGATAGTTAGATATAGTGTTGAGAGTCTATGATAAGAATGTGTTTGCTACTTAATCTAATGGTCAAGCTTAACTTTCTCATGGTGGGAAAGAATTCCCCCTACCCACCCTAAATGTCACCAAAGAAATAAGTTTAGGGTCAAATATGTGTTAAATGTATTATCGGATAACTTAATATTGTGGGTAAAAATTGTTTTTGGTATGATACACAAATTCATTAACTTGTGTAGACTAAATACCACCATTCACTCATGGCAATTAGCATTCAACAAGGGGGTACGAATACATAACATTTAAATGTAGATATTTGTATTTGGTAAAAAAAGGTAGATATTTGTAAAAAAAAAATTCTTCTCTTAGGTGACAACTGCTCCTATTATGCTTAACCTTGTTCCCTCCATTGAAATAAATGTCGTTAATAAATTTAAGGATATAACAATTTAATTTTGACATACTCTTAATTTATTTTACATATACATCAAATCACACAAATAACAATGCCTGAAAAAAAAATATATACATGGATAACAAACGAGATAACATATTAAAACGTCATAATAAAAACATGAGTAAAAAACTTGACCAAAAATAAAAATAAAAAAACATGAGTAAAATTGTACCAAAAGAAACACGAGTTATTTTTTTTACAATACCAATTAAATCTTTAATATAATAAATAAGGGATACAAAATATTATATTATCACATGATAATACAATTATTTGTAACCGTCTCGTCTCATAAACTTAATTGGGTTGGTAAAGAACATTTCGTAATATATGTTGGAGTCGAGGTTCGAACTTCAGACACCTCACTTATTCACCTTGAAGATGAATTCCTAACCACTATATTAATCACAACAGTTTCTTTCTATCCGGCTCAAGATATTGATTTTTATAGTTGCGCGTAGAAAATATCAAGTTTACACCAAAAAAATTATTAACAGTTTGGTAGGTCTAGTTATTTTTTCCATCATAAGGCACGTGGTCTAACTATTTTATCTAAATTGTGTTTTAACAAAATAATGACCTTGTCTATTTAAAAATATTGATATGGCTAATCAGGATCTAATATAGGTTAGACTATTGACCTCCGCCAGTTGGTCTGGCTTATTTTTGTTGGGAAAGTTAGGGTAAACGTCAAAAACAATAATTGACAAATGATTTAAGAACATAAAAAAAACTTTGTATCACATATCCATCCAAAATCTTAATTCATTAATAAATATGAGTCACAATGACGAATTTAGTAAAATAACTTTCAATCTATCATAGGATAG